>NC_069140.1:4228801-5672551 GCF_943734755.1 Anopheles moucheti
TTTCACAGCGGGTGGCACTAACAGAGTGAGATAATAAAGTCATAAAAATGCTTTTGTTCACACCTTACGTTTCGGCGACCGGGCCCAACGCACCCGGGATAAGGCCAGGAAGTAACGCCTTCAAACGGTTTGGTCGAAGAATGCTGGATCCTTTTTTTTCGCTCTCATTCGTCCTGTTGCCCTTTTGTTGATCGTGGCGTACGTGGGTTGACTTTGCCGCTTCTGTTGCTTGCATTCTGGGCGTGTGCAAAAGTGCAAGTCAGCGGTTACTCCGTCGCGTGAAACAGCTGTGCCAAAGGGAGGAAGGTTCCCTGGGTGTAGCTGCGGGTAACGAGCTGTTAATTGAATCGAATCACGTCCCTGTTACGACTAGTGCTTGGCTCTGTTAGTTTATTGTTTCGCTCCCTTTCTGTGGTTGAGCTCGTGGTTGGCCATTGGGGTTTGCTACCGGCCCAGCTGGTCAGCAGCGCTTTATTGAGTGTTGTTGATATTTTGGCGCCTAATTGTGGTGTAATTGGAGATCATTTTGCCAATGAGTGGTGTGTCTCATTGAATGTTTATATTGGACGGGGTGTATTGGATTTGTCCCCAGAAAGCCATCACGTTGGGCAAAGGCATTACATAATAATGGTTACAGCGTTAAGTGACGTTCTCCGTAAGACGTTTTATTACAATTATTTATTGCAAATTTTCCCCAAAGCGTCACATTATTTATGGCTTCCTTTACAACAATGATTGAAGCCGACAAATTGCTCAGCACAACCAAACCGCTCGCAACAACTGCAGCATTTTTATGATGTACGATAAGCGGAAGGCGTTCGGTTCGGTAAGCAAAATCCCCATCAAGCCTTTTACCGAGTAAAAATTGTAATAAATTACACCGCGAACATACGATCCTCTGCTTCCGAGTGCCTTTCGCCACCAGAAAACGATCGGCTATTTTTAAATTGCATCTAAAATGCATTTGTTCCCCCTGAACGCTTCAGCAGGAAATAAATAATATTGAATTACTTCACTAAACACAGCAAAGCAAGAGAGACACACACGCAGTTATGAAACGGAATCCTTTCCTTTTTGACGCAGGAAACTGTAGTCAAAACGTTGGAGGACCCCTTCTAAAAGATCGGTCTCCCTTTTGCTTAATTGCACGGGGTCGTTCGAGCGTTCGAGCGGGTTACGCTTTCCTGCGTTCCGTAGTTCCTTTTTAAAAGGAAGGTAAACTTTGGCTGGTTTTGTCAAGATTTTATTCCACCAACAAAAAAGGGGGAGATCAACAACGATCTATTAGATACAAATTTGTCATCCAGTTGTTGATAGTTTGTCAACCGGCAGTGGAATTGGGATCATAAAGTTGGGTGAATTGCAGTAAAAAGGTGTTACAACAAGGCGGTTCGAGTGTTAATTGACTGCAATAGTGTGTAGTTCCATTTTTTGTTGTGTTAATTGAACCTCTTTCCCTATCTCCTTCTAGTTGTCAATCGAAAAACATAAGACTGTCGTGTGGAAAACGCTTGCAAGAGGAAATTCTTCTAAATTGATCACAAATTTGATACCGAAAAGGCGTTCTTTTCCCCTTTTTTCTCTGATTCCACAACGGAGAGTTGAAAAAGCAAATCGCTCCCCTTCGGTTCTCGCCGGAGTGCATTGGGAAATATCGCTTTTGGTGGTGCTTTTTTGATCGTCGCTTTACGAGGCAAACATGTGTCAAAAACCACAACCCCTTTGCCCGTGTCGAGGCTTTGGCGTTTCCTGCCCTCGGTGCCCTCCCGAATGCTGCTGGGTCCCTCGGTCTCAAAACCTTTAAACCGCGGGTCTAGGTGTGTTTTTCGCGCTCCAAACAAGGGCCGCTGGAAAATCGATACGACGCAACTCTCGCGTTTCCGTGCTGGGATTGATGAAACAATAATGGTCCATATCACGTGCGCCGTGTTGCAACAAACAATTGATGCGCGTATGACAGGTTATTGACAGTGAAGGATTAGTTTCTGATGCGTTGGTTTTGAGTTTTGGGTGGATGGCTGAACCGTTTAGTGGGGCTGGGAACGCTTTCCCTGGTAAAAGCGGTTTGAGTTTCGATGATTTTCGTTGGAAATTTGTAAAGGATGCACGTACACAATAGGGAAACTTCGGAACAAAAAAAGATGTTTAGAAGAGGCCTACTAAGGATATGACAAAATTGTGATTATGAATTTTAATATTGATGAGAAATACACTAAAAATCACATTTATGGTCAAATTTAGGACAATTGGCTAAACACTGCAGAAAAATTCAATGCATGAGATTTCAAGATTTTGCTGCACTCTTCCTAATTTGTCTTTGAAAACAATTCCTTTTTTAACATGTTGTGCTCCTGAAAAGGTCGTGCAAATATGAGAGAGCAACAGTCATAATGGGATTTGCACCAAGATCGGTTGTGTTACCAGCTCTACTATTAGAGATGTCCGATAATGTTTCAATTCATCTTAATATGAATCGATCAGCTGTCGAGTTGAAATTTATGAAACGCTTCTCCAATACTGGAATCCATTACATAGCATCATCTTTTAGCGGTTTATGTGCTGCGTATCACAACACATAAATATTGTTTTGAGATGGACTAATGCTTCTTCGGTAAAAAATCCATCACTTAATCACAGCAGCCCTAGCTCCAGTTAGGTAGGAATTTTTGGAAGATTTCTGTAAAGAAAAAGCATTTGTCTAGGTGCTTTGGGGGAAAAATCGAACGATTTCTATTTAGAAGTCTCCCATGCAAGTGAGTCAACCGCAAATAGAGCAATTTAGTGAAGGAAAAAAATCCCTCCTGGTGTTATCATTATTTAAAATACGATCATGATGCTTCGCGAGATGGTCCTATCGGAATGGTAAATAAATAAACAGATTAGAGCCAACCTTGTTTGACAAACCATCATGCGATCCGTCTCCTGGACGCTGCCTTCTCCATTCATGTGCGATCCTCGACCAAACCGAAGATCCTCCCCTACCCTCCCTTGCAATGGTGGATTGTGTGTGTTTTTTTTGCGTCCCTACACCAAATATCAAACGATTCGAGGGTGACGTGTTGTTATTTGGGAAATTTGTGTGTTTTTCCACCCTCGTCACGGCTCCAAACGAATCGCTCGCTCATTAAGGCGTTTTACATCTGTTTTACAGCGACCACGATCGGGTGCGATCGTGCAAGGTTTGCAGGAGAGAGTGTTTGGAGAAAAAAACTTGAACGAAAGACCATTAAAAATGTTTGAAAATATCTTAACGATAGTGGCTGATGGCAGGTCGGCTTTTTTTTTTGCTTCTCTATAGTAATTTTAGTGCACGATACAAAATATGAAGGAAGCAGAAAAAAAGTAACACAAACATAGGAGCGCACCGGTGTAAAGGAAGGTTGTTGTTTTTTTTTGCTTCTTGATTCCTTCCATCAGAGGTTACGGTGTTTGGGCGCTATTTTGTTGGCCCAAAACGCGCGCACCCGCGATAGAAGCGGCTGTGATTTATGACTGACTCTGAAGATGAGTCTCGCCCCCGGGGGTGATTTGAGTACGGGATTATGATGGAAGCTTAAGTACACGCTGTGACGGAGTGTATCTGAATGCTTTTGTTAGTTTTTTCTTTGCTGCTCGGTTCTTGCAGGCCATTTAGTCGTTTAGCTAGCGGAGGAAATTTGTTTTCCATTTTCTTCCCCAAAACACGATTTGAATGCGTTGCATTCTGGGAGTGCGGTGAAAATAGGTCTCATGCATGTATCGATTGGTGGGACTTCATAAGACTAGAAGAGAATTTCAATACAAAATTCTTAAAACATTATGGTAAACGCATCAATAAATGTGCCAATGCCGGATGTAAGACAATGAACCGACGTAGCAGGTGACTGTGGACGTAATTTATTCCTCTGTCTGCAGCTGCTTGGCCGTGGCCGAGACAAGACACACAAAACTGCAAAAAAGGACAATCAACTCTTAAAAATCGACAGCTCAAAGCATCATCATCCCTTCTGCAGCACCGAAAGCAGACAATCTCCATTTTTAGTGTATCAATTATTCAACCACTCATCAGCCCGTGGCGTCGTAGTCCGGCCCGGCTTTGCTTGACTGTGTTTTCGTCGGAGATGAACGTGTTCGACAAAAGGATGCGATGCAGTAAGCGGATGGGAGTGGTACACTTTTAATTTAACGTTATACTTTTTCCTAAAAAGCTTTTAGTCATCACGGTCGGTTTGTTGGTGGATTAGTGCAGAGTTCATTGGCACACCGACATTGGGTTGGCTCTTGTCCTCCATCCATTTGATTTAAGCGGTTCGTGTTGAAAACTCATAACTCTTACATCTAGAATATTTTAACCTAAACAGTTCCTTTAAAGTTTTTAATACGCATTTTGCAGAACAAAACACACCACCGATGGCACCCTCTTGATCAAATAGCAACGCCCGCAATTAACCGTAATGACTCCACGTCAAGAAGCACCTGAGAAGACAGGAGAAATATGAGTGATTGCAGACGGTTTTTAGTGCTGCAGCGTGCTGCATCGTGCTTCCTTTTTTTGGCGTACCACAACCTCCCGATATGAAGATGTCAACGTTAAGTTCTTCATGTGTCGTTCTCCTACAGTCGACCGGCTATCGGGCGAGTGTGTAGCTTCGGCAGGCCCCTACGGCTAAAGAGAGGACAGCAAGTTGTCAGTCGTTTGTCTTGCTCATTAGTGGGCAAGATGAAAGGAAGTCCTGAAGAGATCGAACATTCCATTCGTCAGCTTCAGCTAACAAGTTTTTATTCCACCCATTTGACTTGGGCTGGTGTGTTTTTTTTCTCTTCTGTTCGTCTCGACGACGCTTCCGTACACGTGAGTGCACAAACTGTCTTTCGTCTGTCTAGAAGTGCTAAAGTGATCCGTACACCAGGGAAAGAAAGCAAAACACTAGAAAGACTCACATGGGGAAACGAAAAAAAAGGATCTTCTTCTCTCTGGCCTTCTCTTCTCCATTTCTTCCGTCATCCATAACAAACAGGCCAATGATTAATTTATGTTGATTTTGCACCGTTTTCACACCGATCAAGGGAACCAGTGCTTGGCGATCGGCTGATGAGAAGCCGCGTGAGTTATGTGATGGACAAGGTGAATCCGGGTGGAATCTCCAACACCATCCATTCTCACCAGATTGCGCGAAGAAGGCACACTGGTCCGTCATGCATCACACAACAATTACGCCCGAAGCGCCTGGCGCGCGCGCGCCCTCGATCTCGATGAGGTTGATCCCACCTTACAATAGCCACGCACAAAAAACACAAGCTGAACGATGTCTGAAGCTGATATATTGAGAGAGAAACACCGGAGGAAAAAAGACGCTTCATTGGTTATGCATTATTGGTTTCGGACACCTTCGTTATGCAAGGGAATGTTTAGAATTCCACCAGGAGGTTAGCGGATGCCCACGGCAGAATGGGCGATGCTGTGAACGATACATTAATTTTCCTTCGATCATTTGCGCCCCTGCGCAGATGACCAGCTTGAGGGACGTGATTAGAACTGGGTCCATCGGTGGTGGCATCGCAGACCTAAAACCGTTTCAGATGACCGTGGAGCCGATCCGGCTGGTCGAGACCATCGTAAACATTCCTTCTCCATCATCCTACCGCGTTGTTTGTTTGGTTGGTTGTGGAGCAGTTGGTGTTGTGGTTTTGTTTTGATTTTTCCCCAAGCTTCTCCCGGCGGGGACATGCTGTGAATGTATGAAAACGAATGACTGATGCGTACGGGTGTGCGGCTGCCACAGGTCTATGTTTGCGATTGGAGTGGAATTCCTTAGCCAGTGACCGGAGTGATTAGACAGACGAATCCGTCGAAGAAGCGCGATCTTGATCGATTTTGCCGCGCGCCAAGAAACTGGTTGGCCTTTGGAGGATTTTTTAAATAAATCAATATCAGTTTTTGACGTTCGAAAGGTCCAGCTGGCGATGGCCAGTTGAAGCGAAGTTTAAGAGAATGTTAAAGTGAAGGAGAAGCAGAAGAAGTTTGTGGTCTGGTGATGTTTAAAAATGTCGTTATAGCGCTGTGTCTGACTGTGACATAAATCGAGTTAGTTCGAGAGTAAATGAACTGAACGATTTGGAGATCCTATCCTCGATATCCTTGATCGATATCCTTGAGATTTCTTTCTATTCATTTAGTCAACATTAAACAGCGGACACGTTTAAATTTTGGCTTCATTGTATGATTTGTTGGAGACCTACCTGAAGAACCAAATAATCTTGTTGATAATTAGTAAAGTTCAACCAAGTTTTATAGCTTTTCCCCGTTTTAAAATGCATAACGCGTTTGCCCATTATCAATTAAACTCGAACGGTGTGGAGCAAATTGTGGCTCATAAAGGAAATTAAGTTCAACTACCACCGGATCGTATAACTCTTTCGGCAATCGCTCCAAAACCTCCGAATTACGCATCCGACTAACCCGTACGACCTCCGGAAGCGGTTTATTATGGCATTACACACCGTGGCCGGTGTATTACGTACGGGCGCTTATCACACTAATAGTATCCCTCCCATATGCAAAAACCATTAAATCACTTTTATTGATATTCGATACCCTTAATAGCTTTTGTGTGGAGAGATGTTTGACTCCCGAAACTCTAATGTTTTTGCAGCGAAATGGCGAGCGAAACTCGGTGGTTAATGATGGTGAAGAAAACGTATGGTCGAATTCCCTTGCGTTCTGCCCGGGGACAGATTAAAGGCAGTTAAGGAGATAGTGACCTTGCCGGAGTTGCGGTGAACAAAAACATCGCCACCGAATGACAATTACTGTCACCGTTAACCGTCAACCGGTCGTCGAAAGGTGGGTTTTTACTCTGGGAATGTTCCCACTTAACCCTTCGGGAGGATTCAAACTTATGCTGAAAGTGTACTGAGCGAAGTCAAACTACAGTAGAGGAGCGACAGCGTTCACACGAGGGTTAAGATCACTTTACTTAACGTAACGACGGCACTCCTTTCAAATCACGCCACAATTCGCTCCGTAAAGCCTTAAAGACCAAGAACGTCCACTGGTAGCTTATGGATCGCATAAAACTGTCAGCGGAGACCTTAACCGAGCGAACGTCACCGCTGTGTCTCGTGAGTTTGTGGTTTTGCATTTGCAATAGTGCAAACCACCGCTCTTCGGGGCCTCTTCTCGATCACCTGGCTCGGCACAACGGCAACCACACACCGCAGACCTGGCAGGTGCGATAAAGTAACAATAAAAATATTAATTAATATGCAAAACAAAGTCAAACCGCCGGGGCCTGGACTCCGTCTGCCTGCGGTTTGCACTTTCGGAAGTCTTCCAAACCGATCCTGCCGAGGGTCTGTCGAATGTCTCCCAGGTGGTCGTAAAGTATTGGAACTTATTGGAAAGTCGATACCAATCCGAACGATCCGAGTTCCGTACCGCTTTCGGAAGGAAACGACAAGCAAGCAATCGCCATCCGAGCGTGTTCTGGCAGCGTGAGCGGCTTAAAACCACTCAAAATGGATGGAAGAACGGAACAAAACGTAAGCTTGCAGGGCATTAAGCAGGGCAACGGCAGTCATGTATCGAGTGACAGTTTTATGCGACATTTCGGGCAGCTTTCGAAGGCGCCGGAAGCCGTTAGCTAATGGTTTGGTTGCGCTGTCGATAAACACGGACGTCGGAGCGTCGATCGTTTGACCTCGACTCATACCATACGTGGGACTTCTCAACTGGAAGAGGCACACACACTCCGCTGTTAGAGCGGAAATAGAATCGAAAATGACTCGAATTCGAGCATAGAGTTAATATTTAAACGTACGATTTCCCCTTTTAGAATCGATGCTTGAGGATCTATTGAAGAGAAATGTGTTTCTTTGTGCGAAAATTCTGCAACATGAGTGCGCCGTCCCGTGTTTGTGGTTCGTGTAGAATGAAAATTCAATTTCCTGTCCCTTAACGTACGCGCAAGACCAACCTCAAACATCGCATCAGAAAAAGGCATGAGCGATTCAAAAAGTTTCCCTCCCACCGTCAAACATCCTGTGCATCACGTGGCACAAAATCAAATAAATTCCCTTTCCGCGGCGTGCGTGTCACTCCAACGTCCTTCTGGGACGCTCCGAGCCCCGAACACGTTTAAAGACAGCAAACTGCCACCGAACCGAAAAGTCATTTTGTGTGATCTTTAAAATCTTAAGAAAACTTTTCTCCCTCTCCCATATACCGTATTGCAGCTTTTGATATCGTATCGTTTGATTCTGGGCAAAGTTGCCAGTGCCCACGGTATTATTTATTCACCATTAACAACTGGTCACGCACGGGTGCCGGAGGAACGGGACAAACACAGACGGCCCGTTCTGCTGGGTGGGTGGGGGTGGAACACCGTCTTAATTACCGATGCGATGACATCTTGCGATGAGTGTTTGATCAGGGCCGGCTGGAACCCGACCGGAAATGTAATGAAATAAACACCTCCACGGTGGATGAGTTTCTTGAGTGAGTGACAGTAGTGGAATAATGGAAGGATAAATTGATAGCGCCTTCAAGAAGCGAGTCTTGAGGCGATTGTTGAGGAAGTTACGTGCTGCCTGCTTCAAAGTGCTCGTAAAACATGCAAAAGCAGTAATTATGGACATTTAAAGGGTTGGTTTTTGGTGATAGTTTGAATCAATATTTGTCTTATGTCGACAATGTCGACTTAGACGAGCGACTACCAGAGAATGAAAATCTTGAACATTGTCCTTGAGTGAAATCTACAAATTTAGGCCTTTTTTGAAGAACTTGAATGTTTTAGAAGTAGCTCGTCACGGTCTAGCCTCCCTCCGTTTGACGCAAGTCTGTTCTCACAGAAAGTGATGTACCAACCTCCCCAAGATGTCACAAACAAACGAATCAAACGGGCAAACAAATAAATAATGTTGTTTTCCTGCTCCAGAACACCAAACGGACACGGACGCAGAACACTTTAATCTAGCGCTAGCGACCATTACCGTACGGGCCAGACAAAGCCAATAAATAGACCCAGAATCCATGGTCCCGCGATCAATGTAGAGCGGACCGCCAAGCACGATCCGGTCCAAAAACGATCGACGATCGTCAACCACACCACAGCACGCCGTGTGCCGCGCGATTGATAACGAAACAGAACGAACGCAATATGTTGACGACGCCACGCTCCCGAGACGTGATGTTGCTGTAAGACACGAATCACACTCAAGTATATCATTGCTGCTGTGTCCGTCCAAACAATTGATTTCTCCTCTCTTCCTTGCTGTATTCCTGGTTACAGATTTTTATTCGCTTTGCTGGGACCGGGAAGTCTTCAGCTGTGTTGTGGCCGGGCAGTACCACATCATCGACGTCGTGGCGCAGGTGTTGGACGGTTGCAGAATGCGACACTTACTAACGCCACTCTATCGACGGCAGCGCAACTTGGAGGAGAATTATCCCTGGAGGGCTGTCAAATTGAGCACTTTGGTCCGGCACTGTTCGGAATGCTGCAGCGGACAGACTGTCTGACGCTTCGTGGTGGGTTCATTCCCGCCGTAACGTTTCAGTCGCATGCTCTCGATACATTCGTGATCGATGCGACGGGTTTGCAGATGTTCAACGTGGTTCCTACCGAGCTGCCTTACGCTAAGCTGCGAATTCTTCAGATCACACGCACTAAGCTGAAACAGCTTACACCGGACGTGTCGCTGTTTGTGGGTCTCAAACGATTAGATCTCTCCCAGAATCAACTCACCTACGTCGATCTGGATGTGTTGGGGTCTATGCAACGCCTACGAGATCTCGACCTGTCCGTTAACAGGATTGTCCGATTGGACGCTTCGCCCGAGCTGCAACTGCCAGGCCTCCGCAACCTCTGGGTCAGCTACAACCGATTGCGTTCGTTCGGGGCTTTCCCGGGTGCGTTCCCGGCACTTGACACCGTGCGATTGATAGGCAATGCGTGGCACTGTTCATGGGTGGATCGAGCGCGATCCGACATCATACGTCACGGGATCACGGCATTCGGCGCTGATTACGATTGTCCCGGTGAGCGCCAGGGTGGACTTTGCTGCTACGATGACGCGCTCGGTGAGGAAGAAGACCAGACGACGCCCGGGTCGCGATTAGATGGAATGACCACGTTCGACACGCAACCGGCAAACGAAGATGATCTCACACTGCGGCAAACGAATCGAAGCAGTGCTGCGATAGGCGTGCGGTATGGCGATGTGGAGATCTTTCTGTGAACGATCGCCTTACTGTGGTAATTGTTGAGTAAATTCATTGTTAATATTGTTTACATGCGGAGCACGTTTCCATTATTTGAAGATTGCTATCTACCATCATCAGTTAAATTGAAGGGATTATTGGAGTGATATCGAGCCACATGCAGACCATCACATTTGTCGCTTAAATGGCCATTAAGCTCCTCCAACAATACCCACCCGACCAACATGATCGAGATGAAGCGTAATGAAAAATGGATTAATTTCAATAAAAGAAACCTCACGACGGTCGCACAGAGCGATTGCAACAAAAATCTGAATGTCTGTCAGCGAAAGAACCAAACCAATCGCACGGCATAATCAGCTCAACCCGGCCGGTCGGCCACCTAAAAACGTACAGCACAGCACAGTATCATCTCGTGGGGTGCCAAGATGGCATGAATAACGCAACAAATAAAACCCGGAGCTGATTGTTCGATTCGGTCGCTGTGGGTTCACAACGTCACAATCAAAGCCAGCATAAGTTGGGCTGTTTGAGAATCAATTGGGAAATTATTCGAACGGGGTAAATATAATGGAGAACGACCACGGCCGGCTTTTTTTTATGTCGCACACGGTTCCCCGAGGTCAAATTTGTCACGGCACAAACCGATCAGACCCGCAGCAGTGGACGACGGTACATTATCGGCCCGGGAATCATGCACATTCCTAGGCACCGAATTTAATTAAGCCGTCTTTTATTAACATAGTTCGGTACTTTTCGCTATGGGAACCGAGTGCGTGTCTGTGCGGAGGTGAGCAACACAAAATTCTTGGCCGGAAAGCCAGCGCAAATGCGGAGAGTGAGTCGTATTTTAGTATTATAAAACAAACACGGCAAACTTACGCGCAAAACTGGAGAAATGTTTGCTTTTTTTAGACTTTTGATGGTAACTTTGACTTGTTATTGGCAGGATGGCGCGTTCGTATCTTTTCCATTACTGAAATGAGCTCGGCCACGAGGAAGCTTTTGACCACTGTCGAACAACTCTCGTTACTAATCAACAAAAATCCTGAAACGAAAAGCAAAACGGTGGCCAAAAGGAAGTCTACATTTAGGAGATCTCGTCAAATTGCTAGACCATGGAAAAGCAAATGGCAGACCCTGTGCTTTTCTTCGTAATTATCTCCAAAAAAGGACCTCCCAGACGTCAAGGAGGAATCGTAAAAGCGGGATATTCGGTACGGGGTTTCTTTTTGTAAACAAACATTAAAAGATAGCGAAGCGAAAATGGAGAACTTCTCCGAAAAAAGGTGGAAAGTTTCCGACAGAGGCTTCCATCTTGCCGGGGGAAAGTTTTAGTTTATCAACTTGCAGCGGAAAATAGTTTCAACCTCCGGGTACTTCAGAAATCGTAATTAAACCGCAAAACAAACGGAAGAACGATTTATTCGATGAGATACTTCTGACACGGAGAAAAGCTTGGATAAGTTTGTCAAGTACGAATTTATTGAGATGCGAAGTTGGACTTTCGTTGCCATTTGTATGCACAGAAATATTTTTAAAAGTTACAGAAAAAAATATTTGTAATAGAATCACAACTTTTAAGTTGCACGAACGATGTAATATTTCCGTATAGAACCGACATGTTTTACGAGTTCTGAGAAATATCTGAATGACCTTTCGCATACACCGTGCATCGTGTGTCTGGAGAGGGGTTAGTTGGTAAGCAAGGCAAAGAACTGGTGGAATTTACACAACATTCCCACGAACGGCGGCAATGTGCTAGATGCGCTTCCGTACGGACACGGTGAAAATTAAGAATAATCTACATCTTTGGAAAGATTTAATTTATTTACCGAAAATAAATGCCCAACTATTGTGTTTGGTTCGGGTTTTCAGGAAAACGGTGCACCGAATCTGTCACTATGTATCCGAATTTGCCGGTCCCCTTTGCCGACGTTGTTAGCCCTTTGTTGTCCTTCGCGACCAGCGTCAGCTGCCGGTACGCTTCCCGTACACGAGGTGGTGAATCGATTTGAATATTCGTCCCTTGCGTCGAAATCGAAGAAAAATCGATCGAAGCAATTGTCACCGGGCGACGTGAGATTGAGGTCCGGTCCTGCCGTAGCAGAAAGTGTGATGTAGCTACAAGCGAAAGGTCACCTCAATAAATCTCCGTACGAGGGTTTCCCCCGGTGTGCGCTTGTGGTCCCTTCGCTTTCCTTTCCCAAACAGCGGACGTTGGCCTTCATCTGAATCTTAAAAATCAAGCCCTTACAAAAACCCTCACCGACAATAGGCGAGTGGAAACAAAATTGGACAGAACGGGAGCATTCCACTAGGAAATTTTGGCCGTATTTAAATTTTGCCAATAGCGAAACTGATCGGGAAAAATTGGTGACGGTGGAAATTATGCATCACTATTGTGTTTGGTTTGAGCCTGCAAATGTTCTCACCGTGCAGTTCTAGCACGGGATGTATCCTTCGTACGATAATCTAATTCCGATCGCATTAAAGACCAACACCACTGCGGAAAAGGAAGGCATACATGTCGCCTAGCTCGGAGTGGGGTAGTCAACCGTGAATTAGAATGACCTTTGCCACTGCTGGCGGCATGCTGCTTTGGGGGAAACGTTATAACGGCACAGGAAGGTTTCGTTCGTGCAAAATTTAAATTGCTCAACGTTCTTTGCTGGAGAAATGGAAGCAACGGAAGCCGCATCATATGCGAAATTCGTACAATGCCCTTCCCCGACCGTTCGGCACAACACAAGTTCTCAATCGAACACGACATTTCCACTAGGTTTATGAACCGTGCAAATAATCATGGCGATACATTTTATCGTACTCGAATGAATGTCCTTGCGTGTGTTGAGCGAAAAAAAACAGTTAAGGAAGATATTTGCTTTAATTCGATCGTGCTCAAAAGAGTATCCTTAATATGATTTTGATTTGATAAAATAATAGTTTAAAGAAAGGTTTAACTTTAATATCCCACATGAAAGCTCAAGCATGTCTCAATTTCCAGACCAAGTACCGCACTTTCCTGAACGCAACTCCATCTCCTCCACAGCCAAAGGCCATAAAACGTCAAGAGCGCAACACATATATTTTTCTCAGCTGCAATCGATTTCGGAAGTGGTAGCACTCCTTTCACTTTAGGGCTCCCTCTCAAGAGAAAATTGTGCCCTGTTTGCTTCCGATCGAGGGGTGCATAAAAATAGGAAACATTTATTTGACATAAAAATCAAATTTAATAATATTTATTGATCTGAATTCCGGCGACTAACACTCCGTGCGTGCGGTATTTTTTTTTTTGGTTTAAATCCCAAATAAAGTGCGTAGAGTTCGTAAATCGAAACGTGAGGTAAAGAACACTTCCTCGGCTATGACTTCTTTAGTGGGATTTGCCAGCACAATACAGCATAGAGAAAGGAGGGAGTTTAAAGAAATTCCTCAACCAGACGCCATAAGTGGTTGATTCACTCGTCCTTAGCTACCAAAACCCCTTCCCGAATGAAGGGCTGCTGGCTGCGGGATGTCGTCACCCTTCGGCTTTCCTTTACATTGTACGAGTTAGGGCAAAAAACTGGAGCGTTTGATGCTCTTACTTTCACCCTTGACTTGACAAACCCACCGTACTGTATCGGAAAAGAAAGTATTGAATGAGTGCAGTATTGATCCTTTCCACTGCGTTCCGAAGATACTTTCCTTTTACGCACGCAACAACTCTCACTCCTCCGGTTAGCGTAATCGGCCGTATAAACGATAGGACGGCGTGTTAGAGGGAAGAAGTACACCGCACCGAAAAACCAAGCACCGAGCGAGAGGACGGAAGAGTTTAGAAATGACGGACGCTTGTGCGCTGTAATCCAGCCGTAACGACACGGGATTACGCCCCGGTTAAAGGACTTACAAGCGGGATCATGAGGCGCAAAGCAACGGCAAAAGGGGTCCAACCATCTCAAACTGTACAAACTCGCACACGGTTACGGTTCAGCTACCCGGTCGACCACGACGATGATGCCGATGATGAGGCCACACTGTGTGCTGACAAGCAGAGAGACAACAAACGTGCGGAAAATGTTTGATGTAATGTGATGGTGGTTGGTGGTGGCGTGTAACAGGATAAATCCACCCGAAATCTGGGTGTTTTAGAAGTGGCTTTTCCCGGCGTAAAGCTGATTGGCAAGTCATTAGGGAATGAGTCGGATAAGGACATTTTCCCTTTTGTGGGTGTGTGCCTTTGGTTTGACATTGATGAATTTATCAAATTTGTTCACCATCAAAGTCCTCCATGCGATTGTTTGAGGAATTGCATAAATCACTATCATGTTCCGTCCGGATTCGTGTTACACTTTGAGCAATAATTATTGTTCTGGTATGTTAAAATGAGTAAGAAATGTGAAACATTCCCACCACGTGCGTCTAGATTCGACGACAAGCGACAATTTCCGTTACAATCTTTTCTTTCCCACCATTTTTGCTTCCAAAACAATACACACCCAATTATGCACGGGACATAAATATTGGCAATGCATAAGAATTTGTTTTTTACTACCGAGATAGCTGATCTTTGCTACATTTCCATCCAACTGCCATCCCAAACGAGAATTCAGTAAAACCTTGCAGATAAAAAGCGTAAAAAAGGAACAGAAAATTGTCACATGTAAATCAGTGCTCAGAAGTTTGCAGTTCTACCGCCAAGACCGTGAACTCAATAAATGTCTTGCCAATGCGAGTAGCTTATGGATCGGAAAATCCCTTTTCGCGAAGATACACAAACATAATCCGCAAACATCCGTGCTTGCATCACAAACTGTCTCGAGGGGCAATCATGGGTCTGCAAAAAAGAAAATTTAGTCCAAAACAAAACTTGTGTTGCGATCACAACAATGAAATCCAATTATCTACGAACATAAACATTTAATTTACATGAAAGAACCGACAGAAAAAAAAAACGGAGCGATCGGACAGCCTCCGTCAAGATTCTTTCCTGCCGTAAACCGAAAGCTGATTTGTCACATTGTTCCGATTAACTGTTAATAAATATTCACATATTTTCACATAGGCCGATCGGTAAGATGTGTTAGCAGACAAACTTGCGTAAAAAACCGAAAAGAAAAGAACCCCAAATTAGACCACTTGCAATTGGGGAAGGTCCTGTGCGCGTATCCCGGGACCGTAGAGGGTTGTCCAGACTGATCTAGATTCGAAAAGACTTTTTTTTGTTTTGAAGAATTCAATAAAGGGACGCCACTTTGTTCGCACTCCTTCTTTCCCGCCAAATGGTTCGATGGCGCCTGCCAACAAAACACTCACAGCAAATCTTAGGGATCGGGGACTTTTTTGCTACTGTTATGTCCATCCGGCAAAGAAGCTCGTAAACCGTGCAATATGCTGGTTAGCTAATTTGGGACCACTTTTTGCCTTTTATCCTCCCTTTTTCGGCGTTGAAAATGAAACCAATCTTGTCTTGTGCCCGTGCCCGTTTGTTACTGATCAGTTTTTTTGTTTGCTTCATCTTCCCTTTTTTCTTGTTTACTGTCGCTTGTGTTGTGTACTTGAATAAAAAAAACGTCCTGCAATAGAAAATGCAATCTAATTCACTATTTCACGCCTCAAGAGTCTCCGTTGCCGTGCTTGTTGTGTCCCGCTTTTAAGATGGACTTTTTTCTTTGTTAATTCTTTGATTCAAACACCTTCCGAAGGGTGGCCACCCCTTAGCGAGTCAAGCCGGAGGACCGTACACAAAACAAGAAGCAAATAAAATTCGCCAACCTTTAACACCGTTGGCTTGCAAAATACCTTCCCCGTAAGGGAGAGATTAATGCATCTTACTGTTACTCTGTTACTCTAGCCGTTTGTTTGTTTTCCGTTCCACCGTGCTATGGGCACGCAAGTCACAGGCCACCTTTCTTTTTTTGATTCCAAGTGTTGTGTTGTGCTATTGTTTGGTGGATTATGCGTCGGAATTGCAGGGATCAATGGATTTATGAGTTTGGTATTTTTTTTCCTTCGCTTTGCTTCGGTTTGAGAGAGTGAAATTAGATCAAATCAGAAAGCAGTGAAGGTATGGGAAGCATCTCATTCTCTGGGTCTTTTGTAACGGTTTTCTTCGCATGATTGAACCGCCATCGTGATATATTCTCCATTGCAAAATAATGTAAAATATTAATTTCTTTACAAACTCAAATTTCATTAAGAACTGTACTTCAAATCGCGTAAAGTCCAAATGCATTCTCAATCTCGCCTTCACCTTTACATCAAACATCGCGCTCTTCCCACCGCAAACAATCTGTTTACTTTTCTCACCAAAAGTGCATGCTCATTGCAACGGCTGCATCTTGCAATGAAGACTTCCAAACCTCAGGCAAATCTTTCCCACCTTTCGAAGCGGGAATAGTACAATCCACACGATTGTTATTGCCATCCGGGGGCCGGTACGTTCTTGTTGTGCATGAATCAGAAACGTTTCTTCTGTTTGTGTCTCGTTGCTTCCGTTCTGTGTGGCGCTGTAATGGAAACAAACTTCCATCCAGCTTCCTTCCAGCTACTTCCGTGTTTGCTTAACCTCAGTTCACATCGCGGCCTGTTTTTACCGTAGACAAATGTTGCGCACGTATACACTCTCCGCTCCACCATCGCCACGGTGATGCGACAACCAGTGGACAACTTTTCCAAAACATCAGCTCGTCTTCCCACATCGCACCCTGTAAAGCCGCGATTGAATGTATTAACCAGTAATTAAAATCTTGTACGAAACATGATAACGTTGATGCGTGCGGTTTCCCTGTGGTTTGTGGGCTAATGCCAAAAAAATGAGCATTCGGATACGTTGGCTCTATCACATCACATCACCCACCAAACCAAAGCCCCTTGGGAGATGATGGAATTTGTCGATGTTGCTGCTTATCGGTTGGGAGGATAGCATTACCCACTGTCACTGAGGATGCACATGATTAAATCCTTCACACAATGACACACAGAGAAGGAAGGCCATCGGGGTTCGTTTCCTACCAGCGATGGGACATGTGTCGCATCATTTACTTATCAACCGGCCCGGATCGACATGTGGACGCGTGTCTTCTGACCGCGTCTGCGTTCGCGGTTTCCATCGTTTGGTGCAAGATATGCACGATAATGGATTTGGACCGTTTTACCGCGCACATGTGCGGAAAGATTCGGTTGTGATATCATCTAGCCGCGCCGCGGAGTCAAATTACGTCAAAAGCCGGGACGCCGACCGGTTGATGAAGGTAGCAAGCGCGATGAAAGCAGTTGGAAGGGGGTTTCATGTTGCAATCAGTGATGTTGATAAAAAGATTAAAATTACAACGTATAGTTCACCGTGCAGTGGAGTGGAAATGTAGAAAACAAATAAAAGAAAAACATACGCATCGGATGACATTATTAATTGAAACTGCACCAAACGGCCTAATTGTCCGTTGAAGGGAGTGCAAGAAGTAGTGACGATGTGCCCTATTCATTTTTTTCATATGACTTTTCTTATGCAGATGGTTTTTTAATAAAGTGTTCATAAATTCTTTCTAATGAAAAATCTCCTTATGAATCTCCGTTTTAAGCAAATTAATTTTTAAACTTCCTCAATAAAACTTTGCATGCATAGCCATCTTCAATTGAAAAGAATGCTTTCTTGAGTAAACTTTTCTTGTTTATAATTCGTTAATATTGCTTTTATGAAAAAATTGTTATTGAAAAAACTAAACTGTGGATTTGGAAAATCATATTTTTTTTAAGAATCTTCATAGAACTCTTCAGAGAACTCAAAGCTCAAAATTTCGTGCATTTTTATAATAGAGATTCAGAATCGTTCAACCGGTTTAACAATTAATTAATGTAACCATATCGAATCATTCCCTGTTTTACCAATGAACGCAATCAAATCAAATATAAATTGATTCAGAAAAAATCGGTGAGAATTGAAAGAAAAAACCTCCGTCACCTTGTCCATCGGTACGAGCACAATTTTTAATTGCCACCATGATTGATCTTTTTCACTAGTCATTTGCATGGTTTTTTTTTCTGCTGCCCAGAACGTATCACCATGTTGATTGATGATTCTACCAAGCCATGCCCCTACACGGGTCACACACTAACGAGAGTGCATTTCTAACGCCTCACATCGGCTTTCATCCAATGTGCATGCCCGTTACGCAGTCGGTTGCACTTTAACCTGCAACGATGCACGTGCAACAATGCAGTGCGATGCCAATGTCAATTCCAATGTTCAATCCCATTAAGGGAGCGCATGATGTGCGTTGTTTTTAGAGGTTGGAATTAAAACGGTCCTCCTCTCCACCGATGGCAATGGTTCTCAGATGGCGCAGGTGTGTGAGAATTGGCGTTTGAAGCATCGCGAAAGAAAGCGCGACTTTCCATAATAAACCCATTTGAATGCCGTTGTCACCGAACTCCCGGAAGGTTGGTGTCTTCCCAAGCCACCACGCAGCAGCAAAAGGTAAAAGTGCATCGCGGAGAAGCCGCCCGTACGATCCGCTTTGCATCTAAGCGAATTGCACTTTGTTCTTTGTGTGTGCAGTGAGCCAAAAAGCCGTAGCTTAGCGCACAATCGTTATCCTCTGCTTCGGAAGCCCATTAAATCATTTCCCACCGAGCGCGTTGGTCGCGTTGCATGCTGCAATTATATCTGCGGCGTGGAAACTGCATCATAATGTCAATCCCGCTTTTTTTTCTATTCCTCTCCACTTTGGACCTTTAAGTAACGAAAAAAAATTCAGCGTATTGTTCACGTGAAGTACGAACGGCCCTGAGGAACTTTCAGCTAAGCGGGAAGGGATATACCTGATATGCGATTTTTCCACTTTTCGTAGATGTGGATTTGCGTTTTTTGTGTGTTTTGCGGTGGTGCTTTCTGTTTCGCCTTCTATGTGCGCGCACTCGGCAGGATCCATCATCATGTAAGTGAGCCCTTTAATGAAATCTCTTTGAAGAGGCGTTTTTGTGACACTCTGTGGCGTTGTGTGGCCTCGATACGGTTCCATCACGGAGGGGGAAAAAGTTGCTCGCCACGGTCCTTCGGCGTATCAAAACTGCGACAACGCGCGATAAAAAGTGCACCGGAAATGCAACTCCGGCTGTTGCAACTCGAACTGCAGGATTTACGAGACGGGATGACTAAAAATCAGAGTGAATGATAAAATGTTAATATGTTAATGGATGGTCGGATCCCATTACACAATCACCACCACCGTTTGCGGGCTCATCATTCTCAACAAGTGGCCTTTGTTTGATGATGACGGTGATGGCAACCAGAACTACTTACCTCGTTTGCGCGACAGTGGTCGGTTTAGAACAAAATGGTTCCCGTGTTTCACTTCGTACAGCTCAGCATCGTGGTTGGTTTTGTTTCTCAAGGAAAGCGGGTTCCGCGGCAAATTGTAAAGAAGCTGCATACAATCGAAAGCACTTGTATGGCGATCCGTTGAGAAGTGGAAATTTGCACAAAACATCCTCAAATGTGGGACACACTGTTTGAATTGTTTAATAGAAAACAAAACAACTGAATGGATTTTGTGTAAAGCGGGGTAGTTTGTTGTCTAGTAAAATGTCAGTTAAAGTATTTTATGTCGGCAAATTTGTATTGCAGACGTGGCTTTAAAGGCATTTTTTAGTAACAGAGAAATTAGACTTTTCTACCAATGTAACGATGGACCTGATAGAGAAACAGAAAATCCTTATAACAAGGACGTTCAAGCCGAATGCAGTTGTAAGAAATTTAGATTTGTGTCTAATAAATGCGAAGAATTCACGCCGAAAACTTACATCGCACGAACTACCAAAGTCGTATAAAATCGTTTCAAAAACACTACAAAAATATAGCTGTTAGATAGCATTTAAAAATTGATTTGTTAAATAGAAAAATACTTTCAACCGCTACTCCAAAACTAATTGCAAATTAATTTCTTCTCGTGAGCTAATCATTAAAAAAGCATTTAAAAAGGACAAAAAAAGTGAATTGTGTGTTAGGCAAATAAGATTCACCCCACAACTAACCGCATGAACTACGCCATCGTCTTGTTTGTTCTTTATCTTAAACCAAGAAAACCAGACGAGGATTTTCCCATTTAACGGCCAATAATGGGTTTTTTTCGTTGTTGGTTTTTTTTGCTCTTTCATTTCTTTATCGACTAACGAGCTCCCGGTGAGGTTCCAGTAGCCATGTAACGATAATTAGCCGCGCCATGACTCGTCAAACAAGTCGGAGTCTTATTCAACCGTTAAAATAATGCCCACAGATTGCCCCTATTCTCGGTGGAAAACGGGTCCTGTTTACCGTTAGAAGAAAAGAAAAAACATCCCTAATCCACTGCTGGCCTCATAGGCGAAAAGCCCACCGTCAAGGCTCTGGGTATAAATGTCGCCCTGATTTGCCTATATCGATCGAGCTGCTCGTCAAATTGTCAATCTGCGGAATCCTCTCGAGAGCAACGAAAACATTTAATCAAAAGGACTTTCTTGAGTTGCGTCACCGAAGGTTTGGAAGTGATCACCCCTCGCGGAGAGTGAGAGCGGTTTTTTTTCTTGTGTTCTTCGGTTTGGAATCACCACCCAAATGCTTTTTAGCGGATGGTTTGTTATACCCTCTTCCCTTGTTCTTGCCAATTCCTTGACGGGACGGCTCAAGAGGTAGAAGCCACACAACCAAAGAAAAAAACTGTGTATCTAGTCCATCACATCCAATTTGCATGTCCTTAGCATAGGGACTCGCTCGCACGCTGATTCGTTAGCTATTCACGCCTCTTGTGCCGATTGGAGCGCGCTCGTCTATCGTCCCGGTGCAATTTTCCAACTACGGTGATTTTTCTCTCACAAAACAATGTATCATGGGAAGCATAATGCGGCCACACACCATTTGTTGGCGCCTTGAAAAGTGTGTGTGTGTGTGGTGCTAGATCACGTTTGGGCAAGTTTTGCGTCCCAAAACGTCTTAACCACGATGAGGTTTTTTTTCGGGCATCCGTTGGTCGCTGATTTGGAACCACTTTTTTCCACCTCTTCTTGTGTAACACATTTCTCAGTGTGACAATATTCCTGAAGAATTCCCGCGGGACAGTTTGTGTAGAGCAAAAAAAAGCAACGAATTTGAACCGAAAAAGCACTTTAATGTGCATTTCCTATCGAGAAAACCGTTTGAAACACAAAAAAACTGCCGGCACATTCTGTCGCTAGACAGTTGTTGCGTGAAACGCTGGAAACTTGCTTAAAATTTGAATATAATCACCATGGCAACGGTGATCGTGCTGCAGACGCATGGTTAGCCAAAATGGAATTGAATGGCAGGGCAAAAAAAAAGTTCACTGGACCAAAAGTCGGTAGAAGTTTCCGGAGCATACGGTACGTCCGGTGTGGGATTTCCATGGCCGACGATATGCTGCTTCGCGATTAAAAATGGTCCAGCGTAGGCCAAGATTTGTCGGTTGATTTTCTTTAAACATTCTTGAAAATAATACATCCCCGCGTATTATCGTGCAAGGGATTCCGAAAAAGAGAAGCGGAACTAAAGAACAATAATAAAGGCATCTTCTGCTCGTAGCACTCGTAAAACCGATGGAAATAAAAATTAGTTCCACTAATTTGTTTACGTTTTCTGTACTGCATTTGACAACGGTTCACACAACGGTTCCAATAGAGATGAGAAATATGTTCAATATTTCTCTGCTGGTACGTACGATCTCTGAAGCTTGTGAGAAAAATCAAACCATAAATGCGTTAAATTTTGCTGCACGCATTTTTTATTCCTTGGCCGCACCATCTGCTAACCATTTTATGTTGCGTGACGCAATGACTTTGGGCGATGGTTTTGGCACACATTTCGAGATTTGATAGCATCAACGTTGTGCAGCGTGTTTTTTGGGGGGAATCAAGCATTAAAGGATTTCTCACATTCTATCCTACTAAAACCTTTCCCGCTGATAAGCACCGTTCCTTAAAGGCACACATTAGCATCAACAAACAGGTATTAACTGGCGCACGAGCCAGCCCACAAACACACAAAGGGATCCTCCAGCCGCCAGCGTCGTCTAACGGTGGCCGGACTCGGAAGTGGAAGAGTTACACACGGGCTGGAAGATTTACATCCGCTTTCCTTATCCGAACGATCTTCTCTGGCAGGAAGGAGTTCTTCTGAGCGAAAGGTGATAAACATAACAAACAAAGCTAACCCCTCGCAAGAAACTAAAAATCCCGCAAGAGCATTCGAGAAGTGTCACCAGTTTCACCTCGTGGCAGCCGCATTCAGCAGGATCAGTGGCAACATTCCAGTTCCAGCAGAAGGATTCCTTACGGGCACGCGACCACCTCGACTCGAGTGCCCCGTAATCTTAACCCCACACCCCGGTTTGGATGTTGTTGTTTTTTTTCCGTTCTGAAATGATCAGCAGCGGTTAAGCATTGGCTTTGACCCATTCCGCTTTTTTGGCTTTGCGGGAAGGAGATTTCCACCGCTATCGGGCCGCGACCCAATGCAACCAGACATCCAGCATCTCATCCAACGGCAGCAACCCTTCGCAACGGGGTTGAAGACACAAAAGGGTAACGGGATTAAGGGATGCTGGATGCACAAAGCCCCTTCCGGACGGACGGATTTCGGGGCCCGAACGTTTCGTATTATTTCTCGAGATGCTCTGCCGTATCCCTTTTCCCTCGGTGAGTGGTAAAAAAAGGGTTCCAATCGTGCGTAATTGATGGGTTTTTTTGTTGGTCCGTTTCTGCTTTTCCTTCCATTTGGAACGATGTGTTTTGGTTTGTTTGGTTTGTGGTTTTGTTTTGTTGGATGAAAATGGCAATTAGCGTCGCAAAAAAAAAACGGAAACTCGACGAATAAAGAAGCAATATACCTGCCTTACTGCAGCACGGGTGAAAATTACACCCAGGGTAATGTACCTTTTCGATTTGAGTAGAGTTGAGTTTGTTTGTTTTTATAAGGTGCTCATCACGGTGACATAATTGTTTGCCTTTTATTAAGAAATAAATCAACGGATTGATTGAAATGTCTCTTTGGTTCTGTGCTATAAGTTGGATGTATCTGAAATATTGTCTCAATAAAGTTGAACCCAACTGACGTACTAAAATTGCGAACTACTTTACACAGAACTCTTATATTAGCAAGTTGCAGGATACAAGATCTTCTACGAAGATATTCCAGTCCAAGAGATCTTGAACAATAAGGTGTGTATGAGCCAGCCACCAATGAGAGTTGATGCCAGTTTCTAGCTAAAATCGCATTATAAATCATGACTCAACCACTGTATTTACCAGATTTGGTTCTTACAAACTCAAATATCCACTTCAAGGAACTCACCATGAGTTTATTGATGTTTGAGAATTAAACTCGCTAAACGAACTGTACACAATTCCAGCCGAGGTTTATAATAAGAATTTAGAGAATTAGATTTAGAAGAATGGCGTATATATGTTACTTTAAAAGGAGCATATTTTGAAGCAGTTTTTAAATATTTACATAAACATATGTAAAACTGTCTATATCACCAATGCCAGTCAAATTCCATCAGATGATTTAGCTAAAACAAAGAATCTTTGGTGCACGTAAAGGGAAGATTTCTTTAGCTTCCAATTCCCACGAAATGCCGCGTTAATGTCCGCGACGAATCCATTTCCACTAAACAGGACACTGCACCGTGATGCTTATTGCGTTCGTCGTTGCCATGGCATTGCCATCTACCCTGTTTAACGCTGTTAAGACGACGGTTCATCGATGGACAAATGTGTGGACACTGAACGCTCATATTATGAGGCAACTATCAAACAACACAAGAGACACAAAAAGGTGTCCTCCTAGCCATGTACAACATGCCGATGACAATGATAAAGCTGTGTTGGCGCACAGGATGTGGAAAGGATGTGTGGCGTTACTCTCGAATGATGACGTTCGTTGCACGATTCAAATTCCGTGTGTTGTCCATTTTCCAATATTGTTTTTTTTTCCCCCAGTCTTGCTCTCGGACCATACGGCTAGGGGTAGAAAAGGACGGTAATTTATAAACCGTAAAATTGCTAATCAAAGATTTTTGCATTTCTTCCTATCCCTCTTGCTCCTCACTCACACTTCGCGAAGGGATGCGAATTGGACGGCTGTGTGGTCAAGCATCTTAATGCCAGGGGAAGGTTTTTGCATCGAGACTGTCCTTTCCCGCTTCTTCCGGAGCGAAAAAGTGTCTTTTGCCATTCCTACACTGTTCGCTTTTTCGGACATCGTTTGAAGGAAGGAAGACACACGGAGACGTTCTTACCCTCCTAGCCTACAGCCATAGCAAGGGATTGGCAGAACAGAACGGTCGCCTTGTAGTTACTACCACCATGAAACGGCGAAACGATTCACGCCGTACGGACGCGATATGGTCAATAAGTTTTAATTTAAATTTATGTCCATCCATTCATTTGCATTTCTGTTCCCCGTACGTCCGGAACCGATAGCGATACGAACGACGGTATAGCATATGTTTCGATGGTTTTGTTATCCAAAAAACGTGGAGTTCGGCATACAGGGGAGTTCTAGATATTGGTCCGTTTGGGCAACTTTTTTGGGGAAATTCTCCCCCTGCGTTGAAGAACTAGACAACATCCGAGGAACGGACAGCGTAGAGTAGCGCAAGCAAATATTTATCAACACAACGGTCAATGGAACGAGTTTTGATAAATCTTTACACTTTTCCTTGCACACCTTGAATCAACAAACGGGCCACACATCGGAAAACCGTTGATCACGGGACTTTTTGCCATTCTAATCCTAGCGTCTTGGCGTTCCTCCTGGAAAACAGATGTAACTGACAGGCTTGCAGAAGAAGCGGCGTCCTGCGATTCCTGCGAGAAAAGGGACATAATCGAAGCGCATCCCGTAACAATACCGGGGCCCAAAACCGACTGGCCGGCTGCCAATAAACAAGTTTTTCGAGCTCCTATCAATTCCCATCGATGACCTTTAAGGTCAATGTTTTAAGGTCTCGCATCGTGATGGTTATGAATGCGAGGGGAAGCGGAAACTAGTTTTGATGTCGTTTCTTGTTTCTTCGGAGAGCGTGTTCTTCCTGCATACTTTGACAAGGATTCTTCGACCTAAGGATCGTCCTGCGTCCTGTGTGATTGGATGCAACAAGAAAACAAAGAGGACGGGAAAAAAACCTTAATCCTGTCAAGCGTAAAGGTCAGCAACAGTCGATTAATTGACCTCGAGTTTTTCCCGTGATACTCTTCCAGTTTCCAGAATTTTCCACCGAAGGCCGGGGAAAATCTTCCACTGACAGATGGAAACGACTTGCCTTCTCTTCAAATCTCTTCAAACAATGTGAAGGCGTACTTGATTCAGGGAGGTACAATTATTCTGCCACGAATCATTTGGGTGGTCGAATGTACTCGGGTGGGCCAAAGATTGATTGCGGTGGTCAAGGAGCAGTCGAATTGCAATAATCCTTACATCGGATTATCGCTCTCCTAGCCGGTGCTATTTAGTTTGATTCGAATTTATTGCAGTCCCGCTTCAATGCTGGATGAATCTTTTAATTAACTTTGCATCCCTCAATGAATTCCATCTCCGTGGAAAATCAATCACCGGAAGTCTTTGAAAATCCCAGCAAATCGCATTCGTACAGTAAGGTTTTAGCTTTAAGAAGTCATAATGGTGCTGGATAAATCACACAATCACACTGCATGTGGAGTGGAGAGCTGCAAGGGCCGCGCAGTTGGAGACATCCTGCAGCTCAGAACTTGCGCCCTTGTGCGGCCATTTATGGCAGCTGTGCAGCAGCGGCTCACAAACGAATTGCCATTGGAACGGGTACAAGAAATTGGAGCGCCATTCGGCATGGGCCATAAAAAAAGTATTATCAGTGAGAAACGGGTTAAAATTTTCCATTTTCTACCAAGCAGATTTCGCTTCCAGTTCCGCTAAAAACCATTCTTGTAGGAGGAATTCCATTTCAAGGAGATAACGCTTTCAAGTCAACGTGCCGTTTCTGTATGCAAAACGAAATGAAAATATTCAATTCGAACGAGTAGCGGGTAGGGGGTAGCGCAATAATAAAAGTAAGCAATAAATGCAACATGAAACAGAAATTAAAAAGTGATATTAAAACATCATTTTGCGGTGGAAAATTATGAACACTTCAACTGTAGCAATCGGGCGCGCATTCGCATTCGCGCGCTTGCTCTCCGAACCACACCCTGGGACGCAGTGCAGTGCAAGATTGAGCAAACAAATGTCTTATTAGTCATTAATTAATCTTACCGCGTACCGTTTGAAGGAGGTCGAGTTGCCCAAACCGACAGTGCCGACTTCCTTTTGGGAGTTTTGAAAGGGTTGCTGCTCAAAGGGGAGGCACAACCCTGCGTACAATAATAATCAGCACGTTTCTGCTTCCCTTTCCTCCACAAACAGGAAGATATCAAATTCTTACCGATCCAAGCAACCCAGAGCGGCTGTGGACGAAACCGTCAAGTATCGTCGCCTGCTTTTTGCGGAAAACAGTCAATAAATGGTGACAGCTTTGAAATATTGCACACCTTTTTCTTCGGTGTATCGGTTTACTTCGAAAGGGGTTGATTTTTCCGCGGTTTCCCGTTGCGGTTAAAAACGAGATGAGATGAATGAAAACGGTAAACGAACTCGGGGGTTGCATTGTCACTCAAATGGGTGTCATTATTAGCAAATGTACCGTACAAATCATTGCGCTTTAATTAGGGATTGAAATGAGAGAAGCAATACAAAGAGATGAGAAGATAATACAAACTCACTAAATTATGTTTAAACAACAGCACACTGAAGTAAATATATATAAAATATAGAGTATTACTTGTAAACCTCCTTCTAGCTACAATTTAAAGCAAAATGAACGATAATAGAATTGTACCATTCACTTCAACTGCCAATGCCAATAAACTAACCGCCAAAGTGGCTTTGCTTTCGGGCCGCAGAATTATGATCGTCTCGTAAACATATTCGCTTGTCACACACGTTTCCTGAGCTGTGTCTGTGATCAGCACCTTCACGCCCTGGTCAGGAATTTAGCAATCGGGCCACAATTATGCGCACCGAGGTGGAGCCCGTCCAGTTTATGTGTGAGCATAAACCAATCGAACACACAAAGGCATCGGTGGTCAGCGTGCTCCGACGGTCCAATCTCTCCAATGGACGTACCGTACTCGCATGTGAACACATAAATTAAATGGGTACGGTAATTTATAATGAAAATGTTTGAATTTCAATTCGTCTTTGTTAATCTTGGAAATTATTTATTTAATTTGTTACAACTGACTCCGATCCGGGTGCCACGGTCTCCTCCCCAACCAGTGTAGCAGTGTGATCGTTTCGATAAACGATATCACATTCGGCCCATTTCCTTCGTTCTGGTGCGCATTTCCCCTCGAATCCGGTTGAATGCGGGACGATTTGATGTAAATTATTTCAATTCCACGACTCCAAATCGGGTTGGGACGCGTGGATTATGCTTATGATGGTTGTTGGCCGGGGTTTGGCTTCTCCCGCTGTACCGCACGGCACACATGCACACGGGGAACCGCAATGAACAAATGCTGGTTTACGTCGTCTTCTGCCGTGGCGATGCGCCCGCGAAACGAATTAAATGTAAACACATATATACGCACGATGTGGGGCGGCCAACAGCCAACATTTGGTGGTAAGGTTGAAAAGGGGTTGACAAATTTATAGACTCCGAGGCCGATGTTCTTCCCTCGTGCGTTTGTTGTAATGACAATGAAACGGTGGGGGAACCAGTGGCATCGGGGGGAGGAACTCTCGCTGTACTTTGTGCTTTGTGGTACAAATCGCGAACGATTTGTCTGACGAATGTATTGCTTCTTATTGTGATAAACTCCCACGAGGAATACCGTTAACGGCAAACATTTAGATGAGATTTTGTACAAAAGTAGATGGGAAAAATAGGCTTAGCGGCGTGTATTAAAAACGGCGGAAAGAGCAGAGATTGATGAAAAGAGGAAGTTTTGTTGCAATAATTAGAATTTGTAACTAAATAGAACGATATTTTTTAATGTGTAAAATTAACTTCGATATTCCCTTCAATACTTTCCTACAATACTTCACTTTATCTCCAGTTAACATACATTAAACATATTTCAAATTTTTTAATGTTCCCACAATCTTTTTTTAGACGAATAAATAGAGCATCCAATGAAGTGTTCCTACTTCATGGCCTCAAAACGAAACCGATAAAGAACGAATAAAATCATCACCACGAGGAGTTATTTTCTCAGCGGGACATTCAAAAAACAATGGCTCGACTTGCCTTACTCTCAAGGTGAAAAGTGTTTTGGCAAAGTCTAGGCGAGTAATAAAAAACGTAACATAAAAAAGCCCCATCGCTAGGAAGCGCCTTGGCGAAAGTGGAAAGTTCTTTAAATTGAAGTGTAGACTTATAAATTATTCATGTCCACCGGTGGGTGTTCCCGGTCGTATCATTTCACTGCCCGTTTGGCACATCGTCACCAGCAGCAGCAACAATAACACGGAGTGGGGAAGTCGGAGGAAGCTAGGGGTGGCATTGTGGTCATATTCGGAAGCAGTTCTTTTTTGGTTGCAGTTTGGCCATAATGTCGCCTAGCCACACGGGGGGACACGGGGAGCAATATTCAATTTGCGGGAAATGCAAATTAGATTTGGGACACCTACCGGGCCTGCACCATTGCAAGGGCCAATTTTGCGGGCGACCTGTTACGGGACCTGTAATCACTGCATATTTTACGCACTACGGTACTGTTTTCGGTCCGCACAGAAGCAGAAAAATCCGTTCCTTCGGTTAAATCGTAACGGGATGTAAAGATGACGAATGGTTGCAATGCTTGCAATGCTTCGCAAACCGAAGATAAAGCATCGGGCTAAGAGTTAATATTTGTCCTGCTGGGCAGAACCGAGAAAACCATTATCCTTCGAAGGCTTACACATTTTGGGCCCAAAGCCTTCCGAAAACAGATCCATCGCTTGACCGGAAGAAGGGTGTATCGATAGTGCACGGGATGAGTTTTACATCTTCGAATCTCTATCGGTTCCTTTTCAAATATTGACCCACCCTGGTCAGAAAATCCCACAAAAGTCGAGCTGCAAAAGCCAAACCACCATACCACCATCATCAATCAAATGCAAATCAAACAGTGCTACGTAGGAGATGCAACTGCCAAAACGGGTCCGGATTCGGTATCTTAGGAGTTGTACAGAAAGGCGCTCCTTTTGCCCAGAATAGCCTGTGTGGGAAAAGTGATAACAAAAGAAAGTCCATGCCGGTTTCTGCGTGTGGATGGAAGCTAATTTGGCAAATTGCTTTCATTTTCCCAGTGATTGATGAAATGTTGTCATCGAATGAAGGGAAAGTACGGCGTGTGTGTGCTGAACTGATTTGAAAACTCTCCTACAACAGCAAACACTGCTGGGACAGGGCTGCCTATAAACCGACAGTTAACCGTCTGTGGACTGGTCAAGGTGTTCCAGGTGCGTCATAACGTACTCACACATGGTGAGAATGTAAAGATCTGGCCCGAAAGCGGCCTGGTGCAATTTTATGTGTAAACATAAAATAAAACTTCTTCGTTTATATTAATCAATAAGTGCGAGGCGTTGAAGACAAATGTAACACAAATGTCTTATCATGAATATGCACAAGCTCACCACACGGGCTACGTGTCTGCGTGCATAAGAAAAAGCCTCTTTTTACGGCCATCCCCTCACAGGGACGATAAAAAATGTAGAAAATTGATCGAAAATCAAAGCAGTTGGGTGGTTGATGTGTGGCAAATAAATAAAACACTTTGCTAAAACAGAACCATTCGCCCCCACACAAATTGATTCCATTTGAGGAAAAATCTGGACACAGGGTGGCGCAAAAAATGCACAACCCCCCTTCAGCTCGACAGTATTTGATTGACCTTCTTGTCCCTCACACACACACTCACGCACCCTTCGATCAACTGCAATAAAATATGATCCGAAGAAGTGTCATTTAACATCGGCAATGCTCGGGCTTAAGCAATGGGCCACAAAAGGCATGGGCTATTCATTTTATTGGCCAACACACAACCTATATCAACCCCGGGTAGGTGTGGAATATATTTTCTCTTCCTCGGTGCTGTTTTTTTATACGGTGAATTGGTTTTGTTTCTCACGTCACCGTCAATATACGAAAGTGATCACTAAACGACAGTGTTGGACAGGACAGGAGGGGTTTTTGGGAACTTTCGCGCGCAATTTAGCAGTCGAAAGAACGGAAGGGAAAAGAGCAATAGTGTGCCAACCAATGCCACTCACACTGATGGTGTCCAAATGGCCAAACCGTGTGTGCTCTGGGGCCAGCACCACATGCACTTAAGGATATCGAATTTCCCCGAACGCAAGTCACGACCAAAAGGTCCTCGAGTTGTTGGTCACCGCGCCCGGAGGGAAAAACGACCAGACCAGAGGAGGTTTTAGGAAGTTGACACTATATTTAAGCGCAAATGTGACTAACCTTTCGGGAATGGAGAACTTCTTGCAAAATCTGCCAGGAACGTGTTCAAATGAAAACAATGTCCGGGTGTCGTATCGCTTGGTCCGTGCGTATGTCTTTTTTTTTGGTGTACGATCCGCGTTGCCGTCCGCGTTGGTGTCGTATTTTGACACGTTTACTGCAAACAGTAGTTGGGCGATTAGAATTTCAAATAGGATCTCTATTTATAACACACTTTTATAGCTCGGCAACGAGTAGATGTTGGGTTGGTTCATTTATAAGACAATTTTAACAGAAACCTCTCAGATTTGAGGATCAAAATTATTTAAATAGAAAAAATACCGTAATTTCTGTAAGGATAACTCCCCATTTTAAAGTAGCACTGAAGGAAGCACTCTTAAGATATTCTTTTATCCTTGCTGATCTTCGTCGGAATATGGATTTTTCCCGTAACTCCAAACGGATTTAAGGGATTTTCCTGCATCTGACCCACCTAAAATGGGGACAGTACAGAAAATGAACATAAAAAAAAAGATACCAAACAGCAACAAACCACAATCTACCCTTTTTCTTGTGGCAAGCAAGCAGTCGGAAGCAAGAAATATCAAAAGAAATTAAGGCACAAATCAAATCAAATTGGGCATACAGTCGTGAAATGATATCGAGCCAGCGGGTGAACGTGGCTTTCAGGGGTGGGACTGCAGTAAGTTTAAAGGACATCCTTTTTGTTCGGGTTTGGGCGGGTGAGCGAAGGAACAGCTTACGGATGCGGTTGGTTGGTGTTTTTCCTTTTTCATCCTTTTGTGGTACAGCCGGAACGGATGCCAAAAGGTCCCGTCAGCAGCGGACATGCAACGTCTAAAAAGTCATTAGAACGGTGATTGTGTGGTTTGGTACGGTAATGGAAGAACACTTTGGTTTGGCATTTTGAAGTAAATTGAATTGCTGGTGTCAAAACGCAAAAAAAAACCATGAAGGACATTTTGTTCCTCCGGAACATGATTTCAAATAATGCATTTTTGTATTATCTTCAAAGTAGAACAGTAATTAAGATACGCGTAAATATCGATTAAAAGCCATCCCTTTCGGTGGGGTACATTCCCTCAAAAATTAACTGACGGGGAAAATGTGAAGGCCACTCGCTACGGGGTGAGGAAAAAAATGACGAAACTCTTAATTGAAACATAATTCACTGACTTCCCGCCACGATGGGTGACGAGCAAAGTGGAACTAATTACACATTCGATAAAGCGCCATCATCAAAAAACCGCGTTGCCGTTCCCGCATCTGAAAGTGCCCAGGACGGGGAGCATCTAAATCATAGCGCTGGCCGGTCCTGGCATTGCCTGGATGTAAGATGCTGATAAAAATAAAACTGCAAGTGTGAGTTTAGAAATGAAATAAAATTAAAAAATAATAACACACTTGGCCAGGGCAGACCGAAATTTCGTTCCATACACCACGCCACCATCTCACGCTTGGCGCTTTGTCTTGGCGCGCGTCAAGATTTATCGCGCAAAACCAAAATTGTGCGTACGATAGCAAACAAAAGCGTAAGCGCAAAAGGCTGGCAAAAAAAAACGAACTCCACCGTACCCCAGCGCGGTAATCATTAATTTCCACCGAAAATTAGCATATTAATCATAAATCCACTGGTGGTAGCACTGGTGATAGAACGGTGAGGAATCTAAGGCAAGACACCGAAGCAGACGATGGCAATTATCATTTAGCGTATGGCCACGACGACCCGCGCTCATTCTTGCTGAAGGTAAGAGTTTCCGCTCCTCCCCGACATTACCAAAAAGAAAAGATCTACAATAATTGATATTTTTTTACCGAGTGTCTTGTAGCGCCTCGTTGACACAACATCATCATTAATTTATTCATGATTTTTATTGTTTTTCTTTTGGTTTTTTTGTTGCTATTTCACGCTGTTGTCATTTTCGACTTCTTTACCCGAAGAAGCGAACACTTTCTCCGTCGGGTTTATAAAGATACATTCTCTTCGTTGCGAGTCGCCTAAAGGTAGGCAAAATGAAGGCAGTCTTTGCTTTTTTACATAAACACGCCGATATGGCTGTAGATTATAAATATTAGCGGTCTCATAATTCACCCACCAGTGTGTTGGGAGTCAGTTGACAATTAATTAACTTGCTTGGCGTTGTTCCGTAGGGTGCGACCCGAAAAAAAAACGAAGAAACGAACCAGTAAAGGTCGGCACAAGTGAAGAGATCGATTCTGGGCGCACATATTTATTGCTTTGAACATAATCTTTTCCGATATTCGGAGAGCAAACATGCCCGTTGGCATAGAAAAACCAATCCTGGGCGTCCCCGTTGGCCGTTGGCTGATTCATTGCTTTCTAATATGCGCGAACGGCAACAGTGTCTTTAGGCCGTGAACCATTATGTGATCCACACCTACCGATGTAGCGCTGCCCTGCGATACGGGAAGGAAGCAGGAAACGATGTATAATAAAACGTTTACGCTCCTACTAAGCCATCGGCGTACGCAAATAATAAATAAATCTAATTGATGTAGCATTATTTGTTCCAAAGCGTGATTCGACAGGGAAATGGGAATCTTTTGCATTCCCATCCACCAAACCACCCGGCACTCGGCGGAAGAAACAAAGCCGTTGGCGGGGGGGTCGTGTTTCTTAATCTTCACTGGCTGGGTTGGCAGAAGGCACAGGCGTGGTATGAATTATGGCTGTCATAATACCTTCCCCACACGGGCTGTGGCTCACCTTGAAGCGGAGTGTTGCGTGATCGAGGGCGAATACTTCACCGGCGAAATGGAACGAGATGGCAAACAATCGGTGTCTCGGTGCGCGAATCTCTTCTCGTTCATCGTTTTCTTCGTTTGCCTCCCTACGCAAGCTAATGAAGTATGAAATTATTCAATTGAAAATTAGTCTTCGGCCGAGTGTTTCCACGATAACTTTATGGCTTTCCACCCGCAAAAATCCCACCCGGCACGGAACAGCGGGTTGAAGTCTCCACCCACACACGCTGGGTGGATCCATGGTCTTATATCAAAGCGTTATTTATGTGAGAGACTGCAGCCGGGCGATAAAACATTCTCGTCCGTGGTTTTGGTGAAGAAAACTTCCTGCCCCAGCATCCCACCCGGTATTGAAAGAGCCTGGGAATTTTATAATTTCCGTTCATTTTTCCGTGGTGGGAGATTCGCAGGATGGCGCATACGGAGTTTCGAGAAATAATTAAACGAACATGTGAAGGCGTACGTGCTATAACCGTATCGAGTGTCAAAGAGAGTAAAGCGATATTTTTTTTGTTTAGTTTCATGTACCTTTTTTCCCCATTGTTAAAATGTCATTAAACCACAACGCGTCTGTGAGACGGTGGAAAGCAATCGCTGGCCACGGAACACGAAAAATTACATTTTTACCATGGCAAAGAACGTTGAACAAAACCCCTCGATCCTTCGATCAAAGGCTGTCAACGTGTGATGTGTTACGGTTTTACATCCGCCAGTGGAAAACCCCCCCCCACCGGGTTGGTATTAATTATCACCATCGGGTGTCGGTATCCATGGCAACCGTGAGGACAACGCGGCGTCGTTCTGCTGGCGGTCTGCCGGCAACAATTAGTGGGAAATGATGGCCGGAGGTCCTGTCGGGAAGGCCGGGTGGATTGAATATTCATTAATTTTATTTCCTTTTCCCTTGGTGATGACGATGGATGACGGTGGTCGAACTTGTAACATTTATCTGTCATCGGTTAGCGCCAGAAGTTGGGCTCTTGTACTTTTGCTGCGATTGGAGTGGTTGTTTGCCGCACTAATTAATGGCACTTTGTTATGGCATAATAATCAGAGCGGTGAGCGAAAGTGATCTCACGGGATAAAGGGATTTATTGAGTGTCCTTGGCAAAAGGCGGATCAAACTTTCCGAGGGTTTAGCGCTTCGCACTTTAATGCGGAGATAATTTTCCATTTTTTTCAGCGGAGTAGGGTGGAATTCATTAGAAGAAACAAGATTTTCGGTAGAGGAACTTTTAAATGCGATCTGTTACATTTCGAAACCCAAGAAAAGGGTTCTGTTGACTTGTAATTCAATGAGTCCGTTTGTTTCCTAAACATTATCAACCGTAATGAAAACACAAGCAAATTCATTAACGATTCGAATTGGCAGAGATTGGTGCCGGGATAAAACTTCTGCTGGGCATTTATTTCAATCTTCGAAGGATAAGTTATGAACTCCCTATCGTGCAGAAGTGTCTTGCTCAGTAGGCTCGGGAAATGATTTATGTGGTACAACCGAATCCGACACATTACGCCATCCACTGACCATTCTTCTGTATATGGCCATAAAAGTTTGTCCGCTTCTTGTCCATTAAAATGGAAAAACTTTCAAAACACCAAACGGTGATTAGCTAACGGTTTTCTTCCATATCACCAACACAAACGACCCTGTGTCGTGTCGTCCATGTGTCGATACGATACCAGTTAAAGGGCACACAATTTATTACACCTTCGAATGTTTTTCTACAAACCCTTGTCTGGGTCCCGTGGCTCGAAATCGACAAAATCACTAATAATTACCCCCACAAACCATCAGCCAGCATATTCCTTGCGTTGCCATCATCCTTGGAATTCCATTGCAAACGACGTTTGTGGTGGGAATCGGGTGGAAAATATTCACACAAATTAATAACCCTAAAACCCACCCCAACGCGCCGCGTACCCCAGAACCTTCGGACCACTTCGCCGGAAAGACAATCGGAACGCGGAACAAAAGCTTGTCAGGGTATCGTCCAGCCCTGGCAGAGGTCGTCTCCGTTCTCCAGCACCGACCAGAAGGCGGAAGGATGTTCCGTTTTCTCGTGCTCGGTGAAAAGTTTTCGAATGCTTCTTCGCCCTTTTTCCAGTTGCGGCCACAGAAACACAACGCATTACAATGATTGTCCGGCCGTGCATTTGCCGACTAGCGTACGACGGTTGGGCCGAAAAGGCACCGACCGTCTTGGGTCGTGTGTGGCAGAAGAAGAAGGGAGTTTCCTTTGTTGGACAGGAACTAAGGGCGAGCGGGAAATCAGACCAGGACATTACGGGATGTTTTTAAAAAGAGAAAGAGACAGGCTGATATCGGAACCCGAGGTGTAAGACGTATCGAGGTTTTATAAGGAACGTCGGTACCCGTGCACATTATGTGTCGTCCTGGTTTGGGAAGACAAACCCCCTCGGTCTAAAATCCGGCCAACCTATGATAATGTTTAACATCGCACACGAACCAAACACTGGGACACTGGGAGAAAGGATGGCGTGTGTTCTGTTCCCGCAACCCTCCGGGCAGTGGATTGGGAAGAAAATATTTTCGTACGGAGTAAAGTTTAAAATTACTGGTCATTTATTATAACGCTCCATTCAATGGACGCTCATCGGTGGAATACTTTGGACCAGTTTTTGTGTCGTTGACTTATTGACATTCGGAAAAGTTATACGTTTACGTTAAGGTTTTACCCTCAACTGGAGGGAAAAAAGTAAGAAAAAAGGATTGCATATGCAGCCGTTCCAGAGATCCTGATTTGTGGAATTAAATTGATAGGAAAATTTCATGTTCCATGTCATGTTGCAACACGACCGGACCGGACTGTGGAGGTAGGCAAAAATGCGCCAAAATGTTCCTACCATATGGTGGTTGTTCCTGCGCTATCTGCTTTGAATGAATCATTCATAATGAAGCATTCTTTTCAATGTGTCAAAAACGTAAACGAAGCACACGGTTTGATGTTGCAGGCTGGTAAAACCCATTTCGGGGCAAAATTTGGGCACTTCTCCAGTTGTTGATTTAGCATCGTTCCGATACGGTTTTTGGGAAGCTTACAGATGCATCCACGATAGGTCTTGCTTCTTCCAAGGTAGGTCAATGAGCACAGAAAGGCCACAGCCATCGGAAAGGAGTCTTTTTTTTTTTGCAGCGAATTTGAAACCCAATCTCCGGGATTTCCCGGTCCTAGGACGGCGACATTGACACCAGCGCCTCCGCCATTGCTGTCAATCATAGAATTGATATTTTTTAATTAGATTTCACTTTCCTCCTGGCCATGGCCGTACGAGATAACCGTGTCGAACCGTGTGCGGTGTGGCCTATTGTGACGTTTAACTTTTTTTTTTCTCCCCGATTTCGTTATTTCCTTTTTAAAAGCAATAATAGACCGCCGTCTGAATGTCGGTGGTACTGCAGCAGCACCCGGAGAAAAAGGAACACGTTGCAGCCCGGAACTGCTGCCGGTCGGCCTAAAATACGGAAATAGGACCCGATAGTGATCACTAGAAATGCCGAACTGTCACATTGGGTGAATGAGTGTGTGAGTTTTTTTTGCTGATCTCTTTTTTGCTTTCGTCCTGCTTTTGGTTGGCGTCAAGGATCGAGGTTGCCGTTTGTTTGTTTGTTCCATCGTTTGGGTCGTTTCGCTTCGAGGACTTCTGGGTGTGTTCGGTTTTTCTTTTCCTTCCTAAAAGAGGCCCCGTTTCATGCAACTGGTGGTCAGATGCTTCTCAAATCCCCGACACAGCCAACCATTGTTGATCTTTGTGAAGCGCGTGCCATGAGCAGCTTCCAGGTTATGTTGCTTTTTTATGACTAGTTCCACAGAACAACATCAATCCGATACTTATCATGATACTATTTGTTGAGGACGAATGCTCGTTACAAGCCTACAGAGGAGTTTCCAACAAATCCAACCAGAGTTCAACAATAGTGTAACGCTTTTTAGAAGAACAAAAGTCAAACGAGAGCGTGATTAAAATACACGATAAACAATCAGTTCAAATCAGTGAAGTATGATGTAAACTGTGCGCCAATAATACAATAAATTACATTTAATTAATGCACCGTAAAGATCAACGCACCAATAACAAACACAACGACCGTCTCCATTGATCTGTTTAATTATAACTTAATAGGATTTGAGCTTCCCCCCGAAGTCTGGCAAGCGTGAAATGATCATCCAATTTAGCAAACAATTACTTCCCACCGCATAAACACCAAAACCGCCAACAAAACAATCCTTTCCGTGCCGTGCCGTGTAAAGAGCCCTGGGAAAACCGCACAATTACGTCAATTACGTTCAATACGTGTCATCGGGGTGTATTGATATTCGAATTAGAAAAGCTGATAAGCCAAGCGCACGGGAAATGGATCACTACTGGCGTGGCACGCAATCGGGTTTTATCCCCAACGTTGCACTATTTTCCCGCCGTTCCATAAAAGGTTTCCCTTCTCGGTGGTGCTTTCGATTCCAATTAGTCGTTATGATTTGTTGTCCCACTTCCATGCGGAATGCCCATCAACTTGCTGCTCAATTGTTCGGTTCTACGTGTCACCGGATGGTCACAAATTGCAACACGTTTATTTGCTGTGGCGAGAACTGGGGAGGAATTCGAATGGTCACTATAATTTTCCAATAATCATCAAATTCACGCAACGATGACCACTTCCTGGTCCGGTACTGAGCTTGTTTGGGGAGGGGAGCTCTTTTTCGGGGGAGGACTTCAAGGATGCGGTATCAACGTCAGTCATCGATCATGGGAGTGTCCATATCAAGCAATCAAAGAGTGAGGACTATTTCCCCATTGAAATTGACTACTTCCGGTAAAAGACCCCAACGGTGCATTGTGCGTTTGCAATCGTTAAATGGTTGCATTTCAGCTATCCTGTTTCACCGATGTTGTACAAGCTTGCAGGACTTGGAAAAGACCGAGTAATAATGCGCAGAGTGACGTCCATTCGCTGCAGGATCTCTACTCGTCTAAACACCATCAAAGGACGATGGCCACACAGTGGGACACCTTTGAGAAATCAGAACCCGATTGATGCTCGGAGAGCTGATTTCTTTTGTTCTTTCTCGGCTAAAGGATGCATTCAAACGCTCTACATCTAGAGTTCCGTCCGGGCGTCTGCCACATGAATGGATGGCCTTCGGCGTGTGTTTGTGTGCGTATCAATGCCGGCCGGTGGTAGGTGGTAGCCCCGGAAGTAGCCCTTGCTACTTCCACCCGGTCAAGGGTGGTTCGCCACAGGATTGACCAATAATAGCGGCAACCCCTCGAGCTGCTCGTTATTGAAGTCATAATTTAAAGCAGAAATACTTGAGCACACCCTGCCACGTCAAGAGCGGCCCCGTAGGCGACGAAGTGTATAGGTTTCAAATATCCGATTTCCCCCTTTTTCAGAAGCGTATCCTTCTTTTTCCCAATGCCGATTCTCCGTTGTGGGCGTCCAGCAGGACTCAGTCCATGCGATTGTACACCGAACGGGGAAAACAAACACGATTTATGATCGTTATCGATGGTACAGGAGGGGGAACCGGCTGGTAAAATGGGATGGAAACATATTTTGAAGTACTGGTCATAATGAAAATGACATCCAAAAATGGTCCAAAGCCGGTGCGGTGAACACATGAATATTAATTATGGCAGCAAGAGCAGTGCAATGAATTAGCAGAAAGTATTTGGAAATTAGCACAACGGGTGGTGAAAGATGAATAAAGCCATTTAAATAACGAAAGAGCACTCGAACAAAAATGCTAATTGTTGCGTTGGAAAAAACGTAAAAATACGAATAATACCTTTTTAATAAATTAAAACCTTAGAACACGAAACAATAAGCACGAACACTGAATAACACGAACACAGAAATTAAATAAAATGACCAAAAGCAAGAACTAATTAGCAACATGATAGGGAAGGAATTACACGAATGTACGAACTAACAAGATACCTGTGTACTAACCGGTCCGTGTACCAGGCGAACTAGCTGCTAATTAAATTATGACCACATTTCTACAAAACAATGCACAATTGCAGCAAGATAGATCGGAACTGGAACAACAAATCGACACCTATTAGACGAGGGTACAGTACAGGGCACCACTGTTTATGGTCTGTTTGTTTAACGTCACAGGTTTCTTCACCACGCAACTACATTCTAAACCACGCGCAAATTACAATTTGCCATCCGCGGAACACCGTTTGCGCGTTGCACTTTCCGATGCGCTTTCGACGAGTAATTAATGGTAGCATTGAAATAAATAACTTCCAGCACACCCTGGCACATTCCGTATTGTGGCGATAACGTCGCATGAATGCAATTTGTTGGAATTGGAAAACAGAAAACCGAAAGAAACACGTCACTATGGGCACTATAGCATGGTGATTCCGTGGGGAAGGAAGGCCTCATTTGCATATCGTTCAGGGGGTGGGGGACAAGTACCGGGCGGACCGAGTACCAATAAGGTACAATTCAACCGCGCGTCCCGCTGACGCCCCGACGTGCTTGTGGCGATGGTGTTGATGATGACGCACTGATGAATTGGCCCCATGTGCCGAACCGCCGTAATCAAGCGTACGTGTGTTACCCGTGACCTTCCGGGCGTTCCGGGCGTCTCGCGGAATTCTAGGCCAACCGATCGTGAAACACGCGCCACAAATCGATCACGTGCCAATGGGAGCAAACGCACCGCTCGACCCGCAGCTTTTCATCTTCCGGAAGTAAACAAAAACCGTGCCGGAACAGTGCCGGAAACAGACAAAACGTAAAGATGAGCTACACCTGCTCATCCCAAAACCGGTCGACAGTTGGAGAAAATTAAACGCAACTAAATGCACAATTAAATGTGCAACACGAGACTGTGCCGCTAATCGTGCCATTTCGGGCCATAAATTCAAGGAGACCAGGGAGACCGGAAAAAAAGGGATCCCACGACCGACGGGTTGGTTTGATATCGCGCGCTCGCTGCCGCTGCGTCGTACCGTATTTCGGAATGTTTTTGATAATGGAACCCCACTCCGCGTTTCGCGTTCATCGTTGGGGGGGGGGGGGGACCTTGTGAAGTATCGTAAAGCAATATAAATATAATAAAAAGCGTAACACCCCAGCGGTTGTCATTGCGGTGGTGTCGATCGAATCGGAAGGTGAGTGCGCACGGTGTTCACGCACCACGTTCTTTGCGGGACTCCTTTGGCCGTGGGTGAATGATTTCTTTTTCTGGTGTGGGTCTTTTTCCTTACAGTGCACGGGAAACACGGGAAAAAAGGCGGAAGATGGCTTCGTTGGGTTGTATCAGTGCGTGGCTGGTTTTGCTTACCGTCGGATGTTCCGTAACGCAGGGTAATGGAGGTGATGCGGCATGGCCAGCGCGCAGTGTGATTTGAACCGTTTCCCATTCTTACAGCGGATGACTCGAAGATCGTCGGGGGTACCACGGCGACCGAGCGTATCCCGTACCAGATTTCGCTGCAGGTGCTGGTCAGTTCGCTGTTTGGGTTTGGACCGAAGCGTTGGATGCATAACTGCGGTGGTTCGATCGTCAACGAGTACTACGTGGTAACGGCGGCCCACTGTTTGGATGGCATGAACGTGAGCCGGATGTCGATCGTGGCCGGTACGAACGATCTGCGGAACGACAGCTCGAAGGGCACGCGGTACTTCGTCGAGTCGTACCTCATCCACCCGGACTACATCGAGCTGAACCGGAGCGACATTGGTGTGATGCGCGTGAAGGAACCGTTCGCCTTCAACGAGAATGTGCAACCGATCAGCTACTCGTCCGATTTTGTCGACGGTGGCGTGACGTGTCTGCTGACCGGCTGGGGCTACACGATGCCGATCCGTATCGGATCGACGCCCAAGGACCTGCAGGAGGCGGAACTGACGACGATCACGAACGATCAGTGCCGGGAGCGTGGCATGCCCGTTAACCCGACCGAGATCTGCACCTTCACGCGGGTTGGACAGGGTGCCTGTGGGGTGAGTAGTGGGTGGGGGTGGTTAATGCACGGAACGGGAGCGGTTTGATGATGCGCACGCATTGCATACTTTCAGGGTGATTCCGGTGGTCCGCTGGTGTGCAACAATCAGCTGTCGGGGGTTGTATCGTACGGTACGCGGTACTGTGGCATCGGAGTCCCGGATGTGTACACACGCGTCTCGGAGTTCGATTCTTGGATCCAGGAAAACACACAAACCGGCGGCGGAGGTGGCAACAATGAACAACCACAGCCGGCATGAAGTGGCGACGATCGATGATCGCACACCAATCCGATATCCCGTCCCAAACCGCATCCGACGCGGTGCGGTGAAGATCTCCAACTTAGAAACTCACAGACTTCTACAAAAAAAAATACGAGCGAGAACCCCTGTATCGGGGTAATGTAATAAACGTAATATAATATTTCAATTTTTCAAACCCAAACCGCCCCAGGACACACCCGTTCCGAAACGGCGTCATCGTCTGCCATTATGACGCCACTTCGAGCGGCATAATTAGCTCGTCGTACAGAAAGTTAACACAATTTGCAGCCCGATCGATTCGATTTCCCTCTGAAGTGTCTGATTCTGACCGCGCGATGGAGTGTGGCGTGCCGCGACCGCGCGAACAATAGTGAGCGCACCGAAACGGGGCACCAGGGGCCGATTGTGCTGAAGGGTCGGTGTCGTGGTGATTGTTGACGGTATGTTTCAATTCGGAGCGGGAAATCCTGTGTTGTCCTAGCAACACCTTCAACCCAAGCGCTTTGTGTGTTGCGCTTGTTTGACGTACGCCCGTGGGGTTTTAATTTGTTCCCAACTCATACGCAGGCGAACGAAACGCGACCCGGAGGACCTGGCCGGGTTTGGCGAATTGAAACAAATGTGTAACGTGACGGCGAAGCGCCGTGGCCGTGGAATCCAATCACCCCGGGGCGAAACTAAATGAGAGAACTAACTTTTGCACTTATTAACGTCAGACATTTCGGAATTGGGAAGTGGTGAACTTCCAACCCCCGAAATGTGGCTGCATCCTTACCCTAAGGTTTACCCTTCCGAGGACCCTTTCGATGTGGAAAAAAAGGATGAAGATGCTGAGGTCCTTGGCAGATGGGGGCCTTTCCCGTCCCGCTCGTACACTTCTTCCACTACAGACTGCTGACCTCTTCGGAGTGGTTTGATGCCACAACGGGTAATGATCGGCGTGTTGTGCGATGGCCTCAGACTCGGGTGATGATTCGTGTGCCCAAGATCAAGATGCTGTACCGGGGACAGCCGGTTTAGGGATAACGCACACACACACAAGGGCGAGGAAAAAAATCTCATCTCTAGCGCCTCCGGGACACAAAGCGGATCATGATGAGGAAAATGATGGACCGGAAAAAAGGGGGAAAATCGGTCGAATGAGTTTGGGATGCAAAATGAGATGAAAAGTCCGGGTCCGGGCGAGAGTACGGGCGGGAGAAAATGTTACAGATGTCAAAGTGCTGTCAGTTCGTGACCGTATGCGCTCGGGGCCGTAGTCGAGCTGGGGGCAACCCGAGCACGGAGAATGTCTCATTTTCTATGTATGCAACAAAAAAAAAACGCAGGGAAACCAATCTCTAAATCCTTTCTTCTCAGAGCGTGTGCGTGCGTGAGGTTGGAGGAAGTTGTTGTTCATCTCCGGAAGAACATTGCGCCACGCGCTCGAGGTTTTTGATTGAATGGAGAAGTAGCGCTTCATCGCACGCCATATTGAAGGGGCAGATAAAAAGGTTGACAGCAGCACAAAGCGCAACATCCCGGGCCCCGGGACCGGGATTGTGTGGTTAAATTGGTGAATGGAGAGAAGAAGAAGAAAAAAACAAGCTGGCAGGTTATTCTCTACGTGACATGGAAAATAGATTTTTTGGCGTTGGGTGGAAAAATTGGGCACACTTGTGCACATTTTTGAATGGAGTTGCAAATTTATCTGTTGCACAAGCATGAAGTGGCAATGAAATGGATTGTTACGGAATCGGTCGGAAAAGAGGACGAGCGTGCAAATTACTTGCTTCTTTATCAGCGGATACTAGATGTCTTTAAATGACACAGTTCTGAAGCTGAACTCTCCGACCAGCTGCGTATGAGTAAAGTTGTAAAACCAGGTTTTTTATGTTATGGAGAAAATTCGTTGGAAGTTTGCATACCTTTAATTCTCTTTCTTTTGACCCACTCCCATATCAAATCCTTCGTCCTTACGGTCATTCTTTGCTGCGGTGCGTTGAAAACTTTCTCACAAACGTTTGGCTATTTAATTTAAAATATTATGATCGATCGCTTTCGGCAGCATATAGAGCCAGAGCATGGTTCCATACCCGTTTCCATGTGTTGTGTGAAATTGAAACACAGGAAGCGGATATGACACACAGAATTAATAACAAAAAAAGTCCCAGTCCCGCTTCGTAAGCCTTTTCGTTCCGTTGGCTAATGGATGGATGGACAGCATTAACCCCTTCTCGACGCAAAACTGACCGGTGCTGACACTGATGACCTTTGGGACCGAAAAAGCGGTACATGTGGAAAAAAAAAATCCCAACGCCACGGTCAACCCCTGAACTTCCGTTTCGAGTCGTGCTAGACTACCATCGAGAACGGGAAATGGGTAATGATTTGAACAGCCTTTCAGTCCACAGTGGAATGGATTAATCCTTCCCAAAAAACGGTGGTCCTCGTGTGACCACCAATGCATTTTTCCTTCCTGCACAGAGAGAGAGAGAGAGTGTTTCCTTATTCTTCTTCAAGAAAGAAAAATTACCAACCTCACCTCAAGAGTCCCCAAAACACGACGGTTCGGACGGAAAACTCGTTTCGCACAGACAGGCCCGTTCCGTCGAAAGGAACCATTCCCGTTCCCGTTTGGGAAAGCTTGTTTTGGGTGCAAAAAAGATGAAATTTTTGAAAAATGTTGTGCCCAATCGATGGTCGAAGGTTTTTCCCGTCTAACCTGTTTCCAGAGGGGTTTACGGGTCCTCCGGGGTGTGTCGGTGGGAAAACGGTTACCGTTTCTCACGGACCTCCGGACGTTTGCAGTAACAACGGTTACTGCGATTAACTATTTGCCTAGTTGAAGTATGAAACTTTTATGATTTCAAATCAGGTTTTTGCCCAAAAGGTTTCTTAAAGGTTTGAGTGGTTGGTTCTACAAAAAGTACCCAAAAAAAAAAGTGAGACATCCACGTCAACAGTGCGCGTCAGAATGGTCGTGAGAAAATGTCCTTAAACGTTTTGTTAATTTGGAATGGTTTTTGTTAATGGAAATATTCCCTTCGCAATTGAAACTATCTAATAAAACTCTGATTGTAAACTGTACATTCCACAAAATCAATCTCTCCGCGTGTATCGACTCCGACGATCATCACGAACAAACAATGTAAGCGCACCTTACAACGTCGTTTCCCAGCTCAACAGGTGTCGCCACGATCCGACAATTGCATTCGCGACCATTCGCGAACCACTTAACATTTATGCTGGGTATGCGCAGACCCGCATCCATCCATCCATCCATCCAGCCAACCTGCCGATAGCCATCTTTCCGCGATGTTGTCTTTGCTCGGTGTGCATGAGACGACCCTACTACCCCGAAGACGACGAGCCGCAAGTCGCAAGACATGCTAAAACAAAGCAAAAAAAACAGCATAATATAATACATGCATCGGTCACATCATAAAACAACAGCCTACAACGGCCAAATGAAAGAAGTTGCCTCCCGTGATAGCTGTGTTCCCAGCGTATGGCCATTATGCCTGCCTGCTGTGTGACAAGCGAGCCCAATCTCACCGCAGATAACAATCTTGCCCCTTATCGCTGTATGTGTGTGTATGACGGTCGCGAATGCATTTCCGCGTATGCAACTGCAGACACGTTGAAGTGCACTTTCGGTGCCGCTGCCTGCAAAGCCAGGTCGCGGCGTGGAAACGACGAGCATCGGCATCGCCTTTCTAGCGTCGCCCAGCACTTTCATTGCATGAGGGGTCGAGAAATGGCACACAAGAACGGTGCAATTTCATGCCAAATTTATATGCATTAAGGCGACTAAACAAACTGTTTCTTTATACGGCGGTGGTTCAGGTCAGCTATATCGTTTTTATTTAGCAGTAATTTTATTTAAAGTTCTTCTGTTGCTAAAATAGAAAATATTTCACTGGAACATGTACTGATTTTGGTTACATTACACTTCTTAAAACGCTCATGTGTCATCATTTATTACAAAATTATGGAGATTTCCATTTTATATTACAAAAATATAAGTATTTAAAGCAAAAGAAACTCTAATGTTATTTAAATAAATTTAAAACATTTTCTGTGATGTAGATATTTTTATTAAACACACGCATGACGATGACTTAGTTTTGAAGCATTGCAATTGCATTGACATTCTCTTATCATGTGCTTCATTTTCTATATTAAATGATTGTTGTCTTAACTCCTTGAAACCTCACCGTAATTGAAGATAGAGTTCCCGTCTTTTTTTCCCCGTTAACGAGTGTTATCTGACCCATCCAGAACCATTCATTCTCCGTCCAATTTCGACAATGTTTCCTTACTTTCTAATCCCATTTCCCAAATGCGCATAGTTTGCAAACACAAACAGCCTAACAGCTTAAACAAAAGCAAGATTTATGTTCCACTTCGATCGAGTGGCACTTGTGTGTGTGGCAAGGGTTCGAGTTCGCTTTAAGGAAGTACAAAATTGTACCATGATTAATTACCCATCCGATAACCTTCTGCTGATGTAGATACTTTAACAGTTCGTTCCCTGTCGGGCAATCGGCGGACGAACGGACGAAAACCATCGATACACTACGATATGTAACAGCCAGCGAGTACATTCGAACGCGAACGACGAATACTAGTTGCTGTTTTGTCGCCATCGCTCACACGAAACTGGCTCGCAGCATGCGGTAACGCGGGCCAGTTCGCGGTTCCAGATTGGTTCCAACTGCACACGCGAAAATACTTCCTGCCGGGCCGTGCGCCACGTGGTCACGTCACGACCGATGCAAAATGCCCGATCACGAACGCTTAACGCGCGCGATCCAAATCGATCTCGACTCGCTGATCGACTCGCATTCGTGGGTTTGTTACGCGATAAGTCGTCCCCCAGGGGAGGCCAACGCAAAAGTGCTCCAACCGGGCGGCCAATGGGCGTGCGTTCGTCTTATCGAGATGATATCATGTGCTTACATAAGACACGACATTCCAGCAGGAGGTCATCATCGGATTCGCCGGAATTGCGGTTCCGTTTTCGGTGCTGCAAGAAGCGCCCAGGTATCTGCAGGCCATGGGAGTGGATGACTCGCGGGCTATGCATATCGGTATCGCGATGTAAAGCAGACAGACAGCAGAAAAAGGTCGTAAATTAAAAATAATTATCCTGCTTATCTTTCACCGCAACTCGCTATCACAACGAACGGATACGAACAGGACTGTTTCATTGGGTGGGGGGAGTTGAGTTTGAGTTTGGGAGCTTTCGAGAAGAATTCTTTTAATTCCTTTAGATTTTAGGCCCAATTGAGGAGGCAGAGGTTCTCCTTCCCAAAGTGGCCAAAAGCCATCATAAAGCAAATCATGCGCGCAAACCATCAGGGTCGTCGCTCATTGCTTCGAGTAAAAGTCGCGGGACAGCAAAGCAGAGACCGAAAAGGGCTCAAGTGAAGTTAATGTTTTTTGGATAATTTATGGCCCAGCTTCACCGGCAGTGCAGCGCCCCGTTGTTGTTGACCCGTTGTATGATGCTGAGATTGTGGTTCTAATGAGTGCTACATCGGAATTAGAAGTAAGCGGAGATACCGAAGTGGTGTTTTTTTGTTGTTTTACGGTGGCGTAGCCCTAGACTGCAGCGATAAAATTTAATGTCTTCACTCTTATGCGCAATGTTCTGGATCGCACCTAAAACGGTGGCACGGTGTCGTTAAGATGTGACACAAGACACAAGAGAACTCCGTTTGGAGATGGTCGCTCATAAAGCCATAACAGTTTGAAAGTAATTGGGCTCAGCTATAATTTCTAGAGGGACTAACTTCATTATGCTATTTGATAACGGCCAACTCGAAGAAGCAGGATTTGATTTAGAATTACTTGACCCCAACAAGAACTAAACACAGAATTGTCAATACTCTTCTTTCTGCAGTTGTTTTCTGACACAGATTCCCAAATCACCGGTAACTCGTTTTGCTGCCACGCTGGATCTGCTACCGGATTGACCTCCTTTTCTTTGCCGCTATTGTGACCTATCCAACATTAAAATAACAGACACTCCGAACCGGTAGAATGCACTCTTGCAGACAGAAAAAAAAAAACATACAGCCACACAGTCTCAATCCCCCATAGTACATCTTGACATCAATTACCACCAACGGCCATAACCGTTGACCAAAACGGTCAAGCGATCATATGCAGCATCAACTTCTGGACAACGACCTTTTGCCCGGTGAAACATCTTCCGGCACGTAAAGTTCGTGATCTTCAGCTTCCGTCGAATGCGAGGCGAGGCACGAGAAGACTTCCATCATCTTTCCACCCTTATCTCAGCAGGAACAGCAGCATCATCATCCGAGTGCAGAGATACGGTTGGGGTCAGGCAAGTGATAAATTAGAATATCTCGCAGAACTGGTCCTCGGGAAGCAGCTCGGGAAATGAAAAGCGCGCGCACCATGATGACATCCCGTACACAATAGGGGTCATCACGCATACACCGGAGGGCTATTATGAAGATTTGCATGAAGAAGTTGGAAGCTGCAAGGACCTTTTGCTTTGGCGACGACGCAAGGGCATATATTTAAATTGCATTCAAATTTTGATGCTTTTCCTTTGCTTTGAGTCGTTCGATCGTAGCTGCGTGATGTTTCGTCGATGCAGATGTTCGTATTCCCCCATGGACGACGATGAGTTTGACCCTTCCTGGTGGTAGGTTCTCGTAACAAAGTAAGAAAAATAAACATAAATAAGTTTTCCTCCCGAAAAGCTGGTTGCATAATCGGCTACAACGGCTTCCGAGGATGGAGGACCCTTTTTGCGTTCGACTGACCACTGGTCAATCGTCTGTCTTTCTTTTATCCCCCTTCTGTCAGGCTATCGGGGCTCGGTAGTCGAGGGTCTTAGGGAGTGTTTCGGACGGCACTCTCAGCCATGAGGGACGAAAAGAAAATAAAACCATCGAAGAAACGTGTCGTGTCGCATTTGTCAGCTGACCATTCTCGTCCGCCGGCCGATTCGATACCGATCTTGCCCTGTTTCGGGGGTTCGGAATGTGAGGGGACCGCTTCGAAGGCGATCCTTTCAACGGTTCGTATCGTCCGTCCGGTATCGTGCAAGTGATGCACGGGACAACACATTTGCGTGAGAAAATATTTTTCCTTCGCAAAACGCAATTTGGGATTTGTTGCGCTTCCGACGATCGATGCGGAGTCGAATGGCCGGGAAAAGGACTCTCCGAAGGCTCAGAGCGCCAGCTAATAACTGGTGATGTCTTGTGGCTTCACAGCAACTACACCGGAACGGATCGATCCAAGGCGATTAGACGACAGGACTAGAGCCAATCGTTTAGAAGGAATGTCATTTCGAAGGGAGTTTTTGTTTGCCGAGCGCCATTCTAGCACGTTCGGGATGTTTGTTTTAGCACGTAACAACAAATGAGAGAGATTAGAGCAATTAGAATGTCTTTTAGGGATTAAAACGGTCCACTGGTAGAGATTTCTTTGCCTGAAACGGAAGAATGAAACGTTACTGCATTTGTGCAATAAAACACCAACCCCAGAGACGGTGAACGATGGATTTGAAAGGTGGACAAAGATGAACTTTGCTATTCCCATTCGCATCGATCATTTGAGAAACTTTTGTCACCCGTATCACCGGATGGAAAACTTTCTAATTAACGACCAACGTTCCGGAAAGGCCAGTGTTTGTCTCCGATTTGTTACGTTTTGTAACATTTCACGGCGGATAACAATTGTTACTGGATAATATTACTAAAACAAAAAACTCACGCATATACACTCGGTGAGTGTGCTATTTCAATTAGAGAAAGAGTCCATTTTCCCCCTTCTGGCTGGCAGCAGGAGTCATTTTGATGACAGACTGCGCTGTGTTTTAAACAAAATTATAATTAGACTTGCGACAATAATTTTTCACCCATTCGCCCGCCTTCGATCCGAGCAGGACCGGTATCAATTACCACCAGCAGTGCATTGCTAAATTGTCCACAGCAATATCCAAAACTTCGGGTCCACTTCGGGTGCGCGTAGAATGTTATCACTTCTAAACTTCTCACCAACTCCAACCCCGCTAGCAGCATCGCGATAGGGTTGGGTGTCCTTCTTACCGCGACGACTCTCCTGGGCATAATTCAAATCCTTGCGCACGTTCACACACTCTTCGTGGTGTCCTCGCGTAACGGAACGGCACGTAACGGCCAGTTCTTGTCGCTTTCACCACCATACCACCCGACCGTCCACGCTCCAAGCGGCCATGACAGTGATAAATTAATAATTTAAAACCTTTCTCCCTGACCCGAACGTGAATCCTTCTGCTTGGAGCGGGCGGGCGCAAAATGCGGCCTCCGCTAACCCTGGCCAAATGCGCAAAAGAACATTTGACTGCGCTCTCTAAATTATGATTTTATCCGTGTGTTGATTTAAGAACACGAACTGTTGTTACAAACTTTGGTAAGGGTTTGGGAGTTAATTTTTTATCCTTTGTTTTTAAACTCCCCGTCCAGCGGTTTTTGCATGTTTTTCTTTTAAAAGATAAACGGACTTATGATAACATTCAAAATCACGCTGCCAATGGATATTTCAATACCTTTCCTGTGTTTAGCGCCCCGACATCTTCGCAACAATAGCAAACGGAAGGCAATAATTCGCCAAACCACTAAAGATCAACCTCTGCGCCTTCGGCTAATTTGCATAATCAAATTGATTTACTTGCCTAATTCCATATTCCACCCCGTTTTTCATCGGCCCCGAGTTCGTGTTTCTTGTTGCAGTGGCGCACTTTATGGGCACTGTGTAGTGCCGATGAATAAATTCTGCCCTCGTTCATTCTCCTTCCTCGGTTGCTGTTGGCAAAAGTTTTCACGCATCCCGAGCAGATGTGCACGGGGCCCTTTAGCACCCTGGGCAAAAGGTGGCGTGGGAAATAGCGCCTCCAAGGCAAAGGAACACAGGACAGGGAACGAACTGAGATCAATCATGGATCTGATTAGCGACCGCAACAGTGTGTTGTACAGGCGAAATCGAAACCGAATGTCCGAATGTGGGATAGAGCGCACGTTTTCGAGTGCGACACACAAAAGATCACCCACGGAGGCGCCTGAGTGCTGCGTGTCACAAACCAAGGCTAACAAGGCCCGCTTGTCTTCAAAGAGGTTCTTTTGCTTCCCTGTCCCGATCCCTGCTTACCGAACGTGGCGTGTGATTGATCAACAACACACGGGGACACCTTTGCGGCGCATTGCGGGAGTTGAAGAAAACCCGAAAGGATCCGGATGGAGTAACCGTTAACCGCAAAACGGACACAAATATTGTTCTCAAGTACATCACTCTTCCCGAAAACAAAGGTACGACACCTACGGATGGCCCTTCGTCGATCGGACGTAGGAGAAAGTTTATCTTTCCTTAGTTACGTTACGATTCGTTTGTCGTTTGCGGTACCGGTTGTGGTCGAAGGCTTTTGTCAGTGTGGTCCGTAATTACTTGGATAAGGATAAATTTATGAGACAGACACTGTGGTCGTTCCCGGCAGGAATGGTGGGTGTGTTTGTGGTAGGGAAAATAGCTGATCAATAAACAGGACATCAGGGATGTGTTCCGTTATTCGAAAACAGTAGTAAAGTAGAGTGAGGAATTGTTGGGTGACTTCCGGTTCGATTAAAAAGAAAGTTTTCAGTGTTTTTACAAGGTTTTTGCTCCCATCAGATAAAGAAGAAGTGCTTAAAATTCAGTTTTTCGTATAAATATTTAATAAAAGTTGAAAAACATTTGAAAATTAAGAAAAATACCATTCAAAATAAGTTTTACTGAAATAATTTGTTGGTTCTACAATTAAGGCCAACTTTCAAACATTTCCCAATAAAATTTAAATAAATTCAATCCAATAAAAAACCGAGTTAAGGAGCATCTGCTCTTTAGAATGTTTGTAACATACAAACATAGCATAATTGAAATACCCTTTCGACTGAATTCTCCCACTTCACCATAACCAACACGGCAACAATGTAATCCTGGTTGGAATAAACTTCACAACTCCACTCGCCACAGCTTCCATTCCTGCATTGTCGCACTTTATCACGCAAACCGCTCTCAGCTTCGCTCCGTCACCTCCCAAAGACCACGGCACGCAGTTCTGTCGCCCCGACTCGTATCGCCGCGCACACTTGACGATGTAATCAGGCGTGCTCGAGGATGAAAAATCCTTTAATTTTCTTTGCTCGGCATACCGACGACGTTCGCTCCCTGCGGCTTCCTCATTTGTCAGTGCGTGGAACCCCTTGCTTTGCGGTGCGTGGTACATAACGTACATTCGGCTTTATCGCTGTTGTTGTTGCGTTCCTCGGATGCGTTGCGGTTGTCATCATTCATCAGACGCATCGACGCATCACTAATTCATCACTCGCTTTACCGAGGGGTTCGGTTGCGAGCAATGGATGCGCACATTGGCCCATTTTTAAGATGATTTGCGGGAATTGCACATCATCAGCTGAAAGGGTTGGCCATGTGGACGACGCAGAAGCGGGTGCGGGTTGAAACTGTGTGAACAAGTGCATTCGGAACGGTATTTATTATCACTTTATGGAAAATTGTTTTTTTTTAAACACTAATTATTGTGTTTTTCTAATCTTCATAAATCGATTGGAATGTTCCTGAAGTTGTCATTAATTCTGCAATCATTTGAATAACTCCTCAAAACTATATGTACCTCGAAAAGCTTTACTAATTTTCATATAATATAAATCCGTAACACTCGTAACATAATCACTCACTGTGATCAACAATCGCAACAACTCCCAACATTCAGCCAAAAACCTACAAAAAAAACCTTCCCATCCTGAAAAATTCTCGCTCCATTATATCCACTCCTTCACCAAGATTAAGCGAATGTTTTATCACATTTTATTGTGGCTTGGTTTCGCGAGTTGGGTATTACCGCCACGCCGGAAACTGATTTGTTCATGTAATCCAGCCGAAAAGAGCCGAAAACCCATCCGATCCGTTCCCGAAAGCATTTCCCGGGATTATGAGCATCGCGCTGGCAGCAGTTACTGTCTCGTTTCATGAAAAATGCGCTCAGCTGGAACTGTGGCCGAACATCGGAAAAAGGATGCGCCCTTTTGAGCATAATTCAACCGTTACCACACTTGGGCAGGATGATTTGTACACCGTCCCGTGTCTCGCCGAAAAGCCGATTTACGGTCTTACGGACTGATTAACTCGAGACGACGGAGGCTTTTTAACGGCGGCGGTACGCATTTCGATGACTTTTGCGCAACACCTTGCGAAGTGGAACATGTGCGTTTGGGAAAGCCAAGGTCCTTGGGTGTTAAAATTATTGTGAGGTTTTTTTTCCCATTTTTCCAAGCAGAATCATACAAAATAGTAATAATTTACACGGGTAATTCACCTCTGTAAGCACCGCTCGATTGCGGATGTAGGTTTATGGCTGGACATTTACAGGTGATCAGCATCTTTTGACATCTGTCGCACCAGCCAGATCAGATCGTTGTATAAATAGCTCGTTTATTGCTCACTTTAACCACGGCTTCTTACTCTTCGCCCATGCACGCGATATCTGTCCCGATCTTTGCGACACGATCGCGATCTGGGGGGGATCGGAGAGGTGGGAAAACCTAACGCCCCCATGCTCGTAGTATGACGACCATTAGATAATTCTCCACCAGTTCTAACACCTCCCTTCCGTGCTTTAAACCGTCCGCCTATAAATAACTCCCACCCTCAAATCGCGCTTGTAAACATCATAATTTCATATTCGGGAGCGTATCTTTATTCTTGTCCCCATTCATTCCCTGACTTTCCCTCATGCGGAAGAGTTATATCCTCCCTCCCGTTTCTAAGTTCTAACGCGGCACGATTGCTCCCCCATCGAAATCGACTTGTATGTCATCCAGTACGTCTTAAACCATCAGCCAAAGCCATTTTTCATCGGACACAGATTTTGGTAACCATTCGCCCGGTTTCTTTGGGCCTAAATGAATTTGATCTCAGGAAGGAAGGAAGTTGTAGGAAGGATGTGCGCTCGGAGGGAGGGTGTGCGTGTATGTTTGCGGTAAGGTGAAATCCGATAAACCGATGAGACTTTGGGGAACTCTGTTTACGACCGGCAGGTGCAAACAATGTTACGATGTTAACAGTTCTCTTATGTTCCCCTTTTTTTATCTTCTCAACTCTTTTTGTAAGCTAATACGCTTAAAAAGGGGTTCTTCAAGGGACTTTTTTATTGCGATGTATGATAGAACGGTAATTTGTATCTGTTTTTTTTATGTTACTCATGCGTATTTTTGGAAATTAATGCCTTTTCGATACAAGACATCTCAATACGATATGTAGCCCACGAAGCTTTGTTATAATAATTAATGTTTAGCTCCAAATCATTAGCAGGCGAGTTATAACACAACCATTTAAATAGAGGCCAAAATGTCGTACGGATCGTTCCCGGTGACTCCTTTGCATATTACACCCGCGCCAACAATGCCAATACTTTCTTTTGCGCTCCACATGCGAACTCCAGCCCAATTGTTTCTGGCCCCCTTTTTCTGGGGGCATCCTTTCGTGATGTACACCTTGACCCAACCAACCACCCCAACAACCGGGTATCGTCTTTTGTCTTTGTTGGGCCCCAAAGACTTCGCCATCGGCGAGACCCGGCCGAGACTCGGTTGAACCGTGCAGCCAGAAGTCGCGCTACTTAAATTTAAATTAGGGTTAATGTAGTCAAAGGAAAAGGTTAATATTCTAAGCCAAGCGCAACGCCGGGAACGTATGGAGCGTAAATTAAGCTGATGCTATTTTTAACGCCCGGTGAAGTGATGCATGTGAGGCGCAGCGCTAAGGAAGGCGTTTTATATAAGCATTTTGTTACAGAGTACTATAAAGTGGGCTTTGTTTATGGTACAAATAGCGCATAAAATGGTTCGCTTTATGTTTCCGAGTGCGTAAGGCAAAACATACCCCAAATCTCTTGAAAATATTCTCATTCAAGCGGAAGCAATTGTTCGTGCCGTGTAACACAATATCAACCGAATGGCAATCTCCGAGGTATTCATTTCCCTGAAAACTACCAAACAATATGATCCGTGTTCCACGAGACTTCCGAGTGGGTGGTTGGTGCATAATTAGCAGGAAGCAACACATCATCAACATATAAAACGATCATTAATTTGCCGCACGAATGTCACCCCGGGGGGCTCGAGCAGGGAGAGATATTCTCCATCACATTCATCACGGAACCTTATAGACAATGTATGAGAAACTTTCCCTCCTCGCGGTAGCGATTAGCTCGCGAAATGAGAATGTCAAAAGCGGCCACCCCCCTACCCGCCAAGATCCGGGAGCCGTTTTGTGCGCGGAACATCTTTCCGGAGGATCTTTTGGGGTCTTTCCCGCAATTGCACACCCTCCTCTCCGGATCCGGGACCGATTTTAAGTGAGTTATTGTTGTTTAATTGACATGGCGTGTAAATATAGAAATTATTCCCGATTAACATCTACCACACTTGCTGGCGGCGACGGTATGGAGAACGATGACGTCGAGTGTGTGCTCATTTTTACACGCCGATGGAAAATCACTAGTCGGGCTGGTGTGACGAACGATGACGGGCTTCCGTCGGTACGTGGGACAAGATGTTCGATAACGGCGTCTTTGAGTCATTCTTCACATTCCTGCATACCGCTTGGATGCCACTCGCAATAATGAAAGCGTGCTAATAATGAACGTTTTTACCCAAGAGCTTCTGGAATTCCCAGCCAAATGTCATGAGGCTCCGTCATTCAAAACGTCATTCAAATTTACGAACAAACAAGTCTCCGCCGACCTTGCACGGATTCTGCAAATTCAGCAGTAACCCTCCAACGGGAACCACAAATTATCTTACAATTCAATTAAGAACGCCACAATAATTGGATAACACCGCAAACAATGAGTCTTGTGAGGCCCCCGAGCGAGGGACGAGTGGTCAAACTAAAGTTGCTAATTACAGCTACATCCTAATCCCAACCATTCCCAGTTCCAATGTCCCCAACACCCAACCGGACGGCTGCAAAGCAAATGTTGCTCTCGTTTCTAAACCACAGCCATGGTTTCTGCCATCGAAGGGGACAACTGAAAGCAAATCTCCAACGATTCACTGATTTCTGGACGACTACCGACTACCGTACCAAGGTTGCTACGGTGCACAAACTCTTCCGGTGCTTTAGACCACACAGCCGGCACCACCACAATTCCACCAATCGCTTCGGTAATTAAGCGGAACATCACCGGATCGTGTGACCTTTTCAGCGACGAGTCGGGGTTTCGTCCTCTCCGATACGAATCGGTCGCAAAATTGGGAACGGTAATTAGCTATCGATAGAGGCGACGGCTACTAGACGACGATGGTCTGAAGTACCGAAAATGCTGACCGTTGTCCAATGTCCTTTCGGGGAGCTAGTAAAACCGTTCCAACGAGTGGACATTACCCGGCCAATGTTGGAGCACATACGGTGGGTTACGTTTCAACAACTGAACCAGACGGATTCACCGGAAAGAGCTTGTTTGGTAGCGGATATTGTAGTTAAGATGGGGGATTTTAGTTGGTTCTCTTATGACGTTCTACACAACAGAACCAGTGGAGTTTATGTAGCGATTTGGCTACTCAACACAAACAGTAGATTAAACAAACACCAATTTGAAGAATTCTAATAATATGTCAAAAATCCCCGCTCTACGGGGGTCGAGTGAGTCATACGGTGAGTCTTTGCAACTATTTTTCCGCTCGTCAAATCAATCGTCCCATGGGACGACATTGGAGTCGGTTTTCCCATTGTGTGTTTTGGCTCATCATTTTCATCATCATCATCATCATCATGGTAACCGCTCGTGAATGTCATCCATCTCATCATCATTTTCATCCTTCTCGTTGATGGCGTCGTAACGGAGGACGATACCGAAATTGCGTCTATCCGCTCGCAATATCCTCATGGGACCAAGGGTTATTGGGACCAACGGCAGAGGAACGGGATCAGGACAATCGTGTCCTTTGGCATGATAAGGTGAGGGCTTAGCATTCAGATCCCTTTTACTGATTTGAGCAGTCGCTTCGGTTGGATTTATCATCCGGTCTGATCTCATCAACCTGCGGCGGAGTCGTCATTTAGAAATGGCTCTCCAATCGATTCCCGTCAGCGATGCGTTCGGTGAGGAGCAGACACAATCTATTGTGACGTATTCGATTGGCTGCAATATGAGTGGTTGTTTTGTGTTTTTGCAGAAAGAAGCGTATAGGGTGGCAATGGTGTGGTAATAAATATAGACGAAACCGTGGAGTCTTGCGGAAAAAACACAGAAAAAAAAGTCCGCCCCGGTTGGCGAACGGTAAATGACAAATAAAACGTAATTAAAACGTTGTCGATAGCGGCTAAATTTAGCTACCCTTCAAGTGCATTCCCCGTTCTATCGAAACCGATTCTATTCAAGGCTTTAAATCAATCGTGTACAACGATGGTGATAAAAATGTTCCACGCAAGGCACGGACGGTCTGCCTGCCGCCACCACTTGAGCATTCCGTAGCGGTACAACGGCTCGAACGGCTCAAGACCTTAAAACGTTTGCCTAAGGCCTTCGGTTGCCTCCGCTATAAATATGACCCTCCATCGTGGATCGTCGGGGTTGGAGCAGTCGCGGATCCAACCTGTCTATGCGGCCCGCCGTACAACGCCAAAGAGACGTGACGCGAAATTCCACATTTTTGGCATTCCTGCCCTCACTCGAAACGTGCGAAACAAGTGTGGCACCGTGTGGCGTTTAACGCCGCCGCACACACAAATCTTATCCAAATCCATTTTTAGCCGCCCTCCAATGCGGACTGCTGTACCGTTGGTACGGAACTGGGCTCGACTAGAGAGGCAGCATGAATCACAGCACCATCACTGCAATCGATCGCCATTTAGACCCTGAGCGGAAAGAATTTGCCGCATCCATCTTCGATGTGCTTTTGAGCACTTTCGATCGACAAGAGGCCACTTTAGCGATTTGAATTGCACGTAAATGAACGGCCCGATGAGAGTGTAACGGGTGCTGTATCGGGTGTGGTGTTTTTTTTCGCTCACTTTTTGTCGAGTTCGAGTTGATGAGTGATTTGTTTCCACGTTTGGCAATTGGCACTTGGTACACAGCGATGAGGTGAAGATTGAAGCTGTTAAGCGAGCGCACGTGAACACTTCGAGATGAGACGTTGTACAGTGCCGTTTTCTTCAGGCAAAGCATAACCACTCGGAACGCCAACTTGTAATTCACTTTCTATCGAACAGCATGATTTATGTACCTTTTTGCTTGTCATGACACGTTTTAGATAGTGAAACAAACTTTTAATGTGTGCCCTTTTATAAAAATACGTATGATAAACAGCTAAGAACTTCAGAGCTGTTTAATACTCACATTTGGCACACCCATCTCTCAGATGGCACTTCATAGCTTATTAGTGTGGGTTCACGTACAAATTGATACAGAACTTTAAAGCTAATGCAGAAAGAATATAGTATAGATAGTACTTTAATAATAGAAAAATCGATGCTGCTTAAGAGCTGTTTAATAGAATTCATAATGTAGAAACTGTGTTTTCGTTATGGTTCATTTGGACCATCAAGGCAGTGCGATCTTTAACGTCTTCAGCGAAGATGGAAGACTAATGAAACTAAAAAAAATCTTCGAGAATTCCCCCCTCCCCCCCTCCCCCCCTTAAGGAGTACATAAAATATTGCAAAAGTTAGCATTAAGAGTAGTCATCGCACACAACTCCTGTGTGGCATCATCGCGCGTCCCCATAATATGATCGCTTGTCCTAATTTGCCAGAACCGTCACACAGACGATCAGGCGGCAGATGGCCATCGGCCACAGTGGAACCGGGTCGGGCCGCGTTAGTTTTCCACCTGGCACTGTACTCCCGTTGCGTAATGTAACAGATGAAACTACCTGCACCCAGAGGGCCATTCTAACCGTAAATTACACCCCATTAACATTACCAAGGCGAGGTGCATTTCTTTTTCCCGCTCCACCCAATCTCCGGTTCTCTCGTCATCCCCACGACGCTGGGCCGGTGTACGTGCGCGTCTCAACGACGATACTGACAACACCGGTCATAACCTGCACATAACTCGACACGATTTATGTTCCTCCCGGTTTGCGTAAAGATGCCGCACGGTGACACTTTTCCAGCTTGCTTGGCTAGCGGTTTCCCCCTGGTGCGTTAAGTGCATGGGGCCAGCCCAGAGCGTTTCGAACAGAAGCTGGCACTTTTCACGTTCGAACCATTAGCGGTCCCCCCCCCCCCATTCGGTGATTGGGGCCCTACCCTCCCTGGGATCGGTGCGTTTTGTTTGCGTATGGCATTAGGTGCGGATATTGCAAACGATCGCTACTGTGCCCGTGAAGTTGGTGGGCTTTGTCAGTAAGGAAAAAGGCAGCAATGCCGCGATTTGTTTCGCTAAGCTAGACGTAAATGTTGCTAAAATGTGACTAATATTTGATGATTGGAAAATAACGTAAACTAAAACATAGTTGTGTAATGTTAATCTTTGAAGCAAGATGACTGTTAAGCTACGATCATATACGATCATGTGTGATGAATCAGAAAACATGTCGATTCTTCTCACAATTTTTTCTTAACGCATTCTAAAAATTCTCACGATCATCAACTCCATTCAAATATTAATTCTTCCCATTATCCTAGCAAATAACATTTGTCACAAAAGAGATTTATTCGCCAGTAAACATGACCATACACTGGTTAACATGCAATCGATAATTAGTTGTACCAACTTTCTAGCATTCTTTGAGCAGTTTTCCGCTGCTGACGCTTTGAAACAAATCTGCCACCCTGTTCACAAAGAAATAGGCAGAATGCATATCTGTACTCACAGATAATTCAGCGTGAGAGATGTTCGCTCGAGCTGTGATTCATCGTGGTTAAATGGTAGCCCACCTCCATGTTCTAGTTCTCTTCGTCTAGCCTGACCAACAGCTTACTCCACACACCGACTTCACACACTATTTTCACACACAACTCCGTCAACGAACGTTTTTGCAGGTTAGTTCCGCATGCCAAGAAGACAGAAACAAAACAGAAAAAAAACCCACAGACGAACCATTTCGGATGGTTTTATGCTGGGGAGCTGTGGTTAATTGTCACAGTTCTCAGCATGCGCTTGCTTAGTGAGTTGCATCACGAAGGCCGCTTCTTAGCCCTCGTTTTCAACCCATGACGGATGGGACCAGACACACACGCACACACACGGAGAGATAGATTGTGATCTAATTGGGTGGTTGATATGGAGGAGTGCAGTTGTCATCAGTTGGCTTGGCAGAAAGTACCCAAAGCCAATGTCCCCCATCGTTCCAGTTGGTAGCTAATGGTAAACCGTTGGTAAATGAATCTGTCACTCGGTTAGTGGGTCACACATTGCCACATTGCCTTTTGCTTCACATTGCCTTATTCGTGATTCTGCTACCAAATCAAAAATATTTTATGTTGTAATGCAAAGCTTCAAGTTTGTGTACAGTTTTCGATGAAAAATGTCACACATTCGCATGCGAAATGAAGCGCATTTTTTTCGATTACGAACAGCATAACTTCCTTGTCCTTTGCCATGTTCTCTGCTCCCTTTTTGCACTCTGCACCCGAGGTCGAATGATCACCGGCACCACCCAGTGAAGGATAAAGCACGTCCAGAGCAGCATCACCGACAGAATCCGTAGGTCTTTGTGGAGAACTCAACGAGGAGGTAAGCAGCCAGAGGACGGATAAGCTAAAGGAAATGAACGTTACACTCCCACACATCGTGCTATCATTTGCACTTTCATAAATCATTTTTACTGCCCCATATACCTGCCACCCATTTCGTCCGGGGGGGCGGTTTTTTCTATCTCGCTCTTTCTCGCACTTTATTTTTTTTTGGTTCTTGCTTGTTCATTCCACGGAAATTACCACGAATCCATCTTACTTTCCCACAGCACCAAGTGTTTCTCTCTCTCGCTCATGCTCGCTTCTTATCAGCAAGAAAATCGCAACGCGAATAGATGAAGAGAGCCCATCGCACACCGATGTTACGGCGCTGTAAGCTGAGAAAAGCCTTTTCTCCGGTGGGACAAGAAGCGCGGTTGGGAAAAGCTTCCACCGCGGGGGCTTTCAACACTCATCCACCCCCGCCGCGGTCTACGTTGCGCGGGATTGATGGATGATGACGTTAGCCCCGAGGTTGGAGTAGCTCTACATCATCGAGAATGGATTTTCCCTACCATTCCTTTCCTCCCATGCCATCCGCCACCAGGCGTCTCCTTCTTCCTGTGTGTGGTTGTGTGCTTCTCCGTTCGTTACATCGTCAGGTTGGCCCGGGGGCGACACGAGGACCCCGAACCGAACCTCTAGCTCTAGCTCCGGTGATACTAATTTCCACCAATGGGAATAGATCACGGCACCACCACCAACCCCCACGGGCAGGGTGGCCAGGGAAAATGAGGTAAGTGTTGCTTTTCTTGTTTATCATTTATCTTGCTTTCTTACTTGTTCCTTGTAAGTGGAAATTGGAGCATCTCATCTCTCTAGAACGAGACGCACAAACTTTAGTGTGCGCAAAAACCGGTAGCTTCCTTTTATTCGCACCCATTCGCAAAGAAAGAACACACGCCCCGAACGGTTCTTCATCATCATTTCATCCATTCCTTTCCTCTCCCCGTTGCTGAACTGATGGAGGTGGACGAAAGCTGAAGTTTCCCTTCGGTTAACTGGGTCGCGTTCCGGCGGTCGTTCGGTTCGTGTCCCTTTGCCCAACCCAACTAAACCCAAAACCCGACCCGACCCGAGTCGAACCGAACGCATCTGAGCCTGGGAAAACACCAGTGGAATGCTGGCAGGATACGGAGATATTGAGGGGGGGGGAGCATCACTGGCAAGAACCCAGCCACTAGCACTAGCAGGAGGAAAAAATAAAACTGACAGGCCAAGCCAGGCCAAGCCAGGGCACGGAACCTGCAAGGCTTAAGTACGATCTCTCTTTCGCTTTTTTCTGTCTCTTTCGCCTCGGACACGGGTATCATGAGCAAAACCCCCCTCCCTACGATAAAAGCCAAGAGGCTGTCAGGCACACATACAAGAACACCGACAGGACACCATTAAGCTTTTAAACTGTAGGCTTTCCCCAATCCTCCATGTCCTTCGACGTGGATCGAATTCCGGGACGTGAAGGTTTTTTTTGGGGAAACACAGAAAGGCGCGGAAATCGAATGGGAAGGAGCTTTGATATGACACGCCATTACTTCGAAATCTCGCTCCCACAGAAATGGAATTCCCCGGTACTCGATTTCCACCAACGGCCAAATCGATACTTGTTGGAAAAGTTCTACCCGGGGTCTTTTCCACCAGTCGAGTTTGGAAGGATATTTTCTTTCCTTCTTTGCGTAAGTGTGCGGGTGAAGGTTTCCAGCAGTAATCGAGCGTGTTTCAAGCTGTAATCGAATGCCAACGCCCACACGATTGGTGCCACTTGGCGACACAGGCGACGGAAAGGCACTGGGACAAAGGAAGACTGGGAAGGGTGAAATGTGCACATATCCGGTACATTCCGACCCGGGTGAGATCGTAGCGGTCAAATGTATATAATCGATTGTGGTGGCAACTTTGTACTTGTTTGCCTTCTGTGTTATGTAACGTTGGCTATATCCCGTGCCATAAAATCGACATGATACTTGTAGAAAACTTTATATTATTTTATACAATATTTATAATTACCTTTGAATATATTAAAAGTCTAAGTAATTTCGAAAATTGAGAGAGAATGTATATAAAGCATTATTTAAAGTCTAAACTAAGATCCATAGAAAGAGTGTAAATTTATGTGAACTTTATCATCAACTTTATCACAAACTGAAGTTAAATTATAACTCACTTCAAATAACAACAAATTATTGGAGTTCTTGACAGGTCTTGAATATCTGCAATTACTTGCCCAAAAAATCTTCGATATATTGGTCGTTTTATGATATATTTCTTATTCTATTACTAATTTAAACAAAGAGTCTTAAAAAATTACTTCTCATGTTTTTTTCCCCACGTAACACAAGAACAACCCGCGAGATGAAGAAAAAAGACTTAACTCATGCTTAAAACTATGGTTGAGTGTGCTGCTACTCCTATTTACTATCATTACACCCACTAAAGCCACCTCCATCAGTGGTGCGCCGGTTTTTCTACCGAGCTGCTGCCAACTCGATGATGTCACCCTTTTCGCCCTCGGGAGGCCAAAGGAGGACCTACCGGCATGACTCGACCACGGCCCCCAGAGTTCGTGAGGACTCGGTCTTTTCTGCTCCGATTGAACTCCACCTTTCGCGATTCACCTTCCATTCCGCTCCGTTTGCGCACTCTCACACCCCCCCTTCCGTCATCCGCCGTAACGCGACAAGGAACAGAGGACGTGGGGCGGGAGGGGTTGATTTCTTTCCCTGTTCACAGTGCGATTGTGTGCGATTGTGTATATAAGAAGGTATGTACACAAGTGTTCGCGAGATTCCTTCTCCCTGCTATCATCGAAGGCGGTAAACAATTTCGTGAACCTGCGCCATCTTAGCTCGAAGGAAACCGAGCGTGTATGTGCATTGGGTGGTATCGGCATTGATGAAAATGACGACAAAAAAAGTATCCACCCCCTGAAGACTGCTTAACTTTTCTCACCCCCTTGCGAAAGAGCACACACTCAGCAGACACATACAGCTGCACCTGTCGCCGCAGTGGAGCAAAAGGTGCAAGTTGGTATGGATGTGTGTGTGAGTGTTAGAGAGAAAAGGAATCAATGAGAGAGAGAGGGAGATGGAGAGAGCGAGAGAGAAAAAAAGCCAACGTAAAATACGAGCATAAATGTCATTCACGGCTTGAGCGAACCCGAACGAAGCGTAGTAACCGTTGCGTTACGTTACCGGGGTGATCCATGTCTACTAAACGGTTACCCCACCCAAAACCCCCTCGAGGGTGGTAGCTTGTGAAAGAAGAAGAAAACCATCCCCTCACCTCCTCCTCGCATCCCACCCCCTTGGACACCGAGTGTGTTTGCCGGCTACTACGAAACCGTGTGCATCCATCGGATTGGTTTCAAAATTAAGTGTGAAAAGAACCACCGTTCAACGTTACCGAATGGTGCCACGTTCGCCGAAGCGAGATGGGTAAAATTCACGCGCGCATGTCAAAAGGTCAGACATTGCCACCCATTTCGGGTTGAGATCGTTGTGAGATGGAGAAGGTTGGTGCGTGTGTATGTGTGTGGGCGCATGTGTGTGTGTGTGTGTCTATTGTACATAGTTCGGGCTTTTCCATTCCGTTTCGATTTCGAATCAACCAATGCTCCATGTGTTTCCCGGCACCCGGGGGTTTTCTCCCGGTTTTTCGTTTCGTTTTTATCCTTCAAAATGTCACTACAACACAACACAAAAGGGCGACATTTTTCACACCGTGGTAATACGCGACGGCAAACGAATCGTTCAATTTCACGAAAGTACATCCATTTCTAGTTGTGTGCTTTCTATTTTCCATTTCCCGGATTATTTCATTTGTGAGGCGTTTTTATTGATGTTTCGGCCTGTATGATTCGCGCTGCAAAGGAGAATACGGTGGTTAGCTGCATTCGATTTCCAATTTCAGAGGAAACTGCACTCAATCGATTCGTGTGATGTAGTGCCATCGGGGAAAGGTCATTGAGCAATAGGTACATAAATCTGGCTTATGTAAATTTACTGAGAAATTTGTTTCATCTCAACGATGGTAATGCATATTGTAAACGATACATACATTCATCGAAACATTCATAACCTCGTTTGATGACGCTCGAGCGATGAAAAGGAAAACTCTTTGATGTCTGTATGTCACTATATGGAAACATGTTTCTATTTGAGCAAGTTTACAATAAATGAAGCATAATTAGCGAAACCTAACTCTGGTATTATTTGTTGGAATGATCCAAGAAAAATATAATATATGTATGGTTATAATTTTAAGCCAAAGGTTTAAAAAGCAAAGAACTAAAAAAAGTTAGTTAATACTACAATCAAAACGATACAAAAACATGTTGTTAACTCTCGTGCCTTTTCAGATTTCCAATACCAGGAGAGCATGATTTTGAAGAGGTGACACCTGCAGGCGTGGAATATATTTGCCCATCACTATTGCATTGTATCCTATCAAACCCGTGAGAGCGAACGCTAGTGTAAGGAAAGATCGATGAAACGGAAAGCATCCTTCATCTCGCTCAAACTTTCCGTTGGCTGGTACGAAATTCCATACAAAACCAGCTGTTTACAGATTTCCGATACCAGGGGAGCATCCACGGAAGAGGTAGCACCTAGTACAGCAATTTTGCTCCAAAAACCGCCGAAAGGTATGCAATGTTTAAACACTAACTTTCCCGTTGATCGTGAAAAAATTCTTCGAAAAATACCAGTTTTTGAATGTATAGTACCAGGAGAGCATCCACGGAAGAGGTAGCTTCTGGTACTGCGCCGTAAGGTATGCAATGTTTATACACTAACTTTCCATACAAACCAGCTGTTTTCAGATTGCCGATACCAAGAGAGCATGTTTTTCAAGAGGTAACTCCTGGTACCAGCCGAGTACCAGGATGTTGCACAACACATGTTGCACAACATATGTTGCGCAACATATGTTGCACAGCATCTGGCATGCAACATATGTCGCGCAACATTTGGCATGCAACATCTTACATGCAACAACTACCGGTAAGCGCGTGATTTGCGCTTGCTCAGCTGGTACCATGTGTTACCTCTTGAAAAACATGCTCTCCTGGTATCGGCAATATGAAAACAGCTGGAGTTAGTGCATACCTTTCGGCGGTTTTCGAGCAAAATTGCTGTACTAGGTGCTACCTCTTCCGTGGATGCTCTCCTGGTATCGGAAATCTGAAAACAATTGTATGTGCGGCAACGGTATAGTGTTTTTTTGCAGTTGAAAAGCTGATTTTGTCACTTGACAAATTTGTCAGCATTTTGTCAACTCTCGTGGCCCTGCACCTATTGGTTGTATACTGAATATGTCAAATGAGCTATGGATATGCGTTTTCTAATGTCAACTGGTGTAGTATGTTCTTAAAACAAGCAAAATAAAATACATTCATTTAAACCCTCACAGCCGGAAAGCAACTTCCATTGAATCCACCTTTGCTAACTGTTTTCATTAGCGTACCCATTCCCGTAGGGCATTTGTGTAATGACTTACTCTACTCAACCTAAGACCATGGCCAAACGTTAATTTCTGCCCGTAACGTGTCATTTATTGCCATCCATTGCTCGGCATAAATTAGCACCTCGACTCTATTTCCCACCGCTTCCACAACACTCAGTGGCGTTTTGTCTCCCACAATAGTTCAATCGATTACAAATGATTTCATTTACGCGAATCTATTTAGACGAGCACACTAGGCATTCGTCTAGTACGGGAACGCGCCGTGTACTCAACCTCGGGTTATAGTGAAATGTACGGGTTTAGATTAAGTGCACAAGCCAACGTGCTACACGAGGACATTGATAAATCCACATGTTGTCACAACGCACAGGTGAGTTTTTCGGCCTCATCCTAGTCGCTGTGTGCTTTCTTTAATGAGCTTCTGGCGGAGATCGTAACCAATTTCTAGTGTGCCGATGTGTCGCCGACCACCGTCCCTACAACCGCTCATTAGTCAACGGACCGTCGTGTGCGCCGACCTTCAACAACGCGAGGTGTTAATTAAACGAATTGCGCAAACGGGTTCTGGGTGTGTGTGTTTGTTACCAATCGAATGATTTATTCCTGGCCAATTCGTCTTGCGCACTGAGGCGCTTGCGTGTGCGCAACGACGACGGCGACCATTTCTCACGAGTACGACTCGTCATCTAGGGATGGTGTAAACAGTGCAAGCATTAAAAAAACAACACATGTAGAACAATAGTTCCATACCATTGCACTTGTTGGGCGGATGGCGCCAACTGGGAAAATCACAGTCTGGAAAACACTAAGCACACCACGAACACAACACGTTCCATTCCAATCAAGCGTCAAGCGATGGTGACGGACACGCTCACCAGCAATTGTTCTCCACCGTGAGTGTGTGTACCTTGCCAGCACCATGGTGGTTGGACCATGGACGACAAATGTCGGAAATGATAACGACGTCAACTCGTTGATTGATGTCACCACATCCCGGTGACTGTCCTACGCCGGGTGGTGGCCACCAGTGCAAGCAACTCCGCTATTTGCATTCTATTGATTTAATGGCCATTTTGATTTGAACTGATCGTGAACGTGCAATACAGCAGGGTAAGGGAAACAGAAGACGTTTGCTTCGCCAAAACGAAGCTCAATAACCTATCACATAGAAGTCGCTTTAATAGAATTAATAACAAACTTATTGGAGACGTTCAAGAAAGAATGATAAGAGCAGCCAAATGCTTAAAAGTATCAAACGAAACTGAAAGGGAAACAAGCCGAGCGATCGAAACTGCAAACTCTCCTAAGATTACTTGCACATCTTCAAAAGCCACCGAGAGAATGGGTCAAGACAAGTAACAGAACGTCAACAGAAACCACCCGGTAGTATGTCATCAGCTTTATCAGCTTAGTTCCATCTGATCACGAACCATCAAACAGCCACAAGCAGGCACAATCATTGGCGTCTCATCATCACGGCACTAACATTGTTGTACTCGGGGGCCCAACGCATCCGCACGACTCTGTGACGATTTTTCTAGGTCATTTCAATTAAAAACGCACCATCTGTCTAACTCTATTGTTCACCAGCCGTCGTCCAAGACAAGATTTCCACTAGAGAAGCGAGAGTGTTTCGAAAGAAAAAGCAGTTTTTGTAGACAAAACTTAAAGCATTGGCTTGTAGGAAGACAAAAAACCTCATGCAAATACTTACGACGCTTGGAAACGTTAGACATTTCTGCGTGCAAAATCCTTTCCGTCTGCACCGTCACACTCAGCGACAGATTAGACGCCAATGCAGTCGTAGGTTTTCAGGCATGGTTAAATATCGTTTACACTTTCACGGGCCACCGTCGTCTTACTCGGTTGGATCGGTGCTCGAACTCGAGTGACCGCCAGGGTGGAGCAGTTTTGTCGGATGTCACTCGAGGTCAGCAGACGAGAGGTAGTCTCCTTCCCCTGAAACAGCTAAGGTGATGTATATTCCAAGTGTACAAACTGTCCTCCATTTTGTCCGTGACGAACTCAGCTCTTTTACCTCCTGCAGGATTATCACTCTCAACCCCAGCCTTTAGCACTTTCCCAGGACCCTTTAGGTTGGTATATTTCCAGACGTTATTCTTATCGTACCCTTACAGTAGACAATTTATTTAAATTATAAGAGTGTTCCCCACTCCTACCGAGGAACTCCACTTGGGATCTTTTTTTCCAATCCTGCACTGGGGAGCACACGACAAGAGGAAACAAAAAATCCCTCCCATTGTTTATGATTTTGCTAGTGGGATTGATTGTTGGCCGTTGTCGTTATCAGCGCCAGCACTTCAGTCGGTCACCGTTTTCCTGGAGGCAGCACAACATCAGGCCCTCTTCGGGAGCTGTTTTACAACAGTGGTTCGTGCATCTCTCGTTATCGCACCTCGCGCTCGTGGAACACTGATAGTGGATTGGTAGTGGAATTTGTTATTCCCGTGGATCCATTCCCATACACGACCTCAAGGCGTGAATGTGTCAGTAAAAGAACGCGACCGGGAATTTGGGTCCGGTTCGATAATTCCCGGCTTTTAGTACGTGCACAAAGTTTGTAATCTGTTTACGGTTGAGAAGAAAAAGAAACGAATCACGCTTTGTCATGATTTGGGTTATATTTTTAACGATGAGGTAACACTGTTGAAGCAACGGAACCGTGCACTATAAACCTACTTCGTATTATCAAATTCACTATCGATTACCCGCATGGCAATGGCCTATATCGGACACGAGTTGAAGTTTGCTTCGCTTACTGCTCATCACAAAAACTCGCCGGAAAAATGGCCTCCGATAAACCCAAGACCTATATCCTAACCGTTGCCAGCATTGCACCCGGAAAAGGAATTGAGCAAGACCAACAACAATAGGAAAACGACAGCCTGCTTCCGGCATTAAAAACTGGATCACACCAAATGGCGCCCAAATTTTGGTCCAAAAAATCGGGCCTCCACACGGAGGGGAGGTGGGGTCTGTGTACAACACCGTGTTGTTTCACGCTGCCATAAAACACTCGGTTGCCCGGTCAACGGATAATCTCTCCACGCTGGTTGCGAAACGGAAACGGCTCGGAAATTGCAAACAAAACCGTCCAAAAACCCGCTGCTTTTCCACGCAGGGCTCCATTTTTCCTTTTCCCTTTAGGAAAATTCCGTCCAGTTGTATTGGTAGAAAAAAGTTTAAATGGTGCAGCATCATCATCATCATCATCTCGATCATCATTGCTATAAAGGGAATCAATTCCCCTCGCAACACGCTGACGATGATGACGAGCGGGATGCTTCGTCCGAATGCCGGTACACCAGTAACGACGGGACGCGGGCACATCGTTGACCGGATAATCGAAGAAGGCCACGAGGTGCACTACACGGACACATCACCCCAACATGGAGGAAAAATCCGACCGGGAAAAACAAAAATTCCATCACCTGCCATCAGCGGATGGCAAAATTAAATCCAAAACTCCACCCTGACGTTCCACCACCCGTACTGGACGAATAAATCACACATGCTAACACACATTCGTGTGCAGTAGAAAAAAGGAAGCTGCGGCTGTCCTCTCGCACAGCAGAATTTCCATTTCCGTGTCCGGTCGTTGGGGGTGCAAAAAAATGGCTCCTCAACGGACATTGAAGAACAGGCTTAAATGTTGCCGGTTGAGAGGGCGGTGAAGGGTGACAGGTGGAATGGGATAAGCACGGATACGTCCATCGTTGACCAACAGCGCCATGATGGACAGCAGCCAGGATAGAGAGTGAGGGAAGTTCACAAACCCCAAGCTGGACCCCGAGGACCTCCAGGACCAGAGAACATCGGCCTTTGCCAGGACACGTACACCCCCCCCACACACACACACACACACCCTCGGAAAAACTCCGAACTCGGAAAAGCTCGCAAAAGAGAAGAAAAATCATCCCCCCATCCCCGAGACCGAGAGACAAAGGAAAACCAGGGTGGCTTTCACATCTAATTCGATTTGTGCCCTTCACTGCCACTGCATCTCGCTCTCTCGCGCACTCTCTTTCTCTCTTCCACACACACACAAAACACTCTCAGCTCACGCGCTCTTTCTCTCGCACACCCCTCGGGGTTGGAAGTCCCCACTCCACGCGCCGAACGCTTTTCCCCGTCGGAATGTTTTCAACCCCTAGCCGAGCCGTGCTGTGCGTGAGCGAGCGCACACCAGCGACACCCAGCACACCGCTCGTCTCGCTCGCACGCACAGCAACCGCACACACCGTATGCTATTACGGGCGTGGTTCCGACCCGTTACGACGCTCGCTCGCTCACACACACTGCCGACTGCACTGCTCTTTCACCCCTACGGGTAACGCCGGTTTTAGGGGGTTGCGAACTTGCTGAACTCACTGCCGCGCGCCGGCAGCGCTCGACACTCAGCACACGGCGCTCCCTCCCCTGCCACTGGCCAGCACTTCGATCCGGTTGGCTGCCGCAGCCCGCCGACCGTGCGTGAGCGAGCAAGCAACCGCCAGCAAGCGAGACAGGCGGATATGTAGACAATGTGGTGGGGTCGTCTGGTTGATCATCGCGGTCGGGTCGGGTCGCGCCAAGCATCAAGTTCGACTCGGGAAGTCCTTCTGGTCAGGCGTGCGTTCCGTGTGCTGGTGCCGTTTGCGTGTGTCTTGCGCCCGTCGTATCGTTCCGTCGAAAGCGGAAGAAGCAAAATTCACGATCCGCCACAGCAGCACATCCGTTTGGCGTGTGCGCGTCCGGGGAATGGAAAAGTGATTCAATTAACGTTACCACCGCTGACATCGCTGCAGTCAACGTATCGTTTTTGACGCACAACGAAAAGCGAAAAAAAACACCGGAAAATAGCGAAAGAAAAACAAAAGAAAAACACACACACATATACACAAAGTTTGCGGTGATCGTGCACGACACGCGTGTCTTCAAAAGGATAACGATATGTCCACACGTGCTTGCGTGGAAGGGTTTGCGTCTGTTTGTTTTGCTGTGTTGTTGTAATGCGTTTTTGCGTTGCACTGTGTTTGTTGCATCCCTTGCGTTTCGCTGTGGTCGCACCTTTCGAAAACGGCATTCCAGTCAGTGCGTGCAAGTGAACCGACCGTTTCGGTGTGTTTTGTTTGTAAAAATAACTCCAGAAATTCAAGATCGTTGCCCAAAAGAAAAGAGAGTTGTGGAAGCAGTGTGGTGGTGATGGTGTTGAGAGGGAAGTTGTCCATCGTCATTATTTTCCCACCTGGAGACCTGTTTTGACAATCTTTAGTGCAGTTTCACGAGATAATGCTCTCGATCGCCACTGACAGGATAAGGAAAGAATATCAATCTTACTGCTGATGTGTTACTTTACTGATGCAATCAAAGCAAAGTGATTGTGTAAGGTGCAGGCGAATAGTGCAGTGTGAGATCTAGTGCATATAACCCCTTTTCGCACGTGTGTGTGTTTGTGTGGGGGAGTCTGATTGTGCACATGTGTGCATTTGTGCATCGCCAATGTTAGTGTGCTACCGGTTCCGATAAACAGATCATCCGCAAGAATCCGCCAATCTCCACCAGCCATTCCGTTCCGCCCCACCGGCCAACACCAGTTTCCCTTTGGCACCGGTGTAGGAAAAGCGGGAAAAATTTTCCTCGATAGCGTCGGCCCCGACTGTGGGGCCAAAACCGGAAGCAATATTCTGGCACACAACACCCTCAGCATGTACGGCGGTGGCGTACTCTGCCCGTCGCCCTCGACGGCGACGGGTTTCTACAACCCGCGTGGCCAGGGCTCGGAGATCGGTGCGCTCGAGCTGGGGTTCCCGCGGGGGATGGCCCTGGTGCCGCCGCCACCGCACGGTCCGTGGCGCGATCCGAGCAGTCTCACCGGGACGCACCTGCCGGTCGCCTCCAGCACGGCCACGGCCGCCGGGGACGACATCACCACACTGGGCGGGCAGGGTGGCCCCCAGGGCCAGACCGGTTCGGTCGTGCCGGGGATGCAAACGTCCTCCTCGTCCTCGAGCGGTGGTGGTGGAGTGGCCCAGGACAAGAAGGACTTTATCTCGTCCTCGTCCGGCGGGTCGTCGATCGGTAGCGTCGGTCAGCATCCGTCGGTGACCGGTGCCGGCGGTACCGTCACGCAGGGCAATGGGATCGAGAAGAAAGAGTTCCTGTCGCTGCAGCAAAGCACAACGCCCGGTTCGCAGAGTATGAACTCGCAGAACGGGCAGGATCTGAAGAACCAGAACATCGAGTGTGTCGTCTGTGGTGATAAGAGTTCCGGCAAACATTACGGACAGTTTACGTGTGAAGGTAAGTGTCACTGCGAAGGGAGTTTTCTTTTTTTAAATAAATTCTTTGATGATAATCGGAAGAAGAACACCCTGAAGCAATTAAGCAATTAATCAAGGAAATTAGACTATTTTGTACTCATTAAAGACTCTTCAATCTGTTCAAATATAAATAAAGTGTTTTCGTGTGGGGGAATGCATTATTCTTGAACCTTATCACACGGAAAGCAGTATGAGCGAAAGACATTAAAAATCACAACCAACTGCAAGCAAAACTTGTCTCTTTAGTTTTTGGGAAACATCTCGTTTTGCGTGTGGGAAACATCTGAGGAATTCCTGGGCCGTGAGAAAACTTCCTTCTCCAGTCTGTCCACAATGCCATTCCGAGTGTGTGTATGTTTTACAACTTTTATGACTTGCCCTTTTCCCTCGCCGTTGCGTCCTCAACGTGGTTACAACGCATAATTGCTTCGTTCGTGCATATGCCACCACCACTTCATTTTCTCGTTCAACACGCTAAACCCCCATTCATGCATTCAACCTCACATTGGACTTCATAAAAATATGATTATTGTGGGACATTCTGTCGCACTGTCCACGCCACGAAACATCACGAACTACGACGACGACGACGACGACGACGGCCACGGTGCAGACAATCGACATTTGCCTCTTAAAGCTACCACTGCTACTGGTTTTCCATACAGTTCCTTAACGTCGCCTTAACGAGACTCAAAGCAGCAACGAATTGAGACGTTGCGCGCTCCTCCATACACCGTGCTCGAAACCAGCACCAAACACAATTAATCAAAACAAATAAGCATAAAAAAGTCATCATTCAACCACCGGGAGATGCAAAGGGTAATGCAGAATGATGTGCCTGTCTTTATGTGCCCTTCCCGATACATTCCCTTTTTTTATGGATTCTTAATAGCAGCAGTGTAGTCGATTATTTTCACGATTTTTGGTGCCTTTTTTCTCTTTGTTTTCCTTCCGCTCGTCGGAAGATGGTCCGACCAGGGGGTTGATGGTTGTTGCAACTGCAGGTTACGATCAATATTCGGAAGCATATTCCACAAGCAATTGACTTCTAACATTATTTTTATGATGTTTTCCAACCCCCTGGATCTTCCAGCTTTCTCACATCCGCATTACTATTTTTAAAGGAATGCAGGAAAATCCTTAAAAAATAGAAATTGCCGTTGCTCTGTCCCCTCCGCTCTGTTGTTGCACTTCGGTAATTGTTATGATTTTATTTAAAAGGTTCCTTGGTGATGGTTGTTTTTTTTTTTGCTGTTCTTACTGCCTTCGACCTCACTTATGGTTACAGATTGTTTTTTATGCGTTTTGTACCATTTCTTGCGCTACCACCGTTATCTACCCTCTGGTGTCTTTTTCTTTATGCGCGGGAAGACAGGACAAGTATTAGGGAGATTGGTTTCATGCTTCCGGATCTTCCGGAACGTCCCGTGCGTTCCTTAGGCTTTCCGTCGCTTTATTTATGGAGAAACATTTTTCTTACCAGCGAACGAATTCATCCGACAAATCTTTAAGTTGTAAGAACAGTTGAGCCTTTTTCCGGCAGGATGCGTCTTCTAGGGGCAGGAGGATGGGAGTCGATCGGGGGAAGGAAACAAGATGTAAAACAGTGTGTGTTTCTCTGTGCATTCATGGGTGAAATATGCGTATGCAAATAGTTTGCCCTTTTTCCATCACAGCACACGATGATCCCGGCAAAACGGATCTCGTAGGGGACGGTAGCATCGCAGCCCACCGGTTGTGAATGGATGGTGAATCCTTCCCGTGTTTGGGGTAGCAATTTTCCACCTCAGTTGATTGATATCGGTATTTAATCACAGCTATCCGAAACAACAACGCCTTTCGCTGGTTACCGAGAGACAGTCGCTCGCTTCCTAGCGCAACATATCCAGTTGCAGTTTTCATCGCTAATGAGATGAGGAGTTTATGAAGATCTTCAAGATGTGGAGATGTGGGGCCGTGGCGGTCCTTCAGGCGGTAAGGGACGTATCAAATGTGTACGCAATGTCAAGAATAACATTATGAAAAGGGTCACCATGGGCCACCGGATTTTGCATGCTAATGGGCCACCAGCGTAAGGTGAATGTAAATGAGCTGTTCAAATGGGAGACAATGAGCAACGCGAGCTTGTCAAAGCTTGTGCTGCACAGCGCCGAATGCAGTATTATTTCCACAGAAACAATGCACAAACAAGCGGTTACGGTGAACGGTACCACAATCTTCTAATAAATTGAAGCTTTATGTAGGCTGCTCTCAAAACCGCTCGAACGGCTAATTTTCCAATCAATTATCGTACTACAGCAACGCAAAAATGTGAAACCAAACAACCGTCGCACAACATTGTGTCAACAAATGCAACAAACAAAAAACAGGCTCGCGGCCTGATTACGGCACACCATCCCTTTGGGGCCACAAGAACCACAATTAAGTTGTGATAATCAAGCGGTTTGCGGTCACAACCGACGCAAATCACAAACACCACCCAAATCGCGAAATCCGCCCTTCACAATGGAGGGTTGACATTTGACACACGGCCGTGCGTCGTGCGGGTTCGTTCAATGTGCCCCGTTTCGCGTTCTTCTTGCCGGCTGTACTGTGTTTCATGTGCTTTGGTCGGTTTTTTTTTTTTGTGGTGTGTGAAGTTGCTACTCCTGACCTCAGCAATGAATCTTAATAGAATTCGAAAGGAGTAAGAACAACACGGTCAAAAGTCACACGAAGCGACAGTTTAATGCGCAGAGTAGGGCCGATTTAAGCTTGTGGCGGTGTTCAAAAAGTGAAGTAATGTTCCGTAGAAGAAAAAAAGTGTCCATCGATGGCGCCAACAGGATGGGAGTGAAGAAAAAAAAAGCAAAACATTGATAAGGGAAAAAAGAAAGTTGTTCGAGATGCACAATGTTATCATTGGGAGTGGAGTACACCAACAAGAAGAGAAGACAGTTCTAATCACAAACCCAACATTGCGTCACTGTGTCGGCTGCTTTGCGCGATTGTGCTAATGTGATACAGCAATATTAACCATCATCGTTATGTAACGGAACCCCGGAAATACTCGGCAAGATTTCTGGACCACTCTCGCCGCCTGGAGGATGGTTTAGCTCACACCTTTCCTGAGGAATCAGAAAGATAGGGGCCAAAGGGGTGCGTCGTCCTTTTTCGAACCACGAACGGAAGTGAACCGGTTTCGTTGGTTCGCTCCATTCCAAACCGGCCGAAAAGCTGTTTGGTGTTTTAAAACATGGCAAAAACTAAACACGCATCCTGCCATCCGAGTGTGAGTGAAGGAAGGATGGCAAAGAGAGGATCGCGCAAGGATCATATAAACAGAAGGAAAAAAATAATACAAATACTCACACACACTCTCAACTAAAACCAGTAGCATCATGAGGCACGATTGATGATGATATGATCTTCGCCGATCCCCACCACCAGCAGCTAACCTCCGGCGACCCCGAACCGAACCGAGATGGTCGGCTGTGCGTCCTTGCGCGGCGCTGGTCAAATGTCAAGCTGCACACTGCAGTCAATTAATCGTAAAGAGCCTCCGCCGAAGAGGGAGAATCAATTTAGTTATCTCGCTTGGCTAACCTGTTTCTACAACGAGTTTTGTGCAGTTTTCCTCCGTGTTTGGGTGCTTTTCCTTCCGACCCAGCAACAAATTTCCACGGCAAAGCGGAACGAGACGAGCGCTCGAATATTCCTCACCCCTTTTGCCATAGTGCTGCGGCGTGGTAGTGATTTCCGTTTAAAATACTCTGTCTCTCGACCGTTAATAATCGTGGCAGAGTCAGAAGGGGGGGGTTTTTTGTTACGAGTGCGTGTGCTTTGTTTACTGGCAAATGACGCACGACAAAAGCGGGGGAAAACTAATCAATAAAGTCACCATCATTTGCTTGGATTTTACGACCCCGATGGTGATGTATTTGTTAATTCCTGCATCTTGAACACTAATCGGCCATAAAAATCGACCGTGTGTCTTTTTTGCACAAAAGCTGTGTGAAGGTGATGCACTGGCGCGAGAGCAGGTAACATAATTTAAAAAAAAAACCCACCCCAAGACACGTGTCCCGGAGTTGCTCAATTGTTCAGAGGGGGGAGAAAAAATAACCTTCTCCACCGTCGGCGCCATCCGTTGTGAGTGGAGCTCGAAGGAAGTAGTGTTTGTTGTTGTGACCATCGGCATGTGTCAGCGGGTCAATTGCGTATTTGCCGTCGCGTTTATGGTGCCCAATCCTTGGCACCGAACGTTACGATGGCGGTGCATTCGATGTGCGCCCAGGGGACTATTTTTATGAAGTAAGTTATGAGAGGCCTCCTCGAGATATAAAGACACACGGCAGTCACGTACACGGATGCTCCATTCGCAAAATGTCGATGTTTGGTCGTACGTGACATAAATGCGAGCTTTAAAGTTAATGTTCCACTATTAGCAGATTAGATGCGGAGAGGAGTTACATCACTTTGAGTGTACTAAAAGCTGATTGATCGAAGAGCAAGACTAATTTGCCTCATTCAGCTTCGCCCTCACCGGGTCGTGCGTCAAAAAATCCTGCCATCATCCAAACCGGCAACCCGACCATTATTACATACTGATGCTGCTGATGCTGCTGCTGATGCTGCTGTTGCTGCTGATAAGAAGCGCCTGCGTCGTGTCTGGCCAGATTCCGGATATGTGCACCACCGGACCGGAGTCTCTCCGTTGTGCGAGTGTCAGTGTGCTCGACAATTTACAAACATACGTGTGCTCATTTCCAGCGAAGATCCGCACCGTGTTCACACAATCGCGACAGTTAATAGTGGTGGGCGCGTACAATCAGCATGGCGTCAAATGGTGCACGACGACGGCAAAGGAGAATGTTTTGATTTTTTCAACCTCCAACCATCAGAAAACCGGCCACTATCAGAAATGGAGGCTGTGTTTTTGGGGTGTTAAGCGATAAGCGGTGCGCGGTTCAATTTATGAGTTTTCTTCGCTTCTTGCGATGTTCCGTCTTCCCTCGGGCATGGCTCAGTCTTGCTGGCCATTACCGGCGGGATGGTGGTGCGTTGGGGTGTTACCAGTGTTACCAGGGGACGATTCCTTCCTCAAAGTGTCTAACTAAAAGAACTGAACAAAAACTCCCAAGGATTGTCTCATAAAGCTCAGTGTGCCAAGGTGACTATCGTTGACTAACCTGGGGCGAGTCATCAAGGTTTGCACGACTTACTTTACCACTTCAACCCAGCTGATCGCGTGTGTTTGTGTGTGTGCTTGCAAGTGAGTTTTTGTGTGTGCAGCTGTGTGACTCTGTCCCGCTATCTCGAGGGTTGCCGGTTTACTTCTGCATCAAACGGTGCATAATTGCCGGTGTACAGGTGGGCGATTATGATCATGCAAAAAAGTGCATCCAACGCTTCCGTGACTTAGAATCTAGACAGCCGGAACTACTGGAGCAGCACCGGCACCACATGATTCGCTGTTTCTTCTTTTTACAAGAATTGAGTCATTATATCTGCATGATGTGAAATATGGCCAGCTCCACTCATCAACATGAGGGCTAACGAACTTTACCGGCATAATGTGGTGTTTTTGTTTTGCGCCCACGAAGAAAGGAAAATTTATTCCACTCATGCAATCAGGAGAAAGGAACGAGCTGTGATGGTAACCAAGCCAAGAACCAAACATTCCTGTGATTATCTCATCCACAGCCTGCTTTGTTCCGCACAGGTTCCCGTTTTGTACTTTATGATGCCAATCGCTTGAAGCAGAAATTAATTACTACAAAGTAATCGCATCATTTTCTCGCCCACAAGCACCACCCGGGGTCTAGAGATCGACGCCATAGACTTGTGCTTGGAGGGCACGCAATTTCACACTTTGCTGTCGGAGGTTGTTTTGCTTTGATCATTCTGTTACTTCGCGCTTGGATAACTCTCCGTCATGTGCACTGTTCTCTTCCGGTGATATACTCGGAAGTTATGCAAGAAGCGCCCGATGGAACTTGGTATCTATTGCAGATACCGGAATGACGGAAAATGACTCCTCTTGCAAGAATGGTTGGTTTCGGGTGCAAAAATTGTGCAATCATGATAGTCCGCCACAAACTTGCCGAGGAATTGTGTCTTTAAATCCCAAATTTCTTGGAAAATCCTCCACTCCAGGGTGGAATTCTTTTAGGAGCTTCCCTAATTCGACTAATTATCCATAACTGTCCACTGTTGCTTACCGCGCATGTTGCCGGCACTGGTTCTTACGAACCCTCCACCGGACCGTGACCATACCGGTAATAGGCCGGCTTCCCGTTCTCGTCGGCATTCTGCGGAAATTGCTCAACCGTTTTATGAGGGCGACGGGCTTTCTTTCGCTTTCATCCCGGGGAAGAATTGGTGGCGTCGCATCGATTTCACAAACAACGAACCGCAAAGCTGCCGAAAAACTGGGCCAACGTTGGGCGCCGACAAAATTCCACAAAAACGAGCGACTGTCCTCGATGCTCGGGGATTTCCTGTAAGAGGCGGAAGGAATACAACGATTTAATGCCATAAAGCACAACGCACCGCAACCAATTAAAATCAACACATCGTTACTGGCCGGGTTCGAGAACAAGAACAATTCGTCACGAAATCATCGCACAATCCGTTTTCCCTGCCTAATGTGGACTGATTGCCATTGTTGCGAACACAATCGATACCGTCGCTCCGATATCGACGAGCGATCCATTTACGGAGGTGAAGAACCCGTAGAAGCCCGGGTTCCTGCTTCCTCCTGGAGGGTACAGCGCGCACACCCTTTAATGGTCCGCACGGGGGGGTGTACACTCCGACCGGGTCATCTCCAAACGGTCAGTGCAGAACGAGGTGTGCACCCGGGTCGCATGGGTCAGGCGAGCGAAACGAGCAGGGAACCGAGAACAAGGCGGGGAATTGGGTGATTTTTTATTAACTATTAACCTCAATCGAGCGGATCGTGGCAGAGAGGATCGGTTCGAACAGGCTGCACGAACCTGGGTGGTGGTGATGGTGGAACTCACGCGACCACAATTTCCACTCACCGCCGCGAACTATCGAAACCGGCATCGATCGATTTTCGATTTTAATCCAGCTGGATCAAGCGATGGGAATAAGGAAATCGGGAGAAAGCGAGAGATAAGATGGTCGTACTCCCGCTAGAGTGGGACAATCGAGTGCGCGCGCCCAGGATGAGGTGAGCAAAAATCGTGACCTACTCGTGGCCGCGCGATCAACTAACCACCGCCAACTTGCTTTCCGAAAGGCACTGACACAGGAACGCATAAGTAAATGCCGTTCCTTTCATCCCTGTGACTTCTTCTACTTTGGCCCGGGTCAGGTCGATTTTGACGCACTCGCACACACACACCCTTGTTTATCCCTTATCCTAAGCGTGCTTATCCCCGCGTCGCCGATGTTATTGTTCTGCCCTTGCACCAACGGGCTCATCCCTCGCTGGCTGCATGTAGATATTCTTCTCATTTTCATCCACATTCATCAACTCTTGCGTGATGCGGAGTCTATTATGGCTTTTCGTCGCGATCCGCGATCAATCGTTTCGATCAATAGCCACCCACACGAGAGCGAACCACCTCCAACCGATCATCGCGACCCTTACGTCGCTTATTAATAATGTGAACGCGACCGAGACCGGGAACGGGATCGGTGCGAAATGGAGAGAATGTTTATAAACACACCAAACCCATCACCGATCACCCTGTTGCGATTGCGATCCGATTATTATGGATGTTCGGGATGATGATGATGATGATGATGATGATGATGTTGAAAACGATCAATATAATCAGTTGCCATCATCATCAGCGTCTAAATAGGGACCCCTTTTTTGCCGCGATTCTGCCTTATCGTTTCCCGATAATTATAATGAGCGCGATGGCGCGATGGCGCTTGCCGCGAGATGCAACTCTTGGAGTATTACAACGTAAGTTTGTTTAAAATTTCTTAACCCAACAATCAGTTCCCGATCAAATTGAATCATATTAAGCTTCATTGCACCGTTTCTCGAATCGATGTTGGGGCTCGTGTTCGGTCCCGGATTGCTAAATTGATTTTAATTAACTCAAATGCTTCCCAATGCACTCCGCGAAGCGCCGCTTTATTTTGTGTGACTCGAAGACAGCGCATCAGCTTCCTACCACACCACGCTAGTCCGTCGAAGCCCCCAGCACAGCACGACAACCCATCAACCCGCGCTGTGCTCGAGCTTTTCGAGAGGCACACACTATTTTTAGCGATGTCTTTATTGCGCGACTATTCCATCGCTCACTTCCCCGCGCAAGTTCGGGTCGTCCGGTTGGCGGTCCCTTGACTAGATGGTGTTGAAGATTCGATCGCATGATTAGCATCTCCGCGCGCCGAACGGAGCGTGCGCGACAAGAGCTGGCAACATTGTGCGATGCCCACTTGTATGCTACAACAAAAAAGAAGGAGGATGAAAACAACAAGTGATGTTAATTCCACCGCATGATGACACTTGAACAACAACGATTTACCTGCTCGCTGACGGAAAGGCGAACAATCCTTACATCGGGGTCGACTTTTCGAGTGACGACATTTTAACCCATTCGGTTCGGAAAGTGATGGGAAGTTGAACATAGCACATACAGGCACTGTATTAGTCGCAACACTGTTTACCCGTCGGATGATTTACGTGCCGTTTTTTTTTTGTTGCCTTCCATCCGACTGACCGCTTGGTTAATGAAAAACTTTCCCCAATATTTAGAGGCGGTGTAGAACTTCCACCCGGCAGAAAAACGTTGCAACTCTTCCCTTTTGGCCCTTTTCTGGCGGCTGCACCAGTGGGCGAATATTTACTTATTTACTTTTTAAAGGCTCATTGGGATATTTCTGGGTATTGGGTCGGCATGTCCGGAGTTAGGTTCTTCCCGCACCGCAACGAGAGAGTTTGGCCATTTCTGGTGTGCACGATCGGTCGGTCTTTCGTTGCATCCCCTGCGGAATGATGATTTATTAGCAATGAGGCTTAACGGTGATGATATTGTTTTATTAGCAAACTGATGGCCACAGGGATGTGAGGCAAACACGTGAAACGAAGCAAAGCAAAACGATACATTACACTGCGCCCAAGAGATGAGATATTCTTCAGGAAAGAGCCATTGATTAAGCACTTCTTACGTGTAAGATACGGACGAAATCTTAGCTAACTCTCACGTAAAGATTAAATGTCTTACAATAATCGGATCACAATCACAGGTCTAACGCGGAACACATCTCAAATGCTCGATTTCCTTCCGAAGGTCATGGGCCACTCGAACTGCCCAAGTCCCATTCCGTAATTCGATAATTATCGCCATGTTTGCAATTGCAACACACACACCGGACACCACCAAAACCACCGTGTAAGTGCACCAGCAAACCAGCCACAAGCCGCTAGAGCCTGGGAAAACTGAGGGCCGCGTTCCGAACAGGGATTCCAATTTCCAATTCCGCCCTCGTTCGGCGCGCGCACACTCACTCTGGCTTTGCAATCGATTTTAATTCAATATTATTTTGTTGCTCGCTTGAGGAAGTTGCCCGATTCCACAGTTGCCCCACGGATATTGCTGCAGGTCGTACAACTGCCCCTTTCGGTGGGCTGCACAACCTGAAGCTCCCGCCGAGACTGAAGACTGGTCGGAATTGGAGAAGATAATAGCCCGGTAAGTCACCGGACGGGACGGACGGACCTCGCTACCCGTCGAAAATCGGGCCAGAGAAGCGTACCCCCAGCGGTGCATTCTCGGTATCGTACGATGCGAAAATTCGTCTCCCCCGTGGTCGAAGCATTTCGGACCAGAATCGGGCGGTAAAGGTTCCAGTGGAAATAAACTCATAAGTACCTGCAAGTCGTGATCTTATTCTTTATGCGCATCTCGCAATGGAGGCGGCTGCCAGCGATCGATGCGGAACAGCAGTCGGAGGCTTGGAAACAGGAAATATCTCGATGCGATCGTTGCGCGCCCATGCTGCGCGCGCGCGCTTTGCCGTAACAGTGTCGCACGGTTTTTGCCCAGACTTTCGGCGCAACTCCACGGCTTCCCAGGAACCCCGCTTGCGGATAACGGTTTAATTATGTTTTTAAAGCAAGCGAACCACCGCGCCGGTAATAGGGTTAATGAAATGATTTCGAGTAGGTGGATGAAGGCACTGTTGGGCACATACAAGCACACACACACAAACCAAAAAGATGCACTAAACGCAACGATTCAAGAACGAAACGAAATAAAATCGCAGTACGACCCTAGAAGGGCGCACAATCACAATGTGATTCTGTGTGTTTGTGTTTTTTTTCACTTCTCCTTCCAAAGCCTTTCCACCGGATCGGCGTGTGTGCGAGAGTGCGCTCGCGCGCGCGACCTGATCGCGCACACATATTCGATCTTCTCGACGCAAGGCCCGATCGTCTTATCTCGGCGCATCGATCGAAAAATAATTTATTATTTCATATGCCCCTTTTTATTAACTGCTGCACGACTGCACTGCCTCGCTTATCTCCCGCACCCCACCGTTGCACTTTACTGCTTCCCCCGCTGCTTCTACCAAAGGGCAAAGAAATTGCTTTTCAAGCTCCTCCGGCATTCGAACGCTGGCTCGGATGCAGTGCTTTCGGGATGATCGTGTTTACTTTCCCGGTTGGCGGCGCGCCGGATAAGCGGCCCATGATCGATCGTTCGCTGACGGACGCTCGCGAGGTTTAGTGTTGCCCCGCTTTTGCTCGGTTGCATTGCGATGAGTGGAAAATTATAAGATGGGAAAATTTTCACCACCAGATAACGACACGAAGCGCAACGGGGGCGAAAAGGTGATGTCGCTTGCCCGTTTTGTCTGCTTTGTACCGGTGCGGGCCCGGTACAAATTGTTCGACGTTACCATCGGGGATACCGGATCGCATCAGATGATTGGTTTATCAAACAACTTGGCCCGTGCGTCATTAGCGCTGATCAAATCGATTAATAATCGTCTACGTAACGGCGTTTGTGCCATGTCGGACAATTATTTGGCAGTGTTGTGCCTATTTCCAACGCTTTCACTACTAAAAAATCATATTGCGATTGTGGTGGTGGGACCAATTTTAGATCTTGAATTTTGAGTCGTTCGTTTCTTGCCTTTCTAATTCGCGATCGGAGATGCTATAAGTTTGTATATGTAAAATGAACATATTTTTTCTATTTAAAACACAAATATAAATAAATTTGAAATTTAGACTAGATACAATAAATAGTATCATTTCCTCCTTCGTAAAAGTCAGCCCGTGGTGTGGGAAACGGATGCTAAATTACGGGCTCAATTTCGGGCACTGATTTTTAATCAAATGCAATTCAATTAAACCACCATGTGCGTCACTCGGTCACACACAAGTGACAAAACCGGTGACCGACCGATGTGTCGAAAAGTAAAGACTGTTTTTATTCCAACCCGCTCCCTTCCCACTCCCCCTTTCACGCCACTTTCCACTGTTCTCGGTGGCGGTGGGACGGTAAAGTAAAAACACAAAAATCTCATACCATTGGGCATGCAAATTTATGCAAAATTATTTCCTGTTAAGCATTCGGGCTATAAAACGCGACACCTTCCACAGCCGGCCCGGGCTGTTGTTGATATCGGAGATATCGCAGGCGGACACAGGGTAGAGCAAATGTAACCCACACGAACCTTGGCCGTTGGCCAAATTTCCAATCCTGACGACTCATTCATGCCCGCGCGCGCTGCATTGATAGGGTGGAACCGTGTCCACGCTGATTTGCCATCGGGGGCCACTGGAGACTGCAGCTAGTTACACACGCGGCAATGTGTGACTCCGACTCCTTGCATAGTTTATGAATAATGTATTCATACATCATGCGCTCCTGCTCCTTCGACTCTCGAAGGGACCCGTGTGTGTGTGTTTGAGACAAAAATTCCAACACCAGTTCGACCGCAGGGCAGACTCTACAGCTGTAACACGGCTCACACACCAGCATTCGAAAAGGATTCTATTTTTTCTCTCAACCTCTTCTCTAAAAAACTGTCACGACTGACTCTGCTTCGGCCGTGGTTGGCCTCAAAAAACGGGGCCGAACACCCCCCTACAACGCAAGAAGGGTGGCGAAGGGTTCATAATCAATTATCTTCCAACGAACCACAAAATTATCTCGTTATGCATCCAATCCGCCCTCTCCGGCAATGGTAAGCCTGCGCCCGAACACCAACACGTCCCGATATGCGATATGCTCACACCACAGCGTGCCCTCAGGACATTGTGCACGATGGGGCCTGTTGTTCACCCGGTTGTGTACCGGGCGCTCGTGGGTGGACGGAGACCGGAGATTCACTTACGGCCGGATCTAGATAAATAGGTGTATCATCGGATTTTTTAATTTAATTATCCCGATTTCTCTGCCCGCCGGGGACGTGATGGATGGTACGGCGTAGTGTGCATAAGTTTGCTATTTAGATATGGTTCTACTGCCAGCGGGCTTTGGTTAGCATAATCGTACCCTTGGAAATCGTGCAATTTCACGAAGAATTTTAAAGGTGGAATTCAACGCATCCAAGCAACACATCTTCACTGTTCGTTTTTAATTCGCCCAAAGTGAACTGAGAGTATTGGACGAACAAAACAAACAGCCTCAATTGCTTCTGGTATCCAAGTAGCTCAAATGAAAATGAGCAAAATATTGTATCATAAAACTCATCAACATCAAACAGCTCGACCGACGGATTGTCGGCACAGAGAGAAAGAGAGCTCGCATACTACGTTCCATCAACAGTGATTACAGAACACAGCGCAACATGTGATGTGCTACAAATTGAACGATAATCTTAAATTAAGCAATTCCCATCGGTGCATTGACCATCGCGATATGGTACGGCGGGACGTGACTGTTGCCCAACGAACCGTACCTACCGTAATCGGCACATTGCTGTCTCGATTGCATTACATATTAGGTGTGCATTATGAGTGATGGATCTTCAGCGGCCTGGTACAGTACGCTGCACACTCTAATTATCCAAGAACGCACCCGAGGGACTTCGCCCAACAACCACCATCCCGACTCTCTTTTTCTATTACCCAACCGAGCGCCGGATAATGAGATAAATAATGAGAACCAACGTTGCACACTGCCTTACAGACAGACCCCCACGCATCCCGTTCGGAGATGCAGTTATTTAAATTTCAAATTATCTCACACATTTGCAACAATCCGTGTCAGTTTCCGTGGCTCAGTTTTCGGTAGGTTTCGAGCAAGCTTTGATCTTCTCCGGCGACCTCCCAGGGAAATGGGTCGGCCAGACCAGAAACTGGAGCCGGTTCAATAATGAAGTGACCCCAGCGGAGGCGAGATGTAATTTAAAAACAAAACCTCCATCACCTCCAGTAATCCAAGATCCAGGTGCATCCAGGAGGCTACCGGGTGGGATCTTCTATTCCACGTGGTCCGGTCGTAAACTGTGCAATTCTCTGCCTGATGGTTCTTCACTCTTCATCATTACATGCTATTATGATTATTATATGCAGATTGTGTCGGTACGTGCGTCGATATTCGGAAGCGCGAAACTGCTTTTGTCCCGCAGGCGGTACCGGAGCCGAAGATCCAAAGATCCGGATCGTTCCCAACGGCAAAACCTTGACCACGTGATTGTTGCGGCATCGGCCACCCGTTCTTCGTTCGCTCGCTAATTTACGTTAACCGAGCAGAAGTAGAACCCGGAGGATCCGTTAATATCCCATTACCGGGCATTCGGCCAACCGTCGGCCGCACCGGAGGGTCGCTGCGGTGTTTATGCTTAACGTCAATTTTATTGTTTTTCCCCATTCGGCATGCAAAGGAATGAGCTTTGATTTATAGCCATCACTTCACAGACTCCCCCGGTGGGGACCACGTTCCTCCCACCGATTGATCCGTTTTCGTTGGTGGCGGTTTGCGGTTGAAAATTGAAATTCATATTGTTAAAGTTCGTGCGTAAAAGTGCATAAAAGTGTTCCCCGTGAGAGGACCCTTGGACATCTGGAGGCAAAAATCTGAAACCACGCCAGCACCGACGGCTCCCGGGGGTCCTCCTGTAGTGAGTTGTTATAACTCAATTTATCACCCATTTTAACCAAACCGCGGTTCCAACACCGTACCGAATCGGAAACAATTGTCTTCCAAGTCTCGTTCCAGATGTTCTACCGCGCTTTCGGGCCTAACACGTTGCTTCTGGGTGGGTTTCGATTTTCCGTGCCCCAACCGGGAACTTGGGACACGGTTTTTACGATGCACTGGACCTGTGTGGCCTCGCAGTGGACACAAACGAGTCAGGCCAACACGGCTCGGGTTGGGAGGTGAGTGTCAATTAGACACGACTGCCAATGCAACCGCCGGAAGAGAAATTTATGCTTGTCCGCAAATCAATCTGTCCAAATGAAACTTTCCGTTTTTACGATCTTTCCCAGACCGCCGTCTGTGAGTCCCCAGTTCCGAGGACCATATCGTATATTCTAAGCATAGAACAGCATAGGAAGGAAAAAGTGCTTTTTTCGCTTTATCTTCTTTGCTTTTTAACCAACAAAATGCATTGCGCCCTACGGGCCAACTCTTCTGCCCACTCTGACGGCCAAGTGTATGTAAATGAGTGTGGAACAGTCACTTCCTTTCGAAGCGCATCTATTGTAGCCGCTGTATCCTTGTGCTCCAGTCGAGATTTACACCGGCATAACTTTTTCTTTCTACGAAATGACCACATCATGGCAGCTCCATCTCAATACGGGCCCAGCTACACGTACGTACATGCACTATTCATGGGCGCACAATGGTACCCATGGAAGAAACTTCCGAGCATTGTTTCGAGCGGCCTATTCAAATGCACCCCGAAATGCAATTCGTCTATTCGTCCAGGCGAGTTGAAAGCGAAAAAAGTGCTTCATATTTGAACCAACAACGTCGCCATCATTGTTGTTGGGTCTTTTCGGAACACTTTTTTGTTTGAGGTTGACGAAAAGAATGAAACATAAAAACAAACCCTAGCGAGAACCGCATACCGGGTATGGCAATCGGCCCTACATTTCCTGCCCATGCCGTACGCAATTCTTTCCCGCCAGCAGGAGTTCGATGCTGGGTAGATACCTTCGCTACATTCGGACAAAATAGCCGAGTTGCCCTCGAGCGGAGCAAAAGCGAGCAAGGATTCCGGTGGAAATTGTTCCTAATTAATAGGATCCACCCTGGAGCGATTTTAGTTACAATGTTACCGTTACGACTTCCCGTTGACTCCACCAGGAGCCGTTGTTCCCGGTGAACGATGCCGATTGTTTGACAGTTTATCGGGAGCGGCCCCTTTTTTCTGGCCCTGTCCCGAAATAGGCACCCATGGTGCGATTCTTTCGGATCGGAACTCACACTAGCTGCTCCTCAAGGATGTGACATTACGCACCGCGATGTACTTGGGGTGGAAGGACAAGGAAGCACAAAAAAGCGTAAAGAAACACCTCCAATTGCTCTCATTCTCAACGGCAGGAGACTGCAAAAGGTTGGTAAGTTCGCCAACCGAACCGAACCAGTTGGCTTGATGGATGATTAAAATGTTCCCACTACGGTGTGGCTTGGAAATCCTAGCGCGTCATTATCGGAACCCCGTGTCTTGTGCGCCACCAAAAAGCCGCAAAACTTTCGCCGCCAAAGATCGCGAGTAAGTGAGCGCGAGACCGCGGTCACTTTGGCTAATTACGCCGACAGGGAGGTTAAACTAATTAATCTTTCCACGTAAAAAAGGCCAAAAGCTTACGCCGCCCTTCGGGTTCCGAGATGGGTCGAGCCCGAGGAAGATGAGGGTGGTGGTGGCGCTAAAAGATCCGCCCCAAAAACGATTCCCTGATCGCACAGGGAAAGCCAGCTAAATAGCTTCATCCATCGATCAAGGTACCTCGCATCCACTGCATCGTAATCGATCGACATTTGACCAGACGGCAAGATCACGTGTTGATGTCGTTAATACGTATGAAGATTTAAAATGTAGTCTCCGCTAAATATCATCGTCCTGCAGAATTCGAACCCATCCTTATATAGGTCCTGTGTTTTAACTTCTTCTCCGTTCTCTCTCTCTCTCTCTCTTCTTTCCAGGCTGTAAATCATTCTTCAAACGCTCAGTACGACGGAATCTCACCTACTCCTGCCGGGGCAATCGAAATTGCCCGATCGATCAGCACCACCGAAATCAGTGTCAGTTCTGTCGACTACGAAAGTGCCTCAAAATGGGAATGCGACGTGAAGGTAAGCTTGGTAAACACATTTTTTCTATCCTTCTTCTCATGCAATTCGCCACACGCTATGACATAATCAGAATCGCGACCGTGTCTCCAACATACCGACGCGTCTAGTGGGTCTAGTAGTGGGTGTCTTACTTCTAGATAATTAGATTCGATGGTTTGCACCTCTGAACGGTTTGTTTTTGCCCAGGGAAGCCATGGTAGCTTGCAACGGTTGCGTGTTACAACGCAGAAAGCCGTTACCGCATTCGCACGTCAAGTGACAAACGATGTCAAACAGTTGGCGTGTAGGTGAAGCGGCGTTGTCATCGACCCGGTGAGGTTGCTGACATTCTAAAGTTCCCATCACCCGCACACCATTGTTGAAGAACTCTTTCGAAAACTTAAGCAAAACTTGCGTCACACGGCGAATTCTTCAACGTTGCCCAAATTCCTCAAGGCACTGGCACCATCTGCAACAAATCGGGTCTTGAGAATTCATTCAATTAGTCTTTTGCCTGGAGTAGCATACTGTTCCTGATACGCCAAAAGGAAGCATTGTTGTGCTTTTTCATGCTGCAAAAGCCGCACGCGGGAACTCAAACGTATTTCCGCCGAACCGAGAAACTTTAACCCTTCGTTTATTAGCCGCGGGCGAATATTGTTCGACTAGGAGTATCGTTAAGTAATTACTGTTTTTCTCAAGACTGAGCTACTGCTACGGTTGATTCTTCTAAAGGCGGCAACAATAATATCGTTTCCACGTGAACACCTCGCATCAGCAGCGGCACAACATGGCGTCACGCCAGGAAGCAAAGGACCGTAAGCAATTGTTCACCGCATGGGCCGAAACGCGACAGCTCCTTAGGGATCCAGATCCGATTTGCCCTACGTTCCTTGGGTTTGGGGAAGTAATTGACAACAACTTTTCTCATCGAAAGTGCACTCGGCACTTTGTGTGTGACCCTCTTATCATTCAGCTGCAATCGATTGTTACAGTTTCTGGACGCGAATCACAACATTCTTGACTTTGTTTGGTTATGCTGCCGGGAGTTCAATCGATGAGAACGCATTGATCCCATCGAGTTGCCAGGTGAGTCGCTGGATGAGCTCTCATCAAGTTCGTATCCCGCTGCTAGTGCGAGGGACCCATTGAACCCAGCGGATCTTGCAGTATGTGGACGTTCGTGACACTTGCGTACAATTGCGTGTCGAAATGGGGAACAGTGCTTGAGTGGCTGCGTGTCAAAAACATGCTTCCTGGTAGACGTTTTGCGCGTACACTCGCACTTCACGTAAACGCTAACGGAAATTTTCATGTCATGCTCGGGCGCTGCACAATGGCAAACCAGAAAAGGACGATGATTTATGAAATCGTTATGATTTTTAATATTTAAAACAAATATATACCCGACGCCGAACACACATTACGAATCCGTTACGCAGTCTGCCCTGTTGTTCGTGAGGCTTAAAGGAAAGGGGTTCGTGATTGTTTTTTTTTTTTTTGTTGGGTTGTGTCCGTTCCACGCTTCTTGCCACCGCTAGAAACAAAAGATGGTCTCCCGAAATGGGACGCCTGAAGAATTGACCAAACATTGCACCGTATCGGTAATGGAATATTTGAACTATTCTTGACCGGACCATTATCTGCAGCTCCGTGGAAGATTTATTGCCTATTCGTAGGACGAAGGGATCGCCCAAATCCGATGCGAATGGGGGAAAAAAATATTACGAAAAGTAATCATAATAATGACTGGACACTGTCCGGTACGGAGCACCGATCGGAGCTTTTACACCGAAAAGGATGACCAGCGGTGTCTTTGGCTGGTTCGCACTAATCCGGCTGAGAAACCGGCGGCACAAGAAGGGACACATGCGTCTGTGAGAACATTGCGCAAGAACCGGTTTTTCTTTCCTATCGCCCTATTGTCCGGTCGGGGATTGATTTTCCCGGCGAGTCCCCCATTTCGGTGAGAATCGACCAAGACGAAACTGTCCACCGCAGGTCAGTCGGCGCGGTACGCTGGTCAGAAAAATCAAGACACTGGACTGACCGTTGGAATAAATTATAATTCATTAGGAAGACCCTGCAAGGATGACACGGCCACCGGTGCTGGCATGTAATCCTTTGCAGTAGCCGTGCCAGGGTTAAGCAACATACCGTTTTCCGCAAAGGACATGCTGCTTCCTCCCATTCGAAGGGTTCACTGATCGCGGCATCGAGGTCACCGAGACAGGGTGTGTGCGTGTGTGTGTGTGTGAGGAAAAGGGAGCGAAGACATATCCGTCATCTTCAAGCATTTAGCTTGCGGCAAAAAGCCACCGGCTAGGCTGCATCGGATTGCAGGGAAAGTATCGGTAATGAAGAAGCAAACACCAAACAAAAAAAAACCGAAATCCAGAATCCCGAAAGAGAAAGGGTCCAACACCGGCTGAAGGACATCACCACCGAGAACAACGGGATTTGGTGTGAAGATTACGGGTTTAGACGTTTTTGTTTCGTGACGTACCGCACATCACCGCGCGAAGAAGAGGAACGCATCCCGAAGGTTGGCCACAATTTGACAGATGACCACGCGTGATGAAGGTGAAAGTGGTTTTAAGCCTAAAACGAGATGCTGAGAAAGTTGCCATATGTCTCAGGAAAACTCAAGGAAAGTTCTGCTACATATCGCTGGATCCGCTCGAATCCCGATCACAGAACCACATTCGCACTCACGATCGATTATAGCAAAACGCACATTTTCACACGCTCTGGGTCGCCAAAGTCCACACAGTGGAGAGAAAAAAAAAACAAACCCAAGCGTCCCAGTTCGCAGGCGGATAACGGCGTCCCGGGCGCGATAGTATCGTGTGCTCCGATCCATTCCGCTCCGCAAATTGATGATTATATTGTTAACAACTATTGGCAAGCGGTTCGGCACAACTCGTTTCAATGTTCCGAATGGATTGCGCGATGTAATCGAATGGATACGAACAGCACCGGATAAAGGTGAACGACGGCATCGGGATTCGGCATCTGGTACGAGCCCTCCGTCGGGATGGGTCCGAATGAGGAATGGGGCGCGGGGGGGGGGGGGGGGGAAACATAAAACATAATCATAAAATAACACTCCTTCACGAATGCCGCTGCATACAAGCCTCAAACATACATTCTTACACGCTGGTACGATCTGCGTCGCTCATCCCCCGTGCCCCTACAGCGTGCGCTGGTGCTCCAGATCGCGAGCTTCGCAGTTCGCATGTGAAGGTAAATGGGAATCGCGGCACAGCGAAATCGCGCGCCTTCAACAACACGCGGAACGAATAAGTTGTGCCCCGGTGCGTCCCGCGCATTCGAGCGCTGAGTCGTCGTTTTCCTTTCACACAGCGCCTCAACAACGGCTGGCAAAGAGCAGAGAAACAATCACTCACGCTGGTGGGTGGATGATGACGGCGACGAAGTCGACGATGATGATGATTATGATGCTGTTGCTGATCATGTTTTGGGCGATGTTTGTGAGCGTAAAAGTGCGTCCTGCGGGAGGACCAGGACTTCGCGGTGCGTTCGTGTCAAGAACCGATGAGAACGGTTTAGAGGGCCCCCTTTGCACCCAAACGACTGGGCAGGGCCCGCGCGATGCTCGCTTATCGGGCTGCCAGGATCGAGGGTGCGAGGTTCGTTTGTCCCGCGAAGAAAAGAAAAAAACAAACCCCGGGCGGATGCGTTTCATTCGAAGCCAAAGACATTCGATCCAAACGCAAGAAACGCCACGAAGGAAGACTCACCTCACCAGGCCTGGGTCGGTTTTGTTTGCCTTCTGCGCATATTCCGAAGCACTCTATTGTGTCGTCAGGCAATAGATAATGGAACAATAGTGCGCGTCGCCTCAAATCGATCAAGACGCACTGATAAGCGCGGACAAAAACAACCCCCCAACCCTTGCGCAATGGAAGCTGCTCTTTCGACTTTCTCGACCACAAGCACCGAAACAGCAGACGCACTCGTCGAGTGTACCTTCAGGTACCTACGCGCGTTGCTTAGAACCAGTTCCTCTACTCGCAAATCGAATCTCAGGTGAGAACTTTACGACCCATCCACTGGGACACGCACATTACGGCGAAACTGTTTTGACCACTGGTCATCAGGAATGATCAACCTGGGTGAGGACATCAGGACGCAAAGCAGTGCAAGGACAACGACATTATTCTATCGTTTTCGGGCACCAACCCTCAGCATAAAAGGGTTGAGGACCCGCTTCGGACGACCTCTGCCGACAAAAAAAGGGTATACGGCTTGGAAAAACTTAATTAAAATAAAATGTCCATTTTTTAAATGACAAAACAGCGTCATAAATAGCGTAAACTTGCCGCTGGCGCATCGCACTGTTCCGCCGCTTGCGGCACAATCCCTACGCTGTCGAGGATGTCCCTCGAACGGGACAGATCCCGACCCATCCTGATGAAACCGGGGTGTCAAAAAAAAAAAAGGATTCGTGCTCTGCCGAAAGGCCACCGCATCGAGAGGTTCGTACCTAATGCGGACCTGGTCATGGCATCCGCTAATGTATCCTTTTTCCCGTGCCGTTTCGTCGTCGTCGTCGCCTCTTCAGACGTGGACCGGAGTTTACATCAAAATCCCCTTTTGTCTCTCTACACCTGAAACTAATAAGTGATCATAAATTTGACCTTCGAGCATACCGATATCGTTCGCCGGGTCGGTTCTGCCGTAAAAAAAAGGAAAAAACCCCGAGCGGACACTGGCATCGCCAGCGCTGGAAAGGGTCGATTCGGCCAGGCGCAGCCGGGGGTATTTGCATGGGAAATTGTGCAATTAAAAGGAAAAATGCTAAACCGACCCGATCACGGTTCGGGTAGGACTTTACCCGGTCGGGATGCTTCGGCCGGCACGCAAATCGGTGAACAACAGCACGGTGCAAGAGTGATGGCAAACGATTAATCAAATTAGGCCCACTTGGGAGGTGCCCGCCGTCAACGGTGGAACGGAATGGAAAAAAGCCGTTGAATACTTGCCACATATGAAACTCTAGTGAGCCTATGGACAGAGAACTCTTCAAATCTATAAAACGTAAGCAGAACAATCGAAACTGTCTTCGGAGCTGATCACTACGAGAGTGACTTGCCGAATCTTGTATTTCCTTGGAATTTCTTTGGACCAGACATGATACCTTTTAAAATCTAACACCGTCATGATGGCCACACTGCAAAGAAACCGTTACAAATTGAGCACAAAAATTGCAACCCGTCGATGAGGAAATGGACGGAAACAGTTGCAGTTTGAAGATCCTTATCAGATGTCCGCATAGGACTTTGTAACATTTTGCACAAGCTGCTCCCAAGAATGCGTAACAATCGTCCAAAACCATGACCAATGACGGTAATGCCCGTATGTCCTGTCATTTAAATTATTCCCTTTTTTCTCCTTGCATACAAACGGCACCATTATGGGCCCGATTGTGTTTTGCAAAGGAAAATCCTCCGGAGTTCCTCCGGACAGCCAAACATTCATCCATGCAAATCATCCTCTGACCCGCGACTGTCTCATCGTTCCTGTTGCTAGTTCTTCGCATAAAACCCATCCCGACCCCGGGTTGCGAATATTTCCCCGTACGCTCATTATGCAGGACGTTCCATTTCGGTGTGTCCTGTATGAGAAGTTCCGAAATTCTATCGTCCCAGTGTTCGCGATCCCAGTGTCTTAAGTCCCAAAGAACAGCACAAGAAGATGAGCACGAACGAGCTCGTTTGTCTTGTCTTACACCAGGCGTCCCTTCGTTTTATCTTGGCCTTCGGCTTAGGGGACGACTGTGCAGCTTGCGCAATTTTTGGACGACAAAACACACCGCACAGTACAAAACGTCCGGTCGATAATTATCTTGCCCCGCTGCCCTGATCTAGGCAGAGGTCAGAAATCTAGCGTACGGAATCATCGAGTCCACACCGAGTACGTTGGACTGTAGTATGGATGGTAACTACGCGATGTTCAGTGAGAGATACCTAGGGGATCGCGCCTGTCTGTCTTTCACCGGTGAGCGTGGAGACACCGACACTGCAGCAGCCGCACAGTCGGGAAAGTATCCGCTTACAAACGCTTACGCCACGGCCAGTCCCTTGTGGGATACGAGTACGAGTCCCCGAGCACAACCGCTCGGAGCTCGGCTGGGAAAGTGACCGGTACCGTCACGGGGGAAACCGTTTCGTTTACGTATTTCCGTTCCGGATCGCTCGACAACTGGGGATCAGGAAAATTAGCCCAGCGGACGCTTCGGTGTATGTGTGCGGCACAAACGGTGTGTCGACTGTGGTCGCATTCGGTGGTTCTGACACTGATTCGGTTATTCGATACTTTTTTCCGCTCGTTGTCTCGCTGTTTCGGACTCCCAGCCGCACGGACTCGGAGAGTACTTCCCAGCGCTTGGACAACCGGCCAGACAGTAGGACCAAAGGGCCTTGTTCGCTTCACCTCACTGTTTGACAGTTCGGGAACACTGGAACCAATGGACACGGAGGGGTTTCGCGAGTAATTTGAATAATTGTTCAAGATGGCGTAATGATATCGGCTGCGGAATCACAACATGCGCACGCACGCTCGCGGGTAAACCGGTGAGATGATACCTGGCCAGAATCGCGCCGGCTCGGTTGCGATGCCAACTTTGTTGTGCCAACGGGGACGAAGCGCACGGTGCTGGCACAACACAATAGCCTTCTCTCGGACACGATTACCAGGCTAAATGAGGTTAACGATGGTGACGCGTTCAACACGCGGCAACCCCTGTTGAGCCGCCGAAGATCTTTGCCAGCCCTGGCCAGGCCAACGAGGCGGACAATAAGTCAATAGCCAATCATCCATCGACACCTTCCCCAGAAGACGTTTGAAATGGTTGAACAAAAAAAACAAGTAAAAAAGATTTCGACGATCGTTAAAGATCGTCCGATCGCATCATCCGCATCGATAATCGCGCGGAACAGTGCGCGGCCCGAAGCACACCACATCTCAAGACATTTTTGATGCTTCTCTTCGCGCGCAAGACAACCTCTCAATGGGGCATTAATCGCTCCGCTGACGGCTGGAAGTGGATCCGAGCCACCCGAGCCCCTGGGGCAAGGTAAGGTGCCACGACACCCGCTGGTTTGATTGCCCATTTGCTGGCCCTGGGGCTCTGGTCATCGTTCCATTAGGTGGCGCATGTCAAGCGTGTCGGAAAGCACGTGCCCAGTTTCTGTTGCTCCCTCTCCCCTCACCTCACAGCAAACACAAGCCCGTGCTCTATGGAATGCTGCAGCATGAGATGGCAACTTTGCGGTGACCATAAATTCCGATTGGAACATCATCGCAGCGCGATGTTTCGAGTGAGATCCGACGGTTTAACATTCTGATTGCCACACCAACAAATTTGATTATAAGTGTTATCGTAGCGTGTAAGAATCTCGATTAACGACAAGTGATGAAAACAACCAAAAAATCATTCACCAAACTCCGGTGATTCGTGCTGAAAGACCCACCCAATGACCATAAGTGTACGAAACGCTCCTCCACTCATCTGGATGTGAAGTGTTTGGAAAATTGGATAAAAAGCCATAATTCATTTCGGTGGTGGGGATTTAAATTTGCACCACAGCCTCAATTGACCCGTGGACAGGAGTGCTGCCATTTGAACTGCGTTACCCGCTACCGGCGTACACGAGAGATTGCCGGGTGCATTTTGGCAATCACTTCCCGTTGACATGCCGTTGTTAACCTCTTCAGGGCGCCTCTTGACTCAGCAAGAAATTCTTCCCCGACATTTTTTTTCCTACCTCGTATCCCGATCGCTTTTTTTGTGTGTGTGCTTTCCAATCCGAATCTTCAGCGTCTTTTAATCCTTGCGGACGGAATACCCTCGGAGGCTGTGTGTTGTTGCTACAAAGAGAAAAGACGATTATATATAAAAAAAAAAAACGCAGCACTGCTTACTGGTTAAGCGATCCCTCTTTCGGAGGCTGACTGTTTCGGCTAATGTGATTAATCTTCACCTTTTTTTGTACTGTGTCGATTCCGTCCCTCCGTGTGTATTACATACGTTGACACAACATCACCTTGCTTCAAGGTCCTGCGTTTTCTGGTCGTCTCACCGCTACAGTACCGGTTTGCCAAGCCCTCGGGGCAGGATACCGGCGGGCATCCTATTTAAACATCATTTAGCACACCGAAAGGCAGGCACCTACTAAAAGTGGTACACAAAAAGTGTGAGCTTTAGTGCTAACACAAAGGAAAGAATGGATGAATAAATGGTTGTTGAATTTACCAAACGGGCGACAACGGCAAACGCGGGCCCTTTTTTGTGTGAAACAAATCTTTTCCGGGGCGAATCACAGTCTAACGCGAGCAAATCGTGCCCCGAGTCTATTTGTTTCGCAACTGCAACTGCAAAACCCATCCGGACGGAGGTCTTCGGTGTTTGGGGGCCTTTTGTTCGGAGACGCGTGTTCTACGTCCACCGTAGAATTTGCTGCTGGACGTATTGCACACCTAGTAATGCTTCTGATTTCTGTCTGCTTATCATATCAGGTGGGAAGAGAAACTTGCTGCATCTCTTGCAGGCTCTCTTCTGTTCAACGACTGGTCGGGGCACTACGCCAACATTGTTGTTGAACCACCCCCTGTTCCTGAAACGGCAGTATAAATTAATCAGTTTTGTTGGGCAAAAATATCGCTTCGCAGCGTAACGCACTTCCCATCGGGCGTTTTACACATTACTCTCCACTATTACGATAAGCGGAACATACACGGCGTAAAACACAGCATGCGAAGCGCTCATTGCTTCGATCGCGTAAGATCACCATCCTCCGACTGCAGTACCGTACCGGATCGCTACAGCGCGAACGTCCCCGCTCCAAAAGATTGGAGCTCGAGAAGTTCAACGGCAACGGTTGTTCCAATTTTATTTATGACTTCTCGGTGCGGGATGAATCGTCTCGTTTCGCTTGCAACTTTTCCCAAGCATGCAAGCAGTGGTTTTAGCGTGCGCTCCGTACCAAACCCGACGGTTATCGGCCATGGAGCGATTTTTATCATCTTGACCACTTTGAAAACAGCGCAGCGAGAACTCAGCGCTGTGCGAGAATATTTGCGCGGCGTAGTGCGCCTTTTACCCTTTTACTCTTGCTTTCACATCAACGGGGCCCACAGTTCGGGTACGCGTCAGAAAGATAAGTTATCGCACGTGATGATGTGAAAAGTATATCACGATCAGAATGTCCTGACGTGGAGCAGAAGGGAGAGTTCTTTTTTGTTCGCACGGTGAAGCAAATTTAGCATGCCCTTCCGTTTGACGGTTCAGGTAAATTAGGTTAGGCTGAAAGAGGCCTGAAACTTCCCAAGTTCGATACGCTGAGCCCGAGCAACAGCAAGTCTCGGTGGTTAAATCTGGTTTCTTGGGGGTTTTAAAACGGAAGCTCCCGGTGAAGCCCTTGGAGGGGGGGGGGGGGGGGGGGAGGAAGGAACTTGGAACACCTCACATGGGAAACCCTACCCGGTAGGATACACCAACACACGCATTGTGACCTATTGGTGGCTCTTCACATGCTTCCAAGAAACAAAAACAACCACAAGAAACGGACCACAAAAAGCGAGTGTCCAATCACCCACACCGAGGGTTTTGGTCCTCCAGCACCTCTTCACGGCGATGCCCACGGCCCCGAAGGTAACAGATATATAATTATGGTTAAATTAGTCGGTATTCACCTTGCCAGAAGGCTCGGGAATCGAGTGCACCTCCGAAGTGCATTGGATGTGTTGTATCGTTGCCCTCGACACGACACGCGGAAGAGCTTGCCTCCGGCCTCCACTCAGCACCTTCCCCTATTCTCCCGCAAGGGTTCAAGTGGAAAGGGCTAGCAGAGGCTGCCAGAAGCCAACCAGCTGGGAGACCTTAGCTGCTCGAGAGGTCTTCAGTCGATCGCGTTGCGCGTTGGACTCGCTCGCTTGCGATGATAACTCTTCACCTTAGGTGCTGCGTACCGTTTTACTTTTTCGACATTTTCCCTCACACTGCTGTTGGTGTGTGTGTATGTGTGGCTCGAAAATCGATTACGTCCATGCGATCGATACGACCTAGTCCGGCGTAGCCGCGCGCCACTACACACGGTGAAGGATGGGATTCTGTCCGGGCGCGACAAGATCGATGATCGAGCATGCGCGTCCGTCAGGTTTGGACGACCTGGAACACGCACAGCTTGGCGCATTTTCCACACCACAAGCAGCACCGCCTCTCGCCTCGGCTGGACACTTCGAGTTGGCGTACACACGTTAGAAATAGAGAGCGCGCAAGTAAGCGAGATGGATCCTAGTTTTGCGAGCGGCTGTAAACAATGCGGCAAGTGTTTTGATTGATGCCTTTTTCTTCTCGTCCTCGTTCCACCGGGCTCCGGGATCGCCGCCGGTGCCGGTGATGATGAGGCGATTTATTGGATATGACAGTCATACGGTTTCGTGGCCCCTCCACGATAGAATCAAACGTGGTGGCGTGGTTTAACGCTGGGTCGCTGGCACGTACAGCATGGTTTTTGTTTTCGATTAGACGTCCCACCGAGTGAAAGGTGACAGAATGGGGTAGTTACCGATTAAGTAGGTCGCCTTGACCTCCTCCCTGGGTGAGCTTTCGCACCAACAAGATTCCCAAGGTGCGTAGACGATCGATCGTTGTATTTCGTCCACAGTATATGGACAAACTGGTGAGCATTTCTGGAAGGTATCTGCAGTTAAAAACTCGCGTAATCTTCAAGACTTCGTTCAAAGTCTTCGCTTCGGGCGCATCCGTTACGCCACATTCCACCAAAAATGAGGTCATTCACATTGCGTCCCTCGGTCGCACCGAAAAAAAACGCAAACATATAAGCTCAATTCATCCTTCGCCGGAAGAGTTCTACCGGCGGCAATATCTCCCATAACAACATACCGTGCGGGATCACTGCCGCAGCGATGCCGAAACCGGACAACAGATGTAACAATAACACCCGCAACAACACGCTCTGCCACGTCCAAACTTCACGCAAAAATAAACGTGCTCCACGGCAAACAACGGTGGGTCGTTCTTTGCCGAATCCTTTCCCAAGTTCGCCGCTGCGAGACTGCTTAATCTCACCCGGGTGGAAGGAAAGGCCACTACAGGCTGCTACATGCAGGTATCGCGCCGGATTACCTGGAACCCGGCCCGCGAAACCCAGTTCGCCATATGGTGTAAATTCAATTTTAAGCAACTGCTGCCGTTCCGTAACCTCCAACCGTGTACGTAACGCACACCGCGCATACCGCGGTGGATGCTGCGTTTATTCGCCCTGAATCGATTCCTGTTCGGGGCCGGTTGGAACAGCAATAAGAGCAGCAGCAATCTGCCACGAAATCCTGCACACGGAATTCGCACTGCACAGAATCCACACCCGCAATATTGCGAACCCGGCGGCCCGCATATGTTACGCGCGAGACTCGGAAACAGCGGAAAAGAAAACGTGCAGCGCATACACAACAGACGAAACAACAGTCGAATGCAACGGGAACGTGGGTGGGTGGTTGTGAGAATGGTTGCGTATGGGTGCGGCCACCCGGGGCAGGAGGAAAGCGCAAAGCGGTCGTCACGTGAGAATGCATGAAATGTGGTTCCACGAATTGCCGAAATTGACTGTTAAGGAGGTTTTCCTTCCTTTCGCCCAATAAGCTAAAGAATCTTGTAAATTTGACAAACGAACTCAGAAGTAATCTAATATCGTGTTACGTGTCTTCCAAGGATTCTCGAGTTCCGTTCTCGACATGTTACAATGAAAGGGTAGCAATCCAATACGCCCAGCTGCAATCTTCAAGCTTAGAATGCCTTTTTTTGGGTGACATTTGGCCCTTTACCTGACATCGCATACCATTAATCACGCAATAACTCACCCGAATTGAGTTTCCCACGTCCTCCGGCTGCTTTGATGCACCTCTCAGCTTCGCATCCCAGTATCCTTTCCAGTGCAGAGTGTCCTGTTGTACTAATTGATTCAATTACATCGCGTGATTAATGATACGCGAACATTATTAAAGTAATGTCCCTGGTCCTGCTCCGTCTCTGGTTACCTCCAGTTAGCATTTCCTTCCCCTCATTGACTAGTCATTGAAGTCATTGATCTTTACATCGAGCAGAAATTGAAGATTTCTGTCCAATACTTCCAAAATGTAGCTCTAGAACTGCTTTCTCCCGTGTTGCATTGTGTGCTTTCTCGTCGCAAGAAGAATCACTGCAAAACGGCATCTATCGAGGGCGCTTTTACTCGTTCTCTACTTGCATCCATAGGGCCTGGGCCAACGTTGAGGCCTCCAATTCCGACAAGCGGCAACGGGATGCTTTTGCGTTGAAGCCCGACCAGGGTGATGACTATCATCATCAGCACCATCAACGGGCCATCACTCGGGCCACTCTCTCTCGTCCGGGGCCGGGGCTCTTTCGGGCGTACCCGTAGCGTGAGAAAATTCCACAACTTTTATGATGATGCACCGCGCTTCGTGATATGCCTGGATCGCGAGAACGGCCATGCTGTGGCCGTCCCGCCGCATCCATTTCGCACGTGCCCATCCCATATCGTTGCGCTTGGCCGAGATCGTGCCAGAGCTTTATCCGTTTTGCCCTGAATCGCTCGAGTGAAGATGCACCGATTGCGGGGAATGCACTGCCGGCCGAAGAAAGCCTTCCGATAATGACACTCTTTGACCAGCAGAAGTACTGCACGGTTAAAGGTCGTGCAGTTAACTAAAAGCTAGATCGAGTCAAATCGCTTTTTTTAGGAAAGTGCTTTTTGCGCTTAAGGAATACTTTTTAGAATCAATTTTTAAATACAAAATAGTCTTGCTGAAGTCACAGCCCGGATTTAAATGCAAAATACAGCAAAAGGGTGATATATGGCCATGGTGCTGTATCGTTTACCGACAAGTCTGCAGCTTATCTGTCTCCCATGTCCGTTAGGCATCCCAGCGTACACACACGCTGGATTAGATAGCAACACTAACCTGCATCTCAAGCGTTCGATAAATAGCATCTCCCACATGGTGTCCCAGGACGGAAAACAAGGCCCTTGCGCTGTGCACTGCTTGGTGCATCCCATTCACAGCGTGTATGTACCAGAAGATAAAAAAGTGCACTGATTGCAACTGCAACTGCGGCGGGTCACCGAAAGTTTCCTTGCTTCGCTCGCAATATAAAGCGCGGTGGGGCGCTGCCGGCCACAGTGCAAAGGGCGGAGTAACTACTACAAACGTTGAACCGTGAGCTATTACAATCCCAATCCCGGTACCGAAAGTCAGACAACAATGTGCGTCTGGCGCGCATGTACCAACATCTCCACCAACTCCGCTTGAAACATAACCCCGTCATGGGTGAGAGAGCGAGAGAGAAACGGTGGAAAACAAATGTGGCACAAAGGAAAGCAAAAAAGGAAAACAAGGAAACAAACCATCGATCTCGCGAACTGGACGCACCACCACACCGTGCGAAGATGGTCAAACTTCCCACACCCCATCCCCCGCATGCCGTACGAAACCGAATCCGACACGGCGCACACGCGGAACAGCGTCAACATGCAGGATATGTATTTGCCGCAACGTATCACATAAGGCACGGCTCTCCGGCCACGGAATCGAAGTAGGAACCGCGAGTATCGAGTATCGCGTTGAGTTTATAAGATTAACATTATTATGTATCAGATTAAAAATAAATTATAATATTTTTACACTCGCACACTGTGTGCTGTCGTCGATTTCGAACCGTTTTTCCGGCAGCGGAATAAACGTAGCAGGCTGTGCGTTTTTCCGGAAAAGAAAAGAATCTCCCTTGAGGAGAGTTTCTGCAGCTGTGCTCGGCGGTAGTCCTTTCTCTCAAGGAATGTTCGTCTTTGCCAAACAAAAACCCGTTTCGATTCTGTCACTGTCCGGGCCGCATGCGAAAAAAAGATTTGTGTGACTCGATTTCGGTAGATTCAAACGAGCGCACCCGCACTCATGAATCCTTTACCATGGCAACGAACGAATCCGCTGTAATGTCTCTCGGTAAGCAAGCGGACCTGGCCAGACGAGGGTGAGCATACAGAGACGCAATCACACACACAGAGCGCCCGGTTAAGTTTATGCTGTGTGAAAAGATATAAATAATTCATTGCACGCCGGGGGTTTTTGCCGCGAATTCGGGTCCTTGAATTGAAACATATAAATTAGGCCAGACTCGGCACGGCCAAGCCGCGATAGAATACAATCCAATCGCGATCGCAATAATATGTGCGCGATGATCGTGCACGGTGCGGATGAGGGTGGACACAGTTCCGAGGAGAGAGCTCCGCGAGGCTGTGCAGTTTTATGTTTTGCCGTTTGGCTGCAGAACCGCTCGAATTGCCTGCGGATTACGGTGCACACGCTCGGGCGGTGGTGAATGAGACAATTGAATGAGAAGGACTTTCGCTCTGCTCTGACGGTACCTTGGTGGAATTTTTATTCGATGTCAGCCCTTGAGCCTGATGGGTTTATTTGACTTCCCGTCGTTAACGCATAATAAGGATGATTTAACAGCGAAAAAAAGCGCAGTTGATCAAATTATGCTCATTGCATTGCGCTCGTGTTCGACTATTATTTGTTGACATTCTTTACTCCTCATTGCCCATCTGTTGGTGATAAATTCCGGAGCCCATTAAAGAGTTATGCACGCGTCAGTACTCAGGAGCGGTGGAGTGTTTTTGAATGCAAAACAACCAACTTAGCAAGCAGCAGAACCCCATTTTGTATCGAAGGGCTCCTCGGAGTGGTTTTGGTATTTTGGGCTGTAAATTTAGCATGCCGTTACTTCCAAAAAACCATCATTGCACCTACATTCTAGCGTATCTACAAACCTATAAAATTTAATGTACTTTCCACTTCTACTACGACGCCAAACATTCGTTACATTAAAAACGCTTATCTCGCCGGGCGCAATGCGATAGACGGTATACACGGTCCTTGGTTCGGCTTCCAAATTTTCCCTCCCGAACTCGTGGAAAACTCGGGGAAATAAAAACAAAAGGGAAAAGCAAGATGTTGTCCATAAATTACGCACCGAGCGACAAGATACGGGCCCCGTTTGGCAGTTAAAAGTCGCATGCCGTAGTACATTTGAGAAGGCAATAGTTCTGGTTTCTGCTCAGGGCCTGCTTCTCCGAAGCCTGTTGTTTGGATGCAACATTCACCGGGCACCGGGCAGGTGTGTTGTGCGTATTTTCCGCTTCCCATTTTCTCCACCAAGAAAATGGAAAATGTAGCAGTGGTTAATGTCTTTTTAAACAGCGATGATTGCGGTTCGTCGCTTGCGACTTTGCTCAGCTCAAAAGGAAGGCCGAAGGAAAACAAAAGTCACCTTTCTTCACTTCGCTGCAAGAGAAAGAGAAAATCTACAGCACAACAAGCAAGTTTGGACCTAAGGATCATCAAACTCTACTCTGGAAATTGTCTTGACGCTCGTCGAAAACCACAACCATACCGGCGTGCCGGCGTAAAGTCGTGGTTATTTTTAGGCGGTAATGAACCTTTTCTTATCTGCCATCTTCTGCCATCCACCCCATTGGCATGACGTGTGGAGTTCGCTGACAAACGGATTTCGAGTTTTCCGATGTACAACCGCTGGGAACCAAGTATTGTACGCTCGGCCAGAACCCGTTCGTTGCGCAAAACGACCGTGAAGAATTGATTGAAATCACGTACACGAAAACCGGGCACAAGAATGTCCGATTTGCTTCCCAATTTGATCCCATTTGCTCCGCGCGCGCGGGTGTTTCGTGTTACGTGTTCGGGTGGCGGCGACGCATCGTCTTGCTGACGATTTCTGCTGACGAGAACCACGAACCCCCGGTACAAATAAAATCGATTCCATAATCATGATCGGTGCACCGCGAGCGAGACGAGGTTGGAGCTTTGCGGTCACCACCCCGAGGGAGCGAAGGATAAGACAGAAAAGGCAGGTGAGTCATTATGCTGGCCACAACTCCCGACACTTTACGGCGAGAAAGTACCCCGAGAGTGCAATGGGGTTTTTGCAGCAGTTAGGGCAAATTGGAAAATTTCGCATAATCCATCAATACCGTCAAGTGCGGCCGGAGTGCCGCAGCCCAGAACGGAGAAAATTGATTCCGTACGAATTGCACCGTACGCGCAAAGGTGCAAATTGGGTCCGTTTTTGGTCGATTAGGGAAATTCAATTGGGTAACCATTGTTGTTGAGCAACACTCGAGCAACGAGCCGCACGCTTCGTGTTCAAATTGGATCACTAGAACGTGACATGATCCGCAACATTGTGCGAATAATTGAGCTTGTGGCGAATAACCGTCGATTGTATAGAGCCTTACAAAAGCGTCATCTCCGGATGTTAAGTTTATAAAGAACAAAGTGTCAGAATGATGAGTTTCACAAAAAAAAAATCATCAAAAAGAGAAGGAAAAGTGCTTCCCATTTTCATCATTACATGTTTTTCACTTTTATGTTCAATTGGAGATCGATTTGAGCTTTTACAAACAAACAAAAAACCACCCGTTTCTGAACTCGAAAGGATTCGAAACCTGTTGCAACCGTGCCATAAATTTCCCACCCAAAAGCACCGGGATATGGCCACTTGTAACGAAAGGCCAAACCGGTGACAATTTATTTTAAATTGTTTGACCCTTATCTAAATCATTTCGCCCATCGGTTCTGCCTCCAATCTCGATGGAAATGGTGTAAATAAATATTTTTTGTCCACAAGTTACTTCCACGTTCACGAAGAAATTTATGCATTTTCAATTGACATCGAATTGGATGGTTTTTTGTTCATAATTTTTATGAATTTTCCACCACTGAAAACGGATGTCTGTTGCTTTTTTTGTTGATAAAAACCGCGATACCATTTTACCGGGCCGGAAAAGTGGTTTCCTATTTTTCAAATTTTATTTCCGAGAGCTTTCAGTGCGCACCTTTTTCCCGATAACTATCAGGCGGATGCAACTGTTGGAAGGGAATCGCCCGCAAAAAAGTTCTCTTTCATTGAACTGAAGCAGTGCAGCACACATACACAAACACACAGTAATGCAGCTGATGCTGGGAAGAACACAAAAAAAGGCTTGCCAAGCTACTGCATCCGGTTCCGTCGCCACAAATGGGACAGGATATCGGCTGCGGGTGCATTTCAAGGCTGGAAAAGCGTGGTTGAAAAGCGCATCCGATATTGAAAAAGATAACACGGACAGGAAGTGACCGGAACGTGGTCGACACGTGGCACGGTGTTTAACTGACTAGGGAAACGGAAGCGGACACACTGTCAGGCGCATGGTTCGTGTGGTTGTCAAATTTTACAGTACTGTGTTGGGGTATAGTAAATAGCTTTAGATGTTCCATATTGAATAATTTTAAAAAGATTGGATAAAGCTCTAGAAGTCTCAATAAGAAATGACTTATTCCACCTCTTTCTTTATTTGGTTCTACATCATCAGTTCTCGGTCTTGGAGGTTTGCAATACCCGTTAGGAATCCACAACATCTTCATCTTCTCCATCTTGAATTCGTCAGTCTTCGTCAATCTTTCGATGTTCTAACCTATTTATTAACCTCTGACTCAGCTCTGTGACTTGGATAACCCAAAACTGACGGAGTATATAGGGGTCCAGACGTCATTTGAACCCATTCTTCTATTGCCGTCTGTGGCTGTTCGTCCTGATGTCTAATTCACGTAAAACCTTCCGCGGAAAGCTTCTGCACAGCAAAGGCATTAAGGCAGTTCCAGAAAACACTTTCGCGTACCAGCCCCGAACGGCCACAAATCAACCTCCATACATCTTGCTAATTTAATTTCCATTTTAAACCAACCGGCTGCCAACGTGAGAGAAAATGCCATAAACGATTAGCTGTACAGCAAATTGCTTTTTCTAGCCTTCCGGTACTGATCGGCACCGTGGGCAACTCCCCATCCACATGCAGCTCTTTCCGTTTGCCAAAGCAATCGCTTCATTTTTCCCATGCTGTAAACACAAAAACAAAAGCATAAAAACAAAACAGAAAAAAAAACAGAAACATACCCCCAGTGCCATATTGCGCTTGCGGTCGGTTACCAGAATGGTTGCCCTTCCACCCACGGATAAAGGCTGGGCGATCGCGAAACAAACCCTTTGCGTCCGGTCGCGTTTTGTGTCCTTCTGCTGTGCCAGAGCCAACGAAGCCAGCGGGGTAAGATTTATTGGCTATTTTATTTCATTTTAAATAGCATTAATAATCGATGCTCGCGTGTGTGTTAACATGAGGCACAACAATAATAGCCTTGTCTTTGTGCACCTCTTTTTTGCCCCTTCGAAGAGGAACGAGGATCGATGCACCGGTACTGGGATTCGTGGCTTTCCCTAACCCCCGTGCGCAACGCCCTCCCGGAGGCACAGAAAGATGATGGCCGATCTCTTCCATTCGACGGCAAGAGTTGCATCTTAAGGCTGCATTTTATTGGTTTACATCAGCGCTCTCATGCACCAAACTTCCACTGTTCTTAGCGCATACCCGCTAGCTTAATTATCTGATTTATGCCGGTAAAGCGCGGCGCACAGCTTGAGGCGGTGCTCCGATGCTAAAGTGCACGATCGTTTACGAAACGGCCAACACCGCACGGTACATCGCTGCACAGTTACACACGGCCACCGGTTCCGGCAGCAGGTTGCCGGGCCGTTTAAGCTCAGTTTTGATTCAATTACCATACCGCTTATCGGGCGAAATACAAATGCCGCCGGTGCGGTTCAATCACGACCGGCGAAATGCTGCTCATAACGCTTCCCTGCTGCACCTTCTGTCAGGCATCATAATAAGGAGGATATTTTACCGCCAGAAGGACATCAGCCACGGCGAGCATCGCGCGAATGTAAATAAATAATGATTGCTTCGCCTCGAAACGAATACCGTTTCGCAATCGAATCCAACTTCGAACGACTGTTTACACACATGAATCCATATACAAAAACACATTCCGATCGGGAGCTTATCAAAAATGGTACTGATAAGACGTGGACAACACGAGATGGTGAGGTTCTGCCCGATTGCCTTCCGTGCACGGACTTTCATCTAACGACAATTAGCTCCGCTGGGTCAGCTTTAGCAGACACGGGCTCGTCATTCCGTGGCGTTTGCCGCACTTCTAATCAAAGTCCCCTAGATAAGTCCCATCACGATGCTAGGCAGTAAGGCAAGAGGAAAAACCCTCCACGCCATCTCCATCTCGTTACCCGGGTGCCTCGTTCGATGGGACGTTTTTCTTTCCTCATAATACCCACGATGAAGCACCTTGGACGTGGGGGGGGAGCACACTCAATGACAGTAATAATCATAAATAATTAATGCTCATTTTTTCGAAACTTCATTGTTTGCTCAACAAGCCTGCGTTACTCGTGCGCTTGCATCCATATGTGTGTGTGTGTGTGTGTGTGCGTGACCGAGGAACTCGCCGCTGTCTCCAGGTTGCCGGTGGGGAGAGGAGTTAATTGTAGCTCCGGCCGGGTGTAATGATGAAGGGTTTCAAGGGTGCGATATGGATGGAAAGCGGATTAACGGCGTCGGGTAATGCTTACCCACACGCACACACGTACACACACACATACACGACATCATAATCAACCGAGTTGCTTCGCAGTTGTCCAATGCGTGACATCGCTGAGAGTTTCAAGTAGGCCGATTTTCAAAACGGCACCGTACTTGTGGTGCACACGGTTCTAAGTGGCCCTGACAGACATAGCGGACCCGAAACGGAACACTGCACTGGTCTATGAATATTTAAATTTGTGGATGCTTTAAAGAAAACGAAATTGAATTACAATTGCACATCGAGCGAAGAAAACAGGGTTGTCACCACTCGAAAGGTTCGTCACCACTCACGGACTCCGAATTCTGACATTCATCAGTATCCCATGTCATGTAGAGGACGCTTTTCAACACGAATTTCCCAAACAACTAATCACCCGTTTTCCCGTTTCTTTGCAGCCGTCCAGCGAGGTCGAGTTCCACCGTCACAACCACCGGGCATACCGTACGGCCAGTACTCAATACCAAACGGTGACTCCGTGGCCGGGTTCAACGGTCACTCGTACCTTAGTTCCTACATTTCGTTGCTGTTGCGGGCGGAACCGTACCCCACGTCCCGGTACGGTCAGTGCATGCAGACGAACAACATTATGGGCATCGACAACATCTGCGAGCTGGCGGCCCGGCTGCTGTTCTCCGCCGTCGAGTGGGCCCGCAATATTCCCTTCTTTCCGGATCTCCAAGTCACCGATCAGGTGGCGCTGTTACGGCTCGTCTGGTCCGAGCTGTTCGTGCTGAACGCCTCCCAGTGCTCGATGCCACTGCACGTGGCCCCGCTACTGGCGGCGGCCGGTCTGCACGCGTCCCCCATGGCAGCCGATCGGGTTGTCGCCTTCATGGACCACATCCGGATATTCCAGGAGCAGGTGGAAAAGTTGAAGGCGCTGCACGTCGACTCGGCCGAGTACTCCTGCCTGAAAGCGATAGTCCTCTTTACCACAGGTAAATTGCTGGACAATCTCTTCGGCGATGTCCACGCACTGCTTGCCAAAACCAGCACCCAGCTACAGTCCCTCCAGTCCGAATCGGACGTTATCCATCTGGTGCAGGTGCATCTGTACCGCACCGCCACCTCCACGTCCTCGGGCGGGTATAACACCACCGGTGGCAACACCGATTCACCTAACAGTTCCATTGCCAACGTAACCCTCAACAGTTCCAGCGGGAACTCCTCGCTCACCTCCTCCACCTCCATGGTGTCCAACTCGGACCCGGCGGATACTTCGGGTGCGCCCGCAGTTGCGTCCTCGATAGCGTCGCCTTCGGTGACCACGACGACCCTGCCGGCACCGAACTCCACCACCGAGGTTAACACCACCACTGCCCACAACCATAACAATAACAATGATCTTAAAACCATTAACCACAACCTAACCACACAGTCTAACGCTAGTTCCACGGCACCCAGTGTATGTTCGCCATCGCTCGTGGCGGCTGGTGTTGGCGCACTGTTTGGCAGTAATGCGCAGTCGAAGACACCACCGCTGCCACTGTTCAACTTCCATCAGAACACACCGAACCGATCGTACCACGGCACGCTGGATGACTTCGTTAATCTGAGCAGCAGCAGTCCGTACGCGGTCGGTTCGGCATTCTCGTCCAGCTTCGGCTCGAATGGTATCTTCGCACCGTACGGTAGCAGTAGCTTGCAGGGTCCGGTGCCATCGGCCGGCCCAAAGTATCTTAGCCATGGCGGGAGTAGTTCGGACTACAAATTCTCCCCGTACAGTCCATGGAGTAGACGATAGTGTACGCAAAGATACCTTGCCCACGGGGATATGATCTTTCGACTGATCGCATTCCTGTGAGTTCACTCGAAAAACCATATCATTCCGATCGACACTGTACAGAGCGATGTTTCTTAGTTCCTAATATTTAAGCCTTCTAGTTCCGTAGTAGATGTTCTGTACAGATAAGCGCCCTATTGTATCAGTATTTATTACCAAAACGACAAGTCGCCGACGTTGCCGTTGTATATCCTTAGCTCTAGCGCTTCTAGCTTAGTGTAATGCATCTCGCTCCCTGCCTAGCATAATTTGGTACTCTTAAGCTATTTATTTACCTTTACGCTCCACCGTGTACTGTACTGTATTGTAAGCATTGGTTATGTAGATTCGTAAGTCTCCATCTGTGGGTTATTTCTGGTCCACCTCTTCCTGCGCTGTACGCTGTAGCATCATCGCACAATTCGCTCAGGATGGGATTAGATTAGACTCGAGTGACTGTGGCCTGCAATGAATGGTAGAGTGAAAAATAAATGCGATTTCGTTCAGCAAAAATAAAACCGTACCGTGTTCCGTTCAGTTTCGCGATCTGTTGTCGAATAGTTGCAGTTCGCTGATCGATAGAGTGTGTAGTCAGTGTTTCGATTTGGGTTTGGTTTCCTTCTAGAGCTATTCCTCTCCACGCGTACTGCATGCATTCGCCTTCGTCCGTAGGTGGTTCCGTTCGCTTCTTGAGGTTCCTATTTCCGATAGCTTCGCGGTCTTTGCTTGTCGCATTCTGCATGATTCAATCTTCCAATGTGTCGTTCGTCAGAATTCGTGTCGCAATCAGGTTGCTCCGCACATTTCTTCCCCATTGTGTCTTTATTCGCGTACGTATCGGGTAGGTTGTAGATTGGATTAGGTTGTACATCACTCCTCGAGAATTTCCCTTATTTTCTTGCCTTTCGAATGACACACACACACACAAACGCTCGCACGGATTGTACCCATCCAGTGCAAGGCGTCACATACTCCAAATTCCTAACCATCATTCCCGGTAACGGGCGACATCGAACAGAAATGTTGCGACATTATGCGCGACGGATGCCTTCAGCCACTCGCACTGCGGCATTCTCTACAGCTCTTGTCGGTTTACCACTTTTCGGATAACATTACCGTGAACGGTGCATAGGACGCGAAACGAAACGCAATCGGCATCGGACACAACAGCAACGTACGGCCGATGCGATGCGACCGTGTTGCGAGGAATTGCTTGGTTCGCTCTTGAAGATTTCGTTGTTTGCTTTGTACTTGCACCGGACCAGCCTCTCCAACGAAACCATGCGTCCACAGCGAAACCCGCGCATTCACACACAAAACCGGTGGATGGGACAGCGAATGGAATGGGGCGAGAATAAAAAAAAACAGTCCGTCGACCACGGCCAAGATGGAAGATGTGAAGTGAAACAAACGCAAAACATGAATTCATGTCTCGTGCATTTTCATCTTCATCATCATCATCAACGCCACGAACGTCCTCGTCGACGTTGACTGCGCCAAAGCGCCGCTGTTTCGTGACGTACCTGGCCGTACCTATCACTCCCGACGCTTGCCCAACCATCTGACAATCTTCGGAGCGTGGTGTGCTGGAGAAGGTAGCCCCAGCAGCGCAGTAGCACTATTGCCGCCGGAGCTGCCCCCCGAAATGCGCTGTCTCCTCGGGAACTGGTGCATAAATAAAGCGTATTGCTCGCTGCTTGCATCCCGTGCATCCACCACCCAGTCCCGATCCATCCAGAACGAAACGAAACGGAAGGATCTCGGTTCGAGATTAGAGACCATGACCGTGAGCGAACCGTTTCTTCTTTTCAATTCCCGGCACAAACCAGAACCATCTTCGGCCGGTAGTCCTTTCTGTCGGATCTCGCCCTCGGCACAAGACCCTTGCCGCAATGGGAAAAGGTCAGTGCGATGGTCACACCGGTCCGCCACGGAACTACCGCCGGTTGAACTTCACGCGAACTGATCACCGAACCGTTCGCTAATGGGGACCGAATGCCCTTCGGCTGCCTTCATTTAGCCGCGCTTTGGGGTGCATGTTTCGCGGAAATTAAATTGAAATAATTTCACAACACAAAACCCACAAGGCTCCCGGGAGACAGCGCTATCTCCCAACCAAAACCCTACCCGGCAGGACGCGCTATCTGTGACCCGTTTGGTGCATTCGTGCCAAGATGTTACGACTCTTGGCGCCTGCCTAGCGACACGACCGGGGAAATGTTGCACGTTTCCGCAACGCTTATCGCACGGGATAAATTAGCGATGTTTACAAGAGCTGTAATGTACCAATTCAATGACTCAAATGAAAACGAACACCGATGGAATGTACCGAGTGGATTTGTGATTCGATGTCCGCAATGGGCGCTGAGGAGCACAATGTTCAATAGATGGAGTTTTTTTTTTATTTGTAAACCAAAAGATGAACTTCATTTCGACTTCGTTCATTCACTCGTATAATATTATTTATAGTCACCCCACGCCATGATCTCATGCCTGCCGAACGAATTATCGATCGTTTTTAAAACTCACTCCCAGAGCAAAATCTGATCATTAAATTGAGATTTTTCCCAATCACAACATGTTGCCACCGCATGAAAAACACAAATTGAAAAAAAAAGGAAAGCCAAACTCCTGCAAACTGTCGTCCATAAATAAAGTCCACCAAAGCGCAAGAATTATTGTAAATCAATTTCTTCCGCTCAATAAATTCCACCATTTCAGTGTGTCATGTGTGTGGTTTACCGAGGTTGAAGTTATGGTTTTTTGGTGAATGTTTTCGGGCTTCACTTTGTTCGATTGTGTTTTCGCTCCCTGAGTTCTTTACCGTTTCCCGACCTTTCGGGGGACACTTTCAACGAGCGAGAAAATAAAACACCACACCAATTCGGGTGGGGGCTTTTGTTGCGACAAACAGCATCAACAGTATCACTTCCGTGGCAAGGAATGTCGGTCGCTTGTTTCGATTACGATTAAATCATGCGAATAGATCAAACGACCAGACCAGAGTGGGGCCATGGTTGGAAGCGAATTCTTTAAATTTTCTCGGCCCCAACTTCCACGGTCCGAATGCATCCATCGGAATGTCTGTGTTGTTTCCCAAAAATTAAAAAAAACAAACTGCCAAACATCTGTAAGACGTGCCGCAAACCACACATCCGGCAGATCCGCATTGTCACGTGCTTCACGTACTGACGATAAATTTCCATACAGCACACATTTTTCTTCCGCCCACAGGATCAAAGTAGGCAAGGTCGAATCTGTTCCACGGTACTACGACACCCCGGAGGGAAGATTAATTAGAATGCACAATGGTATAATCCGACGGGAATGTGTTACACAAATTGATTCCTGTTTTATCTTACGCAGACACCTACGACACGGAAATGCTACGATCGGATATGGTGCCCAAAAGTTTGTCTTCCTTCCTGTAGAGTGTCCGACGTACCTGAGACAAGGGTTGACCCTCCTTCTCCACGCTGCTGCGTTTGGACAAAGTTTTGCACCCATTTGTGCCGTGGGTTTTCGGTTCGGACCTAGTTCGACACTAATATATTAAATTGTTTGCACATTTGCTCGCTCTTTAGCGGGGTTACTCCAACAGCACTGTTTGCCCTGTTATCCAGTCAACTAATCTTCGACCTCCAGCCATCCTAACTGCAACAGTGGGTACGATGATCGGTGCCGTCTTTATCGTTGTAGGGGTGCTTCCTATTCCTACAGGATAACAGCCGTAAAACTTTACACTAGTTAGCAATGGTATGAGGTTCTGTTTAATCTTTTGGGCCAAATTTACATATCAAAAACTAATGCCACACGAAACAATGGGTGTCATTTTCAAACAAACCCGAAGCTCAAAGGTTGCCCCCGCAAAAAGGGTAAGTGTGGCGCGTGATGGCCCATAACAATAAGCGCCATCCCTTGCTGCTTTTTTGACTTAATTTAATATCGTCCTCCTGTCCTCCACAGATTTTCCCGCCCGAGGTAGGTGCTACACCTCTGTTGCTCTATTGTTAAAGGGGTTCTGCCAGGGTTTTCCCCGGGAAATGTCAATTTCCTGTACATTGACGCTGACATTTTCGACAACCAGATCCTATTGGGCCGGCGAGAGGTTGAGTGAATCGCTCCTTACGACTGCTGACCGTAACGAAATGCTTTTGACACTTCCTTTCACTGCAATAGCAGGAAACAGTGGCATTTGCGATTGGTTACGCTCAGTTTAATGGGCATCGGGGAAAAACGTCAAGAAGATGTACACACACAAAAACAAAACTTTTTGACGTCTTTTTTTAATCAACAAAAATATTACTCTCCGGAAAAAAAACTAAAGGACATTTTTTCCCAATTTAATTCACGCTCTGTTATCGGGTGGTAAAAATGGTACGTTCATTAAGACTTCACTTCACGCTCACACACCAACTCCAATCTCAAAAAAAAACCACAACAACAACAACAATACCAGGCGAACAAAACAACCTTTACAACTTAACCCAACCCGCGGACAGATGATCCGATTCACCATCGCCGATTAATGGCATAAATAATCAACCCCTAAGTAAACCTCCCGTTTTAGTCGGATTTTGCCAGCTGCGGCTACCCGATTCCAGCAGCAGCACGGGGTTCTCCCCCACTTGCCACAGCAACAATCAACATTTATCTCTTGCCAACCCTTTTGCGTGCAACATAATTTACATACTTGCCCAAAAAGTCACCCCCCGGGTGACGACCCTCCCTCTGCGGGCCTCACCACATTCTGCGGTGTGGACAAGCATCCGGTACAAATGGTCGGCACACGACCAAACACTTGCTGCCATTTAGCACCTTCCACCGCCGTGCGGTTTCCTATCGCTGTTTCGCACCACACCGGACAGCCACTGCGATAAGGTCTCCCCAGCCGGGATAGGGACACTTTCTTCGCACACACACCCAGAAAAAAAAAGTCCAAACGACCGCCAAAAAGGATAAATATGATTTAGTTCGGTGTGCGGCCATACCGATGCGCGTAAATTCTAGCGACGTTTCCAGCACGCGGTGTAAAATATTTTAATTACAATTTCATTCATTCGGTACAATAAAAAGGTTAATTATCACTCGCTACACTCGCGGCCAGAGTTCAACCGGAGGATGTGGAAGGTTTGTGTGGTTTGTGTCGAGACTAATTGAAAACACCTCTGCACTGAGGCCGCCTGGCGTTGTTTGGTGACACGTGCGAGGGCAGGACTGTGGGCTATTGTTTGCTCAGCACCAGTCCTTCTCGTGCGAGGACTCGTGCGACAAGAGAGCTATTGACACGCAACGTTGTAACACACTTCACGTCTAACCTCGGGAGGAAGTATCAAGAAGTATTGCATTCGGAGTGTGTGCAAGGTGTCTATATCAAGGTGTGCCAATTGAGAATCTTCACATCTACCTTCGAGAACTTCTTTCCAAGCAATCCCTCCTATGCCACCGCCATCAACTCCGCTAGAACGGGTGGATAAAATTGCACATAAAATTACGCGAAAAATAGGTGCGAAAGGTCGGACGGGATTAAAGCCCACCGTTGCCATCGTACGGAGTTGCGCTCACAAGTGCGCCCCGGCTGCATATGTTAGCGATGCGAACCGTTCGTGCGAGTGCGCATTCGTACGGTGCCACACACTAGCGCCATAAAACATAATCATCATCATAACAATAAAGCAGCCAGCAGCAAATTATAAATACCGGTAAATTTCTGCGTAGATAATAAAATCCGCTATTTTATCACACCGGATTGCGCCTGAACGGGCATGCTCGGATACTGAACGGGACACTGTGTTGGTTCATTATAATACGCCCGGGCAGGATGTGCTCCGCCGGAAAATGTGCTAATCAGTTGGAAACTGCATGCGAGATATTGCAGCAATCGCGTACGATCGAGCGGAAAATGTTGCCTCATTATGATGCGTTGACCGATTTACGGTGGAAAGCTAGCCATTTTTAGAACATAACTTTACAATTTTTTAATCCTCCACTGGGTGGCACATCCATCCGGTACATCCGGTGGCACAAGTGCCCTGTGTAATGTGTACTAAATCCTACGCATTACACACTGCGAGTGGTTCCCTTTCGACGGCTCGGAACCACAATGTCTAACCCGGAAGTAACCTATTTACACGCGAAAGGTCACGACGGGGTCTTCCACCGCAAGGAACGCGAACCGCGCGGATTGCGTAACCCGACACGATCGAATTTAATCCAAGAAAATATCCCCAACAGACACAAGGGCAGTTCACTGTTGTAAAGCTCACGCTCGTCCATCCATTGCCCAACAAATCGATCGTTGAATTTCCGCTTTCGTTGGCTTAGATTGAGAGGTTTGAAAACTTTGTTTTTATAAGCTTAACACCGACTAATCACATTAGAGAGATGGTGGTGGTGGACAAAACAAAACACTCGAGCGATGTTCAAATACTTCCTTCCTGTCTTTGGCGCATCATGTGGCGGATCACCTCTTGTCGGACCAGTGCACACCCAACCGAGCAAGCCCGACCGGTACGACACCTCCAGCACCGTCGGCGTTCGCCAAAAGGGCGTTCCCACCCCACACAATACTTCGCGCCGCGGGTCAGTGGCTCGGGAGTGTCCGCGGCCATGCGATCGACCGGCACGATAGCGCAACATCGACCACTAGTCTAGTGCACCGCGTCCAAAACCATCGCCCTCTAACCTAACCTTAATCACCTTAAATATAATAAAATAGAATAATCCTCCGGTGCGCCAGAACGCGGCGAGATGCCGGATATTCCCGATCGCACTATCGGTATGGTGCGAAACGGACAAAGGCTCGGCTAAGCTCTTTAGCGCATCGGCGAACAACAACCGGAATAGTGGCCGAAATGGCTAGTATTTCCCCTCGCTCCAATGATGCGTGGACGGGAAAAATCAACAAAAACTCATCCTACTGTGCTAGGCAACACACAACCCACCCCCCAAACGTGCTCGAATTTCGGTAGTGAGTTCACTCGTTTATTTACCGGTCGTCGGCAACCGGTATCTCCGGTACGAACACCGTCCCGGCGTACTAAACTTTCAACTTTCCGATCTGGCCACCACCACCGCGTTCGCCTGGGTAGTGTATTGATGTCTCGCCTGTGAAGGCCACCGATTGGCCGGGACCGGAAAAAGCTAACAATAAACAAACTCGCCCCAGGCGGACGAAACGATTGGGCCGCGGACCGAAATCGCGCCCATCGGAACAACGGGCCCATGGTGTTTGCCTTTGGCGCCCACCCTTGGCTTGCGACCTCTGCCCACACAGCCGAGTGAGTCATGAACTGTGCCGCAAACACCTTCGAAACACCAACGAAACACACACGAACGGTGGTCGTCACCGTGCCATTTCCCAACAAAGAAAATATGCGCCAAAAAGCTGTGGGTTGGAAAGGACACGAAAACAGAACGGGTGGGGAAAAATAATCCTTCGTAAGCCATATTATTAATTTTTCCGTGAGGTTTTCCATTACACACCGGTACAAAGTGGCGCAAAGTGGATGGTGATGGACAAGTTCAGTTCCGGTGTGAAAAAAAGCAAAACAATAGCCGGCACCGTCCGCCGTGATCTTGGGTGCGACGAGGAACTTCCAGACTTTCCTTTTTCCGTTGGAGGATTTTCCACCGAAAAATAACAATTGCATCGAAGGTGATTGGAAAAGCGTATTTGGTGTGGCGATGGTACGCTGTTCCAGCTCATCGATGGTGGCCATTGTCCAGAACACGAATATTGTCCGTGCGGGGGTGGGTGGGTTATTCTTTTTGTTTAAATGCCGCCGCCTTTTATGAGTATGAATATTATGTAATTTTTCTAAAACAGAATTACCAAAACACACACCACTTTTCGCGCTCTAAACCTCCAAAAACCCTCCTCAAAACAAGGAGAATAAAACCGAAAATCAAATTAAGAAGATAAATATACAACAATACACCACAATTTCCTCCGAGTGGGTGATGAAAGTTAACCCCTTTTTTTGGCAACGAATCCTACCGGGAATAGGGATGCCCCGTACATGCCCCGTATCCTGCCCCTGTAACAACCCAGCAAACGTTTTCGTTCCTTGCGGTTTAACAAACACAAACGAACCAGAATGGAAAGCCATCCGCTGATCAGAAAAATCAGCGAAATGGAATGTGGAGTCCCGTCCGATCCCTTCACGCCAACACACGGGCAACCGAACCAGAATGGGAAGATTTTGTCATTTCCTGTGTTTTCTTCCCACCACCAACCCTTGTGTGGGGGAGGTGGGATGACTCCTTTGCATCCTTGCTCTTTTTCCAAGCAACTTTTTTTATATTTCGTCCGCGGAGTTGATATTTTTATTTAATTTTCAACGAGGATATTATTATCGCGCTTATCGCCCGGCGGAACAAATGTAACCCTTTCTGCGGCGTTGCGGCCAAAGTTGGTTGGGTTTGTGTGTGTGTGTGTTTTTTGTTTTGTTTCTTTCGCTTATGCGGAGTGAAATTTCAATTTTATCATTATGATTACACTTTACCATTATTTCCATCATGCGTGCAACATTATCCGGCGTGGAAAGCATGAGAAGAGGTGCTTCGGGGAGTTTTTCCGGGACCGTTTGTGCGTTTCATTTGTATCCGACGAGGTAGGTGCAAATGTTTGTATTTACACTCGAGAGCTCGATTCTCCGTGGCTGAAGTGCACACATCAACAGGGGAGCGAGCGCTGGTTTGGTTGAGTTTTAACCGTTGTTTACCGTAACGATTTTCCGCCATGGTACCGAGCGGCGAAAGGAAAACATTCATCCCCGTGTTTCGGTGCACCGATATTTGAATACTTCAGTTTTTCGCCTCCATTTCCATTTGGGCTGGGGGGGATGGCGAAAGGCGACGAGTAAAGGAACCATTCACAATCAAATTAAAATTCACGCTTTTCGGTGGAACAAGGGCAGAACGGGTCCTTAGTGACTTGGAGAATATAAAATTCTGAGTTGGTCCCACCGCCAGTATCACTAGGAGTGAAAATTCTTAGACGAGATTGAGAGCATGTAGAACCAAACTGCCCACCGTAATTGTCCATGAATGACGCGAGGTGCATTCGAGGTTCGAACTTCCATACCATTTCGATTGATCGTTAAAACAAGTTCAGACGATGGTGTACGACATCAATCCCATCCAAGTCATGTTATGAGCCCTTGTTGTAAAAAAAAGCATTGCTCGACATGAACACGTAGAGCATTAGTGCCATTTAGATCATAAGTTTCTCAATAAAATCAGTGCCATGAACTTGGCTATTATAGAGCATAACATGAGCATTAAGGAACAACTCATGCTCATGCTCTAGCGACCAGCCATAAACATGCAAATCATGCATAATACATCCATCTGGTGCAATAAAGCTCTAGCTGAATAAAACACTTTGACCTAAACAGGGAATCGGACTAGAAAAAAACATAAATCATTTTCTAGTGCACCTTCCTAACCAGCTTTAATTGAAACGTCTCGTAAAACGGTTCCAATTTTATGGGAACCCCAACATCATCTCGCAGGTGGTTAATCTTCCTGGTGCGCATACGCGTGCTTGCGTTGCGATGCAATCTCGTTTAATGTGCAAAAATAAAATTAAACTGCATTCCACTGCGCGGTGTGATTGCAAACGGTGGGGAATTGGGTTGGAATTTCCTTTTGATGCCTTCGTCCCATCCCATCCGTGTCAGGTGATTGATATCGGTACGCCGAGCCCTTCAGGTCGCTCGGATGTCACCTTTGGCCACGCGCAAAACCGTGGAGAAAGTAAAGGCGTTTTCCGACAAAACTGTGCGTTGAAGCTTATCAAAACCCGCCGGAGATGACCAACAACAAAGGGCCATCCGCGCGACCGTGTGTGACGAACGGGATGACTCAGCATGACTCTTGTCTTTTGCGCTGACGAGAGGCAGGGGTTGCCGTTGCCTGGAAGGTGCAAAATTGAATAAATCATTAATAATTAACTAATCGCGCAATATTTACACTTCATTTCGATGCTGATTTATGACGGCACGCCGCAGGTATCGCTCGCACACTCACGCAAAGCGCACTTGGCAAATGATGTTGCGCTGTTGATAGGTACCGGCACAGGCCAGGCCAGGATTGGACTGGGAGCAAACGGTCGGTGGAACAGAGAAGAAGGCGCAAACAAGCTGCTAAAGTCATTTGGCCGTCAGGAGGTAAATCGAAATCAGATAAAGCACGCGTTTGGGAGAAAAGCCCTGCCCGGCCCGGTGTGGCCCGGGGCATCGAAACTCCTGCTGGGGACACAGCTCCAAACAAGGACAGGCAGGCAAGTTTGGAAGGTTGACTGAGAAAAACAGACCACAAATGCTGGGCGGTGGAGGAATCGATTTGGATCGATCGGTAACCGTGTTTCGCGTTCCGTTGCTGCAAGCTTCTCCCTCCTGAGCATGGGAAGAAAGAGTTACTCAAATATTTATTATTGAATAAATGAAAATGACAAAAACTCCCGCTGGGCCGTTCAGGAAGACATAATAACTTTTTCCCTCCCCCGTTTTCTCGAACACCCCGCGTACGATCGCGGGTACTTTTAAGAAGGTACGTGCCTTGGAAACACCAACCCACCCCAGTGTGTGTACGACACCGTGTTCTCTCACGAAGTTTGAAGGTGCAATTTATAAATTTTACACCTCGAACACACGGTTCGAAATAAGCGCTTAAACTCAATCGATCCGTATCGCGCACTTTTGCCTCGGTGTGGAAGTTTTTCCTTTCCCACTTCGCGATTACTGCGCGATCCAGCGCCGAAATACAGGCCTTCTCGGGAGAGTATGGCCCACAAGCGCACCAGCGCGATCATAAATCATACCGGTCTCGTCCGGTGGTGCTCTCGGTGCTTTACGATTGCTCCTTTTGGTGGTTCCGGGTTGAAGATAAAGCAAACTGCCCCAAGGAGGCGACCGCCGAAAGGGGGCTCGAGGGAGCGATAAGACACAAAACGATTGCGGCATTATCGCACGCTAGACCCCGTGCTACATTCCCGCAGTATGCGCGGCGGTGCTGGGTCAGAACAATAAAAGATTCGCTCAACAGTTCGCACGGCAGCGGCCAAACGGGTCTATCGGGTTGAGAAACCAACGCTTCATCCCTCACGAGGAGCCCAATATCCAAGATACAGGAGATACACGGAACGGGAAACGGTTGTTGGGTCATAAATCGTTGCGCTATCGAGGCTGTGCAGAGCCCGGTGCAAACTTTACCATCTCGAGATCTTCCCTTTCGGGAAGGCTGAAGGATCGCCTTGCTAGCGCAAAGACTAGCCCCGGTGGCTCATTTGTACTACCATTCATCGCCAAAAACAGAACAAAATCATCGCATGTTTTGACATTGTGTTATGATCGTACGGATCGTCTATGGCCATTATTATGCTCTCCTGCCCCGGCAGCCTCTGGCGGACCCTCGGCGGGTGGTGGCACGCGTGTGCGTGTTGCGTGGCACGGAGAAAAAGAAGATTTATTGGAAAACAAACCCAAACACAACTTCTCGCCCCGGTGCGTTATTGTAGAGTCCCCGCTGTACTATTATGTGCCACTTCAACAGCAGCAACGACCCGGGACGCTGTGGAACTCTGTCCCGGACATAACACACTCGTAGCAAACATCACCCGCAAGCGCGTCTATTAAGCCTCGGCAAAAGGTAACACCGAAGGGAGAGCTGGAGAGGATCATAAATTAGGTGTTTACCTTGTCGTCCTATTGATGAGGAGCTGCTACCTCGAAATTACCACGTGTGTCCCGGGTGCAGGACAGACCCCGAGTGTGTGTGTACAAGTCTTTTTAATGGCTTCAATTATCGAAAGTCATTCAAGTCGATTAGATAAATGGACTCCTGGACGCAACACTCGTCCATGGAGAAACAAAGCCGCAGCGTCAGATGCGTCGTGGATAATTCTGGCACTCGAGGGCATCACCCGAGAAGGTGTCAAAACATCAAAAGTGCCTGATGTACGGCATGGGCACAATAATAAATCTACAAATTGAATAGAGCGTGCAGTGTGCGTTTGGGAGTTCATCATGGCATAAGCCCCGAAGAACCTGGGAGGATCAATCTGTTAATAAACTCCGGCATCCTGTTGGGAAGATGGCCCTCAAAAATGCATCCAGGAAGTTAGAAAAACCCCCGCCAAAGTGGCAAAGCGCATATTCATGACAGTCAAACAACATTCAAAACGATCAGGTTTTAGTGCAGCGATTGGAATTCCTCCTCCACCTCCGAAATGCTACCGCAAGGTTGGATTAGGTAGGGCGTGTGTGTTTACCATCTTCCCGCCAGGTGCTCATAAAATGGGACACCCCATCCCCAGGCATCAGGGCACTAAAAAGCGAGCGTACAGGTCAGATGTGGCCCACGCCTTCTTGTCCAGCACGGCTTAATGAGTTTATCGAACTGCGCGATTTTTACGATCAGCGCGCGCGGTACAGATATCGCTCGTTAACCCAACGCGAGCGTCAACCCGAGCGCGCGGGGCTGTCGCTTTGAAAATTCCGCCACGATTACGCAGCATTCCGCTCGAATCGATGCGATCGATCGTCGTGTAACGGGCGTGGAGATCATTGAGAATCTGCTTTTATTACCCATCGAAGTGACATCGCGATTAAAGCCATCCTTGGCTGCTTGGGAAAGTGAGCGTGAAGAGCGATGGCTGGGCGATACAGTCCCCCATAATGAGACCCATAAAAACGCGGGACCCACCGCAGTTTGCGCGAATGCATCGGCCACGTTGGGTGGGTCAAGTTTGAGCTCCTCCGGCGCATATTCAGCGCATAAAGAAGTGTTAATGTCCTTCGCATCTTCGCCGATTGGAGCCCAGCTGAAGAAGAAAGTGACACCGTCATTGGAGGATCACGCACGGAGGGTGCTTGGAGCTCGTCATCAAGTTGCAAGACATTCTTGGGTGGGTTGTTGGTTTTTTTCTTTTGGGCGGCATTTCCATGCCAAATGAAGCAACACACCGTCGCCAATAAGCTATCGAGTGTGCATTTTTACGGCCTACACGAATGAGCCCAGCGCATCTTGAAGGCTTTTTCGCCTGCCGAAAATTGAAAAGAACTCCATTTAGACCGTCTTCGCTTTGAGGGTCTCTTCTACCGAAAGGTTCCTAATTAGAGCGGACCACCGGACACGTCCTGCCACCCATTCACAGGACAGTGCTCGTTCAGCTTAATTTCGATTTCGCACTATACCATAAATATCGGCACACGATTTCTCCCCCTCTCACCTCTACCGTTGCTCTTCCCAGTGCCCTCCGGTATCTTCGTACCTCCCCGCGATTTACCATAAATCACCCAAACGAAACGCACTGCTTTTACCTATTCCCGACCACCTTTAATCGATTTAATCAGCCTTATAGTGGGTAATTTGTACGCTCGTAAAACCGAAACCCCGATCGGTGCCATGTTTTGCGGGGACGCACGACGATGACATCGGCATTTAAAATCGGCCCCGCTCAACGTCGCAAGCGAACGGGTGATGCTACAGCCCGATCGGGGCTCATAGAACAGGCGAGAACACATGTTGGCCCAACACCTTTTCTATCGGCAATCGGCGACAATAATACCCGTTGTGCCGGTGTGTCTGATGGTCAATAGTTTCGTTTTATCCCACCCAACCCCAATCGGCCCATCGGTATGTCATCGGTGTGACAGCGACATGATCAGCGCCAAATGGAAGGTGGACGCACCTTCTTCGTGCCGACGATCTCAAAAACGATGATATGACATCTGAAAAAAGGCATCAACGAATCGTTTATTGGGTCGTAAAAGTTAGACCGCATCGTATTGCCCATCAACCCCGATCGGCCCGATCGCGATCGGATTGAACTAAATCCTCATCTCCGAGCACGAAGATCGCACTGTGTATCGCCGATATCTCGTGGCCTTTACCGGTCGATCCACCAAAAAGGCGGAGAGAGAGAAAGACGCCCCAATAATTGTCGACGGTTATGCGTCGTTTTATTACACTTAGCATAAATTATAATCTCATTAAACTTCGGTACTCCTCGCACCACACGAACTGGTCTCGTCCCTCTAACTAGTGCCACACCGATACGGTTCCACTTGGTATTTCGCTCTGCGCGGGGACACTGAGGGGGAATGGACAATGGTGGTGCCGAAAATAAAAATCAATCTGACACCGCAAGTCGTATTAAATCGAACCCCTAGCCACGGTCATCGATTGGTCGTAAACCGCAGACCCTGACCGTTTTCAGTGCATGCCGTTTTAGCGTTATTATTGTTATTAACATTATTATTATTACGCATATTATTGGTATTATCGGGCTCCTACCACCTCCTCACCCCGGGAGGTCGGAGGAGGTCGGTGTAGGTGGCGAGAGTGCGGATTTGCATGCACCGGTCTCTTGCTGACCGAAAACGCTATCGCCATCACCATTGACTGGGTGTTATCTCCAGAACCCAACCCAGTTCTTCGACTTGCAGACGGAGACGCTAATCCCCATGGCATGGTCGTCGCCGCTATCCGACTGCCAAAGAACGTCATAAACGTAAAAACATCGAAATAAAAGCGAAATTTGAATAATTCTACCATAACATAAAATCGATTAAACGCTGAACCTGTTTGTTTTTAATTGAAAATTAATATCAAAATCCCATCCCGGGCGGACGGTGCCCGCTATGTGTCGGCAACCTTTGGGGTGGGTCTGACCGTGTCCATGGTCGATGTTTTTTTGGGACCGATCGAGCCGAAACGGGGTTGGAGTTTTGCTCAATGCGTGGCGTTCAAAGTTCGTTTGGGCGAGTTGAGTTCAACTGGAGGTCTCCCATATCGTTCTCCAAACATTCGATCGTTGAGTTTCATGAAGAATTCAAGGGTACTTTAGCATTCTGGAACTTCAGAGATACATGCAAAGATCTTAAGGGAAACAGTTCTTGTCCTATTTCGTATTTCTACCTTCTCTAATGGCAACGCACGCACCTGGTGGTCCTATTCAAATGACACCCATCTGTCAGCCGTAATCCCAAAGCTACCAAGAAACCGAGCTACCTAAACGCCACCTGAACAACGTAGCTCAAATTCCTACCGAAAGGTCACGAGATGCCTTTCCGACATCACAAATTGGCCTGGTAACCACAAGAAGAAGGCACCCACAACCCGGGAACGATGAGAACAGGCAGGAAATGTGTGAAAACCGACTCACATCCTATTGCCATCATTAGTCTCCTGCGGGTGTACCTTTACGAGATTTGCCAACCAAGCTCACCGCAGCCGCTTGTAAAATTCGTTTGGTACACCTAATGGGCCATCAACTGGTTACATTGGCCTATGGCAAAAGTCACAACCATCACTACACCCGAATGCTTCTCCACATTTCTCTCGACCTCGCTCGCTGCCCAAGCTACCGGTTGTGATTTACGGCTCGCGTACCAATAAAAGTCGGATTTTGTGATCATGCTGTAAATGTTCCGCGGAAAATTGCAGATCCACTAACGCCATAACCCATCTTTCGCGTGTTCGGATCGGAGCTAGGCGCGAAACTCCGTTAGTGCCTTTGCGGTAGTACGAAGATGGACAAGATGCCGACCAGCGTCAGAACTTGAAGATGCCTCCACTGCTCCGGCCCATCCGGCAGATCTTGGCATATCTTGGTGTGAGCATCTTCGCCAAAGCAAAAAGGAAGGTACTCTGCGGGAACTTACTTCCGTACAACGGTGCAAGCATGTAAAGAACAAAACGTTTAGCTTTTCTGGCCGGATCGTTGCGCCTGCCAGTATCACAGATAATCGATGGCATTGTGTAGACGCTACCGTTTCGAGGTTTAGGTCCAAGATTTTGGGATTGGCTTGACAGATGGCACCGGCTGCAGCACAGCCAAGAGGCAAAGAATGCCAACACAGCAAACAGGATTAGGATCAGCTGAAGCTGCGAGGGCAAACAAACCGCTCTCGGGGTTGCAGCAGCTGTACCGGCCATGGATGGACGCGCAATCTCGCACATCAACCTTCTGACCTTCTTCCTACCGGTCAAAACAACTCCACTCCACTCGGCGGAGAGTCACATCTTTCATCTAAAACGAAATGAGAAAATGCATTACAATCTAACAGTTAGTATCGCGTACTTTAAAGACGGTACCGCCCCGGTGGAGAAAGCCGCACATCCCATGGCGGTTCAAGGTTCTCCAAGGTAAACCGATCGGCCGCGCGGGTACTTGTTAATTTTCTCACGCATCTTCGTCATCACCGGCGTGACGATACTGTGTTCAACCCCTCTCTCGGCATTCGCCAGAATTCAGCGGAAACACACACCGAACAAAAAAAGAAACAAACCGACACGCAATGCACTTTTGCCGCGTACGGATCGCGTTCCATCTTTCTGGCGTATTTTTGCATAATTTCTGTCCGCGCTACAATATGCGCACATGTTGTTTCGCGACCACGATACGGCCCCATAATCGCAAGGTCCCCGGTGTGTGTGTGTGTGTGCGAGCGCGCGCGTTGGCCATTATTACATTATGCAAATTAATCATATTTGCAAGATTTATTTCTGTTCTTCTTGCACTCGCTCTGTCCCAACCGGGCCCGGTTAACAATACCGTTTTTGCGGGAATCTGGCGAATCTTGCAAGGTCCCGGTAAGTCTTTTCGCACCACCGCGCGCAGCATCAACTTGCCGAGGTCCGAGTCCGTGCACAAATTCGCAAGAAAAACAATGCAATGATCGATATAAGAGTGTACCGGAATCCCCTGGCGGAGAGGTTGAGTTGGAGATGTATTTTTTTTTTGCGGTAGGCCACGACCGGAATGTCTAACGAGATTTGACTACGACATTGCGCTCTGGAGGTTTGGCGCTGTACGACCAGTACGAACGAATGGGTCGTATACACACACGGTGTTCCAGGATTGGTATGAAAATTAATTTTCCTCCTTCGGACACACCACACACCACTCGTCCAGCTGTAACACTACAAAACAGAGAGATCAAGAATTTAATCCGGCTCATGACCTGTCGCAGACCGATCATGAAACCACTCGCCCTCTTCGAATGGAAAACCCCTCGTCTAATCATGAATTTTTAAAAACGTGTTCAGCACAAAATCACAACCTTTTGGCACGGATCGAGGTTTAATGTGACCTCTCTTCCACCCACCGAGATAAAAACCGCCCCGATGGACATCCCAAGCGTCGTATATGGTTGACCCCTCCCTAACGGAGGCACTTCGGGCATCGTTTTACTGCTTTATTACACCAATCGTTTGCGAAAACTCGTTGCTACGCTCAATATCACCATAATTTACGGTGGTTTTATGACCCCCGCGACGATGTCCCTCTGGCAGGAACGCATCAGGGGTGGACTTGACTGGGAGGAGAGTCGTTGATTTAGATGATTTCGGTATAACTCGATGAAACCCTCCGCTGACGGACTCACCCTACTACACTCACGTTAAAGTTAAATTCCCTACCATTTCCCTACCGATGGGTCAGCAAAAACAGGACCTTGTGTTGTACTTCTGCTATTTTTTTACTGTCCTCTTCGCTTATTTATAGCCATCCTGCAGCATGGTAATAGATTTTTCAATCCTCACTATTCATGCTACACCTCTGTTTAGTTCCGCCCGGTGCTCTGAACCTCCGAAACTGAAATTGCATTCGATTCCATCCCACCAAATGTTGTCCAACAATGGCATTCTTGCCGTGCATTTAGTTTTAGTGGATAAAAATATGGACACGCAGCTTGCAAAACCCACAAACGCCTATTAAGGCCGTCCCTAAACATGTTTATTTTGAGTGCCACAGAGAAACAACATTGGGAAAATATATATTTTTGGCATAGACAGAAGATGCCTTCAAGGTATTTAGATGTCTGAGGGGTTTACTGGGTTTGGAGCCACCCAAGTTTAGGCTTCTGTTATTGCAAGTGTTTCCAAAACACGAAGATGTCCTAAATCGAATAAGTTACACCGTTCGACCGGTTAGACAGATCAAAAACTCCGATGAAGGTCCAACTCATTCTCTCTGCGTTACCATAGAGACCAACGAGACACAACCAGATCTCCCTATTTAGAGCCTGCTACGATGACGCCTGTTCATGGTGACGAAGCGCATCAAGCACACCATCGACACATTCGCGTACAGGTTATAGCTGCTGCACCGTATAGCCTGACCTCTTCAGCCACAACCTCGACGAGAGTTGTGTACGAGCGTGCTCGCACCGGACCATCCCCACCCGGCCTGTCAGTGTCCATTACGTTAGATTATTGTTATTTTTATTGCATTACGCCGCGGTACCTCATTTATTCGATTTTTGCGTGCAAAATCCACACACAAACGGACGTCTGCGGCTCTTCCTCCCATTCAATGACGATCGTTGGATTGATTTCTTCCCAATACGTCCTAACGAACCGTACGAACAGGTATTGATCGCTAATGATAGCCTCTAGCCGCAGCTGGAACCTGGCATCGACCTGCCCATTTCATCCTAGCGCATTCTTCGCGCTGCAAATTCCAGGGCCATGTGCTTTTTGCGTCGCCCTTCGCGCGTTTATGGCCGAACCGTTGCGAACCGTTTTCGGGCGCTGGAGAAACCCGCGGTATTGAGCAGTATTGTGCCGCCGCTGTGCACTCCACACACACACGTTACGAAGGTCCGGGTTTTATAGCTCTGACCTCCTTACCGTGCAAGGTGTCGGACACGGCACGATCTCCGCACGCTGCTTCCCTCGCTTCGATCATCCATTTTTCTGCGATATTGATAGTAATATGCGTTAGAAAATTGATCTCACGCGATTCAATTTGGCCTGCTTCATACGTGACATTAGTGATGGATACATCAGCGTCGGCACCGGCACCGGATAATGTAGGACACACCGGGTAAATGGGGGGAGGTTTTTTGCATAAAAGTTTCATCTTGTTCGTTTGCACATTCGATTGTTCGATGCGAAAAACCTTTCCATTGCCGGTTTGATCGATGTTCGACGCCAGTCTGATGACTCTGATGATGGAAAAAGAGATTGCGGCCCGTTGAAAGCCGTTGATGAATGTTTTCAACGCACGCATTGTACCGTTGTCCGGCAGCAAAAAAAGAGAGAATTGTTATTGAAAATATACTTTCCATACTCTTGTCATAGGGATGATCGTTTCATGTAACTTACCACTTGATAAGAACGATCACACTCGCTAGACGACCGTTGCGGGATGTTGCCAGTGTGACAGATTCAATGTCAAGTTCTCGCCCTGCACTGTGAAGGCTGTATGACCTTCAACTTCCGCACCACAATCGATGGCAAACAGTGCCACGTGTAACATTCCCTAAACCCACCTAGCAAACAACTCCATTCTAGACGCGAGAATTTGGACGGTCGATACAACATTTACCAGTGCCCGCCGCAACAGCATCCCACTTCTCTCCCTCCCTGTGCGTATGCAGACAATCATCCGCTTTTTTATGCGCTCAGTAACACCACCAGCATCCACCGTCTAGTCGAAATATACACCTTTTCGCCACCCTGACGCACCGATCCGGGGTGTTGCCTTTCGACCGCAGCACTAAGCCAATAATCACCCCAATAAAAAAAGCCAACCGAATAAAACAAAACCCCCGGTTGCAAGCAAGCAAATTTTCCACCCTCGGTTAGGTTCGCTGTCACCGCAGCACTGGCCATGCAAGGGTGCAAGGCTATATCTACTGCCGACAGTGCCATTGGCAAAAACCAGAAGCTCACCACCAGAACGAATTAAAATAATTTCATTTAACGGCCAACCGCCCAGCATCCCGCCAGCCGTCCCCACCGAGAAGCGACGAGGTTTCTCGGCCAGGCAGATCTGTCCAGCTAGCAGCTGGATGAGGGTTGGAACGCCATCACCTTCCGGTGTCCTTGATGGTGGCGTTTCGGAAAAACATGTGTTTCGCTGCCCGCCGATGTCCGCCAGGACGAAGGATGCAATGGAACACAGCCAAAAAAACAGAGCAAGAGATAGAGGGAAAGAGAGAGAATAGAAATGAAGTGACAAAATGCGGTGCGGAAAATCGTGTGCCACACCTTTCTGCCCACCGACCGGGGCCGAATCTCTTCCCTGACCTGTCGATGGTATTGTCTGTCGGACGCAGATTAATGACTTGTAACGCCAAACGGCACCGAATTCGTCGGAGTGGTTGCGATGTATTTTTTTTCCCGCTGGGGTTTTCGCCCGTTCGCTCTTACCACTAAAGTACCTCGCGTATTTACACTGCCAGCTTGTCCGTGTTGTCGCGACACTGTGTTTGCAGTCGCTTTTTGTTGGGACTTCTTTTTTTGTTCTTTGGCCGCACCACATCCTACCTCATTGTCCTTTTTGCTCTGTGCGTGTGTTGCAAGTTTGCACCAAATATAATTCGTACTCGGTGAGATTAGATTTTTGGCCTGAAGCACACGGTATCTTGTTGCCAAACGGAACCACACACATTCGACAATGACTAATGGTGGTATGTATGCTTGTGGTGAAGTTGATCTAGCCCCGATCCAATCAACTCGTAAAGGAGTAACATTTTACGCGATTTTCATTGACAAAAGAACACTTTACAGCAGCCGTATCGAATTGCTGCTGGGTGCTATAAAAGGTGCTCCATCCCTGAGGACTTCCCCGAACATGTGAATATCCTTTAGAGGGATGCAACCAACCTCCAACACCAGCAATGTAGAAAAATGCTTCACCGACCATCTCCAACTGTCCAATTCCGATTTTTCACGAATTCAACAAACAGTCCTTCCAAGTGCACTAACCTGGAAAGCCTTTTGCGAGTAAGATAAGCGACAAAACTTTCACCCGAATGTCGACTTACGACACTACGCAAACGACAATCGGAGTCGACCGCACCATCTTTCTCTCGCACTCTCGGTATCAACCCCATTACGGTCGATTTAACGACGTATCGGAATGGCAACGACTCCTCCGTACGAGTGTGGTCCGTGCACGTTTTCTATTGTAAACCGGATGTCGAAATGTAGCCAAAAAACCGTTTGTTTAAAATTAACAAAAGATGAAAAATGGAGGAAAAGTGTACCTTTCCTTGCGACCGATTCATTCAACCAACCGTCCCCGATAGCGGGATGCGGTCCTATCATCCCCTTTTTTCCAGGTGACAGGTGTTAACATTTCCGCATTATCGCCCACCTATTTCTGGTGAAAGTCGAAAGTTCTTCGACGAACACCCTTTCACACTATCGTCGGGAAAATTCTGTCCCAATGCCGTTCCCAAACTGAAGCCCCCCGTGACGACTGATGCTATCAGTCCAACACCCGGTGCTGCCTTATCAAACCACGAACGCCCAACAGCGTTTCGGGGTGGTGAAACAAGACAACTAATTAAATATTTTAATTTGATTTTAATTGTTTTGTCAACCTTCATGCGTGTTCCGGCCTCCGCCGCCCCGCCACTCTTTTGCTCCATCCGGGCTGCCCCCCAGCTGGAAAACAGGCAACTTGAGCACGTTTTATGAGATTCTTTTCAAACATGAAACTTTCAAAGGACACACGTTGGGCACTTGAAACGTGTTCGGGTTCGGCACATGTTCCCACCACATGTCCCTAGGCGTAGACATATGGTTTACACCCGATTACCATCATTATGATTAGCAATTTGCCCGTGATTAAAATTATTGTTTTACGACATTTGCTCACCCGTCCATGGTCGGCATCCTGCTTAATGAAGGCTCTGCCCTAAAGAATGGCACTTCGGCATGTTTTCTCAAGAGAGCAGTCTTCGTCCCCGCCGTCCAAATAATCCCGTAACGCTCCGGATATGATGCTGCGGATGCCGTTAAACTGTTAGTGGTGATGCTTCGAGAAGGTACCCTACGATTTGGCGACCAAACAACCCCCGGACTTGTCGCCCCCGGAAGCTGAAGAGCATTATCTCATATTAGCATCATTTATGTAACCTCTACCGGAAGCAACCGTGCGGCCCCTGACACGAGATGACGAGCTAAGTGCCTACCGTTTAGTGCCACTTTCTTCTGTTGCGGTGTTCAAGAATGGTGCATGGGGAGGTGGCCATCACTACTTCCATTGGAACGGGGGATGCATTTTCGGGTTTGGCAAAGCAAACAGCAAACCCATCAACCCAACAACTACACCCGGACCCGGCATGGCCCGTTGCTTCCAAGATGTGCGATGGATGAGATATTCCAGGCCGCATTTGACATGCCAATGTCTTCGAGGACATGCGTGACTTTTTTGGGCAGGAAAGGGTACGTGTGTTTAGTTTGCGACAATGTGTTATACCAGAACCAACAGCACAGTGTACGTGATAGTACGTGACAGTTCGTTGCAGTGCGGGAGTAATTATGGTAGGAAGATTGCACATCTGGCATATTGTCCTGGCTAATATCATCGATCTATGTTGACTAAGTACAGAGCGTCTGGATACACGGACCTGATGCATATGGGCTGTGTTAATGGAACTTTGCAACTTCCAGTGTAGCGTAAAGCAGAAGGACACTGCATGCGCCACTACTATAAGTTGTACTTAACCCGCTTTGAAGGGGTTTTGTTGACTTCCAGCCTACTTAGACTTGGGTTTTGATACAAGGCATGTATTTGTTCATTTGTACGTACTTTTCGAAGATGATTCCTGAAAGATTAAGAAAATTACCTCTATCAAATTGATGTTATCGGCCTGTCTTCAGTGAATAATCATAAATCACACATTACCTCGCACTAACGCACAACATGCACATCCAACCGGTTCCGGACACCGAGCCTGATCGGTCACAACACTAATCACGTTAATAAATTACCCATCAGTGCCCCCCGTGAACACTAACCACAAACGACAAATGTCAAACGTCAAACAAGAAACCACTGTAACGGAACCGGAAAGGCAATCCGCAATCAGATGAACTTACACCGAAATACACTTGCCGGCTTCATAAAAAATGCACCCCATGTCGAGGGGAGCCCATCGAAATAATAGTTTTCCACGTAACATTTCCACCCCGAATAGAACAATTTTCCAACGTAAACATAACCTTTCCGGAACTAACAACGGAGCGACGTGAGGTTTGCGTGTGCTCAGTGTGTGACAGTGCGAAAACCTCAAACGAAATGCACTTTAAACGGCGGAAATCAACCCATTTTCCGACGCCGCAAGTTGATTAAAATTACGTGAAAATCGTCTTCTAAACCGATACACCGCACATTGCACCTGTTTTGAGGGTTGTTTCGTGTCGCTCCTTTGTTTATCACTGCGTCGTGTGTGCAACGCGGGAAAAAGGGATGGGGAGGGTAAACCATTTGACGTTGGATCATCATGATGAACAACTGTCACTTGGAATTCCCGCTAATGGGCCGGAACGGTTTTAGCCGTATCGACATCAACATCAAAGCGACCAAAGTTCCACAATATCCAGTACCTGCTGCTACCACAAAATCATGACGATTATTTCATCTCGCATCATCCATAACCGCGCCACATTATCAACCGGATAATGCGGACAGCTTTAGTTTAATGCACTCGTCAATTGTACCGACCGCGTGCGCGTAGATCAAACAGGGGGCTACTAACGGTTGGATAAAAACGTACCCCATCGACATTAGGCCACACCATCATCGCGTCCTGCAAACAATGCCACAAAGCGTCACGGGTGGTCGTAGGTAGATTGAAAAGTCAAAACCATCCTTTTGCCGCTGTTTTTTTATGTGTACCCCTTTTTGATTCGAGATCGGGGATGTTTTTGTGAAAAAGGTTTCGATTCCTAGCGCAGAATTCGTCAATTTGTTGAACTGCTGTGCCTTTAGTCCGGGAAGCAGATGTTTTTTCATATTAATGTTTTATGCTTCCCGCACAGTTTCCAGGGTCTTTTGGGGAGTAATAAAAGTTTGAGGATTTTTCGTTATAGAGTCAAAAATTAATCACGTCTCGTTTCCTTTCTCGATTCTTTATTGGTGTGATTGATGAGGCCGCCGAAGTCTTATTGTAGGACTTTGTCTGTAAGATTTTAAAACCTAGAATTCCTTGGGAACTTTGCCGAATATTCTTCCAACACTCTTCAATAAGAACTCTAACTACGAGAGTGAGATGTAAAAGTGTTCAAAAGAATAAAAGATGTAATTTCCAGAAGAATCCAATGAAAACCCCATGTTACAGCAGAACCCCGCTCTTGTTTTGAGATCCAGTCGGCAAAAAGCATTGTGACTCCACTCTTACAGCACCACTAACAGCACGTTCCATGTTTTAGCTTGCGCCAGTAGTAGAAAACGGTTTAAAAACAGCAATAACCGACCACGGTTTACATGTAATGAACGGCCATATATCACTGATGGGAATCTACTGGCTCCGTGTACCACCGCCATAATGCGGGCGGAATATACGATGTACAGTGCGCGCGATCGGCCCCGAAAAAGGCGAAGAAACAAACATTCCTCCGGTGGGGAGTAGAATGGCGCTGGACCTGCTGGAGTGCAAGTGCGACATGGAAATGTCAGCCCTTGTCCGGAGTATGGCAAACTCGCTCGCCGCATTACACCCGCCGGACGAGATCAGCCGGAAGGTTAACGACGGCGAAGTGCGCATCATCGGCAACACCAAGAGGGCGTTTACAATCACAATGTTTACCGCCACCCGCTTCGACCCCGCCATTCCTTTTGTAATAGCTTCCCCCTCATCACCATCCTCAGAATGGTACCGCGACGACCACGTACACGTGCGTCTACGCGAACCAATGCACCACGGCCAGTAACCGCCCATCGGTCCGGAACAACTTTTGGGCATTCCAACACCACCCCTCCCTACCAAACATTTGTTGTCTCAATGTGTTTCTGGGTGGTTTGTGTGTTGATTTTTCAACAAACAAAGTAGAGAAACCCAATCGAAGTAGCCCATCCAGCGACTTTCAAACGAGCTGACAGCTGTCTTGAAGTTATCTAGTCACCGAAGTCAACTCCACGCAGCACACAATAGGATGTGAAGGTTTCTTCGGGATGTTTTTCCCCCAAAAAACTTTAAGATCTAACTTGCAGCAAAATAGACTCCTCGACTGCCTCCAAAGTTGATACAAAGATGTGCTCCTTGTCCTGACTCACTCCTGACCGATGGACCACCCGACATCAGGCTACAAAGGAATCCCTTTTTCCGCCGCCTGATACACACACACCGAGACAGGGCGAAAGCACACGTAGAAGATAACCCGCACGGGCTGGCACGGGCTGGCAAAGTTTATAAATGGCAGTTGTGCAATCAGCACCGGGGCAAACAATAAAACATTTCAAATATTTGTTTTTACGATCATCGCGGTCATTGTTCGCGGAGGGGAACCCGCGAAGTGGCACGGGACGGGCACGGGCAAAGAATCGCGCACCCAACCGAAGGACCGACTCATCATGCCAATGAAATTTAATAAAGTGCGCTATCTTTTATTGGTTGATTCAGGCAACCGGCAAAAGAGCAACAAAAATGTATACCAAAAAAAAAAGCTTGGCAATGCTTCAGACCCACCGTACCGAACTCCGAAGGTGGACCCGAGACGGCCAGCATCCACAACACAAACGTTTATCGATTGATGATTAATTGATGGATAAATGCAAGGGGGTCGGTACGTGAGTGAGGGACGGAGCTGGGTGTGTGCCGAATGGTAAAGATTTACTTTTCGGTTTTGCGTGAGATTTTTGTCCGTTTTCTTGGCTGCGCGCGCGCTTGCTTGCGTATACACTGACACGGGCACACACAGCACCTCCCCGAAGCCATCACGAACCCATGGACAACCTTTTTTGCCAATTATGGCAAGTGCATTCGGTTAGCCGCCCTCCCCTCGGCGGGGTAGGAGACTTTGGGGTTTGCTGAAGAAGGACCACAGGGACCGACCGACCGAGGGGGACTGTTTGTTTGCACACGGAATTAATATTGCCGCCACAAAATGGCGATCGGTTCGGTTGTGCAATTTTTGGGGCAGGGAAACTGTTGGGCGAATTATTGGTTAAGGGAAATTAATTATAAATTAAGTACCGCGGCGAGTGGGTGCATCGTCCGATGCTGGATCCACGAGTCAATCAGAAGTGCTGTGTGGACAGAAAATTATGGTAAATTGATTACAGTGGAACATGGGTTATTTGTATTTGTTATATGTACTAATGCCAATATTGAATTTTTGCATTATATACACACTATAAACATATTAGTTTGTGAGTTTTTCAGCACTAATTAACACTTGTAACGGTAATACTAACAATATGTATGGCGGATTGCATAAGCACAGGCGCAAATCATGATACTACATGTCGACTCGTGCTTGTTTTTCTTCGTTTTGTAATGAATGGCCTTTCAATACCCATTTATTTATTTACATTCTCATTTTTCACCCGGTGCCCAAGTTTCACAGCCAGTGCGGGTTGATTAGTGCTGGCTCCCATGCTTTATTAGTGCAAGTGCAATGAGCGTCGCGCCCCTATCGCACTAACGCAGTCACCACCTCTGTGAAGCATCCAATTACAAACAGCTCTAATAGTATTAATTTAAACCATTCCATCGATAACACCCACCGCACAGCAGAAGACACTCTTAGACTCGAGAAAAAGTACTCCAAACACCCCTTTCCCTTTTTGCCGGGGGACTTTTTCCCCAAGAAGAAGGACAAGCTGAAGCGCTGCTTGTTATGCATATACGGCAAAAGGCACTACAATGCGCATAAAGAACAACGCATCAATGCGTGGCATTTAATTTAGCATCATTAAGCTGAACCCGATCCGACCAAGGGGCTCGGTAGCGTCGGAGTCACATGAAAGGGGGCAACCAAAACACCCATTCACCACGTGTCGCATGTCGGGCCAGCTGGAACTCCCCTTGATCTGTCTAACCGTCGAAGGGAGAAATGGTTCCCGCATGTCGGTGCCAGTAATAGTAGTAGTAGAAGAAAGTGGTAATAAAAGCATAATAAATATTTCGCTGACACGGTGCTTAATGACTCGATCGAGCGTTTCGGAGCGCCGAGATGATGATCGCGAGGATGCCAGGGGTGTCGGCGAGATGTTTTGGGTAATGTAAGCTAATTTATGACGCTGTTCCAGGCATGCCCTGTCCCGTGTACGGAAAGTCATCATACTGCACTGCGCTGAACCGATCATGCATCAAAGAAAGGCAATTTTGACGGCTTAAAACCCTCGCAACTCCCGCAAACCCGCAGTAACTTCTTGCTGCAGGGACGCGGAGTGAAAATTCATCATCATCGGATTATTACCGTGCATTATTTAATGGATTGCCTAATCCGACTTGTGTGCGGAACTGCGAAATGTCTTTGATGTGTGGCTCTTCCCCACACGGCCCACGGTAAATCCGGCCGTGGACATCATTCTTGCGAGATTGCCCAAAGCGACCAAGGTAATGGCACGAAATTTCGTACTGCTCAGCATTCTTTTTACATAAAGACAACTTTTTTAATACTTTTCGCAAGCAAAAACCAACCACTGCAGCGGAGGCCCCCGTCCATGTCGGGATTTGCTCAAAATTTGCTCATTAAAAATGGCGCACACGGCAACGGAAAAGGGATCCCGCTTGCCGATCTGATTCGGTGTGTCTGCGGAGAGTATCAGTTACATCATTAAGATGTTTTCCGTTTTGGGGGCGAAGGATGTTTTGGGTCGTTTCTTGGGATTTGCCTCACGATGGGCAGATAGTAAGACGATAGTTTTAAGGCATGATGATGTCTTAACCAAGAAGTTTTGCGAATTAAAAATTACCTTTTGTTCGGAGCCAACTCCAACACCGGCCACCGGTCAGCAGTGACTTTACCGATGCGGTTCACAAATCAATTCCACTCATCCGGTGGTCAACTGTTACATCAGTAACATAAGCACCCACTTGTCTTCCGACTTGTCCACATATCCAAACATGGGGACTCCCTCGCGCCGTGGCGTTTCTACCCGGTGCCCAGGCCTCTGTTCGGTTGTCAATCGACCTACATAAAGTGTTTGTAATCAGTAGCAATTTGCGCTAATTGGTCCGAATGGAGTGAAGAATGCTGTGTTTGTTCGGGCCGGGCGAACAGAATGTCCCATCGGCAAACATAAGATCGTTCGCCTCCCCTCGGTACCTCTGCTACCGATCGACGGCGACGATCCCCGACGACATCGAGATGATGAAAAATAAAGATTATTGTCTTTAATTTGGTACCCACACTCGGTTCGGTTTTGTCTTTTCCAACTTGGAGCTGAAAAAGACGAAATGCCACAGTGGGCAATTCTCTACGCGTTTTTTTCCGGCCTATTCTCAACCGACGGCATAGATCATCGCGTCACCGACTGCCTACGGTTGTGCTGGGCGATGCGTGATATGTCGCATTCTAGGTTCATCAAATTGAAGGCAGTTTAATTGAATTTCATCACCCCTTGTGTGCCGATGCCGCTAGCCGATCGTGCGTCGATCATGATGTCGATCGTTCTATGCCTAGCTTACGTAACCGGTTGTTGCGCATCATGCAACTTCTCAGTGTTGTTCAACCCGACAGAGAAAAAAGAAACCCCAAACTTGTGTCTAATTGTGTCCACACACAAAAAAAACACAATCTGTCACTTTAGGAAGACTCTCCCTTACTTAACCCTTCAGCTTCCGATACACACGCGCGCTCTGGTTTGACCTTTTGGAGGCGTGATCGAAAGCATGTGTTACCGCTTCATCCGCTGATCCGTTTTTCATTCCTTCCCCAAAAAGTCTGTTAAGTGGCGAGATTTGTCTTTCGAGAACCTTCACAAAAAATTGCCCAAAAGAGAAAAAAAACGCAACAATCATGCCCAATTAAATAGTGACATACTCACAGCTTGTTCACACCGAACATCAAAGCTGCTCCCACAGCTCGTCGACGCGAAACAGGTGAGCCGCAAGACAAATTCCTCTACAGCTGTAGGTGAGCTGCTCAAGCACGTTCGCGTGAGGGAATTATGGTTTTCCGTGCTCTACACATCATCACATCATCATCATCAACATCATATGTCCTCGGCACATTCGAGTAGCTGCTACAAGACAGAAAAAAGGGAAGCACGAAGACCAACAGCAAAAGGCAAAAATCCTCCATGACAAACAGATGTTATCGGAGCAGCTTCAAGAGCACGAGGTCCCCAGCACTATTGGTTAACCCATTAACGAACGCGGGAGTCAAGTGCCCCTTTTTAAGCGAAGTGGGTACCCACTCGTCAAAATCCAACCGTTGGAATGTAGTACGAGTGCGTGCGCGCGTCAGACGGCGATGAATAAATTTTAATTACCCCTGCGCGCTACTTGATTAGGCGCAGTCTCGCTCACGACAGGACCGGAACGCACTACGGTCGCTTTTTCTCAATGGGTTCGGCAGTTGGCGCACGCGACTCCGTAGTAGTCGCCGGCTCGCTGCCTCCGAATGGAATCCGAATCTTCCGTTTATTAGTATTTATGCCTCTGGGACATTAGCGTGCAGCATCGGTTCAATTGACCTACAACCGATGATACTCGGAATCAAGATCGGCAATCGGGAAGAGATACTACCTTCCACTGGGAAACTTTTGATATAATCGGGAGCATTAAATTTTGGTTGCGTAGAGCCCGTTACATTGCAACGTACAGCTCGGCAAAGTTGGACATACAGCAGTACTGCAAGCTGGACAGTTAAAACATAACCCCCACGAGGAACTCCCTTGGAATCTTACTTCTAGTCGGACGACAACAGAATCTGCCAAACGTGCAGCCAGCAAAACAAAAAACCAAAAGAATGCCTTCCTCTTTTTCGGTCCAAGTCTACCATGGCACGGTTAGGATGGGTGTATGATGACGCATCAACTGCACCGTGATTTATGGGTTCCTTGTTCTTGCGGTATGTACAAGATTAAGGCAAGGAATTAAGCCAGCATTGACGTTGTCTCGAGTGGATTTTTCCCCTCCGGCGAGCTCTTGGCATTCGTGCGATGGTGGTGTGTCATTCCCGTTCCGGTGGTAGTAGTACGCTAGCATTTGGTTGAGTTACTTCAGTAGTAATGGTGGTAGTAATGTAATTTATGCCTCTGCTAATGGCACCCGGTATCTGCAGGGTAGTGGGCACACTTTCCCACACCTGATATTTTCATTCTTTTTTCCCCACACTTCATTCAGTTTCATACATTAATCGTTTCATTTTTCTTTCTTCCAGCCAGCTCCATTCACTCACCTGTTCTGTTAACAACCTGTTCTATTCCTTCCTTTAACTTATGCTTTGTTTTTTACTAATCTGTATCTTAAGTTTCTTTCCATTGTGTATTAGTTCTTCTGCTCGCAAATATAACCCAAGCTTTAACTCCAACTCCAACGTCCAGACAGCATAGGCAACAATAAAATAACACTTGCACACAGCGTTGCACCTTTTGCACCATTAATTGAATTGATTTGTTCTCTTCTAACAATCAGTTAGCACAAAGCACGCACAGGGTAACAAGGTGGATATGATTTTCTTTCTTTCTGTTTTATTATTTACTCCCAAATCCTTATCGCACCCAATAAAACACCCAATAGCCTCTTTCCCCATTGCCTCTGCTACACGTGTAGTGTGGAGTTTACTGAAGTTTTCACTAAAATGCTTGTGCTCTCTATTTGCTTGCAGATGCCTGTGGGCTTTCGGACGTGGCACACATCGAGTCGCTGCAGGAAAAGTCCCAGTGCGCGTTGGAGGAGTATTGCCGGTCACAGTATCCCAACCAACCGACCCGCTTCGGCAAGCTACTGCTACGTCTTCCCTCCCTAAGAACTGTGTCTTCACAGGTAGGTTAGCCCGCGAAAGTGGTCTTACGTGCAGCATGCTGAATGATCACCACTGTATGTTCATTCGTACCATTCACCTGCAGGTTATAGAGCAACTATTCTTCGTCCGACTGGTAGGCAAGACGCCTATAGAAACCCTCATCCGTGACATGCTGTTATCGGGCAGTAGTTTCTCCTGGCCCTACCTTCCTTCGATGTGACACACGGCCGTGTGGCGCCAACTGACAACGACATGATCTTCACTGATGATGGGCGGTGCGTCTACTACCGCGGTAGCCGCGGCCACCCTTCAACATCAGCAGCAACAACAACAACAGCAACAGCAACAACAACAGCAGCAGCAACAGCAACATCTGGAAGAGTTGCAGCAGCAACAAGCCCATTCGAATCAGCAACTGCAGCAGCAGCAGCAACACCATCAGCAGCAACTTGTTCACCATCTGCAGGCGCAGCAGCAGCTGCACGAACAGCACGATCACCAGCAACAGCAGCTACAACAGCAACAGCAGCAACAGCAGCAAACCCATCAGCAAACACTCGGCATGGCGCTGGGTCAGACTAGCACCCAGGCGCTGGCCCTCTCCCCATCGTCCAGCTCGTACTACAGCAGCTGTTGTTCGGATATGGCGGCGGCCGCGCTCTCCTCCCTGATGGCCAGCACCAGCCAGTTCACGCAGTTCCAGAACACGCTCAACTTTGTCAGCGGTGGTGCGATCGTGGCGGGAACTGCGGCCAGCAGCAGCAGTAGCCACCTCAGTACGGGCAGTGCTGCCAGCGTTAGTAGCTCCCGTAGTGGAGCCAGTACCGGTGGTGTTGATACGCACACGTCCAGCACGAACAGCGCGGGTCACGGTGGTGGAGCGGCCGGAAGTGGTAGTGATGGTACGGCTAGCTGCACTACTACGATGGATGGCAATGAGGACACTGGCAGTGGTGCTGCCGGTCATGTAAATAGCTTCGACAGCACGCTGGCAGCACTGGCGTCGACGTCACAGACTGCTGAGCACGTGGTCGTGGACGAGACGACAGGGCGCAAGATACGATCTTCCCACCCAACGGGTCTGCCGACCATTCTGATGGGGGCCGGCCACGTCGCAAACCTGCATCTCATCGACGACCTCGATCGGAGGGGCGCCGACTCGGACAGTAGCAATGGCCAGCAGCTCCGTCACCATGACGACACGAACGTATCCGTCGTCGATGATGAAGCGGCATAAAACGATCACAACCCCTCTGTGGTACCGGCCGCTATTCTTCTTTGGTTATCTTCGTCGAGCTCTTCAGTGATCGTCACCCGTCTACATTGAACGTTCAGACACCCGCGCGGTGTTACTGTACAACGGTATTCTCCAAGAGAATGTTAGCCCAGTGTTCGATGCTAATTAATTATTTATCTGCGAGCAATCTCCATTTCGATCTAGTTCTACGTTTACTCGAAGCTCGCCGTACGTTAAATTATGTTTCGTATACTCTAAAAAAAACACCCAGTGCAATCGATCGGCGAGGAACTGTCACGGGTCGGGTCACACGTGATCCCGATGCGGGGTTTCCTTCTTTTTGGCAAATGTTTTCGGAAAACAGCTACTAATCGAATTAAATGTGTATGTAATTGTGTGTGTAACAAAATTCTTCTTGCCCGAAGAGATGAAACAAAAAAGGCGTGAGCAAAACTGATATTTGCAATATATAAATAGATTTAACGTAACAAAGAATGTAAAACAAATAAACAGTGGCATTTCTCATGCAAGCAAAAGGTAAATCTGCAAACAAAACAACAAAAAAGGCTCCATTTTTAGGCAGGACTCCAGTCGCATTCCCGGCAAACAATCACCAAGAATTGTGGTAGGACTTCAAACATGTCCAGATGTAGTTTTTTTGTGAATGTGCAATTTCGCGTCGAGGCGCGTTGTGGTGCGTTACCGGGCAGGAGTCAACCATTTAAACACCCCCAGAAGAGGTAGAGGCAATCTTACACACTTGTGCAGAAGTCTAATCAAAAACTGTTGGCCGTCCATTAAGGTTCTCTTCAGTAGTTCCAGTCGATGTTTCCCCTTGTTCCTTGCTGTCCGCTATGTCTGTGCGTCCATTTTGTGTTAGCTTCGTTCCCTCGTGTACATAGGTTTAGTGACGCTGTCTGGCATTTGGCTTCCCATTTTAGTATCTTTCGGTGTTTGAGATCCTTTCGTCCAATCTGATCGCGATCAATGCAGGTAGCGATGAGACCCGGACAATGTGCTGCTGGTGTTTTGTTTTACGTTTGCCATCGGCCGATCAGAGACGGATGGACTTGATGGACCATCCAGAGGGGAGCATATGTAGCATACACAAAATATGATTTAAGTTCATCCCACCATCATCCTCCCTTCACGCTACGAAACGAACGGTCTGTTGTACATATACGCATATAATCATCTACTCAAGCAAATGTTCTTCCGCGAGCAAAGGTCGCGTGAACCGGAAATCGGAAGGAAATGTGTTGAGCAAAGGGGAAAACACAACACGCTACGCTGTGTTACGCGGATAGCGTCGGTAGCAGAATCAAACTAGTTTAGTTAATTTAATTTGTGCATTGGTTTTGTGCGATCAGACCAGGATTTCTTTTCTTGCCCCGAGTTTCTAGTTTATTAATAACTTTATTGCTCTCCTTGGCGGGACGTGGCAGCAACGATGCCAAGTCCTTCGAGAAACATAGTTCCACTCCATTTCGGAGCGTAAATCAAACCCGTTATGGTGTTATCGTTTGTGTTTAAATTATATGTTGCATAAATAACAAATAATATAAAATGGAAAAACGACAGCAAAAACCGAGAAGCAATGAAAGCACGATCGCTTGCGGAACTGGATGAACAAACTAGTTAAACGAAAGTTAAGCAAATTGCATGTGAAAGTCTGGGCAGGAAAGTAGTATCACACTGTAAGCACTGGGAAGGAAAGTAAAGTGAGCATACTTTTAAAATGAATAAAACCCACAAACACACAACACGCGCATATGTAATATTTATATACAACCCTTGATTGATTGAGGAACGTGGGAATGTGAACGTGGTATGCTAGAACAAGAAATAAACAAAACAATATGTAAACATGAAACAATACCGGAAAACGGAACCGACTTTTACTGCTTGCTCAATATCACCGCTTACGGATGGGTTCAGCACAAACAATCATACTTCTTTCACACAATAGCATCACCTTTCTTTAGCTGCGATCGTTATCGTTGGATCACATCATTTGAGCACAAGAAACGTCCCTTTTATGCGCCCTTTCCCTCCTTATGAATCTCTTTCGGAAGGTTTGTTCAAGAAAATCCCACCCACCCATCGAAAGGCACTGTTCTGTTGGAACGATTTTCCAATAAAATATCATTAATTATCATTCGATATCATTAATCATTCGGACGCCTTTCACGACATTGATCCCCGATCTAGCTCGGTTGAAAATGTAAAATGTTTGGTCGATGTTCGACGCTTTCTTCACGCACTATTCAGCAACCGGAAGAGGGCTGGTCCTTTAGCGAGCGTTTATGGATATCGCTGATAGGTCCTTATCGAACAATATATGATGGCACAGTCCGTACTGCTTCGTTTGAGAAATAATTTGCTACCATTTTTGTTGAGAATAATTGACGACTTTGACAGTCGTTCAAGGTTATTCAAGGTTATTAGCAGCGAACTCTTCCTAATTCTGTTGAATTGCAATCGTTAAAAGTTAATGATTGTTATCCACAAATTGTACTACATTCTCGATCTTTTACTCAGTAGCCTTTTTTGTCAGCTAAATAATTTCGGAATACTTATGAAGTTTATGAATTTTCACTGAAGAAGTGAATTTACTACCAGTTGGTCTAGGAATACTAAAAAACATAAAACACCAAATTATAACGTTCGATTTGAATGAAATGAAGTTGGTTTTATTTACAGCAGATGTCGCTTCACATATTATTTTCAAAGATTGTTTCTTCAGCTGTCACGTAGCAGGGTCCAAAAGACATCCTTGGTGTTTTGTTTACCTTCTGCGATTTAAACGCATTTTAACTTGCAAGTGATATTAAAACCGTGAAATAGAATTACCAAGCGATTTTTTTAAAACTTTCAACATCCAACGCATTAAACAGTAATCGATTTTATTCCTTCATAGTAACAATGTCTTCCAAAACACATTCATCGATGGAGTGTTTGTTTATTCTCTTGTTAACCTCAACCTTCGCCGGGTTATCAGATTTGCGTACAAATACGTTCCCAATTCTCGTCGATGCTAAAGATGTAGAGAAAGTCCCAGAACTTGATCTCTCCAAGATGATCAACGAGAATGTGTGTATCCTTTTCAAAACATAAACCCTTTCTTTACGACGAACGTAAGTGCTTTTACAGCCAAAGCGACACGTCAGTGCTTTTCGTCCACGCGTTATCTATCCAATTCAGCTTATCGTATAGCAACGATTGGTTTATCCTTAATAAGCTTGATTAAAGATTCGAAAATATTCGTCCGCAAACGTGAAGAACACAAACTACTGGTAAAGCATCTTCAATCCATCGACGATTATGGGAAACGTTACAAGCTGATGAAAATAGGAATTGATGAAATCATTCGCGTAAGTTATGAAGTTCATTGCATATGAAGTATCCCTAAATGAGTGACTAATACAGTATGCATACTGATTGTAGATAATCCGTGAGGAAGGAGGTAAACTGCGTGGGAACAACATCACCTCGGAGTCGGAGTTTCCCAAACTTCAGGAACTGATCAATGCGCTCGCTCAGTTCCTCGAGAATACATGTCTATTCGGTGAAATGGTGTTACACTTTCCCGATATGTCCTATCGCATACTAAAGACTGTTTCCGATTGGCGCACTCTAATGACAGACGCCCTCAACTACAGCAAAGCGTTCGTACAAATTCTGGATGAAAAATCCATCGAATTGCTCAGCTTGCTCAATCAAGAGATCAACGAAGACCAGCGAACATCAGATTACGTCAATCCATATCGGGAAACTGTTCCATCGACCGAATCTTCGAAGGACAAGCAAAAGAAAAAATCCAAACCGAAAAAAGGACCAGCACTTTCCCCAGCGAAGACAGAATTATAACGCACATCATTTCCGGTTGTAGAAAATGATTTCATTCGCTTAATTATACGCTTATGAGAAATTTACATTTATAGATTAGTTATCCTAACCCCGGTCGTGTTTCCATGCTGATGCCGACACGATCTCTATTCGCGCATTGAAGGAGCGCCCAGTTGGCCCATCTGTACCATCTTGCCGTAACCACCTCGACCCAAATCGTGATCCTGCCGGTATTCGTCACGCACCTGTCCTCCCGTTTTTCCCCGCCCATACTGACGGCCTTCGATGAACCCAGCATCCCAGTCGACACGCACGATCCGATCGTCCAGCCGTGTACCGTTGATGTATCGCATCGCACTCTCCGCATCTAACCGTGAGTAATACTCCACAAAGCAAAATCCACACGGTGTTTTCTTGAATTTATCCAGCCCCATAATGATACGCCGCACATCTCCACACCGAGAAAAGAGCTCATGAATCTGTTCTTCGGTGGTGTAGAACGAAAGGTTACCCACGTACAGTGTGCAGGAAAGTCGCAAAAGTTTTTCCTGTTCGTGGCGCGAGCCCTACAAGTGCAGAATGCAAGAGTAAACATTTACCTATAACTCAACCGAATGCTTCGGCTTCCATCGGCCGCATGGGAATGAATGTTACCTTGAAATGCTGGTCGCGATATTTACTCAACGATACCGATGGTGTATGAACGGACTGGATTTGAGAAGACATTTTTGAATGCTTTTAACTTTTGGGGTAAAATTCACAGCGCACCAAACAACGCCGCTAGCGAAACAAAACAAACTCATCTTGACAGCTCCCCACAGCGATTGTGAAATGTCATTAGTGGAAGTAGCGCTCTCTATATCTCAAAATAGCAACCAACTGTTCATAACATTGCCTGCAGAGTGTGAAGAAAACATCGATTCATTTGAAATGATGGAAATTTAAAAACAGAGTGTTCTAGTGCTTTTGCATACTTACCGCACAATCCAGAATACTCGGAATGAAAACAATGCATATGCATTTTTAAATCGATACTTTATTGAAAAGGCATGAATCTATCATGAAACCCACTCCATCAACACTCCATTATATTAAAAATCGTTTATCGATCAACGTTTTCTTGGCGAGATTATTCTTCAGCACATAATTCATGATCATCTCGAAACACTTGTAAACGATGCCGATGACAACGATGGCCAGCAGATAATTTCCGGTCAGCAGCACAACGCAACAGAACAGCAACAACTCAACCTGGAAGAAAATGCCCTCATTGCCGTTAAAGAGGATTTGGTCGAACGAATGGCCGTTGTCGATGTAGAACACTCCTTTATCTGTTGATGGAAGAAATGATGAAAAGATGCGCGACGCTTCACAACATGCACACAAGCAGACTATTTCACTTACTTTCCGTAATGTAGCTCTGGAATTCGCAGTTTAAAATGTTCTCCAGAATGCTGCGCTCTTGAATGATGTAGTCAAGATCCTTCAGCGCCTGTTGCAAAGAGGAATACAGAAAGGAAGCTTGAAATGGTTTCATGAGAATCCTATACTTCAGCCAAGCCTTACGTGATCAACAAACGCAGCAAAAAAGCGATTCACGTTGTAGTACGTCAGAATGGTCCGTTCGAAATTGTATTCCAGCCGGCCCCCACCAGGGCTGGTAAATACCTCGCTAGTGCTCATCTTGGCACTTCCAATCAGTTGCGGCTGGTTGAGATGTTGGTGCGGTCCCAACGAAGACGAATTTCGGAGCGGTGTAATGAGTTTGTCATAGAACAGACGAAGATTTTTTGGCACCAGAATGGAGTACGTTTGTTGTTCGGATCCCGGCAGCAGGCCCCGATTACCGCAGAGATTATCCTCCTCGCGCTTAAACTGCATTATCATGGAGCACATGTCCGTATCGGAGAAACCGTGCGGTGACCGACCGTGTATGTAATAGCCGTACGATTCCATGCTCAGTATGAACACGGATATGTTCGCTATCGATGCGACATCGATGAACTGTTGAATGGCATTTTCTATGAAGCGATCGTGTATTAAGAAATTGTACAACCGTTGGGCGACATACACGGTCGTGTAGATCAATATCCCAACCGCAATCAGGAGCATCTTGTCTGCCTTGCCTAGCAGTTCCTCGTTCCGATGCAGATGCAGATGGAACGCGTTGGAAGCCCAATTTTCGAATCCCAATATCACAAACGCAAGCGCCAGCGAAACGATGTGGGCAAACATGGAAATTTTGCGCTTAGTCGCCAATTCCTGCCATTCGTTCGCGATGAAATAGTTCCGCCAAGCAGAAACGCTATCGTGCGAGTTGGTGGGTTTGGTCTAAAATGAGGTTTTGGAAAATGTACTAAAGAATTTCAGAAGCATTGTCAACACAACTCACATTCGTGCTGGACGCAATGGAAGGTGTGTCCAGCTGGTGCAATCGCTGCCCCATGGTGCCGATGTCAAATATCTTGGGACGCTCCCAGTCGATGAAGAAGATGTCCACGTTAGCCATGTAGAAAAAGACGCGCATCAACTTCAGGAACTGCAGAGTAAAGCAAGACGATTAGTATGTACCTTCTAAACATTATGTCATCTCTCACCTTTAAAGCGAATCCCACGTATATGAACACCTCCACCACGTTCTGAACCTCCAGTGGCAACAGCAGATGAACCGTACTTTGTGTTTTATAGGTGAAAAAGGCATGCAGCACAATAATCGCCAATACGATCAAGAACGCGGTACCGAGATACGATCCAAGGTAGATGACAAAGTTCCAAAATACCTCCATATCGTAGTACACCTTGTTTTGGCGCAGTTTGTAGCAGTAAGATTGAAACACGCTCATCGAGAACGCCAGCAGTACAAATATGGGTAGAAGAATCTGTAAATAAAGATCAAACAGCGCAAGATAAGCAAGTAAACACGCAAGCGACTCAAGAAGGCTAAGTCCTTACCTCCAATAGAGAAGAATAGCTGTATGACTTCGTAAAAGTAACAGTAAACTCGAAATCAATCGTGCTTGTCGATTGTGCAGATTGTGCTGACATATTGAGCAGTGCGTACTCCATTCGCACTAGCGGTATCGAGATCCGATTCGGGTGTTTCCCATGATCGGGATGCAGTTTAAACTCTAGCTCGATCTTCCTTACGTATCGCAGGAAGAAAAATTGATTCTTCATATCCATCTCGCCGTAGAGTTTCGGTTTGTGTAGCTCATTTAGTCCCGATACAGTATCCACGAGCAGAAATCGTTTCACCAGTTGCCATCGGTCCGGTTCTGAGTCACTGTTCTGACTGAAGGCATTCCCGATCAGTATCGGAACCGAACGCATTAGCCGAACTCTCTGCTCGTAGTAGTTTACATACAGCGACCGAAACTCCACCTCCCCAAAGTCCTCCGCGAGTCGATGCACGTTCAGTATACACCTGCGGTGATAATTTTGTCCAAAGCGTATCCGTTGTTCCTGGGTCACGTCGTACCGTTCGCAAAGATTCAGATCGGCAAAGCGCATTTCGCAAAACTGTCGCAAATGGCCATGCAAATCGTAGCTCACCAAGGTGAAATTAAGGGTGTTGTTAAGCTGAAACGATGGTAATCAATCAGGAAGCTTTAGTGCGCGCCCTATCGAGTTATTGCACCAGCCCCCGGCCCGATGCCTGCGGCCAGTAGGTATGTGCAAATAGTTCGTGACGATCCCGGTGGGGCGACATTTGCATGTTCGTGTTTAAGGATATTAGGTTGCAGGCAAAAAATGAGCTACGACACGTAAGGTACCGCGTGAGTGCACTTAAAGGCATAAAAGATTACAGCCGAGATTGAACGACGCAGATAAGCGTGGTGGGCTCAGAAACGAGAGGCTCACACGACGTGGGGTGTTCTTGCTTTTCTTTCTTTCTATTATTGATCGGAAGCAACCATAAGAAGGCTGTTTCGGGAAGCTTAAGTAAAGTTTAAATATGATTTATCTTATATTTAAACAAAATTAGAACGTCCTTTGCGGAACGCCAAACATTGATTGACATATCCGGTACAAACAATCAAATACGCCTGCAACAACGGCATGTTTATGGGCAAATGCAACACCCACTTGCACCCACTGCAAACAAATCTAAGCAACCAATGTCAAATATTTGCGCCTAGTAACCGCTATCCTAGTAACGCATCAACAGTTTTTCCTACACGGGCCAATATGCCACACGACAGCGTGATGAACTCCGATTCGATTGCTGGAACGGTAGGACTCCGGTTTCCTTGAATGATTGAAGTAGCCATATTGTCATACCTTATGAATGGGACACATTTGATTCGATTAAATATTGAAGTGGATCAGTTCGTGGTGACCTTCACTGGTGGTAAAAACATTTACCCTCCATTGAAACAACATTGTCTGGCCACACGGTACGGAATCACGCACTGTTATTAGGTTGCACTTGACCGATAATGCATTAAAATGACCGCATGAAGATTGTTGAAAATTACTGAGGTAACATTAAATAATTCACTTCCTATCATCTGCATGCTAATATGAGTGAAGTAGAGCTATGCTTCTAAACAATAATCCCAACAAGTGGGTCAATATGGGCCAGAAGTTTCTTAACCCCCGGTGCAAAAATCTGTGTTAATCCTGTTTTCCAGGACATGCTCCACTCTATAAATTCTCTTCACGACCCGGTTCCAAAAAAAGAACCGTCTCGTTTTCCACCCTTTTCTGGGCTGGGTCTTGTTTTGACCCACTTCAAACACCAATTGGCTTGAAAAACAGGAGTGAGAGAGGGAGGCGTTATCGTTAAAATTAATCGTAGCGCATACATTATCGCCCGCAACACTTTTTCTTTCGCTAATGAGTAGCATGAGTTCGTCCCCAAAACTTATGTCGTTGGCTATGTTGTCCGATGTCCGCTTTATGTTTAGGTCCACGCAAAAGGTCACGCAACCGACGCGAGTCGCATAGTATGCTCAGGAAAAGATTATTAAAAGCACTATTGATCGTGCTTGTTTTTGGTTCTTCCAAACCGGAAATAGTGGAGGTTTTTTTCATTTTCCTCCATTTTGCAAAGAGACTTCGTGTCGCTTAAGTAATGATAACCAACCGTAAAAATAGGTACAGCAAATTACCTGGTTTGTAGCATCGCTGTCGTAGCTGAAGTCCAAATATTTCTCCAGTAACTCACTGACGTACTTTCCACGCCGGTAAAACAATCCCGGTCGAACGACATCGGGTCCCAGGTTGGGCAAGGATCCTCCAGTACCCCCTGCTCCATCACCGGCCAAATAGCTCTGGCTGGCACTAATGACACTAGGCACACTACCAGCACTCTCTGCTCCGTTAGCACCCAGCGCGGCCAGGTCGTACGTTTGATAAGTGTAGAAAATGGCACACGGTGAATGCCGCTCCAGGTTGTAGAAGCTAAGGACGCACAGATTCGCCAACTGCTGACAATGTCGCACGCTTCGCATCACATGACAGAACACTATTAAGTACTTCACATTTTTGTACACGTTCACATTCTGCCGGTTCTGGTGCAGGAAACGATTCAGGCTAAAGGCTGGAAAGTGCTGTACGTCGCGTAGCAGTGACAGCGGTATGCAAAAATTATGAGCACCGCGCGGATCACCGGGCCATCCATCGTGCTCGATGTACAGCACGTTGGCCTTTAGGTCACACTCGCAAACCGAACGTTCACTGCCGGGCGGAAAGGTACGGCGCCGTTGGTAGACGCTTCTGGTGGATTTCGTCGTATTGACGATGCCTACTTGGATCGTCTTGCAGTAGTTGACCGTATCGAACCGTTCGCCGGTGGGAAACTGGGCAAAGAAGTCACTCACATTTTGGCAAACTGGCCGCTGAAGGACACTGTCATGGTCACGAATTGCCACCGCTTGTTCGTTGCACGTGCAGGACAGTTCTGGAAGATGGGCGGAAAAGGAGGTTGAGTTTCTATTCTCGATCTGTATGCATATAAATGCTTCCTTCTATAGAATGAAGTTTAGAATGGTGCAGTGCTCCGGTGGATTTATACGATATTTGTTTAATCGATACTAGGTCGCTTAGTTCAACATTTTAAACCACTGACTGAAAGTTCCCGAGAATACTTACTGTCTTTAGCGGGGATTAGGTGCAGTCCATCATCACACAGACTGCACTTGAAGGCATATAGGTCGTAGTACTCGTTGGACCGACAGTCATCGGGCGTGGCGTACAATTGCACATCATTCGAATTGTAAAAGTCGGCATTTGCAAGGACGACAATATCACTAACCGTGAGTGTTAGCAACAGAAGCACATTTTTGATAATTAAACATCTACAAATAGGCAAATCCATCTTGCAAAGGCGTTCGGGGCGTTCTCCTATTTTGCATTGTCCGACCCCTACACTTCACGACACTTTCACTTTCACTCGTATCCCTAGGGTTGGTCCAAACAGTTCGAGAGCGGAACCGCGGAACGTATTGACCCGCAGGAACTTTATGCTAGACTGCATCGTACCAGGCCACTAGAAGGACTTGCCAGGTGGAAATGTAAACATGGAAACATTTGTTTAGCAGGCATCACCAAGGTAACGGACCATGGTGTACAAATACAACGACAGACATAACCACAAACAAACGTACGGCTGCAACAGATGAAGCCATGGTATTATAGTAGTTTGATTTGATTTTGCTTAGGAATATTTTTGCATTTTATTGGAATAGGAAATACAGAACAAAATAAACTAGTTGATGCTCTTGCGAATTCTTATATTAAAGTTAGTTATAGTTTTATCAAAGTTCCCAAGAGCTTCACATCCCATCCCATTTTCTCGAGGCTAAGTTTCGTTGTATAGTTTGCCAATATAAATGTAGCCGTTATCATTAAACATTTATCTGCACGGGACGATGTTTTGCATTTTTGAAACGGTCATTTCGAAATGATGTCGGTGATCACGGTTGTCATAGCACCGCTGTCACCCTATTGACGTTTTGGTTCCCCGTTTCATTTTTTCCCATTCCAATCGGTTTTCATTTGTATGGCCAATTTATACTTCAGTTCTCCTCTCGGCACGGGGTTTCTTTCGAACTTTCTTTACTGAAAACGCAAAACAACCGGCCGCATTTGACTTCCAACGTTTTCCGCGAGCGCAGGTTTCTGCTGTGCCGTCCTGTATCGTTTGCCACTCGATTCTAATTAGTGCCGAATATAGTTTTCTTTCCCGGAGGTAACCGCGCAAGAAGTTACGACACTGAGGAAAGATGTTCGAAGAAGCGGATAACTTTGCGGATCTGTTCCGCGGTGGACTGCCGTACTATCTGTTGATCACGCTTCCAATATTGATAATTTGTTCGTCTAATCCGGTGCTGGCTGCGAGCGAGTTTGGCGTCCAGCGGATGTCACAGTACGATGTTCACGGTGCCGCTTACGGTATGTAGGCATTCTCCCTATTTCGGTGCTAATACCCGGTTGAGGTTAAGGGAGTTAGGGAAAGTGGATAAATATTTGATTAAAGGTCTAGCTGTTAATCTGGTGTATGTATGCTTGTTTTGCTTTAGGTTGTCGCGCGTCGGCCTTGAATTTGGAAGCCAAATCCTTGTACACCTGGCAGACTTCCCGGCATTGTGTATTGACCCGGTTGCAGGATATGACTATCGACCATTTTCGAGAAATCCGCGCTAAGGCAGGTGGTCTTGTGGTTCTGCTGCCGGAAGATACAGCCGCACTGAGCCTGGAGGACAAGCAGGTAAAAATCGTACTGCGCTGAACTTTATTATCGTTCTTTAAGAAAATCCACCTAAACCAATTAGCCGTGTACTGGAAGCACTTTCACTTCGTGCACTAATTCAATTACAGGACGCTGAATTGATTTTTTTTGTTTGCAAGAGAACGGACAGGCCGTATAACTAACGCTTATATTAAGCAGCTTTCACATTGATTTACTGATACGATTTACCATTCGCAGCACATTCACCTGCTGGAGCAAGCGATGATGGTGCAAGATGTCCCAATTCCGGTGTACTTTTCCAAGTACGATGGCAAACTAAACGGTATCATTGATGAAGTAACGCGTACTACCGTGCGCAACCCAAAGCAGAGCACTCAGAATCGTGAATCCGCTTTCAGCGAAATATTCGGTTCAATATCCGCCAACGGGTACCAGATCGTGGTATCCGGTGCTTCTCACACTGCCAACAAACAGTCGAAGATACCGATCATTCAGGGTGAGCTGGCGCCAATGAAGCCCAGCAAAACGCTGGATGGCGATAATAAGCTACCGCTAATCATTGTAACGGCGCATCTCGACACGTTCGGGCTGACAAACTCCCGACAAAGCAATGCGGATGTGGCCGTGCTGTTGACGTTGGTAGAACTTTTTAGCAAGCTACATGCTAGCATCCCGAAATATCGGCTCATATTTCTGGTGTCCGAATCGGGCCTATTGCTCAACTTCCAGGGCATGAAGAAGTGGCTCGATTCGAACTTGGACGAAAATGTGCAGATACAACATGCGGAATTCGTCGTTTGTCTCGACACGATCGGCAAACTGTTGGCGAACGAAAATATCTACATGCATGTGTCCAAACCTCCGAAGGAGGGTACCTCGATGAGCGGCTTCTACAAGACGCTCCGGACCGTTGCCCAGCGGTATGGAAATGTGAGCGTTGAGGGAGTGCACAAAAAGATCAATCTGGCTGACACGCTGCTGGCTTGGGAACACGAACGATTTAGTATGAAGCGTATGCCAGCATTTACCCTGTCGAATGTGAAGGTTAGTAGTGAAATTCCTCGAATATATGTGCAGTAGTGCTGACAAGTATCGCTTCGCTTTCTTTCAGAGCCATAAAGATCCAATGCGAAACACCATCTTCGATGATGATACAGTGGAGGAGCAGTTGGATGCACTGGAACGAAATGTAAAAATTATTGCCGAGGCACTAGCAAGTCACATCTACAACGTGCCCGCCGAAGACGGGGCGGCTGGAGAAATATTCACCGGCTCCATGGCAATCAGTCGGGAACAAATTAAGCCCTGGCTGCACATTCGCTCGACGCAGCAGAACAACGATCTGAAGTATGCGTTCGAAAAGTACCTGCGCAATGTAAAGATAACGTACGAGAAGCCGGATGCTCGCGAACCCGATTTTATGCTGTACGACGATCGCGATGCCCTGCTGAACATTTACAACGTAAAGCCGGCCGTTTTCGATCTCTTCCTTACCTTCATGATTGCTGCCTATCTATCGGCGGTCTACTTTGCCATCTTCCACTTTCCGAGACTGTACGGTGCGGTGTGCCGCATGACGGTAGCTAAAACCAAAGTAAACTAAAACCGAGGATGAGGGTTAATGGACGCCGTTAGCATTAGCGGGTAGCGTGTAGCATGTAGACTACATTGTTTTGTTTCCGTTTTCACTCCTGTTGAAACTCAATTGCATAAGCATTTCGTATCGAACCGTTCATTTAGGTAAGTGAAAATGTTATTTTATTTGCTTCACCCAAAACTCTTTCCTTTCAGTGCAATGTCATTTATCATTTCGTTTGGCGCTGACTGCATAAGTAACCATTATTCAGTTTGTTACCCAGTACTACGCTAGTCGGTAGAACGTTCAGTACATCAAAATCTGTTTTGTGGATAAGTTTGCATTTTTCTGTCTGTCCCGCTGGTGGGTGTTTCGTTCGAATTAAGCACATCTCTTCGTACCGAAGATTAGCTTTGAATGGCCAACATCACGCAGAAATGCGAAAACCGAGCAAATACAAATAAATCCATCTAATTGCCAGTAGTCTGTGCGTTTCGACTGTATAGGAAGAATATTCTATTGCACACAATGAGGTGTGTTTTTTCGTTGTACGATCTTTTCATGCAATCTAATGAGAATTTACATTGTGGCCTTTGCACACGTACTAGAGCTATAATGGATTTTGACAATCGGTGATTAATCTTTCTGACAAAAAGATTAATCCGATAAATCTTTTAAGAGAAAGATTAGTCAAAGATTAAAATTATACTCAAAATTAATCGTGTCTAGACGTACGGATGAAATAAACACTTCAACCGAAATGTATTTGATTATGGGCCATGATGACGCTTGAAATATTTCACGACCGCGTATATACCCCCTAGTTCAAACTAATGTTTACATTGCGAAAGGCTAAAACTCTTGAAATAGGGGCATTCGGGGGCTGATTTTAAATATATTACTGTAAAACTTATCCAAAACTCAGACTTAATGTGAATGTGACAAACATAGCTTCCAATGTTCATTATTATAACAAAATATAGAAAACTGCTTTTGCTTTTCGATCAACCGTATTGACCGCGTTTGACATCTGCCCACCCCAGTCACGTCAGTTTGCATTTTCGTAACGACAATTTCGTAGCGACAACGAACACAGATAGCAAAGCAACGCCAAATGTTTGGTTCGCTTGTGTTTATTCCAGTAAAGTGAGAAAAGAACGGGCGCGATTAGAACAGATCTAGTTTTCATGGCTTAAAATCAAGCGCTTGACGTTCGTAGCTGCGGAAAACGTGCACAAAGCCTAATACGGACGCAATAATAGGGTATTATTTCAGCAAACGATACCGAAACTGGAAGAGCTGCCTTGGGAGAGGTAGCGCTTGTTTAGGTCAAATTCTGTCACGAGTTTATGAAAACCAAGAGAAACCATGGCTACTGATATTAACGAGTAAGTACATTCAATCTTCAACATTATTTTCTCGATTGCTTTGTTAACTTGCACCATTTTACAACTAGTCGTCCTATGTTTCGGATATCCGATGTGGAGGAGCTTATACGCCAGACTGGCATGGATAGTTCGGATACTGGAGAGAAAATAGTGGACTATTTCAAAAATAAACGAGCAGCATTACAAAGTAGAGCCCGCCTCTACGACGGTTCGGACAATTCCATCAACTTTAGGTTGGATAACTTGCAACCGGTTCAATTACCACAGACGAATAGTCACCTTCCGAGAGAATCCTCGCCGGTGCCTAGTTCGAATGTTACAGAAGCTGCCGGCATCGCCCTGATCAAACCGCTTTCTGAACTGTCTGTGGCTGTGAACAGAGTGCCATCGTTTATGAGTCCCGGTGGTGTGACGGCCACTTCGCCATCACAAATTCCTCGAAATCCACCAACAAACATCATAACTAGCCCTACTGGTAGAAGCACGGTCCATGTAAGCCCGATATTATCTTGTCCCAAATTACACAGCGATAGGACAAACCTTCAAAAACAACTCCTATTGCAGCAATATAAACGAAAAAATCAAATGAAATGCGAAGCTATTCGAAGTGCCTCCCAACTGGCATCGAGCACACCGATTGCAGGTGAACCCTCGGAGCGAAGGGGCAATAACTTGCTGGACATCAGAGAAACGATCTCTCCTATCCACGAAGACCAAGAACATGGTACACCACAACGCATACTGCGGTCGCCAAATGCGAAACGGAGCACCGCACCGCACCGCATAAATACACCGGTACCTGCTACTCAGGATGTGCCCGATGGAATGGACCAAGACTATCGCGAGAACACTCCTCCGCGGGATGATAACCATGCAGTTGTTGTACCAGAAACACCAAGCCCTGTGCGCCGTTCACCTCGAGCCCCGAGCACACCTTTGAGTGGTCTATCGTTGCAGCATCGTCCACATCTATACGCTGCAATCGCCGGCCAAGCTAGGCTGATCGAGAATCATGTTCCAACCCCACGCAGGAGCATTCTAAAGAATTCAGATAAAAGCTTTTCTTCTGGAAATCGTGTGAGTTTTTCAGAGAATTTGATTGCAGTTCGTTCGATGACACCGGCTGGCTCGTCGAATGATTCGCAGATTACGTCGGACGAAAGCGACGAACAAGACAGGGAAATGGGTGAACCGAGAAGGAAAAAGTTATCTCTACAGCAGAGTAGATCACAAAAATCGAAAGGTAATGTGCAGCTGCAACAGTCTCGGTTTATGATGAATATGGCGGGGAACCAGATTCCGTCAGCAGCTTCTAGATCACCTGATAATGCTATTAGGCCGCTCGAAAATAGTAAGGACAATCAATCGAACAACGACAACTCTTCGATAGAAGTTACGCCACGTCGCACAGTCGAGACAAGTGTCCTGAATGATAATCGAAACGTTCATCTTTCTCGAAGGTTTTTTGCAAACAGTCGATCAAACGCAATGGAATGCATCGAAGAACTGCCACCAGCATCGTCGGGTACAACCAAAAGTAATCGTAATTGTACTAATAGCAACGTAATTAATATGATTATGGAAGATTGGGCGCATCCATCCTCAGAAACCATGGAAGTGGATGATCCGAATGAAAACTGTCGTCCTCAGGTAGCGAATCAAACAATCATTAAGTCACTTGCGATTACTAACATCGAGACACCGCGCACAGTTATGATGGATATTTTCGACCCACCTTCAGCATTTTGCGATGATAGCCAGCAAGGTGATGAATTGGACGGATCGAGAAGCAGCCCTATCGCGGAACAAGTGAGTTCGGACGCACCGGGACTAGATCGATCGGATCCATCGCGTAAGCGGAAACAAAACAGCATCGCCCGGCAAGGCTCGATTGATAAAAACGAATCCGTCGTTGCGCCGAATGCTAAAGGTTCGCTTGTGCCTACATGTGTTGCACAAAGAAGTATCGCACTGGCAGAACGTATAGTGAGTACACACTCACCGAACGATCATATCCCGTTGAATATGATAGAAGCTGTCGACATGATCCACAGCCGTGTCAATTCCGAAATCATTGCAAGCGAGTCGGAAAACGATCGGCGGACCACTCTCAACATGCCAACGAAGCGTCGCACCACCAAATTGAAGTTGGACGCCGATGCAGAAAAATACATCAAAAGTATAGAAGCGGTTTATTCGCAAGACAAGGTCAACAACAAAACCCATAGAAATCGGCGTAAGCTTTTTGCGCAGGAACTGTCCAATGAACAGGATAGTAATTGCGATGAGCCACAACCGTTGCCATCAACGCAAGAAGTAGCTGAACCCACACCACAGCCAGAGAAGAAAAATGGTTATGTGGTAAAACCGTTGTCGGTGGTCGTGCAGCGCTTATCGGCTACTACCTTAAGCATGGCTACAAACTCAATCCGAACACTACGGAATGCGGAACTAGAAAAGGATATCGATGAACAAATCATGGAGGACGTGCAATCTTCTGTTAAAGAACCACAAAACATGCAATGCGAAAAGCTGATCGAAGAACAACATGCAGAGCAGGACGGAATGGAAGATCGTCCGATTTTCGCTCATAGGAAATCGCCACCAGCGCCACGCTCGCCGAGTTGCGAAGATAACCGCCCAGTGGAAGTTGAGAAGACTGCAAAACAAAAATCGAAGCACGAAGTGAAGAACAAAAAGAAACGCACACATCAGAAGCAGAAGGGCCTGGATGAGTCCAATTTAATGATGGATAAATATTTGAAGAATATGTCGAACGAAATTCGGCAGCAAATTGAAAGTGATGCTCCCCGCAGAAGCCATCGTAACAGGCGACTGGCTGCAGAGGTTCTGCGTAACAACCCGGACATTTCCTGTCACACTGCACCGCGGTACGTGATGCCTACGATAAAAGATGTACTAAAATATTGTCAACTTTCAAACATGACCATCACAGCGGGCAACGCTAAGAAAAGGAGCAAAACTTCTAACGCGGCCAAGACGAAGACGGACATGAAAAAACAGAAAGTCGTCCCTCCTGCGACGTCCAGCGCGGAAAGGAAAGAATTAGGAGGCGGCATCGTTCCGAAAAGGGGCAGACCGAGAAAAAATCAACTTCAGAAAGAAACGTTTGATAATGATGGATTTCGCATACCGAACGTTCCGTCCAATCAGATACCGGGAACATCGTCAAACGGCCACAAAGCGACAGATCGTACGACGGAAACGAATTGTTCGTCCAATTCTGGGCTTCGGCAGGGTGTATCTATCGATTCGGGGCTATCATCTGCGGCAACGTTGGTATGTATCTCTCTTCTGCACCGACCGTACATCTTGGTAAGGGGATAGAGGGTATGTTTAAAATGTTTTCTTCTACTCCAAACCATCCAGACCGACGATGTAACAGCAACACCACAGCTAGAGCAACCTTCAACATCGAAAATGTCTTCTAAGCCGAATAAAAAACCAGTTGATGATCCCGCGCCGTCGTGTTCTTCTGCTTCTCCATCGCCCACTGAAATAATGGCGGAAAAGCGCAAAACCCTCGATTGGATGATGATGCTGATGGAAAATCAGCAGAAGCCACCTGTCGCGATTCTACCAATTGTTCAAATCCAAGGCTTTACCCATCTTTCGCTGGAGCACCTGACATTCGAGGAACGGGACGGCATCGAATATTCGTTCTACGTCTATTCTAATGGTGACAATTTCGGCTTTTTGCGATTTCCGCCCGCAACGGAAAAGAAAACCACACGTACAAAGCGTTGTTCACTGGTAAGCCACGGATCGCTTCGATAATAACTCAAAGCGAACGATCGGGCGGTAAATAATGATATATTTGTCTTTTTCTTTATAGAGATTTCTCATTCTTAGTGGATCGTTAAAATTCATCATCAACGAAAGTGTGGTAAATGCTGTGGGAGGTGACTTTTTGATGATACCAATCAGTAAGTACCTTGTTGTCAAACATAAAGAAACGTATTTATTTGTTTGTTTGTTATTATTTTTTGTGTGTTTGTTATTAATTTCCTTTTTTCGATACCACAGGTTCATCTTACCGTATTGTTAATGGACCAGACACCACGCTCATATTTATGATAAAAACAAGTGATTCGACTAATACTAAAGTAACTACGCATGAAAACGGTGGCTAAAAACAACGTGAGTGTTTTTTTCTATTTCATCGATAATTTTGTTAATAAGTTATAGAAAAATGGCTTAAGGTGATCCTGAGGAGTCCTTCACGTACGGGGAGATTGTTGCTTGGTGATGGGTCAGGACTGTTAGGCGCTAGTGTTACGTTTATTAGCAATATCAAAAAGCTTAGGACATACACTATGAATGTAACTATCTTCACTCGTTACAAAATAATCGCCTGTTGTATTTATCCTGTATGGAGGAGATGAATGTTCCCGTTTTATGATCTTTCTTTCTCTCTCCCTCGTTTGATGCTGAAAATTCAATAAATTGCATTGCATGAAGTATTCACTGGAGAAAAGCCGTCAATATTTGTTATCAAAATAGTTTATCACCCTCAGCTAAATATGCTTACGTGTGGATCGATTAACTCTACCATAGCTTTAATAATGAAAAAACGCCGCACGTGCTCAACCGGTACAACTGTCTCTTAATGTAGGCCATCGAACCGTCGACCGATGTACGCACAATGCCACCTGCTACACATCAAACTCCCTTAGACGCCCCGCTAAACGAAACGAACGGTGGAAATGCTGCCACCTTACATAATGTCTGCATGTCAGGTTAGACACGTGTGGCGTACCGTTTGCCGTTGTACCGCTGGCACACCCGCGTTGACCCACTTTTTCTCCATTCCCACCATGAGAGAGTTGTTGATTTCCGTTCGTTTGTTGTTTGTTTTTCTTCCGGCGCCCACGCGCTCGTTTGGAGTTCGTTCCTTTAGTGCGCGTCTAGCAGTTGGGTGGTTGGACATGGGGGTTTGGGGTTGATGGAGCGCTACGTGCAAAGAGACACGGCGCGAAGAACGTCACACGTGGGAGATTTATCTATTTGAGGGAAAAATGGATTATGCTTGAAGATGTTAGTGTTTGATGAAACAAATCCAATGTACCAATTATAGTTCGGTTCACGTTCATGTCCGACACTGAAGTGAAAATAACGCGTTAAATCAAACCGCATGGAAGTATGTAGACACATTGTAACCTTATAGGACGATTGCACTGGTTTGATATGTACTGGGAAATGGTTGCCGGTTTTTAAACACGATTTGCCCGCCCTTTTAATCATTTGTCACGAGTTTATAAAGGCATGATCACGTGGTTAGCAGCAGCAAGAAAGTTGTCGATGCACAACGGCACATCGATAGCAACCTGTAACTTTACACCTATGCCACCTTTCCTAACCCATTCCCCGAAGCCCTGGTGCCCAACACATTATGGCTTTGGCTTTCGTAGAGTTGGGTCGGTTGCCGGGATCATTAGTGTCGGATGTCTTCGTCCAGGACAGTTTAGTAACTGGCGTGCCATTGGATCCCTCGGGGCAGTCGCGTGGCATTAACGGTGCAAAAAAGGGGTCGCTCGTTGAACGAACGTACCGGCGGGCGATGTGAAACTGGCCACCGGCAATGTGTCGAAATGTGAGCATGTTCCCGACAAAAAGCCTGCCGTTACACGTGCTTTTGCGGGGACGGTACTGTACTGCTTCTGAGTTGTTTTTTTACGCGGCTATGCCGAAGAACAATACAAAAGACTAGCACATCTCATGTTACAAGCAGGTGAACGGAATGAATAATTGGGAACCGAACATTTCCGGGACGGTCGTTTAATGAGTTGCTCAAAACGACCGTCAAAGCTAAATTTATTTTGTAGTTGCCGAATGAAAAACAAAAACATAATAGAGAAACAGTAGAGAGTTATTTCCGTTCTGAAATCTATTACTAATATTAGGCGTACCAGAGAGTGGATGGTCACGTTCATCATTTCTATTCCTTTCTATCGGTACTTATCGAGTGTGTGACCACGGTCGGGTTAGGATTTCCTTATCGCAACAAAAACATGCAACATTTATGAAATGTAAAATAGCAGCCACAGCCCCGCAGCTGTTTGGCGCAACTTAAAAGGCGCAACACACAACTCACTAGCATTTTCACGTTTTTGCAGACAGGCCTTCATCGTCGGCTCAACGTGATATCGTTCAGGATCGGGTAGAGCGGCTCATGATTTATGAATGATATGTTTTGTTTCCAGCTGTCCCCAGATCTGATAGAGGTTCCAGAAAAACGTGACAAGTAGAATAAGAACGTAAAGGTGACGCGAAATGCGCTTGATTTGATGGTCATACGCAAAAAACGGCAACCCGCTATCCCAGCCTTAAGGCATGGAAAATGTTGAGAAAACCATGTGTTTCCCAGGAAAATGTGATTGAGCTCGGTTGTGGCAAGCTTCCAAGAACGGCGTAGTACATTGTGCCAAGGTAATGTGTTCTGAGAAACCCGAGGTACGGAGGTAATTTGTCCAGATTGTTAAGAACCTAATAAGATACCTAATCCAACATGCTCTGGTGTATGTGACCGTACGATCTACATCAACAGGACATGTTGTTGCCTTTTGCGAGTTGATAATCTTCCAGTTACCTGGATTTACCTGGTGTCCATAGAGAATTATATCCCATCTCGTAACATCGTCTCGTCCAAGCGAAGAATATTCAACAGCTTCGAGCGAACAATGCTGACGTAATAGTTTTCCAAAATTACACACATCGTGTACACCACGTGGGCCAACCGACAGTTGTCGCTATACTTAACAGTGATCGGAACAGCGACCAAATGCTGAATTGTAAATTCCATCAACTAAAAATACATTACAGTTGAGAAGAGCACAACATTTGCACATGCACATCTTTCCCGGCAGCGGTACGAGCGTATGTATTATTACGCCGTTCGGACAGATCCAATTCCGGTCCGCGGGCGAGCCGGGACTGGTGATAGCAAAACATGCTACATAATTCACCATGCACACGGCAAACCACGCTGCGCTAAGGATTCTATCGGTGGAACGAATGGAACCAAGAGTGTCACTGGTGTGTGGCGATGGCTGATGAAAGGTGGCCGATTAGTAAAGCCGTGTCGTGAGCACGTGTTCTGGCAGCCTTCCCCGTGACTCACGATGGGAATGGCAATGGCAAACGCTGGGGAGGATGGAAAATGTGACACCGGGCAGTGTTTGGGTGTAACCACACCGATGAGCGCATTGTGCATGAATTTCGCGGAAAATCTGCTCGCCTAGCAGAGTTCTAGGCGTGCGAGAACGCTTTACAATTATGGCCGGAAGTAGTTGAATTGCATGGGGTGTAAAAAACCAGGTAAGCATGTACATGTCATTTAAACGTTTGAAGTTTTTGTATGTTTCACACTGTTGGAAAAAGGACAAAAGAGAGGAATTTGCTCCGTTTTTAATTTCGTGCTATCAAGGTTTCCAAATCATGTCCGAAGTGATCTTAAGCTTTTGCTGCAAAATTTACAACCGAATATTAAAGCACTTACACAAGAAAAACTCGCACTAACTGCATAATTTATTCTTAAATTGCATACCAACACAAACGTGTTTGACACCCTTGAAGCCCTTTTAGAAGAGGTAGGAAAGGAAGAGCGAAGGGGCCGTGCGGGTGCCAGTTGGCTCTCACTCTCTCTCACTGTTCATTCTCTCGCGACAGCGCGCTCTCGCACAACGGGATTGCGTTTCTATCACAGCTGTTTTCGGATGTGAATAGAAACGCAACGTACAACAGTTTTATGTTATTTGATGCACATTTTCTAGTGCATCGATTAAAATTGTATTCTAATTCACATAAGGACATAATTAAAAACGTTTACCGCATACAAACGCACTTTTCCACTGCACTTCGAAGCGGCGCCTTTTTCCGGAAAGCGCGCCAACACACGAAACTGTTCATGCTGAGCGAGAAGGCACGAAAAACAGTGGGACGTACGACAGGGACAGCAGTAATGTTTCAGTGAGCGACCGTCAGTGCGTCGGACCAAACGGGGTGAAACGCAGCTAAACTAGGGGTTGCGGGGTAAAAATTGCTACTTGGGAACAGCATTAGATGCGTGTAATGTTGCTTTTGTGTTCAGAACAGCAGGAGAAACGCTACGCGTCTGACGTGTACGGTGCACAGTCGTCCGAGAGTACATTTTCACATCCGTTTTCCGTGGAACTATTAGTCCAGTGAGTTTGCAGTAAAAATACCATCCAGTCCAGACAAGTGTGGAACGAAATCAGCATCGACGCAGACAGTGCGTTGGTGTACATTATTCCGGAGAAGCAGAAGAAAAAAGCGCAGAATATCGACTGCGCGTTCGCCCGGTAGTTGTGAATTTGGGGGTGTTGTTTCTGGTGTCTGGTGCTTGAGTGAGGAATTTTGGAGCCAGCAATTAGCACGTTCACTGGTCGGGCAGCTGCGTAACAACACGCCGAACCGAACGGGTTCTTTCACGCTTTTCGACCATCAAGCAGGCGTTGGACACTAAAGCGAAGAGTAACAATCCACCCAGAGGAGAAGAAGTGCGTGTAGCACTGCGCGACGACGGTGTCGCGGTGCATTTGATGTTTTCCGTCGCTTGCTTTGTTATTCGTGTGTGGTTTCGGTGAATAATTTGGAAGAGTGCAGCAGGGAAGCCTTTGTGTGTGTGTGTGTGTGTGCTACGCCTTTTTTTAGCATAGCCTTCTTTTCGTGTCTTTAAAACCTGCCCACACCAAGTGTATCGTGTGGTAAAATCGCAAACGAATATTAGGGTGAGGTGGTTTAGTTTTTTGCGCGTCCCGTGGAATGGAATAATTGATGTGTACCGTCGGAAGGGAGAGCGCGAGCAAGTGATTAACAACATCAACAATAACAAAACCACTCATACACGCCTATCCTAGTGTGGGGTCGCGGAATTTTGGGCCGTTCGCGAACGTGCACGTGGAAACGCGAAAGAAAACGAGTGAAAGAGAGCAAAAGTGACTGGCGCGAACGAAGCGCGAAAAAAAGAAGAGTGTGTGTGTGTTTTTTTTTGGCCGTGTAGCTGCTCGCGATTGTTGTCTTCTCTGTTGTGAAGCGGCCATTTTTGTACTGTGCTACGGGGAAGTGAGCGTTCCGAGAATTTCCCTAAACCCCGTTTACAACATACTGCACCCCCCTGGCCGAAAGGGTGCGTCTTTTGTTTGGATACCATCGCTATTGCTGGTTTGGGGGATTTTTGCTGTTGTTATGCCCTCGCGTACATGTCGACTAGACGGCACCTCAAGTGGGCTTGATCTGTTGTGTTGGCTTCTGTGTTTGCTGCAACAGGCGTGTGTTTGTGTACGCCCGCGTCGTGTACTTCCATCTGGTGAATAATCTTGGCCGTGAAATAAACAAGACGCCAAATTGCAAGGGTGAATATTGCTTCGGTTTCGCGGAAAAACACCCAATTTTGTTGCTTCGAATAGACGATAGGGGCCCCGGTGTGTTCGTCGCTACGCAGAAAGCGGAAATTAGCAGCAAAGGTAAGTGTTTGCGAAACTGGAAGAAGGAAATGGTTCCGGTTTGAGGATTTCAAGGTTAAGAGATAGAAATTGCAGGTAGTTACCGGTGCTCAGGTGGATGCCACAGAAAGAAGAAGCTGCTTTGATTTATTGCCACTTCGCAAAACGAAGGTTCATTCTCAAATCCAGCACCAGCCACCGTTTATTGATCCAGCAGGCGTAGCTGGCATCATATAAACAACAATCTGTTGTTTATCTCAGTATATAGTCGAGATTTTCATGAAGTAACACAGCGGTTGTTTTACGTAGTACTTACTAATCAGGCAGGCGAAAGATGTCGTAAGAGATTTAATGTGTATAAACAAAAAACGATCAAATATAAACAACCACGTCCCGGTCCGACAGTCTTTATATAACACTTAACCATTCGCAGACGGCTCTTGGCGGTGGGCATGGCCTCCTTATAGAGATCCTGATAAAAGCTGTGACTGGGAATTACCTTTATACCCGAAAGATGGTAGTCTCTCTTCCCTACACGTAAGAGCGCGCGAATGGAAGACTGAATTTTTTGGAGATTTGAACCCTAGACCGTGTGTGTTGTAGAGTAGTCCGTTACCAATTTAACAAACTGCCCGATTGTGAGCTCTGTACGCAAATGGGATCAAAAATCCTTTCAAGCAGCTCTAACTCTCAAGTGCGATCCTATGCCAGATTTTTGGACTTTTTTGGTACTTAATTCTTCTTACTTAATTGGTCTGTGAATGCTCAAAAGCCGTCACAGTAATCGCGTGGAACGCTGTTTACGAGTTTGTAGAAGTGCTGTTTCGATGTGAATTTCTGCCGTTATATGTCAGCACACTGTAATTAATGGGTTAAAATAAAATAACAAACAGAATAGCGTATAAACAACCGACATGGAGCACAAAATGACGAACCAGCTCTTCAAACCCAAGCGTGTTCATCCATCCAGCACAATCTTTGAAGCATTTTATTTTGTCCTGTTGCCGTAAGGTTGTTGCTATTTTTGAACTGTTATTCCCTGGCACCACTATCAGTGACATCCTAGCCCTCGGCGTGGATTTTTTTTTTGCACCGCCACCATTTTCTTTTTGTAAAGATGTCTCGCGGCTCTGTTTGGAAGGGGCGGAAAAGGGCACAAATAAAATATGAAACAATTTTTTAATTATCTCACATGATTGTTCCGTGTATGGTGGGTACATAGGCCATCCCTGTACTTCACATTCGGTGTCATTATTTTGGCATGTTTGTTGTTTACATTGATAACATTGGACATGTGTTTTTCGCGCCACAATTTGTTTCTCTATTTTCATGAAACCCCAATACGGTTTTGTGTGGAAAGTGTGTTATCTGAGCTGTAATGCAACGAAAAATAATGGCCACTTAAGGCATATTTACTGATCGAACGGAAAATTTTGTTTTTTTGATTTTAAGAAGTCACTTTTAATCTTTGCTCGCTTTTCATTCCTTTTGTAAATTTTCGATTGTAGGTTCACGATGGTGTTAAAGATCAAACATCAAGCTGATTTCCTCTGTTGAATAAGCTTCTAATTAATGTATTTCTTCGTTATTTTAGTGAATATTCGCGCTTGTCTGACGTTCTGTGAAGGGAGCGATCACCGATCGACGGTTACCAACCGCACCAACGATGCCACTTTCCGTGACGAAAGCACCGGCTACCGGTGAAGATAGTAGCAAAGATCGGTTACTGGAGCCGCCAGCATCGCCGTTGGAAACGCGAAGCGAATCACCACCGATGTCACCATGTCCCAGCCCAGCCCAACCGCCCCAAACGACTATCGGAAGCGCCGTCGGCATTACTTCGGCCGTTGCCAACTTCTCCGTGATAAACTATGGTAAGAGCGATAAACGTGTTAAGATGTCTCATTGCGATACGTACGGAAAAGCCACGAAGTCTCCACGTGATCTGTACGCGAGCCCCGTACCGAGTGATCGAACGAGCACGTGGAGCGGCGATAACTGTCCCGAGATCGATCAATCGCACCAGAGCGACAGCAGATAGCGTGAGTGACTGATTAATAGTTCCGCGTTGGCCCTCCAGTGTCGTCAGCTGCAAAGGAGGCACGAACCCGAAGGCTTTGGGTAGGTCAGTGCTGCATGCGAGACGAAACGCGTCAATTTGCAATGAATCGAACACCTCCGGAGATGTTCGATCGAGTTTGATACGATGCGATGATCATTATCTCCTCAGTTTGTTTGATCCTCAGGCCACCAAACTACGCGAGAAAATGAAAAGAAGAGATAATCTAACATCCTCTTGGTCTAAAGTCAATATCGTCGTATCCATCCCCAGCGCCGCGCGGTATATCAACAGAGCAGCCGCCAGGTTTTCTCTCTTGCTTCTCAAACACACCCGATTGCGATTTGCATCTCCTGTGGAAAAGTCTTACGGACATATGGAAGGGGGTTGCAAACTGTTTAGTTAGAGGCTCCCGGGCCGGGTTTGCGGATTGATTGTGTGGTGTTCGCGTTTCATGGCGCGCTCGTCACGTGTAGTGGCAAGTGCTGTATGGTGTGTTACTGCGCGCGCCAACCATGCGCTCCAGTCAACGTGCTCTCTCGTCACTGAGAGTGCATTTATTTCTTACTTGTTTACTCTTCTTCCGCTTTTCAGCTGCAATTGGAAGCGCGAAACTGGCGGCCAGAACGAGACACAATAATATGCGGAGGGGTAGTTTGAGATTCCGCGCTCGTCGACTCCGCGAATTGAAAACTGCAAACGCACCGGACCGGTTGGCGGACTGCATTCGAGCCGGGAGTGTATTTCCATTGAAATGCAGCGGCCGTTTGTGAGAAGATTCATCAGCGCGGCGCTGTGGGAACGAAAGTAAAAGTTCTCCCTGGCCCGCGCGGTCGAGTATTGTTCGCAGAATACGGACCGGGCGGTCTACGGGGTGGTGTTGAAACGTTGTTGTTGATGGAAAGGATAGACGCCGTAATCGACCAGCAGCAGCGAGCTCGCGTTATGTAAACGTAATTCAGCTGGTTTCCAATTCCCTCGCTGTTTTGGTTTCCTTTAATCCTGGCATTAATACCAGGCTCTATTGGAAAGGTGTCGCCTGTATCAAACGACTTGTTTTTTTTTTCAAAGCCACCTTTTCTGGCTTGACATGTCCCAAAAGCATTGACATGTGTCAAGTTCGAAAGGTTGAACCATGCACGCTTCGATTGCTAGCCGGTCACTCTTTTGTCCTGCGCGGGCCCATCCGTGGTGCGGTCAAGATCCAATCACTTGCCAGTACACGTGACGTAGGCGCACGCTAACGTGTGGTTTTAAAAATGTACAATGGTCGACGATACTGAGACACGATGTGTTTTTTTTTCTGCGTTAAGCGTCGTAACCACATCTTCGTCATGGCACAACGCTCCCTTCCGGGGCCGGTCTATTCGGCAGATGGGGAGGATGGGTTCCGAACGAAATGACGTCAATTCATCGTTATTTTCTACAGTGAATTAAGGTGTCTGCGAGATGTGATTGGATAGTGTTGACGTAGAAGAAGAAATTCGCTAGGGTTTAAGAGCAAGCAAGAGGTTAAGTGAAAGGCAGACGTGTACTGATATGTACTGAATTAAATTATCGGAATGTGTTAATTGAACTGGAGATAACTTTATTTACCCCATGCAGTAATATACCGGATATAGTTGAAATGAATTCCTTGCTTCAGAGGCACCAGGTGAGGTTCGTTCGGCGGACCTTTGGTATATAAGATCGAATGATTCCACACGACACCATAATACCAACCAACCTCCACAATACAGAAACATATAGAATGACATAAACCCCAAAGCTTATTACGAGGATGTTTTGCGGTACTGAGCTCTCGCATAATAAAATAAATAAAACAAGCTCTCACACTGACCGTGGCTGAGTGTGGATTTCGTCGACAAACATCGTATTATCACTTCATCTTGCAAAGTCCATACCGCCACCTTGTTTTCTACACCTTCTACCCACCTAAACATCCTCCCACACTCTGGTCAGCTGAGTGAGATCTGCGTCTCGAAGAAAAGTGTACTACCAGGCGCTGAACAAAGCGGACACGTGACCGAGACGGCTCGCGTTAGGCCTCGTGAATAAAGCGACCAATAGATGAAGGAATGGATCCGATCGTAATGAATGCGGGCGAATGGGACAAAGTAAAGGAAAAAGCTGAATAAATAATGTATCAATTTCATTTTAGCAGCACACAGAAAGCTAATTACGGTAACATGTTGAACCGGATGTGAATCTACTGCAGCAGTAGTTGGCCAAAGGATGGAATCCGTCCCGATCGTCGTCAGCACGGCGTTGCTAAGCTGGCCGTTGTGTTTGTTCGCGCGAAAGTGTTGCACCTCACGCGTGATAACGGGTCGAGCACGTGGTTTTTAGCGTCCTGCGCCGCCATTAGACCCGGTCCGTGTCACAGCATGTGTGAGCGCACTTACGCTCCCGGCACGGTTCTCGCTCACAAACGCCACAGACTGACGCATAAAGTGTCGTCGCGTCAGACGGCGGACGGTATAGTATGGGGTAGTATGGGGTAAATGTGTGACTTCCTGCTTGTTGTGGATGGCACTCCCACATCGCTCTGTATTCCTGTCCTCCTCCCCCTCTTTCGATACACCCTGAGATAGTGGCGAAGGTGATTGCTAGAAACTCGCACACAATCGTTGCAAAAGGTTTACTGGGCACCAACCAGGCGGAACTGTTTCATCCCCCCTAGCTCTCTCTCTCTCTCGTTCATTCTCTCTCGACATCGGTTGCATCCACGTGGCCTCGGACCGGGTTCTGGGACGCGCGCGAGTGTGAAAACGTGTTGCAACGCGACGGCCTGCACGTTGTGTGCCGGATGGGTTTTACAAACGCTTTGCCCTTTTCGACGTGCCGGGCACCGGCGGCAAGTAGACGCTACTCACGCTCGGTGGCGGTGTGCCGGGGTATCTTGCCTTCCGCATTTGATGATTAAGGGATGGGAGAGCATTCCGACACCCGGTGGGACGCGGTACGAACAATAATCGGTGGGAATTTAAACTATTAGCAGGAGTCAATCTGGTGCTCAGGTCTCCTCAGGCATATGTTTACGGCATCGGAAAGGTGAATGGCCGACCGGATGGGTCGCATTGTGTCCATTTGGACAAGTAATTAAAAATCCGTCGGTTACCAAGTAGATAAGATCAGAGTGGAATACCTAGAGAAGTAGCGATAATCCAACTCTTTCGAGGGGGTATAACCAATGAAACCGTTCCTGGACGAATACTGGAGACTTAGACGTAATCGGATTAAGTTTGGCATGACGCAAGAAAAACTCTCCAACACTTTATTTAATGTCTCCTTATCAACAAGTCGTGATCTTTTGTTTCCTTCTTTGCTCAATATTAATGCTAACGCATTCTCTTTTGTCCGCCCAGTGGAGCTGACAAGTGCGTCTGGTAGGTTTCAAACCCATTACGAGAGTATCGTTCGTCTACTACGGCACTTCACACTGCGGTAGGGAATTTGCTGATGGCAACAGCATGCTCGAATGCCCGCAACCATACGTACCCTGCGAATGCCTTGTTGACTTCACTCCAGTGGCCCAGAACGTGATCTTGCCGCTCAGTGTGAGAGGGTGCGCGCGCGGGAGTGAAGTGCAGTCGGCGACCTCCCCCTGTTCCTGTTGGTATTTATTACCAGTCCCAGATCCGCTCCAGAACGCGGTTCTCGTCCAGAAGGTTGGAGGCGGTGTATTTATTTAAATCGGGTACCAGCTGAACGGTGTTTTTTTTCTACACGCGGCAACCACCGTGCGAGAAATGGCAGAATGGGTTCTATTCATTTCCGAACGGTTCCGCGGCTGCGATGCAATATGATTTAAACTAAATATGCGTCGGGTGGGCTTTTTTTGTCCCAAAGTTACGTACTGTTACTGGTCGATGGTTCATGTCACCTAACCGTTCAAGTGGTATTGGGTGTTTTCATGGGTCGGGTAGTGCAACGTGAGGATTTTTTGTGCGACATTGTCGTAAATCCACACAGTGACTCAAGCAGAGCAGAGGGAATGGGGCGAGCAACACATGAACTGATGTTATTTATTCGGGAAAGCCATGGGATGATCAAACATGTTTTAGCTCTTGTACGAAGCTTGCGTTAATAATAGATCTATTGTACTGTTTATTTGCAGTTGGAAAAATTCAAAAGCAATCATCCTACAAATCATCGGTCCGTTGCCGAACACCGTACGAGCGGTGTAGTCTTCGGCCCGTACAGATGGACGATACGACCAACTCCTCAACCTTCTCCTCGATGGAGTTCGGTTGTAACAGTAGTAGCAGCAACAACAGTACCGGTATTGGGTGTGAAACCAGCCCCGAATCCAGCGACCTGCAGGACAGTATCGATACGGAAGACGGAAGTACGTCCGGTCCGCGATTACGCAGCCGCCGATCGATGAGTGTCTCCTCCAGCGGTTGTTCCAGCTCGATGGATGACCGGAACTTTGACTTCTCGCCGCTGGGAAGCATCATTAGCTGTCGGTAAGTTGTGTGCGCCGCGATGCTAATCGTCTGTGTGATTAATTCTTGTGTTTTCTTTTCTTCGTTCCAAATTGTAGATGTAACTCGTACAGCATGTCGGACTTTGATGACGATGGGTTTCGCGAAGAAAGCAGCGTATCGTCGGCGTACGCCGTACTGTCCGGCTCCCGTTCGTATCAACCGCACCACCCACTGCATCACCATCACCAGAACGTACCTCACCACCCGAACAATCACAAAGGACTATTCGATATAGCGCTGAAAACGGTGAAACTGATCCGGCGCAACCAGGAGCTACAGGTGCGGCTGGCCCAACTGCAGGAAGAGACAAACGCATTCATCGATTCGGTAATGGCCAACCCGGAGAACGAATCGCTACGTTCGCATTTTTACAGCACACAGCACAAGCGTCTACCGACAGTACCGGTGACGGTGCAAAAGTAAACCCGGACCTGGGAGCCGTTTTTCCGGACGGAATGATGAAAAGCGCTACAATTGAGTTGCTACTTTTGCTGTTGAACAACTTACAATTTCTTCGGTTAAAATAACTCCAAAATCCGTATGATTCGTGTCTTTTTGTTGGGCCACGGATATACGGCCTCAACCTCAATAAGTTCAATACGTTAGGCGTTCTAAAAATTAGGATAAACTAGTTTAGTTTCGTGTTTGTTTAATCAATCCCTCATAGACAAGGCTAGGCCTGGAGAGAAGGATGTTTCTTTTAACTTATTGCCCGAAAATCAGGCACTAAACGTGTGATGGCGCGACCCTAAATTTTCATTCAACTGGATCGTTGTAGCGTGGTAGGATCATGCTAATGTTGTTTGCTAATCATATTAAAACTATTTAATCGGAGGTGGTCTTGCGGGGTAAGCAATTGCGAATGAAATAGATTGTAGTACTGACACAAAGCGACAACACCGTGGACACTATTCCGATTTATCAATATAACAGTGCTAAGCCACTATTTCAATAAGCAATCAATTTATCGTGAGATGTAAGCGTACTGTATGAATGAGCTTTTGCTGAATTTGTACGCCAAACCCGTATATATATATATCGGTACGATGGACGAAAATAGAAACAGTGAGGGCTTACAAGGCCGCCATTATGAATTTTCCGTTGTATCGGTATGTTTTCTTGTGTGTTAGTATTCGATGGAATCGATATGAAGTGATAAAATAAGTAAGCAGTCTTCTCAGTGAGTTAGAATGTAACAATCAAGAAATGGCTATCGATGTCCGAGAAAGTATACATTTTCTCCCCGTTTCACAGTGATTACAGTAGTTGCCAATGTTTTGTGGCCGATATTTAATTATTGTGATTATAATTTGTCCAAAGCGACCATCCCTATCTGTAGCAGTTGATAGAATTTGCGCACAGTTTTCCAGAGCTGCCACTCTAGTTTTTATTTTAACTTTTAACTAAGTTAACTGTTTCACCTTGTTCATAACTTGTTTCCTTAACTGGTCCAATCAAATCACTTTTAAACACGAAACAAATAAGAAAAGAGATGTAATACAAACGTATGACAGGTAGTTTTATGTTTTTAACCGAATATACATTAAGTTTCGTATGAAACGTTATGGACGATAAGGATGAAAATCATATTAAGCAAATATCATTCGCGAGACAATGTAATTATGGATCGGGATCGGTATGGGGGTGCCGTTAAGCGTGTTCCGTGGTTGGCCAGACAAATCTCAATCATATTTATTAACGATTTAAGCAAAGGTGAACACAATAATATTGTACTTCATTACGAACGGTTGAATGTAATTCAGCATAGAAACGAATCCCCGATTCGTATCGCATTCGTTCGAACCGAGAAATAAGATAGATTGCGTGAGGAAAGTTACGTAAACTCCAAGTGGTATTTATATTTAATTATTTAACCTAAGCAAGGATAACTAAAATAGATGAAAAGCTTTTTTCATTCTGCATTGAACCAAGAATGCGTGTCATGGCGAAATGTGAGAAATAAAGTTGAAAAACTCTAATAAAACAAGGTAAGTTTGTATTAAATGTATTCTCAAAATGTACCAATTTCGAGGAGATTTTCTGTCTCGTATTGGTAAAAGATTTTCTCTCAATCGTGTATTAGATACTAGACGCTGGTACTCTTTTAATTGTCCCCAAGAAGACCCTTAATTGACCCTGTTTTTGTGATGGGTATGCATACATTTTTGCCCACTGGGAACACATGAAAGATCGCTTTGATAGTGTCACTGTTGTAAGGTTCCGCAAAAGCTTTTAACCCTTGCGTTGGGAGCAACAATGAAGCATTTCCATTTATTTAATAATTCGTTTTTGTTTTGTGTTGTGTTTTTCATGCATTAATTCGAGATTTTAAGGAAATGAAGTTAACAAAAAAAAATTCGAATTTTTTAATTAAACATTTATTACATACGCAACCGGAGTTCAAATCACAACTGGACCATACGCAACGTATCTCACAAATCGAAACAGTCTTCAAAAATTGTAAAACTTTGAAAGATAATTGAAACTATGCTTTCATTCCTTTGGAGAACTGTTTTAATTGCAACTTCTATACTATTTATTTTTACTTACACATTAATCTGTACCCATTATGACTAGTTAGATTGACATGTTTGAAAACACCATGCTTATTTTGCTTCTTTCAGGGAATTTGATTGTTCCAAAAGTCCTTCACCATGTCGGCCGCCTTTTCCCCCACCATTATAACAACGCCATTCGTATGTGCCGATGGTATGACCGGGAAGATGGAAGCGTCCACCACGCGCAAGCCGTTAACACCGTGCACGCGCAGTTCGGGATCAACAACCGCCTCCGGATCGCTTGCCGGGCCCATTTTGCACGTGCCGGACTGATGTTGAATGCTGGCCCCAACTTGCTGCAGACAGCAGCGCCAATAATCGTCGGATCGGAAACGATGTTTCTCGCAGCCATAGAACGGTGTCGTGAGCAGCTTCGCAGCGTACGAAGCAAAACTGTCGGATTCCCCGATACGTACCGCCATTTTGATGCCCTCCACCATCGTGGCCAGATCGTCGGGATGGTCGAAAAAGTTGCCTTCCATGTGTGGCCATCGGTACGGATTGCGGCTCTTCAACCATATCCGGCCGCGACTTTTTGGGCGCATCAGCACGGGTGCAATACCGAACGCATGCTGACCACGAGCCGGTCCGAACGATCGTTCGTAGAACTCGCGCGTCATACCGAACGTGTAACGAAGCGCACCAGACTCATCGTTATTGACCGCACCCGTTCCAAGCACCAACTCCACATCCGGATAGTCGTCCGGCGAGCGGGAGTTATTCGTCTTCACGAAGGCGATGCCTTCTGCGCCACCGGGCACGGTGAAGGGACCGCTGCGGCCCAGCAGATAGCTAAGAAAGTTGACCGGACGGCGCATGTCCTGCTCCCGGATGGTGACGGGCTGGTTAACGGTAAACACCAAACCGGAGAGTGTCTGGTGGTCCTGGAGGTTGTAGCCCACGCGCAGATCCTTGATGACCGGAATGTCCAGTTGCTGCAGATGTTCGCGAGGTCCCACTCCGGACAGCATCAGCAACTGGGGCGAGGCGATCGCCCCAGCCGCGAGAATTACCTCCTTCCGCACACGAACAGTGTAGGTCCGCTTGTTCTTGGTGAACTCCACCCCAAAAGCGGTCTTTGTGAGGGGATCGATCAAAATTTTGGTAGCCCACGAGTGCGTCGAGATGTCCAGGTTGGACCGATAGGCGACCGGTTTCAGGTAGGCACGGGCTGCACTACATCGTTCGCCATTAACCATTGTGGCCTGTGCCTTGTAGAAGCCCAGCTGCACGGGATCATTTGGATCGATACGTCGGTAGCCGAAGCTTTTGCCTGCTTCGATGTATCGCTGCAACATCGGTGTTTCAAACGAGCTCTCTTCTATGTGCAGATAGCCTTGTGGGTTGTCGTACTTTCCTTTAATCTTCTCCGCCTTCTCGAAGTACTTCCGCACGTTCCGATATCCCCAGCCGTAGTTACCCGCCTGTTCCCATTCGTCATAATCACGCTGATGGCCGCGGCCGTACAGCAAGAAGTTTATCAGACTCGTACCGCCCAAGCCGCGTCCTTTCGGCCAGTAACAAACGCCCTGCTCAAGGCCCTTGCACGCATTGCGCATTGGGTCGGATCGGTATCCCCAGCTGTATCCTGGAATTATTGAACCAAAAGCTCAGCGAAAGGATGTACGCACACCAAGATGTACGAGACCCACTCACCTGTAGCCGTCGTCAGGCCCGCCGTTAGCGGCACGTTCGATATAATGTTCTCCTCCTTGCCCACCTCCAGCAGCAGTACGCTCCATTCGGGAACTTCGCTCAAACGGTTGGCCATGACGGAGCCGCCCGACCCGGCGCCAATCACGACAAAGTCATACTCCTTTCGAATTCGCTTCGTCTCCGGTATCGGCACGGATGCATTAGGGCCCGTGCGCATCAGGTAGCTCAGCTCATCGAACAGACTTTCGAAGATGATCGATGTGGCGGATGATGACTGACCGAGGACCGGTGCGATCGTGAGTAAAACCATCATTAACAGTGGAGCGAACCATCGCGTGCCAACCATTACGGCCCGTCCCATCTGCGAGATGGAATTGAAAGAACGAAGTGATGATATCTTAATGTTTGAAGATCGCAAGAAATCGCCGGTGGCATGGTCAGGTTTTTTTTCTCTAATGCTAATTTTGATGCTCCTAACGCCCGACCCGACATAAATCGAATGTAGTTTTTGTGGAGGGCACGGCAATAATGGCATCAAAGATCGGTGAAGGTTTTTGCCGTGCATTGAGTGCATAAAAAAAGCGAACCAACGTGTTATTCCGATAGGTAATTGCGAAAAACTCGCACAAACATCAAAGATGGACAATGATCGATTCGTTCGTTAGATTAGCCGGTTTGTGTGCGGTACTGGGGTTTGTTGCGCCGACGGACGTGGCCACGGTTACGCAAAACAATAAGGAAACAATTGATGTGTCCGTCAAGAATTTGAAAAGATAAAAATAAAAACTAAGGGCGCCATTTTAACAGTCCGTTAGACATCCTAGCAGGCGGTGTCAATCAGTGTTTATGGTTACAACAGGACGTTGAGGTGTGGTAAATTGAAGATCACGTCCGCGTGGTAGGTAACAGCCGATGAATTATTGCTGCTTGACATCTAATTTCATGGTGTCGTGTCATGAATTTGAAACAAAGAGGAATCACGATTGCCATAGGCAACCTTCTTACACACTGCACGAGATTGTTCTCAGCTTTAAATGACTTCTAAGCATTGTTCCATCGCCCGGTTCACAATGAAACTGTCTAAATTGCGGTGTCCTTACATGTGTCACGCAAACCAGTTCTGTGAAGAATTCAATCCGTTTCGCTCTTAAGACATATTAGAAGGTAGATCCTCTCTGACTAAACATGGCGGCGCTCGTTTAGTGTGGAATTAGCAATCCATCCACTTAGGGTTTAGCGCATATTTTAATATAATTATAGTCCTCAGCTAAACGGGGAACGACCTAGCATCATCGACCTCGTAACCTCGCACATCTATAAACACTTTGATCCACTTTAGAACTTGAAAATTGCCTTTAAATTTTGACAAGTATCAAGTGTTACACTGTTTCTCGGGCGTTGATAATTGAGTTTTGAGCTAGAGCACGCTCAATGGTTAACGAATGCACATGATGCACTTTGCACTTTCAAACCACTTACGTTCCACACTAGAGAGCGTCAACAGATGAGGGTCCTCGAAGTCTCTAAGCGCAGGCACTGCTGCACGCACAACACTGGTCATGTACGTCTGCACGCTACCAGGTACGAGGATCCGCTTCAACCGAGGCTCGCACCATACGCGGCGAGAAACGAAATGCAACTAATCCAAAAATGCCCCAACGTCTAATGCAACGTCGGTTCGTGAGGAGCACTTGCGGTACGTTTTCGGCTCGGGAGGGATAACGTGTTCTTCCAAAGCCATCTAAACACTGGCTCTGCGCGAGTTAGAGGCGGCGTTGATGTCCGGTGGGGAGCTTAATAGAGAGACGGCCGAAACCCGATCAACTCGATTCAAGCGTCCTCGCAATCGTGACATATCGCTGTGTGTGAGCGCGCGCGCGGTATTTGGCGGATCGCGGACCGGATCGCACATACATCGTGCGGCGCGGTAGTTCTTGATCGAAATACAGCGAAACAGACACAGGGTGTGCAACCGTGTCGAACACAGGTACTTGACGCGCGTTTCGCGTATCAATCCGCTGGTTCGCGATGCGCATCAAATTGTTCAAATCGACGGCGATCGGTTACACACGATCGTGATGGGCGAGATCCCCATAAACCGTTCCTTCGCATTTGGCCATTTTGCATACACACGGCGTATGCGCGAAGGTGAAGTTCAGGTGGGCCGCCGTGTGCTTTGCACGGACAGCTGCAACGGACCGTGTGACAGCAGCGCTCAAGACTTCCGAGAGACCCCGGTGTGTCGAACGTTTGGGCCAACCGGCCTCTAATCGGTCTAAAGGCGATTGCGATGCGTGCTCGCTGGACGTAACCATACTTAACGCTGTGACCTACATCGAGCAAGTTCTCAGTGAAGCCTCCGCCTCCTTCCTGCCTTCGGCACACCTGTCTAGAATGTGCTCGACGATGGCGATCGACGGAGGGCGATTAGAAGGTTCGTCGCTTGTGCACGACCCGCTCGGATGGATGTCGACGAACGCGCGGTATCCGATCTACGTTCCAAGATCGGCAGATCCGGTTTGTCGACTTTCGGTTTCGGTGGCCCCTGTCGGTCATCTTGCAATCGGTGCCAACCATAGCACCGATCGATTACACCATACGGTAATGAGCGTGCTCGTGTACTCGCCCAGCACGCCTCAGAATCTCCGCCATTTTGAATTCTTGTCTTCGATAGCAACAAATTATTGAAAGTGTGTCCAAACTGCTCAGTTAAATACGTGATATTTTTACAGATGACTTCAAACCGGACCCTTGCGTCCAAAAGTCATTAAACTCTCTTTTGGTTTCTTCAATCTATCTGCTGCAGAACTCGCCAGAGCTCTAGCCGCATGACACGAATACTAACGTAGAGTTCTTGGCAAGTATTAGCATATTACGATCAAAAAGAAAGTGAAAAAACAAAGACCTCGGCGGGAATCGATCCGATTAGTGTGCATGACAATAAAAACATTCTCCCACCATGACTATCAGGAAATTGTTCCTGCAAAAAACGTCCCAAACTCGGGACGATTCGAACGATGATGAAATTGGCGCTGTATGGGTTTTCGATAGCTTAGTAAGTAATTTAGCAGAAGATTAGACTATCTTTCTGCATTCGCTTTTAGTATCATCTTTCGCAAAATGAGCGAATTTGAGTTTATTTTTTTCGCACTCCACACGGATCGCCGTGCGCCACAAAACCTGTTGCGGCACCGTCTCTCCTTTTTGCGATGACCGGCATCGGGACTGGTTCGTCTCGGGTCGATGGCTCTCCTCACACGAGGCGTATCGGGTTCACAGTTTTTAAACCAGATAGAGCCTTGACATAATTATATTTGGCATCGAAACACACTTCACGTCGCAGTTCCCGATTAAATTCCCAACTCAGCGTCCTAATGCGCCGCGGAACTTAACGGATCGGTAGATGTATTTTGTTTTTCACAATTTGTTGCATTTCTTCCACATTTCAACTGAGGAGGATGATGAAACTGACAACTACATCCGAATACGAAAGAGGTTCTGTGCAAGTAAAAGTAAAAGTGTCCAATAAAATAACAGTATCCACCCTTTAACGGTAACACTGTCCTTGAAAACCCCACGTGATCATTCAGGGTGGATGTGCGTATGGGGCGGTGGAAAACGATCAAAATTAAACTTTATTTTCTTTCCCTTTTTCCGAACCACACAACCACCACCGCAACGCAGAGAACCCGGACGCGGACCCGGCGGGTTTGGAAGTTGGTTCGGTTTGGTTTTGGACCAGTTACCGAAGGGGGGGTTGTGATTGAAAATGGAGGTCATGTTGTGGCGGTGTGCCTATTTTACCGAAAAAGGTGGCACTGAACATGAAAGGCAATACGCGAACGGGTTTATCATTTTGTTTTAACAAGTTACTCATTTCAGGTTGATCTTGTCCACATTGCCGTCCACGTGTGTCTGACAAGAAGTGACTTCCATTGGGAATTGTGTGATTGTAAAAAGCGGAAGGGTCTTAAATATCTTGAAGTGTACAAACTCCTCCAAAACAAGGGAGTCCATTGAACGCAACAGTATGGTAAAGGTCTGTTCGTATATGAAAAAGTGGTCTACGTGTTGTAGTACACGTGTACGATGTTGCGGCAGCCCCCACCCTGTTCGAGAGGCTCTTTTCGTTCATCTTCTTATTGATTTTCTACAATTTAGTCGGTGGTGGTTATGGTCTGTCTAACTCCTTTTACTACTTGGTTGTTGAGCAAATATCAGTGAATTAATTTTATCCATAATCTGATATAGAGAGATAAGAGATAAAATAGTCAGCGACCTCCTGCAGGTTATGTTGCAATTGAGATTTGAACTCTGGTCGAGTGTGTCAGCTTATCATACGATCAGCTTATCATTTACAGTTTATTGATCTATTTTACTACTATAACAATATTTAAGGATCTCTTACAGAATCCTGCTGTTACAGCTTACTCACTTGTTTCCAAAGGAGAAGAGACAGATCCCTACAGGTCTAAAATCTCTATAAGTCTACTATATACAGTTGTTCTCCGCTACGTGAGCAATGAGTTTATAAATAAAACAAGTGCAGTTACATCGCGGATTCATTCGATCGATAATACCGTTCCAACGGTGGAAGGAGTATTTTTTTCCTTTTCATCATCGCCATCATGATGGTGAGTAGAAGTCGATCAGGTTATCCTTGAGATGCTGTGCCATGCACTTATGCCATACGTATGCACCGGTTCGGGGATTGTCCATGAAAGCCGACTTAAAGCAGAGAAGAAAAAAAGCAATATTCACAAGGAACGATTACAAGGTAAACAGTGAAGATGATATGCAAAAAAGGGCTCTGTACTGTGCATGCTCCGTGCCGTTCTGTGACCGTATGCACCTTCATGCATCACAAACAATCACAAAAGAGTTTTGTGCAGCGACTCATCATCGCTTTTATCGCTGATCGTTCATCCTGTGCCAACTTGATGCTCGTGTCGGCGAGAAAATTATGTCACTTCCTTGCAAAATTAATACCGCGCAGCACCGGTTGGTGCCCAATTTTGGTACCGATTTTGCGACGAATGACAAATTAATCGATACGCACCGGTAAGTGGAACACAACATGGGTTGTATGGGATGGGCTTTACAATTCTTCCACCAATTCCACCCATCCAGGGGTTGCCCTTTTATGGGGAATGCGGAATTATTTGTTTGTAGGTGAAAATGAGAGAAATGAGTTTATTTATTCGTAACAGTTATCGGTTTCGTCGGTTGATCGATGGAATGAGGCTACCGGGCATTATTCTATTCAGCCGATTTGTTGTGTAATGCACGCCCTTCCAGAGTGTGCGTTGTGTTGCTTTCGTTGCTGTGGAATGGAAATGGAATCTGTTATCTGGCAAAGGTTGAGCGTATTTTATCAAACAACAAACTCACCGACACGTGACAATTTTGCGTTAATTCAACCACAACTTGCGACAAACGGCTCTTGAAATCCTCACCATTGCGTAACGCTACGCAATGAATGAATCCGTCCGTCTACGTGTGGGTGAAGCTCAGCCAAGCTTACGCTGTGTTGCTGTCGCGGCTTTTCCTATGATCCTCGTCGACCCCTTATCGCTTTCCTGTGATTTATTCACCAAGTCATGCTTCACCTTCAAACTAATGATCGATGCTGATGGTTTCTCATGAATGGCGGTCAGTGGTGTTAGTTGCATTAGCGACTGATCTACTTTCGAGCGTTTATGATACCGATTGCAGTGCACATCTCGACTTTTCGCTCGCGGCGAAGAGCGTTTGGGGGGTGTTTAGGCCATCACAAAGCATCCAACATTGCAGCGACGAGATGGGTTTGTCCTTTGCAGGCTAGAAAATGCATAAAATAAGCTGCAAATTGAAGCAAATTTCGCTAGAACGCAAAGAATAGATGATTGTGCTTTTGTTGCCACTCGACTGCTCCATATTGTTGCGATCTTGTCGCGCTAATGGGTCTAAATTGTGCGTAATAAGCCGGCGTTGCGATTACTGAAACTGTCGCACAGCAAACAATTGATTATGGCACGATGGATTGCAGATAATTCTGCGCGGGATGATTTTTTTTATTCGCACATTTGACACAACTTTTTGTTGGTGTGAAAATTGGATGTGTAAAGTCGGATCGTCGGCGATTAAGTTGTGATTCACATCAATCGTGTCATCGGTCATATCGCGAAAGGGTTCCACTGTTGACCCTGTCCAGTGTTTTTGTCTGCTTGTTGTGATTAACCATCAACGAGGTCAACCGAATCGATGGTGGCTAGCCTTGGTGTGTTAATTGAGTTGGTTATTGCTGCATACAGGCAAGCGCCACCCCGTCACGCCCCAACGCCCCACGAGCAACGTCCAACGCCAGCGAATGTTGGTATGTACGTTGTATGCTTTTCTTTTGCAGGATACTCGCTGTGGGGCGATCGTGTCTGCCGGTGCGCGATCATGTTGCACAGTGCGTATCAGTGGAGCTGACACGTGTCGAACGGATGGAGCATGTCGCGCAACATCTCGGGTGGTTTCCCGCGCAGTTATCAAACGCAGGGTTGCTCAGGTTATTGATGTAATACATTACTTTACATTACCTGAAAAAGAAATTACATTACATTGTAAAGATTGTAAAAGGGCCATAAATTCGACGTATAAGAAGCACTGACCTTCACTCTTCTTGTTGAGTAATTCACGTAAAACGTACGAAACAATTGCTTCCAATGGAACTTTTCGAACATATCTTTTGACTTCTGTACTACAACTTCAGAACAGGGAACTATGTAGATCAGATTCAGAATAAAGTTTGTAAGAGACTTAATTCGACTTCGCCTTTTTAAGCTTGTGTTCAAAACTCCTTGTTATGATGATGAATGTAGATCAAGATCATGAATATGCATGTTTGTCTCATGTGTCTTTTAACCAACTTGTTACTACTACATTGTTTAAAACCGCCTGATCTGATACCGTGAGTCCGCCTTTTCGACTAAATATTTTAAGAATTAAATATCCGAAAGCACTTGACACTTGGCAACCCCTGCGCAGTACCACCGATGTAGCACAGCTCGATCGCGTGCAACGAATTGGGGGGGTTAAAAATGTAGCCTCGATCGTACCGCCGACGACGACCACGCGGAAACCGGTGCGTTATTGTGCTCGAAAATCTGCGATCGTCATTTAGTGATAGCGCTGCGCCGTGAACAGGACCTTTTCGCAGTTCAGTCTTGGAAGTGAACCGAGCTGGAAGTGGATAGCTTCGCGAGTGGAAGATACTGTGACCTGGGCGTTGTTGATATCTCTGTTGCAAAGAAGTTCTAAAAGTTACTTGTGGAAAGCAAATGTATAGAAAGTGTTTGTGCAGAGTGCTGTAAAGTGTGATGTAGTGTTGTGAAATGATCGGTCACATTTTTCGAATCAATTGATGTGAGGTGCAATTTATATGTCTGTGAAGTATCGAAAGAAAAGTGAAGCGTACTGCAGCTGTAATAATTGAGACAAATTTCGCTGAAACTTCAAGAACCACAAATGAAGGATTTTACTGCAAAAATGGTACGGAAGTTCTCTCGCTCCTCAGGCGACAGTTTGAGATTAGATTGAAATTCCGGTTTTGCTGGTCTCGAAAAGAATTATAGGTTCTAGGCCTGAATAGACACACCTGCTTTTCCACTTCGTTCCAGAACAAGCCAACTTTCGTGCCGTGGTTAGGGACCACCCTTACAGGTGGCCAGTGATTCCGCGCTCATGCAAACGCGCCTTCGCCTCCGCGTTCTCTCATGCGTAAAAGGCAAAGAACATTGCCTTGACATAGGGTTGAGGCGGAGTGCCACTGGTACAGCTGCACGCAAAAGTGATTCATTGACCGATTGCCGGTCAATTGTTGCGATTCTTGTAGCCACGATATGAAGTTAGAATTGTGCAAAGCGGTGTTGAAGTTAGCGCTTTTGATATGAAGTAAAAGTGTTTAGAAATTTAATCGAGTGTTTGTAACCGGCAAAGATTGATGCGTTGTTTGCGAAAAGTTTGGCTATCGTTTGCTTTCGTTATTTCAGTACTTTATCGTTCTCTTTCTCAAGCGCATTGCATCAGAAAATGCAGAATGAAATAAATCGCTGCTAGATCCAAGTAGCTCACCGTTCGGACGTCATTTGTTGGTTGAGACTGTTATGCAACATTCTGGATAGAACGCATCGCAAGTCGGGAGCAATGTGTTAATTGGGGGTGTTAATTTTTGCATCTCGTCTCGATGATATAATACGATCAGTTTCAGGTACGATCGAATGCCACTGAGTACATCGTCGGTTTGTACTCATCGATATTAATACACACAGTCCAAAACAGTTCCAGTGCTTGCTTTACATCGTGCTGTTGATATGGAACGTGTAAAATGAATCAATTGTGAAGGAGTCAATTGCAATCAGTGTGCTATTGTTGTGCTTTTTTTACCATTCGGAATGTCATTTGAAGATGAAATGATGTTAATATGCCAATAGGCTCATCTTGCCACATGTGCCACATGAAGCTGTGAGGTCACATACGGACCATGCAAATTATCCACCACGCATGAGGTGTCCTACACCCGTATGAATGAATATATGTGACTGTTTATCTTTCCTCGAGAAAAAAAAAACAAATTTAACCCTCATTGCTGCGTGTCATTCAAAGCACATCACAACAACAAACCGCGCTCCGGCTTTGACGGCTCTAATAGTCGCCAGGGAAAACAAACCCAACCCGGGGGCCCGATTTTTCGCCCGGCACGCTGGACCTAACCTTGAACGGCTTGCAGTTTGGGCCAGACAACAGCAAGAAAAGGTAACGGCAAACAAGAAGCGCCACCGAACAACGTGGATGCTGTCGTAACGGATGGTTTGTGGGGTTTTTTCGGGGAGAAAATTTATGCTGCGACATCAATCGATGTGAATCGGGCAACATTGTGCGTTAGAGCAGCCCGGGCCGGCCTAGAAGTCGTGTTGAAGAAATTCGTGGTCCGCGTAGAGTGTGATAAAGTAGTCGGTGGGTCGTAAGAGTGGAGCTCTTACTTAACATTGGGGTTTCTGAAGGTGGAAACACTGGTGATGCTTGAACTAAGTGTTGCGTTAAATGGGCCCTTGTAAAGAGAACAAATCGTTTCGATGACGAGACACTATGGCGTTGATATTCACATTTGTCTAAAGAAGAAGTCGTGTGAGATGTCGCCTGGTAATAAATTAATTGAATTAGATCCTCCAAATCGGAGTCAGTCCCAAAGTGGAAGTGACAAAGGTTATATTAAATTTTCCAGTTCTACTGCAGCTGGGGTTTTGTTGGGAAAATCCATCATAAAGTCCCCCTTCCTTGGAGCTCTAATAATTGGACAAACACGAATGACATAATCGATCGATCGCCGATTTATTTTTGCACGAGCACTGATTTATCCACCCCCCGGGGCGGATTGACGCTGACACGAAGCTACGTTGTTTCCATTCCATTAGCTGCGTCATTAACCAAAGTAACAAAATGTACCCAACCAAAGTTGCCGGAGGTGTTCGGTGCGTTAGCATTAGGAAGTGGACGAGGATAAACAAAAAAAAGAACTGACCTGCCGGAAACACTCTGTGTGCATTTGTGCCGAATTTTGAGCACCGAGTTTTGAAGGTCACCCGATTACTCCGTAAAGAACTTGCGCTATTTGGTGAATGTACGCAAGCGTTCGCAGAGCTCATAACGATTCGCAAAGATTCGCACATGACTCGGCGGTTTTTGTTTACTTTCTTTCGAGTCATCGTTCGTTTGAGATGGTTTGAAGACATGTGGGGGTTCATTAACGATCAATCGTATGGAGTGTAATTGTGTGCACCAGCGCTTTCAATTCAAATTACTTCCCAAATCGACAAGTGGAGCAACATTTACATATAATCGGTTTCAGTCTCAGGGATCTGTCAGACGCGGGAATGCGGGTATGATCTATCGAAAGTTTCGACATCACATCTGGAAACTGATTCGATTGTCTGCAAACTACCTAGCCAAGGTTTCAGTTCTGTTGCGAATTTAGTTAATTTGGAGTACGTTCACTTGGGCACAAAGCCGAAGAAGACACCTTCACCTGAAATGCAGCGCCTGTGACTCTACAAACAGCCGGAATGCATCTAAATTGGCTGCAACAGCTTACCTTGAGCTTGTTTTTGTGTTGCTGCCGGCGCCGGTTTGTTTGGGTGGGAAGATAAAAGAATGAGAGATCTCACCGAGTGCTGAGGTGGTTTTACTTTCATCCGTTTCACTCTCGTTGGAATTGCTCCGCTTTTTTTGCATCGACCTAGAATGAAGGTTCGATGTGCATTGCATTGGTTGCTTTTTGCATACGTTGATTACCTTGAATCCGTCATTCCACTTGCGACCTCAGCGACTGGTGAGTTTGTTTTTGGTTAATGCAGAACTGTTTACCGTTTCGAAATGTCTGGAAACAGGAGGAGTAGCAACAAGAAAGGAACTACAAATGCCCAAAAATGTCTGACGCCATTGCGTGTTGGTGGGCAACGAATTCCCACAAATACACACCCTCTCGATAGTGATGATGATTGGCCGTCAATCGGATCGGTGTCTGCAGCAATCAGTGTCGCAAATCGGCAGTCGGGGATTGATTTATTGTGACGCCTCACGCGCTAAGCAGGTCAGACAAAACCATGGTCAACGACAACTACCGTTGGTGACCTCTGGTAGCTTTTTGGTCGAATGGTAGTTATGAGCGTTTAATAGTTGTAATGTTTAGACGACCCAAGACACCGTCAAGATTAATCATTCGCACGATCAAGGCCTTTGCGGCTAGTGGCGCACGCAGCGCGAACATTTGCACTTAACCTGACAACATGCAAGTGAACCGCATGAACATCACAACGCATCACTCGCTTGGAAGTTGCGCCATGCATTCCGAATGCAATCGAAATGCATACACGGCAAAAGCATGCATTGCGTGTCGGGTTTCTGACAATCACCGCGATGATTCTAACATACCCGTAACGCATTTCTAATGCAGGAAACGATGTTTTCCCCCGCCGCAGGTGGCGCAGGTGAGATCGACGGACAAACAGGTTTCGAGTGTAACCTTCAAAAACCTACGAAGATATTTTAGTCGCGCGTCGGTGCGTAGTGTAGTGCAAATAGTGACAAATGAGCTTCGATTACTTTAGTATGCATCTGTGTTTTTATATCTTGCCGGGCGAGAAACGCGGCTGAGTCCGTATCTTGGCCTACGTGACAAAGCCAAGGGGAAGGTCGTAAGGGACATCTCACAACTCTGTTGTTCGTTTGGTCACTTTAGGGAGGGCGTGAGTTGTTGTTGGGCAGAACAGTGATACATTTGGAAGATGTTTATCATGCAGCGAATGAAGGGCAAGGTCCAGCTGGAGTCATTCGGAGGTCGGAAAAGACACCGCACGCATGACACCGCTCCGTGTCGGTGTTGAATTCATTCAATAACATATTGCCGCAGGAAGTTTCGGAGCTCGATAAAATTCATTAAGCTAATCATTGATCGTGCCTTAGAGCAATTTAGGAGCTTTGGATAACGTGAACACCCTCGAGGGTTTTTACTGCAGCATGAATATCGAAGAGGCAGTAAATATCGGCAAACCAGTATAACGGATGGTGCAATAATAGAATTGGGCCAAACAATTCGATACAATTTAAATTATGAAGATCTGTTCAGTTCTGTTCAGTTATTAAGCGCATGGAAAGGCGTTTTCTTTAAATAGTTTCTTGATTATAAGCATGGTCAGTGTTGGCCTTTCATGTCCTATGATTGGTCAACGTTGACTTGAATTACTGTAGAGTCAAACCCTACACATGGCAGCCACGCTGGCTCGCTTGTTAGTTGCATTAATGGCTGTACTAATGGCCTTAGTAGCAGTTGGAGAAGTAGATACTGGAATACGCATTTAGTTCTTAACCAGGGTAGCTAGCTTTTAACGATTTAATTTCCATTCCTTTTAAATGACATATTTAGAGATACACTGATGTGGTAGGACCATCCAAAGGGTAGTGTATTGTGAGCTACTTCAGTCCGATGTGACTGTGGCGTATATAGTAAACGTTAAATATCATATTTCTTATGCGCATCGTTAGTTAAAATTCTTCCAGAAATGTAGTACTCAAGTACTCATACTCAACTCCCACCCAGATCACTAACACAATGACATGTCTAGTTTCCTGCATGTTGATTTTGAATTAGTGATTCGTGAATCGTATTTAATGATTAATGCCACTTCGCACCTGCTGACGATGGTACCAACGGGGTTTTCCCAGAAGAAGTAGAATCATCATCAATTTACATTAATTTGAGAAGGGAATCATTCGCATTCAAATCCCGGTTTTCCATTTCACCTGCAACCGTTCCGCTGCGGGTCGAGCAAGTATGAAAATAGGTATGAAACAGGTTTGAGTGCTTGTGAAGCAAGAAAAAACCGATGATTTGAACGTCCAATAGACTATTCTGCTTTAGGGAAGAATGTAAGACCTGGAAGAACACCGGTTAGAATACTGACGCAGTTTGGAACGATTTTTAGGGGCTTTTGGGTTTTATGCCTTGACATTCCAAAAAGGTGTGACGTTTTTCACAAGATAAAACCTTCCATTCCTGGGAATCGATACTAAAGACGTAAGCAAGTGAAGGTCCATTTGACGCAAATCGGAATCAGTCTGTGGTGCGATTTAATCGTTCGATGATGAATGTTTATCGCACAATTGACATCGCTTTTTTTGGCGCTTTGTAAGCGTTTAGCTGTGAGTCGCGAAACGTACAATTAAATTAAAATCAGTTCTAATCCAACCTCTCAACTGTCGGTATGTTTGTTCGTGCGTGTGTGTGTGTGTTGACATGCGTTTATCTTTCGCTTTGGATGTTTGCTAACATCCGACATTAAATATGCGTGCTTCGTTTTATAATCGGCTGAATCGATCGATGCTGGTACCTGCTCCGGTACACTCGGAAACCACACGGCTAGAAGGAAACCTCGGCGGGCTGTAACCGAACCGCACTGATGATAATTTTCCTCCAATCCAACCGATCTAGCACTAGCTAGCGGGAAGATAATTAGGCTGATACGAGAGGACATTCGTTGGGCGCCGGTAGTGTGTTCGCCGGTATAATTTATGCGCGCGCGCGAGCGTGCGTTTTGCATGGCGTACGTGCGTACACTGGCAGGTGACGGGCGTTATGATTATGGCGACATCTTAATGCGCGAAAGGCATACCCGAAGGTATGTCCTTTAGGTACTGCCCTGCGGAGAGACAGTGGTTTGGCATGAGAAATGATACGGCGAGGGTTATTAGCGTGTGACGCAAAGCCATTTATTCTGATCCGTTATTATCCGGGTTTGATTAGTTTTATTTGTGCAGGGATTATATAAGTCTCCTCCAAATAGTCACCCAGAACGGTTGATTGGAAGCTACGAGTGTGTGGAAATATTTGCTTGAAATTAAAAGCAAAAAACAGCTAAAATAAGCTTCATTTAAAGCACATATTGCCTAAGACCACTGGCAAAGAAAAATAAATCACACTCGTCCCATTGGCATGCTTGTCGCTGCCTGCCGAAAGCGAACTGCTACGTCATCTTGAGGCGTAACGCCGGTAACAGTGACGGTCAAGGCCGGAGCTGTCAAACGGCTAGTAATGATTCATTTCCTTCGCCACAAGCAGCAGGTGAGAAGGGGTTGACTCACAGCGCGGGCTTTGACCGGGTGCTAGCTTTACCGTAACCATCCCGCCCGTCTGCGTGTGTGTTGGCAAAACCAATTAGCGTCCGTAAGCAAATTTAGCCGATAACCGATCAATTAAAACATCACCCAATGCTGGTCTGGTTCGGTTTCGGATGATGGGCTGAGAGATTTGGTTTTGTTTGTGCCCTTAATTAGAGTACCCTAAGTGAATGAATTGTACTGTTGTTTTTTGCTGTGTTAAAACACACTTATGCCGGTGTAAACAATCTGAAGGTTTCTATTAATAATTCAGCAATTCGCTTGCCTCATAGTTTATTTGTGTCAAAACATTTCGACAAAATGTTGTATCATAATATATGGCATTACTCACTAACGAAGCGTGAGTGTTTGATATCATCCTATTGCGAATCGTAATATATCACTGCTGGGTTAGTTAGTTCAAGGTGGGTTGGTTATGTTGACCTGGTGGCGAAATGGAGTCTCGATATGTCTGTGTAGAGCGGGCGACCTGCTGACAAGTTCGACTGAATTGCATTTTATTTCCAGGCTAAGAAATGCATAGATCTAATTGCCTAATGGGCTATTTTTTAATTTTTTACTTTCAAAACTACACTTCAAACTTACAAAATAATACAGAATCAGCTTGGAGAGAGAGAAAAGTATTTGGTTGAGTACAATGCAATAAAATTAGCGAGTGACCTGAATATCTAGACTCAATAGATGTTAGTAACAAGATGTTATTTTATTGGACATCAGCTAAAACTGGGTAAAAGTTAACATTCACATGTAAGATGCCTTAGGCAAGACTTCACCATTTTCGGATACAGCTCACTCTCACCGGAAAACGTTGAAGGTCTTTTTTGGAACTAATGGAATGCTACGCAGATTAGCTTTGCGTTATTCTTCTGCGAGCGTACGTCATCCACTTTGAAGAGCTAGCTCTGGTAGTTCTCCTTGATACAGTTTTTCAGAAAAGACTGATGCGTTTGTGTCCCGTTTATATCTTTCGGCCAACGGCATCATCGTATGCATCCGCAAGGACGTTTGATAAATCGTTAATGGACTTTAATATTAATGTCCTCAAAACGGTGGTCAAGCGTAAGGTCGACACGCGGGCGTTTGTTGTCGACACGATTTACAATCGTTTGAATGTAAATGGCCGTTGTCAACCTAAAACTTGAGCGTTCGAGAAAAATGGTTTCTTGCTCACTTCCTCAATCCACCGCATCAAGGCCAAACGGTTACAAATGTTCACGGTCAATATGCCGGTACCGTCAATCGCATCGATATCGGTTGATGTCGGAAAAAGGAAGAGTCAGTAGCGTCGGAAGTTGAAGTTCAAAGTGTAGTAAATGACACCATCTCATGAATGTTTTAATATTTACGACAATATTTAGTGATTTCTTTACAATCGTAAACTATCGAGCTTAAAATATCTCTCTCTTTATCTACTTTACAGTCTTCAGCACCGTTGGTCCTATTGGTCCTTGCCATCACATCACGTGCTGGGGTGGCCATGCAAGATACCTTCTTCCAAAGACTGTTCGATGAAACCAGCGTTCTGTTTAATAACGGAACACCCCGTATTCCGGATACGACCGATTTCCGGAAGGAGTACGATTTCATCATCATTGGTGCCGGTTCGGGTGGGTCGGTCATGGCGAACCGTTTGTCGGAAATGCGGGACTGGAACGTGCTGTTGCTCGAGGCGGGCAAGGAGGGCAACATGCTGACGGAGGTACCACTAACCGCGGGGCTGACCAGCATTACCGGTAAGACGGACATTACGATCACCTTCGATTCCAGCGGTCTTAACATATCAAGATCTTTTCTGAAAGATTAGCCTCTCGAGCCTAGGAGGTGTTTTCCAACTCCATTTAAAGCCTTTAAGTAATTTTGATAATTTTTTATACAAAAACATGATGATAGTAACCACCCGGAATGATATGGGTTTAGATAACAAAACGATAAGACACAGTTTTTGACTCTCCCAGAATAAGAAATTGCAGAAGATCAAGTGATCGCGACGGCTTTTATCTAATTTTCAGGATCTCTTATCAAATTGTAAACCAAAATTGGCAAAAAAGTAGTCGCATCTATCCTCGGGTCATAGATTTTTTCTCGTAACGAACTTATTACTTGAAATTATTCCAGCCATACGTTTGTTGGGCAGGCGTGTTGGTTTTTCCATTCTGGACCGCAGTTAGATGCGAGCTGTTTTGAGTTTTCGTTTTCACAATTTTCGGTTTGGAGTTGTTGTCTCTTCGGAGAGAGAATTTATTAGACTGTATGATAACAGGTTTTTATATAGTTAATACGACATGTACCGCTATATGTTTGTGAGTTGTGTAAGGTAACTCCCCCCTTTCAACCATGAGAACAGCAGACTACTCTGATGGGTCGTTGCGTTGGAACTCGTATATATGCAGCTTGTTGGCCGTTTCGCTTCTAGCGATGTGCAGCTAACCGGCACCGGGTTTCTAAAAATAGATTCCCTTTCTCTTGATCCCGCGGTTCGTGGAAGTCCACGCGGTACGCAACACGTGCATCTCTTTCATACGCGAGCAACACAAAAAGGGGTAGTTTTGCGTCTGTACGCGTCTTGCGCATTCGGTGCGCATGCGCATGGGGTGCGGTTGTAGCGCTCTGTGTAAGCTTCATTGAATGAAGCTTTTGAATGGGAAACCCTTCAATGAGCAGGAACCGTACGCTTGGAACCCGGCCACGTACCATATCTGAGGAAATAATGGGTAGGGCGAGTTCTCAATATCTCAATTCGTCTGTTTTCAGGATATAACTGGGGTTACAAAGCGGATCCAATGAAGGGCGCCTGTTTGGGTCTCAAGGGAGGTGTCTGTAACTGGCCCAAAGGGCGCGGTCTCGGTGGTACGAGTCTCATAAACTTCCTCATCTACACAAGGGGACATCGGAGGGATTACGACGGCTGGGAACAGGCAGGCAATCCAGGATGGGGCTTTCGCGATGTGCTGGAATACTTCAAGAAGTCGGAACGTGTGCAAATTCCGGAGCTGCGCAACTCTCCTTACCGCTCCACGGCGGGGCCGGTGGACGTGGAGGAGTCATCGTTCGAGACACCTCTATTGAAGCGCTTCATCGATGCAGGGCGAGATCTGGGCTACATGGAGACGGATCCCAATGGTGAAATACAGCTCGGATTCGGAAAGGCACAAGCCACAATGCGCAGAGGGCGTCGGTGTAGTGCGGCAAAGGCTTACCTTGTGCCAGCCGCACGTCGACCAAATTTGGACATTTCGATGTACTCCCGAGTGACCAAAATACTGATCGATCCAGTCACGAAGCTAGCGTATGGTGTGGAGTTCATAAAGGGTAGACGACGATTCGTGATCCGTGCCCGAAAGGAAGTGATCTTGGCGGCTGGTGCCATCGCTTCTCCACAGCTACTAATGCTGTCCGGTGTGGGTCCAAGAGATCATCTGAAGGAAATTGGCATTCCGATGGTGCAGGATCTTGCGGTCGGGTATAACTTACAGGATCATCTGAATCTTCCCGGACTAGTCTTCCCAGTCGATCAACCGGTGACTGTACGGGAGCGTGACATGCGATCACCACGGTACATTATCGATTATATGATGAATGGTCGAGGTCCATTCACATCTCCCGGGGGTGCCGAAGGTGTTGCTTTCGTAAAGACGAACATCAGCTTCACGCGTAAGTGGAGTGTTCTAATTCTGACTTCTTCGGAGATCTCCTAATCAATTCGCTATTGTTCTTCCTTCCTTTACCAACAGCTCCAGACTATCCGGACATTGAGCTGGTAATGGGCACGGGAGCCTACAACAACGATGAGTCTGGATCGCTTCGGGCCACGATTGGAATAACGGACGAGTTCTATCACCACACGTATGGATCGATCCTTGGGAAGCACGCGTTCTCCGTTTCGCCGGTGTTAATGCGCCCAAAGAGTCGTGGACGAATCTATCTGAAGAGCGACAACCCGTTCCATTGGCCACGGATGGAGGGTAACTTCTACGCGGATTACGACGATCTGGCAGTGCTGCGGGAAGGTGTCAAGCTGACGGTGGATCTGATCGAATCGCGCAGCTTCCGCGGGATTGGTGCACGGTTGCACAGCACACCGTTCTACGGCTGTGGGCAGCATCGTTTCCGTAGCGACGAGTACTGGGAGTGTGCCATTAGAAGAGTCGGTAGCACGTTACAACATCAGGTAGCGAAAGAAACGTTCTGTAACGTTTAAAGCAATCGCGTTTAATTGAATGCCTTTTCGGTTATTAACAGTGTGGTACGTGCAAAATGGGACCGGCCACCGATCCGGAAGCGGTCGTCAATGCACAGTTGCAGGTGTACGGAATACAGGGTTTGCGCGTTGTCGATGCATCGATCATCCCCACTATTCCGGCGTCACACACCAACGCGGTGGTGTTTATGATCGGCGAGAAAGCAGCCGACATGGTGAAGGAATTCTGGGCCAACGAAATTCGCTGAACACGCTGCGCTCCCGCCGTGCGTAAAGTCTTATTCTTCTCTAGTCATCTCAGTCAGCGGGCCCGCGTGATCATCTCAACCAACGGCAAAACGGTGCTGAAACGTATCACCGCGGCATTGCTATCTGTTCACCTCTTTTGATGGAGGCCATTCCGTTTGGCCATCCCCGTCAGCCCTCCGGCACCCCTTCGTGCACACCCACTCACTCTTCTCTTCCTATGAAAGAGTTGCAACCCAAATCCAAGGCGTCGATGTAGAATTTAACGAAATAAAGAGACTGTTTTATTGTAAACAAAAGCGTTCATACTGCGTCGGATACCGTGTGCGCGTTTATTTGTGTAAGCGATCAGCGGCGTTTTCCTGGGTGCCGAAAGCGGAACGGCCGCTTTGCGTCTGGTGCGGTGATGCCGGAAGGTGCAAAAATAGGTAAGGCATCCGTATATGAAATCATGAGCAACCGTGTCTCGTAGTGGCCTTGCCCGATGACATTAGGAATCTGTTTATCTGTGTGGTTCTTGCTTGATTAGGAAAAAAGCATCAGTACGAGCACGGTGTGATGGTTTTTTGAGAAGAAATCGTTAAGAAGGCTATAGGAATGCAGTGGCAACGAACCACTGTGTTACACAGAACGTTGTCCTGGCGCATGCGATCCATCGTCGTAATGCCGCCACATGTTGTAACGTTTTGCTCCGGCTGTTCGGTGAATGGTTATTGCAAAACAAAGTCGTCCAGTCGCAGTGGGTGGCTTTATTTCCGTATAATTTATTTCGAGAAATAACGATCGACCATTGGCAAATTTCATGGCCGATCTCCTTCTAGCGGTCTGGCGGTGATGATCATCAAGTGGACCGAAAGGAAATGGCACATCCATCAGCGTCAGATCAAATAAACAGAGGCACTGTGCCAAACGACAGAACCAAGAGACGATTGATCGAAAAAAAAGAGACACACACCTCATATGTTTTGTGAACCGTTTTCGCAGCGGCCAAAACGGGGGTTACATGATGGTTTTACGGTGGGTGTGTACGCGTACACCCATTCGCCGGGAAAATGGGCCTTTTCGCACACTATCTCCCGAGTTTTCCCGTGCCGTCAACTGTCAAAACAAACACGGAACACCCGAGGTACGCGTGGTATTTCGCCGTTCGTCCTACGAAACAGCTGGAAAACCGCTTGCCGGGCACGAATTTTCCCGAGCCACACCCGAGCTGGGGCCGAATGCTGTTCCGAAATTGTGCACAACGGAGCATAAGCCCACACCAGCTGATGGTGTAGTTGCGATTTTCCACTGGCACCGAATGGTGCTCCGTATCCGTGTCTCAACTGTGCGCATTCCGAACGTACGCGGGAAACTTCCAACCACGTTTAGTGACTTACTTTGGAACGTTACGAACGTTGGATGCCGGTAAGCAGTGCTTGTGTGTTTGTAGGCGAATGTAGGTGTGCGAAAAAAGGTATCAACGTTTCAACGGGAAGTGAGGAAGTAACAAAAAACGAGTGATTGAAATAATTCTACCGTTCGTTGTTCTAAGCCACAAGTGGAACGGTCGTATCCGATAGTTGCTTCTAATTGTATTAACAAACGAGTGAGTGTTTGCGTGCGTGTCCTCGCGTGTGGAAACCAGAGTGGATCCAGCGAGTGTGTTAAACAGGATAAAGTTTTTTGTGAATTTTGCTAGGTTTAAAAAGTAAGTCTCGAATATCGGAGTTCCGTTCGCCATCGACCGTGTAAGCATCGATCGACAATCGTCGCTATTCTATTCTGGTGAGGATGGTTGGGTCTTTCCGACGGGACACCTGGGGCGTTTGTGGTTGGTGCGAGTGCCACACGAAGAATATGAATGTTTAATCAGCAGGTGCTTTTCCAATTCCGTTCCTGCCACGGCACACCGGCCACACGATCCGGACGAGTCCCAGCGGTGTGTCATTAAAGCCGTTCGCATCCGCCGAAGGATCGTTGGGCACAGGAAATTATAGCGAAGGTAAGAGAGAAGCTAAGGAACTTTAATATTTCTGCCAATTGGATGTTTAATTTTTTTCGCCAACATGTTGAGTTGAAGCAGCGTAACAAAACAATTACCTGCGACGCGTTTGGGTAGAATAAATCCCTTTGCGAAGACTCTCTGCTCTCAGCCTTTGAATAGCGAATTATCAAATTTGGCGATTCTCCCTACCGCCGCTGACGAACCACGTCGCAAAGGGAACTAGCCAAAACCGTACCCCTCTCATCTTGAGCATGTCGCACGCACTAAAGGGACATGGAATGTATGCGAGCGGGCATAGCAAAGGAATGACAGAGTACGCATCCGATTATCGCTTCTCACATCTTGTCCAGGAGTTGTAGCCTGTTGGAACCGGGACCTATTTTTAGCACGCAGTTATACATCGCTAGAAGTGAACCATTCCGAACGCGGCATATATAGGCGAACGCATGCCGCTTCCCTCGGCAGTCTGCCTGCTCTCATGGTTGACAGGTCTGAAGCTACCTTCAACAGTTTCAACCCCCTTACGTCGCGTCCTGGTGGCGTTTCTCGGCTGTAAAAGGCCTTGAACACAATGCCCTGAGACAACACAGAAGTCTCGTGTCTCCATGCACGAAAAAACGGAGAGCAATCCTTGTTCCCCGAACTCCCGTACTTCGGTATGGAAAAACTATCGCAGATCACAAACAAATTCGAAAACAAGAAAATAAAAACGGTGTGATACGGTTTAATATCCACCAACCCTGACCAGAGAGGTAGATTCGACTGCTTTTTTGTTGCCACCACATGTCCCAGGGTATTTTAAAATTTAATATATATTATACCAATCTTGCATACCTTTTTTGATCGATCGAGCGATAAATGGGAGGACAATTTTTCGACTTTATCACGCACATATTTGATAGGAAAAGTGCTTGGCACTGCAAATCGCCTGCTGTTCGTCCTAATTCGTTAATTTATCCCCGTGGCAGCGAGAGCGATGAACGAGCAAGAACGCCCCGGTGCTGCTAACTGGCGAATAAATGAAGTGCAAATATTGACCAAACAGCATCGGTGCCGAAGCAACACATTTAATGAGCCGTACAGCCAGGCGAATGGTTGGAAAGGTCAATTGTTGCAACAACACAAAAAAAGAAGCCTGACAAGATTAATTAGGCCACGAAGGAACGGAAGCAAAAGGTGAAACTGTTTGAAAATCGGGTATCTGTTCCGGTGGCCCCATGTTGGGATTAATGAGTGCAAAAACTGTACATTCCATAACGTTCACCATCGAGCACAAAAGAAACGTCTCAATAATAATGCTTTACGTGCAGTTAGGCAAAACGTTGAAGTAAAACATTGGGAAAATGTAATAGCAAGCCATGGAGTTTTTCATCGCCCCAAAATGCCCCTAAGGATAAAGAAAGTGAACGTGCCTACACATTACTGTCCTTTCTCGCTGGTTTCCGTCGTTTATGGAATGGTTCTTCACCAGCGAAAGGGCATCGTATAAATCGATTCATTGCCCTACGCGAGTCCCATTTACGGTCGATACGGAAGTTAGCATCGATTTTACCTGCGGCCCCGCGTCCTACAATGTTGGCGAGTCGCGTGCGTGATTATTGCGCTCATTTGCGTATCGCGTGTGAGTCCTTCACGAATGTGTGTTTGTGTGTGTGTCCTTAATGGACGAAGAGTTTTCCACCAGCGCAAGGACAATCAGCAGCGAGTATGAGGACGAGGAGGGACGAGGGTCTTGTTGCGCCTTGGCCACACAGCGACAGCACACCCTGGAGTGCTGGTGTGCCATTTGAACATTCTAGCCTCCGCGTATCGATTGGTTGCTTGCTTAGGACCCGCATACGAAAGGAACGGCCGCAGAATGGGTCGAAAGATTCACCAGGGAGTTTTGGGCGGCACGATTATCGACCGTGATGGAACGCCGTCGTAGAGTTACGCATGGTGAATATCTTCGCGAGAGATAATCAAGGAAAACAGGGAGTGGTTTTTGTGTGATTGTCTTAAACCCTGTGATCAGGCACTAATTAATGGATTCGGACAAGATAAGGTTCGTTTGATGAAGGTTCTGCCCATCTGTAAGGTTCTTTGGGATGTAATGAGATTACGTTTTTTTTTTGCATTTCTGAAGAACAAGATCTTCTCGGTAAGGTCATTTTTTCTTTGCGATTTCACGAGAAGGAGAACAAGGGGATGTTTTTTTTTTAAAGAGAATTCTGTTCTTGGAGTGAAGTAAAGTTTTTTTTACATAATTTATGAAATATCTATCGACTTTATGCTACAATGGTGAAAACTCCTCCGCAACAAAAGCCACTGAAGGGTGTCCAGAATTCCACTTAACGTAAGCCCAGGCTGTGCCCAACCGCAACAGTCCCACTGAAGGAATAACCTTTGGTCGTGAGCACCATTGCAATGCCCCAAGGATAAGTACCAAACTGTCATCCTAACGACGTGTATAGACGTGTGTTTGTGTAAAGCTTTTTTACTCCCGTTTACTAACCTTGCCGTGTCAGTACGTAGAGCGTGCGGTAGAAGAACACGGTAGAACACGATCGATTTGGACCGGAAACATATCTCAAGTGGACGTCAAGTGCAGAACAGTTAACAAATAACACGGACCTTATGGAAACTCCGCACTCCGGAATAGATTGAAAATTTGAGGTGAAGCAAAAAACGGTTTTTGCTACAATTGATAGTGACGACAGTGGTTCGGCGCTAGCAAACAAAGAAATAATTTCCGGAAAGTCATCATCCCCTTCTTTGGAAAACTGGTTCCTTAAAAAAAAGCTTGTGCTGGTGTCTTCGTGGTTCAAACAAATTGGATAACTTCGACTAGTACCCAATCTTGGTGCATGGTGGAAGTGGGTCTTAGGGGGGGATTTTTTTTCTCACCACCCCCACGAATATATTTTCCAACCACCTTGAACTTCCTGGTCGCAAGCGAGTGAAAGGACACAAGGCGTCGGCGTCGTTTATGTGACGATCAGTTACTTTTTTGCGTGTACTTCAACCAGCCTGAGTGGTAGAGTGTGTGTGTATGTGGATTAGTTCCGGTTGTGGGAAAACTTCTAAGGAAGTGAGGTTAAGAAAGGCACCAAAAACAAAAACAAGAAAGGCTATTTTTTTCCGCACCGTTCTCCATTTACCAAACGGAACACATGTTTTACTTTGACCTCTTCGAGAATGCCGTACGGAAGAGCTTTCCACGCCGCATCAAGAAGCGCTGCCCAGTTTGCCCTTTTGTTTTCTTGCCCGCCACAAAGCGCTGGTGGTGGGTCCGTTTTTTTCCGCCATTATTTCGCGTTGCAAGGCCACGAGAACGAGTCGGACACTGTGCAGAGCAATATAAAACCTCCGGTTCACTGTATCGTAAGCGAAGGCCCCAGATACCAAGAGGATAAACTAGGATGGTTTTGATGTAGTTTCTTGCGATGTGGGACAGGATGCGTTTGCGATGGGGGCACACCATAAAGAAAGACTTTCTCCCTCTCACACGCACACAAATAAACTGAAAATCCCACTAAAGAAAGTTTACTCGTGCGAACTGGAACTCTGTGGCGAGCTGGAAATGGTCAACGGGGGGAGAAAGAAAAAACTCGAACGCCAGCACCATCATCGCGTCTGGTTAGTCGCAAGCAGAACGACGTAGAAGCGATTTGGTGTCGATACTGCACGAGCTAAAAATAACAAAACTCTACTACGCTATCAAATTGTGCTGGGGAGGTTTTTTCTGGACGATATTGAGATGGTGGCGCGCATGGAGGAGTTGCTGCTGGTGGGCGAAGCAATGGGATGCTATAAATATCGATTAAGTAATCACTATTATCAGCGAAAGTGTTAGCCGTCGATGGGTTGATGCAACTTTTCGGGTGGATGCAGTTGGCGAAGTACGTCCAAGAAAGACAGAAAGCCGCTCCCAGAGAAAATCACACAGCGATAAGGAGCGCGGGTTCATGTCGGATTGATTCTGCTGTCTACCGTTGAGAATCTCGTTGCGGAGTCAGTGTTAATGATTGCTGAATGAGCCTGTCTATAATTACGAATGGGTAGTGATTACGAAGACCGTTTAGAGCTGAGTGCATCTGTCGGTGATGTCAGGTTGTCAATTTGACTGGTGCGTACATAATCGTATGACATCTTCATATCACCACTGTTCGATAATGCGCCGAGAGTCATTTCATGGTCCGTCAATCAATTTCGTCCCATTCTGAGTGCGTACCGAACTGTGTCGAATTCCATTTCACGATTGAACGGTAGCCTAGCTTTCGATTCTGGAGCCATTTCTTTTTTTTTTTGCATTCCACCAGTTGATTCCAGCATTTGGCGTTTGCGTTTCTCAACCGGAACAACGACAAAAGCCAAATCGTATGCAGATTGACTGATCATTTCCATCCGTGCGCTCCGTAAGCCAATTCCCGGGACGAATTAACATATTTTAGCAGCAAATCCACTCCAACAGGGGGTCGAATGTCTCGGCACAGTCCACTTTCGGGTGAGTGGATAAAAGGGAATATTTCGTAGCAGGGAATTATAGCACGCAAGATGGAACAACGTGTAACGAAAGTTTTCGCCGCTTCGAAATGTTTTACAATGGAAAATGTGGCTAAAAGTTAGTCTTATTAGGTGGGAAAGGAAGGCGAGCCAAAGGACAAACTTTGTAACTTAAATTATTAACATTTAAATTAGCATTGATCCCCAGAGCAAATATCTGTAGCAGCTTTTGAAAGAGCCAAAAGAGTAGTGCTTGTTGAAGGTGGAGCTGCGAAAGAGTGCGATGTTGTGAGTTCAAATCTCATTTGAGAATCACAAGCGTGTTTTCTTTCCAACGCAGCTGAAGAATTGCCAACCAAAAATGAAGAATTGAAAATACGTTTGGGGAAGACTTTTTTGAGTACAGCAAGCAGCAAAAACCGCAAAACACTGTGCCCACATAATAATATACCCAAAGCTGGGGACGGAGTACCCCTCCCTGTTTACAGGGTGTCTCATTAAACTTTTCACTGCCTTGTGTAACTTTTCTACTTAACGCTAAGGGTCTTTTTTCCGTGCTATTAGAATTCCCTCAGCAAAAAAAGCATCTTATCACAAAGTACAATAAAACCTCACAATCTGCATTACTTGTAATTTCCACCCGCGAGACACTAGACACGGTAAGTTCATTTCCGAAATTCTACACCGCAACAGCGTAAATGCAGCGCTAGTGATGCGGCTCCAATCGAGAGTACAAGCCCGGTGCGGGGCATCGTGCCTTTGGGCAAATCGCAAGATGTCGAGAACTTTATTCCGAAATCGACCTTTTCAACCTCCGCAGGTTTGTTGTGACTATCCGAATAAAAGCGTCTTTCGGTACAATTATTTCCCAAAGCATTAAAATGATGTGTATTTAGATGGATGGAGGAAAAGATTGCTCCATAATATAAGATGTTCGAATTTACAAAATATGTAAAGAAAGTGTCAACGAATTAACGAAGACAACGTAAACTCTGGAATGTTCTAACCTGGTTGTCTATAACTTTCTTTAATATAATTTTAAAGTTCAAATTAGACTTGAACGACCTGTTGTATGTTGTAGGAAGAGAGTTTCCTTGTTAAATTGGCATGGTAAAAGAGGAATCTAATCGAAAACTTCTCAACTATATCATTTCTTTGTTTACGAAGCGGTTGCAGGAATGAACAAGGTAAAGTGTGTAACTCTTCCAGAAGCGCCTTCATCCGCAAAATCCAGTCTGCTCGGCCAATAACGTTCCACAACAAAAAGTTCATCTATCTTTATCTCAACCAATTTGTAGCAAGCTTTCGATGCATATCGAATGCTGCCATCCAAGGGTGATGAAAATATGGTAAGTTCTTAGACACAACAACACGGGCCGAAAATCAACACAGAACGTGAGCAGCACGTTCGCGTCACGGCGGTTGTGTCGGTTTTTGGGGTGCACTGGAAGTTTTGCGAAGCAACAACCACTGATGTGCTATCGCTGTCATCAGCGCCACCATTAATATCATCATCAGCATCACCGACCGGGGTTGATCGGTGGCAAGGATTTCATGCTGCAGCTTCTGGCCTGTGCTGGGAAGTTGAGATTTTGTGGGGGAATTTCTCGTGGTCTCGTGGTCTACGTGGTCTACTGGTTACCCGAGCTGCAGGATGTTCGCATGGCACGGTCGAACAGAGGGTGAACGGATGCTCCCCAATCTCGCTACATGTTGTCCCTTTTGTGCCTAGAAGAATGTCCCCGGTACGTTCCGATGTCCGTGGCAATGGAGATGTGTTGCTTTGTCTTGCTTCCCGAACTTTTTTGTTGACGTTATTATGCTGTAGCATTATTTGGCATTCGCAAAAGACAAAGAATGCTGTCCCGCATACGGTTGTGCCCATGTACAGCATGGCATTCCATCGCCATTCCTTTGTATTTTTAGTGCAATTTATTCATCTCGTTTTCCTTGCGCCACGCTTCTTGACCTTCGTGACCTTCCGTGCGCCCGGTGCTTTTGCGTGTTCGTTTCGAGCGACAACGATAAAACAACGATGTTCGCCTCGTAATGTAAAATAGCATAATTTATGACGAGCAGCAGCAGAAAGAATGGTTCTCCGAAGGACTTAGCGCTGCTTTATTGCAAAACCATCTGACCACGATGATACCCGCCGGAAGGCCGCAAAGTACAAAGGGAACGCTCGTGGGATTGATGTTTCATCGCCGACCCACCAAATGCATTGGTTTCCGGCGAGGCAGCCACGTGGTGCGATGGAAGGATGGAAGCAATTCGTATTTTAAGTGACGCTTCTTATCAGCTGCGGTGCTAAGCGAAGCGCTTGGATTCGCGAATTTATTTCACCTTTTAGTGAGCGTAGATGGTACGGTTGATAGAACAAAACACCGAACGTTTTGCATTCTTTGCCCAACCAGCGGGTAAGGTAGAATATTTGATGTCCTGTTTGCGCTTCGGTTCTATTTGCCTCGGTGCAACCGGTGAGAGGCGTCGGGCGTGAAAGTGACCATATAACGGATGTACAATTTCGCCACCCGGCAGAACGATCCAATGCGGTATCTTCGTTGCAGCATCGTTCTCCGAATGTATATGCGCTCTGCAGTACACAATGTGGTGGCCGGAGTCACGCCATGCAACAGCTGCAAGGAAGTAATGCCAGTGTTTGGTGTCTTTTTTGGCCCACTTTCTGCATCGCGGTGCATGGTCAGCAAGGGCTGCACGCTGTAAACAGGGCGGTTGAGCTGATTTTAGGGATTTTAGTTTAAATGGAGTAAGTAAACAGGTTTGTGGTGATAGCATGAACGAGGTGTGAATGTGTGGGTTAAGAACGTGCTGTAGAGGGTTTGCTGTAACGAACCAAGTTTACCATGAGCGTTGGTCGTGTGTTGCAGTCCAAACAAATGTGGGACCATGTGTTTTGGAAGATAATTTCGCGAAACGGACAATTAAACATGTAAAATATATTTGATGACTATGCAGTACAGTGAGGGTTAGTGTACACAGTTCGTTTGAAATTTGATACGTTGTTGCACAGGGAAGCCTTCGCCTTAGCAGCGTGTTACTTTCATATACGCCATAAAGTATGCAATGTGTTGCAATTACCGCTGATGAGATCTTGGAAGTGTCAACATAGCATTGCATACTTTTAGGCGTTGACAACAAAATGTGTTTTTTCGTAATGCATGTTTATGCCAATGTTTAAAGATCTTTTTCTGTGTAATTGTTCTGAGAAAAATTTTCAGTTAGCGTCGATTATAATTTATTGATGAAATGTCACTGTTTAATTAGCTTCCATATTGTTGCGTGGCCGTTAATCCGCAAGATTGAGTTCCAAGAGTTTAGTGGAATGATCAGAACTGCAAGTACAGGTCCTGTCGAAATTTTAATCAAACTAGAAATTACGTTTATGGTGTTGCTTATTTTATTTCATTATGTTATCTATTAAATCTTGGTCGTTTTTCATTTATTTCCTTGCTGAAAACTAAATCAAACACAGTTTGCTGTACGTAAATTGACTCAATTTATCCAAATCGAATACATTTTCCTACCATATACGTTCCACCCATTCACACAGCCCATTTTCTCGCGAATGAAACGACTTCTAACGGAGCTACTAAACACGCCTCTGTGTAATCTTTTCATGCCTATTATAATAGAACTTTACGATAATAGTGAAACCTTCCGCGAACGGCAGAACAGTGCAGAACGAATGGTGCAGGACTGTACCGACAGTTGACCTTTTTCCAAACGGTGGTCCTGGAAACCGTTTGGCTATGCTAAATCGCTCAGCTCGTAAAGTTAGCACGCCGCATCCGCATTGCAAATGGCTGCAAGGTGTTTTGGGACGGATTTTTGACACTTTCTGTGCGCACTGCTCTGGCCACCGTGTGGTGGAAACGGTGCTGCAAAATGTAGCGAACGTTCGCTGTGATATTCGTAACGCTGTGCGGAAGTATTCGACTGAAGTTAGGGTGGTTTTTTTGTTACATGTTACTTCCTTCACCTTCATATTGACGGTGTTTTGCAGCTCGTGAGACTGACGTGGATTCGTGGAAGTTGAATTTGAAATGGAAGTTTGAATAATACCCGTCGTGTGGATGGGAGGGAAATGTATTAAAAATGCAATTGGTTCGCTGGCGTACTGGCGTGGTGCGGATAATCGGTGTGGGATGCAGGATTTACATTTGTAAACGCCGAAACTTCCGAAACTGGATCGGATGTGGTTATTACCGGTGGCCCACCTGAGCTTCGATTTTGAGCTGGGGCAAAGGAATGGATGGAAAAACTTTACCTACGCAGCTGTCAGGGCAAGTTTTCCTGTACGCATTTGTGTCCCCCTGGAATGTGTCGTTTTGTCGCAATCCTGAAATATGTCGAGGGGTGGTTTTAGATTAAAACCGGGAAATAAAATGTGCAAACGATAACAAGTTTTATGTGTTGTGTACATAGCTGTGTATCACCTCCAAAATAAAAAAAAGGCTTCATAAACAGAGTAACCCTGCACTGAGCTTGGTGCTGCAGGGTTGGTGGTTTGTAGTACAGCAAAGTGCGTTTTTTAATCAAATCACTAAATTGACATAACCATCCCTACTGTCACACTGCAATCGAATGGGATCAAGTTAGTCCATAAATTTTCGACAACCCCTCTAATGTCCCCCTAAAAAGGTAAATGTCATTTTACCGGGTTTTTTTTTCGCCCGAGATCGCTTAGTTCAAACCTAACGCACACAGCAATGTAATGCAAAATTGCCCTCACGAAAATCCTGGCAAGCACATCGGGGTGGGTAATAAAATGAACAAAATGGTAAAAATATGATCTCGATTGCTTCGATATCAGGTGGGACGCTTTCGAACTCCAGACGGCAGGTGGGACGCTTTTGCAGCAAAATAAAAACATGCTTACGGGCTGCGATACAAATGGTAGACCATTTAATATGTACCACACGAACAACCGTGGTGGAGTTGAAAGTCTGGTTTTGCGTTTTGTCGCTTCGGTACAGCCATTTTGTTGTGAGTTTTTCCTTCCACTTTTCCACCCTGCGCAGTGGCTTGAGGGCGGAAAGGACGGAACACTTCATCGGCACGAACGACTTCAGTACAAACTTTAGCGGAGGATTATAACGTTTTATTATTTCGCATTCTCGCTTGTTCCCCGCGCAATTCGGACCAATTTTAAGCTCTTGCTTCGCAATTGAGCGTAAAGTTTTGTGGATACACTTTCGCTTTACAAGTGTAAAACCGTGGACGGTAGACGGTGCAGTTTGAACCAGAAATGGATAGCTAATATATGCGACTATAAACAACGCGCGTGTGTAAAGCCGGATTATGTCTAATTGGGTTACAAACTATGTTTAGCAATTCATCGATCTTAGAGCTGGTTCTGTAGGTTAAAATACGAAATTTTGAGCCATTGGGGGTTTATTTTCGTCTCAGTGGCTCCAAATACGTTTGTTGCTGTCTATGTACGATCAAACTCAAGCATAAAACCCAAATTGAGCATGTTTTTAAGTTACTTCCAGTGTGTTTTCAGAAAAGGCCTAATATAAAATATTTTCGATAGTAATAACACACGCTCACAGCATAACTATCACTCACACACCACCGTGTGCTCAACACAGAACGTTGCAGAATGGCAAACTTTCTGGAAACAAGATAATGATTACACTGTGAACGACTTTTCGAAGAAATCCACTTCAAATGCAATGCCGAGCTAATATGGTAAGTTGTCCCGATGTCGGTGTACCTGACAACTGCCAAGCAATTGTACTTTGGGCGCTTCCTACCCCCACATTCCACATTCCCCGCACGTACATCCCGCCGTGCGCAGGGATGAAAACTTGTCGAACTTGTTGCCGTTTCGTTGGCACGCATAAGTTCTCAGCTGCTTCACAATGGTTTCGGCGTACGGCCAAAGTTACCTAGGCGGAAATGTTACCATGGGGACGGCGGGTGATATTACATGCCGGGGTGGATCTTCCGCCTCACGTTTTGATAGTTTACGGAACTGGAACGGTTGGAGCAGATCCGGAGGGGAGTTGGGAGACCAGTGTTGAAGGCATTTCGCTCTCCGGAAGCTTTTGTTAGGTTGCCGTGGCTGTTTGTTCGTTTTAGGACACCTTATCGTCGCTTCCTTCCGCACCGGTGTTACCTGATGGAACTTTTCAATATATGTATATTTACAGACGACCGATTTAGTTAGGGTCCCGTGGGTAAAGTTATGCTTTCCCGTAAGTTGAAAACTGGCGTGCTTTTGTGTGAAGTTAGTTTTGCGAAATGAACAAATGTTAAACAAACCGATGAAAGGATCATCATCCTGGCTGTGTTGTTATTTGTACTTGAAGAAGATGTGGTAATGTAAGGGATGGAGCTCGCAAGAGCGAAAAAGTCCTCAACATAGTGTATGGAACATGATACAGTTTACGCAGGTTTTAATAACCAATCTGTTATTTGACTTCAAAAATGTTCTCACGATGTCACACGGGGAGAAAAAATGGGCCAAAGTCGTTAAAAAAAACCTTTTGGGTGGTTAACTTGAGGGTGCCACGTTGTCTCGGGCAAAAGAAAAACCAGCTTAATGACACCCATTTTTCACACGAAAGATTTAACAACCTTTCCGGAAGGATGAAACCATTGCGACGGTCGTTTGTTTTTCGGCCGTTTTACACATTCCAAAGTCAACTCGAGAGAATTTTAGGCGGGGTAATGAATCATCCACGGTGGTATAAAAATGATTAAAGCCTCCGCGAAGCCATCGCCAACCCTTCGGGACACTTTTTTCACCCGAACTGGTGGACGGGTGGTTTAATGTTGCAGGTTTGGGGTGTCATGACCGTGACGGTGCTAATCTAGATGACAAATCTCTTTCAAAGTTCACACCAACGGGGAATCTGGGAATGTTGTTTTGATGTATTACTTTCATTAGTATTAGGGTAGGGTTGATTATTGAAATGAAAGATTTGCCACCAGGATAATACCTTTCAAAGGGTCGAACAACACACACATGGGTAATGCATTTGATGAATGGAAAAGGAAACATTATCGTACAAGAAAAAAGGCTTTAAATGTATTGGCTACATTTCATGGGATACACCCAATACCTTCCGTGCGGCAAACACAAAAAAGCTCAGCTCATTCAGAGCAACAGCACAAAAGCTGCAGCCGATTTATGACTGCGTAGTTTCGATGTACAAAAAAATACAGGACGAACCCGAACAGAGCACCCTGTCGAGAACAAGCAATAATGAATCGTTCCAGTGAACGACCGAGATTTTCCCGTTCCCGTTTTCGGTTACTTCTTTGGGGCAGCCGGGAAAGGGAAAACTTTCCAACCCGCGGAAGGAAACTAGCATGTGGGGCGAGTGGGTGAGCGTGTAATTAAATTTGCCAAAACTTTCCCTCACTCCAACCGTGCTCATTTTTCTCTCACTGGCGAAGGCGAAGTTCGTCCTGATATGGTTGTTTTGACCCGCATTCTGTTAAGACATTAAATGTGACGATGTGAAGGATCACCCGGGTGCCGGGTAGCTCGCTATGAAAGGTACGAATACATTGAGCTTATTTGTTTCGGAACGAGATTACACATAAAAATTAAGAACTGAAGCCCTTTGCTAGCTCCGGCGGATGAGGTGCTACGCCGATGGGTCGATATGACAAAGCGCGTCGCTAGTGATGATGTAAAATTTAATTAAAAGCACATGAACGCAAAGTTTTAACGGTTTCGCAGACATCGGATGGTAAGTGGCATTTTATGCAAATTTAAATTCATACTTTAATGAAAATACCTTCTCAAGGCGGCAAGTAATTCAGGTTTGTCGTTGTGTATTCTTTGAAGCTTGAAGCTTTACGCGATGAGGTTTAAATCACTGTTTGGAACAAAATTTGTTGGGCATCGTAAACATTCTTCGTATTTGTAAGACTGAATCGTTTGAAGAGGCATCTCCTTTATCGCTGGCACAAGTGTTTAAGGCTTATCGAAACCCAATGAGATCAACTTCGAAAAAATATAATTCTGGGAATGTTAGTAAAGGAGTAAATGGTGTCTATGGGTCTCAAAGACAGGGTGAGTTATTAATTACTATCTCTTAATAAACTCACAACGAACGTACAACTGTTGCAGATTTGGTGGGGTTAATTAGCTATATTAGAACTATCACCCTTGAAACAACTTCCAAAGAATGGAGCAGAAGCTCTCCTTCGTCTAGATCTCATTGAGTTCCTTGGGAATTTCGACTTAGCTTACAAGCTCTAATTATGCCAGCTGTGGTAATCATATCTGGTAAAGTTTAATGGCCAAAACATTAAGGATTAAGAAGTACGCCTTGGGGGATATCTCCTGCTCCGTGACACTACAACTAAGGCCATTCAAGTTTCAGTGACTGTGTTGAGGGATCTTAGAGTTCATCCTTCTTGACATACGCTGCCGGTTCAGATATCAATAGTTTATGAATCTGTAGTGAACTAGAAGTCAACCAGTCAACCAATGGAAGATCCAGATTGAAGAATCACCGTCCATACGTAGGCCTGCGCTCCGAAGTTGTTGCAGCATAAAGGATAAAAGAAATATATGAATTCTCGCACATCGTGAGCTACCAAGGACTTTAACTCAGGGCACTTGATGGATTGATAGCATGCATCTGAAGACCCCTAGACCTACAGTCAGAGACAGTGACTGAATAAATCCAGATTCATATCTCCACGCAAGTGGTTAGTTCCCGTTCTGAAGATGCATTCTCGCATTCAACCCATCGGTAAATCATTTATGCAACGATACGCACATGATCATGACACAATTAGCCACGCACTGTTACTGCAAGATTTATCTCGCACGACTGTAAGTGAACCAGTCCATCATTGTGGCGTGTTTTGCAAGAAGCGTCATGTTGCTTTACCGGTTGACGAGCGTAACACAACAATCACGGTCTGCGCTATGGTTTGTCCGGACAGCTGGGATTATTTGCGCAGCAAGGGTTAGGGCATGGCTGCGTGTCACTCGCAGAACGGAACCGGTTGCAACTTGAAAGGGCGAAGAAACCGTTTTTCTGTTCCTAAACAAGATTGAAGTGGAGTTTTGAATCCCTCGGGTTGCGTTTTGAGCCTCGACGGAAAAGGTAGGATTCCATCCTTCGGGTGTGGCAAGGTCAATCACTGAAGGCGGTTTGGCTGGATCTCTCGTCTCCTTCTGCTCCTGCTTCGGCAAAGGCAAAATGTCGAAAGCGACGATGCAGTAACCATCGGCACATGGCTTTGGCTCGTTATTTATTCAGTTTCGGTTCAGGGGGCTTTCGGGTTGAAAATGAACTCCTCCGTAACTCTCCAAAGGGATTACGGGTTGCGGTAGGGTGCCGGTGCTATGGATTGTTCACATGCGCAACACATACCCCGGCGTTGGCACACTTGGCCTGCCTGACAGTCAGAAGAAAGCCAGCACAAATGGTGGCTAGTCCACGCTAGAAAAGCAAACGGTAGTCAAGTCGAACGTGGCGCGACCCCGTGTCTAAGGGTGGAGGAGCAGCTACAGCATTGCCATCGAGCCCAAGGGGAATGGTTTAATGAAAATATGTTTATGTATGCTTTGTCGCTGTTGGCCGGTTCGAAGTACACAATCGAAGGGAGCGCCCGCGTTGTGAATGAAAGGGAAAGCTCTTGCAGGCAATTTCTGGGTCTCTGGTTCTAGCTCCTGCTTCCTGCCCTCGGGAAGCGGCACCAAACAAACACACACACACAATAGGTGTTCTGTTGTCCTAGTTTCGAGAAGTTAAAGTGCGTGAGGAGGGCCTGGAGGAAGGGCCTGGAAACGGTGGATGAGGTAAATATTCTTCTTATCAATTATGAACGAACGGTATAGGTCTGCGCACACTGCACAACGACAAGGGCTTCTGGGCCGTCGTGCTACGGTCTTACCAAGGACTGGAAACGTCTTTCGTGGGCGGACGAATCGGGCTTGGGTTTGTCCGCCCGTGTTCGTCCTTCGCCGAGATGATCGTGTTGTTAGCAATTATAAACTGTTTGCGATAGCGTTTGTTTTGTGTTTTACCATTGTTGCCAGACTTCTGCTTAATGAGGAATGCTATGAATATGGCCAGATTTGGTGCCATCGTTTCCTGTGAAGTCGTGTATCTCGTCGTGTTTTTCCCGAGGGCAATTTCATCATTGTACTGCGCGCCGTGGCTACGTTTTTGCTGTGAAGCAACAAACATTAGGCCTAAGAGGAGTGGATGGAGCAAAGTAAATATTGCTTTAAAGCAGCTTACCATTTGATGGTTAAATTGTAGAGCAGAAAATTGGCCACGCTTTTAAAGTAAAGTTAACTTTTATTACACTACATTGAGTGCGGAGAAGAGTATTGTACACACGGGGAGCTCCTTGTGTACTACTAAGCAGCAACTAAATGACATCATGTCTTTAAGAAGCGATTATCTATTCGCATAAAACAAATCGCTCAAACATAATAGCTTTTACTTGTTAAATGAATTGTACGACAGTGGAGCGGACCGAGTGTGGAAGCGCTATTTAGCGCCAGCATCCTTACACCGACCGACAGTATTGAATTTGGACGAAGATTCGCAAAAAAAGCAACACAGCAGAGAGGCAACTTTTATGGCGTTAATGAAATTTTACTAAGCGAACAGCATTACCCAGTAATGGGACGTATGCTTAGCGTGAAACGGTGAAGTGAAGGATGGCACGTTTCTATGGGGTCATTTGGAGCACAAAATGTAGCCTTCCTTGCGCTGTGTGAGCTGTGCGTGTTCAATAATCTATCTTGATCGTTATGCCGTCAGGGCGGATGGTTTTTCCTTGGCGGATGGATTGTTCATTGGTTGGGACTTTTTTTGTCGTTGCTTACAGCAGCTTATACGTTGTCGGTTCATAGAGTTTTTACACTCGAAGATACAAAACGAACTAGGGCGTATTTAATTTTCCCTCGGTAAAGCAGTTTTATGTGCAGATGAAATGGTTCGAATACACGCATCAAGTAATATTCGTGCACCGACCCGAACGCAAAACGGATGCCCGTTCCAGGCGGTTAAACACCATGCGTCTCCACCATGCGATGCGCTCACGCGGTTCAGAGGCAACAACGAAAGTGGAAAGCTGCTTTAAAGTGGCCCGAGAACGATGCGTGAAAGCTGTTTCCACTGGCGATATCGGTGGAACGATAAGACGAAACAAATTTGTTACTTTGGCCACGTTTTGGGCATCGCTTTTTTGGGGGGAAACTGAACAATTTTGTGCGAGAGTTTTGTTGCGGGAAATTCCTTAGCAAAAACCGTCCATCTTTACATCGTAAACAAATGTTTCCGCTCGGTTTCATGTGCCTGCCGAGATGTTTGGCTGGTGGGAAAATGTTGGTTCTGTTTTGTTTTTTTTTGTTCTCCTGCGAAGATGCCACCGTGCACTCCGTTTGCTGGGGTGAGTGAAAGGAAAAATCAATATTGGTATAGGGAGCCACCTTTCGGAGCGGCGGTACATTAAATTGGCCAACCCATCGAAGGAGGCGGTGAAGAAGGTATTGAGGTAATTTTTGGGCGTCTAGCATGCGTCTATCCCACGCCACGGAGTATCGTGAAACACACCCGGTGGTGATGGGAAATTAGAGAGCGTTACCGGCGACCGGCGCGGCACTAATGGTTCCGGGGGATCCCTAGATTGTGATTATTGTTCGAGAAAATGTTGTTCGTCGGGGTCGGTTGGAGGGCGAGCAGCCAGAAGAACCGGCACGGTAGGTGTTTCGAGTTTTCTCCTGTGTGTGTGAGTTTTTCCTCGGTTGGTCGTCGCGTCGCTGTCCCCAAAAATCTATATGATAATGTGTGTACTTTGAGCGAGCGCCGGGAGAGTTTTGCGAAATGATTTCACAACCGTAACGATCGGCCGGAGGTGTTTGTATGCTAATGGAACCGTCTCGAAAGAAGCTCTTTGACAAATCCCTTTCGAGGGGAAAATTCATTTCGGTTGAATTGGGATCCGCTGGCAACGCTATTTTCGTGCCATCTTCGCACCCAGAGCACCGGCGGACTGTTGGTGGAATGTGTTGCTAACAGCATTGAATCGTTAAGGGAGATTTTGCTGTTATTAAAGTGTGTTATAGAAACTGTCCGCTTTATTAGCTTCCTTATCGCGCTGGGAAGCTTTCGGACAAGGTCGGAATGGGCAGCAAAAGCGAAACCGGGCCTTACACAATGTTTGTTGCGGAATTGAATAAATACAGCGAAAACAAACGTTTGCTTTTTGTTTACAAAATGAAAAATCAACCCCCGGGCCGGGTTTTGCTCGACCGAAAGTGATGTGCGCAAAATTCAATTTCATTCAATCTGCTCAGCTTGCGGATTAGTAGCGGATTAAGCAGATGATGTCTGCCCGCACGCTCTGTCAGGCGCTCTGAGAAAGCGCAAGCAGTAACAGTAAACCACTGACACGCGAAACTGACTTGTGATGGATGTGAATGATGGGAAAGCGAGCGTATTGTAGCATCGTCCTATCGGATTCGTAGCTCTGCGATGAGGGTTTTCTTTAAAAAGTGACTGTTTCGAAGGTGTGCCTTAACCGGTTTCGGGCTAGCAGGGCGAAAGTAAGTCCAGAAGAGAGGAAAAAAAGCGCCCGTTGAAAAGCGGAGTGGCAACAAATTGGATAAAGAGATCGCACTGGCGAAAAGTCACCTGACGCGGACAATGGTTACCGACCGGTAGGCGATGGATTACCGCTTTCCACGCACCCAAGCACAATGGACGGCGAGAAAAAGAGCTATGCGGGTGGAGCTTTTTTGTGCTGTTGATACCTCCAAGGACTTTAAGATTATCGTTATCCTTCATGGAATACAAAATAGAAAGTACGACACAATGCTGACGGTGCACTGGCCATCGGTGGTGGCCCCGTAACGAACGACAATGGGCAATGACAAAAGCGAGAATATCAAAAAAAGGGGGAAGGATAACACACCAAGTGGGAGAGACACTAGACAAGCTCAGTTTTACAAATGCTCATGCTGCAGGGGGGTTAGGTAGCAAAACCGGGCGGTATAAGCTCGTTATGCTCGAAAGGCTCGGCAATCAGCCGGATCACTGACACACAGGTGAAGAAGTTACGGCTTGGTACAACGGGGCGCACCGGAAAGTGTGTCGCCACAAGCAATTTAGCTTTTCTCAGTTTTCAAGCTGGTCCTGCTGATAATGTTTGCTGTAGTCAGCAAGATTCAGAAATCATCTTTCTTTTCTCGAAGGTAGGGCCGACATAGATAGCAACAGCTAGGAGTAGTTGCTGATGCATCATTAATTTTGGATTGGGGAACCGAAATTCCCATTGAGAGAGTTTCATTGTTTTAGGCGGGTGTATTAAGTAAGTCGGTATGAAAGCAAAGAAGAGATGTGTTTTTTTTTTATTTTTGGTATTGAAATAAAGACATCGTGTGTACAAAAAGATATTTGCGAAAGTCTTTGCATTGGAGGAGCCATTCGCCGACAGTACTTGAAGTTACAAAACAAATCTGATCTTTTGTTTTACAAATTCCATTCGAGATCATTTCTTTTGTCACTAGGATGTAATCTATTATGTCAGTTTTACAAAATCAAAATACCGGATGAAACCGTTACGTCATTTTTTTGCGCCTGAGGTTATGCAATACGCAAGACAATTAGCGTTATCGGAGGTAGTATTCGAGGTAGCTAAAAACTAGTTCTACACTACAGTTTAAATAGTCAATCTGAGCTGTCAAATTCAGAAATACTTAAACATTTGAGAAACTGTTGAAAACTGTCGGATTCAAGCAAATGTCACCCAAGAAAATCGAAGTTAAGCTATAATAGACAGCGACAAAGTTAATTCACACTGGATGTGCGCTTACGTTATATATTACCCAACATGTTATATGTTACCCAATTGAGCATTCAGAGTACTCAAAAGACCGCCATCCGTTAGACGTTTCGTGTCAATTACTCTAAAAATGTATTCACTATTGCTCCTGGCTTCAATTTTCTATCCCTTATAACGCTTCATCACCAACCGGTACGATGAATCCATGGCTGGCGAGTCTTTGTCACACACAGCACCTTACGCTGCCTCGAAAACACTGTTCCCCAACATTGCGGTAGTGGTTTTAAGTAGAAAATCTTGTTCCATCCCGATACTGCGAAGCACGAAGCAGCCTTCGGGTGTTTCAGACCGCTCAGAACACCGCATGCAGTTCCAGCAGACTGTTCGTTTGGGGGTTCGTTTACGCTTTTATTTTATTCCAGTGTATACGAGCGAGTCAGCACAACCACCGAAAGCACCAACTTATAATGGTTTGATTAAGTTAGTGCAGAACCAAGAAAAAAAAAGGCCGAGAAACGTTCCCCGTATAAATGTGTTTCCTACAATTAGGGCAAATTTAATTAAGACAATTTTGTTTGAAAGGAGGATTGGTGTGTTTTATGTTGCGAATTCTTTCATATTGGACGAGCGTTTCTTGAACGTTCGGAAGAATCGCCCAGATTGTCGATGTTTAGAATCACAATAATTGATGTTGGTTTTGACTGAGGGAAAATAGTCAAAGAGAACCCCATGGTTCAAGTTTGAGACGGTTAAGAAAAACATAAATAAAGCTCAAACCACGGTAGGTATCGGGAGTTCTCACACAGGGTTGAATTTCGTGACCGGAATAAGGGTCCATACCGTTGCCATTGCTGTAATGTTGGACGTGCAGGAGAAGTTGATGTAGCTACTTTTTGCCATTCCGTTCGATGACTCCAATCGATCGAAATCATCCTGCACTCTACCGGCTTGCTGCTTCTTTCATGCTGTGTGCCCGTGTACGGATGAACCATTTCTTTCTCGCTAAAGAAAGGCGCCCGACGAGACAGTTAAACAAGATTATTGGATCCTTTCGGTGTCCGGATTTCATCGTTCAATCTCCGGAACCGGTGGAAAGCAGATCCTTGAAAGCGCGACACCTTGGATGATGTGATCCTGATCCGAATGCCATTTCCCGACGCCGTCAGTAGTTCGCCCCAGTTATATCTGGTCGCTTCTCTTTTTGATTATGAGTATAACGTGAAATGGCAAAGCGAAATGGTGACAATCACACTCGTAATGCTTCCCGTGCAGAAAGGTTGCCAGTATGTATGCCGCTCACGTACGTTACGATTCCGCGAACAAGCAGCAAGCCGGCACCGTGTTCCGGTGTCGGGAGAAATGGCAAGGTTTTGATTCAAATCAAGTCTCCCACGAGCAGCAGAACAAAAATCCTGCACAAATGCTACAATTTTGGAACAGAGATTGAACGCGACGGCGGCAGTCGACGCGAAAGAGCGAGAATGACTAACGTTGGCGTTACGAATTTGGCTAATGAAAAATTTATTCAAATTAAAATTCATAACTACCTCGTTGAATGCGATTACATTTGCTGGCTTCATTTGAAATGCCAAGGCAACAAGGCCGTGTCGAGGCAGGCGGGAAGGTGTGGCATTTGCGTATCCACTAATCTGAAGAGTTCGCGATCGGAATGCTTAAAAGCGATTGTTGAGAGATTCGTTCACGTTCGGTTTTTGCTGGGCGTGAGTTCTTCTGGAAGGGCCGCACAGGCAGTGGGTGCAATTTCCCAAGCTCAAGTTCCTTTTGTTTTCTACGCCAACGCGTCTCGCGCGGCGGCAGTGTTCTGATGTGCCGTGGCGGATCTTTGTGATGAATTCTTTGTCAACGAGCTAGACGAGCTTTCGGGCTCGGAACGTGCCAGGCGTCGTACGGCATCCGTCAGTTGCAGGTGGTCGCACGGTGGATGAGATTTATGGAGATTATTTCTCACGGCGGTGTGAATTTATTGGTTCGGAACAATCCGTTCGAACTTTAATCCGGATTGATGATAGTGAGCAAACGGGCGAAGCGAAGACATTTCTTAACGAGAAGAATAAATAAGGGTTTTCTTTTGTGTGATTTTGTATTTTTATAAATAAATTTTACTGTTAAACTTTTGATTGAAAAAGAGCGCGCGAGTTTGTGTGAGATACTTTTAGCGCCTACAAGTATGCAGCAGATAGTTTGAACAACACGTGTCTTAAGAGGCTTCATATTTCAAGTTTAATAACGTTTCTTCTTTCCCGGGCATTTTAAGTCATTTTTATTGATTTATGAGAGTGTTTCCAGCCTTATAATAGATATTGTAAGGAATAACAATTACTTATTGTTATTTAGAAGAAAAACAAACATCTTCTCAGAAGAAGCACACAAAACCCCAGAACAGCATGAAACATGTTTCATCAGCAACTGGGGTGCCATTCCATCCCATGACGATAACGACAATCGATGGTTGGTGGAATTTCTCACACAAGGAACAATTTCCTTCGGTTCGGCGATATTGCTGTCTTGTTTTCAGCGAGAAAGTACAGTCGAACATAAACAGACACCTGAAGCTGTGTTCTCTGGCTTTACGTGGCATGCGTACGACGTATCATGGCAGGTGTGGTCAACTTGGTGCATCGTGAAGGTGAGATAGTACAGCTAATAATAATCCTATCAAAAGCTATTCTGTGGCAATATTCTTCCGATCGTGTTGCAGGATGTCACCGAGATGCCGAGGGGTACGTGCACGTTCATCATGTTGGCGCGCATGTATGTGCTCCGAATGTTGCTTTGTCACCTTCAGCACTCGGTACGGCACAAACCGGACGGTGTGAGGATGATATATGTTTGCGTCATGTATCAGACATTCTGATGGAACGGGTTCGGTGTGGCAGTCACGGTACCAGACGTTCACGGGCTTCGTAGCTTTCAGCATCATTTCCTGTAGCCGATGGTAATTTTGGCGTGAAGATGACAACATCATTATTTTCATATTATCGTCCGTACCGCACATGGAGGAAGATAGGACCACATCCTGGATGATGTTGATGTTTGCCGTCGGTGCAGGCAAAATATTGCCAAGCATTCCAACAACATCCCGGGTGGATCAGTACGGAACACGGTGGCATCATCATCCAACAGGAAGGTGTTTTTTTTTCATTATCCCCGCTTATACCTGACGTCCCTCATCGAAAGATATCCTTTACGCAGAAATCCAAATCCACCCCACGATGGCATGGTGGCAGGTGTATATTTATCGAGGAAAATACTTGAAGCATGACACGGAAGGATAAAAATATTATCTCTCGCAAAGCATATCGATGATATCACTCATCCTGTATCCTTCGCCTGAGCATCGACGGATAATTGGTTACAAATGAAGGCAACAGAAAGCCACACCGGGCCTAGGCCTAGATTCGATTGTGAAGCTATTTCCAGCGCATACGAGCAAAAAGAGTGTGTGTTCGAGGGATATCATGGCAAACAGATTGACGGGATGTTTGCAATTATATGCAGCCTAATGAACACATCTGGAGAGTCATGATGGGTTGATTTGTTGGGCAATCAGTCGGGTAAAGGTTAATTACCGCATTAGATTTTTTTACTGTAAAGTGTTTTAATGTGTTTCTCCATCGTTCTTTGTTTGCAGAACAATCGTTTCCATTCTTGGTGCATACATAGGTAAGTAAATTCTAATGATTCTATTCATATTTCAGTTTGTTTGGCAAATGTTTCGTATGTCTGATTACCATTCTACAGAAAACTAATCATTACATTAGATCACGTATACCATAATAATCGCTCGTTATCCTTATGGCACATCCGAAAAAGCTTTTCAATGTTGCAAAACCATACCTTCATCGGTTCGTCCATACCATCGTTCATCCACAGGTCACATTTCAATCAAATGTTCAATTTCGCTGGAAACACAGGAATGTTGCACGTAAACGTTATGCCCATGACGGAAGACATTGTTTGGATCGCTTGTTTTCCGCACGATATGCAGGCTGGCAAACAAGCGTACAACAAACCTCACAATTTCGATGCAGGCTTAACGGTCCAATGTCCAAAATAACGTCCCGCTTCGAATGCAAAGCTCAGTGCCGTTGCAACCAGTGCCAGAATGCACTGGACCAGTGAATCGTTTCGCTGATTCCATTGTTAGCACGGTTGCTTGGATGGCTACGTTTTCGGAAACGGATTGCAGCCAACAAGCGAATTCTGTTATAGCACAATCCTTGACTTTCCGTTTGACCTGACATTTGCGCCCACGCGATCCTGGACAGAACTCCACCACCCCCTTGTGTGTGTGTGTGTGGATGTATGGCTATGTCACTCGAGAAATGTAAAAGTATTTTATGAATTTGATCATTATGCGAACTTGGCAAGGCAGGCTATCGCGCTGTCGAGATTTTCTTAGTCTGAGGCAGGTCTATTCCACCGCTCGAAAGCGGAAGTGATCGGTTATCGGTTGGAGGATTTCAATTACAGTTTGACCGCAAGCGAGGGGGTGTTCGCTGCTATATTTTTGGCTCCTGTTCAGATCGAACAATGGTGAGTTACAAATCGCATAACTCGACACAATCGTTGGTTGTTTCCTGGAAGTAATGGTCTAATACGGTAAGGAGACTTTTTATATTCATTCAGAAAAGCTCGAATTGGACCTACGCCCTGTTGAATGGACATTGCTCGTTTATTGCACTGGGAGGTTTTATTATTCTTTTTATTGGGTTTTCCATTTCCCTTTTCCCTTTTTATTGTTTTTTTACATACGTACTTATCATGAAGATTACAGCGAAATTTTGAGGATAGAGATCTTAAAGAGTGTTATAGAATCCGACATAGATATTATAGATGTTAAAGAGGGTTGTCAGCATACAAACTCGAGGGTATTATCCTTTTTCCTTAATTTTGATATACCTTGCTTAAAAGTTGGAGTTGTCTGAGACTTGAATTACCCACATCTCAATGGACAGCTTTGTATCTGAGGTACACGTTCCAGTTCAAGGTTTAATCAAAGACCCTAAAAAATCTAAACACATGCTGGTAAGATTTATCTAATATTATAAACACTGATTCTATTATGTCACAAACTCGTGTGTGAAACTACTTACTAATGAAGTTTTGAGTTCTCTTTTGTCGGAGTAAAAGCCTGTAATAAATCTTCCTTCCCTTCACTCAACCCCTGTATCTTCGTCCGCTAACATTAAACGATCTTTTCCTTTGCTGCGTAGCTGATAATGGCAACCAGCACCAGTTTATTTATCTCTGCCTCTTTACAGTCACATCGGCAGTTTGAGGTCGTTCCGTCGGTGTGCTAACACAACTTTGCGGAGATCCCCTACGGACGGTATGCGAGCGGCTAATTATGTCTCCCCGTGGGCCGAACTGGTGTGAGAATGGAAAGTTTTGCCCCGACACGTGTGGCTGGGAAATTCGACCCCAAGGTGGCGGCCGTAGGTTTCATAGTCCCCGGTGGTACATTAGAGACAGAACCTTTTCACCGGGTTGGCCTTTCATGGGTTTTGGATATTCTGAGGCGTGGTTATTATCCATGATATCACCTTATTTCTCGCAGGAGAACGCTTTTACATGGAGGAAAGACACTTATTTAGAATATTAGCAACACTGTAGACCTGCCAAGACTGACCACGATCGTCCCAAATGTTACACAAGGGATAAGTTAAAGATCAGACCGGAGCCCCATGTTACACGATGCGTGTGATTGAGTGACAGATGAGGCTTTTAGACATCTTCATTCCGGTTGGGAAAGATTGGATCAAAGAGGGACAGCAACAGACAATCAAGAATCCATCCCGCTGTTTACGTGAGCTCTCGAACCGCACGAAAGTAAGGCACGATTGATTGCGCAACAGAGCATTCTGGCGCAAATTATCCCTTCCACTAGCACACTATTGAAAACAATTTAGAGCGGCATTAACGCAGCACTGGTACGAGCCATCCATCGCTCTTGTGGACCAGGTGCGGGATCAGCAATTGGCGCCGATCCGTCATCATCCTTCTCGTACCGGGCTGGGCGATAATAAATCACAGCAAATAGCTTTCTGCTAGTCTCATAAATCTAAGGCTTAAGGTCCGGGAATTGCCTATCAAGTGAGTTCGTCTCGTGCGGTGTACTCTCGGGCGGGCAGCAGCACGGGGATCCTCGGGAATGGCAAGGATGTTCCCCTCCTTGGTAAGATATTAGACATACGAGTTGAAAGGGAAACCGAAACGAATCTATCGCTGCCTTGGGGGTTGCTAGGGATGGGAAATTTTTGCCCCGACCGAATTGACACTTGAAGAGGGACGGCTTTGTTAACCCAACGACCCGACGAGAACTTCACACCGGTTGAGGCGATTTTCATCTTTCGGGTAGCGAGAATCGTCTAATGCTTGTGATTCGCTCGACCACTGGAAAGTGGGTGCATAAATTTTGCGTCCCACCGGCCATATTCCTTGCCGGCGAGCGCGGTTGATTGAGGTTAATCGAAACAAATGTGTGTTTTTGTGTGATTGGAATTGTAATTCGCACGCGATTGGTCAAACTGCTGACGAAGATGTATTCGTGGGGTGATTTGATCAAACACAAATAACGGGGAGCATCGGATCCCAGTCCTGAATTTCGTGTACAAATCACGCTTTTGGGGACGATGGTCATGTACCGTGGATCGTTGTATTAACGAACAGCGTTGACCATAGCGTAAGGGTCAGCAGAGGGTCGGAAAGGTTCGTTTGGCAAAATCATCAAACTTAGATTATGGCTCTTTGGGTTCCCGAGCACGTACATTGCGCGAATGTCGCTAGAACTGGTTGAGGTTGAGCACTCGATCAATAATATGGTTCGGATAATGGATAAACAAAGATTTCTTGTTTACCCAAAAATTGGATGCAGTTGAAAACTTTAGCTTTTGTTATAATTTCTGCCATGTCTCGTCTGCTAAAGCATGCCTGTTTTGCTAACATAAATGCTCAACTTGATGAATAGTCGCGAGCAGCTGTCAAATTCCTGTCAGTTGTAAGTATTCAATTAACAGGATAAAGTGCTTTATCCGTGTTGGTGTACGGTTTTACCACAGACATTCTTCTTGCACTATTTTCTGTCCAAATTAATCGATACATTTAGGCCATAGTACTGCGGGCGCCTACCCATGAGAGCCTCATGCTCATTTCATTCATCCATTAGCCAGCCAACCAACCGACAGCCCACCGGTTTCACTGCCGTTCATGCAACCAAAGGAATAGCTTTCATCAAATATTTATCGAAATACTTGTGGAAATATCCTTCCTCCTGTTCTTCCCGTGCCGGATGTGGAATAGTAGAAGCCGCACGATTTACGTTGTAGGCGTTCGCACCGCCCGGAGTGGCCTCTGAAACCGAAACGATTGATCAGTGATGATATAAACCGTGGCCTTGCCATAGAACCGAACGAACCCATGAAGGTTAGGGTGTGAACGGTTCGATTTTCCAACTTTCATCTTTTACCACTTCGTGGCCAAAGCTTACCCCCCCCAAAGCAGACCGAAGATGTTGAATCGTTTGCTTTAGTGGTGTAGTGCTTGCTACTGCTGATCTTAAGTGCTACTTGATGGACTACGCACAGTCAACATTTTGGGTGCGAAGTTGGATGAGCAAAAGGATACAAAAGACTCGCTTTTCGTCTTCCGTGATGCTTTATCCCGTTCCGAAGAAGGAAGATGAATTGTTGAATGTGACCACGGAGTGTGTCCGGTGCTGGAGGTGGGAGCGCTGGGAGAGTGGAAATTATCGAAAGATAGATAACTGGCAGTGTTGATTGATGAGCTCGTTGCGACCGGGACTGGAAGGTGCACGAGAAATGGGTGAATGATTTTTGGCGTACATAATACCAAGGCTCTGACTTAGCGCGCCGGAACCGTTTGAAAAACGGGCAAATGTTTATCGTTAAAATATTGTACCAATGATTACTTTCCGATAAGATGTCCACCTATTTGCAGAAGGGATTTTCGGTGTAAGGACACGATATTTTAATCAACGCATAGAATTGTAATTCCTCATAGTTGTACAGAAATCTTTGCATCTTTTTAGCACCGCTCGCCGCCCCAAATGGGTAAACTCCAAAGGGTATCATATGCGTAATGGGTATCCTTTCGCACTTGTAGGGTGGCCATATATCAAAGCCCTTTTCGTTGCACCGACGACACTCCGGAAGCTTATCGCAATGGAAAACCCCGGAAGGTATGCCTTCCAGGATGACACCGTCGTGTTACGGATACTGCAGACGCCGTACGGAGGAGGTTGCCTTTCGGGTTGATTAGGGTTTTATAGTGCTCGAGATAAAAGTGACTCTCCTTCTCTAGTGCGGCCAGCTGCGGTGGCCACAACGCAACGGCAAAAGCGACACAAATTTGGTGCCATTTGACCGATAGCCTAAATTTGTGGCTGTCTGTAGTGTCTGCAACCTTTTCGTACGGAGCTCGTGCTGAGATGAGATGGTACGGACCTTTTTTTGGTGGTGAATAGAACACAAACCGTGTGAAACCGATGCTTCCGGGAGGGGTTTTTTTTTTAGCAAGGTTGAGGTTTCGGCCAGAGTAGAAACGATCGATCGAATGGATGTTACCATTCATTTTCTTATCGTCAGTGAGTGTCAACGCTTGTCGATAGTGCGACCAAAGCATTGGTCTTCGCTTTGTTACGAGTGGCAGCAGAGTTGACCAAAAGTTGAACGTGAAACGACATGGAACAAACGTCATGGGCAAAGATGTTTTAGCAAAGTGAACATCATGAAGTAATTTCAAAGAACAAAGAGTCACATTCTGCTTACAAACCCTCGGAACGCTCAATCCAGAGTATAGGTTTACGTGTAAAATATAACAACTTTTGCTTGTTTCCTTCTTCAAAAGACTATGTATTTACCTTTAACTTTATAATTTGCAAATTCCGGAATGTTGAATGTGTTTTGAGCGTTTAAAAACATTGTTCATTGTTCTAACTATATACAACTAGGGGAAGATCCTCACGAAGGAACTGAAGTTGCCCATTTTCTGAGAGTAACTCTTCAAATCATTTGGGCATTATTCCAACTATTATTCAAAACTCCCGTACATGAAGATCATAGAACCAGTCGAATGTTTTTCTTCTGAGTGAAACATGCAGCTGTGGTTACCATCTATAATTAATAGATCCTCATTTTTTTTGGCAGTTGCCGGTCCCAACTTCCCACCATCCGTTCCCATCCGGGCACGGCACAAGCGGAAGGTCGTGATGGTAAGCTAGACGACCTGGTGCTGTTGTTAATATTTAAACCCATTTCGTTCCGTTTCAGTTTGTGTTATGAAAAGTTCCGTTGGCCCAGTATTGTCTGGTACCTGGCCCATCAAACCCTTGTGTATATCAGAAGAGCCCCCCACAGTGCAATGCATCTCTCGATGGTGCACAAGACCGTACGGCAGCGTTGTGTATCACTTTATCTCATGTGAGGTTTGCCTTTTTTATTATCACAAAACGACCAAACCAAACAGATTGTTCGGAGCAGAAGGCTCCAAACGGCAGATGATGGGTGGGTATTTTCGTATGTACCGGCAAAATGTTTTACATACCAAAACAACGCTCCTGGCGGTTGGCAGCGTGCGAGGGCGTGGAGGAATGAGTTGTGAATCTCTGTTGCCTGTGTTGCTTCCGCTCCGTTGGAGCTTTTGAGCGAAATCAAATTCATCCGTGGCGAACCATTCAGCCATTCACGGCACTCCCCTGCATCCCGGCCCTCGAATGCTCGACTGCCGACTGATGGAAAGTTTGTCGGAATGATGTATTTTCCCTCGTCAGCCTGTTGTGCTGTGTTGCCGACCCCCGTGGTCCCGGGGTGCAAGTTGGACGTAAATCTTCCGGAACGCAAAAAGGCATTGAAAGAAATTAAGTGAGCAAGCGAACCGGAAGACAACACAAGTGATTGTTTCATTTAATATACTGCATAATTTGTGTTATTGCGCCAGTCACAGGAAGGTTGATTTCGCTGGAAGCCTAAAACCAAAAACAACCCAGGGAGAGACTCCGAACAAAAACACGGAGTGGAGAAAAAAAGTGCCGAACGCCCAGAACCACGAGGTGGGCAGGCCATGGTGGAGCGTGGTACTTGGTGCTGTACCATTAAATGTACGATTCGTTGAATGATGATGAGCACGAGACACCCCGCCGAAGCAACGGAAAATATGGAACCCAAGTGCAGTGGGACTCGGAACGCAGGGGGCCCCGAAACCGAAACCGTGCGGTGGGGAAAAAGTTCACACTGACGAGTGATGATGAAAGTTTGTGACAGATTTTTAATTGAAAAACTGTGGCTATACAGCCGGTGCGCGAGTGATTTGTGGCCAACGGTTTTGCGGACGAGTTTGCGTGCGAGAAAAAGTTGGCCAGTTTTGACAATTGAAGATTGGATATATTTGAAGATGTGCCCGTTCGTACACGCCCATACGATGACCAACAAAATGGATGCTTTCGGCCGGAAGTGTAGTGTTTAGTTTGAGCATAGTGTATTGCTGCTGGGGGCGATTGGTTGGGAATGTCAAACCATGTGGAAATGAGAGACCGGTTGGGGGTTTGTTGTGATTGACGTGAAAAGTTTATTGAATGGGAAGAACTTCAGTGCTGTGGTTGAGGTGAAAAATAGTTGGCAGAAAGTTGATGATTGTACCCGACGACCTTCCATGTGGGGCTTGAACATTCATTGAGAGATTCTAAAGCAGGGAGTGGGTCTTTTTTAATTAGATGTTTGAAAACAATTCTTCTTTACGATGAGTTCTTTATTTACGGTGAATCTCAATATAATCCCAAATACTGCATTGCTGATCTCGTCCCAAGTTCACTTCTATCGCTCGGAAAAAACCAACTCGTTCTTAACATTTTTTTTTGTCCAGCGTAGTTTTGTTGTTGTGGAGCTTGTGCTATCTGACGTGTCACCACGTTGCGCCCGTGGAGGTAATTTATTCCATGCGACCGGCAGCCATGACAGGCGGAATGAATATTTCATTGCCTACGCGATACGCACGAGGGATGGCCCGGCGTGCGCTGGAGTCATCTGCCTAAATGCCTAAATGTCCGGATCAGGAACCCAGCGACGGTAACGGCGGCCTGTACGCGTCCATATCTTAACGCACCTGAATAAAGATGAAGGATTACTTATCAGCTGGCGCGCTTGATGCTGCGACCGTTTTGCCGTGTTATCGTTGGCGGATGGTACGGCGTTGGAACGCGTGCTCACTAGCGTCTTTTTGGCACTTTAAAGAAAACACTTTGTTTACGTGCAGTACCGACGTCATACGGCCCCCCAAAACGCCTGAGGGAAATTGTTTAAATGCCTAAGGATTTGTTTTTTAGCGACTCGTTCCGTTGCCATTCAGTGCTGGAGAGGGTAACGTAACGTACTTTAATCATGACGCAACAATGTGTTTGGAAGTTTTGGACCACAAAAAAAGGGGATGGTTGAACTCGGTGGGTGGGTTCCCCACGTGTGTTCCGCTACACCGTACGTCGATGAGCTTTTAGCGAGAATTTCACGGCTTATGACCGTCAAAAAGGGATGATTTTAATGGATGTAACGGGTAGCCTGGCGAAAGTCATTAGCTGGTACCCGGGTGGATCTCTGTAGCAGACTGCGTGCTCCTTAGCTGCTGAGTGGGCTTAGCATTCTCACACACGCTGGGGGAAAATACCATAGAATCAAATTCTCACGCGTGGCATACAGCCCAGGGCACCTGGGAAGAGTAACACAATCCGGCCAATTACGCGGTACCACCTACCAGGCTGGCTGATGCACGAGCCGGTGATACGGCGAAGCGAAAAGATTAATCATCATTTGCCTGGCAGGAATCGGGAAGCATCCCCGCGTGTACACCAACCAGGGTGGGCCAAGAAGTTGTTGGCGAATGGTCGTTGTGGCTCCACATTCCCGAGCGATAGAGTGACGCTCATTAAAGTGACGCGAGTTCTTAAAGAGATCCATCTCCTTTTGCAATGGGAGAACGTCCCAATCGATCGAATCGAGTCGTGGAACATCGTTGCTGGAGGGTATAGGAATAACCGGGTATAGTACGCACCGGGTAAAGGTGGAACTGTGATGTTGTAATCTGAATGTTTGCTGAATAATTGATTACACTCCCCGTGCGAGAACGCTTTCCGGATGAAGAAGATGTATCTTGTCGGAGATAATAACGGCGGCTCAGTTTTTGGAGCGGCCTGGTTTCGGAAGACACCTAGAGGTTCGAGAGTAATGTAACGCACCACAAAAGCACCCTTACTGGGGCCGGTACGTACCGTGCGTGGTAACGCGATGGTTTGGTTAGCAGTAGCACTGTGCTGCAAAGAAATGGCAACAGTGCGCGTACTTCTCATTCACCAGCGACTACATTCTGCCTGTCAAGTGCCAAAGACACACTCGAAAAACAATGTAACGAGCGCGTGGACCATGCGCTAAGTGTGTGTGTGGAGTTGTGGTTTTACAACAGTAAATAGCTGTAATTTTTCGCGACATTCGTCTCGTACGCTGTCAGGATGGATTTCCATCCTATTCAGCGTGTGATATGAAGCGTTCGCAGTGGGATGTGAGATGGGCGCCCGGGCTTCGGGCAGGTAGGAAAGCTCCACATCCCTCTCCATCTGAAGTGAGCAACAATGGAAGAAAGTGGTCGTTCCGGTAGTACGGAAAAAGGGACAAAAGGATGTTTGTCTAAAATGGCTGCTGCCAGCGACTGTAATCGGGACCGGGGAACGGAAGGCCGGCTTCCGAATGGACGCACCGGATGAAAGGCATCTCTTCACGGTTAGTGCCTGTTTGGTGGCTTTACATAATGCTAAAGGCTGCGAAAAGTTACGGACTTTCACTGTGGGCGTAATTTTTTTCTTCCTCGCCTTCTTACGCCCGTCTATCGGCCCTTCTTCGGGGAACTCTGGAATGTTCATAAAACATACGACAAAGTGGTATGAAAATGGGATGGAACTTGTTTAAAATTCCAGCAAATAAAGAAAGTGATGTGGAGCATTATGATGCCACCAGCGGTACTGTTCACTTTCTTGTAACAAAAGCTTGTTACTTCAGCTTCGACGTGTCGGCGAAGGTCGCGGCCGTGTGCGCGTCATCGGCTTTCGTAAGAATCGGGTCCCTTTTCACTGTCAAATAGACAACTCTATCGGTAGCAATTCATCCCCTGGGTGATGGGCGGATGGCTGTGCACTGTTGTTTCGTGGAGGTGGTAGAGTAAAAATTTAAATTTATGCCCAAATGTTTGCCTTCGTCAAAATTGTGCTGCGACAAACAATGCCCATTTTTCTGGGTAGTGCGCCATTCTATCGTTTCGATAAGCAGCTTCATGCGTTTGAAGCTGAAAGGGATATGATTTCTTTAGGTTTTTCGGCTTGCTGTTAGGCTAAGCTCATCACACAGCTCTGTATCGAACGTTGGATGAAAAGGATAATGCCAACACTAGGAAATACCGACACTGGATTATGTGGTACCGGTTGGACAGAATATAGTTGTTATGTTAGAGGAAAACCCCTATCGACAGCTATCACGCTATCAATTCCACCGGTAACGGACCAACCAGATTACAGTGGCCTGTATCGATAAAATTTTACTATACTCACCATCACCAAAAGCTCGTAACGATGCTTTTAATGCGAATATGTTGCAACTTGACACGTTACCTCAGTGGAAACGGCTCGTACCATACCTCGCAGCGGACAAAAGCTCATGTTTGCTAAACGATCACCACGGCCACGGCAGAAAGGAATCTTTAATGGACCTTTTTTCGGGAGGGCGGGAGTGTAGCATGTTGAAAAATCAGCCCGAGCCCCGAAAGTTTGACGCGGGTGAACGGGTTCGCAACATCCCGAAGAATGTTGAATGGCGTGAAAAATGTACCACCAACCGAAACCGAAAGGACCACACCCTCGGATAGAATTCCTTGTTACGTCCTTTTGTGCCTTTAATTTGCTAACCAAAAAAGGGTGAAGAGCGGGTGGACAGGTGGAAAGGCGGAAAAGGGCACAGGAAACAATGGGAGCCCCCGTTTTTGTTCGACCACGGTAATGATGGTGTGGTTGAGGGTTGGGAAGTAAAGAAAACACTAAATACAAAACACCATTAATGGATGTGAAAATGGAAGGCTATCGTACACTACGGCGGAGGATGGGGGTCGTTCTAATGGGTGGCATTCAAATGGATAAAAAGCTTATAGAACGGTCCGTTAATGTGTGTGATGTATGAAGTCGTTTTTCGAACGTTCGAAAGGGCAGTAATATATTATTTATGTTTAAAATTTCCTTGTATTGTATGTTATTGTAAAATAACAATTTACCATTTAATCCCGATACGAAACATGATTGTCACATTATATTGCATAACAACAGGCGCAATGTGATGCGGTACGCTGGATTGCATACTTTCAGGCGGATCAGTAATATACTTGCTGCCAACCCTAATGTAACAATAATTTCATGTAAATTTACTTTATTAAAGCAGCATTATGTCTTGTGCAAATACTTTGCACCCAAAAAGCTCCCCCAAGGATAATGCTTCCACATCCTTCGGCGCATCGCTATAAGGACACCAGGCTCAGTTCCAACGGCTTCCATTCGCAGTGTGCAAGAGACACCGCAGTTTGCTGATGAAACTGTTGCATTAATTGAAAGTATACACGCAGGCACAGTCTCGGGGAAGATTTCCTGTGGGTTGGCGCGGATCGGTTCACCAGCCTGACGTACGATGTGTGAATCCGAGCTGTTGCACGGTGTGGCCGTTCCGGGCAGATTCACTTTTCAATGCTCGCCTTTTAAATCCCTTGGTTTTCCAGCCCTGGAAAATTGAATAGACTTCCGAGCTGGTCGGCAAAGTGTGAAAGTGAATGAAGGCTGGAAAATGGTCCCATTCTACAGGAGCAGGAAGGATAGAGTAAAACAACGGCACTGAATCTTCCGAATCCCGGTCTGTCGAAATGTGTTTCTTTAGATTTGTTAGTCTTAAAAAGCGGTGGGTGGGGATGTGGGGATTTGGGAGAGGCTTTTGGGGTAGGGAAAACAATTTTCATTCATCCATTTCGCTTCCCCCTCACCAGAGATCGGTACGGTTGGAGCTTATCGGTCGTTGCCTTAGCCCTCCGGTGGATGTATTACGAGCGTTGCCACCGACGACAACACTGTCGACAGGCTGCTGCCAGGTTGGATCGCATACGGAGTAAACATAAATTTTGATGTAAACAAATAAAGTACGTAATCCATTTTGTATGCCCCAACCCTGTGGCGGTGCAGTACAGCGGTACTGGGCTCTCGAAACCCATGCAAACAACCACCCAAAGCTTGATGCCACACCCGCGAACCATTCGTGCGGGGGTACTGCCCGCACGTGCCTCGAATGTATCGCTAAGCTCGGGGTGGTGTAACATTTTCACAACATGGCTCCGTTCCTCATCAGGCAGGATTTTGGGGTTTTCGGATTGAAGAACGTATTTTGGCGCATCGCATGGCTCACAGCCTAAGCCACCACTGCCAAAGGTGGTACTTGAGCCAATATTTACCACCGCATTTCGAACACCTTTTGCAGGACGACGCAGGTTTTGGCGACCGGTGTGTGATGTTTATGATCGTATCCACCAGCGTTTCATCAAGGGTAAACATACAACCCATCATGAGCTTTTTTTCCCGTTTGTGTTGGTATGTGGTTGTGCGGGTTAACAATAGTAAGCCCATCGTCAATTTCGACCACACACTGGAATGTAGCTTAACGGTTGGGAACGCACCAGCAGAACGGTTTTCATAGCGATCAGTCACGCGTTTTCCGATCCGTTTCCGATTTCATCGCGGGAATTTTATTTCACTAGAAATGTGTAACATATTTCAGGCTCATTCAGCGTTACGAAGGAGAGAACACGGCTTCGGTTCGGCCTATCGTGACATTCTTGGCACTGGCTTACCAACCTACCGTGACGGAATAGAGAGCGAAACCGTATTGATTTTCTTCTGCGAGCTTCACCGCCCTTATGGCTTCATGGCGAGCAACATTTGCACTACATTTCATGCGTAATTGCCCGTAAAAGAAGCATTCCGTGGGAAGCATTTGGTTCACTGCGTGCATTAAGCATTATTGTGGCGAAATTAAACTTTGTGCGACGAACGACGTTTAGGTCGGTGTAATGCCGTCTCACCGTGTACGCTTAGTTCATTATGATTCAAGGTGTTCCAGTAATTGAAGTAAATTGCACCTGAACCTTGGGCATTTGTTTATTGTTTAGTCATCTTTTAACTAACGGTTATTAATTTCAGCCTGAAGGTATGCAAACCGCACAACAAAATCGATCTATTAAATATTAAAATGCTTTAAAATTAGAATTCGTTTCACCACTTTCTCTCCAGCCAGTGGTTGTCAGATCAAATATCTCGAAATGAATAATTAAATATGAAACGTTTACTCTTCTGACGGAAACATGATCCGGCGGCTATTTCTTATCAATCATCAAATGGCCTTAAATAATCCAGCCCCGGCAAGAAGTCGTCGAGAATGGTTCAACAGCTTCGTTGTCGTGAGGTTGGCAAAGCTTCGACAAACGTTCTACCCGTTGAAACGTCCCTTTAGGCCCTCGCTCCACGCACGGAACCTCGGGACGTGTGAAAATGTGTTCGCGCCGCCCACCGATCGATCGCCTCACGACTGGATCCTAGCGCCAAACTGTTTCGAGCGAGAATAACAACAGTTGGCATTTGCCTGTGACCACCATTCCCTTCCCACCGTCACTCCTACTGTTGACCCGGTTCCGATATAAAATGCTTCATAATGATGTCATAAATCTCCATAAAAGTTCGGCTTCATAACATTCATCCCAGCCCTTTGCTCAGTGGTAGTATTGGGGCGAGCTGATGCGAAGAATGAGGTTTCGCAAAAAGAAAGTGGCTCCACAACCTTGATGTGCGTTGCGGTTTGGTGGACTGGAGGAAGGTCAGTGAGTGCTGGGCCGGTTGTACAGTCAATATCATTCCACATTCAGCGTGACGTTGTTAAGAGTTGAAGAGCTGTTTTAAGTGGGTATTAAAAATAAAATCTACTACGGAAGAAGCATTATGGGGAGACGGATGGAAAATAGTTTTTCATCCGCTTCAAATTGTATCAAGAGCGGAAGTTTGAGCAATGTTTACGAAAAGGATACTGTTTTTCTTGTTGCTAATGTTAGCCATCCGCGGAATGAGCAGTGAAGGGAAGGATATTGGGAACGCCAGACAAAGACATATTGCAGTTGCCTTGGGACCCGCATCGAAGCCACGTTTTGAAGCAGTTCTAGACGTATAATGCATCGCTGTCCAATTATGGTCCATGTTCACCGCTCCGGATGCGTTGTACCGAACAAACGAGCCCGACACAATCGACAAACGGACACGTAAATGGAATTTGAAATGCGCAAAATGGCGTTCTGTCTATTGCAACTGACAGCAGGCAAGATGTCTTCGATTCGGTTAGGGGAACTCCGTTTCCAATCCTCCGTGCTTATGCTTATTCGAGGGAGGCGAATTTCGTGGATGTTTTCTCGATGGAAGGATACATTAAAGCGAATAATTTATTCCATAGCTACCGTACCGACACGATTCGGCCGCTTGATGGATGCGTACGATCTCCGCACGTACACTGGCGTGGACGTGCGTGCGCGTCTGATGGTGAGCTCGTGAGTGAAAAACTCCCAACCATCCAAGCTGCGAAGGTATTCACCAACAGTAATAAACGTTTGTCAATGATCGCACTGTCAGGGCTCGTCTAATGATGCCTGTTCGCCGCCGTTCGAAGGCATTACATATAATCTTGTGGATCGTAAAATGGTGCTGGGCGGGTTCGGTTCCGTCCCATACCTCTGTGCGCCATTCTACATCGTAACGCTCTTCTTCGCGCGTAAGGTGATCTGTTGCCGTGTGAGACATGCCGTGTGTCACCAATTTAAAACGCACCCGGTAACATCACCACCTTGCCAGACAGTGTGGCATTTTTTATGATTCGTTCGTTTTATGATGCACGGCTGGTTTGGGAGGTTTGGGAAAATTAAACCATTTCAGCTCGCATGGTGCGCACCGTGCTGAAGCAAGGGCCAGTGGAAAAGCGCTTCATAATGAAGCGAACAAGATGTAGGGGAAGAAAATTTTAACCATCGACCTAATAGACATGAATTACCATCCCATCCAGCTCCTAGCTGGGTGGATTTGCCGCTCGTTTTCGGCGAGCTTTTGCCGGGTAATGGTTCGGGGGATTATCCCTCTCTTAAAACATTGATGTCATAATTGAATTTTTTATTAGTCCTGCATGGTAGGCCCGGGCGGAGGTCATGTTTTGCCATGCTAGACTTCGTTATGAGAAATGAAAACAAATTGGATTGCTCGGGGAATACGATAACGATATGAAATTAGATTCTTTGTCGGAGCTTTTCCCCTGCTAGACCAATAATTGATACCGTTTCAAGCCGCGCAAGGAAGAGGGAAGGATGTCGACCATGGTACGGCTGAAACGGTGGGCCGAGCAGCGTTTTGCTGTTTTGCGGAAAATTTTTGGTTAAACGATCTTCAACCTCACATGAATTACTTAAAGCAGCACCAACGCTGGCCGAGATTCATGCGCATTCATGTCGTTAAATTGTTTTATGGCGCTGCCAACCGAAGATTAAACGTGTAGCCCGCACTTTTACATCCTCCCTGCTCGAAAAGATCAAAAACATCAAATAAAAACAGAGTGGCCGAAGGTCAATCCCATTCTCGAGCATTCTTTCGGGAGCGATTTGGAGCGAAAAGAATCTTATTTTCCCATAAAACAGCACACCGGTACGCGCGCGGTAAAAGTGACCCTGCACGGCGATGACAAATTTACGACTTACTCGATGCCACATTCCGGGTCCCATCCCACGGTTTGCTTTCCTTCGTTCGCGGTCCATTCACTCATCAAAAGGATCTTGGCAGCGTAACCAGATTAGAGGCTAAGCCCGGGGTGGTGACCGAACCGTACCGTGGAGAAAGAGGATTCTTTCGGACTAATCGGATTTGTTTCGTCGGGTCATTGGATGGTCTCTAGGTGTATAAAAAGCAGAGGGATGCATGTAATTCCTTTTCCGGAAACAACGAGAATGCTTTGTAATTTTCCTTCGAACTCTTTTGTGTATGGAAAAACAGCATCCGTATCTTATCGATCGTTGTTAGCGAAACAAAAAACCAATCAGGAAGCGAACATAGCAACAAAAAATAGCGTGGTTCAATGGTTTTTCCCTTTATAGATACAAAAATAGATTAACAAAAATAGATTGAAAAAGTCAAAATTTGCATCTGGTGTCTTTAAGCCCTACAAAAACATCAGATAACGCCAATGTTTTGGCTATTTAAAGTGTCATAATTTGCAAAAGTGTATGAACTTTGCCACCGCTTATCGATCGGCTTGACCTTGATCTGTTGAGATCGCCGCCTTCCTTGTCCTTAAACCAATAGGGACTGGAGGAAATTTCCGTTCCGGTGCTTCACTTTACTTCAGCTCAGCTTCAGCGGTGCAACGTTTCTTCTATCAACCACTACTCGACTCGAACGCTTTAGCCTTTTGGTGGTTGGCTTTCTGTCCCCACTGCGGTTTGGTGTCCCGCTTCCGGAGCACTAGCGTATGGACGAGAAATTAAAATTTCACCCACGGCTGTAGCTTCACCATCTCGGCTCACTGATCCCTAGCCGTGTTACAACGGAGCTGGTCGGACATCGAATCATTGATAGACGATGGTTTGCTCGGTTTCAGCTAGTGCCAATGTCCTTTGGCCGGGGCCATTGTGGCCATGTCGTCGACAACCTTCCCAGGACCATATTTTGGAGCGCACAGGAAATTAGATTAGCTTTCCTTCCTGAGGGCCCCACATCCACATCCTTCGGGGTTCTGGCTGGATAAAGAAATGGTTCAGATAGATCTGAAAGTTGGATGAAGGTTGATTTCAATATAGATTAAATTTTGAGCATGGCTATTTTATTGGTCCTCGGGCTCGGGCTTTTGTGTCCGACTGAAAGCAACAGACCCGGAGTCGAAGAAGGCGGTCGTACAACGTGAAACAAAAGGTGTGCAAATGATGGGCGAAAAAAGGTAGAAATTAACTTTTGTAACTTCACACCGATAGGAGCTACCCGCGATGGTTTGGTGGAAGGTTTATGTCACTGACCGGTTTTCTGCTTGCAGCTTGGAGTGGAAAGTGTAAGATGATGAGGACCAGAGGCAGAAAAAAAGGTCCGGGAATGTTCATTCGTTACGGTAGTCGACCATGTATGTGGATTAATAGGATAAGAAAGATCTGGGGGGGGAAAAACCCCTACACGGCAATAAAACCAAACCATATGACCCATGCAGTCTTTGGCAAATGGCGGTCAAGTGGAAGATGGAAACGAGTCAAGCAAAAAAAGTGATTTAAGAGGCTATCAAATCTGGGTGCAAAAAAAACACAAGGTGGAAACTGCACACGATGGTGCGAGCAGATTAAATCCTTGGAACAAAAATATTACTCCATCGAAGAGTGTCCGGGTGCTGGCGTGTGTTCGCATGGATGTAAAATGTTCGTACAACGCAAAAACATGACTTTTAGATGTGAAATGTAACGGGAGCAGGTGGGAAATTAGGAGCGATCGTTTTTCCCCCTCCGGGAGGAGCTGAAGGTAAGAGTGACCGTAAAAGATTTATTTCACCAGAAGCCACTTTTACGACCGAAAGAGATTAAACAATGCTTTTTCCGTTGCACGCGTGATGCCGTCGGTTAGCTATTAAGAAATGATGGTGTGGAAATGAGATAGTGTGCGCGTTGGGGAAAATTCCGTACACAAAATTAACGCTGTTAAGAGTTTGTTGAACAACATTTTGTTTCGCTGGTTCATTTTGGTTAAGTTCGTGTTGTTTAACGGTGTGGAAGGAATGAGAATGAGAAAAAAATGTAATCCTGCTCACGGCACCAACCGTCAATCGTGCTGTTTCGCGATAGAAATATCAATTTGTGACACTAAAAACAGCGCTCTAATATCAAAGCGAAACATCTAGCAAAATTGTTGATCCGCTAGTTAACGGGCTTATTTCCCAACACAAACAAATCCTTTTCATTTGCCGAAATTCTCACCCACTCCAAAGAACCATAAAGGGCGACAAAAACACATTGGCGAGCAATTTACCGTCACAGTCGCAGCCGGCAATTGCTTTTGACAAACCTTCTACAACATTTTATTGGGCGCAGGGAATAAAAACGCCGAACAACCGAACACCCAAAATGGAAATCAATCAATTTTCGTACAACCATTTACGGCTGATTTTCTTCCTTTTTTTTCGAAGCGAACTTTGGGAGGTTGTTGATCCGGAGTGTATGGTACTGCTGTTTATCATCTTTGTGTGAGCTTTTTCCACGCGTTTCGTTTCGTTTTTTTGGAAGTACCGATTGTTATCTGCTTTTAATGCCGCACGTTTTAATGGCCATTTTTCCATTCCACTGAATCGACTGGTTTTCACTTTGAAGTTGTCCTTTTTTCTGTACGGATGAGGAGGGGGGTGGGAAAAGGTGGGGAGTGTAGGGGCGGGTAAAGAAGGGGACACAACGACTGGATGTCATTGGCGTTTTTCTTTCATGATGATTTTTTCTCTTCTTCCAATTCTCTTTCTTCGCCAGACATTTTCACCCCGGGGCCAGGCGTGTCGACCGTGGCAGGATCGCTGCAGGACCCGAGCGAAGTTCCCGAGTGTTGGCAGTAATAATTGAAACGAACGAATAATCATTCATCATCGGTGAGGCAACCATCGGTGCTGGTTTGCAGGGGAACGGTGTGTGGACCATAAAAAAGCACTCACACACTCACACGCACACAACACCCCACCGAAAAGCCATGTCGAGTACCGGGTTGGCGCGGATGGGGTAGGGGCACATAAAAATGGTGATGTGAGTTCGAGCATTTGTATTCATGCGTTCGTTCGGCGAGTCAGTGCTTTTGGTGAGTGAGCGGAATCCACCCATCAAATCCAATTTTCACGATCAGTGCTCACGGAAGTGGAAGCGGCAGTACAGCCAGCAAGAACACCGAAAGAAATCCGCTGAATGAGGACGCTGAATGATGATGATGGGTGGGCTCGTGCTGTGCGCTGCCCCGCACTAAAGGGAATTTGGGGCGGTGATCGCTGAAGGAAACGTCAACATGACATCGTCACAAAGTCCGGCCTGAAATAGTCCAATCGTCCCAAAAGTGCTGACGGCGGAGGGCGCAACGAGGCACCGAAGCGGTCCCATCAAAGGAAACGATGTGCCTCAACCGGGCGACCGGACGGCAAGAAGCGAGTGGTAAAATCGCAATCATCACGTGAACAAGGACACGGGACTAAAGTGATTCCACTCTCTCCACACTGCATCCGACCAAACGATTTCCGGTGGGAGCTTTCCGTTCGATGATAGACGCGGGATTGGACCGTCCGACTCTGGTGCTCCGTCGGAGAAGATCCGAACCAAAAGGGAAACCCCTGCAACACGGACATCAAAAAAACCGGGCAGGAAATAGCTGAAGGATTAGTGCAGAAATAGATCAGTACTGGGCAGAATGAACTGAGCCGTACTGGTGTCGGGGTAGCATCAGCATAAAGCACTGTCCAGCAGAAGGGAACTCACTCGAAGAGAACAAACGTTATCACATACCGAGCGACCGATCGTCCTGTAAATCCGTGACCATGACCGAAGCCTACAGCGCACTGACTACTCCTTCCATCCCCTGGGACGTGGAAAACATCAACCGAACGAAGACAACGCGGACAAAGTAATAGCTTGTCCGAAACGAACCCATTGGAGGATTCCTTTGTGAACAGCTCGCTTCACCATTCCTCGGGGAGCTCCACGGGGCAGCTTCTTGGTTCACACAATCAAAAATACGATGAACTGCAAGCTGCTTTAATTCTTTGCGACCATTTCGGTTTCCTTGTTAAACAACGGGAGTAGCGGAGTTGAGTTGAGTTGAGAAGATTCGGTGAAAAAAGGACACCTTATCCCCTTGGGGACTGGCCAAAGTGAAGAAAGTTTTTCCACCACAAGAAAGGCAAAAGAAATAAAGAGACAGAGAGAAAGCACGCAAGAAGGAACGGAAGCTGGTGGTCGAATATGCAAACATACCTTAATTAGAAAATATCATAAACCGTACCGCAAACGACATCAACTCCTTTTTGCAGTGCTGGCCAAGTAAAAGGGGCCGCTTTCCCTTGTGCTGGACAGGGAGAAAAGCGGCGAAAAGTAAACACTACCATAAAACATTAATTTTTTATGAGCTATCCACTGCTGCCGGTCGTGCTAAGCGTAAGGAAGACCGTTGGGTCGCGCGAGGAAGCAGATAGTACCGTGACTGTTGCGGGTTGAGTGCATTCGGCTGGCAAACCCAGTCGGTGGGACAGTGATGCACGTTTCGACGGTGACGGAACGGGTGGCCCCGGCACGTGGCAGACGAGTCAATATGGCGGCCATATTAAAACATATCAGCAGCAGCAACACCTTGACGCAGATACTCGTCCCTATCACACTGCTGCTGCTGACAGTGATGCCGTTCCCGATGGGTAAGTACGAACGGAGGCTTTAGGCGAGAAAGGTGAGCTGCTTTATTTTATGCTTTCCAAAGAAACAAGTGGTTCTGTTGGGATGTTGCTTAAGCAGAATGATGAGATTCCAGATAGTGATATACACCGGGTGGAAGAGTAATAAGCGTGATACTGTTGAGGATGCTGGTGCTTTAAGGACCTTAATACGTCTTATAGAGTGGGGCGTCATTCGTGGGAGTCTTGCGGGTTGGGATGATTGTATTATGTTTTGATAACATTAAAAAGAAACCCCTTGCCAACATTCAATCCAGACAGGTCACCCCCTGGAGTAATGTAATATCGGAAAGGTACTTCATCCTTACCCAGAGATGCACACTTTTAATTAAAACACTCCACACATGCAGGACAGGAAGAAGCGGATGTTTCGTGTTGTCTTTTCCTTGCCAGCAATGCTTCTTTCCATTGAGAAATCTATTTGAGGAAGTTTCGAAAGCTCCCACGGGTTGCCGCACACATGACCGCTCCATCCAAGCAACCTTTTGCTGCGTGTAAACGTTCGCTTGCTTGTAAATTATTTCTCAGCACACTCGATCCATCTAGACGGAGTGCTTTCAGATCGTTCAGAAAATTCATTTCCCATCTGTCCCCCTGAAAAGTGTCGTTCCGGACATCTTCCAGCAAGTGTTTGACATCAATGGAATTGGGTTCCTTATCTTTATTGATGTTATGTTTAAAGCAGGAGTGAAAAGAAGTTTAATAGGATGATGAAATTTCCAATATTTTTAAAAGACACGTTTCCATTCACTATAGAACAATACATTTACCGTATTGTTAGTAGAAATGTGAGATTATATTGACGGATTTTATTGTCTTGTATCGCCATCAATGGCTTTGAATTGCTAAGCACTTTGACCTGTCCCGGTGAGATGGATCAATTTTTACGTATTCTGTGCACAAAATTTTACATTCCCTCAGCCCACATCCGGTTTGAATATTGCATGAGCGAACATGCACAACATTCGTTTGCCGGTATTGTGTGCTTGTATAGGTTCCACAGAATTCGAAATTTATTGGTGTTATAACGAAAAAAAAGTGAGAGAGAGAGAGAGATGACTAACAAGCGTGTGGGGGAAAAATCAATCGGAAACAGGTGTACCGAGGAAAGGTGGACGCAGCAGAAAAAGGACCCATGTACGTGATTTACATTTCGGACGTGGCTATTTGGTGGTTTCTTTGTGGCGTTTCTCTGTGTCACTGAAGTGCTGGCGCTTCAGCAGTGAGTTGGAAGTTCCATTTAGGTAGACTCTAGTAGAAAGGCCTGATAAATTTTCTTTTTTTGAAAAAGAAATCCAGTTACGTTGTACTTACTTGTTGTGAAGGATATATTGAAAAGAGAAGTTTATTAGCAGTTTATTTGAGGCAATCACCTTGGAGGTCCAGGGCGGAATTATAGTTGGAGCCTCTAATTTTAAAAACGATGAAAAGGGAGGGAGGACATTGAGGTCATTGAAATAAGACAAAGCGAAAAACGCAGTAAGAAGGGGCCTACTCCGCCTACCGTTTGATCCGCCGTTGATTTGAGGTTAGGTTAAATCAACATAGATGGAAACATGAACGAAACATACATGTTCCACGTTATACCATCGAGTTAAAGACGGTTGACAATTAAATTAACAGCTACATTCGCTTCAACACAAGAAAACCAAAGCCGGACGACAGGTTTGACAACCAAATAGCACAAACGACCATGCGTCTCCATTGCAGTTGCAATTGTTTTCTGTTTTCCCCATCAGGTCCATAATTTATGAGTGCTGGGTAACCAAGCCAACCAGAAAGGTGTGTGCTCCGTGTGTGCAGCACCCATCAGCCGGTTAGCCACATGTTTGTGCAATGATGCAGTAAAATGTGTGTAAAAAAGGCACAGTGAAAGAGAGAGAGAGAGAGAGAGAGAGAAAGAGTTGGGCTTTCTGTAACGACGTAAACAACAGCGTGATGGGTCTGTGTTGGACATGTTTTCGTTGACCATGGGCTTGATTATTTGAATGGGCTGCAGGTCACAAAAATACATAATTAATCAGCGGACAGCGAACGCCCGGCCCCACACGGCTACGAGGATCGGGAATTGAACCAGCAAGGATCCAATCAGCTTCGGTTATTTTCGGATGAAAATTTTGAATGCGGATGTGTGTGGGTATTGGTACAGGTGAGACATCTTTTATTCATAAGCCAATTAACGTAAATCTTGAATTTGCATAACGCTCGTACGTTGTGCCAAATTTAATGTTTGTTTAAGATCGCATTTTTTCTCTACATTTTGGGCTGCACGAATCTCTGTAACGAGGGAACGGAATGAAAAGGGGCTGGATAACGAGCTGGGTGAGCAAAGCAAAAAGTTAAAACCCCTCGGCTAGGTAGCTGCCAAAACGAATTCGATTTACGAAACCCGGGTATAATGACAGCATAGAAATATTTGTTTTGTAAGCAAATCACCGCAAACTCTCGATGGAATAGCAACTCCGTGTGTTCTACATTTCTAAAGCCTTAAAAATAAGTACTGCCTACGGGGCCCGAAGGGCGCAAGGTTGGAGCGTATGATGCGAGGATAATTTGATTTATGATCGCTTCTCTGCCAAGTTCTGGCATACATTTTTGTGCCTTCGGTCACTCCTCCATCCCACCCACGCCCATCCTCCCTACTGTCCTCAGCACCATCGTGGATACAATTTCATTTACCTGGTTTGGGCGTTTTGTTAAATGGTTCTTTCTGGTTCCTCGTCCGCCTCTTTGCAGTGTACGGTATCGATTGCTTTAAGTGCGTTTCAATGAACGGTGCCAATAAGGCGTGCGATGATCCTTTCCACAACAACTACTCGGCGGCCATTCTGGAGTCACCGTGCATGGGCGGCCGGAAGGGCCGGGATGGACTGTTTCCGGCCACATCGTGCATTAAAATTGCCGGCTATTATGGTGAGTATTATTGAGTGTGTTATTATTGGCTTTCGTTATTGTTATTTTCATTCTCGGTGCGATTGAATTTCAGCGGTACAATGTTGTGCATGTAATGGGAGAGATGTTGTGTCTTTAAAGCGGAAGCGTTGCAGTAAAAATGGAGCATAATTTTATTTGTGCAACTTTTGCCATGCAGAGCAGCTTTTTTCAACTATTTAAATTTAAAGAAGTCATATTGTACAAGAGCTAGATTGTTTTGTTTTGTAGTTTCAATAACCTCACATAATTTAATTGATTTGATTTTTCTAATCGATAGATTGATTTAAATATTAAAGACGATAAACTATTTTATTGTTATTAATAGCATTCTTATCACTTCAATCTTTGCTTATTTTTCTACAATTATGTAGCAAGACATCCAGAACTTGAATTCTTTATTGAGATGTCCAGACGGTTCAAGTTTCCAGAAGCTTAAGGTTTGCTTGTTGTTTCATGGGCAAAAGAAGAAATGGACAATTCCTCAGTTCAAATTTAAATTTTTCCATGTTATTCATGTTGTACACAGCATAAAGTATTCTTGAAGGTGGAAACAATGCATATACAATATTCGATGCAGTGTTTCTGTTTCTACAGCCCAAAAATGACCGTTTTTTGAACTCCTGAATGTATGTAGCTTCGTTTAAGTCCTACATCGGTAAACGATAGGTAAACGATCTACAAAATCTTCCAAATAGCAATAGAGTTTGCGTATTGCAGCGTAAATCGAAAATACGGGCACAATTCAAAAATCTATAACTGTTCCGAAGGCAACCATCAAAGGATAACGTTGATCCAGCTGTCATCACCGTACACGCCTTACAGTATGCAACCCGCAGTACGGCAGTAGCATCCCACGCAACAGCGCGAAGCTAGTGATGGTTGCAATTAAGTGCGTCTGGTACGCATGTACAGCCGACATGGGAGTCGTGCAGGTTGAAAAAGTGGTCAACATAACACGGTCGGACCGATACACCGAAGAGGCTGGGTCAGAATTACCATGGAAATTGCATTAACTGCAGCCGTGCACGTGTAGTCCGGCAGTCCGGCAGCCATTTTTAGCAGCCATCGATCGAAATTAGGTGCAAATAATTGCTTGTTTTGGGTTGGAAACAACAAGGCACCTAATGTGTTTTAATTAAACAGGAGTAGCGTGGTCCATTGTATTTCAATTGCCGTTGGCTGCTGGATTTATGCTCATTGTAAAACGATTCACCAAATCATCCATCTCCATGTTGGAAATGATAACAAATTCAATTTCATTTGATGTGGTGGGGTTTTTTTGTTTTGCAGATGACACCGGCGAAACGATAACCGTTCGTGGATGCGCTCTGGACAGTGGTACGCTGACGACGGATACCGAAATCATTCGCATGTCACACTGTGGACGATTCTACTACGATGATAGGTACGGGGACAGAACCAATCAATTTCCACCATTCAACGAAAGATAACTTCTTCATTGTTTTTCTCATTGTTTTCTACACAAAATCCAAAGATACGTGCACGGGTGTCTGCAGAGTTGCAACGATGCGGACGCCTGCAATGCTGCACCGAGAGGTTCATCAACCCTGTGGCTTATCCTGCTGGCCGTTATCGGATCACTGCTGGTGTCAGCAACACTACAACCGTCCGGGTGGCATCGAATCGTTAACGGAAGCTAACAAAGTGACCGAAAAAGGTAGAGCTGGACTTGGAACGGGCAGGCAACCGTGCCATCGTGCTGTGTCTTATGAAGGCACAGCTGCGTCGTAGTACTACAGTGTGTGTAGCGTGAAAGAGGAGAAACAATTTATGACCAATAGAACAAACAAAAGAAACACTTTCAATCAAACAATGATGCGCCTCCATGGAGTACATGATAACTTATCAAAACTTGTTTATTTTATCTTCGTATTTTATGTTAGCAGCTGATTAATTTCATAAGCATCGATTAGCAATGTGTTATTGAGCATACAAAACGCACCTTTGAGTTGCGGTTGAAAGCGAAAAAAACTGCAGAAATTGAATTGTTGCTAATGGAAATTGGTTTACCACTGACGAGATGATGTTCATTTAGCTACATTTATACAGAAATGGATTGTCGAAGCGTACAATTACTATTAAAGCTACTTGAAAGTTGAGAAAGAATCAAAAACAACAAATAAATAAACGTATAAGCATAAAGCAAAACCAATTACTAGGGATAGGAAATGATCTTGCAAAGTAGTAGCAAAAAAGAGAAAAAAAAAACAAACAAACAAACCAAATAGATAAACTAAGGCTAATTGATAAAACCACACGTGCACCGTTCGATGTAAATTGTAAAACAAACACACACACGGAAAAGGTTAAGAATAACGGGTGATTCAAGATGTAAAATGAGAGTTTCAGGAAATGTCTCGCTTTCATTGTCGGTGACCGTTGTTGCAATGCAGATAGAATTGAAACGATAAATGATGGGTACTGTTCTGAAGATAACGTAGCGTAACTAGAACATATGTTATTGCTTCAATTTTTCGTCTTATTGGCAAAAACAGCCCCAGAAATGGATTGTTCGTGTAAGACCAGACGGGTTTCTATTACGTTTTTTTTTTCAGCCGACTGGCAGTTTATTTCTGTTCGTTACTTTGCCATTCCAAGGCTAGCACAAACCATGGACCAACTCTAAGGAATAGAGAGTAGCTTTTTCTAGGGCTGGAACTACTTGCTGCCATGTCCGCACCACGTCCTTATATACGTACAAATCCAACTTTATGACCGCTTGTAATTTAAGATCAGATCTTATTTGTGTGTTCACTGTGTCTCACATGAGTAGTGAAAGCTTGCCCACACACATGCACCAAACAAACGAAGGAGGAATGAAAAACTTATCAGTTGTATAAGCAAAGAAACAACATATTGTATCATACCGCCCAAAAACCGCCTTGATGAGATTGCTACGAGAAGTGTTTGGTCCAAGAGAGTTTTTGTTACTGTTGTTTTCGCTTTCATCTCACCAGCACCCCAAAAAAGAACTTTTGTTTCCCAATGTTGCATGGTGTGCGTGTTCATCCTAAACGAGCTGAAGTTATGTTTGTGGGAGACAAATGCAAGACAAACGGAAAGGGACGATTAAATGTGGTACAGTATTTTGTCTGCTTATCAGTAATGTTATTATTTATTGCATAAGGAAGCACAAAGGGAAACCGCACTACTGTCCTTGTTGTCTAGCTTATTATGGTGTAATGAGTGTGTACGAGAACTAAGTTTTTGTTTCCTCCATCTTGCGTCCACCGCAAAGCTTAATGTTTCTCAACACAACTGTCGCACAGATATGTAGCCAAAAAAAACAAAAAAGGATAACCCATTTACCGATGACGACCAGTGTGTAAAACGTAGGATGTAACAATTTGTAGAAATGCGCACTAGCTCATCCCCCTGCTGGACGGGTTTCAGGCTAGCGCGAAATGCAGCACACAGTAGCGATGGTTTCAAGGCGTTCAATGTTGCTTCCTGGCCTTTGCCGCACTAGCGATGGTGGCATACGCGACCATTAGGTAGTCTGTGCGCGAGAACAGCATTAAGCCCATGGAAGCAAACACGCAGAATAAATACGCAAGCGAGAGTAGTAGGTAGCTTTTTACTTTACGCGCTGCCCGATGGAATGACCGGCTAGTTATTAACCACTACGAGATGATGCAAATCGACCAAAACAAATTAATGAAGTTTGTAAAGAACAGGCCGCCAAGTAATTGTATTATAAGTGCCTAATAATATTACTTTAACAAAAGTTCACGGTTAAGATATGTACAAAAAACAAAACGCTCATCCATGATTGGTATTAAACACGCACAACAAGCTGCAACCTTCTCCAGGTCTCCTCTTACACCTCCTCCATAGGAAGATGCTTTCGTATGTAAAAGGCACCACCTGTCCAATTTCCCACCCACAAAACAATCCGGTAGAACAAACATGTTCGTAGAACGTCTCCTCTGACACTGGCAACGCAGTTTGAAATTCCAGGTTTCTTGTAACCGGCGCATGTTATTAAGCGAGAGAACATAATTAACAAAACAAAATATTAAACACACGGACAACTGATCAACTGTACATAAACTGGTCAGCAAAGCATACAAATATACTTAAATGTGATATCAAAACGATGGAGCAGCAATGCGACATTCAGGCATGCAATGCATCAATGCACCGTTGCAAAGCTACAAAATGCTTCAGGGATGCTGTGAAATACAAAACCAAACTAAACCAATTGCGGTTGGCAAGGGAGGGATGGAACGGGTACGTTCTGTACCGTATCTGTACATCCATTTTGAAATACAAAGTATATGTAATATGAGGTAGAAAAATATGCTAAACGTAAAATGCACCTATTCAAAGCACTCAAGGTATTGAAATAACATTTTTGTTTCGCTCTCTCTCTATATCTCGCTGTGGAGTTGTCAGAATCATACAGTTACATTCTCGTGGGTGGTAAAGACCCGGTTCCGTAGTGGAATGGGAAGTTAGACGTTAAGGCAAACAACCAGCAAAACCGAAACACAATAGAAGCTATGTTACAACTACATTATTACTAGTAATATATAACGCATAATGAACCACCACACGGGATACATCCATTACATTCAGCAGCTAACCGAAAACATATGCAGCACAAAGCTAGGGAAACCTGTAAAGGGGCAAAATACTGGCACATGGACCGTATTTTTGTGTAGCGCTGACACCTTGCACAATGCCACAAACATTGACCAAATCCGAGCAGTGTCCTTGGAAAATTGGAAGAAGGAACAAGTTTGCGGTCATACTGTAGCTCGTACCATATGCGAATCTATTCTTATCGAGATCGGGGGCCGATAAAATCCAAAATCCGCTCGGGGAAGGATTACAACTTGAACGATGAATAAAAAATACAAATGTTTCCTAACAAAATTATGGTGCCAACATAGCTGACTGAAAGAAACGTAAGACTTGGAGAAATATTAAAACAACTTTACGAGCTGGGTGTTATTCTCATGACGTGACCAGCCCAACGGAGCATGGCGAGTCTAATTCGTTGTGTAACAGTAAGTTCATCGTACAAATCGTAGAGTTCGTCATAGCCCTTTACACACAAACGAGACCAAAAATCCTTCTGAGCATCTTACTTTCGAACGCGAATAAGAGTTTGGGACAAGGTCCATGTCTCAGAGGCTAATGTAGGTGAAACTTCTTCAAAAGAGTAGTCAGCTAACTGTTCGTCACTCCTGTGTCAATCGATAATTGTTTTGGAAGACCACCGTTCGCTCGATTCTCGGGCAAGCCGTCAACTAATGATGTCTATATCATCAGCGTATCAGCGTGTCAAAATCTGGATTGCCTTATAGGACATTCACCATTAAACTTATACACCTACATTGAAAACTAAAGCGCAATAATAACTAATTGCAATTCCAAAAAACAAGCAATGATCTTTTGAAGCTAAACTCCACATCTAAAATATTTCCCAGAAGCAGAACAAATTGTATATGCACATATGCTTTAAACTTATATTGTCTTATTTCTTTTTCTTATTCGCTTATACAGAAAAATCAATAAACTCGTGGTCTATCGTGTTAGATTTGCATCGTTGTTAGACTGAAATTGTTCTAAAGATTCCAATTCTAAATCCATACGGTTTAAGATCATCGCCGCGAAATCGTTGACCTAAATTAAAAAAAACACGAAAAAAGATACTTGAAGAAATCAGGTATTGATATAAAAACGACATATTCAGTAAAGAACCTATCATAGTAGTCTTGCTCAAACATTGTAATGCGTGCTGGCAGCGGTCTCGTTTTTTGTATTGAAACCTCAGTTTGTTTGAGAAAAAATAGTGAGTGCTTTGTGGTGTTGTATGTTGCTACTGACTATCAAATTGTGCCTGAGGAGCACATAGTGTGTTTCATATTGATGTAAATGTGCAAGTGTAAATGTGACGAAATGATCGCAAGTGTCTTCACAATGACCGAAGGGATCGGCCCAGAAACTCTTGGATTTCTTGACGCACGGACAACCGACCTAAAATTGTAGCATCAAACTTAATACGCGAAAATCAAGCGAACGATCGAAATTCACATTAATATGTGCAGGGCCACGAGAGTTGACAAAATGCTGACAAATTTGTAAAAATGACCAAATCAGCTGGTCAACTGTGGAAACCACTATAGCGTTGCCGCGCACACAATTGTTTTCAGATTTCCGATGCCAGGAGAGCATGTTTTTCCAGAGGTGACATCTGCAGCTTGGGACAAATTTGCCCATCACAATTGCTATTGCAATCTATCAAACACGTGAGAACGATCGCTAATTTAAGGAAGATCAATAAAACGGAAAGCATCCTTCATCTCGCTCAAACTTTCTGTCGGTTGGTACGAAATTCCATTCTAAACCAGCTGTTTTCCGATTTCCGATACCAGGAAAGCATCCACGGAAGAGGTAGCACCTTGTACAGCAATTTTGGTCGAAAACCGCCGAAAGGTATGCAATATTCGAAACATTAACTTTCCCGTTAGTCGAGTAAAATTTTGCAGCAATTTTGCTCAAAAACCGCCGAAAGGTATGCAATGTTTAAACACTAACTTTCCCGTTGGTCGTGAAAAATTTCTTCGAAAACTACCAGTTTTTGAATGTATAGTACCAGGAGAGCATCCACGGAAGAGGTAGCTCCTGGTACTGCGCCGTAAGGTATGCAATGTGTATACACTAACTTTGCAACCAATTTTCCGCCGTAAGGTATGCAATGTTTTTACACTAACTTGAAATGCAATGCGCCGTAAGGAATGCAATGTTTATACACTAACTTTTCATACAAACCAGCTGTTTTCAGATTTCCGATACCAGGAGAGCATGTTGTTCAAGAGGTAACATCTTCCATCCCCCTCTCCCCCTTCCCCTCAAAGATGGCGGCCAAGATGGCGGTCAAGATGGCGGCCAAGATGGCGGCCAAGATGGTGGCCAAGATGGCGGACAAGATGGCGGCCAAGATGGCGGACAAGATGGCGGCCAAGATGGCGGAAAAGATGGACAACACAAGATGGCGGCCACGATGGCGGCCAAGATGGCGGCCACGATGGCGGCCAAGATGGCGGCCAAGATGGCGACCAAGATGGCGGACAAGATGGCGGCCAAGATGGCGGCCAAGATGGCGGACACAAGATGGCGGCCAAGATGGCGGACACAAGATGGCGGCCAAGATGGCGGACAAGATGGCGGACAAGATGGCGGACAAGATGGCGGCCAAGATGGCGGCCAAGATGGCGGCCAAGATGGCGGCCAAGATGGCGGACAAGATGGCGGACAAGATGGCGGACACAAGATGGCGGTCAAGATGGCGGACAAGATGGCGGACACAAGATGGCGGCCAAGATGGCGGACAAGATGGCGGACAAGATGGCGGACAATATGGCGGACACAAGATGGCGGCCAAGATGGCGGCCAAGATGGCGGCCAAGATGGCGGCCAAGATGGCGGCCAAGATGGCGGCCAAGATGGCGGCCAAGATGGCGGACACAAGATGGCGGACAAGATGGCGGCCAAGATGGCGGCCAAGATGGCGGACAAGATGGCGGCCAAGATGGCGGACAAGATGGCGGACACAAGATGGCGGCCAAGATGGCGGAAGAGATGGCGGCCAAGATGGCGGCCAAGATGGCGGACAAGATGGCGGCCAAGATGGCGGACAAGATGGCGGCCAAGATGGCGGCCAAGATGGCGGACAAGATGGCGGCCAAGATGGCGGACAAGATGGCGGACACAAGATGGCGGCCAAGATGGCGGACAAGATGGCGGACACAAGATGGCGGCCAAGATGGCGGCCAAGATGGCGGACAAGATGGCGGCCAAGATGGAGGCCAAGATGGCGGCCAAGATGGCGGACAAGATGGCGGCCAAGATGGTGGCCAAGATGGCGGCCAAGATGGCGGACAAGATGGCGGACAAGATGGTGGCCAAGATGGCGGACAAGATGGCGGCCAAGATGGCGGCTAAGATGGCGGACAAGATGGCGGCCAAGATGGCGGCCAAGATGGCGGCCAAGATGGTGGACAAGATGGCGGCCAAGATGGCGGCCAAGATGGCGGACACAAGATGGCGGCCAAGATGGCGGACAAGATGGCGAACAAGATGGCAGCCAAGATGGCGGCCAAGATGGCGGCCAAGGTGGCGGACGAGATGGCGGACACAAGATGGCGGACAAGATGGCGGACAAGATGGCGGACAAGATGGCGGACAAGATGGCGGCCAAGATGGCGGACAAGATGACGGACAAGATGGCGGACAAGATGGCGGACAAGATGGCGGACACAAGATGGCGGCCAAGATGGCGGACAAGATGGCGGCCAAGATGGCGGACAAGATGGAGGCCAAGATGGCGGACAAGATGGCGGACAAGATGGCGGACACAAGATGGCGGACAAGATGGCGGCCAAGATGGCGGACAAGATGGCGGACAAGATGGCGGACACAAGATGGCGGACAAGATGGCAGCCAAGATGGCGGACAAGATGGCGGACAAGATGGCGGCCAAGATGGCGAACAAGATGGCGGCCAAGATGGCGGCCAAGATGGCGGCCAAGATGGCGGACACAAGATGGCGGCCAAGATGGCGGCCAAGATGGCGGCCAAGATGGCGGCCAAGATGGCGGCCAAGATGGCGGACACAAGATGGCGGACACAAGATGGCGGCCAAGATGGCGGACACAAGATGGCGGCCAAGATGGCGGACAAGATGGCGGACAAGATGGCGGCCAAGATGGCGGCCAAGATGGCGGCCAAGATGGCGGACAAGATGGCGGACAAGATGGCGGACACAAGATGGCGGTCAAGATGGCGGACAAGATGGCGGACACAAGATGGCGGCCAAGATGGCGGACAAGATGGCGGACAAGATGGCGGACAAGATGGCGGCCAAGATGGCGGACACAAGATGGCGGCCAAGATGGCGGACAAGATGGCGGCCAAGATGGCGGACAAGATGGCGGCCAAGATGGCGGCCAAGATGGCGGCCAAGATGGCGGACACAAGATGGCGGACAAGATGGCGGACAAGATGGCGGCCAAGATGGCGGCCAAGATGGCGGACAAGATGGCGGCCAAGATGGCGGACAAGATGGCGGACACAAGATGGCGGCCAAGATGGCGGCCAAGATGGCGGCCAAGATGGCGGCCAAGATGGCGGACACAAGATGGCGGCCAAGATGGCGGACAAGATGGCGGACAAGATGGCGAACAAGATGGCAGCCAAGATGGCGGCCAAGATGGCGGCCAAGATGGCGGACAAGGTGGCGGACAAGATGGCGGACACAAGATGGCGGCCAAGATGGCGGACAAGATGGCGGACAAGATGGCGGACAAGATGGCGGCCAAGATGGCGGACAAGATGGCGGACAAGATGGCGGACAAGATGGCGGACAAGATGGCGGCCAAGATGGCGGCCAAGATGGCGGACACAAGATGGCCGTCGCAAGATGACGGCCAAGATAGTGGCCAAGATGGCGGCCAAGATGGCGGCCAAGATGGCGGACAAGATGGCGGCCAAGATGGCGGACAAGATGGCGGCCAAGATGGCGGACAAGATGGCGGACAAGATGGCGGACACAAGATGGCGGGTAAGATGGCAGCCAAGATGGCAGCCAAGATGGCGGACAAGATGGCGGCCAAGATGGCGGCCAAGATGGCGGCCAAGATGGCGGCCAAGATGGCGGCCAAGATGGCGGACACAAGATGGCGGCCAAGATGGCGGCCAAGATGGCGGACACAAGATGGCGGCCAAGATGGCGGCCAAGATGGCGGCCAAGATGGCGGCCAAGATGGCGGACACAAGATGGCGGACACAAGATGGCGGCCAAGATGGCGGACACAAGATGGCGGCCAAGATGGCGGACAAGATGGCGGACAAGATGGCGGACAAGATGGCGGCCAAGATGGCGGCCAAGATGGCGGACAAGATGGCGGACAAGATGGCGGACACAAGATGGCGGTCAAGATGGCGGACAAGATGGCGGACACAAGATGGCGGCCAAGATGGCGGCCAAGATGGCGGACAAGATGGTGGCCAAGATGGCGGACAAGATGGCGGCCAAGATGGCGGCCAAGATGGCGGACACAAGATGGCGGCCAAGATGGCGGACAAGATGGCGAACAAAATGGCAGCCAAGATGGCGGCCAAGATGGCGGCCAAGGTGGCGAACAAGATGGCGGACACAAGATGGCGGACAAGATGGCGGACAAGATGGCGGACAAGATGGCGGCCAAGATGGCGGACAAGATGGCGGACAAGATGGCGGACAAGATGGCGGACAAGATGGCGGACACAAGATGGCGGCCAAGATGGCGGACAAGATGGCGGACAAGATGGAGGCCAAGATGGCGGCCAAGATGGCGGACAAGATGGCGGCCAAGATGGCGGACAAGATGGCGGCCAAGATGGCGGACAAGATGGCGGACAAGATGGCGGACACAAGATGGCGGACAAGATGGCAGCCAAGATGGCGGACAAGATGGCGGACAAGATGGCGGCCAAGATGGCGGACAAGATGGCGGACAAGATGGCGGCCAAGATGGCGGCCAAGATGGCGGCCAAGATGGCGGCCAAGATGGCGGCCAAGATGGCGGACACAAGATGGCGGCCAAGATGGCGGCCAAGATGGCGGCCAAGATGGCGGACAAGATGGCGGACACAAGATGGCGGCCAAGATGGCGGCCAAGGTGGCGGACAAGATGGCGGACAAGATGGCGGCCAAGATGGCGGACAAGATGGCGGACAAGATGGCGAACAAGATGGCGGACAAGATGGCGGCCAAAATGGCGGCCAAGATGGCGGACACAAGACGGCGGCCAAGATGGCGAACAAGATGGCGAACAAGAAGGCTGCCAAGATGGCGGACAAGATGGCGGACAAGATAACGGACAAGATGGTGGACAAGATGGCGGACAAGATGGCGGACAAGATGGCGGACAAGATGGCGGACAAGATGGCGGACACAAGATGGGGGACAAGATGGCGGACAAGATGGCGGCCAAGATGGCGGACAAGATGGCGGACAAGATGGCGGACAAGATGGCGGACAAGATAGCGGACAAGATGGCGGACAAGATGGCGGACAAGATGGCGGACAAGATGGCGGACACAAGATGGCGGCCAAGATGGCGGCCAAGATGGCGGACAAGATGGCGGACAAGATGGCGGACAAGATGGCGGCCAAGATGGCGGACAAGATGGCGGACAAGATGGTGGCCAAGATGGCGGACAAGATGGCGGCCAAGATGGCGGCCAAGATGGCGGACAAGATGGCGGACAAGATGGCGGCCAAGATGGCGGACAAGATGGCGGACAAGATGGCGGACAAGATGGCGGACAAGATGGCGGACACAAGATGGCGGCCAAGATGGCGGCCAAGGTGGCGGACAAGATGGCGGACAAGATGGCGGACAAGATGGCGGCCAAGATGGCGGCCAAGATGGCGGACAAGATGGCGGACAAGATGGCGGACAAGATGGCGGCCAAGATGGCGGACAAGATGGCGGACAAGATGGCGGACAAGATGGCGGCCAAGATGGCGGACAAGATGGCGGCCAAGATGGCGGACAAGATGGCGGCCAAGATGGCGGACAAGATGGCGGACAAGATGGTGGCCAAGATGGCGGACAAGATGGCGGCCAAGATGGCGGCCAAGATGGCGGACAAGATGGCGGACAAGATGGCGGACAAGATGGCGGCCAAGATGGCGGACAAGATGGCGGACAAGATGGCGGACAAGATGGCGGACAAGATGGCGGACAAGATGGCGGACAAGATGGCGGACAAGATGGCGAACAAGATGGCAGCCAAGATGGCGGCCACGATGGCGGCCAAGATGGCGGACAAGATGGCGGACAAGATGGCGGACAAGATGGCGGCCAAGATGGCGGACAAGATGGCGGACAAGATGGCGGCCAAGATGGCGGACAAGATGGCGGACAAGATGGTGGCCAAGATGACGGACAAGATGGCGGCCAAGATGGCGGCCAAGATGGCGGACAAGATGGCGGACAAGATGGCGGACAAGATGGCGGCCAAGATGGCGGACAAGATGGCGGACAAGATGGCGGACACAAGATGGCGGCCAAGATGGCGGCCAAGGTGGCGGACAAGATGGCGGCCAAGATGGCGGACAAGATGGCGGACAAGATGGCGGCTAAGATGGCGGCCAAGATGGCGGCCAAGGTGGCGGACAAGATGGCGGACACAAGATGGCGGACAAGATGGCGGACAAGATGGCGGACAAGATGGCGGCCAAGATGGCGGACAAGATGGCGGACAAGATGGCGGACAAGATGGCGGACAAGATGGCGGACAAGATGGCGGCTAAGATGGCGGACAAGATGGCGGCCAAGATGGCGGCCAAGATGGTGGACAAGATGGCGGCCAAGATGGCGGCCAAGATGGCGGACAAGGTGGCGGACAAGATGGCGGACACAAGATGGCGGCCAAGATGGCGGACAAGATGGCGGACAAGATGGCGGACAAGATGGCGGCCAAGATGGCGGACAAGATGGAGGCCAAGATGGCGGCCAAGATGGCGGACAAGATGGCGGACACAAGATGGCGGACAAGATGGCGGCCAAGATGGCGGACAAGATGGCGGACAAGATAGTGGCCAAGATGGCGGCCAAGATGGCGGCCAAGATGGCGGACAAGATGGCGGCCAAGATGGCGGACAAGATGGCGGCCAAGATGGCGGACAAGATGGCGGACAAGATGGCGGACACAAGATGGCGGGTAAGATGGCAGCCAAGATGGCAGCCAAGATGGCGGACAAGATGGCGGCCAAGATGGCGGCCAAGATGGCGGCCAAGATGGCGGCCAAGATGGCGGCCAAGATGGCGGACACAAGATGGCGGCCAAGATGGCGGCCAAGATGGCGGACACAAGATGGCGGCCAAGATGGCGGCCAAGATGGCGGCCAAGATGGCGGCCAAGATGGCGGACACAAGATGGCGGACACAAGATGGCGGCCAAGATGGCGGACACAAGATGGCGGCCAAGATGGCGGACAAGATGGCGGACAAGATGGCGGACAAGATGGCGGCCAAGATGGCGGCCAAGATGGCGGACAAGATGGCGGACAAGATGGCGGACACAAGATGGCGGTCAAGATGGCGGACAAGATGGCGGACACAAGATGGCGGCCAAGATGGCGGCCAAGATGGCGGACAAGATGGTGGCCAAGATGGCGGACAAGATGGCGGCCAAGATGGCGGCCAAGATGGCGGACACAAGATGGCGGCCAAGATGGCGGACAAGATGGCGAACAAAATGGCAGCCAAGATGGCGGCCAAGATGGCGGCCAAGGTGGCGAACAAGATGGCGGACACAAGATGGCGGACAAGATGGCGGACAAGATGGCGGACAAGATGGCGGCCAAGATGGCGGACAAGATGGCGGACAAGATGGCGGACAAGATGGCGGACAAGATGGCGGACACAAGATGGCGGCCAAGATGGCGGACAAGATGGCGGACAAGATGGAGGCCAAGATGGCGGCCAAGATGGCGGACAAGATGGCGGCCAAGATGGCGGACAAGATAGCGGCCAAGATGGCGGACAAGATGGCGGACAAGATGGCGGACACAAGATGGCGGACAAGATGGCAGCCAAGATGGCGGACAAGATGGCGGACAAGATGGCGGCCAAGATGGCGGACAAGATGGCGGACAAGATGGCGGCCAAGATGGCGGCCAAGATGGCGGCCAAGATGGCGGCCAAGATGGCGGCCAAGATGGCGGACACAAGATGGCGGCCAAGATGGCGGCCAAGATGGCGGCCAAGATGGCGGACAAGATGGCGGACACAAGATGGCGGCCAAGATGGCGGCCAAGGTGGCGGACAAGATGGCGGACAAGATGGCGGCCAAGATGGCGGACAAGATGGCGGACAAGATGGCGAACAAGATGGCGGACAAGATGGCGGCCAAAATGGCGGCCAAGATGGCGGACACAAGACGGCGGCCAAGATGGCGAACAAGATGGCGAACAAGAAGGCTGCCAAGATGGCGGACAAGATGGCGGACAAGATAACGGACAAGATGGTGGACAAGATGGCGGACAAGATGGCGGACAAGATGGCGGACAAGATGGCGGACACAAGATGGGGGACAAGATGGCGGACAAGATGGCGGCCAAGATGGCGGACAAGATGGCGGACAAGATGGCGGACAAGATGGCGGACAAGATAGCGGACAAGATGGCGGACAAGATGGCGGACAAGATGGCGGACAAGATGGCGGACACAAGATGGCGGCCAAGATGGCGGCCAAGATGGCGGACAAGATGGCGGACAAGATGGCGGACAAGATGGCGGCCAAGATGGCGGACAAGATGGCGGACAAGATGGTGGCCAAGATGGCGGACAAGATGGCGGCCAAGATGGCGGCCAAGATGGCGGACAAGATGGCGGACAAGATGGCGGCCAAGATGGCGGACAAGATGGCGGACAAGATGGCGGACAAGATGGCGGACAAGATGGCGGACACAAGATGGCGGCCAAGATGGCGGCCAAGGTGGCGGACAAGATGGCGGACAAGATGGCGGACAAGATGGCGGCCAAGATGGCGGCCAAGATGGCGGACAAGATGGCGGACAAGATGGCGGACAAGATGGCGGCCAAGATGGCGGACAAGATGGCGGACAAGATGGCGGCCAAGATGGCGGCCAAGATGGCGGACAAGATGGCGGCCAAGATGGCGGACAAGATGGCGGCCAAGATGGCGGCCAAGATGGCGGACAAGATGGCGGACAAGATGGTGGCCAAGATGGCGGACAAGATGGCGGCCAAGATGGCGGCCAAGATGGCGGACAAGATGGCGGACAAGATGGCGGACAAGATGGCGGCCAAGATGGCGGACAAGATGGCGGACAAGATGGCGGACAAGATGGCGGACAAGATGGCGGACAAGATGGCGGACAAGATGGCGGACAAGATGGCGAACAAGATGGCAGCCAAGATGGCAGCCACGATGGCGGCCAAGATGGCGGACAAGATGGCGGACAAGATGGCGGACAAGATGGCGGCCAAGATGGCGGACAAGATGGCGGACAAGATGGCGGCCAAGATGGCGGACAAGATGGCGGACAAGATGGTGGCCAAGATGGCGGACAAGATGGCGGCCAAGATGGCGGCCAAGATGGCGGACAAGATGGCGGACAAGATGGCGGACAAGATGGCGGCCAAGATGGCGGACAAGATGGCGGACAAGATGGCGGACACAAGATGGCGGCCAAGATGGCGGCCAAGGTGGCGGACAAGATGGCGGCCAAGATGGCGGACAAGATGGTGGACACAAGATGGCGGACACAAGATGGCGGCCAAGATGGCGGCCAAGGTGGCGGACAAGATGGCGGACACAAGATGGCGGACAAGATGGCGGACAAGATGGCGGACAAGATGGCGGCCAAGATGGCGGACAAGATGGCGGACAAGATGGCGGACAAGATGGCGGACAAGATGGCGGACAAGATGGCGGACACAAGATGGCGGCCAAGATGGCGGACAAGATGGCGGCCAAGATGGCGGACAAGATGGCGGCCAAGATGGTGGACAAGATGGCGGACACAAGATGGCGGACACAAGATGGCGGCCTAGATGGCGGACACAAGATGGCGGACACAAGATGGCTGCCAAGATGGCGGCCAAGATGGCGGCCAAGATGGCGGACACAAGATGGCGGACAAGATGGCGGACACAAGATGGCGGACAAGATGGCGGACAAGATGGCGGCCAAGATGGCGGACAAGATGGCGGCCAAGATGGCGGACAAGATGGCGGACAAGATGGTGGCCAAGATGGCGGACAAGATGGCGGACACAAGATGGCGGCCAAGATGGCGGACAAGATGGCGAACAAGATGGCAGCCAAGATGGCGGCCAAGATGGCGGACAAGGTGGCGGACAAGATGGCGGACACAAGATGGCGGCCAAGATGGCGGACAAGATGGCGGACAAGATGGCGGCCAAGATGGCGGACAAGATGGCGGACAAGATGGCGGACAAGATGGCGGCGAAGATGGCGGACAAGATGGCGGACACAAGATGGCGGCCAAGATGGCGGCCAAGATGGCGGTTAAGATGGCGGACAAGATGGCGGCCAAGATGGCGGCCAAGATGGCGGCCAAGATGGCGGCCAAGATGGCGGACACAAGATGGCGGCCAAGATGGCGGCCAAGATGGCGGCCAAGATGGCGGCCAAGATGGCGGCCAAGATGGCGGACACAAGATGGCGGACACAAGATGGCGGCCAAGATGGCGGACACAAGATGGCGGCCAAGATGGCGGACAAGATGGCGGACAAGATGGCGGACAATATGGCGGACACAAGATGGCGGCCAAGATGGCGGACAATATGGCGGACACAAGATGGCGGCCAAGATGGCGGACAAGATGGCGGCTAAGATGGCGGCCAAGATGGCGGCCAAGATGGCGGCCAAGATGACGGCCAAGATGGCGGCCAAGATGGCGGACACAAGATGGCGGACAAGATGGCGGCCAAGATGGCGGCCAAGATGGCGGCCAAGATGGCGGACAAGATGGCGGCCAAGATGGCGGACAAGATGGCGGCCAAGATGACGGCCAAGATGGCGGCCAAGATGGCGGACACAAGATGGCGGACAAGATGGCGGCCAAGATGGCGGCCAAGATGGCGGCCAAGATGGCGGACAAGATGGCGGCCAAGATGGCGGACAAGATGGCGGACACAAGATGGCGGCCAAGATGGCGGACAAGATGGCGGACACAAGATGGCGGCCAAGATGGCGGCCAAGATGGCGGACAAGGTGGCGGACAAGATGGCGGACACAAGATGGCGGCCAAGATGGCGGACAAGATGGCGGCCAAGATGGCGGCCAAGATGGCGGACACAAGATGGCGGACAAGATGGCGGACACAAGATGGCGGACAAGATGGCGGACAAGATGGCGAACAAGATGGCGGACAAGATGGCGGCCAAGATGGCGGACAAGATGGCGGACAAGATGGTGGCCAAGATGGCGGACAAGATGGCGGCCAAGATGGCGGCCAAGATGGCGGCCAAGATGGCGGACAAGATGGCGGCCAAGATGGCGGCCAAGATGGCGGACAAGATGGCGGACAAGATGGCGGCCAAGATGGCGGACAATATGGCGGACACAAGATGGCGGCCAAGATGGCGGACAAGATGGCGGCCAAGATGGCGGCCAAGATGGCGGCCAAGATGGCGGCCAAGATGGCGGACAAGATGGCGGACAAGATGGCGGCCAAGATGGCGGACAAGATGGCGGACAAGATGGCGGACAAGATGGCGGACAAGATGGCGGACAAGATGGCGGACAAGATGGCGGACACAAGATGGCGGCCAAGATGGCGGACAAGATGGCGGACAAGATGGCGGACAAGATGGAGGCCAAGATGGCGGCCAAGATGGCGGACAAGATGGCGGCCAAGATGGCGGACAAGATGGCGGCCAAGATGGCGGACACGATGGCGGACAAGATGGCGGACACAAGATGGCGGACAAGATGGCAGCCAAGATGGCGGACAAGATGGCGGACAATATGGCGGCCAAGATGGCGGCCAAGATGGCGGACAAGATGGCGGCCAAGATGGCGGCCAAGATGGCGGCCAAGATGGCGGACACAAGATGGCGGCCAAGATGGCGGACAAGATGGCGGCCAAGATGGCGGACAAGATGGCGGACACAAGATGGCGGCCAAGATGGCGGACAAGGTGGCGGACAAGATGGCGGACAAGATGGCGGCCAAGATGGCGGACAAGATGGCGGACAAGATGGCGAACAAGATGGCGGACAAGATGGCGGCCAAAATGGCGGACACAAGACGGCGGCCAAGATGGCGAACAAGATGGCGAACAAGAAGGCTGCCAAGATGGCGGACAAGATGGCAGACAAGATAACGGACAAGATGGTGGACAAGATGGCGGACACAAGATGGCGGACAAGATGGCGGACAAGATGGCGGACAAGATGGCGGACACAAGATGGGGGACAAGATGGCGGACAAGATGGCGGCCAAGATGGCGGACAAGATGGCGGACAAGATAGCGGACAAGATGGCGGACAAGATGGCGGACAAGATGGTGGACACAAGATGGCGGACACAAGATGGCGGCCAAGATGGCGGCCAAGATGGCGGACAAGATGGCGGCCAAGATGGCGGACAAGATGGCGGCCAAGATGGCGGACAAGATGGCGGACAAGATGGTGGCCAAGATGGCGGCCAAGATGGCGGCCAAGATGGCGAACAAGATGGCGGACAAGATGGCGGCCAAGATGGCGGACAAGATGGCGGACAAGATGGCGGACAAGATGGCGGACAAGATGGCGGACAATATGGCGGACACAAGATGGCGGCCAAGATGGCGGACAATATGGCGGACACAAGATGGCGGCCAAGATGGCGGACAAGATGGCGGCTAAGATGGCGGCCAAGATGGCGGCCAAGATGGCGGCCAAGATGACGGCCAAGATGGCGGCCAAGATGGCGGACACAAGATGGCGGACAAGATGGCGGCCAAGATGGCGGACAAGATGGCGGACACAAGATGGCGGCCAAGATGGCGGACAAGATGGCGGACACAAGATGGCGGCCAAGATGGCGGCCAAGATGGCGGCCAAGATGGCGGCCAAGATGGCGGACAAGATGGCGGACAAGATGGCGGCCAAGATGGCGGACAAGATGGCGGCCAAGATGGCGGACAAGATGGCGGCCAAGATGGCGGACACAAGATGGCGGACAAGATGGCGGACAAGATGGCGAACAAGATGGCGGACAAGATGGCGGCCAAGATGGCGGACAAGATGGCGGACAAGATGGTGGCCAAGATGGCGGACAAGATGGCGGCCAAGATGGCGGCCAAGATGGCGGCCAAGATGGCGGACAAGATGGCGGCCAAGATGGCGGCCAAGATGGCGGACAAGATGGCGGACAAGATGGCGGACAAGATGGCGGCCAGGATGGCGGACAAGATGGCGGACAAGATGGCGGACAAGATGGCGGCCAAGATGGCGGCCAAGATGGCGGCCAAGATGGCGGCCAAGATGGCGGACAAGATGGCGGACAAGATGGCGGCCAAGATGGCGGACAAGATGGCGGACAAGATGGCGGACAAGATGGCGGACAAGATGGCGGACAAGATGGCGGACAAGATGGCGGACACAAGATGGCGGCCAAGATGGCGGACAAGATGGCGGACAAGATGGCGGACAAGATGGAGGCCAAGATGGCGGCCAAGATGGCGGACAAGATGGCGGCCAAGATGGCGGACAAGATGGCGGCCAAGATGGCGGACACGATGGCGGACAAGATGGCGGACACAAGATGGCGGACAAGATGGCGGACAAGATGGCGGACAAGATGGCGGACAATATGGCGGCCAAGATGGCGGCCAAGATGGCGGACAAGATGGCGGCCAAGATGGCGGCCAAGATGGCGGCCAAGATGGCGGACACAAGATGGCGGCCAAGATGGCGGACAAGATGGCGGCCAAGATGGCGGACAAGATGGCGGACACAAGATGGTGGCCAAGATGGCGGACAAGGTGGCGGACAAGATGGCGGACAAGATGGCGGCCAAGATGGCGGACAAGATGGCGGACAAGATGGCGAACAAGATGGCGGACAAGATGGCGGCCAAAATGGCGGACACAAGACGGCGGCCAAGATGGCGAACAAGATGGCGAACAAGAAGGCTGCCAAGATGGCGGACAAGATGGCAGACAAGATAACGGACAAGATGGTGGACAAGATGGCGGACACAAGATGGCGGACAAGATGGCGGACAAGATGGCGGCCAAGATGGCGGACACAAGATGGGGGACAAGATGGCGGACAAGATGGCGGCCAAGATGGCGGACAAGATGGCGGACAAGATAGCGGACAAGATGGCGGACAAGATGGCGGCCAAGATGGCGGACAAGATGGCGGACAAGATGGCGGACACAAGATGGCGGTCAAGATGGCGGACAAGATGGCGGACACAAGATGGCGGACAAGATGGCGGACACAAGATGGCGGACAAGATGGCGGACAAGATGGCGAACAAGATGGCGGACAAGATGGCGGCCAAGATGGCGGACAAGATGGCGGCCAAGATGGCGGCCAAGATGGCGGCCAAGATGGCGGCCAAGATGGCGGACAAGATGGCGGACAAGATGGCGGCCAAGATGGCGGACAAGATAGCGGACAAGATGGCGGACAAGATGGCGGACAAGATGGCGGCCAAGATGGCGGACAAGATGGCGGACAAGATGGCGGACACAAGATGGCGGCCAAGATGGCGGACAAGATGGCGAACAAGATGGCAGCCAAGATGGCGGCCAAGATGGCGGCCAAGATGGCGGACAAGGTGGCGGACAAGATGGCGGACACAAGATGGCGGCCAAGATGGCGGACAAGATGGCGGACAAGATGGCGGCCAAGATGGCGGACAAGATGGCGGACAAGATGGCGGCCAAGATGGCGGACAAGATGGCGGACACAAGATGGCGGCCAAGATGGCGGTTAAGATGGCGGACAAGATGGCGGCCAAGATGGCGGCCAAGATGGCGGCCAAGATGGCGGCCAAGATGGCGGCCAAGATGGCGGCCAAGATGGCGGCCAAGATGGCGGCCAAGATGGCGGCCAAGATGGCGGCCAAGATGGCGGACACAAGATGGCGGCCAAGATGGCGGCCAAGATGGCGGCCAAGATGGCGGCCAAGATGGCGGACACAAGATGGCGGACACAAGATGGCGGCCAAGATGGCGGACACAAGATGGCGGCCAAGATGGCGGACAAGATGGCGGACAAGATGGCGGACAAGATGGCGGCCAAGATGGCGGACAAGATGGCGGCCAAGATGGCGGACAAGATGGCGGACAAGATGGCGGACACAAGATGGCGGTCAAGATGGCGGACAAGATGGCGGACACAAGATGGCGGCCAAGATGGCGGACAAGATGGCGGACAAGATGGCGGCCAAGATGGCGGACAATATGGCGGACACAAGATGGCGGCCAAGATGGCGGACAAGATGGCGGCTAAGATGGCGGCCAAGATGGCGGCCAAGATGGCGGCCAAGATGGCGGCCAAGATGACGGCCAAGATGGCGGCCAAGATGGCGGACACAAGATGGCGGACAAGATGGCGGCCAAGATGGCGGCCAAGATGGCGGCCAAGATGGCGGACAAGATGGCGGCCAAGATGGCGGACAAGATGGCGGCCAAGATGGCGGACAAGATGGCGGACACAAGATGGCGGCCAAGATGGCGGCCAAGATGGCGGCCAAGATGGCGGCCAAGATGGCGGACAAGATGGCGGACACAAGATGGCGGCCAAGATGGCGGACAAGATGGCGGCCAAGATGGCGGCCAAGATGGCGGACACAAGATGGCGGACAAGATGGCGGACACAAGATGGCGGACAAGATGGCGGACAAGATGGCGAACAAGATGGCGGACAAGATGGCGGCCAAGATGGCGGACAAGATGGCGGACAAGATGGTGGCCAAGATGGCGGACAAGATGGCGGCCAAGATGGCGGCCAAGATGGCGGCCAAGATGGCGGCCAAGATGGCGGACAAGATGGCGGCCAAGATGGCGGCCAAGATGGCGGACAAGATGGCGGACAAGATGGCGGCCAAGATGGCGGACAATATGGCGGACACAAGATGGCGGCCAAGATGGCGGACAAGATGGCGGCCAAGATGGCGGCCAAGATGGCGGCCAAGATGGCGGCCAAGATGGCGGCCAAGATGGCGGACAAGATGGCGGACAAGATGGCGGCCAAGATGGCGGACAAGATGGCGGACAAGATGGCGGACAAGATGGCGGACAAGATGGCGGACAAGATGGCGGACAAGATGGCGGACAAGATGGCGGACACAAGATGGCGGCCAAGATGGCGGACAAGATGGCGGCCAAGATGGCGGACAAGATGGCGGCCAAGATGGCGGACAAGATGGCGGCCAAGATGGCGGCCAAGATGGCGGACAAGATGGCGGCCAAGATGGCGGACACGATGGCGGACAAGATGGCGGACACAAGATGGCGGACAAGATGGCAGCCAAGATGGCGGACAAGATGGCGGACAATATGGCGGCCAAGATGGCGGCCAAGATGGCGGACAAGATGGCGGCCAAGATGGCGGACAAGATGGCGGCCAAGATGGCGGACACAAGATGGCGGCCAAGATGGCGGACAAGATGGCGGCCAAGATGGCGGACAAGATGGCGGACACAAGATGGCGGCCAAGATGGCGGACAAGGTGGCGGACAAGATGGCGGACAAGATGGCGGCCAAGATGGCGGACAAGATGGCGGACAAGATGGCGAACAAGATGGCGGACAAGATGGCGGCCAAAATGGCGGACACAAGACGGCGGCCAAGATGGCGAACAAGATGGCGAACAAGAAGGCTGCCAAGATGGCGGACAAGATGGCAGACAAGATAACGGACAAGATGGTGGACAAGATGGCGGACACAAGATGGCGGACAAGATGGCGGACAAGATGGCGGACAAGATGGCGGACACAAGATGGGGGACAAGATGGCGGACAAGATGGCGGCCAAGATGGCGGACAAGATGGCGGACAAGATAGCGGACAAGATGGCGGACAAGATGGCGGACAAGATGGTGGACACAAGATGGCGGACACAAGATGGCGGCCAAGATGGCGGCCAAGATGGCGGACAAGATGGCGGCCAAGATGGCGGACAAGATGGCGGACAAGATGGTGGCCAAGATGGCGGCCAAGATGGCGGCCAAGATGGCGGACACAAGATGGCGGCCAAGATGGCGGCCAAGATGGCGGACAAGATGGCGGCCAAGATGGCGGACAAGATGGCGGCCAAGATGGCGGACAAGATGGCGGACAAGATGGTGGCCAAGATGGCGGCCAAGATGGCGGCCAAGATGGCGAACAAGATGGCGGACAAGATGGCGGCCAAGATGGCGGACAAGATGGCGGACAAGATGGCGGACAAGATGGCGGACAAGATGGCGGACAATATGGCGGACACAAGATGGCGGCCAAGATGGCGGACAATATGGCGGACACAAGATGGCGGCCAAGATGGCGGACAAGATGGCGGCTAAGATGGCGGCCAAGATGGCGGCCAAGATGGCGGCCAAGATGACGGCCAAGATGGCGGCCAAGATGGCGGACACAAGATGGCGGACAAGATGGCGGCCAAGATGGCGGCCAAGATGGCGGCCAAGATGGCGGACAAGATGGCGGCCAAGATGGCGGACAAGATGGCGGACACAAGATGGCGGACAAGATGGCGGACAAGATGGCGGACACAAGATGGCGGCCAAGATGGCGGCCAAGATGGCGGCCAAGATGGCGGCCAAGATGGCGGACAAGATGGCGGACAAGATGGCGGCCAAGATGGCGGCCAAGATGGCGGACAAGATGGCGGCCAAGATGGCGGCCAAGATGGCGGACACAAGATGGCGGACAAGATGGCGGACACAAGATGGCGGACAAGATGGCGGACAAGATGGCGAACAAGATGGCGGACAAGATGGCGGCCAAGATGGCGGACAAGATGGCGGACAAGATGGTGGCCAAGATGGCGGACAAGATGGCGGCCAAGATGGCGGCCAAGATGGCGGCCAAGATGGCGGACAAGATGGCGGCCAAGATGGCGGCCAAGATGGCGGACAAGATGGCGGACAAGATGGCGGCCAAGATGGCGGACAATATGGCGGACACAAGATGGCGGCCAAGATGGCGGACAAGATGGCGGCCAAGATGGCGGCCAAGATGGCGGCCAAGATGGCGGCCAAGATGGCGGACAAGATGGCGGACAAGATGGCGGCCAAGATGGCGGACAAGATGGCGGACAAGATGGCGGACAAGATGGCGGACAAGATGGCGGACAAGATGGCGGACAAGATGGCGGACACAAGATGGCGGCCAAGATGGCGGACAAGATGGCGGACAAGATGGCGGACAAGATGGAGGCCAAGATGGCGGCCAAGATGGCGGACAAGATGGCGGCCAAGATGGCGGACAAGATGGCGGCCAAGATGGCGGACACGATGGCGGACAAGATGGCGGACACAAGATGGCGGACAAGATGGCAGCCAAGATGGCGGACAAGATGGCGGACAATATGGCGGCCAAGATGGCGGCCAAGATGGCGGACAAGATGGCGGCCAAGATGGCGGCCAAGATGGCGGCCAAGATGGCGGACACAAGATGGCGGCCAAGATGGCGGACAAGATGGCGGCCAAGATGGCGGACAAGATGGCGGACACAAGATGGCGGCCAAGATGGCGGACAAGGTGGCGGACAAGATGGCGGACAAGATGGCGGCCAAGATGGCGGACAAGATGGCGGACAAGATGGCGAACAAGATGGCGGACAAGATGGCGGCCAAAATGGCGGACACAAGACGGCGGCCAAGATGGCGAACAAGATGGCGAACAAGAAGGCTGCCAAGATGGCGGACAAGATGGCAGACAAGATAACGGACAAGATGGTGGACAAGATGGCGGACACAAGATGGCGGACAAGATGGCGGACAAGATGGCGGACAAGATGGCGGACACAAGATGGGGGACAAGATGGCGGACAAGATGGCGGCCAAGATGGCGGACAAGATGGCGGACAAGATAGCGGACAAGATGGCGGACAAGATGGCGGACAAGATGGTGGACACAAGATGGCGGACACAAGATGGCGGCCAAGATGGCGGCCAAGATGGCGGACAAGATGGCGGCCAAGATGGCGGACAAGATGGCGGCCAAGATGGCGGACAAGATGGCGGACAAGATGGTGGCCAAGATGGCGGCCAAGATGGCGGCCAAGATGGCGAACAAGATGGCGGACAAGATGGCGGCCAAGATGGCGGACAAGATGGCGGACAAGATGGCGGACAAGATGGCGGACAAGATGGCGGCCAAGATGGCGGCCAAGATGGCGGCCAAGATGGCGGACACAAGATGGCGGACAAGATGGCGGACACATAATGGCGGACAAGATGGCGGCCAAGATGGCGGCCAAGATGGCGGCCAAGATGGTGGACAAGATGGCGGACAAGATGGCGGACAAGATGGCGGCCAAGATGGCGGCCAAGATGGCGGCCAAGATGGCGGACACAAGATGGCGGCCAAGATGGCGGACACAAGATGGCGGACAAGATGGCGGACAAGATGGCGGACAAGATGGCGGCCAAGATGGCGGCCAAGATGGCGGCCAAGATGGCGGACACAAGATGGCGGACAAGATGGCGGACACATAATGGCGGACAAGATGGCGGCCAAGATGGCGGCCAAGATGGCGGCCAAGATGGTGGACAAGATGGCGGACAAGATGGCGGACAAGATGGCGGCCAAGATGGCGGCCAAGATGGCGGCCAAGATGGCGGACACAAGATGGCGGCCAAGATGGCGGACAAGATGGCAGCCAAGATGGCGGCCAAGATGGCAGCCAAGATGGCGGCCAAGATGGCGGCCAAGATGGCGGGCACAAGATGGCGGACAAGATGGCGGACACAAGATGGCGGACAAGATGGCGGACAAGATGGCGGCCAAGATGGCGGACAAGATGGCGGCCAAGATGGCGGACAAGATGGCGGACAAGATGGTGGCCAAGATGGCGGACAAGATGGCGGACAAGATGGCGGACAAGATGGCGGCCAAGATGGCGGACAAGATGGCGGCCAAGATGGCGGCCGAGATGGCGGACAAGATGGCGGCCAAGATGGCGGACAAGATGGCGGACACAAGATGGCGGACAATATGGCGGCCAAGATGGCGGCCAAGGTGGCGGACAAGATGGCGGACACAAGATGGCGACCAAGATGGCGGCCAAGATGGCGGACAAGATGGCGGACAAGATGGCGGCCAAGATGGCGGACAAGATGGCGGACAAGATGGCGGACAAGATGGCGGCCAAGATGGCGGACAAGATGGAGGCCAAGATGGCGGACAAGATGGCGGACAAGATGGCGGCCAAGATGGCGGACAAGATGGCGGACAAGATGGCGGACAAGATGGCGGACAAGATGGCGGACAAGATGGCGGACAAGATGGCGGACACAAGATGGCGGACAAGATGGCGGCCAAGATGGCGGACAAGATGGCGGCCAAGATGGCGGACAAGATGGCGGACACAAGATGGCGGCCAAGATGGCGGCCAAGATGGCGGCCAAGATGGCGGACACAAGATGGCGGCCAAGATGGCGGCCAAGATGGCGGCCAAGATGGCGGACACAAGATGGCGGACAAGATGGCGGACACATGATGGCGGACAAGATGGCGGCCAAGATGGCGGCCAAGATGGCGGCCAAGATGGTGGACAAGATGGCGGACAAGATGGCGGACAAGATGGCGGCCAAGATGGCGGCCAAGATGGTGGCCAAGATGGCGGCCAAGATGGTGGACAAGATGGTGGACACAAGATGGCGGCCAAGATGGCGGACAAGATGGCGGCCAAGATGGCGGACAAGATGGCGGACACAAGATGGCGGCCAAGATGGCGGCCAAGGTGGCGGACAAGATGGCGGACAAGATGGCGGCCAAGATGGCGGACAAGATGGCGGACAAGATGGCGGACAAGATGGCGGACAAGATGGCGGACAAGATGGCGAACAAGATGGCGGACAAGATGGTGGCCAAAATGGCGGCCAAGATGGCGGCCAAGATGGCGAACAAGATGGCGAACAAGAAGGCTGCCAAGATGGCGGACAAGATGGCGGACAAGATGGTGGACAAGATGGCGGACACAAGATGGCGGACAAGATGGCGGACAAGATGGCGGACAAGATGGCGGCCAAGATGGCGGACAAGATGGCGGCCAAGATGGCGGACAAGATGGCGGCCAAGATGGCGGACAAGATGGCGGACAAGATGGCGGACAAGATGGCGGACAAGATGGCGGACAAGTAGGCGGCCAAGATGGCGGACAAGATAGCGGCCAAGATGGCGGACAAGATGGCTGCCAAGATGGCGGTCAAGATGGCGGACAAGATGGCGGACAAGATGGCGGCCAAGATGGTGGACAAGATGGCGGACAAGATGGCGGACAAGATGGCGGCCAAGATGGCGGCCAAGATGGCGAACAAGATGGCGAACAAGAAGGCTGCCAAGATGGCGGCAAAGATTTCGGACAAGATGGCGGACAAGATGGCGGCCAAGATGGTGGACAAGATGGCGGACACAAGATGGCGGACAAGATGGCGGACAAGATGGCGGACACAAGATGGCGGCCAAGATGGCTGCCAAGATAGCGGACAAGATGGCGGGCAAGATGGTGGACAAGATGGCGGACAAGATGGCGGACAAGATGGCGGACAAGATGGCGGACAAGATGGCGGACACAAGATGGCGGACAAGATGGCGGCCAAGATGGCGGACAAGATGGCGGCCAAGCTGGCGGCCAAGATGGCGGCCAAGATGGCGGCCAAGGTGGCGGACACAAGATGGCGGACAAGATGGCGGACAAGATGGCGGACAAGATGGCGGACAAGATGGCGGATAAGATGGCGGCCAAGATGGCGGACAAGATGGCGGCCAAGATGGCGGACAAGATGGCGGACACAAGATGGCGGCCAAGATGGCGGCCAAGATGGCGGACAAGATGGCGGACAAGATGGCGGACACAAGATGGCGGCCAAGATGGCGGACACAAGATGGAGGAAAAGATGGTGGCCAACATGGCAGACAAGATGGCGGCCAAGATGGCGGACACAAGATGGCGGCCAAGATGGCGGACAAGCTTGCGGACACAAGATGGCGGCCAAGAAGGCGGCCAAGATGACGGCCAAGTTGGCGGACAAGATGGCGGCCAAATTGGAAGCCATCTTGTCTGCCGTCTGATACGCCATCTTTTCCGCCATCTTGTCCACCATCTCTTCCGCTATCTTGGCCGCCATCTTGGCCGCCATCTTGTCCGCCATCTTGTCCACCATCTTGGCCGCCATCTTGGTTGCCATCTTGTCCGCCATCTTGTCCGCCATCTTGTCCGCCATCTTGTCCGCCATCATGGCCGCCATCTTGTTCGCCTTCTTGTGTCCGCTATCTTGTCCGCCATCTTGGCAACCATCTTGGCCGCCATCTTGTCCGCCATCTTGTCAGCCATCTTGTCCGCCAGCTTGTCCGCCATCTTGGCCGCCATCTTGTGTCCGCCATCTTGGCCGCCATCTTGTCCGCCATCTTGTCCGCCATCTTGTCCGCCAGCTTGTCCGCCATCTTGGCAGCCATCTTGGCCGCCATCTTGTGTCCGCCATCTTGTCCGCCATCTTGTCCGCCATCTTGTCCGCCATCTTGGCCGCCATCTTGTCCGCCATCTTGGCCGCCATCTTGGCCGCCATCTTGGCCACTATCTTGGCCGCCATCTTGTGTCCGCCATCTTGGCCGCCATCTTGTGTCCGCCATCTTGGCCGCCATCTTGTCCGCCATCTTGTCTGCCATGTTGGGCGCCATCTTGGCCGCCATCTTGGCCGCCATCTTGTCCGCCATCTTGTCCGCCATCTTGGCCGCCATCTTGTGTCCGCCATCTTGGCCGCCATCTTGTCCGCCATCTTGTCTGCCATGTTGGGCGCCATCTTGGCCGCCATCTTGTCCGCCATCTTGTCCGCCATCTTGTCCGCCATCTTGGCCGCCATCTTGTCCGCCATCTAGTCCGCCATCTTGGCCGCCATCTGGTCCGCCATCTTGGCCGCCATCTTGGCCGCCATCTTGGCCACTATCCTGGCCGTCATCTTGCGACGGCCATCTTGTGTCCGCCATCTTGGCCGCCATCTTGTCCGCCATCTTGTGTCCGCCATCTTGGCCGCCATCTTGTTCGCCATCTTGTCCGCCATCTTGTCCGCCATCTTGGCCGCCATCTTGTCCGCCATCTTGGCCGCCATCTTGTCCGCCATCTTGTGTCCGCCATCTTGTCCGCCATCTTGGCCGCCATCGTGGCCGCCATCTTGTCCGCCATCTTGTGTCCGTCATCTTGTGTCCGCCAGCTTGTTCGCCATCTTGTCCGCCATCTTGGCCGCCATCTTGTCCGCCATCTTGGCCACTATCTTGGCCGTCATCTTGTGACGGCCATCTTGTGTCCGCCATCTTGTCCGTCATCTTGTCCGCCATCTTGTCCGCCATCTTGTCCGCCATCTTGTCCGCCATCTTGGCCGCCATCTTGTCCGCCATCTTGTCCGCCATCTTGTCCGCCATCTTGGCCGCCATCTTGGCCGCCATCTTGTCCGCCATCTTGTCCACCATCTTGTCCGCCATCTTGTCCGCCATCTTGGCCGCCATCTTGGCCGCCATCTTGTCCGCCATCTTGTGTCCGCCATCTTGGCCGCCATCTTGTGTCCGCCATCTTGGCCGCCATCTTGGCCGCCATCTTGTCCGCCATCTTTTCTGCCATGTTGGGCGCCATCTTGGCCGCCATCTTGTCCGCCATCTTGTCCGCCATCTTGTCCGCCATCTTGGCCGCCATCTTGGCCGCCATCTTGTCCGCCAACTAGTCCGCCATCTTGTCCGCCATCTGGTCCGCCATCTTGGCCGCCATCTTGGCCGCCATCTTGTGCGCCATCTTGTCCGCCATCTTGGCCGCCATCTTGGCCGCCATCTTGGCCGCCATCTTGTCCGCCATCTTGTGTCCGCCATCTTGGCCGCCATCTTGTGTCCGCCATCTTGGCCGCCATCTTGTCCGCCATCTTGTCTGCCATGTTGGGCGCCATCTTGGCCGCCATCTTGTCCGCCATCTTGTCCGCCATCTTGTCCGCCATCTTGGCCGCCATCTTGTCCGCCATCTAGTCCGCCATCTTTGCCGCCATCTTGTCCGCCATCTTGGCCGCCATCTTGGCCGCCATCTTGTCCGCCATCTTGGCCGCCATCGTGGCCGCCATCTTGTCCGCCATCTTGTGTCCGTCATCTTGTGTCCGCCAGCTTGTCCGCCATCTTGTCCGCCATCTTGGCCACTATCTTGGCCGCCATCGTGGCCGCCATCTTGGCCGCCATCGTGGCCGCCATCTTGTCCGCCATCTTGTGTCCGTCATCTTGTGTCCGCCAGCTTGTCCGCCATCTTGTCCGCCATCTTGCCCACTATCTTGGCCGTCATCTTGTGACGGCCATCTTGTGTCCGCCATCTTGTCCGTCATCTTGTCCGCCATCTTGTCCGCCATCTTGTCCGTCATCTTGTCCGCCATCTTGTCCGCCATCTTGGCCACCATCTTGGCCGCCATCTTGTTCGCCATCTTGGCCGCCATCTTGGCCGCCATCTTGTCCGCCATCTTGTCCGCCATCTTGGCCGCCATCTTGGCCACCATCTTGGCCGCCATCTTGTTCGCCATCTTGTCCGCCATCTTGTCCGCCATCTTGTCCGCCATCTTGGCCGCCATCTTGTGTCCGCCATCTTGGCCGCCATCTTGTCCGCCATCTTGTCTGCCATGTTGGGCGCCATCTTGGCCGCCATCTTGTCCGCCATCTTGTCCGCCATCTTGTCCGCCATCTTGGCCGCCATCTCGTCCGCCATCTAGTCCGCCATCTTGGCCGCCATCTGGTCCGCCATCTTGGCCGCCATCTTGGCCGCCATCTTGGCCGCCATCTTGGCCGCTATCTTGGCCGTCATCTTGCGACGGCCATCTTGTGTCCGCCATCTTGGCCGCCATCTTGGCCGCCATCTTGTCCGCCATCTTGTGTCCGCCATCTTGGCCGCCATCTTGTTCGCCATCTTGTCCGCCATCTTGTCCGCCATCTTGGCCGCCATCTTGTCCGCCATCTTGGCCGCCATCTTGTCCGCCATCTTGTGTCCGCCATCTTGTCCGCCATCTTGGCCGCCATCGTGGCCGCCATCTTGTCCGCCATCTTGTGTCCGTCATCTTGTGTCCGCCAGCTTGTCCGCCATCTTGGCCGCCATCTTGTCCGCCATCTTGGCAACTATCTTGGCCGTCATCTTGTGACGGCCATCTTGTGTCCGCCATCTTGTCCGTCATCTTGTCCGCCATCTTGTCCGCCATCTTGTCCGCCATCTTGTCCGCCATCTTGGCCGCCATCTTGTCCGCCATCTTGTCCGCCATCTTGTCCGCCATCTTGGCCGCCATCTTGGCCGCCATCTTGTCCGCCATCTTGTCCACCATCTTGTCCGCCATCTTGTCCGCCATCTTGGTCGCCATCTTGGCCGCCATCTTGTCCGCCATCTTGTGTCCGCCATCTTGGCCGCCATCTTGGCCGCCATCTTGTCCGCCATCTTGTCCGCCATCTTGTCCGCCATCTTGGCCGCCATCTTGTCCACCATTTTGTCCGCCATCTTGGCCGCCATCTTGGCCGCCATCTTGTCCGCCATCTTGTCCGCCATCTTGGCCGCCATCTTGTCCGCCATCTTGTCCGCCATCTTGTCCGCCATCTTGTGTCCGCCATCTTGTCCGCCATCTTGGCCGCCATCTTGTCCGCCATCTTGGCCGCCATCTTGTGTCCGCCATCTTGGCCGCCATCTTGTCCGCCATCTTGTCCGCCATCTTGTCCGCCATCTTGTCCGCCATCTTGGCCGCCATCTAGTCCGCCATCTTGGCCGCCATCTTGTCCGCCATCTTGTCCGCCATCTTGTCCGCCATCTTGGCCGCCATCTTGGCCGCCATCGTGTGTCCGCCATATTGTCCGCCACCTTGGCCGCCATCTTGTCCGCCATCTTGGCCGCCATCTTGTGTCCGCCATCTTGTCCGCCATCTTGTCCGCCATCTTGTCCGCCATCTTGTCCGCCATCTTGTCCGCCATCTTGTCCGCCATCTTGTCCGCCATCTTGTCCGCCATCTTGTCCGCCATCTTGGCCGCCATCTTGGCCGCCATCTTGGCCGCCATCTTGTCCGCCATCTTGTCCGCCATCTTGGCCGCCATCTTGTGTCCGCCATCTTGTCCGCCATCTTGGCCGCCATCTTAGCCACCATCTTGGCCGCCTTCTTGTGTCCGCCGTCTTGGCCGCCATCTTGTCCGCCATCTTGGCCGCCATCTTGTCCGCCATCTTGGCCGCCATCTTGTCCGCCATCTTGTCCGCCATCTTGTCCGCCATCTTGGCCGCCATCTTGTCCGCCATCTTGGCCGCCATCTTGTGTCCGCCATCTTGGCCGCCATCTTGTCCGCCATCTTGTCCGCCATCTTGTCCGCCATCTTGTCCGCCATCTTGGCCGCCATCTTGTCCGCCATCTTGGCCGCCATCTTGTCCGCCATCTTGTCCGCCATCTTGGCCGCCATCTTGGCCGCCATCTTGTCCGCCATCTTGTGTCCGCTATCTTGGCCGCCATCTTGTCCGCCATCTTGGCCGCCATCTTGTGTCCGCCATCTTGTGTCCGCCATCTTGTCCCCCATCTTGTCCGCCATCTTGTCCGCCATCTTGGCCGCCATCTTGTCCCCCATCTTGTCCGCCATCTTGTCCGCCATCTTGGCCGCCATCTTGTCCGCCATCTTGTGTCCGCCATCTTGGCCGCCATCTTGTCCGCCATCTTGGCCGCCATCTTGGCCGCCATCTTGGCCGCCATCTTGGCCGCCATCTTGGCCGCCATGTAGTGTCCGCCATCTTGGCCGCCATCTTGGCCGCCGTCTTGGCCGCCATCTTGTCCGCCATCTTGGCAGCCATCTTGGCCGCCATCTTGTGTCCGCCATCTTGTCCGCCATCTTGGCCGCCATCTTGGCCGCCATCCTGGCCGCCATCTTGTCCGCCATCTTGTCCGCCATCTTGGCAGCCATCTTGTCCGCCATCTTGGCCGCCATCTTGTCCGCCATCTTGTCCGCCATCTTGTGTCCGCCATCTTGTCCGCCATCTTGGCCGCCATCTTGTCCGCCATCTTGGCCGCCATCTTGTCCGCCATTTTGTCCGCCATCCTGGCCGCCATCTTGTCCGCCATCTTGTCCGCCATCTTGTTCGCCATCTTGGCCGCCATCTTGTCCGCCATCTTGTCCGCCATCTTGGCCGCCATCTTGGCCGCCATCTTGGCCGCCATCTTGTCCGCCATCTTGTCCGCCATCTTGTCCGCCATCTTGGCCGCCATCTTGTCCGCCATCTTGGCCGCCATCTTGGCCGCCATCTTGTCCGCCATCTTGGCCGCCATCTTGTCCGCCATCTTGTCCGCCATCCTGGCCGCCATCTTGTCCGCCATCTTGGCCGCCATCTTGTCCGCCATCTTGGCCGCCATCTTGTCCGCCATCTTGTCCGCCATCTTGTCCGCCATCTTGTCCGCCATCTTGTGTCCGCCATCTTGTCCACCATCTTGTCCGCCATCTTGTCCGCCATCTTGGCAGCCTTCTTGTTCGCCATCTTGTTCGCCATCTTGGCCGCCATCTTGGCCGCCATCTTGTCCGCCATCTTGTCCGCCATCTTGTCCGCCATCTTGTCCGCCATCTTGTCCGCCATCTTGTCCGCCATCTTGTCCGCCATCTTGTCCGCCATCTTGTCCGCCATCTTGTTCGCCATCTTGTCCGCCATCTTGTCCGCCATCTTGTCCGCCATCTTGTCCGCCATCTTGTCCGCCATCTTGTCCGCCATCTTGGCCGCCATCTTGTCCGCCATCTTGTGTCCGCCATCTTGGCCGCCATCTTGTCCGCCATCTTGTCCGCCATCTTGTCCGCCATCTTGGCCGCCATCTTGTTCGCCATCTTGGCCGCCATCTTGGCCGCCATCTTGGCCGCCATCTTGTCCGCCATCTTGTCCGCCATCTTGGCCGCCATCTTGTGTTCGCCATCTTGGCCGCCATCTTGGCCGCCATCTTGTCCGCCATCTTGTCCCCCATCTTGTCCGCCATCTTGTCCGCCATCTTGTCCGCCATCTTGTCCGTCATCTTGGCCGCCATCTTTGCCGCCATCTTGTGTCCGCCATCTTGTCCGCCATCTTGGCCGCCATCTTAGCCACCATCTTGGCCGCCATCTTGTGTCCGCCGTCTTGGCCGCCATCTTGTCCGCCATCTTGGCAGCCATCTTGGCCGCTATCTTGTGTCCGCCATCTTGTCCGCCATCTTGTCCGCCATCTTGGCCGCCATCTTGTGTCCGCCATCTTGTCCGCCATCTTGTCCGCCATCTTGGCCGCCATCTTGTCCGCCATCTTGGCCGCCATCTTGTCCGCCATCTTGGCAGCCATCTTGTCCGCCATCTTGTCCGCCATCTTGTCCGCCATCTTGGCCGCCATCTTGTCAGCCATCTTGGCCGCCATCTTGGCCGCCATCTTGGCCGCCATCTTGTCCGCCATCTTGGCCGCCATCTTAGCCACCATCTTGGCCGCCATCTTGTTTCCGCCATCTTGTCCGCCATCTTGTCCGCCATCTTGGCCGCCATCTTGTGTCCGCCATCTTGGCAGCCATCTTGTCCGCCATCTTGTCCGCCATCTTGTCCGCCATCTTGGCCGCCATCTTGGCCGCCATCTTGGCCGCCATCTTGAATCCGCCATCTTGGCCGCCATCTTGTCCGCCATCTTGGCCGCCATCTTGTCAGCCATCCTGGCCGCCATCTTGTCCGCCATCTTGTCCGCCATCTTGGCCGCCATCTTGTGTCCGCCATCTTGGCAGCCATCTTGTCCGCCATCTTGTCCGCCATCTTGGCCGCCATCTTGTGTCCGCCATCTTGACCGCCATCTTGGCCGCCATCTTGTCCGCCATCTTGTCCGCCATCTTGGCCGCCATCTTGGCCGCCATCTTGTCCGCCATCTTGTCCGCCATCTTGTCCGCCATCTTGTCCGCCATCTTGTCCGCCATCTTGTCCGCCATCTTGGCCGCCATTTTGTCCGCCATCTTGGCCGCCATCTTGGCCGCCATCTTGAATCCGCCATCTTGGCCGCCATCTTGTCCGCCATCTTGGCCGCCATCTTGTCCGCCATCTTGGCCGCCATCTTAGCCACCATCTTGGCCGCCATCTTGTTTCCGCCATCTTGTCCGCCATCTTGTCCGCCATCTTGGCCGCCATCTTGTGTCCGCCATCTTGGCAGCCATCTTGTCCGCCATCTTGTCCGCCATCTTGTCCGCCATCTTGGCCGCCATCTTGTCCGCCATCTTGGCCGCCATCTTGGCCGCCATCTTGAATCCGCCATCTTGGCCGCCATCTTGTCCGCCATCTTGGCCGCCATCTTGTCAGCCATCCTGGCCGCCATCTTGTCCGCCATCTTGGCAGCCATCTTGGCCGCCATCTTGTGTCCGCCATCTTGGCCGCCATCTTGTCCGCCATCTTGTCCGCCATCTTGTCCGCCATCTTGGCCGCCATCTTGTCCGCCATCTTGGCCGCCATCTTGTGTCCGCCATCTTGGCCGCCATCTTGTCCGCCATCTTGTGTCCGCCATCTTGGCCGCCATCTTGTGTCCGCCATCTTGGCCGCCATCTTGTCCGCCATCCTGGCCGCCATCTTGTCCGCCATCTTGTGTCCGCCATCTTGGCCGCCATCTTGTCCGCCATCTTGTCCGCCATCTTGTCCGCCATCCTGGCCGCCATCTTGTCCGCCATCTTGTGTCCGCCATCTTGGCCGCCATCTTGTCCGCCATCTTGTCCGCCATCTTGTCCGCCATCTTGTCCGCCATCTTGTCCGCCATCTTGGCCGCCATCTTGTCCGCCATCTTGGCCGCCATCTTGTGTCCGCCATCTTGGCCGCCATCTTGTCCGCCATCTTGTGTCCGCCATCTTGTCCGCCATCTTGTCCGCCATCTTGGCCGCCATCTTGTCCGCCATCTTGGCCGCCATCTTGGCCGCCATCTTGTCCGCCATCTTGGCCGCCATCTTAGCCACCATCTTGGCCGCCATCTTGTGTCCGCCATCTTGGCCGCCATCTTGTCCGCCATCCTGGCCGCCATCTTGTCCGCCATCTTGTGTCCGCCATCTTGGCCGCCATCTTGTCCGCCATCTTGTCCGCCATCTTGTCCGCCATCTTGTCCGCCATCTTGTCCGCCATCTTGGCCGCCATCTTGGCCGCCATCTTGTCCGCCATCTTGGCCGCCATCTTAGCCACCATCTTGGCCGCCATCTTGTTTCCGCCGTCTTGGCCGCCATCTTGTCCGCCATCTTGGCAGCCATCTTGGCCGCCATCTTGTGTCCGCCATCTTGGCCGCCATCTTGTCCGCCATCTTGTCCGCCATCTTGTCCGCCATCTTGTCCGCCATCTTGTCCGCCATCTTGTCCGCCATCTTGGCCGCCATCTTGTCCGCCATCTAGTCCGCCATCTTGGCCGCCATCTTGGCCGCCATCTTGAATCCGCCATCTTGTCCGCCATCTTGGCAGCCATCTTGGCCGCCATCTTGTCCGCCATCTTGGCCGCCATCTTGGCGGCCATCTTGTCCGCCATCTTGGCCGCCATCTTGGCCGCCATCTTGGCCGCCATCTTGGCCGCCATCTTGTCCGCCATCTTGGCCGCCATCTAGTGTCCGCCATCTTGTCCGCCATCTTGGCCGCCGTCTTGGCCGCCATCTAGTCCGCCATCTTGGCAGCCATCTTGGCCGCCATCTTGTGTCCGCCATCTTGTCCGCCATCTTGGCCGCCATCTTGGCCGCCATCCTGGCCGCCATCTTGTCCGCCATCTTGTCCGCCATCTTGGCAGCCATCTTAACCGCCATCTTGGCCGCCATCTTGTCCGCCATCTTGTCCGCCATCTTGTGTCCGCCATCTTGTCCGCCATCTTGGCCGCCATCTTGTCCGCCATCTTGGCCGCCATCTTGTCCGCCATCTTGTCCGCCATCCTGGCCGCCATCTTGTCCGCCATCTTGTCCGCCATCTTGTCCGCCATCTTGGCCGCCATCTTGGCCGCCATCTTGTCCCCCATCTTGTCCGCCATCTTGTCCGCCATCTTGTCCGCCATCTTGTCCGCCATCTTGGCCGCCATCTTGGCCGCCATCTTGTCCGCCATCTTGGCCGCCATCTTGGCCGCCATCTTGTCCGCCATCTTGTCCGCCATCTTGTCCGCCATCTTGGCCGCCATCTTGTCCGCCATCTTGGCCGCCATCTTGGCCGCCATCTTGTCCGCCATCTTGGCCGCCATCTTGTCCGCCATCTTGTCCGCCATCCTGGCCGCCATCTTGTCCGCCATCTTGGCCGCCATCTTGTCCGCCATCTTGGCCGCCATCTTGTCCGCCATCTTGTCCGCCATCTTGTCCGCCATCTTGTCCGCCATCTTGTCCGCCATCTTGTGTCCGCCATCTTGTCCACCATCTTGTCCGCCATCTTGTCCGCCATCTTGGCAGCCTTCTTGTTCGCCATCTTGTTCGCCATCTTGGCCGCCATCTTGGCCGCCATCTTGTCCGCCATCTTGTCCGCCATCTTGTTCGCCATCTTGTCCGCCATCTTGTCCGCCATCTTGTCCGCCATCTTGTCCGCCATCTTGTCCGCCATCTTGTTCGCCATCTTGTCCGCCATCTTGTCCGCCATCTTGTCCGCCATCTTGTCCGCCATCTTGTCCGCCATCTTGTCCGCCATCTTGGCCGCCATCTTGTCCGCCATCTTGTGTCCGCCATCTTGGCCGCCATCTTGTCCGCCATCTTGTCCGCCATCTTGTCCGCCATCTTGGCCGCCATCTTGTCCGCCATCTTGGCCGCCATCTTGGCCGCCATCTTGGCCGCCATCTTGTCCGCCATCTTGTCCGCCATCGTGGCCGCCATCTTGTGTTCGCCATCTTGGCCGCCATCTTGGCCGCCATCTTGTCCGCCATCTTGTCCACCATCTTGTCCCCCATCTTGTCCGCCATCTTGTCCGCCATCTTGTCCGCCATCTTGTCCGTCATCTTGGCCGCCATCTTGGCCGCCATCTTGTGTCCGCCATCTTGTCCGCCATCTTGGCCGCCATCTTAGCCACCATCTTGGCCGCCATCTTGGCCGCCATCTTGTCCGCCATCTTGTCCGCCATCTTGTCAGCCATCTTGGCCGCTATCTTGTGTCCGCCATCTTGTCCGCCATCTTGTCCGCCATCTTGTCCGCCATCTTGTCCGCCATCTTGGCCGCCATCTTGTCCGCCATCTTGGCCGCCATCTTGTGTCCGCCATCTTGGCCGCCATCTTGTCCGCCATCTTGGCCGCCATCTTGGCCGCCATCCTGGCCGCCATCTTGTCCGCCATCTTGTCCGCCATCTTGGCAGCCATCTTGTCCGCCATCTTGGCCGCCATCTTGTCCGCCATCTTGGCCGCCATCTTGTGTCCGCCATCTTGTCCGCCATCTTGTCCGCCATCTTGGCCGCCATCTTGTCCGCCATCTTGGCCGCCATCTTGTCCGCCATCTTGGCAGCCATCTTGTCCGCCATCTTGTCCGCCATCTTGGCCGCCATCTTGGCCGCCATCTTGGCCGCCATCTTGAATCCGCCATCTTGTCCGCCATCTTGGCCGCCATCTTGTCCGCCATCTTGGCCGCCATCTTGTCAGCCATCTTGGCCGCCATCTTGGCGGCCATCTTGTCCGCCATCCTGGCCGCCATCTTGTCCGCCATCTTGGCCGCCATCTTGTCCGCCATCTTGTGTCCGCCATCTTGGCCGCCATCTTGTCCGCCATCTTGTCCGCCATCTTGGCCGCCATCTTGGCCGCCATCTTGTCCGCCATCTTGGCCGCCATCTTGTCCGCCATCTTGGCCGCCATCTTGTGTCCGCCATCTTGACCGCCATCTTGTCCGCCATCTTGGCCGCCATCTTGTCCGCCATCTTGGCCGCCATCTTGGCCGCCATCTTGTCCCCCATCTTGTCCGCCATCTTGTCCGCCATCTTGTCCGCCATCTTGTCCGCCATCTTGGCCGCCATCTTGGCCGCCATCTTGTCCGCCATCTTGGCCGCCATCTTAGCCACCATCTTGGCCGCCATCTTGTTTCCGCCGTCTTGGCCGCCATCTTGTCCGCCATCTTGGCAGCCATCTTGGCCGCCATCTTGTGTCCGCCATCTTGTCCGCCATCTTGTCCGCCATCTTGGCCGCCATCTTGTCCGCCATCCTGGCCGCCAACTTGTCCGCCATCTTGTGTCCGCCATCTTGGCCGCCATCTTGTCCGCCATCTTGGCCGCCATCTTGTGTCCGCCATCTTGGCCGCCATCTTGTCCGCCATCTTGTCCGCCATCTTGTCCGCCATCTTGGCCGCCATCTTGGCCGCCATCTTGTCCGCCATCTTGTCCGCCATCTTGTGTCCGCTATCTTGGCCGCCATCTTGTCCGCCATCTTGTCCGCCATCTTGTCCGCCATCTTGGCCGCCATCTTGGCCGCCATCTTGTCCGCCATCTTGTCCGCCATCTTGTGTCCGCTATCTTGGCCGCCATCTTGTCCGCCATCTTGTCCGCCATCTTGTCCGCCATCTTGGCCGCCATCTTGTCCGCCATCTAGTCCGCCATCTTGGCCGCCATCTTGAATCCGCCATCTTGAATCCGCCATCTTGTCCGCCATCTTGTCCGCCATCTTGTCCGCCATCTAGTCCGCCATCTTGTCCGCCATCTTGGCCGCCATCTTGGCGGCCATCTTGTCCGCCATCCTGGCCGCCATCTTGTCCGCCATCTTGGCCGCCATCTTGGCCGCCATTTTGTCCGCCATCTTGTCCGCCATCTTGTCCGCCATCTTGTCCGCCATCTTAGCCGCCATCTTGTCCGCCATCTTGGCCGCCATCTTGTGTCCGCCATATTGTCCGCCATCTTGTCCGCCATCTTGTCCGCCATCTTGGCCGCCATCTTGTCAGCCATCTTGGCCGCCATCTTGGCGGCCATCTTGTCCGCCATCTTGGCCGCCATCTTGTCCGCCATCTTGGCCGCCATCTTGTCCGCCATCTTGTGTCCGCCATCTTGGCCGCCATCTAGTCCGCCATCTTGTCCGCCATCTTGGCCGGCATCTTGGCCGCCATCTTGTCCGCCATCTTGGCCGCCATCTTGTCCGCCATCTTGGCCGCCATCTTGTGTCCGCCATCTTGACCGCCATCTTGGCCGCCATCTTGGCCGCCATCTTGTCCGCCATCTTGGCCGCCATCTTGTCCGCCATCTTGTCCCCCATCTTGTCCGCCATCTTGTCCGCCATCTTGTCCGCCATCTTGTCCGCCAACTTGGCCGCCATCTTGGCCGCCATCTTGTCCGCCATCTTGGCCGCCATCTTAGCCACCATCTTGGCCGCCATCTTGTTTCCGCCGTCTTGGCCGCCATCTTGTCCGCCATCTTGGCAGCCATCTTGGCCGCCATCTTGTGTCCGCCATCTTGTCCGCCATCTTGGCCGCCATCTTGTCCGCCATCTTGTCCGCCATCTTGGCCGCCATCTTGTCCGCCATCTTGTGTCCGCCATCTTGGCCGCCATCTTGTCCGCCATCTTGGCCGCCATCTTGTGTCCGCCATCTTGGCCGCCATCTTGTCCGCCATCTTGTCCGCCATCTTGGCCGCCATCTTGGCCGCCATCTTGTCCGCCATCTTGGCCGCCATCTTGTGTCCGCCATCTTGGCCGAAATCTTGTCCGCAATCTTGTCCGCCATCTTGTCCGCCATCTTGGCCGCCATCTTGTCCGCCATCTAGTCCGCCATCTTGGCCGCCATCTTGGCCGCCATCTTGAATCCGCCATCTTGTCCGCCATCTTGTCCGCCATCTTGTCCGCCATCTTGGCCGCCATCTTGTCCGCCATCTTGGCCGCCATCTTGTGTCCGCCATCTTGGCCGCCATCTTGTCCGCCATCTTGTCCGCCATCTTGTCCGCCATCTTGGCCGCCATCTTGGCCGCCATCTTGTCCGCCATCTTGGCCGCCATCTTGTGTCCGCCATCTTGGCCGCCATCTTGTCCGCCATCTTGTCCGCCATCTTGTCCGCCATCTTGTCCGCCATCTAGTCCGCCATCTTGGCCGCCATCTTGAATCCGCCATCTTGTCCGCCATCTTGTCCGCCATCTTGTCCGCCATCTTGTCCGCCATCTTGGCCGCCATCTTGTCCACCATTTTGTCCGCCATCTTGGCCGCCATCTTGGCCGCCATCTTGTCCGCCATCTTGTCCGCCATCTTGGCCGCCATCTTGTCCACCATCTTGTCCGCCATCTTGTCCGCCATCTTGTGTCCGCCATCTTGTCCGCCATCTTGGCCGCCATCTTGTCCGCCATCTTGGCCGCCATCTTGTGTCCGCCATCTTGGCCGCCATCTTGTCCGCCATCTTGTCCGCCATCTTGTCCGCCCTCTTGTCCGCCATCTTGGCCGCCATCTAGTCCGCCATCTTGGCCGCCATCTTGTCCGCCATCTTGTCCGCCATCTTGTCCGCCATCTTGGCCGCCATCTTGGCCGCCATCGTGTGTCCGCCATATTGTCCGCCACCTTGGCCGCCATCTTGTCCGCCATCTTGGCCGCCATCTTGTGTCCGCCATCTTGTCCGCCATCTTGGCCGCCATCTTGTGTCCGCCATCTTGTCCGCCATCTTGTCCGCCATCTTGTCCGCCATCTTGTCCGCCATCTTGGCCGCCATCTTGTCCGCCATCTTGTCCGCCATCTTGTCCGCCATCTTGTCCGCCATCTTGGCCGCCATCTTGGCCGCCATCTTGTCCGCCATCTTGTCCGCCATCTTGGCCGCCATCTTGTGTCCGCCATCTTGTCCGCCATCTTGGCCGCCATCTTAGCCACCATCTTGGCCGCCTTCTTGTGTCCGCCGTCTTGGCCGCCATCTTGTCCGCCATCTTGGCAGCCATCTTGGCCGCCATCTTGTGTCCGCCATCTTGGCCGCCATCTTGTGTCCGCCATCTTGTCCGCCATCTTGTCCGCCATCTTGTCCGCCATCTTGTCCGCCATCTTGTCCGCCATCTTGGCCGCCATCTTGTCCGCCTTCTTGGCCGCCATCTTGTCCGCCATCTTGTCCGCCATCTTGGCCGCCATCTTGGCCGCCATCTTGGCCGCCATCTTGTCCGCCATCTTGTGTCCGCTATCTTGGCCGCCATCTTGTCCGCCATCTTGGCCGCCATCTTGTGTCCGCCATCTTGTCCCCCATCTTGTCCGCCATCTTGTCCGCCATCTTGGCCGCCATCTTGTCCCCCATCTTGTCCGCCATCTTGTCCGCCATCTTGTCCGCCATCTTGTCCGCCATCTTGGCCGCCATCTTGGCCGCCATCTTGTCCGCCATCTTGTCCGCCATCTTGTCCGCCATCTTGGCCGCCATCTTGGCCGCCATCTTGTCCGCCATCTTGGCCGCCATCTAGTGTCCGCCATCTTGGCCGCCATCTTGGCCGCCATCTTGGCCGCCGTCTTGGCCGCCATCTTGTCCGCCATCTTGGCAGCCATCTTGGCCGCCATCTTGTGTCCGCCATCTTGTCCGCCATCTTGGCCGCCATCTTGGCCGCCATCCTGGCCGCCATCTTGTCCGCCATCTTGTCCGCCATCTTGGCAGCCATCTTGTCCGCCATCTTGGCCGCCATCTTGTCTGCCATCTTGGCCGCCATCTTGTGTCCGCCATCTTGTCCGCCATCTTGGCCGCCATCTTGTCCGCCATCTTGTCCGCCATCTTGTCCGCCATCTTGTCCGCCATCTTGTCCGCCATCTTGTCCGCCATCTTGTGTCCGCCATCTTGGCCGCCATCTTGTCCGCCATCTTGTCCGCCATCTTGGCCGCCATCTTGGCCGCCATCTTGTCCGCCATCTTGTCCGCCATCTTGGCCGCCATCTTGTCCGCCATCTTGTCCGCCATCTTGGCCGCCTACTTGTCCGCCATCTTGTCCGCCATCTTGTCCGCCATCTTGGCCGCCATCTTGTCCGCCATCTTGGCCGCCATCTTGTCCGCCATCTTGTCCGCCATCTTGTCCGCCATCTTGTCCGCCATCTTGTGTCCGCCATCTTGTCCACCATCTTGTCCGCCATCTTGTCCGCCATCTTGGCAGCTTTCTTGTTCGCCATCTTGTTCGCCATCTTGGCCGCCATCTTGGCCGCCATCTTGTCCGCCATCTTGTCCGCCATCTTGTTCGCCATCTTGTCCGCCATCTTGTCCGCCATCTTGTCCGCCATCTTGTCCGCCATCTTGTCCGCCATCTTGTTCGCCATCTTGTCCGCCATCTTGTCCGCCATCTTGTCCGCCATCTTGTCCGCCATCTTGTCCGCCATCTTGTCCGCCATCTTGTCCGCCATCTTGGCCGCCATCTTGTCCCCCATCTTGTCCGCCATCTTGTCCGCCATCTTGTCCGCCATCTTGTCCGCCATCTTGGCCGCCATCTTGGCCGCCATCTTGTCCGCCATCTTGTCCGCCATCTTGTCCGCCATCTTGGCCGCCATCTTGGCCGCCATCTTGTCCGCCATCTTGGCCGCCATCTAGTGTCCGCCATCTTGGCCGCCATCTTGGCCGCCATCTTGGCCGCCGTCTTGGCCGCCATCTTGTCCGCCATCTTGGCAGCCATCTTGGCCGCCATCTTGTGTCCGCCATCTTGGCCGCCATCTTGTGTCCGCCATCTTGTCCGCCATCTTGTCCGCCATCTTGTCCGCCATCTTGTCCGCCATCTTGTCCGCCATCTTGGCCGCCATCTTGTCCGCCTTCTTGGCCGCCATCTTGTCCGCCATCTTGTCCGCCATCTTGGCCGCCATCTTGGCCGCCATCTTGGCCGCCATCTTGTCCGCCATCTTGTGTCCGCTATCTTGGCCGCCATCTTGTCCGCCATCTTGGCCGCCATCTTGTGTCCGCCATCTTGTCCCCCATCTTGTCCGCCATCTTGTCCGCCATCTTGGCCGCCATCTTGTCCCCCATCTTGTCCGCCATCTTGTCCGCCATCTTGTCCGCCATCTTGTCCGCCATCTTGGCCGCCATCTTGGCCGCCATCTTGTCCGCCATCTTGTCCGCCATCTTGTCCGCCATCTTGGCCGCCATCTTGGCCGCCATCTTGTCCGCCATCTTGGCCGCCATCTAGTGTCCGCCATCTTGGCCGCCATCTTGGCCGCCGTCTTGGCCGCCATCTTGTCCGCCATCTTGGCAGCCATCTTGGCCGCCATCTTGTGTCCGCCATCTTGTCCGCCATCTTGGCCGCCATCTTGGCCGCCATCCTGGCCGCCATCTTTTCCGCCATCTTGTCCGCCATCTTGGCAGCCATCTTGTCCGCCATCTTGGCCGCCATCTTGTCCGCCATCTTGGCCGCCATCTTGTGTCCGCCATCTTGTCCGCCATCTTGGCCGCCATCTTGTCCGCCATCTTGTCCGCCATCTTGTCCGCCATCTTGTCCGCCATCTTGTCCGCCATCTTGTCCGCCATCTTGTGTCCGCCATCTTGGCCGCCATCTTGTCCGCCATCTTGTCCGCCATCTTGGCCGCCATCTTGGCCGCCATCTTGTCCGCCATCTTGTCCGCCATCTTGGCCGCCATCTTGTCCGCCATCTTGTCCGCCATCTTGGCCGCCTACTTGTCCGCCATCTTGTCCGCCATCTTGTCCGCCATCTTGGCCGCCATCTTGTCCGCCATCTTGGCCGCCATCTTGTCCGCCATCTTGTCCGCCATCTTGTCCGCCATCTTGTCCGCCATCTTGTGTCCGCCATCTTGTCCACCATCTTGTCCGCCATCTTGTCCGCCATCTTGGCAGCTTTCTTGTTCGCCATCTTGTTCGCCATCTTGGCCGCCATCTTGGCCGCCATCTTGTCCGCCATCTTGTCCGCCATCTTGTTCGCCATCTTGTCCGCCATCTTGTCCGCCATCTTGTCCGCCATCTTGTCCGCCATCTTGTCCGCCATCTTGTTCGCCATCTTGTCCGCCATCTTGTCCGCCATCTTGTCCGCCATCTTGTCCGCCATCTTGTCCGCCATCTTGTCCGCCATCTTGGCCGCCATCTTGTCCGCCATCTTGTCCGCCATCTTGGCCGCCATCTTGTCCGCCATCTTGTCCGCCATCTTGTCCGCCATCTTGGCCGCCATCTTGGCCGCCATCTTGGCCGCCATCTTGTCCGCCATCTTGGCCGCCATCTTGGCCGCCATCTTGTCCGCCATCTTGTCCGCCATCTTGACCGCCATCTTGTGTCCGCCATCTTGGCCGCCATCTTGGCCGCCATCTTGTCCGCCATCTTGTCCGCCATCTTGTCCCCCATCTTGTCCGCCATCTTGTCCGCCATCTTGTCCGCCATCTTGTCCGTCATCTTGGCCGCCATCTTTGCCGCCATCTTGTTTCCGCCATCTTGTCCGCCATCTTGGCCGCCATCTTAGCCACCATCTTGGCCGCCATCTTGTGTACGCCGTCTTGGCCGCCATCTTGTCCGCCATCTTGGCAGCCATCTTGGCCGCTATCTTGTGTCCGCCATCTTGTCCGCCATCTTGTCCGCCATCTTGGCCGCCATCTTGTCCGCCATCTTGGCCGCCATCTTGTCCGCCATCTTGGCCGCCATCTTGTGTCCGCCATCTTGGCCACCATCTTGGCCGCCATCTTGGCCGCCATCTTGTCCGCCATCTTGTCCGCCATCTTGTCCGCCATCTTGTCCGCCATCTTGTCCGTCATCTTGGCCGCCATCTTGGCCGCCATCTTGTGTCCGCCATCTTGGCCGCCATCTTGTGTCCGCCATCTTGTCCGCCATCTTGTCCGCCATCTTGGCCGCCATCTTGTCCGCCATCTTGGCCACCATCTTGTCCGCCATCTTGGCAGCCATCTTGTCCGCCATCTTGTCCGCCATCTTGGCCGCCATCTTGGCCGCCATCTTGAATCCGCTATCTTGTCCGCCATCTTGGCCGCCATCTTGTCCGCCATCTTGGCCGCCATCTTGTCAGCCATCTTGGCCGCCATCTTGGCGGCCATCTTGTCCGCCATCCTGGCCGCCATCTTGTCCGCCATCTTGGCCGCCATCTTGTCCGCCATCTTGTGTCCGCCATCTTGGCCGCCATCTTGTCCGCCATCTTGTCCGCCATCTTGGCCGCCATCTTGGCCGCCATCTTGTCCGCCATCTTGGCCGCCATCTTGTTCGCCATCTTGGCCGCCATCTTGTGTCCGCCATCTTGACCGCCATCTTGGCCGCCATCTTGGCCGCCATCTTGTCCGCCATCTTGGCCGCCATCTTGTCCGCCATCTTGTCCCCCATCTTGTCCGCCATCTTGTCCGCCATCTTGTCCGCCATCTTGGCCGCCATCTTGGCCGCCATCTTGTCCGCCATTTTGTCCGCCATCTTAGCCACCATCTTGGCCGCCATCTTGTTTCCGCCGTCTTGGCCGCCATCTTGTCCACCATCTTGGCAGCCATCTTGGCCGCCATCTTGTGTCCGCCATCTTGTCCGCCATCTTGTCCGCCTACTTGGCCGCCATCTTGTTCGCCATCTTGGCCGCCATCTTGTCCGCCATCTTGTCCGCCATCTTGGCCGCCATCTTGTCCGCCATCTTGGCCGCCATCTTGTGTCCGCCATCTTGGCCGCCAGCTTGTCCGCCATCTTGGCCGCCATCTTGGCCGCCATCTTGGCCGCCATCTTGTCCGCCATCTTGGCCGCCATCTTGTGTCCGCCATCTTGGCCGCCATCTTGTCCGCCATCTTGTCCGCCATCTTGTCCGCCATCTTGGCCGCCATCTTGTCCGCCATCTAGTCCGCCATCTTGGCCGCCATCTTGGCCGCCATCTTGAATCCGCCATCTTGTCCGCCATCTTGTCCGCCATCTTGGCCGCCATCTTGTCCGCCATCTTGGCCGCCATCTTGGCGGCCATCTTGTCCGCCATCCTGGCCGCCATCGTGTCCGCCATCTTGGCCGCCATCTTGGCCGCCATTTTGTCCGCCATCTTGTCCGCCATCTTGTCCGCCATCTTGTCCACCATCTGGTCCGCCATCTTGTCCGCCGTTTTGTCCGCCATCTTGTCCGCCATCTTGTCCGCCATATTTTCCGCCATCTTAGCCGCCATCTTTTCCGCCATCTTGGCCGCCATCTTGTCTGCCATCTTGTCCGCCATCTTGCCCGCCATCTTGTCCGCCATCTTGCCCGCCATCTTGTCCGCCATCTTGTGTCCGCCATCTTGGCCACCATCTTGTGTCCGCCATCTTGTCCGCCATCTTGTCCGCCATCTTGGCCACCATCTTGTGTCCGCCATCTTGTCCGCCATCTTGTCCGCCTTCTTGTCCGCCATCTTGGCCGCCATCTTGTTCGCCATATTGTCCGCCATCTTGGCCGCCATCTTGTGTCCGCCATCTTGTCCGCCATCTTGTCCGCCATCTTGGCCGCCATCTTGGCCGCCATCTTGTCCGCCATCTTGTCCGCCATCTTGGCCGCCATCTTGTGTCCGCCATCTTGTCCGCCATCTTGTCCACCATCTTGGCCGCCATCTTGTCCGCCATCTTTGCCGCCATCTTGTCCGCCATCTTGGCCGCCATCTTGTCCGCCATCTTGTCCGCCATCTTGTCCGCCATCTTGTCCGCCATCTTGGCCGCCATCTTGGCCACCATCTTGGCCGCCATCTTGTCCGCCATCTTGGCCGCCATCTTGTCCGCCATCTTGGCCGCCATCTTGTTCGCCATCTTGGCCGCCATCTTGGCCGCCATCGTGTTCGCCATATTGTCCGCCATCTTGGCCGCCATCTTGTGTCCGCCATCTTGTCCGCCATCTTGGCCGCCATCTTGGCCGCCATCTTGGCCGCCATCTTGTCCGCCATCTTGTCCGCCATCTTGTGTCCGCCATCTTGTCCGCCATCTTGACCGCCATCTTGTGTCCGCCATCTTGTCCGCCATCTTGTCCGCCATCTTGTCCGCCATCTTGGCCGCCATCTTGGCCGCCATCTTGTCCGCCATCTTGTCCGCCATCTTGTCCGCCATCTTGTCCGCCATCTTTTCCGCCATCTTGGCCGCCATCTTGTGTCCGCCATCTTGGCCGCCATCTTGTCCGCCATCTTGTCCGCCATCTTGGCCGCCATCTTGGCCGCCATCTTGGCCGCCATCTTGTGTCCGCCATCTTAGCCGCCATCTTGTCCGCCATCTTGTCCGCCATCTTGTCCGCCATCTTGTCCGCCATCCTGTCCGCCATCTTGGCCGCCATCTTGTGTTCGCCATCTTGTCCGCCATCTTGTGTTCGCCATCTTGTCCGCCATCTTGGCCGCCATCTTGTCCGCCATCTTGGCCGCCATCTTGTCCGCCATCTTGGCCACCATCTTGGCCGCCATCTTGGCCGCCATCTTGACCGCCATCTTGGCCGCCATCTTTGTGGGGAAGGGGGAGAGGGGGATGGAAGATGTTACCTCTTGAACAACATGCTCTCCTGGTATCGGAAATCTGAAAACAGCTGGTTTGTATGAAAAGTTAGTGTATAAACATTGCATACCTTACGGCGCATTGCATTTCAAGTTAGTGTAAAAACATTGCATACCTTACGGCGGAAAATTGGTTGCAAAGTTAGTGTATACACATTGCATACCTTACGGCGTAGTACCTGGAGCTACCTGTTCCGTGGATGCTCTCCTGGTACTATACATTCAAAAACTGGTAGTTTTCGAAGAAATTTTTCACGACCAACGGGAAAGTTAGTGTTTAAACATTGCATACCTTTCGGCGGTTTTTGAGCAAAATTGCTGCAAAATTTTACTCGACTAACGGGAAAGTTAATGTTTCGAATATTGCATACCTTTCGGCGGTTTTCGACCAAAATTGATGTACCAGGTGCTACCTCTTCCGTGGATGCTTTCCTGGTATCGGAAATCGGAAAACAGCTGGTTTAGAATGGAATTTCGTACCAACCGACAGAAAGTTTGAGCGAGATGAAGGATGCTTTCCGTTTTATTGATCTTCCTTAAATTAGCGATCGTTCTCACGTGTTTGATAGATTGCAATAGCAATTGTGATGGGCAAATTTGTCCCAAGCTGCAGATGTCACCTCTGGAAAAACATGCTCTCCTGGCATCGGAAATCTGAAAACAATTGTGTGCGCGGCAACGCTATAGTGGTTTTCACAGTTGACCAGCTGATTTGGTCATTGGACAAATTTGTCAGCATTTTGTCAACCCTCGTAGTCCTGCACATATTAATGTGAATTTCGATCGTTCGCTTGATTTTCGCGTATTAAGTTTGATGCTCCAATTTTAGGTCGGTTGTCCGTGCGTCAAGAAATCCTTGGCCGATCCCTTCGGTCATTGTGAAGACACTTGCGATCATTTCGTCACATTTACACTTGCACATTTAAAGAGACGAATGCCGTCGAAAGACGCAAAGTCTCTATAAGCCAAAACAACAAAAACTTGCACATTTACATAAATATGAAACACACTATGTGCTCCTCAGGCTAAATTTGATAGTCAGTAGCAAATTATAGGGATACAACACCACAAAGCACTCACTAATTTTTCTCAAACAAACTGAGTTTTCAATGCAAGAAAACGAGACCGCTTTCAGCACGTACGATATCTGTTGTAAACGCAACGATCAATCGTTCTAATCTTAACAAACTACGATACGACGCCAGTCTAGGCAAACGTTATTCATAATGCAATAGAAAAATTGGGAACGCCAGGTAAAAATGGTCTCGACACGCATGCAATAAAACAGCATAACATAAGTTGTCCTTCGTACGGACAACAAAAAACAAAAGCGGAAATACCATAAGGGTGCTATCCCCGCACGCCGTAGCGTACAGGTAAATGCAATAAAACTGCGTACAGTTAAATGCATTTTTAAGAAACCGTCAGGTCTGAGTATAGGTAAAAATAGGGACCAGCAAAAAATAATATGGACCGACAGGAAAGACCGGCAAAAAAATAATATGGACGACGGATCCAAAATCCTAAAACACGTGAATCTAGGATTCTTCCTCCCACGCTCTTGACATTAACACACACTCACGGCGTGTGGGATAAGCACTAACGCTGTTAAGAATTTTTGATATATAAGAACATACATTGTAGAAATAGACACACTTCCAATCTAAAAACAACCGAGAGCAGTCGCGTCCGCGTTTCTTCATTCATAAAAAAAAACACGACTTCGTGAATAAATCCGATCAGAGGATTACAATATCGCTAACAATGTTTAAGCAAGACTACTACGATAGGTTCTTCACTGAATACATTGTTTTTATATCAATGCATACTTGTTTTCTTTAAGTATCTTTTTTCGTGTTTTTTTTTTAATTTAGATTAACGATTTCGCGGTGATGATCTTCAACCGTATGGATTTAGAATTGGAAATTTTAGAACATTTTCAGTCTAACAACGATGCAAATGTTACCGAGATTACAACAATGTAGTTTGAACAGTATTCTACAAGGGGATATGATGAAAGGTTTGGACAGTTTGGGATGGGTGGATATAAGCTGGACCTACAATCCAGCTTCGATTAAGTATTAATCAAGAAAGATAGAAATGGTATTCCAAGAACCATGAGGTATGAAATATCAAACGGAAAAGAGAGTTCTAATGATTGCAATATGATTTTATTCATATTCTATGACAATGCTAGCTATGTCGTAGTACACTGACAGCATTACCGGCTTGCAAACTTGCAGAAATTATGACAATCGAAATACTAAACACAATACTCCACCACAATACTGTTTCGAAACACGTAGGCTGGACATTTTCACGGTTCAATCGGTGAGAGAAAACAATACCACACCACGAGTATCGTAATGGCAATAGCTGGCAAATATTACGTAACGTTACGACGACATTGCCGTGCGTGCTGAAAGCGGTCTCGTTTTTTGCATTGAAAACTCAGTTTGTTTGAGAAAAAAATAGTGAGTGCTTTGTGGTGCTGTATCCTTATAATTTGCTACTGAGTATCAAATTATGCCTGAGGAGCACATAGTGTGTTTCATATTGATGTAAATGTGCAAGTGTAAATGTGACGAAATGATCGCAAGTGTCTTCACAATGACCGAAGAGATCGGCCCAGAAATTCATGGATTTCTTGACGCACGGACAACCGATCTCCACTTGAAGCATCAAACTTAATACGCGAAAATCAAGCGAACGATCGAAATTCACATTAATATGTGCAGGGCCACGAGAGTTGACAAAATGCTGACTAATTTGTAAAAATGACCAAATCAGCTGGTCAACTGTGGAAACCACTATAGCGTTGCCGCGCACACAATTGTTTTCAGATTTTCGATACCAGGAGAGCATATTTTTCAAGAGGTGGAATAAATTTGCGCTGCAGGTGAAATAACCTGCAGCGTGGAATAAATTTGCCCAGCAATATTGCATTGCGTACTATCAAACCCGTGAGAGTGTTCACTAGTTTAAGAAAAATGGATGAAACGGAGAGCATCCTTCATTTCGCTCAAACTTTCCATGGGCTGGTACGAAATTCCATACAAAACCAGCTGTGTTCAGATTCCCGATACCAGGAATGCATCCACGGAAGAGGTAGCACCTGGTACAGTAATTTTGATCGAAAACCGCCTAAAGGTATGTAATGTTTAAACACTAACTTTCCCGTTGGTCGTGAAAAATTTCTTCGAAAACCGCCGAAAGGTATGCAATATTTAAACACTATTTTTCCCGTTGGTCGTGAAAAATTTCTTCGAAAACCGCCGAAAGGTATGCAATTTTTAAACACTAACTTTCCCGTTGGTCGTGAAACATTTCTTCGAAAACTACAAGTTTTCGAATGTATAGTACCAGGAGAGCATGCACGGAAGAGGTAGCACCTGGTAATTTTGCCCGCCTAAAGGTATGCAATGTTTAAACACTAACTTTCCATACAAACCAGCTGTTTTCAGATTTCCGATACCAGGAGAGCATGTTTTTCAAGAGGTAACACCTGGTACCAGCAGAGCAAGATGGCGCCCAACAATTCATGAAAAGTTTCATGAAATTATTTCATGAAATATTTCATGAAACATTTCATGAAAATTTCATGAAAATTTCATGAAAATTTCATGAAATATTTCATGAAACATTTCATGAAATATTTCATGAATGAAATTTTTATGAATGAAAATTTTTTGAATGAAAATTTCATTCATAAAAATATCATTCATAAAAATTTCATTCATAAAAATTTCATTCAAAAAAAATTTCATTCAAAATAATTTCATTCATTAAATTTTCATTCATAAAAATTTCATTCATTAAAATTTCATTCTTAAAAATTTCATTAACAAAATTTTCATTCATGAAAATTTCATTCATAAAATTTTCATTCATGAAAATTTCATTCATAAAAATTTCATTCATAAAAATTTCATTCATAAAAATTTCATTCATAAAAATTTCATTCATAAAATTTTCATTCATAAAAATTTCATTCATAAAAATTTCATTCATAAAAAATTCATTCATAAAAATTTCATTCATGAAAATTTCATTCAAAAAAATTTCATTCATTAAATTTTCATTCATAAAAATTTCATTCATAAAAATTTCATCCATTAAATTTTCATTCATAAAAATTTCATTCATGAAAATTTCATTCTTAAAAATTTTCATTTATAAAATTTCATTCATTAAAATTCCATTCATTAAATTTTCATTCTTTAAATTTTCATTCATTAAAATTTCATTCATTAAAATTTCATTCATAAAAATTTCATTCATAAAAAATTCATTCATAAAAATTTCATTCATAAAAATTTCATTCATACAAATTTCATTCATAAAAATTTCATTCAAAAAAATTTCATTCATAATAATTTCATTCTTAAATTTTCATTCATAAAAATTTCATTTATTAAAATTTCATTCTTAAAAATTTCATTCATAAAAATTTCATTCATGAAAATTTCATTCATAAAAATTTCATTAATAAAATTTTCATTCATAAAATTTTCATTCATAAAAAATTCATTCATAAAAATTTCATTCACAAAAATTTCATTCTTAAAAATTTCATTAATAAAATTTTCATTCATAAAAATTTCATTCATAAAATTTTCATTCATAAATATTTCATTCATAAAAATTTCATTAATAAAATTTTCATTCATAAAAATTTCATTCATAAAAAATTCATTCATAAAAATTTCATTCATAAAAATTTCATTCATAAAAATTTCATTCATAAAATTTTCATTCATAAAAATTTCATTCAAGAAAATTTCATTCATAAAAATTTCATTCATTAAAATTTCATTCTTAAAAATTTTCATTTATAAAATTTCATTCATTAAAATTCCATTCATTAAATTTTCATTCATTAAATTTTCATTCATAAAAATTTCATTCATTAAAATTTCATTCATAAAAAATTCATTCATAAAAATTTCATTCATAAAATTTTCATTCATGAAAATTTCATTCATAAAAATTTCATTCATAAAAAATTCATTCATAAAAATTTAATTCATAAAAATTTTAATTCATTAAATTTTCATTCATAAAAATTTCATTCAAGAAAATTTCATTCATAAAAATTTCATTCTTGAAAATTTCATTCATGAAAAATTCATTCAAAAAAAATTCATTCATAAAAATTTCATTCATAAATTTTTTATTCATAAAATTTTTATGAATGAAAATTTTATGAATAAAAATTTTATGAATGAAATTTTTATGAATGAATTTTTTTTAAATGAATTTTTTTTGAATGAATTTTTCATGAATGAAATTTTCATGAATGAAAATATTATGAATGAAAATTTAATGGATGAAATATTTATGAATGAAATTTTTATGAATGAAAATTTAATGAATGAAATTTTAATGAATGAAATTTTAATGAATGAAATTTTATAAATGAAAATTTTTAAGAATGAAATTTTCATGAATGAAATTTTTATGAATGAAAATTTAATGGATGAAATTTTTATGAATGAAATTTTTATGAATGAAAATTTTATGAATGAAATTTTTTTTGAATGAAATTTTCATGAATGAAATTTTCATGAATGAAATTTTAATAAATGAAATTTTTATGAATGAAAATTTAATGAATGAAATTATTATGAATGAAATTTTTTTTGAATGAAATTTTTATGAATGAAATTTTTATGAATTAAATTTTTATGAATGAATTTTTTATGAATGAATTTTTTATTAATGAAATTTTAATGAATGAAAATTTAATGAATGAAAATTTAATGAATGGAATTTTAATGAATGAAATTTTATAAATGAAAATTTTTAAGAATGAAATTTTCATGAATGAAATTTTTATGAATGAAAATTTAATGGATGAAATTTTTATGAATGAAATTTTTATGAATGAAAATTTAATGAATGAAATTTTTTTGAATGAAATTTTCATGAATGAAATTTTTATGAATGAAATTTTCTTGAATGAAATTTTTATGAATGAAATTTTTATGAATGAAAATTTTATGAATGAAATTTTTATGAATGAAATTTTTATGAATGAATTTTTTATGAATGAAATTTTTATGAATGAAATTTTCATGAATGAAAATTTTATGAATGAAATTTTCATGAATGAAAATTTTTTTAATGAAATTTTTAAGAATGAAATTTTAATGAATGAAATTTTTATGAATGAAAATTTAATGAATGAAATTATTTTGAATGAAATTTTTTTGAATGAAATTTTTATGAATGAAATTTTTATGAATGAAATTTTTATGAATGAAATTTTCATTCAAAAAATTTTCATTCATAAAAATTTCATTCATGAAATATTTCATGAAATGTTTCATGAAATATTTCATGAAATATTTCATGAAATTTTCATGAAATTTTCATGAAATGTTTCATGAAATATTTCATGAAATAATTTCATGAAACTTTTCATGAATTGTTGGGCGCCATCTTGCTCTGCTGGTACCAGGTGTTACCTCTTGAAAAACATGCTCTCCTGGTATCGGAAATCTGAAAACAGCTGGTTTGTATGGAAAGTTAGTGTTTAAACATTGCATACCTTTAGGCGGGCAAAATTACCAGGTGCTACCTCTTCCGTGCATGCTCTCCTGGTACTATACATTCGAAAACTTGTAGTTTTCGAAGAAATGTTTCACGACCAACGGGAAAAATAGTGTTTAAATATTGCATACCTTTCGGCGGTTTTCGAAGAAATTTTTCACGACCAACGGGAAAGTTAGTGTTTAAACATTACATACCTTTAAGCGGTTTTCGAGCAAAATTACTGTACAAGGTGCTACCTCTTCCGTGGATGCATTCCTGGTATCGGGAATCTGAAAACAGCTGGTTTTGTATGGAATTTCGTACCAGCCCATGGAAAGTTTGAGCGAAATGAAGGATGCTCTCCGTTTCATCCATTTTTCTTAAACTAGTGAACACTCTCACGGGTTTGATAGTACGCAATGCAATATTGATGGGCAAATTTAATCCACGCTGCAGGTTATTTCACCTGCAGCGCAAATTTATTCCACCTCTTGAAAAACATGCTCTCCTGGTATCGAAAATCTGAAAACAATTGTGTGCGCGGCAACGGTATAGTGGTTTCCACAGTTGACCAGCTGATTTGGTCATTTTTACAAATTAGTCAGCATTTTGTCAACTCTCGTGGCCCTGCACCTAATGGATCAAAGAATGCTATAAAACATGATCAGTTGTTGAAAAAGTTCAGTAAGTAGAAGCTCACCACAGGAATCAACCGTTAATTTTTATTCATCGCCTAAAACATCGACGTGAGCGAATGATCATGGAGGTAGTCTTTCAACACAAAAACTTGACCTAGCATTTAGTTTTCAAATGCTAAAAGCTATGCAAATCTAACCGACTGTGCATAACACAAATTATTATTATTATATAAAATTTGCGTTGTTTGTTTAATGGGATACACAATGTTAAACAATCCACTAAATAATAAACAAACAAAAAAATCGAAATTCACAACTTAGTAACTTGCTCATTCTGTATTGCAAAATGTATGACAGGTGATTACCCCTCACAATGCGTCAGAGAATGAGCGATCTCCCGCCAGGATATGCAATATGCGGCATATTCACGTGGAGTATTTTGATTGAATGATTTTTTCTCTCCATTCGGCTCCATCTGGGGATCATCCTCATTGATGACGGCACCACTATCTGTGTTTGTCCCTGTGCTCGATTGTTTCGGCTGTCTTCCTCGACGACGTATCTTCAACATACCATGAGTACAACCGGCTTCACCCCGTGGAAACAGGATCGGGTACTGTAGTGGACGCATGATCTGGTTGGTCTCATACACTGGCCTTAAGGATCCTGTAGCACGATGTTGCAGCACAATCTCCCGTGTATGTTCCGTGCTACCGGCGATGTAGTCACAAACACACATGACCCATCTCACCTGCAGTCGGTGCGTTGTTTCGGCACTGGTCAATACCGGGTATACGTGAAAGGAGGCAAAGGCGCAGTTCATCGCGAACAGACATGAGTTCATACGTATGACTGATTAGGGACAGCCTAGCGGCGGATCAAACGGCAATAGGCCCCGTCTTACTGCGCTTTTCGCCATGTCTCATTTCAAGTCCCCTCAATGTCCCCCTTCCCTCCTGCATCGTTTTAAAAATTAGAGGCCCCAACTATATTTCCGCCCTGGGCCTCCAAGGGGATTGATCCTCCACTGATTAGAATACATGAATAGGTTGAAGTAAAAGGGAATGTAAGGGTTCACGGGGCCGCCAGATGGTGTATTGGTAGCGCAGCCGGTCTGCACAAGACAGGACCACGGAAAAATTTTTATCTGGACCACCAAACCTCCGTACCTCCGTCCGTTGACTATCCTACGGGTACATAAAGTAAAAAAAAAAAACAGAAACAGTAGGCTTACACATCCTGAGGATGTCATGCTGATAAAGAAGAAGGAGTTTCTGTACACTGCATACTTCTCTTACGTAGCCGGGCCGATATAGCTAGTCAAATAGAAACAAATTTTTTATATAACCAAGGATATATAAAATCCAAGGATATTTTCGATATACCAAGGATATTTTCGATCAATTTTTTACCTTTTTAATTAGATTCTTTGCTATAAATTAACTCTGATGTAAAATTTCCAAAAATCACACAATCGGCACCAATTATTTGCGGCCCCCAACACGACGAGGCCCTAGGCGACCGCCTACTCGGCCTACCGTTTGATCCGCCGCTGGACACCTTGCACCATGCCACAAACATTGACCAAATCCGAGCAGCGTCCTCGGAAAATTGGAAGAAGGAACAAGTTTGCGGTCATACTGTAGCAACTCGTAGAGTTCGTCATTGTCCTTTACACACAAACGAGACCAAAAATCCTTCTGAGCATTTTACTTTCGAACGCGAATAAGAGTTTGGGGCAAGGTCCATGTCTCAAAGGCTAATGTAGGTGAAATTTTGGACTTCTTCAAAAGAGTAGTCAGCTAACTGTTCGTCACTCCTGTGTCAATCGATAATTGTTTTGGAAGACCACCGTTCGCTCGATTCTCGGGCAAGCCGTCAACTAATGATGTCTATATCATCAGCGTATCAGCGTGTCAAAATCTGGATTGCCTTATAGGACATTCACCATTAAACTTATACACCTATATTGAAAACTAAAGCGCAATAATAACTAATTGCAATTCCAAAAAACAAGCAAGCTAAACTCCACATCTAAAATATTTCCCAGAAGCAGAACAACTTGTACATGCACATATGCTTTAAACTTATATTGTCTTATTTCTTTTTCTTATTCTCTTATACAGAAAAATCAATAAACTCGTGGTCTATCGTGTACTTTGTTTAGATTTTGTAGTAACGTTTCAATTAATCATTAAGCTATCGCTATATTGACTGTTACAATTTCATCTCCTTCATGGTCTATCACAAGACTAACTCATTACGCACGCCGTCTCTACTGTCTAACACGTGCTAGTTGTAAATTAACTGTACGCGATTCCATATTCAGTTTTAGCAATTCAGTAAAGTTGTTTGTGTTTCATTATCAAACGTCGTGTTTATCTTTTTCATTTGCGCGGCTCAGTAATGTGTGTTCACTGTTATCCTATCTAGATCGTGGCGAATTACAGCTTAAGATATCTGCTGGCATCCATTTTTAAACGATACATTCTTTTTAAATTTCAAACTGTTGAGTTCTCCAAAACCTTTATCAGAAGGACTCTTTCTTCTTTATGGCTTACTTTCTGGCAAATCAGTATTCAGTAATAATGCTTAAATGCACATTACTGCTATCGTTACATTTATTGCGAACATTATGTACAATTTTAGGGGTTTGAATGCGTGTCTGCACATACATGGCAAATCTCTATCGATTAATTGGCTATTGCAAGAGAAGAATGAAGCTAACAGAGCCTTACATCTCATTTTACATGAGTCTATGCACAGTTCATGATGAAGATATTAGGAAAAGTGATAAGAAATATTTTTTTCTCTTCTATTGACGATGAGCGTTTAGTTCTCCCTTAATAATTCTACGCCTGCATATCAGTGTTTTATCTGCAATATGATTTACTGATACCCGGCTAATCAGTCCTGAGCGATGTCTTCTGTACTTGTTTTAATATCTGCTGCCGATTGATAACTTTTCACCGTATTCAATCCTCCAACGAAGTACTGTGTGAGAAGCAACATGATTATTACCAAAAAAGAACATTTACTTCCGTGCCTAAAGATCAACATTCTTTAGATTAGCGCCAGCACCGGTCGGCAGATCGACATCCGAAGGTGGTACAAACTTGCCGATCACACGCACATTGCGTTGACGTTCCTCCAGCTTGGACATTTCTTGCTTGAGCTTCTCCAGAATCGCATAGTTGGGTTGATTAATTGCAGCCTTACTCTGCAACACTGTAATCTCTTGCTCCTCTTGCTTTTTCTCCTTGTACGACTTCACCGATCGGTTACCATAAAGCCGCAACAGAGAACCCCATGTTTTAATGTGTGGATGCAATATCTGCAGGATCGCCTGTGAGGCGCGCTGTTTGCCGTCGCGTTTATTCTTACAGATAACCGTCGCCACGTGTTTGCCCACCGTCATGGTAAACTCATTCTTGCGGTGCTTCATCGTGTTCACCTCGTAGTTGATGTGTACTTCCCCGAGTCCAAAGTTACGTTGCAAGCAGGTCAGCAGAATGGCATGCGGTGATGGTTCCGTTGTTTTAGCGCAAAATTCCGCCACCCGTGGGTCCTCAATTTTGATCTCGTCGAACACGGACAGTTCGCGCAGATCGGAAGATTGCTGCTGAGAGCCACTTCCGTTCGTGCTGCTCTTCGATTCCTTGCTCGTTATTTTATCCTTCATGTCCGGAATGAGAATTTCAAGCGTTTCCCGCGCTGCTTCACTTTTTGCTTGCTTTTTACTCGTTCCATAGCCCATACCGTATTTTAGATCGTTTATCGTAACGGTGGCTGCGTAGGGCGTGGCCGCATTTTCTAGCTCTTTAAATTCGTACGTCGGTTGCTTGCGGAGGGCGTGCTGAACGTACTCATGGAGGATGCAAACGTAGCTCTTGCCATTCGGATTCATGATCCATTCCTTCTTTGGCCGTGCGTGTGGATTGCCCTGTTCGTCCTCGATGTTCAACATGGGAAACGTTATCAACTTCGTCCCGTCTGGCAGTGTGGGTCGCTGTAAGTTCTTTATGTGCTTCCTATGTTTGGTGAATTTCCGACGTGCTGCCCACGACTTAAACCGTAACACTCGTATCGTTTTGAAGCGGAACAGCTTCTTGCAGTAATCCATTACAGCGTCGGAGGTGAGTGATTGGGCTTTTAGGTTTTCCGTTACCGTTTCGATCTTGGCACTCACCTTCAATGGGAGCAGTTTGGCATTTGCCTGTGCTTCGGCGGTAGTCGTCGCGCCGGCAATCATTTTGCTAAGCTGTGCATTATGTAGTTGACGCTCTTGAGTGGGCTCTGTTGGTTCTTTGGTTAAATCTTCCTCATTGGCAAATTCATTCGGCGTGTCACTACCATTTTCGGATCCATTCGGAGCGCACGCTTGTGCCACGGATGCTTCCGCAAGTTCCTTCTTGAGTTCCGCTTCCTTTTCAAGTGCTTTGCGATAATTCAGGCAGGGAATCGCACTTAATGGTATTTCATGTTTCTGCAATGCGAGTGTTGTTAAGTAAATTGGAATGCACTTTCGAAGAAAGCTTCTATTGTTACTTACTCTTACACTACCCGGTCCAAGAAAGTATGGCCTAGAGGTGGTACAAACGCGTGACGCTTTGTGAAGGTACAGCGGCATTCCGCTCGTGTGCGTTGCCTGAACCCAACCTTCCGGAAGTACTTCGAAATGATTGCGACCCTTCTCTTCCAGCACCTGTTTGAAGCGTTCCTCGTAGGGTTGCTTCTTGGCAGTGTTCCTTAGCTCTTCCGGCAGTCCTTCATCGAGCATTGATTCAATATCGTCGTAGTTGACGTCTGACCCCTCAGAGCTGCCATCGTCTGCCTCACCACCTGCAAGTATAGAGTAACGAAATCAATCTGCTGTGCTTGTTCCACGTGAAAGCAACCTTACCTCCTGTTTCCGAGTCATCTTCTGAGTTATCACCCTGTACTTCATCCAATACGTCGAACTCTCGCAGATTATCCGCAGTACCGGTCTCTTGAGGGGTAGCATCGGTTGAGTTTTCGTCATCGGATTCACTTCCTTTCCTGCTTAACGCGTCACAATCGATTTTTCGACGCTTTGCCATAGGGCACCCGGGGGCTTTGTTCAAACCCTCGGTTCCCTGAACATCCGTTTCAATCCCAGAAAGGGCACTTCCGCTTGCGTCCATTTTGCGTTGGCCGTGCAATATGCTAATCACGTGTTTCCCACTGATCCCAAACTCAATCGGTCTCCCTATCGCTGCATTTAGTAAAACGAAAATACGGATACTACTCAATGTACAACATCCACATACATCGACGCTTTACATTTTCTACCAAGCCACCCAATGAAGAACAAAATCAATTTCTTTTTTCTATGCGGCGTGAATGTAATAAAACTGTGCATCAAAATTGAGACTCGCTCCCATCGGTCGGTGGTAGAAAATTAGAAACTATACAAAGAGCAGCACACTGAGAAAACACTCGAGGAACTTTTCGAAGATAGATTTTTAGTTCCAAACCACACCAAGCACCAACAACGCAAACAGGGAGGGCGTGGGATAACCTCGTTACAATTGCTGTTATTTCATGATGCAGAAATCTGTCGGCTTGGCGTTCTTGAAGCACCAAATTCCAACGCAAGAACGTCAAGCGCTATAGCTTCCTGCAATCGAAAAATGCACAACAGTGATTCGGCACCGGATACTGACGGAAAACAGATAAATATGGTACATTGAACAAGGGAATCGAATTTTCACGAGGCGTTTGTTTACACTTTTCCCTTTTTCGGAGCTTTCCGCATGCTGTCATAGATGGCGGTGGTTACCAAACGTGGTGCTTGTGTATACAACCCACGGTTGAGGTGTCGTGATGTAGATGTGCGACATTTGCTTTCTCCGACAACTGGAGAAAATTATAATTTATTGTTTACTTTAATAGTGTCATAAGCACAACAACTGTCTACGTTGAATTTAAGAACAATATAAAATATATATTTGTTAAGGTTCTAGGTCCTTGGTAAAATAATCAAGCTGATAAACTTTGAAGCTTGTCGGAAGTAAGCTTCAACGATGGTTGTTGCATATGCTAGAACACGTGTTAACCCTTCGATGTTTATAAAAAGAATGGCATCAGGTTGAAAGGGATTTTCAGGTATAAAAATGTCTGGTTCTACCAAATGTTCAACTCCGTCATTCTAACTTTCGATTACTGCACCGGGGATATTCAATACTGTTGCCTATTACGCTTATTTTAAATAATTTTTTCCGAATCATTGACCCTTGCAAACATTGGCTGCCCTCAGCACTACATAATGTTTACGTACACCAGTAACTGCCAGCAGAGGGATATCGAAAGTAATAATAAAAGCAAAAGTACGACGCATGAGCAATTTCCATGCAACCCGGACGATTAGTTCTCAGACAATGGCCCACGTCGCGAAAATAATAGCATAAATTATGTTCGCGTACGCATGCCATCGCCGTTATGTTTCCACCCCTTGGTACAAATGGTTTGCACTAATTTTCGATTTTATTGTACACGCACCGCTGGCCCTTGGCGGAAAACATCAACACACCTTCTGCCCTTTCGTTTTCTCTATCCCCCGATGAAAGCAGGAGCCTCGTTTGCAACTAACGGTGGGGTGGAGTAAACCGCAGGTTACTTTCGACCGAGCACCCACTAATAGTGCACCAACACTGATTAGGCCCCATTCGCAGGTGCACGTGCATGATGGGGTTGGAGCGACAGTTGCATTTTTGTCTGCAGTGGAAACGGTCGTTGCAAAAGCCATGCTTCCCGGGCTGTTCGTATTGGCGGTGATCTTGTGCACCGTAACACTGTCCTGGTACTGGAAGCAGCGCTTACGATGGGCTGATCGGCTTCCGCGCGCTCGCCCCTTAAATCGGTGGTTGGGAAATTTGGGTGACTTTATTGGGAAAAGCCCGGGTGAAGTGTTTCTGGTGCTCGATCAACACTTCCGGCAGCATGATCGTTTGTTTACGCTACGGTTCGGATCACAGCTCGCGATCGGCATCACGCATCCGGAGCTGGCACAGTACGTCCTCACGCATCCCGACTGTCAGGCGAAGCCGGATCTATACAAGGTGGTACGACTGCCGAATGGTCTTTTGGCGGCAAAATGTAAGCATAAAAAAGGATTCCATTTTCTGTTCGATTGTGATTAGTAAACCGTGTGTGCGTGTGTGCTCTTCGCGCAGACGACGTGTGGAAAGCGCATCGGAAAACGCTCAACTCAACGTTCAACGCCCGCATACTGGAGAGCTTTGTGCCGATTTTCAACGACTGCACGCAGCGCCTAGTGGGCCGGTTGGATCGCTACGCCCAGACAGGCGACCGGTGCAACATCCTGGAGTACATCTCGGCCTGTACGCTCGAGATGATAAGCCGCACCTCGCTGGGCGGCAAGGTTCTGGAGCGCGACGGTGCCGAACAGTTTATAGCCAATTTGGAGGTGTAAGTGTTTTCGGATCGATATTCGATTAGTATTGATTATTAGACATTCATTTGAGCGACATTTTGCACATCGCGAAATTCATGTGGTGGGAGTTGTGGGCAATAATTGCACGTGCTACGAATGGGAAATTGGAAATGAATTTGTGGTCGATCTGGGTGGCGGAATGGTGGCGAAAAGCAATAATTATACGATTGATTCTGATTGCTGGTGTTATTAAACGGTTAGATAATCATGCCTTCCACAGCCCGCTGAGCGGGAGGATTATGTTTTTAGTTGATTAGTTTTGTAATTAGAAGGGTTGCGTTAGGTTAAATATTCAGCGCCCGTTTCATTTTCTGTCACTCGAACGGGAATCAGAAAAAACACGATTGTATTTCCCCGTTTTTCCAAACAACAGAGCACTGAAAACGATTGGCGTGCGCATTTTCAATATTTTTCTGCACATCGACTTCATCTACCAGTTCACCGAGCTGTATCGGAATGAAATGCGAGCCATCAACATTTGCCAGCAGTTTACCAGCAAGGTACGAAGGGTTTTACCGCAAACCGCAATTCAGTCCTCCTTCGAAGGTATTGTACTGCTGATGCCTTTTCCCGCTAATCTTCACAGATAATACAGGATAAAAGGGAGGAGATTGCTCGTCTCTTTGACGCGAAAGACCACCAGAAGGAGCTGGATCAGGAGCCCCAACACCGCAAGCCGCAGATTTTCATCGACCAGCTGATGAAGATGCCACTCACCGATCCGTCTGCACGCCATTTTTCCGACGAGGAAATTTCGGACCACATCTACACGATGATCGTAGCGGTAGGTGTTAATTGGCGTTGCGCAAATGTTTGTACCGGTCCTAATTGAACTCCCATCCAGGGTAATGAGACATCTGCTACACAATTAGCACATGCCTGTTTGCTGCTAGCGATGCATCCCGAGGTGCAGGCAAAAGCGTACGAGGAGGTTAGTGCGTTGGTCTTCTCACCCGATCAGGAGATCACGATCGAGCTGATGAAAGACCTGCACTACGTGGAGTGTGTGCTGAAGGAGGCGATGCGTCTGATGCCGGTCGCACCGATCGTCGGACGTCAGAATCTGGCCGAGATAGTGCTGGATGGGCACCGGATACCGAAGGGCAGTGTGTTTCTGTTCCATTTCTATGCGCTGCATCGCCGGAAGGATGTTTGGGGACCGACGGCAGATGAGTTCAATCCGGATCGTTTTCAGTACGGCGGAAGACATCCGTATGCGCACTTGCCATTCAGTGGAGGTCCACGTGGGTGCATTGGATATCGGTACGCCATGATGAGTTTGAAGACGCTGTTGGCAAAGATCTTGAGGAGTTATGAGCTGACGACGAATCTGCGGTACGAGGATATTCGCTACCAGTATCAGATTTCGTTGAATCTAGCCTTCCCGCATGAGGTGCAGCTTCGTCGGAGGCATTAACATCAACATCTACTACTCAAGGCTAGAACTCATTCCAAGTTACTACGTTTGTGCACAAAATAGTATCTTAGTACACGATAGTAAATAAAAGAATCAAGTACATCAAGTAGAGAATTACAAGAGAATTAGGCATTGTTTATCGATCACACAAGTTTCAGGAAAGAAAGACATCAAGTCCGAGTTCAAGTTCATGATGCTCTTTAAAATGCGCGGTGTTTTATTGTGCACTCCGTTAGCTATCCTATGTACACATCTGTCACAGTGCGGTCTGTAGGCCCGGTATCGCGATAAGCTCCACTACTCTTCTCTACTTATTATCCTTGCTTTTCCCATCCACTAGGGCCCGTGTCATGATGCAGCGCGTAAAGAAGTACGCCTTCTCACAGCCGGATCCAGCTGTGAAAGTACCGAACAATGAGAAATCACTGTTGCGAAGTTGAAGTCAGAAAAACAAGGAGCAGAGGCAAAACGTACTCATCTCGTCCAGGCACTCGTCCACAGTTTCGCCGGAGGTGGCCCAATTCAGTGCCAGCGCTGTCTCCTTGTTAACCTTGTCGTCCTCCGTCAGGATGCCGAGTGTTTGCAAATAGCACCGGATAAAGCACTGTGGGAAAATGTGCGAGATTGAAAATCGATTTTTCCCCCTCTCCCAACATGTCACAGGGCGCCTGGTCCCTCACCAACGGTATCCGGTCGGTTTCGTCCGGGAAGCTTCCGGTTTCGTTCAGCTCGGACAGGTAGTCGGGCTGGATGACGAAGGTACGGTTGCACTGCGCCACCGCGTCCTGCATGGAGATTTCGGGCATCTTTTTGGTGGTGGCCGGATCGGCCAGCATGGCACCCCGTTGTTCGGCGTTATCGTTGTTCATCATGCTGCAACCGTGCGCCCCTTCCGGTAGGGCCACCTGTAGGGTGACCAGCAGTAGCAAGGCGTACAGCGGCGGACTGACGGCACGGTGGTTCATTGCAATGCTGTTAGGAGAACGTTGCCGCCGGGCCAAGAAAGGGAAACAGGAATAACAAGCAACATAATGTTTTAGCACATTAATGTGTGTACTGTTGATATTGGCGTGGTTTCGGGGTTGATGGTGAGGAGGCGCGTGGCATGTATCGTAGCTACCGTACGCGCACGAAGAGGTAGGAAATGTTTCGCAAGCATAAAAACAAGCATAACGAATGCAAACGGTTGCATGCTGCAAGAAGTGCCGGTGCAACACGTGCAACAGTTTCCTCTCAGCTGCTTCTTTTGTCACCAAAAGCTTAACAGTTTTTCCGTCTGGACGTTTTTGTTGAGAGGTTTGAAATAAGCTGTTGGGAAGTTATGTTGGGGTTTTATGTTTGAAAAACATATTTGAAAAGTGATTAATTATAGGAAAGTGCATTGAATTGCACAATCAACTTTCGTCGTTAGCAATGAAATCGTAGACAATAATAAACCACCACAGCACGACACCCATTCACTTTCAAGTTGAAATAAAAATCGTATTAAAAACGGTATCATCACGAATGTAAATGCCTTCGACCACCGGCAGCATGGTCATTGAGGTGGAAAGTGTTTGTTGCTGGCACGCAATTAACAACTCGCGTACAGCGCACGGCATGCATTATGCCAATCCATGCCGAAGTCGTTTTTCCGTTGGCTCGCCGCATTAGACTTCACTCTCTTCAATAAATCCCGGGTGTCGATTACGCCAGTCGTACATCAAAGTCATCGCAGGGAAGTGAAGGAACAAACGGGAAATCCTCTCCTCATCATTTTTCAATTGAATTTCGCGTCAAATATCTCCTCTCACGGCAAAAAAAGGAAGCTTGTTGATTTTATTCCATTTTTGGGAGGTTAAAGCGATCGATTGGAAATTTAATATTTATTCTCCTTCTTCTCCAGTGCCATCCGTGCTTCCACTGCGAATTGCATCGTTCGCAAAACGGTCGCGGTATCGGGGTTTTTACGTGGCGAAACTTGCTAGCGTAAAATTATAATTTAACGCGAACCGGAACTGGAAACGGAGAACGAAAACAAAACCCATCCCGACGGGGTGGGTTTTTGGCATTTGCATACGAAATCTACCATAAAGCATAAAGAAGCATTAAAAAATGCCAGGATCTGCCGGGACATGTTTGTGGGACGAAAATATTTTCTCACTTTTCAACACTTGGACTGTGCGCGAATGGAAGATGCGTTGAAAACTGCTCCTGTGCGTCGTTTTGTCTTTTTTGCGTTCCTCCTAAAAAGAAAGGACCGGAAAAAAAGGAAAAGCATCGCCCATCCAGCGCCCGAGATGCCCATTTTCGGATGTTTGGAAAACAATCTCGTCGCCATTATGTTTTTTTTCTTCTTCTTTTTCTACTCCCGTTTCGGAGCTTCCTCCCGACCGGAAAAGTGTGTTGAAAACGGAACAAAACGGGGAGGACGTTGGATGGTTTCAATTTCACGCGAACGTAGCCCCGCGAAGTTTTTGGGGTGCCCGCGTCTGCTGGCAGCATAAATAAATGTGGCGTGCATGATTCATGCGAGTTTTCTCCGGATGGAAACTTACCCCACTAGCAACACTCTCCTCTTCCCTCTTCCCCTCGTCCACCTTTTAAAGGTTGTCGAAACGGTTCAAGAATTGTTTTCGTGCGCAAAAGTTTGTAAAAGTGCGTGTGTGTTCTTTAAATTGAGTGTTTTTGTCGTTGCCGTTTTGGGTTTGCCAATGCGATACGTTTTAAAGTAAACAGGTGACTGCGCGAACCTCATTGTTTGCACTGCTGTAGTGCGAAAATGTAGCGAGCTTTCTCAAACGACCGTTAAACAGTCGCCAAATGGGTGTGATTTGAATCCATTGCGATGGTGAAGGTGTTTGCCTAAGAAATGTTTGCAATGGCAACGGGAATTCCACTTCTCATCGTTATTCGTTGTATTAACTTTGAGATGCCAACTACCAGTGGTTTAAAAGCACGGGACAGGACTTGATTTCGAGCGCTGTGAGTGTAAGTTATTTCTGGATCATATGAAACCTATTGTGGTTAGAAATTATGGCCACCGATAGAAATAACTCTCAAGCAGGTTAGTGGTAGGTTAAATACTAAACGCTTTACTAGATTCTGAAAAAGCAAATCATATTCACAATTTGCAGTCATTAAGCAACAACAGCTAAATTTTGCATACTTTCAGGCGCATGCAAAATTCATACTTTATTCCAAATGTCCCTATAAAGCGTCACAAATTACATATAATATTCTTTCAAGCTTTACAAAACAAACTTTTTTCATCAAAGGAGCGATAAAGCATCACACACTACGTATTGCACCGTTTCGGGCGTTGCAACATAAACACTCTATCCAACGGGTCGATAAAGCAACGTATTGCATACTTTTAGGCGTTACTTCTTGAACGCTTTACTCAGCGAAATACTTTTGAGTATACCACACGATTTAAACTAACCATGAATAATGATCCCACGAATCGACAATCAAATATCACAAAAAAGGGCAGCCGTTCCTGTTTGCTCTTTAATAAAAATAACCCAATCGAACAAAAAGCGATTTATTTTAGTTCGCCTTGGCTATAAAACGAAACTTTCTCAATCTGCGCTAGCTGGCAGTCAGGAATTAAACGCCCAATCGACGTACCCATTCTGAGCAATCGTTCAAGCGTATCGATCAAAACCCCGGGAAGGGGAAGCTATTCCTTCGAACTCTTCATGTTCGTGCGAAAGAAACACGCATGAATAAAATCACCATCCAAAGGCACATCCTATCACACACGCACACACGCACATACGCACACATAGCTAATCCGGTAATGTGTTCCAAGGATTATTTATGCTTCTGGCGAATACGAAAACACTTTCCGAAAACAACCTTATCTAATCGTGCCTTGGCCTTGGCGCATCTGCCACTAGGCATATCACTACATGAGTAAGCACATGTAAATCACACTGAATCGGCAATCAATTACGGAGGCATTTCCATGGGTGGGTTGCATTGTCGTAAAAGGCTACAGGACACGAACCCGCCTTACCCACGGACGAGAGTAACGCGGTCGTTGGAGACAGGCACACATCTCCTTTGGTGAGCGCAAACAAAATCCACTAGATGGCGACACTGTGCCACTGGTCTAGTATGTTTGGCAATAAGTTTTACTTAGCACCAGCTGGCACAGTTAACCGAAGCAAGCGTCGACTTTTTTTCATCAACGGTGGTAAATGTGCACACATTTTTCTTGGTAAACATTTTCCAGGAGAAAATTCGTCTGTAAGTGAGTTAAAAATAATCAGCGCAACGAGCGCTTGATGAAAGTTTCGGGGAATTCAACAGCATCGCACTGTTTGTGTCTATCGCACAGGAAGCGTTTTCCTGGACCGAGCCGGAACATGATTCCTCGTATCGTCAAACATTAGGAAGAAAGTTTTACGCATTTTATACATCATTTCACACTCTCAGCGGGCAGTGTTTTTGGAAAGCCGAAAGGCTCGTCGGATGAAAACTTTACGCAGCGGAAACAATGGCCTCAGATAAGCAAAGTTCACTAATTCCATTTCCGTGCGCCTAAACACGGCGTGCCTTTCAGCGAAATGGAAGACTTAACACGTTCGATATCGAAACAGCCTTCAGCCCTTTTTGGGGTGAGGGAATTATGAACCGTTCTGTCGTACGCGTGCAACGAAATGCTGCGTTTGCTGTTCAGTTAGTTGCAGAGACATGCACAAAAATTGCTGACCAAACCCAATGATGATGGTGGTTTTGTAGGATTATAGGACCGCGGAACACGGTACAAGATTCATGCACATTCATACAATCGCTTTTAGTGACATTTTTAGTTAATGCTATCACGCTTCTCAGCAGACGATTGCTTTTACACATCAGGAGGAATTTTGCATCCAACAGTTTTACGGTAGTACCTTTCTTGTTAACTCTCTTCCTTTGTTCACTCACAAATCTCACTCACGCTGAGCTTAGTACCGATCGCACGTTGAACATGTAATAAATCCAAACCCATGCAGAATGATCCAATTTTATACGGTCCGATTCAACTAGATGAAACAACGTTCGGTTGACATTTTGCTTGACATTGATGACATGATGGACAATTTGATCGAATTATGATCGGACTACTTCCGGCATGGTCAATAGAGAGTAATTTTCTCCACAAGCAATAGAGCCAGCTCGGTACGGCTGCGTCTCGTTACAATTGTGCTGTCCTCCCAGTCCTTTTAGTGTGCTTGGATAACCTTGAAAAATTATCATCCCTTCAATTGGTGGCATTCAAAATGATTCAGTGGAGAAGGCCCAGGGCGGAATTATAGTTGGGACCTCTAATTTTAAAAACAACGCATAACAAAACAACGCAACTTTTATATACTAATAATAATTTGTGTTATGCCTACTCCGCCTACCGTTTGATCCGCCGCTGAAATGATTGCCTGGTGCGTTTATGCGAAGTTTTTCCGGGTGATTGCAAGTAGATAGCGAATACTCGAGCGTGGGAAATTGAGAGTTTATCTTTAATTTTTCACTTATAACATGTAGCTTTTATATAACCTTTCCTGGTTGCAATGCACAATGCTTGAATAAATGTCCAACCCTTTAAAGCTGCAGTACGCAAACGGTGCTTAAAGCTCCCGGGCAAGTGGGAACAGCCGAGGTAATCAATTTTGTTGTCACATTAAACGCGCTTGAGCGCTCCGGATCGGGTAATGTATGGAGAATATGCATGCATTTTAAACAGCCCATTAAGGCGAAATGGATCAAAGGACAGTTCTGTAGCACGACGTGGATAGCGCTCACCGTGCTGGAGAACGACAATCACATTAAATTTTGTCCCTTACCGGAAGTTTGGCATGATCCTGGGAAATGGATATGTAACACGAGTGGAACAGCCTTATACCTTGCAGTGCGAGTGTGTGCGTTTGTGCGATTAATTAACGTTGGGACTCATCAAGAGTTCATACTGTGATGTTTGGTTCTTATTACAGCAACTGCATAAAATGCGTAATACCAGAATTTTTGGACTTTATTATTTGAATGTATCGTGAGGCTTCAATCTACATCGAATGCGTAGTCATGCGTTCCAAATCCTTCCAGCCTTGATCGGATCAGTGTTCTACTGTTTGTTGTTTCGGCTGTTGATGCGGTTAGCAATTCGGTTACCCAGCGTGTTGGGCATACCGCCGATGTTGGACGGCATGGTGGCGTTCTCGGCACCACCGACACCTTCGGCCGGGTTCGAGGGAACGGTCGTGTTCATGTTGTTGGGCAAATCGCCCGGGTTCGTCTGGTTTCCACCGACCGGCGCCTGGATCTCACCGACGGCCGGCGTGGTCATACCGCTCGGCAGCTGGTCCATCTGGGGAGCCGCATTGATGGCTGCGAAGCAGTACGAAAAAGGCATTAATCTTCGTAATGAAGCCGTAAGAAGAATCAAGAACCTTGCGTACGAAGAACTTACCGACAATGACCAGAAGGATGGCAAAGGCAGCAACTTTGAAAGCCATTGTTAAGTTGTTGGGTGGTTTAACGTTTGTTCGCTTACTGAAACACAACAAGTACTGATGTGACTTTTCCAACCAATATGGTCAACTATTTATACTCCGTTCTGAAAGTTGGAAAGTGTTTCGCCTACCACGCATCCAATCATGTGCTTAATGTGTTTGCGATATCTGAGGTGAATATTAATTATGGTTTGTTCATATCTGCAGCCGTGCACATTAGCCTCATTTATTACACTTAATTCTTTCCCGACTTAATTACTTTTCAATTGGCGCTTCACAGAAAAGTAAAAATGGTGATAATGTTTCAAATTTTGTTGAAAGTACCTCAAGCTACTTTGAAGCTCAGCTCACCAATGAAAGAATGTAACATTTAGTTTTGAGATATTTGTTAAAAATATACAAATTTAAGGAAGATTTAAGGAGGAGTTCATGGAGGAGTAAATTTAAAACTATGTTTCTTAGTGTCCTCTAAACATCGCTCAACGACTTTTCTTTTAGGGGTATATTGGTGCAGTTCGCTAACATTAAAAAAAATCTCATGAATCGTTAGCATACGGCATCAGGTGTACGTGCATTGCTCCAAGTAGCACATTATAATCATCGAAAAACGACCATATCACTAACAGGGCAATGAACATGAATGCTTACTAAAGTTAAGTCTGATAGCAAATTGTTTTTTTAAAGCGCAAAATTGTCTCAACTATGTTATCATCAATCCAACCAGCGGTGCAAAAACTTTGGCCTGATACTGAAAACTAATTGTCCTGCTATCATCATAAAACATGAAGCTATCCGTTAGAAAGTTGGCTATAAAAAGCGCTGGGAGCGTTCTTTCCGGACAAACATTCATCATTCCGTACTCTAACGCACATCCCGCTGTGGTGCTCCATCGCATAGTAAAAATGGCTTTCAAAGTTGCTGCCATCGCTGTTCTGTTGACCATTGTCGGTACGTCTTAAAAGTCGCAGTGCAAAAAGTGGTCCAAAAGAAAATGGGGAGAGGGGGATATTATTGCACATAAAAACTATTTCTTTTCCAACTCTTTGTGCAGCCATCAATGCGGCTCCCCAGATGGACCAGCTGCCGAGCGGTATGACCACGCCGGCCGTCGGTGAGATCCAGGCGCCGGTCGGTGGAAACCAGACGAACCCGGGCGATTTGCCCAACAACATGAACACGACCGTTCCCTCGAACCCGGCCGAAGGTGTCGGTGGTGCCGAGAACGCCACCATGCCGTCCAACATCGGCGGTATGCCCAACACGCTGGGTAACCGAATTGCTAACCGCATCAACAGCCGAAACAACAACCATTAATTGAGAACCTTACTTTGCATTAATTCGACGCTGCCCCGGTTCTAATGAAGAAAGATTATTGTAATAAATTTGGCCAAACTTCTCCAAACGCGATTCGAACGACTCTTCTCCACTTCACCGTATTGCACGAAACGATCGATTGTACCATAGTTATTCTTTATTGATATTCATAATTTAACTTTACATTAACACAATTTGAGCGGGACATGCGACGGGTTTGCCATGCCTAGAGGGTAGGGAAATGTATGCCGATTGTTTAGCTATAGAAAACAGGCACTGGTCGCTGTTGGATTATTCGAACCACGAGAACCTCGCAGTCTAATGATGGTTTGAAAGAAGAAGTTCGTTTGCCATTCGAGGTAGACGGAGCGTAAACGATTGCTGAAAGATGCATAATACATTCGAAAGAATCGAACACTTCCTCGGGTGCGCGCATACATTTCCTTGCTGAACCTTGGCAATAACTGGGACGAACTTGTGCCTAAACGAGGAGCTTATGTGATAAATGAATCTATCCCATTCCGTAAATGCTAGGAGCAGCCGTCCTGCAAGCATCAGTTCTCTAGCGAGCGCCCCACGCTCGGCGGATAAGGTGGGCACCCTTCTCGGCGATCATGATGATCGGTGCGTTCGTGTTGCCCGAGGTCACCTTCGGCATGACGGATGCATCGACGACCCGCAGATTCCTCACGCCGTGCACCCGGAGCTCGTGATCGACCACTGCCTGCGTGTCGCTGGTGGGGCCCATCTTGCACGAACCCGCCTGATGGTTCTCGGCACCGGTATTCTGCCGAACGGCACACTCCCAGTATTCCTGCCACGAACACGAGACAAAATCAGTACCATCGAATACATGCCATTCAGAGCAACACACTTACCTGCGATCCAAATTCCTTGTCTTGGCAAGCTTTGACGGCAGTTCGGTCCAGGTCCATACCGTACGCTTGCAGGGCATCCGTTTCGGAGAGGCGCACTGCAAACTTGATACCCTCAACCAACACCTTCACGTCGTGATCCTCCTTCAGATAGTTCACCACAATCCTGGGATGCTCCAGCGGATCATTCGACTTGAGCTCGATGTGCCCGCGGCTCTTTGGATGCAGCACGGCCGGGAAGATCTGCACCGAACGAGAATCGTTACTGAGCAGCTCACCGACCTGGCCGGTTTTGGCACAGTCCGCCAGGAAGCCGCCGAAGTAGAACTGAAGATCAGGATCGTCGGGTCGTTCCGCGTACTTGGAGCTGATCTTCGCCGTCACTGCCGACACACCCGTCCCGGACATCAGTCCGTCACGGAACAGCAGGTACTCCATGGCGGTGGCCCAGTTCAGTGGGGCCGTATTCGTATCGTTCAGGAAGAAATTGATGAAATACGCGACGTGGTTGTGCAAATTCTTACCAACTCCCGGTAGATCATGGATCGGTCGCACTCCAACCTTCTCCAGATGCTCCTTTGGTCCGATACCGCTCAGCAGCAGAATCTGAGGCGAGTTGACCGCACCACCGCTCACGATCACTTCCTTCTTGACGAGAATCTTCCGCATGTGGCCATCCTCATCGACAATCTCGACACCGTGCGCCGTTTTGGACGTCGGATGTACCAACACCTTGGTGACGGTGGTGTTCAGAAGAATATGCAGATTGGCCCGATTGACAGCAGGACGCAGGAAGGCACGTGCGGCACTGTACCGAATGCCGTTCTTGTTGGTCATCTGCGCTATCATGAAACCGGTCGTGTTGGCACCGTTCAGATCCTGCACCTGATAGCCCAACTGCTCTCCACCCTTCAGCACCGAGTACGAGAACGGTGGATTGTACGGGAAACGTCCCACCGGAAGCATACCGCCCGTCGAATGGTACTTCGAGTCGACTTCGTTGATCTGCAGATTGTCCTCCGACTTCATAAAGTACGGCAGCACTTCCTTCCACTTCCAGCCCGGGTTGCCCATCGCTTCCCAGTCGTCGTAGTCCTGCGGGTTACCGCGTATGTACATCATGCCGTTCAGCACCGAGGTACCGCCGAGCACCTTGCCGCGCGGCCAGTAGCAGCGCTGTTCCGGCGAACCAAGGCATCCGTACTGCTCCGGTTCCGTGTTGTACTTCCAGTCGATGTCGCTTCCCAGATAGTTCAGAAACATGGACGGAATCTGGGCGCCGGTGGGTTCGTCCGGTCCTGCGGGAGACAGCGAGATGATGCAGAAACGAGTGAGGGGAAAAGACAACACCATTACCACATCCAGCGGTTGGTAATGTGCGCCAAGAGGTTGGCAAATATCGCTAATTAGACGTCTTTCGAGACGACTGCCACGGCAAACACGGTACGATTAGGCTGATAGGGAAAACAATTGATTCCAGGCCCAGACTCTTGCAAAGCACTCGCAGACTTACAGAAACAATATTTGATGTGTGTTTGTATGTGTGTGTGTGTGTAGCAAGATTGAACGAACGTACCGAACCGAAGGGTGAAGTAATCGGTACAAAAAGCTTCTTCAGCTACACCCTGTGCTATCCGCGGGCCCTTTCTTCGCGCCACGTGCTCCAGTGCCGGGTGGGATTTTTGCATCGATGGTGAATTTTCCGCAAGATTTGCTTTTCAATTGTGCTGCCGTGGTTGGGTACGCGTTTGCCAGTTGGCATGATCCCATCTGCGATGTGTGGTGAACACACACCCACCCACCCGAGCCGGTGGCCGAGAGCTGCCGGTTGAGCATGTGGCACGTATATAGCATCTTGTCGACGATTCATCATTGAAAAAGGGAGTTTGGTTTCTCGTTTGCCGCCGTTTGCTGGTGGAGGGCCATACAGTGAATTGGGTTGTTGGTCCTATTTGCCAAACAACCCCTCTAGCAGAGTGTTCCAGTCCATCAGCTTAAAAGATTAGTTCTGTGGATACACACGTTGACTTTTCTGTTCAATAATAGACCACTTTTAAGTAGAGCCAAACGTGCCAAACACTGATCATCGCTTTAATCGTAGTGCCGCAAGTGCAGTACGGACGGCAACACTTCCAAATACGTCACGCAGACACCGCCAGCTTCCAGCGCCAGTGGTTACGGTGGGGCGCGGGTGGCTAATTGAATTTATTCACGATTATTACCCCACCCGGTGCCGTGTGCGATCGGTGTTGCACTATCATGCAGACCTGCGGCCAAGATAATGACGAATCATTAGACGTACATTGCAGAAGATTTTAATTTCAAAACCTTGCCCCTTTGTTACCCCTTTGCCAATGCCCAAGGCTTCCAAGCAATCAAAGCTGTGGAATATGTAAAAAAAATGGCTCTACCGGTTGGCTAAATTTAAAATAAACATTAGAACAACTACACTTTAATGTAACGCATCCAGACAAAAAATGGGATCCGCTGTGCATCACAGCTTCCATCCATCGGTTCATTACAACCGTCAATCAACGTTTCGTTGTGGTTCGTAAATGTCGAGCTGTTTTTTTGCTACCTTTTCTATGGAGCTTTTCATGGAGCTTGCCTGTGTGCGTGAGTTGCATTGGGGGTGGGTGTTTGATAGCAGCAAACACAAAAGAATCGAACAACAAAACGTGTCTCCACATTTGATATGCGGGCGGAAAACCCCAACGATTGCGAATTGTCCGACAGCGCTAGCTTTCCCGGCTTATCACACAACCACAAACACACACGGTTGCAAGGGAAATTGATGCACTTGGGAAAATGTAATTGAATTGTGTGCGGTACATCCCACTGCTATCAGGCGTAGGCACCAAAATGGCACATAAAAGCGAACCGTATGCAGAATTGTTGGAACATAGTGCTAGTGAATGGCGGATCTATTGGAACGATTTTCCCTACCTACACCCAAAGGACTCGAGGGGTGGTGTGGCGGTTGTTGTTGCAAATATTCTGCAAATTGTTGCACACGCTCGTGAGCATTCAAGCTGACACGTGTTTGCGTTCATTCGTCCAAAGTCACCGAGCAACTCCAGCTCTTGTTCGTGCTGTTGCTGTGGCTGACAGTGAAAATGTTTCTCTTTTTCTTCCCCGCCCCGCAGTGTGACAGATTAATCCGCCATCAATTGGGTGTTATTTGGGGCTTTTTTTCAAGCTTTAAAGCCCTGCAAAGCTCACGCAATGGATGATCGATTAGTGGCGGTGTTGTTCGGTTTGGCAAACCGGACTGGAATGTCCGAAAGTTCGTTTTGGAATAGTTAAACGCTCTGAACGCTAAATCATACTTGTGCAATTCGCGGCGCTATGTTTCGTACCGATGGGGATGCTAATTGCAGCGAATAAAACATCGATAAACGACCCAGTTCTCAGTTCGGGTGAAACTCCCATTCTCCCTCCACCTTCGCGAAAGGGAGGAACGATTTCCGTTCGATGCATTCTCTTGCCGATTCGATCCACCCCTTTGGAGGGTTATTCACGCCCGCACCGTCTCCCACCCCGAGGTATCACGGGACCCACCGAGATGGTCCATTCGATTAGCCAACCGATCGGTCGTACCACCCTTTTGACTCGCTTCCCAGTGGGAGTTGGTGCACCAAAGTTGACCGTGTTCAGATTTCTGCAACAAGAGCAACAACCAACTGCTGCTGCTGCTGCTGCTGCTGCTTACAATGTTCAGCTACGGCCCATTGCCGCATGGACATGTTTGGATGTACCCAGGGGTCAATCGAATGGGCGCGCGCAGGAGAGACGCAGAGCGTACAGATGAACCGAAAATGCGGCACAATGCTGCAAGAGATGATTGTTTCCTCGTGAACCGCACGCCGCACATCGGACTGGAATGTTGTTTCGCGAATCTCGCGTCTTTTCGGCGTTCGTTTGAACGGTCTCACACTTGGCGGTTCTGTTTGGCGTGCCCGATGGTAGGGCAAATGTGGCCATTGTGGCGTCTAATGCATGGCGGCTGGTGGATTGCTTGTGTTTTATTCATGCAACGGAGCCAATCGGAGCCGTGTTGGCAGAACTTGCAGAAGAGCTGCGCTGAAGAAGACGATCGTTTCCGATAGAACGACGGTTGTGCTGGACGTGACTGGCCACGTTTTGGGTCAAGGTCAGCGGTGCGCACGGAATCGATGTTAATTGTAGGAACGCATAATTGCAAGATGCAAAGAAAAACGCTGCTAATCGTGTGAAATGAGCTGTGACGCGGGTAATGATCGCCACCATCAGCGCTGGAAAGCGTTGGAAGTTCTGTGTGGTAATGAAACGATCGTGCACGTTAATTTGGTCGGTGAGGAATACGATTGGAAAAGTGTTGGAAAATGAGCCGAAAAGCTGCACAATTGTGCTGTGAAAGAAGGCAAATGTCACGCCAATGGATTCCGGTTACCCGGAATGGTAATAATCCTTCTGGAAGCAGCTTTCGCCAATACAGGTTCTGAAGTTAATAACTACTTCACCGACCGCACTAACAAATCGCCCCCTTGACCGTCATTCAGCGGTACAAATGGTGCTGGGTTCCCCGGCGGTAACCGATGGTCCCCATGCAATAAGCTTTTTTTTAGTGTCTGAGAGGGAAAAATGTAAAGCAACCCCAAAAAACACCCCGAAAAGGCCAACCAGACGACCCCGACAGTAGAAGCGATACAAACATTCTGCCCACCGACAAAACCGATGCGAGTTTTCGCAGCAGTAAATGTCATCCCGGCGTACGGTTTTGTTCGTTGTTTTGCACCCCCCGAAAATAACACTCCCAAAAAGGCCAAAGTCAACTTGGCAATCATCATCCGGAGCTTCTGGACACGGACACGGCAGTGCAGTAACAGTAACAGCAGCAGCAGCAACAAAAGTATAATAAAACGAGTAACTGCCGACACATGCTCACCGCAGTGGAAATCGTCCCAAGAGAACGGTATTTTATGAAAGTAAATGTCAGACCCTGCTGTAACATCACCACCACCGCCGCCAGATGTCGGGGAGAATTGCAAACATTGGCAGTGGCGGTAAATGCCAGTGCCGACGGGAGGAAGCTCTGCCTGCGCTGTACCAAAAACTCGTGCGAGGCCATGGTCAGTGTGCGAGATTTACATCTCGACAGTGGAAGGACGCGACTGGGATTTTCCCTCCGTTTTTTTGTAAATCCCCACATCACACAGAGTTGGAGAGATCTCTCCAGAACCTGTTGCGTTCGTTCCGTAACGATCCGCGACACATTAGGCACTGACGAGTCGTGTCAAACGCATCTCGGGAACTCCGTATGGATACGCACACCACAGGAAAGGCGATGACCAGCCATAAGGGTACGAAAAGGTTGCCGTAACCACAGCAGGGCTTGTTTGATGGTCCCGGATAGCATCAGTGAGGTTGGGACGATGTGTCAGCGTTTGTACCATTTGCTAATAATCGAAAACCACGACCAACAAACAAACGAAACCAACATCCACCTCACAAAACGTGACTGCAGCATCACCACCTGAAGTGGTCCGGACTAAGCACGCGTGAAAGTTTGTGCACCATTTATTTTAATCTTCCATTCTATCGGGGGACCTCACCACAGTACGAATTGCACAAACATACACGCAGGCCGAGCTTTGTTGTTCGAGAATTGTACTGCAAATGACTGCAAGACTGGTTTCGGAGCGAGGCTATTAAGAAGAGCTCTTTCCTGCGTGCAAACCTCCCCGAGGACCGTCGGAGGTCAACCAACCGAGACGCGAGGACACATTCTCTTTCGCTTCACAGCTTCTTGCCAGATTGCCCAAGAACTAACCTGCTTCGATGAGGAGTACCTTCCAGTTCTTGATCTCCGACAGCCGCGACGCGATTACCGAACCGCCCGATCCGCCACCGACAACGATGAAGTCATACTCGTAGTCCACATTTCGGGATGATTTCGCCTGTGGGTCGGGAAGAGAAGAAACGATAAAACCTCCCAAAACCGGTTCGGATCCTTTCACCGGTAGGAATCAATGGATGGAATGTTGCCAGTAGCGCTTACCTTGGTACGTCCGCAAGGATCCTCCAGATCGCACTGTGACCTTATGAACACCTCCAGCAGTCCCATAAACAGCATGTACTGCGTACCGCCGCACAGTGCCGCAAGCGTTGCCCCGACGGGGCTCGTCATAGGACACGCACAGGACGACATCCTGTCACCGGTTGTGCCGCTACCGACACCACTGACGTAATGTCAAGGTGCGCTTTTGTTTCGATCCGTTCGGTTCGGTTTGCTGCAAAAATGACCAACGTGAAATGTTCCGGTTATGTGGACGGTTACAGGCAGGCTTTCGAATGGTGAACTTCTTCGATCACGGTAAGTGGTAAATAATAATCGGAGCAAGGCCAAATCGATCGAGCGAGCGAGCCGTTTTTTTCTTTCTTGTTATTGCTGATGCAGCGTGAAGAGCATTACCAGCACCAGTGCGGCATCACGAAAGCTTGCCGAGTGACGTACATTGCATCACGGAAATGTGTGGAGTACCTTGTATGCCGGGTGAGTGAATGGCGACCCGAGATGTGTGATGTTGTTTGGCAAATGGTACCGAAGCGCGAGAGTCGTAATTGAATTGTTGGGGAAAAATAATGTCCATACAGTATGGAAACAATTCTTTGCGTCTTGAAGTCTTCGTGGAGACAAAAGACTTGTTGCTCGAATCTGACAAAATTAGACCTAAGCAAGCTTTGATATTTGGATCATTGCTGGCTGTCACAATGATATTCTTCGATTGCGAGGAGTTATGGAAGTGTGTTACTCGTAATATGTGAAAGGATTAAAATTTTTAAAAATGTACAGTTTATATCAAGAAGTCCTTATAAAGTTCAATCGTTTTTTGGTTGATCAACTCAATCTGTTGGCGATTTCGAATAGCAACGTCCTTGGTATAACTAACCACAAAATAAAAATAGCAAAAACCTCGCTTGCTTCTTCTTATGAGTTCTTCTCCAAACAACTTACGGCTATTTAAATAACAATGTAAATTGTAGGCTACTTTGCTTAAACGCTCAATTTGTTGAACATTACTGGTGGGATCTCCAGGAAAATAGACCGCCCGTTCGTATTAGAATCAAGCATTAAGATAAAAGACGCTCGGGGGATTAATAGACGCCGAATTGGTTCTAAACCATGTAAACATTTAACGAGATTCGCTTGTTTTAATTATCACGCACCGAAGAATAACAAGATCCTGTTTAACTGTTCGTGCATTTGTACCCAATTAGTGTACGACGAAGACAATCTCGCCGTGCTTTACAACTGCACGGGCATGTTTGAAACAAACGTTTATTGTTTTCGTCGGGTTTTTTCTGCTTGTTGCTACGGATATCGTTGTAATGGCGTAGGTTCGTGTTGTTTGTTTCGGTGAAGTAACACACACACACACTGCGGTCGGAACCGCTGAGGTCCGAGCGAGGGCCAGGGAGGGAAATTTTCATCCCGCCGTAAAGCCTACGACCTGCGAGAAGATGAGCGTTTGCGTTGATGTTCCGTTTCCGAGCAGCATCGATCAATCTCGTCATACTTTCCGAGCTAAAAGCTCGACTATATTCTGAAACCCGTATCCGGCGTAACGAACGGTGCGATGTGGAAATCGATTCAATTTGCAATGCGAGCAGCATCGAACAAAAGGACGGTAGCAATAACAAGCAAACCTCGGCTACATCCCCGGGAAATGCTGACGACTAGGCGAGCTCTAGGCCGTATCGAGTGGCTTCGCGCAACAGCAAACATCAGCGTGCATCGTTCGAATTCGGCGGATGGGAGGAAGACTCTGGCTGCCGGAAGAAATAAATTGGATCTGCACGAAAAATAACAGCGCTAATGCAGAAACATGACTGCTAACGAGAATTAAGTAAGTTGCATCGGAACAACAATAAAAATGCAACACAAAAACACCCAAAACACGGAGCTCCGCGTGGTCATTGTCTGCCTTCTCTAACACATCACGGCCGTGTAGGCCTCTGAAAGGGGAGGAGAGCGTTCTTCATTTCGTCCGACCCAGACCGTATGTAACCGTGGTGCATCGAAGGGTAATTGAAAGATTTGATAAAATTGCCAGTTTCAGTTTGGCTCCAAAGTGGCTCAAAGCCGACGGGTCGGATGATTTGTCTGGCCCAGGGTCGTCTTCCTCCTTGCATCTCTTCTGCTTCACGACACACCCTGCGTTGGTAAGGTTTTGTGTAATCAAAGGTTACAACATTACAGCAGCGGCTGAGAGACTCCGACGGGAGGGCGCGTGTTGTGGGACTGTGAATTTCGTGAGTCTAATAATAAAAAAAAAACGATCAACGGAAAATGCACGGAACTGGGAAGGCGTTCACTGAGCATTGACTTCTGCTATCTTGCCGGGATGGGAATGAATGAGCGGAACACTGTCGATGTACCGTAAATCAAATGCAAATGCATTCTTTTGGGAAAATCGTTGCCCCGCGGCACGAACAATTCGGTAGATCGATTCGGGCTGATAGGGAGATGCTGTTACGGCACTGCTTCTTGGGTGGATGTCTTTTTAATCGGATTGGATAAATCGTTAGACAACGAGAGTTGATTATTGTCTGAAAGGAAATTGGTCGACGTACATTCGCTACCGGAGAGCTACGTAATCAACAGATGGACTCCATAGAACGTTGCGATTATGTGTGAAAGGGAGCCTTGTTTGCTTTTTGTCGTAATAATGTCTTATCGCAAACAAATGTCTACTAACAAAAAAGCTTAAGAGGCCTAAGAAAATGCTAATCAAACGTGAATATTTCCTAGAAAGTTGAGATACTCCAAATGAAGTTTAAAATACGTAATATTTTTAGGTCGCAAGCTCCTCTTATCAAATTCTTCCCCAATTAAATCAAGTAAACAGGCTATCGATAACACACCACAGCAAGTAAATGAAGCGACAAGGATAATAATGTTCTCCCTTCCATTGCGCACACTACCGAAAACGTTCCAACATTAATTACTTTGGGTGTAATTTCATTTTACGGCTTAACTTGAACCATTTCGCCCGGACGCGGGCGAAAAACATAAAAGTAGGGTCGGATCGGTTACCTGATTACTGTGCACCTCCAGGCAGCATGGAACCGATCGAAACGGGTGTACAACCGTTGGCGGTAATTGAGCTGCAACTGCTGCTGATGCTACCGGCACGGTGTCAGAAAATCCGGCAAAACCGTTCATTAAGACGATTGATGGTGAAAATTGCATTACCGCTTCCGCTGCTGTACTGGGTACGCCGGAAGCGGTAAGAAAATCCACTAGATAAGTCGCATCTTCAGCGTACGCGGGGTGTAAATGGAGGGATTAAATTTTCCCGTACAAATCGAACGAGGATCGTGTCTCGTCCATCCAACGACGCTGCCACCCAGTGATTGACGTCGAGGGCAGGTTGTGACACGCACGCGTGTTACTCCAGCTGTTGTGTTACACCGCTCAGGGTAAGCTCAATATGGCCGGTACGGTACGATTAAGTCTCCATTGACGGGTAAAATGGTAAAGGCCAGCACTGTCATGGGGTGCACGTATGAAGAAGATCGCTTTGAGCAAACCTTTTCGGGCACCAGCCACATGTTTTCCAAAAACGGGTTGGAACACACCAACCTCAAATAAATTGCAAATTATGTACAGCGCGCGTACAAACCTTGTGCTTGTTCGCATAAAACCATATATTTGCGAGCATATTGATGCACCATTTAGTACGGTCGATGAATTTTTCAGACCTCACCAGAAAAAAATGGAAGATGCTCGAAAGCCGCACCGTGTAAGGGAAGAAAAATCGTTTCAAACAGCGTTTAGTGTGACGCAGAAAAGATTGCGCCGTGTAGAATGGGTAGAAATAAAGCTTCGAAGCTTATGGAGGCTCCAATGGCTGTATTTACACCAGAACCAGAATGTCTCTTACGGTGTCGCCGGGACCGGACGCAAAAAATATGCTGCTTAGTCTGTCAAGGAAATCTTTCTTACCAACACGCCAGGTTCACGCCGGGTCGACACTTGTTGGCGTACTGTTATGGGCCCAGATAGAAGGCAAGGGTTCGTGCAGGGTTGGTGTGTCTGACATGGCAAAGAATGCAATGTTAAAGATTTTGCGGTGAAACTTTCTGAAACCCGAGCGAAGCGTTGCCCTGGAGGGCTTTATAGGGGCGAGATTGGGTATTGGGTTGGAAAAATGAAATCAATTTCCGACACGGACACCGCAACGAGAGTGTTGTTTTTTTCTACTCATTTTGTGTCTTTTTCAGTTGCTGCAGTGAATGCAGCACCGAGGGACTTTAAATCCATTCTACAGTCGAAAGGAAAACCACAACATCCAGAAGGAAACGGTTAAAGGCGGTGGGGATGTAAAGCTAATTCTAACTTCCGCTTGCGGTAAATCTGTGTTACAAAGTAACGAGTGTAAGATAACGAGATGGAAGATTATGGCGACGAAAAGCACTTTATTTAACTACAACGATTTAAAAACTAAAATAAACGAAAACTTGTGTAAATCTACCCTTTTTCATAAAATTTAAAAAAGAATCGAAGATTGTTTTAACGGATACTCAACTTAAACCTATTTGACTTAATTGTTTCACTTATACAAAGTTAGTTAACAAATCAAATTAACTTAAACAATAACACAACAATAATATAACAAAGTTGATTGTGTTAAATTAAAAAAAATAAGCCTGTTTAAGGCATAATTTATGGATATATTGACGATATTCTCATAAGTCGATATGTAACACACCATAACGCGTTACTAACAAACTTAACGAAACTACTAATAAAGGTTCGTTCGTGTAACAGAATTTAGTGAAACTCATTGTTAATTTAAAAAGCTTTCTAACGCATCAAAACCTGCTTCTCAACCCGATTTATCAATGAACGTTCAGCTCTCTATCGGTGCGATGAAAATTCTTCCAATTTAAAGAAACTAGCTTCCAAAGAAGGGAAATCTTTTCCTCCTCGTGCTGTGCTACACCGTGTGCGCTGACAGACGCACGTAAAGAATAAAACACTTTCCCAGATTCCAGTCGAATATTAATGAACGAGCGTGGAAAAGAAACTCCTGTCGGTGGAAACTACCTTCACCATCCCATCTCCTCCCACCCAGGAAGCATTTGCAAAGATTTATGTTGCGCTCTGTAGTTTGTGATGGCCGGTGGTAAAGTTTTTCCCCACACAATAAAAGTGGAAAGCATCCCGTGTCCTGTCCCGTCGCGGTAGAAACTAAACGTCTAGCAATGATTCAGGGTTATCTTTGGCCGGTGGGCATTTGGGAGGTACACTGACAACGGTAGCGAGTTTGTCCGTCACTGCTCACGTCCCAACTAAAGACGGCACTCGAGCGAAAGTATCGAAACGGGTGGACGAATCCTTCCGGGCAGGATGGTGGTTCCGCCGGATGCAGTGGTTTCGTAAAACGAAAAATCATGTTCACAGGCGTCACAGAAAAGACAGCGGTGAGGTTGTGGGTTAAGATGGCCATCTTTGTGTTTTGTGTACAAAGAAGCTTTCTTTGATGCTTTCTTTGTCTGGGCGATAGCGCCAGCGGATGGTGCAAATAGAGCGATAGCAGAATTATCTATAAAAATACGATACGAACGATAAAGTAAGCACGACCGAAGCGTATCCCTTCTGGGAGTTCGTTGGATGTCTAGGAAGAAAATTCGTTTACTTTACAATTTATTTCCTTTCGGATTGTAACACGCAAATCAAAACCATCCGCATATACGCCCAGAACTGAGGGAAACGCTGAGAAAGGAAAGCCAAACGAAGGCAAATTCCTGCGAGAATTACAATGAGATTAATTTTACAGCCCTTTTTCCTCGCAGCGGTATTCGTGGTAGGAAAACTACACCGAGCCAAAGTAAACGAGCTGCGCCACAAATCCACCATCATCTATCGCATCGCTTGATTAAACATGCCGCTGGTGACTGGGGTGGGGCCGGGTTCGAAAACATCGGACGCCACAAAAGATCGTTCAACTCCCCGGGCAGGTCAGCCGATCGCCGACCTGTGCAACTGCGATGACTTCTCGACACATACGGTACGCATGGCCGAACAATGGAGGAAAGAAAACGCCATCTCCACGCACGTGAGAAGCTTACGTAACCGTGTGCCTCAAATGACTGGGCAGCCACGCACCGAACAGCGCCTTTTTGCGAATTGGCAAAAGGTGATTAGCTTTATGCTCATAAGGCAAGAACCGTCCAACAGGTAAGTAAGGCGATTAAGATTCTGTGTCGAAAGAAACAATTTTGGTATTTGGGCAGCACCGGTAACCGGTTTATTGGTGAGGATGTGAATGCAGTTTAATTGACATTTGGCAAAAGCCATTCCGGCGGTGGGCTTTTTGGATTATTACCCACACAACTGGTTCTGAAACTTCTGCCTGACTTCTGCCTTCGTGGTTCCTTTTAAGAGGAATTATCTGTCTTTGGAAGAACTTTTGATGGCACACCGGGAAAGAAAATTCTCGTATCTATAATTAACGATTGGATACTTAACGAAACTGACGTAACTCGTCGTAACGCATCAAACTGTCAATTTGAATTTAGTACTTTTTTTTGAGACTTTTGAGAAAAGTCCTATGCAAACTTACTGGAAGTTGAATACAAATGCGAGGTTTATATTCTGTAGAGTGCATTAATATTTGTTATTTATCCTTCATTTGCATATCTCCAACCATTGAACTGTATTTCCAATTCAAATGGCTAAACCGCCGCACCGTAAGCTCGAATCATTGCAGTAGAGTTTGAAAAAAAGGCAAACAAACGGATGCAATTAAGCGATGCAATCAGGTGCAGCTTAAATTCCACAATCACTAACCACAAATTCCCAATCAATGTGTGGCTTAAAATCGGCACAAACAAATCGTTCGTTGTCGTTGAATCGATTATTCCTACTGGGGGGTCCTGCAGCCATTTTCGTATGTGTGTCTGGTAGTGTGATTCCCCATTCGCTGCCCGGGGAGCAACGGCACGATAAGTATGACGAGTGTCACCCCGTTGGGAGCATTCTCTCTGTCCGCTGATATCCTGCTGGCACAATGAACCCTTCGCCATATTTTCCGCCCAGTGCATTGTGCACCGTCGGCAGAAATGAAAACCCAACGACGGATATGCTCGGTCCCGCAACGGCGCGAGATTGGTTCCGATTTCCGGCGTTTGTTTCCGCGGTCATGTGATGGTGTCCTTGATTTTCCCATCTACACACCCCTCCACGGTGGACTCTACGGAGATGCGCACGAATTTCCTCATCAACGACATCCGGAAATTGTGCTCCGACAAAGATGACACTGAAGTGGACGAGCGCGATGTGTTGCTTCATTATCTGTGCCGATGATTATCAATCGCACTTCTGTTACGGCCCGGTGGACTTCACGCCATTGAGGATGCTTTTTCGCCTTACTGCCATTGCTTCGATGGGGGATGGGTTTTTGTTTGTTGGCGGATTTGCCGTGCCACAACCGGTTTGGTATGGTGTGCGTTCGGTTCGGCCAACGCCATCGATAAACCGGCTCACAAATGTGGCGTTGTCTCGCCGTATCCGCTTCAGCACACCGGGCGGAACCGGTTGCTATGGTGTTGCCCGTTTGCAGCCCATTGCCAGCGTGAGCAACCGATGTCGCGTCACCGTTGGAGTTGAGAGCTTTCCAAGTTCAAGGTTGAGCTAATGAGCCAAGGGTTACGGAGGGATGCATTCGATCCGTCCTCGACCATGATCGGAAGGTGAACGCTGTGCATCCATTATGGTAAAAGGAGAGGCACACGGAGACTCAGTGAGGGTGAGACACCGCGATATGACCGTGTTTGATTGCTATCTGGGATGTTGTCTGTCACATTGCAGTGAAGCAACGGCCAATGCCAAACCTTTGCGTGATACGTTATTAAAAACCCTACGTCAATTAATCTCTTCCAGCTTTTAGTTGGGCCGGATCATACCCAACGTAAATCGGATCTCGGGATTTGGGGATCGCTTCTGTCAGATTCAGCTCCGTATTAGACGAACCCCAACGGCAACGTCACTTAAACTTTTATCCGAAATCTAACCCACTTTAACCCATTTCAATCTCCCCGCAGGGATGGATCCCTGGTTTGGGGTGGTCATTTTTTAATGTCACTTCCTCGTGACTTCCATAAAACGTACGCAAACACGCATCCCGCACTTGTGTACCCGTCGGGGGTCATCGTTCGCGGAGCCTTTTTCTCTGTCCCGTTTTCTTCGCAGCTTTCGCATTCTGTTCACGCGCGTGCCCTGCAAAACGAACCCGGCCCCGTGTGTTTGGTGTTTATTTAGCATGAAGCAGTAAGCAGTCATCTACCAAACGCGGTCAAGCCGGGTGATTGGGGATGTCCGGGACTAACTGTACATTTATTTTAGACACCCCTTTTTGACGCCACGATGTCATGACAGCTGACGAGGAACGGGCACCCGAAACCGGGATTACTAGACGCGCGGAGAACCCCGATGACCTAGAAGCGGGCGTAAACAAACGAAGCTCTGGACACTTGCGGGGTGGTGTTTTCCAACCGCCTTTCTAAGACAACTAACTAGAAATGCATCGAGATAAAAGCACACCCCCAAGTGGGGACCGAAACTCATCCGCGGAGGTGATTTTGGGACTGACAGTTTCACTCGTAAATTGAGAGCCACAAGAATCGAATCACTCCAACTTTGCATGTTTATTGACATCCCTGTCAGGATCTAATCGGGGTCGTTTCACTTTCAGTCGCGTTTCTCTCATATTCTGAGTCTATCTGAAATGGCGATTTGCTTGTTGAGTGTTTGTTTTTTTTTTTTGGTTCGAAGTTGAAATAGAAACTTATGTAAATTTATGCAAACTGAAGCGAAAGCTTTTCTATCGCTTTCGTTAAACTGTGTGTTGGATTAATGCAGGAAGAAAGCAAGAGTTCGATTAGGAAGTGTTTAAATAGGACAAAGAGCTAACTCTTCATATCCGGAATCGACTCAAAGCAATGGAGGAATACCCTTCAATAGCTAACACTATTACAGAATGCTTCTAGAAGATTCTCTTTGTTTTGTTCCTCAATAATTTAACCTCTATTTCAACTTGAGCTGGTGCTTTGATTGAACGATTGTGATTGTATCTCGAGTCGAGTCTCGTTAATATCGTTCCGTATTATAAATTCGTGTACCTCACACACAACTCAATTATTGCACGTGTCTAGTCCCTTGGAAAATCCCCCACTCTTCCCATCTGTTCCATCCTTTTTCGTGTCTCAAAAACAGAATGGCGATTAATATCACGGTGGTGATGATTTATCTTGCACCTCGGTATACCCGCGGAACATTCAATTTGGCAGCGTCATCGATACGGTTGGAGCAATTTATCAAATGACTGCTTCCATCGCGATCCAGAACACTTTGTTGCAATTTATTTCCGCTCGTACGGGGAAGGGTGTTCGATTACCGCTCGCTCGGATGGATCAAATGGGAAGAATTTAATAAAAAAAACAACGAGTAAACAAAAGCATAGCACATCATGTATCATATTGCGTAATGCGAAATCGTTTGTTCGCAATTATTGTGATAATTTGTTACGGATTGTGATCGTGTTGCTTTCGTACCTTCCCGGCGATATTTCAGTAGTCCCTCAGCGGATCCACCATTCATTGGAAGCTCATAATTAGGTTACGTAAGTGGAAAGACGAAAAACACCAACGATTATTCCTTTGTTTCAACTTTCAGGACTATCGGGTGACTGGGTTGGATTCCTTATCCAGAATATTGAATAAAGTGTATGGCAAAATCATTAGCGGCGACATTCAACCGATGCGAGATAATGAGTAAATCATAGGGTGCGATATTGTTTCTGGAATGGCACTAAAAAGAACTGAACTACACTAATTGCTCTTCCGTTGCGTTCGTGTCAGCCTCCCAGTGGAATCGTCCTTCACCAGTCCATAATTAAGCCAGCACAGCGTCCCTTATGCTGTATTCTTTCGCCAGGTATCGCCCATCAAGTGGAAGAACCCCCAAACGAGCAGTGCCCGGCTTGGTGGGCTAAAGTTTCCTGAAGCCAAGTTTTACGCTTCGACACTTTTGTGTTGTGTGCTGGGTGGATGGGACAAACACAATACGGTTGGAAAAGTTTTATCGGCAAAGTTGAAATGTTAAGCAAATGCAAGTTTCATACGACAACGGCATTCGATTGGGAGGAAGATGTGTGTGCTTGGTGCTTGGGGTTGATATTTTCTGTCACTTTCAAGTGTCTTCTCCTCGACAGCGATGGTGACGGTGATGATGATGATGATGGCATCGATGATGATGTGCCATAGAGTTCAGCATAAAATGGACAGTAAATACTTTTTATGATAAAATAATAACTTCACTCTAGCGAGAAGCCGAAAGGCTTGGCGGCGAGAGCCGTGTGAGGACTTTTCAGGCTGGAGGAGTTTAAACTCCAATTACATTAGAGTGTGTCGTACGAAGAAGTTGGATTGAGTTTATGATAAACAGATTGAAGTGCTCAGGGAAAAGTGGACGGTTTATTTCAACTTGTCAACAACTGAACAAACTGCCCACCGACGCCCTGTCTGCTTCTTCGCCACGTTATCAAGCCCTTGCAGGCGTATCAAGGGACGCACGGTGTGCGGGTGGTGTAGATCGCTTTTGTGTTTACGCCTCCCCGCTGCAAATCGCATTTTAGGGTGGTCGTTTTCCCTCGGTCCGCTTGTCTTAAGTTATTCTTTCATTTTCCGAGCAAACTGTAACTCGATTCAATTACCACGAGACACTCGGTTTCGCAAGGCACCAACCAACGCTGTTGATAAGCGAGCCCTTCAGCTTCATGATAATCATCCTTCAATCATTAGCGTAGCTGTTTCGATGGAAGATAAAGGTGGCTGAGAGGAGGTGGAATGTAAAGGGATTCCCAACCGAGACTTATGAAACAATCACAACAACAGCTCGCCCCCAGGGACTCTCTCTCTCGCTTTGCAGCGCACTATAAATTCGAGCAGCCTCACCGCGAGTATTATGCTTTTCCGACCCCCCTTTAACTTTATGATGTTGACCGACCGAGTCGGTTTGGGGTGTCTTCTTCCAAAAATGCAATCGGTGGGCTACGGGGCGAGCCGCTGGAGGGAGGCTTTGCGTTAGAAAATTAGCATTACCAAGCCAGTACCAAGCGATTACCTAAGCAGCAGCTTATTATTTGCTATTTAGAGAGGTCAAATCAAATGTGCCGAACGGGGTGTTTCGGTTTAGTACCATCTGTACCGTCTGCCCTCCTTCTGCTTGCTTTTGTGGGCACGATTTCGCAAAACAAAAATATGTCCCCCCTTTTTCTCCCTCACTCCCTTTCCACAATGCCTCAAGGAGGGAACGGACAGCGGGTCTTAGACGATGAGGTACGGCGGAATCGCGGAATTCATAAACAAAGCCCCATAATCAGCACGTCTCGCCACCGTCCGAGAGCATCATCCATCCAGCAAAGCGATTCGGTCTAATGCTAAATCATCCCAATCATAGCGCCCGGCCTGGGCCCGGTGTGGTGCACGATGAAAAATGTTTTAAAAATGCAAATACAAACCCCCGTTCGGTCCGGGTGATGCCCGCGGTGAAGTCGTTGGAAGTCGCCAAGATTAAGGCATGACTTTTCCATCCCCCATCGTGTGGGAAAAGGAAATGAAACGGAAAGTAGCGGATCTCGGGGTACTCCCACGATTAGCTCGCGTCACGATACGCTCCCGTGTCGGTATGACCTCCCTGTGGTCGTCGGGGTGGCAGACAAAACTACCCCACAGCCCCACAGCAAACGACGAACCCCACCAACCAACCCACTCCTATTATGATGTGGGGTGGTTCCTCCAAAAAACAACATTCCCAAGCGAAGCAAATCACTAATCTGGTGGTGATGTGCTTGATTCAATGTGTTATAATTTTGAGCTTTTCCACCCCCGTTTGGGGGTGAGTCTGGAAATTGCATCAATTTCCCTGCCCGAAATGGAAACAGAGGGGGTGGGTGGGTGCTTCCGATTTGGTTAAAAATTCCAACATTTGCTGTTGCACACGTACATATCACACAAACACACGTACACATCCGGTTGTTGTTTTTCCTTTTAACCTTTTAACCAACGGGAATCTTATTTCCACCAGTTAAGCTAACCTTTTCTTTCTCTCCATTTTTGTTTTTGACCGTGCTTTCCCGGTGTGTGGTACAGGGGAGTAAAGGAAAAGGGTTTTTTTTTACTTTCGATTGTCTTTCCAGCGAAGATAGCAAACGGTGAAGATCGCAGCTGATAAGCGATGTACTGCACAGTCACACAAAACCCGCCTTATAAAGTTCCTTCCCGCTTTTCGGGTTCCTCTTCATTATGCAGCTTCACACAGCAAACGTTCAATGCGTTCCGGAGGCATGAAAAGGTGCTCCATCATTGCTTTTTCAAACCGCTTTTCCGCTTCTTTTATGTGGGAGGATGTTTTTTTTTGGGCGGGGGCATGGCAGCGGGGGCCAAACCCTCTTTCATTTGCCGCTTCGACCCCAAAACCTCCCGAGGCATCCCAAGACACCGTAGCGACACACAATTAAATGCATGAAAGGAAGTCGATCAAAGCAAGCGCACGGCGAAGGAGTGAAAAGGGCGAAAGAAAGGGGTCGCAGGTCTGCTGAAAATGAGTCTTGAGTTTATATTTGCTGTTCGAAAGGGAAAATTCCTCTAGCAGATTGTTTGGTGTTGTTTGCATTTTCCAAGTCATGTTTTCGTTTGCCTGCGGGTTGGTTTACTTTTTAAGGCCGGAGGTGTGCGTTGCCGACAGACATGGCCCCGGAATGATTCGGAATATTCATAATTTAGCGTCCAATAGCAAATAACGAAACAGACAAAAGCGCAAAATATGCTAACAACAGGGATGGGAAGGAGAATGGGACACGGTGTTAGCTAATTAGGTAGGGTGCGTTTTGCATTTGCTACCCGCTGGTGTCATGGCGCAACGCGGAATTTATGTGCAACAAAACAAGCAAGGAAGCATTCGATAGCAATCGCGGAACCTCGCGGATATATATGGGGTGTAGAAATGGAAAGTGCGGAAAATTCACCTTCTTCTTCGCTGCCTGGGCCCCTGCGCTCCGAAAGTGCGTCGAAGTGTCAAGCTGCCGTAACGATCTGTCGCCGCCTGTGTATTGTCTCTCGGCACAATGTGTCCGTCGCGTAACGAGCTTCTAATGAGCTTTTCGATAATTGCACTCCGCTGGACGATCACTTCCTGCAGCACAGCACACGGATTCGCGCTGGGGCGATGTGATGAATCCACCGAAAATTGAATCTCACTTCACTAGCTGCTGTTGCGCTTAACGATCACTATGGCACTTTCTGGCGATGGCGATGGCGATGGGGAATGTACCGCACGATACAACACTGCTGAAGCTGCTTCGCAGGACAGACAACACCGTCCCGGTTGACTTCACTAGATCATCTGAACCGATCGTTCCGAACGGACGTACCTTCTTGTCTTGTGCGCGGTCGCGAAACCCAAGCGAACCGCGAGAGAGAAAATTCTTCTCGATCACTTGCGACACCCCGCGGTACGAAATGTGCGGATCTCGGCGGATCGAACAACAGCAACACACGGACAGAAACACGCACAAACTCCCCACTTCGGGTATGGAGCACAGGAACGCACAGAATCGAAGAAAAGCGTTCCCTCGATCTCCTCAGCAGTTCAGTTTTCTGAAGATATTGAAGTCTCCCTGGTGAGCTTTGGCCAACAAATGAGAGGTGGCTTATTAGTGCGTCGCCGTTTTCTTCGCGTTTCTTCACAATTGTGTCGCTCTTCCAACCTCCCTCCATTATTCTCTCTCTCTCTCTCTCTTTCTCTCTCTTTTTTCTTGTTTTCCCTCCTTCCGTCTTTCTTGGGCCGGGATTGAAACACCGACAACCAGCCAGTTTCAAAGGTTTTTCGCAATTATTTCTCTCTTCGCGCTTTGCATTATCACGCCGTTCGGTCTCAATGACGCGAAACCCGCGCGGCGGCGCAAGCGTGCGCACGCCCGTTCACTCGATCGATCGTTTGGGCCGCGGTGTGCGCAACGGAACCATGCAAACGAACGCCACGGGGTTGAACTTGCGGTGAACCTGGACGGTACGAGTTCTGGATGAAGGCTCGGAAGGTATCAGATGGTTAGATCAGGCTCCCTCGCATGACTTGTCTGGTGGTGTTTCGTTGCAGTTCCTTCACGTCTTGTGGGACGTTATTTCGTTCGGTTGGTAATCGACATTGCTGGGCGGTTTTGTTTTGAGTATCACTCACAATTCTGGAAGGCATTATGATTGATGAAGATTAGAAATGTGACGCCATTTGGAACGGATTTATCAAACAAATCGGAAACCTACTTTTCGGTTTTGGGATTTTAGGTTAGCTTATCGTTTGTGGAGCTCGAGAGTTGGAAGAGAAATTCTAGACAAGATGAAAAATAGGTCATGAGTCTTGTTATTGGAGAGACTTAGAATTTGGAGTTAGGGAAGGAGATATCAGTTAACTTTCAACCTACCTCCATGTCACGAATATTAGCTCAGTCATGATTTAAAGTATTAATTTTAAACGCAGAGCACCAGTATCTGTGGAATTCGAGATACAAATCAGGACATCATTTATTCTGGAATTGTTTCTGCGTTATCCGAGCATAAGATTGAAACGGATAAATCACAAACGTAATAATGACTATTTTTACACCTTTCTAATCACGACAGAGGTTGCCATCCCAACCATAATTCTTATGCCATCCGCTGGGAGAAGAGTTCACAAACTTTGTTCGCCGGAAACAAGGCTTTCCATTACCCGGTCGTCTACCCCAAATGAGCTGATAACGACATTTATTTAGCTGGGCATTAATTAAAAACCGACAGCATTATGGATTGCGTTGCTAGTGCGTCCCCGTTACATCACCACGGCAGCACCGTCAGCTTCGCCGCACAATTTCGCGCAATAAAGTCACAATAAAACGGTCTCAAGCGGCACAGCATAATGACCAATTTTCCGTAAAACGATCTTCTTCGATCGTTACACCGATGCCATGGAATTTTACCTTACCCTCCCGAGAGCTCATTTGCCTGGTTATGTCGTTTCGCCGTTGAGCGTTACCTGTCGACTCACATTGCGACAAATGTCAAGTAAGCGATTAATTAAAGCTTGATTTTTGGTGCTGCTGCACCAGGCTGGAAGTGCTTCAATCTAAATGAAACCGTGACGCACCTTTTCCACGATGCGGGGTTTTTCCGAAACAACCCACTAGAGGAGGCAAACATGCTTACGCTTATTGTGTGTCTTCCCATTATGTGGAGGTTTCATCTCTCCCCGCTGAAAATGAGGCGCGCTACCCTCGGAGCAATAGTGATGTTTTATTTTTTAATCTCATTACCAAATTCCGACTCCAACACTTCAACCGAACGCCGTGGAAGCCATCAGCTGCTTGGGGTGATTAGGTGGTACGTGGAAAATCCCCCCATCCAACATTTGGCCACACGCACCGGGATCGGTTTCGAGTGAGCCCACTTGGGCATTTGCTGGAAGCAAAACGCTTTGCAACACCCGTTTGGGAGAATATTTCGCACATCATAATTACGGAGAAGTGGGTAAGTACGTCGCTCTTCGCATGCTGGGTGCATTTGTTTGATCAAGCACAAGACACAGGCTAGCGAGCGGACACGTGAGAAGAAGGTTGGCGATGTTGCCGCACGGAGGCATCCGATGGAGTCACGGTTTCGTGCAACACATGCGAAACTTCTGGCACTGGAAGCTAATTTCGTTATCAACGCTCCGGCAATCTTTGTCGGCTAGCTATGGTAAAGGTGGCCGGGATCACTTTACAATCATCTGGACGGATGTGCGAAAAACCCGTGGGGGAGGCTAGTAGCGAAACGGAGGAGTATGTAGAGTTCCTGTTGATAGGTAGGTATTTCCAGTAGTAAATAAACAAATCCTGCACGTTATGCGGTATTCCCGATAGTACATCTGAAATTGATTATTTGATCGTGACTCGAGCTTAAGACCGTTTCAGCTGGAAGAGGACTTGAAAAAGCGTAAAAAGAAGGAACGAGATTATTGGTTGTTGATAGTCAATGTTGAATGGCATCTGGATTCTGAATCCAGAAAAGTTTGGTTTCATTGGTTATTCGTGTAGCTGTTGCAATGACGACCTCCGACTAATTCGCTTCAAATTGAGAGGTCAAACCACATCTGGCCCGGTCAACTCCAGAACTCAAATTATTCAAACCACTTCAGAACTTTAAATCTAGCAATCTAAAACATGTATCCTGTATAGGCTCGGAGACATAAGTTCGTTTTCCCAAACCACGATGAAATTGTGCTTATCGTGATCTATAACAAAAATAAATTAATAATAATAATTAAGCTTAGAACTATCTAGTCCCAGGTCCAAGGAGCTTAGGGACGAATTTATAACTAATTAGAATATATTACTCTATTTTTTGATAATTTTTTTAAATAAATTTGACCAATAGGCCACATTCGCCACGATCACAGTCTGTTGCATGCTTATTTTTTTCATGACCGTACCCTGTGCCATAGTCTTTCATGTGATGCGGATTGCATAGCATAGGCGCATTTGGCTTTAAAAGGAGCTTTTGCGCGAGGAAGGCAAAGCAGCGATAACATATTTTTAAAGCATTATTTAAAAATCAATTATATACATTTTTTGAGTTTAATGTACAAAACATGAACTTCACTTACTCAACTTACTTATTCGCTTGACAACTTTACGTAAGAGGTTTAGGCATGCACGATTTTACGACCGACCTACCGACCGACCGACTTTATTCAGAGGTGAGATGAATTTTATTTCAACGGAGCTAGTAAATCTCATGTAAAAATGAGTAAAGCGTATATTAAAGCCATGTCACATGTTGGTGTGACAGGAACAAATGATATACTTTAAAACCGCCTTTTATTTCATCGTCCATTGGCAAGTTGTATCGCTCTGGCAACATATACTTCCTCCCCGGGCGGTTTCATTTAGTTTTCATCCAGTTACTATATCCCGAGCGAGACACGGCCACACCGAATACCTTATGGGAGAAGATTGAAATTAATTAATCTGCTTTAATAATTCATCGTTATTATGAGAACACTCAGGGTTCCGTCGACGACAGTCGGTAGTAGTTAGGTGAAACAGGATTAGTCCACCTCGACATTCCTCTCGCCTCTCACAATGCTCCCTTGGCGCTGTAGGTTAGTAAATGTGCTTTGATTCTAATTAAAGTATAAGCTTCTCCTTGTAACGCTGGCCTGCTTTAGCTCGGGTGAGAAAATAATATACCAATATGGGCACAGCGAGTCTAGGGATGCGTACTGGCCCAAGGATAGTTGTTTCACACACCCAAACCCACACAGTCGTTTGCGTGTAAATTTTATTTGTCGCGCCACATCCATCCATCCATCGTCGGCGCTTGTCCAACGCGTCACAGGAAGTAAGCGACGGAAACGGGTAGCTACAGTGCGCAAGAGAAGCTTTCGGGATGAAAGATAATACGAATGGACCAGCTGTCTCATAATTTTGTTGTTTCAGCCATGTTTCGAAGCATGAAATTCCGTCCCGGCAAACCCGGTCGACTGGAAAACTCGTGTCGCAGTATCCCCGGGAGACGGCACAGAACCGGCAGACCGTTCGGACTGTATCTTGCATACCCTTCGTTGTCCATGCTCCATGGTCCGATGGCGGTGATAGCGTTTGGTTGAAGTTGAAAAGCATTTGTGTGTGGGTCTGTGTTTGGTCCCTAGTACGGAGGAGACTGAAACGAACTGTTTACCAAAGCACCATTCGGCAAAAGGTTTCGCTGGACGATAGCCCAACCGGCATGACTTCCGCTTCCGCTCATCCAGGGTAGTCTCCCATCATCCTCACTGTTGGGGCGTATAAATTAACGCACCAAATTATCGTCCCGGAAAATCATCCACCACCGAGGGCACGGGGCTATTCTTCGGGTGGGCAAGAAGTTCGGAGAAAGAAGAAAGTTTCTGGAGCCAAGTTTACCAAAGTGTTAGCAAACGAAGGGCAAACAGCATTAGCCCGGGTTCGGAAAAACCAAGACAGCAAATTGCGGCTCAAAAAACGGCTGGGATGATGCGTGTGCGGCAGTGTCGGGGTGTCTTTTCGGGCGTAAATGGTCCTAAAACGAAGGTGTTTAGCAGTGTCGAGATAACGGAGACTTTTGGGCAAATATTTTCTGAGCAATTTAGCATGTTAAATACGCTCGGTGTATCCGGCTGGGGCCGACTGGTAAGAGAAGTAAATAATTTATCGCACGAGCGTTTCCAATGCCAGTCGATAAATGTCCTACCGTTGATCATGATTTGCTGTAAGCTTGTATTTTCTTTCGTTAGCGAAATATTTGAACAAAGAGATTGGGTAGATAATGTAAAGTATTCACACAAATATAACTACCAGGAGAGCATCCACGGAAGAGGTAGCACCTGGTAATTTTGCCCGCCTAAAGGTATGCAATGTTTAAACACTAACTTTCCATACAAACCAGCTGTTTTCAGATTGCCGAAAGTTAGTGTTTAAACATTGCATACCTTTCGGCGTTTTTCGTGCAAAATTGCTGTACTAGGTGCTACCTCTTCCGTGGATGCTCTCCTGGTATCGGAAATCTGAAAACAATTGTGAGCGCGGGCAACGGTATTGTACTTTTTCGCAGTGACAAGCTGATTTTGTCACTTGACAAATTTGTCAGCATTTTGTCAACTCCCATGGCCCTGCACCTATTGAAATGTTCCTCGGTGGTGGAAAATATCGTGCCGCATACTACCAAAAGCAAACCACAAAATGTGAATGCCAATCGTGAAACTGCGGCGGCAACTCTGAATAGTGCAGCCCGTAGCAGACAAAGGACCTTTAAAAATGGGGTCGGAAAGATGCGGAAGCTGCAGGATTGGCATTGTTGCACGTGGGGAGGTATTCATTTAGGAAACAGTGGCATTACACTGCTCAATCATTACTCTCTGCGAGACGAAAAGAAAATCTAGCTGCATAATGGCTTTTGTTAGCACCGAAAACATAGCCCGGATAATGCCCAAGGACACGAAAAAACGGATGTTTTTTAATGTCTATCGGGGTAAAGGTTGGTTCTTTATTATACATTATGCAAGGGAGTTTTATGGTGAACGTGATTTCATTCATTTATTCGACAACGTGTACAATAAGTAGGAAGGAAAGAAGGTTAAAAACAATATAATCCACCAAGAAGGCAGGATGAACGCTGAGCATATAAATAGTACTTCCTTAATAAAAGAGAATAACAAGAAGAACGTTCACAGAAACCTCTTCTTTTTCGAGACATCAAAGAATTTGTTCATGGAAACTATGCCATTTAATGAAAAACATCCGCAGTCTGCTGTATAACTATCGTAAAATATGGAATGTACCGAAAGGAATGATTCTGACGATTACATCTCCAAGATCTTTCCTTGTTTCATCTGCACGCATCACACAAGTGATGACTTTAATGTTTGGACGTGGATTTTCCGCCTTTCTTTAGAGCTTAAAGAGAGTTGGGATTTCCTTTTCGATGACGTCGATGTCTCCAGCGGTTGACACGTGCTCAGAATCAATGAAGCCATCTTCGAATTCCGAGCACACCCAGTCAGTTCGGTTGGGACCTCCATCAAGAAGCATCGAGGAAAGTGAACGAGATCTAGAACACAAGTCAAAATCGTGTTGATCGAAGGGAAATTTAGTCGTGGAAATGCTTTTTCTTTGAAAAGCGTACCAGGAATGCGTACCTTTTCGCATGTGCCTTTGCCGGGATGTGCCTTTTACCCAATGTAACCTGAGTGAGTAGGGAACTGCGTGTGAGAGGAAAAAATTATCCATCTGGTCCAGTTTGGTACACGAGGTCGCTCGTACACGTACGAGCTTTTGACGAAGGATAATGCGGTACATAAAATCCTGAGCAAGGGTGTTTAACCGAACCGTTCATTAAAATCAGATACGCTGGGGTAAGGTTAGGAATCTTTTTTGTTGGGATGTAGAGATTGCAATAAACGGTGAACAAATGATGAAATGTCGGTTCGTTTCCTGTGATGCATGACGCTTTGATTGTGGGAATTAGGTAGCTATTACGGGCTATGGATGAAAGACTCTCGACGAACAACAGCATGCTAACGGAACTTTTTAATTAACGTGTAGTAAGAAAATGCCGCCTTCAGGACCTGTAACAGGGGAAGCAGACCACATATCTCAACCATGAATGGATAGTAACATAAAGTTCAAACTACCGTGTAATACGTTTCCAGGTTTAACTCGTACAACTTCAAACCCGTCAAGCGTACCGGGCGCTGGGCATTCATCAGGATAATCAACATGCGGCGGCGATAGGAAGCTCCACACAGATGCCATGGAGATTTCCACAGAGCGTCACCCACCTTCAAGCCCTGCAATTGACAATGAAAATCCTATGTTACTTCCACACTCACAAATCAGAACATAAATCAGTCCACCAACCATCGCGACCACCCATCCACCCGTACCTGGTTCATGAGCATGTGTCCGAGAAAGCAGTACAGATACAGTTCCGTCATCGTGAGCATAAAGTACTCGAGCACATTAATTAATTTCATTGTAGACAAACTTTCCTGGAAAAAAAGGATGGGTGACGAAGAACAGCGCTAGTATGTGAGTGGAAAATACTTTGCAATGAACTGGAAATTCAAGTGGGTTGAACGTGTGGGACGGAGAACAGTAGACAAATACACTAAGGGTGCACGTAATGAATGGATGGAATTTTGATTGGATTTCTTTGGATGGGACGAGGAAGGTGAGAAAGGAGGAAGCAGGATTTGAACAGAGAAAACAGGAAGCTTACCACCGTTGCCATGAAGGCGAGGAAGCAAAGCAGTAGTAGGATCTGGAACAGTTTCAACAGAATGTATGGATGGTAGCAGTTTTCCAGCAGTCGACAGAAGCGGAGAAGCAGTAGATGATGCTTAATGCAGTCCTCCAGAACGCAGGTTAGCTCTGCCGAGAGCTCCATGAGATACCGTTGGGATGCGGTTAGTTGGTCGAGCTTCGAAACGGTTCGAGTAGCCTGCACATTCTCAAGATCCTCTCGGAACACTTCCTGCAGGATGTACTCGCGAGTGTCTATCTCGTGGTTGTCTTGGTAGTGGCGAAGCTCTGTTCGGTAGCCTCCATTCAAGATCATGGCCGACTGGCAGATGTTTGCTAGACTGCAGCACAGCATATCGAACTGACTGCAGGTCATAAACACCAGCACCATGAAGAGTGCTCCGGCCAACCCATACACAAGGCTCACCTGCAGTTGTCCAAGCACCTGCAAGATGTAGGCCAGTTCGTACATCGGAGACTGCTGGACGTCCACCGGGTACCAGCAGGGAAAGGGTAGCGTCCGCTCCTGGGACAGAATCGGATAGATTGCCCAATGCATCGTGCCCAGTACGCAGATAACAAGCCACCAGAACTGGTACCGGTTGGTAAACCGCATGGAGGAACTGATCGAGATGTAGTGGACACCGGCGGCGGACCGCTTTCGGAAGTGTTTCGTCGTGAACTCGTACAGCTGCCGTATGTTAGCTTCGTACAGTCGAAGATACGCGCCCAGCGCCGTCAGGATCGAGTAGATGCTGGTAGTGATCAGCGTAAGAAACAGCTCGTCGTAGCTTAAATTGATCGTCAGAATCGACACGATGTGAAACGCCGCTATATGCACGCAGACGAAGAACCAAAACAACATATAGCACGAATTGATCAGCTCCGAGAGTAGATACCGACCGCGCAGATACTTCGGCAGATAGGGATTATAGTCCGTTGGCCACAGGGCCACAAACCGCAATACCCGTTCGAGCATCCGGAAATTCAACGACAGTGTCTCACAGCTGGACCGCAACGTCATGCTACCGTAAGCTGATGTCTTACAGAAACCCAAAATCAACGCGAGAACGTTCCTTTTTATCACGGGCCCAGCTTTATGACTTTCCGATCCGAAGAATCTACGCTGGTAAATATATTTGCCTTAATTATTTATTCCTTTTCACGGAGCGAATTTCAACGGTCCTTCTCGAGTCAGCTCAGTGGGCATCCTTCCGAGGGGGTGGTATATGACTTGGCGTGGGTATTAATTGTCAAATTATGCATGCATAATTTAAGGGGTCAGGTTTGGATCGTGCTCGGTGCCCGGAAGGTTCTTGGAGGTGGTTAAATGGTCAAAATAATCCTCTTCGGTGAGGTTCCCCCTTTAACGGGAAAAGGGTTTTCCGGAGCCAAAGGTAAGAACATAATTGAGGAAAATTGGAGTCAATAAATGCTTTTCAAAATGGCCCAAGACATTTTGAATACCTTCATATTGAACCTTTTAAAGTGGGCTTGATTGGAGCAATTTTGGGAGACCGTCGGTGGAGAACCTTTCGTAAATGAATCATAAAACTCGTTAACTCGCATGTGATATTTTTTACATGTTAACTGTACAAATGAATAGACACACATCTCGTGAAATTCCTTTTAAACAAGAAAGTCTTTAATAGCAATACGCAATACAACAAACTGTAACAAAATTGACTTTTTTTTGCTTATATTAATGAGTAATCAGGAAAAATCTCAATTCTCGTACGAGAGCGTGCAAAACAAAACGAGGAAAAGTAAAAGAGCGGATCAATGTGGGTCAGGTGCAGCTCCACAAATGGAGTGTCCCGCGTCGCACATTATGCCCAGCCCCGTTAGGATGGAATGATCGCTTTCCGTTTCATTTCCTTGAGCATCACTAGCGGCAGACTTTATAAGTCTTGAAATCTTTAGACAATTCTCCGAATCGAATTCAAAGCCTTCTCGCCCCCGTGGACCGGAAGTGGGCGAAAAGGAAAACGCTTTATGGGGTGGGAAGGGAGGGGATATACAAATGAGAATTAGGATTTTTTCGTTACTAACACTACACGCAAAAAAAACATGATTATGTGACGTAGATGAAGGGTTGAAAAATAAATGGGATTGGAGGATGGATTCTTTTTTTTGATTCTTTTCGTTATGCTCGTGCTCGTTCCGTACCGGGTGCTGTCCATAGCTGTACAGTGGGCAAGCTATGCGAGAGAGCCACGGTACCGGAAGATTCACACACTTGATGAGATGATTCGAAGCGGGTTCATGACGTAGCATCGGTGGATGATGGGTTGGGTTGGGTTTGTTATGGAGAAGATGACTGGCTTAATCGATGGTCAGCTGTCGGAAGGTACCGTCCATGCCGAACAGCTCATCGGCCGTCTTTGGTGCGCCCGGTCTGAGCGATTCGTTCGCCTTGGAACCTTCCTGCTCCTTGAACCAGGCGGTGTATTCGCCCATCTTGGCGCGCCACGCATCGTTCAGCTCCTTGCACGAGCCGGCATCACCACCGTACTCGCTCGGCAACATCGCCTTCGGTACGAACTTGTACAGATCCTCGATGTTGCTGTGGATGTGGATACGCTCGCGGATCTTCTCCTTCAGGAAGGGCTTCACGAAGTTGACGATCGTGTCGACGATCGGCGACACGTTGATGACGTGCACCTCCTTCAGCTTGACTGGGTACGCTTCCTGCACGCAGATCAGGAACTTCTTCACCAGTCCCGGCGTGAACTTGGCGAAGTGCGTCGGGGTGGCAACGCTCGCATCCAGCACGTACACATCACCAGCAACACCGACCGACTCCTCCGCCAGACGGATGTCACCGATCATCAGCGTGGCCTTCATCGACTCGACAACGTTCGGGGTGGCGATGTCCTTATCGGTACCGCGCAGCATCACCACACGGCATCCATTCGGGGTCAGACCCGGCAGTGGCGGCATATGGCTATAGGGATAGGGAGTGGGATGGGTTCGGAGTTAGCACAAAGTTCCAGAGCTGCCACCAAATCACACCACTTACATCACATTCAGCACCTCGGCCATCTCCGCACGGCTCACATCACGCTCGGTGAAGAACTCCGGCACGGCATTGCGCATGGTGTAGTACATGTCCAGCTTCTGCTTGACGCGCTCCAGGCTGAACTTGCAGCCACGCAGGAAGGTGCGCAGGCGGGCATCGTCCATATCCTTGGGCAGATGCGGCTGCTTGCCCAACCATTCGCGGATGATGCCAATGTCGCGCTCAATGTCGGCCGGGTTCGCTGGCTCGCGCAGCTCCTCCTTGATCTTGGCGCTCAGTTCACCGGTCGGCTGGATCAGAGACATCTGTGTTGGTGGTAAAGGCGATAGACAAATCGCGACAACGTACTGTTAGTTTCGTTCGCTTCAATACGTTGGAGATTTCCAGACACCTTAGCAGCATCATTAGAGATATCTTCATACGGATTAGATTAAGATGTTGATCATGCAGAGGCGAATAATTAAGACTGACTTAAACACATCCAGCTCATTCCCCCCCTCCATTGTAGCGTGCACAATACTCGTGTTAGCCCAATATTAGACTGCATAATGCTCCGAAAGCTGCCTTCGTGATGGCTTTCCTTCCCGGGAACGATGGTTTTTGCGGTTACTGGTGGTGGAAGCAATTAGCTCATCACGCGACTGCTTCCTGTGCAGCAGACCGACACATAACATAGACGTGGTAGATGGTAGCCGCCCAGTCAGCCGGTCCCGCTCAAGCTCCGAAGCCATTAATTACGCGCCAAGCCAAACATACGAACCTAAAGCATACGGACCGAACCTGCCAGTCTGAAGCCCAGTGCCGGGAAATCGCGTTCGAATGGTTCCAATTACGTGCGGCTTTCGGTAACGCAACGACCACACCGTGCTGTACTGGCTGCATCCTTTACCCGTAAGAAAATTCGCCCGCTGCTTGGTCACGGGCTCGTGGCTGAGAGCCGTGTGTGGGCATCTCCGAAACAAGCTTCCAGCAGCTTGCTGGTGCCGCAACACCAACCAAAGTCGCGCTCATTGAAACGAAACCTGCTCAGCAACACAACTAGTGGACCGCCACAGTGGCTTCGCTGGCTTTCGGTTGGATAGGGCCCGCGTCTTAATCAACGCTGTGGACGCATCCATAGGCGAAACCTTTCCAACTGTGCCCTACTGTGTGCGAGATGCCATTTCTTGGTAGTTGTGTGCTGGTGCGATTTTATGCAATCGTGTTTTCGCATCCAAGGGAGGGAGAGTTAAACAGATGAAGAATCAAAACTAGAAACAGTACCCTAAACAAGGGCAGTCATAAAACAAGCAAACATACCGAAGTATGAAGCAAGCATAATAGCAGCATGGTAGGAGGAAAAAAAAACCAACACCAACACACAACCATCAAACAGGTAGCTGCAAACATCGCAGCATGCCGCGAAAAACCACGATCGCGCAATGTTTCCGCGCGCATTGGAATGGGAAAGGCGTAATGCTACAAACCCTACCTTGAAAAAGCGTTGCAGCAATTATTCATGTAACGCTAGAAAGCTGTCGAAGTGTGAAGCCTGAATCGGTTCGGTTCGCACACTTCCATTTGCGATACATTTTGCATGAGCTGCTTAAAGTTCAACACTAGTGCTAGTGGCGCTTTTGACAGCTCTCAAAACGTCACTTGGTGAGTTGGCGGAATCGAACACGTGGCGAGGTTTTTGATGTGATACTTCTCACCACGCGTCATGCCCGTCGTGAAGGTTAGCTTTGTTTTGCTTTGGCGTAGTAATTTGCTTGCGTTCATTTGCATCGGATCGGATGAAGATATTACTCAACCGTTAGCGCACCGTTATTTGTGTTTACTCGTCGCATTCTCCACACTTCAAACATCGTTTGTAAACCTCTGCGTGGCCTTCTGGCTGATGTCTAGGCCGTATTATTTCACGCATGTGAGTATGTCCCGTTTCTAATCTTGGTTAAGCAAATATAACCACCGGTTTTCATCGTCCGGCCAGACCTCACCCGTCATTCGCCCAATTTATTTTCGCTGCATGCCGTTGACATTGACTTTCGAGCAGGTTAGCTCAGTGATGGACGGTCCTGGTCTGCAGTGGGCAGGATACACAAAAAATGGCTCCAAGCGTATGCAAAAAAACGCAAACCACCGCACCGCGGCCTACGTTGCGGACTGTTGCCATATGGACTGGAGAAATGGGAAAGATATTTTGGACTGCGGTTCGGTAAATTAGATTATTAAATCAATGTCAACACGAATATCCCCCGGTGGGGTGGGCAGTCGGAATCTAGCGGACTGTGAAGTAGAAAAGCTTTTCGTCGATCTTTCCGACAGGGTCCGAGTCCAACCCGTGTCAAAGTTGAACGAGAGAGCAAAAAAACCCCGGGTTGTCCAATCTTATCAAGAAAACCTTGAGAAATAAGGCTGACGGGACCTTCAAATTTAGTCACTCGAGTCTTTCACACTGTGAGGGGTCTTTTTTTTGAGTTTCATGGAACATTTACTCTTAATAGGAGATGGTGCAAAAAAACACCGAGTAGAAACAAAACTAAATTATCATTAATGCTATGTTATTTCTCATCGTTCAGCGTGAATTGCGCCAGTTTTGGACAGTGTGTGACGAAAGAGTGGGCTCCGTTCGTCGGGGAAGGTGGTACACTAGGAAGATACATATAAAACAAACGATGACGCAAAGCTGTCGTGGCGGTTTGAGAAATAATTTCAGCAAAAAGATTTATTCATCTACCTCCGCTTGAGCGGTTGGGCAATCGGATCAAAACTACGGGGTTGGAGTGGAGCACTTGGCCCAGCAGCACGCGTTGGGTTAATTTGAAGTTTTATTACTGTTTCATAATCCACCACGTAATGCTGATTGTTGGATGATCGTTAAAGACGCGAAGAAAGAAAAAAAACGGACAATGAAATAAATCTCCACTACGTACAAAGCGGTGAAAGTAAACAGTCGAACAACCCCCAAACTACTGCCCGCGTTGAAAGGGGGTAGTTTTCGAATTCAAACGCTAGAAAGCTTCTGCCTTTCTTAAACCATCCTCATCGCCACAGATGGCTTTGAGGTGGCTATCGAACAGCAAGAAAGCGTAGAAAATGCGTCGGCCGCCTCTTCTCCTTCGCTTCAGTAATGTTTCTTTTTATCGGATTTAATTATCAACTATGAAAAAATCGTACTGAAGCAACGATCTGTTTTCACCTCTCTTTTCTTACTCCAGTCTCCAAGGGGTTTTTTTTTTTGCTGCACCGTACCAATTCTATCCGTTTTGCCGGCCAAACGCAATTTACTCCTTAATTAACACCCCCAGGAAATGGTTCTCTTAATTTTTCTCGCCTGAAGTGGCTATCACTGCATTTCAGCACCTATTTTAGATCCATTAGATGTAGAAGCGCTCCGGCGCGGCATACCCGGATGGCGAAAATAAGACCACTGCAACCGCGAAAAAGTTTTCCGAACGCCAAAAGGGATGATCTACACAATCCGGGTGGTTGCCGACCCCCGTTCAGGCTGGAGTGTTTTTTTCTTTTTGGTTTTTGAGGTTAGGGAAGCTATTAGGCGGTGGTGGCATTTTCGTATTTGGTGGATAATGAAATGAAAGGGTAGCTGAGGTTTGAACCGCCCGTCAATGAATATTTGAAATTTTCATTTTAAACCTTCAAAACCCATCGTGACGGTTGAGATGAGCTGGGAAAATCAAACAGTACAGCACTCATGTTTGATTCATGCAATTCCCTCACTGTCCCAGAAGGACACTTCACACACAGCAGCGAATGTCTCTCTCTGTCTGTATGTGTGGCTTTGTGTTGCATAAATCTTCCCAAGGGCTTGACGCAGTTGTCCGAAGGCCGAAGGGTTCATGTACGCAAGGGCAGAAACCAACAAAAAAATGTATAAAACACAGAACCCCATCATCAAAAGGATGACAACTAGGTTAGGTTCCGATGTCTAGCTGGCTGGCAGCATCCGTATGGTTGTTTTTTTTTTCCTCCTGCGGAAGATTTTCGTCCGACGACACCAAGGCGATAACGGATGTGGTAAGCCAAACGGGAAAAAGCACTTACCTTAATAGAACGTGCAAATGGCGGGCACTAGGTTAAGGGAATCTGTATGCGTGTGTGTGTGTGTGTGTGTGTAGATGAATGGAAGGAGGATAGAAATAGCACGCGGTGGAAAATAGGGCGACTGCCTCCGAGAAACAAAACTGAGAATGTCTGCCGTACACGGTGTGCGACCACGACGAATGTAATGCCGGAGCTTTCGTAATATTTTCTACTTGCACTTTTGCTGGTACGCTTGAAGCTCCTTACAGTTTTCGGTGTGCATATGTCGTTGGGCCGGGAGGGGCAATGTCTGATGACGATAATGATGACGATAGAAATCGCCGAGCTCGGTGTGTAGCCGGGGAGCGCCACAGTACTGACCAGCGTGTAGGCCTGGTGAAAGTTATGCAACAAGACCTGTGAGGGCCTTTGCTTCGTCTCGCTTTGCGCTCGAGATACTCAAGATATTCAGCGGCTGCATGACTCGTGGTACGTAATGTAGCCATTTGTTCGTTTTGGCATCCCGTACCGAGGGGCGTAAGTATAGCGAGCAAAAGTCAATTTCGAGAGAAAAAAAATCACACCCCTCCTGTACAAGAGACTTTCGGAACTTTTCGAAGCCCTTGGAGTGGACATACAACTCCCGAGCGGCTTTTCATCGTGGGATTTATTCGGTCACTCATTCTATCGTTTGCCTAATGGAGCTGTTGAGCTGTTGGGCACTTGATGACCCTATTTGCTAACGAATGAGACATGCATTGAAATGTGGGGGGGGTGATGTGGTGAGTGTGGCTTGATACGGGAGAAGAAACCTTGATGAAAGGCCATGAAGTGGTCTGCAGATGATGCTTCACCTTTGGCTAACGCAACTGTCAATGAGAGTACCGCCAATGGAGGCATAAATATTTTGGGTGCAGAACTTCCATTTATATGCCAGTGTGTGTGAACATCTCTATATACAAACGTGGTGAGATTTATAACAAGTTGGCCTTTTTCTGAAGTTGCGTTATTAAAAGGTACGCTATTCGTTGTTCTCCGCATCAGGGAAATAGTTTACGAAACTTCACGCTTGTAAATGCACTCCCCAAGGATATGCAGCGAAAGCATCACACTCTCGTTAAACTACAAGACCAACTTGGACCAGCAACCACACCACAAGAGCATGCCGTCAAAAGCAAGACCTTATCCAGCTGGTCCAGCTCACCGGACATAGCAGCAAGTACTCCTGCAACTCCCACACTAAACAGTGCACAGCGCGGCGTGTAAAGCATTCAGCATACCACCACCAAAAACGCCAACGCTTTCAGAAAAAGGTCCATCGCTGTAAACAAGTTCCCGACCAGGATGTTCCTATTTAAATTTATGATAGTTTGCAATCTCTCTGCCAACCTTTTCGAGCGACGGCTTTTGCAAACCGGAGCCCGTGTCCGATCGATATCGTTTTCGCCGGAGCTTTGGTGCAAGTTATTTTGCTACGTCCATTTTGGGATGATTTTTAGTTTGCTTTCCGTGTTGTGGTGTAGAAAGTTCTTCCCGTGGTGCTCCCTAAAGGGGGAAAAGAAAGCAGCTCTATTTGCTCTTCGTTTTGTTGTTTGCAAGATTTATGGCATTGGATTGCAAAAATTGGGAAGATGCGAAATAGTGAGAGACTTCGTAAGCTCATCCCCAAACTGCAATAACTCATGCTTTCGCAATCGATTACTTAACCGAACTCGATCGTAAACTTTGCCGAGTGTCAAGTAGAAAAATAGACGTGATTATGTTCTTTCCGGAACTTCCTCACCATGCCACCGTTTCTCCGTTCTCTCTATGGGGGCATCGAATTTCTGCATCGGCAATAACCGAAGCACGTAGCAACGCAAATATGGCATATCAGAACAATTAGGTACCGCACACGTTACGCGTTCCATTATTCGTGCAATCAATTATTCTAGCGCTTTCCTACCTGACTGGCCTCATGCATCGAATTCAGTCACGTCGATCGAACTGGCCGGTGGCATATTTACTGCGTGCAATAAATATCACGATCGAGATGGGCGAGGGGGTAGCTAGCGATGAAGTTTGCCACGAAAGCAGCTGACCGTGAAATGAAATTCTACGGGATTGTTTGTCCGTGCACCCGCTAAGCCGATGCTCGTGCACTAGTCAAATATTAATCTACAGCCGCCAGCGCTAAACGCCGGCCATCTGTTGGAAAATCATTCTCGGATGGGTGGAACAGGGCGTTGGAATAAAAATATAATTCCAACTCACCCAATTACACGCCAGCAAGCCTGCTCGGTTTGCTTTTTTTCCCGATCGATCCCAATATCAATGAAAATATGAAAGCGAACAGCCGGGAGAAGATTTTCTTTTGCTCTTCAGTGTATGTTTTTTTTCTGAAGCTCCGGTGTTTCCGGTTGAGTTAATGTTTTTCCTTTTTTCTCCCGCCTTCCATTCCTTCCTAACCGACCAAGAAAAGGGGTCAGCCACACGTACATCGGTGTGGAAGTTTTGGAGAAAATGCAGCACACTTACGGCTCGATCGGCTAATTTTTCCTTTCCTGCGCTTTTCGTTCCATTAACATTTTCTCCACCGTTCGTGGGTGAAAGGCCCCCGTTCAGGCAGGCTGGTGATTATTTCACCCAGGGAAACTCCCATCAGCGGAAGAAGCTATAAACCGCAACCACGAAATCGTAAATCGTGGAGCACGAATGGGGCCGCAAAGCTGAACGCATCTCCGGCGATCGTTTGATTGATTATCGTTCCAATTTTTTACTGCTCCGTTCCGTTATGCGGATTTGCGGGTGTTGCATTTTTGCAAGTAATATCCAAAACCAAACCAGAGCGAATACTTAATGGGTAAGAATTAGCGTACGAGAGGTTTAGAGGGGGAGTTGTTTTTTTTTTTTCGAGGGACACCTCAACAGGCACTTAGACGAATGGTAGTTACATTTTAAATTAGTTTTTTAGAAGCGTTTTTTTCTTTTGCCTTGCGTTAACATGTTTGGTTTAATTCGGTGAGGAATGAAGGGAACAAAGGTTTAGGAATGGCACCCTTAACTAACGGGGGGTTACATGCATCCCAACATTGAGTGGTTAGACAATTTCGGGGAAGGTAGTGAACCGTCCCCACTACCCCCGTTTACAGCTATTACTTGGTTACGTAGCGACCGAACGGTTAAAGCACATCGATCACGCCACCGTGGGCAGCGACCGTCGAACATACCTTCCACTTCAGGTCTGTGGTGGAGAAATTGGTCTCCTTGTGCACGGTCGGTGGCATCTTTGCTACAATCTTGCTTACAGACTACCGATACAATGTTCTTTTCGATGGTGCGTTTTGGGGGTGCGATCGTGAAAGAAGAAAAGAATTTGGAAAGATTAGAGCGAGGGCTGAATTTGGCTTGCTGGAGAAGGCGTAAATGCAAAGATGGGAAAGGAAGGAACTTTCTAGTTGGAAGATATTGATTTTTGGTAGTAAAGAGGCGATAGATAAAAGAGTTGTCTGTTGTGAAGGTATGTTTGCAACAAGTGAACGAAGCTGCGCTTACTATCACGAAACGCACAACAAAAGCGATGAAAGATACACTAGAAAGTCGCAGATTTTCCGAGGCACTTTCCATCCGGAAAGCGTACGATTAAAATAGAAAGGAAAACCCGTTCCCGGAGGGCTTCCGGTTGCACATTCGAATCGTTACTTCAACATCGCCAATTCCAAGAACACGGGCCGATTCCAGCAATCGGCAGAAACCCCCTGTTTTGCCGTACAGTATACGATCACGATGTTGCAACGCATCAACCAGACAGCACCACGTTCAGTCACTACAGTACAGTACGGTGTACACTCCGAACAAAGATGATCGATTTCGTAAGCGATTTTGCACTCGATCGGCCACCCGGTCTTAGAGGGTTTGTCACCTCCCCGAAGGGGGATGCCTTTTCGCAACCGCTAACCGGTTTTGGCGGTCCGTCGTTCACAAACTCTGCTCGTACCACTGATTTCCCGGGAAGCTTTGCCCGCTTGTACCGCTCCCGTACGCCAAAACCGAGCCGCGAGACTTTGCGAAACTGGAAAACTGTTCACTAAGGGGTCTGGTGGGTTCACTTGCTTTTTTTTGGGGAGGGCGAGACGGGGGTGGCCTGCACAAACGAATGGTTTTATGCGCTAGCGCAACGGGTTTTTGTCCCGCTGGTGCACATACCTTGAAGAATGGGGGTTGGTTTGTTTCGAGCTAAGAAATCACGAACACGAGGTTCACACTCTTTGGTCTAATGCTGCGGTGCAGGAGATCTTTCGGTTCGGTGGCTACTGCTGCTGCTGCTGCTGTCCGATCGTCCCAAAAGCGGAGTTATACGCTGGAGAGTTTGCTTTGCTAGCTTTGCACTGCTGAACCGCTGAAACCGAACTGAACGATGCTTTCGGTGCGCCGGGAGGTAATATTTAAAGAACCGCACACAGCTGCACCCTCCAGCGCACTGGTGGGGAGATCTTCGGCTAGTGAAGATCGCTCGCACTACCCCTGCACGCACACACAGTCGCAATCCCCGTGCGCCATTCGGTGCGAGTGGGATGGAGCATAATTTCGCGCTGCTAGTGCTATATGCTGGTACGCGTTTCAATTTTCACCCAACTGGCGGACGGGAGTGGAAAAAAAAAGTGGAGAGGAGCGATGGTCGGATGATGCGCGAAAAATGCATGAAGACGCAACCAAGCAACGCACGCCGGTGAATCATCGATAACATTAGCTGTTAACACCAGTGACCAACACACGCACACACGGCAGTGACCCAACCCAACCGCGACCCGCGAGGTGCATAACGCCAAGGGCTTGACATGCGCCACACTTGTACTTTGGGGCGCCGCGTGCCAAAAGGAATCCGAAACAAAAAACCCCGGCGGTTAGGATCTGGCTACAACACGGCGAGACCAGAAGCCCGTGGCCCGCAAGACACGCGATACCTTCGCAACCAAACACACACGAACACGCACCGCAGTGCGTTAGAGGAGCGAAATAGTTTTGTCATGAAAAGGGGTTGGTCGGGGGAAGGACGGGAGGGGCTGTGGAGGGCCAACGCAAAAAGGATGTTTCTAAATACGTGGTGGTGGTGGGGCTCCAGTACAAGAAGGTACCGTGCATGCCCGGGCAGATTGCGCACGCTGGTTGCGGAATTTGGAAATACCGAGCGAGCGTTTTTCTTTGTTTTCTCGAAGGGCATGCACAAATTCAATTTCCTCCGGTTGTACTGGCTGCAAGGGAGTGTTATTATCGATGTAATGTCCTGGTGTTGGAGCGTAAGGGAAGTTGCTCGGCGTGGTGGCCTTTGTCCGGACAAGCTTTTCGCGAGCTTTGCTGTACGAATGGGCTGACCTGTGAGTTGAAGTTGGTAGGGATTTATTGAACTATACATTGGGCAATTCTACATGAAAACTTGATAAAGCATTGAGTTATTAAGTGTGATTGGGTTTCAAATATGTCCACCAAGCCTGGGCTGAATTATCAAAATGTGCTAGACTTTGCTGCTATCCGACTATCCAGAGAAAACTTTAATCACAGAAAGCCGTTTAGAAAACAAATGAAATCTTAAATGGAATAATGTTAACAGTAATTCAATAGTTTGCCACAATATAATAATAGTTTGCCATATTAGAGGTTATGCTTTTAACTTCATAATATGTTCGGTCAAGTCTCGATACAATAAGCATTGTCAGGGCTCCTCTTCAAAGTCTATCACAGGACAATTATTTTTCATGGATAATTATTTTTCATGACAAACTCATCTTCATTGGACTTATGGAGACTTTTATAAGGCCGGAAGATCATTGTTAGACATACTTACGACAGAGGGCTTAGCATAAGTGAAACTCATCAGAGAAAAATGTCTAAATGTCCACTCTCCCTTATTCTTAATTATTTGAGTAGTAAGTATCGTACCGTCGGTTTCTATGTGAGTAGTACAGCACGTCGCGCATAGAACCACAAACTGAACAATAGACAGAAGTCCTAGTCTCACTAGCAAGTGGACCCTATCAACTGTTGTACGAGAGCACGAGGTGGTCGAGATGATAATGTTGAACATCCAGCATAATGGACCCAACGCGATGCGATGGAGCAGCAGTAATCATTTTACAGAAAATATTCGAAAAAAGGTAGAAATTCCTGCTTAAATTTTCTCATAAATATATCCGAGACTTATATCAATAATTCCACATTCACCGTAACTATTACATAAAATAATTAAATGCACTCTTCGTTATGACCAATTTTGAATTAGTAGAATTGTCTATCGAACATGCACTGAAGTTGAAAACTGTCTCTTCATGGAATTTACCTCAGAAACACCAAGTGTATGTTTGTAAAAGCTCAACAGAATTTCAACTTTAATAAAGCACCAGATGACAAACATTAGCCGTTATCATCTCACCTCCATTATAGCCGTGACGCTGCTCCCAACCACATTAACTGTGAAGCACCATGTTACGAAGAAACTCATCCCCAAAAGCAATTAGCAACATATTTAGCTTAAACTGAAAGTTCTTCTTTGGGTGGAAAAGAAATAAACTCCAACGCCAGCAGAGAATGTTTTGCAATGCAGTCGAACGCAGCAGTCACCATTCTCGTCCGCACTAAGTTCATTAAAATGGCAGTATATCGCCCCCGCTCGTGACAAGCACGAAGAAAACAAGCAAGATGGTGAAGCAGCGCACCAAGTGAGAAATAAAACTTTTCCACCCAACTTCGGATGCAGCGGAACGTGGAAAACGGACACACACACATACAACAATGACAACACCTCCAGCGTTGCAGTCCGCTTCCTCGTGGGAGGGAGAGGCTGCCCGTTTGATAGAAATTTAATTGTTTTCGGTGGCGGTTCGACGTTCCTGCTCGCTGGGCTCGCCAGCCTGAAGCACACACCCCGACGCAGAATCATAAACGTCAATGATTAATTAATGCAGCGCGTGATAAAGTTTGTTCGTGACCCGTGAAGCGCGTGCATGTTACACTTTTTCGAGTTTCATTTTCGCTTTTGCGGCGCGAAACATATACGGCGTGTGGGTACGTGTGGTGGTTTATCGGCGCGGTTTGCGCGAAGATTGGTGGTGAGACTTTCGACGATATTATAAAACGAGAGTCATTTTACTTCATCGGATGGCGCGTCCTACGAGCCACACCGAAACAATCAGCTACCGTTTCATGTTTATGTGATTTTTTAATGTTTCACGGCCTCCCAAAACCGGTCCAGCGCCATCTGCCGTTGAGTTATCAATTTTATTCCAACCGAAAGCCCTACTATAATCATTTCCACATTTCGCAAGGGTGCAAATTGAGCGAGCGATTGCAAATTCGGACCGTTGTGTTGTGCTATCAATAGATTTACACATCCAAACCGAGTGCATGCCCCGCGTGCGATATTAGCAAATGCAACGCCGCACGCACGTTGCGTTTGAGGCCGTTTTTCCATGCGTCGAACTTTATGAGTCATCATCATCGTCGGTGCCTCTCGAACCATCCTGACCTGATGAATGATTCAACAGCCAAAGTACGATTTTTCGTTGTTTTCGTAATGGACCACAGTTTCTACTGCATAAAATTACGAGCGAATTGAATGATCTTCTCGAATGGACGGAGAGCGGTGGTCGATCAATGTTCACTGAATTGTACTTTCATTTTTATCTTTTCCAAGATAATTTCCCTCAATTCCCTCAGCTTAGGGCGAAATGATTTAATAGCTGCAAAGTGGTAATTTGATTGTTTTATAACGACCTGATAAGCACAATTTCGGGTGGGCTATTGAGGTGCAATCGGGGTATAGAAAGCAATTGTAAGCTTTTATAGCACAGCTGGGTCAATCATGTCATGAACACGATACCAAACAATCCTTCCACTAATTAGTATCTTTCTGTGCTCTTCTTATTACAAAAATCGCGTTGTAATTGTTTGCTTTACAATAAGGTTTAAAAGTAAAATAAAACACAGATACAAAGAAAAGCAGGGGTTTTCAAACCAATTTTCTTTGATAGAATGTCGCTCAAGACGGTATGAAAATTTAAGGCCTCCTTTGATTTCCGCATGAATAAACAAAAAAACACATTATTGTGCTCAGGTCACCTTTAAGTTTCCATTTTTGCACCTTCCACCATTGATTACGTACGCCATTTTCCGACAGAATTCCTCCGCTGAAGAAGTCTAGCTTTTCCAACGCACAAAAAAAAAACAAACAAACGAAAAGAAAATCTAGGAAGTGTTTGATAACAACACATCCATTACAACACCGCTAAGTGCAGATGTAACACCCACAATCGCATCTCGAACGATCAATCAATTTCACTCCAGCGCCGATCCGATCGCTGACGCCATTTCGCAAAACGAGCCACAGCCTCCGCCAGTCCGTCATTATTGATTACCTTTATTTCGACACATACACTCTCACACACATACACACAAGCACATGTCTGGCCCGTCTAATTGCAAACACACAGCGAGAAGGAAGCGGAAATGTACAATCCTTCGAACTTGCGTGGAAGACTCGAGTGGAAGTGATTGAACTTTTCCGAATGCAACGGGTGGACACGGTGTGGTCAAAGGCGTTTGGGAAATGGATTGTCCAGACGGCAAATCGGAAAATCCATCCATCATGGAGGGTGACCATTTGGACGCTTCACAAAAGTGAATCCGAAGGAGAAAGTGACCCCGTACACAGTTGAACTTTGACGCTAGGGGTGAGCGACTGAGAGACGTAATATAAATGTAATATTTTATGTTAATCTGTTACGGAGCGTATGTCCGTGTGCGATCTTCCGATACCACATAAAGTGGCATTTTTAAGTAGGTGTAAATGATTACTACATACCTTAAATACATTACCGATATGTTACGCACAGTTTGTTTGGAAACAAACTTCCATGTCAGCATCCACCATATCATACTGCACCGGCGTTAATCCTGCGTTAAAGCCCGATTTTCATCGGAACTGAAGTTCGCAATGGCGCTATCAAACGAAAGCCGCCCATAATGAGGTGGCTGGAGGATTTTCGTGCCTTTCAGCATTTGATTTTCAATTTCATCAACCCTCCACAATCGCATCCCATCTCTGCTTCCGTCCCTTCCCGATCGGCCCGTCTCGTTGGCTGACACGCAACGGACCGGAATTCGTTATTATTTGCCCTGTGCTTCACGATTGGTAATTACACCTGAAAGCTTTATGCTGCTACGCTATCAATTAAAATTCCAGTATCATTTTCAACCATTCGATCGTGCTTTATTTTAGCCCTCCTCCTACCCTCCCACCTTCATATCCCGCCACGTTTACGTCCCAACCGGTGCCGTTTGTATTGCTTTTATTTGCAGCAGTTTTGATTCATTTGCCCAACTATTTGCTGCTTTCTTTTTCGTTTTTCACCATTTTGACACCGTCCGTGTATTCGGCTTCATTCCTTGCATTTTTCCACCCACTTCTTGCTGTTAGTTTGGCTGCAGCAACAAGTAGTAACGACGAGCAGTGGCGTGAGTTCAGGAAGTGTGGCACCGTTTCCCTTCCTTGTCAGTGGGTGCTTCTATTTGATTGAAGTGCGCTTCAAAGCCGGGATTTGTCATGGGTGGATTTGGCTTATCGGGGATGCCGTGTACTGCTACCGGCCTCGTTCTGTTTATGATGCGCGGTAATGAACGCATCAGGAATTAAGCTTCGAGTTCGGTGGAACTGTAAATTCCACGGAATCAATAATCACTTGGGTAATTGATTCTGAAAACGTTTGATGCATTTATTGTACTATGGCTTATGATCAGGTAAGCTGTTTTCCAGTGTAGGAGCTTCATTACTTCCTGGAATATGGTTTATTGATTTTTTATGTTTTCGTTGACAATCGAATATTGTATCTGTTGGAAATTGATGTACAACTTTGCTAGAAAATAATGCCAATTCAAAAAGTTTATAAGATTCACCAGTAAATTACAAATGTCAGCAGTTCAAACAAATCATTATGATCCTATCACCCTACGAGTACTGCCATAAAATAATGCAGTAAAACTGTGTTTACTGCTGTAATAATATTTCCATTCTACTCCTATACTAGGTCCTGCGGATTGCATACTTTAGGGGTGAACAGGTTCAAGGGTATATGCTGGTAACGCCTAGTTGTATGCAATTCACATACCAAGGACAACTTTTTAATTATTTCTTACTATCGTTGATGTTTTGATTCATCCACTCCTTCGGAAATAAAATATTTATTAAAATCTATTTGTTTCTTTGCTTAAATAATTTCTCTTTCATGAGAAGCAGGACCATCCGTTCTTTCCGCGCAGCAAACATCCTTAACGCTGTGATTGCTCTTGAGAAACCCCGACCATGACGCCTACAACACTGCGAACGAAATCGAACAGCCGCCGAAGGTCACCGGTGGCGGCGATTCGATTTCCCGGCGCCTAGGGCAAGTAAATCTTGCACGCCGGAAAATAGCACCATGATGCGTAACCGGGCGCACCGGGCGGACTATCATGCACTCGCCCGATAGCCGTGGAAGCGAAATGGCATCGTGATTGCATCGGATGGAACCGAAAGGTACAATAAAGGTGCACATGATGGTAATGCAAGGCGTTGCATTAAATCGGAAACAAGGGCGAAACAAAGCAAAATGGCGCAATGGGTATAATAGTGCAGCGAAACGAATAGAGGTTATATATGGGTTGCATAGAAGGAAAGAGAAAAAAAACGCTGAAAAACTTATCATTTCCTTGCTTTGCTGTTTTACGGCGAGTTGCATGGTTGCATTACCGGTCGATAGAAATGCATTTTAACGCCCTAAAGGGAAGCACGCGTGTGCTGCGCTGTGCTATGCAGGTACGGTCGGCAATAATACTTGCACTTTAAACACGAGTGATGCGATTTATGATTCATTACAATAGCGCCACGCAGGCTTTTGTTTCCACCGCGAGGCGCTATTGTGCTTCTCGCACCTCAAAATGGAGACACTTTTTTTTCTGCTGGAAACAATTTCGGGTGGTAGATGATTTATTGTTTATTTCCCGTTCGCGAAAGCAAACCGTCCCGTTCCGGCCGCGCCGCGAACTTCCTCTTCCGTGGGCCCGCTTGCTAACGAGATAATTATACCCGATACTGGAACATTGGTTACGGTCTGGCGCGATTTGCCTCAGCGTGCACGTGTGCGTCTTTCCTGTATGTGTGTGCATGCGTGGGTAATGTATGGTGATGATCGCAGCTGTGCAGCTTCCCTGGGCCTGGTGATGTGCGGTGGCCAGTAAACCCCATCCCATCCAACCGAAAAGACTGGCAGGCGCATCAAGCTACGCATTCGGCGATGGTAGGTAACGTTTCTTGATGCATGAAAAGCTTCCTTCGATGCCGTGCCGTGTGGCCGTCGGCTCCTGATATAACACATGTTTATGATTTGTTCATTATTCGAGCAGTATGTTCATGAGGCACGGGCCACACCGTATCGGTCGTGGCCGGCTTGCATATGTACCTTCTCGGGAAGCAAACAAAATCCACTAATAGATAACTGTAGCATTCGGTTGCCCCCGCGAAGCTTCGTGACGCAATCGGTGTGGAATGGCGAGGAAAGGAAGCGCGAGAGGTGGAATAAGGAGGATAAGTTGGAGGAAACAAGAAAAGCAAGGGGTAGCGTTTTACGTCATTTGGACAATTTTACTACGCCGATAGTGCGTTAAGGCAGGGAGGCTTTTGTTCATCTTTACATCGCTTTATTTATGGTCGTACTTGTCTTTCCTGGTAATAATAACCCAAGTGTTATTTCTGGCTATTTAGGAAGAAAACACAATCGAGAAGCACAGAATAGAATAGCAAATTCAATAGAGTTAAGGTTGTTATAGCACGAATTAATTGTTCGTCTTCAGTCATACAAATCATGGCAGAAGAATTCATGCTGGCCAATAAACGTTTTATTCCCAAAAAGAACTAAATATTACAAGCAGAGTCTTACGTAAGGAAATTGTAATAAAAGCGCCTAAAGTTATGCAACGTATTTACATTGCATGTTTTTACAACAACTTTGCACCGAAAATACGTTTTTAATGCTTATCAAGCTCCCAACTGATTAAACTTATCGAAGAAACTCAGCACTGGACGTATTGTGACCATAGCATTCGATTTCAATATAGCAGAGCACGTCTTTGTAATGGTTCCAGTGATCTTACTGAGCTCGCAGCGCTTGACTCGAATTATCGATTTCAGTGATAGCCACCGAATGGTGGATACCAAAGAAAACCCATTAAATTCACAGAAAATTATTGCACTCGCCTGTGTAGAAATCAGCGGCCAGTTAATTGATGCTGGAAGTGACGACGACGCACCGTGCGTACCATTTCGCGAATGCAATTTTCCCATCCAACCTCCCTTTTCTTTGCCTTCCACTCTTCGGCACACATACGCAACGCATCCGAAAGTTGCATTTTCGCAATTACATTTCCTTTCGGGTCGAGATTCGGGTGAGCAATTTGGGCAAGAAAGAGTTTTGCTTCGAAGTGGTCGGGAAAGTTTTCACCCCCGAAAAAACAAGGCAAAACGGACACGAAATAACAGCAACGGGGAATGAAAATCCGTGCCACTGGGGCCGTTAGCGGATTCTTTCGCGCACGCCAGTTGATTGTTTCGCTTGGATGGGATGGCTTGCGAATTTTTAGCTAATTTATGCATTTTCAAATTTTACCCAAGCGGACGGGGCGGGGTGTTTTTTTTTCATCCGTTTCCGTGAAAACATGCCACTGCCACATAGCTGTAGGTTTGAGCCGACAAAGAAGATTTAACTTTATTTAGCGCAAGTGAACAACACGAAGAAGAACGCAGAATGGTATGTAAAGATATTAAGCGACAATTTGGTTGAATGAAATTTGTCGAGATCGAGATTCTTTTGCCAGATTGAGGATTGAGCAAAGAAAAAGGAAGAAACGAGAATTAATTACCATTCTTTGGATGGAGATAGTTTATGCTAATTTCTCTACTTTATTCATTTCACGGACAGAGCTTCTTGTAGAACGCAATGAAAACGATTCTTATTGCTTCTTGTCCAGTGGAGGATCATCGTTGTTTGCATACAACAACACGGCGAGGCCCTTGGCGACCGCCTACTCCGCCTACCGTTTGATCCGCCACTGTTCTTGTCATTCGATTGCCCGAGAAGAACTCCATTTTGAGTTCCAACCATTAGCTAATAGCGTTACTGAAATAATCTACCCCGATGACGTTTCCTACCAGATGGCGCTACGCTTGGATGCTGGATTTCCCATTTGTGAGTAATGATTCGGATTTTTGATACATTTTTGTACAAACAAAATCGTAACGTGAGCTAAGAAACATTTGTACTCTTTATTGTTTCACTACTATCATAAAGGTATGTTATGAAAGGCACAAACAGTGCTTGAAGAGAATGAGTCAAGCGAGCCCTCTCTTTATCCAACCGAGTCGTTTTTAAGCACTTTCGTAGCCGTTTGCCGACGTTTCCTTCCATCAAAAAACAAATTATGTTGTTTCCATCGTTCCGGTGTAACGGTTTGTAAACCATAGCAGTAGAAGTGTGCTAGGGGCTTGTGCACAGAAAACCCAAACCGTGTGACCATTTGTTTACTTCAACTGCACCAACACCATGAAGTAGGTGACGACGGCTCCGAGAACCTGGTTGGAAAGGATGAGCGTAAAATGGGAGACACACAGAAGACACACACAGACAAAAACGTTAGATCAAACATTAGATCAAACACTCGATGTGTTGCGGGAAGGATTTGCTGAAGCTCGCACATAAACCAGACGATGACTTCTAGCACTCGTGCCGTTTTCCACGCACACGACACCACTTACCGACGCAAACAGATCTAGTGAAACGGTGAAAAACTTGGCTCCGGAAATAGTCATCGCCTTCTGGCACTGCTGGCAAACGATCTGGACGAAGGTTTTTGCCTCCTCGGAACCGTCGTACCAGTGGCACGAGTAGGCCGCCTCCATGACGGACGAGCTCTGGGCCGAGATTGAAATGGTAAATGAAAATAGTGACGCACTGATATGGCTTTGTGATGCAAATATGATGGAAATGTGGAAAGCGTACCTCCTCGATGAGACGATTGCCGAAGATGCAGAACAGGAAAACCTGAGCCAGAGCGTAGCACAAATATCCGATTACGGTCAATCCGTACACGTTGACACCGTCAATTTTGGTTGCCTGGTATGCGAGCAGCGTCAGCTTGATGGTGGAGGTCAGCATGTGCAGCAGCAGGGCGGGTCCGTACGTATCTCCGATGGCCGAAACGAGTCTGTGTTTAGGCGCAAAGACGAAAAAAACAGAAGCCATAAAGCAATAGGCAATCAAAGTGGAGAGCTTTTTTCTATATTGGAGACTTGTTCCGTTCCCGAGTCCTCATCCTCTTGCTGGCTCAATTCGAACCGCTTCCTTGAATACTTGCCGGAAATTGAATGTCGCGCAACGGCAAATGCGCCCAGGTGAATAATAAAAATATTAATCAAATCATGCATGATCGATGGACGGGACTGTTTGAATTCAAATAAGCATAACAGTGAATCGTTTCAAACGTTTCACGACACGAGTGTGCGATTCGCAGATGGAAGACGGTTTCTTTCGCGGGAAATTGAATGCTGAATGCCGCTTATAATCGATCATTCAGTGATGGGAATCACACACTAGGCCTTCTGTTTGTCAGCGATGTGGAAATGATAACATTTGTGTTGTGTGTTGAAACATTAGAATTCGCAGAACGCACTCCACACCGTATTGTGCGATGATTCCGAGAAGAGCACCAAATTGAATTTGCTCCACATCGATGGCATTCCGGGCGGGCATTCAATGCTTCCGGTGAAGCTGTTTGCAACGTTTATTTGTTCGATGAAAATACGACAAACGGGCACATAATGGAGGATGCTGCGTATCGATGAGGTGTTGAGAACAGAAGCCGCAATGGGGCCGAAATTTGAGATTATTCAATAAAGAAGATCGTTCTGTCTGTCAGCACCATGAGCTCATAGTGAGCTGAGCTGGAACTGTAGTAGTGTAATGCGTGTAATTGTGTTATCCAATCTAGGAGCGTTCGGTAATGCGGAAATAATCGGTACGCTTTGATGGAGGAATGATGATAGCATCAAATTAAATTATTTCTACCGTGATGTGATACACGCTCTGCTATACAAGCAGTGGAAAATCATGGCGTGAAAATGGGAGAGGTACCGATCCTACTTTTTACGAGCCTGTGAAACGTATGTAATGCAAAATGCATACATTTCGGCGCATAATAACTTCATGATTTCATCATTTCATTTGTAAACAGAACTGTTGCCATTGATAATGGACAAGTCTGTATGAATATAGAATTTCCTTTCAATCGCTGCCCATTCTCTTCCAACCTGAAAAGCCCTTCTGATTCGTTGCACTCTTTTTTTGTCCGGAAGAAAGGCGAACCAAAAGATTTCAAGGGAAGCTGGCAAACAACGCCACACAATGTTGACGCGATCGTGAGAAAATCGAGAGCATTGAATTAATACACACGTTCAATGGAGCTCCATTGTGCATCCGTTTCCATAACAACTCACACATTGGGGGATGACATTCAAATCACGACGTTTTGCTGCCTGGGTTGGTTTCTGCGGGTGGGTGATGCTCTTGTTTCGGTTAAATATTGCTGCCGGGCGTGTTTGTTCAAGGTCTTCGAAACTCGCAGAGCAGCTCCGTAACGTTGAGAAAAGTCTCATCCACCTAGTAGAAGACAGCGCCCGTAATGAATACCGAAGGGCGGTCCCGGCGAGAAGCAGAGCAGCACGAAGTAGCACTGAACGATATGTTCTGAATTCTTCAGTGCAGTGCTTCCCTGCTGGGGACTTTTGAATGGAAATTGTTGATGTTTGCTGGCGGCGATGGTGAGCTGGTACACGCTGGTACAATGTTTTGTGCGGGCTCAGCGCTTTCGGGTACGTGAAGATGAAGCTTTCCCGCACCCAGCGCCACTCGAGAAGGGATTTTCTTTGCTTTTGGCGTGCTCATTTTCTGGCTCGTTTCGATTGCGTAATGCCACACGGCTTACGGTTTGCCATGCGGGAATGAAAGGTGAGAGAATGTCGTAAAAAAGTAAACAGAACAAAATAGAATGGTACTGCAAAACCGATGCTTAAATCTGTCGTACGACTCATTTTCCATGCATGGTTGGATGCTGAGCTTAGCGCGTGTTGCTTTTTACGGGTTTCCTTTACCGGGAAAACGCGTCCAATAAAATAAGAGCGAAAACCAAAAACACATTGCGGTGTGTATGTGCTGGTGTTGAGGTAAAAGAAACGGAAATTACGTCTAAACAGCAGGAACCACATGTCGGTTGTTATCGTCTCACAGCCGCACAAAGGAAGCCCCACGAAAATCCTCTGCAGAGACGCTGAATAAAGTTCATCAGTGCCAAAACAAAGTCTTAAATAAAGAAAAATATCTGAAATCCGTTGTGTCAACAAACTGGAGGATATCCCTCTTTTATATTATTGTTGAAGAATTACAAGCTAGCTGTTGGAATAAATTACTTTCTAATTGCATACCTTTGGGCGCTTGATATGCTTATTCCGCAAGCCCTGTTTCAAAACATCGCCTAAAAGTATGCAATTGGTGGTTCAAGTCGTGCTCATCGTTGGGTTGCACAAGCAATTACGTCTGTACACTGCACAAAATGTGTGAAAATATGCAAAATATCATGGTTGGATGACTTTACACATTACATTTAGAAAATGAATGAAAATCTTCATTTCTTTTGTGTGCAAGGCGCCAAAGTGGCTAACATCCCAAGATGCCGAAAGTGGGTCATCGATAAGGATCTTCCGAAAACAGACACACAGCCGTATCGTGATTCGGATAACTGTTGGTTATGCTGTGTTCCCAGTGTAACCATACAAAAACACCAGTGCCAGACTCTGGCCAAGCTTTGTGTTTGTGTATATCTCTCTCCGTGCGTGTGTGTGTGCATCGGTAGGTACTATTACAAAATCAAGTCAATGTCTAACGAAATTTACAGCTGTATTAGCTGCGGCAGCTGGTGATGTTGCTGTAATCCACCAGCCGTACGGAACGAAACCCCGGACAAGTCGTCGCGTCCGGATGATTCAATTTGCAGCGGCAGTGCTGGAATCTAAACGTTTTGCGCTTTCCTTTCACGTTCGCGCTCTCCACAGGCGGTAATGGAAACCGTCAGCGATTTATGGGAGCAGAAGAAATCACAATTCCCGGTTCCTAATCCAGCCCAGCCGCTCCAGGGTGAGGTCAACCAGTTTGTTCGGCTTTTCCCGGTATCGGAATCTGGCTGCGGGAAAGGACAGCCAGTCCGAAGGGATTCTTATCGTGTCGCTTCCGTCTCGTAGCAACTCCAAGAGGTTCCCGGAGGTTTTCGATAAAATTCCGATCCTTCCCGCGCCTACCGGGATCCTACCGGCTCGCTCCGGCCCAAACACACGTACACAAAGGGCGATAGACTTCAAATTGGTGGATTGGTGAAATGGGATTTTGGGAGCTTTGTGTACCGATTTAAGCATGTTTAGCGGAAAATCGATACGGGTGAAATCGTGTAACTTCGCTCGGAACGGGAAAAAAGTCACAATAACGTATGCTTGGGGATGGGCGAAAGCCTAAGGCATGTAACCGTTTTGCAAATATTTTACGCTTTTACTCATTTGGATTGGGCTTGTTTAGGGTTGTTTGGGTATTTTTCTGCATGAACGATTTGGTAAGTATGATAGAGAGCAGCTATGCTAAAGTATATTTTAAAGTGTAAATAAGCTGTTAATGTTGGACCAAATCTGGATGTATTCAAATAATATAGCAAAAACAGCTCGTTGCGATAATCGCTCGGTACAAGCGATGTCGGAATGTACCAACCCCTGTTCTGACGGATGTGTAGACACACCTAGGGAATTACCTACCGTACGACGTGCTTGTGCCGCTCGACCCAGTACTTGATAGCGCTGCGAACCATCATTTCCTGCTTCCGGGTGAGCCCGTTCGGATTTCCGTTCCTGCCATTCTCGTCAAACGTTTGCAGCGTCGACGGTGCACGGAACTGGGCGCCCCAGTCGGCCTTCGAGCTGTAGATGCCACTCAGATCAAAGTCCTTAACGTCCGGATCCTTCTCTGTGTGGTTAGGGGGGGTAAAGCAATCGGGGGACAATGTAACAATCAACCAGCAAGCAATATAACCTCAAAATGACGTGCACGAACCACAGCGCAAAGCGAAACCGAAGCACGGAAACACAAAAACACTTCCGAGATGCAAATAGAAGCGAAAAAAAAAGAAGTAAACACAGAGGAGCTACTTAACTTGGGAGTTATGCAAAACATTGGGGAAAAAAGGTAAGAAGATTTCACAGGAGGTCTGCAATCTTTTTTAGTCTGTTATAAGAGCCACTACTCTCACTCTCTTGTTGAAATGATCACACAAATGAAACGACTTGAGAAGAGAGAGAAAAGGATTCGCTACTTCTCACTTCTTCTTCTTACTAGTCTCTCTTTCTCTCTCTCTTTCTCTTTCGATATAAGGAGCATATTTTGCTCTCTTGTTTGATGATCTCCTTAAAAATCTTCTTACATTAGTATTTATAGTAAAAACTGGAGATGCCGGGTATCGATCCCGGTACCTCTCACATGCTAAGCGAGCGCTCTACCATCTGAGCTACATCCCCACGCGATACACAGCGATCGCTGAAAGGCCTACTAAAGCTTCCGTGTGGCCTACATTCATTCGCATATATGGCAAGCAAACGAAATCCTACGAAGGAGGTGGAAAACGACATAAACACGGTAAATTACACTGGACTTAGCGAGTGTGAGCGCAAGGTGGGATAAACACTAAAGCTGATAATAAACTAGCCCCGATCGGTCTTGCACTCCCACCATTGCTGAGTGATGCCAATGCCAGTGAATTGGCATCGAAAAAAGAAGGAACAAGAGAACACACAAAACCACTCTTTTAAATCCTCATCGTCAAGTCCGTGGCAGCACGAAATGAAAGTGAGGGAGAACTAAACAAAAAAAAGCATAACTCCGTGATACACTTTTGCGATGCAAATGGGAATGGGCAACGGTTTTTTAATATGCATTTCGCGTAGGACTAGACAGGCAGGCGTGGTCTTTCCACCGTGGCCACTTTCGGGCCGAGAGCTAAACGATTTTACACAGCGATGCATCAGTCGAAGCGATATTCTGATCTGATTTGAATAAAGAATTTAAAATAATTTATAATAAATTTCAAATAACTAAATATAAATAAATAAATATAGATAACATAAGCAATCTAAAACATCGATGACGAAGCGGCAATTTCCAACAAGGATTACGTTCGTTCGTATAACTATTGCACTGCACTGTACGCAATCCGGTGGCCAATGAGCTTTACGCCCTCAACCGTCCCACGTGGACGGCCAAAGTCTATTTTTAAACTTCAATTTATTTGTTGTGTTTTATATTTTTTAGCTCTGGTTCGGCTGGTACATCCGTCCGACCGACGACGGGATTGTTTTATCTTTCTGTTTTCTCTTTCCTGTCATCTGCTCGGTACAGTGTGTTTCATTTCCGTCCTGAAAAGCCGTAGTCAGTACGCTTTAGGACGAAAAGACGAGTGGATAGTGATTTTTTTCTTCTTTCTCTCATCTCTGTTGCGCTTAACTTCCCGGTGTGCTAAGGTCATTGAGACGGACAGATAAAGGTGGAAGTGGTCCTGGTCCACCCCGCGTCATACATACCTTCGTTGATGATCAGTTCCGATTTGGAACCGGCTGAAATTGCGCGGAACAGTGCCGCCGAGTTGGGTCGGTAGGTGTCCAGTGAGGCAGAAAGCTCCATCAAGGGTCGCATGATACCCTACGAGGGAACGGGATTGACTTTTTTAATATCGTTAACACTATGTCAATAAGGATGATGTTGAACGTGCGATGGTGCTCGTGTCTGGAAGGATGGCAGTGCATAAGTGATAAGCAGAAGTGGACGTAAAAGCAAAGTAGCAACATGTGTACCATACCTTCAAATGTTGCAGCTGCTCACAGGCCAACAGCAACCACGAACAGAACATCACATCCGCGAGATTACTTTGGACCATCGAAAACAGCAGGAAGTAAATCTGTGAAGCAGAAAATGTTTGTAAAACGGTGTACCCAATCCATCAGTGAACGCAACCACCAATCGAATGGTGTTGCCCGGCGGGATGGTGGGATTGTCGGTCCATCCCGTTGGATTATCCCTTCGTCGGTATGTCGTGCTGCATCTTCAACGAGCTCACTTCCTGCCCGCGGTGCCTTACAAGGAGCGCAGATTGATGAGGGTAATATTGGAGTGTTTAGCTGGTGCGATAGACCACCGAAATCGGCCCAACGGTGCTCGCGCCGTTCCACGGTAGCTAGCTTTAGTCAAGCATGAAAAGTCCATTAAGTGCTTAAGAGCGGAAATAATATTAAAAACACCCATCAAACTTTATGGCGCTCGGAATCAGCTACGGAACTACCCTTGGGAATGGCACTAGGATATGCACTTCGGGACGCAAAGAACCGGAGCACCAGGATCTCGGGCATGATGGAATAGAAACAAACCCGTAACAATTGCTCGCCAGCAGTTTGTTTTAATGGTGGGCGGGTGTTTTCAGTATTGCTTTGTGCTAATTAAAATGCACAAACGACTGTATGAATAGCAGGGAATAAATTAGTTCGTCGACGCTGTGGCACATCGAAGGAGAATCACAGCTGTGGCAGACTTTAAAGTTATTGTACACCAATTAATTAAACAGAAGTTTGCATAAGATTGTATGAATATTTCAAATCACCATTTGCAAGTCTCGTGGTCTCCGTATCTTACAACGTACATCGTACACCCAGTGGATTGAATACTGTGAGTAATTTATAGCAAACTTATAAAATGAAATGAGCTGGCATGAAATAATTGCCATTGTAATTTGTGCCACTTCATAAAATGGAGCAAAAGCCGGACAGTTTGTGATATAAATCCTCCAACTTAAGTACCCACATTCAATTCAAGTGGTCTACCGCCAGAACTGTCCATTTTCTTTTCGCTGCTGGCAAGCTTGCAGTACCGATGGTTACTGGCAAAAGCCACCTCACCCGCAAATCATCAGATAATGCTACGGACGGGAAATGGTTTGGACATCTCCATAATCGTCCTTTTCCTTGTGCTTTGTGCGCTCGGTACCACAGGCCTTTTGTGGTTGAACGCGAATCGCGAACGGCGAACGGCCATAATCTTGAAGGAACATTGCCGTTCTTGGTGCTCTTTGACCTTGAACAACTTGAAGGCAGTTGATATCCCGTCGACAGCCTTGTTAGGGGTGAAACACAGCTTCAAAGCAGGTCGTTCAATCGCATTGCATAACTTTGGGCGTTTTTGTCCACCGTTCGTAGTTAATAGCGCTTAAGGTTATGCAATCGGATGACAATAGCATTCCATTTTTAGGGATGTATTTCATTTGGCTCGTTTTGGCTCTTTAAGCTCACAGCAGAGCATTCGAAATTCTTGGATGCTTCGAGAACCTTTCCACTGGAAAAAGTGAACGCTACCGATGGGAAAACTTCCAGCAATGCCGTCCCATCTTACCTGTACGTACCTGGTAGATGAAAGAGAAAATGTACGCCGGTCCGCTCATTGCATTCCAGGGATACCAGGACTTGATGGGCAGTCGAGGAATCTCCACCGTGTACGTCTCGTTGGTTTCCTTATCCAACACATTTTTGACGCTCTCGCCGAAAAACGTTATCGTAACCCAGGCTGTTCGTGCGGAAGAAGGAAACATACAAAGGCGATGAGTAATTTATCGAGAGGAAAGGAACAGGGCCCAAGATGGCTCACACGGTTGCAGAACCAGTGAACCGTGCCGAAGATAAATCAAACCGAAATTTGCCCCCACGTCCCACCGGAGACTCAATTATTCTTGAGCGATATTTTACGGCCACGCAACACAGGTCAACCGTGAGAGTTGATTGAGTCCGGCAGAACACGCCGGACGTCCCGTCCAGAGCGTACCTACGACCGACAGTATTGTGGTGGCCATTACAAGGACGAGCAGCTTCCGCATCTTGGCGAGTGCGATCGAGTGGTAGCGAGCGTCCGATTCCGCGAACAGCGGATGCGAGTTGGTCTGGTTCCAGATGCCGAGCGTGCGGTAGAAGTTTTCCGAGTTGACCGCAAAGTAGATGAACTTCGTGACCGAGTGTGTGAAGAACAGTGTCGTGATCGTGTTGGCAGTCAGCTCGTTCACGTCGTCCGCGTTCGAGGCAAGATTGCCGAGGATGGCGAAGAACTGCATCAGCACCATGATGAGCGTCCACCAGGAGTACACCTTCCGTATCAGGATCGGACCGGTGACGTATCGGAACAGGAAATGGCCGCTGGCCTGCATCAACCGAATGTTCGGCATCAGGTCAGCCACCAGGCCAACATATTTCGACGGTTGGACTTGCATCTGAAACGATGTTCAATAGTGTAAAAGTTTCGTTTGTGGATTTTTGCCCGAGGTCCGAGAGTCACTAATTGATTTATCGATTTTTAGCAACACACACGAAAACACATCACGGAGAGGAGTTAAGTTGTCCGTACACTTGATAGGAACACTAGTCGAGGGACAGCAAAACTAACAAAGAGAAACGATTGTAAACGAGCTCTCGCTGTTGAAACCCAAGAATAGCTCTAAAGCAAACAAATCTATCGTTTGGTGAAGCGTAGAGATGTAACTTGCTAAATCTAGACACAGTTTTAACTTGATTTACGATTGTCAAACATTGACAAAACGAAGAAATTCAGTATCCAAACATTGTACTATCTAAAATGTTTGTCTGAGATGGAAAGAATAGAACAAGTTAGGAATATTTGTTTTCAACTGAAACGCCTAAAAGTATGCAATGTTGATGAACAAGGAGGTTTTTCATGTTCGATACAAAATACATATTGCATACTTTTAGGCGTATTGGAGCATAGTTTCATTTTAATAAATTTCTATACAAAGCATTAATTTTTCTATCCACAAATCCTACAGATTAAACTATCACTGAAACATGTGGAAAAGTTTTCCATAGTTTCAATACTTACTTTGTAATAGTTTACTTTACAACACGACTAAACACAATGCACCAAAGCTAGAAACAACTACAAATTTGTTCGATTGCTTCTTCGGAAACTTATCTTCTTTGTTCTCTGTTGCCACCGTACTGTACCATACAACGTTCCGTACTAGAAACAACGCACCCGAACGAAAACTTTACACATTCTTTGCCTACCAACGGGCGGAAAAGGATCGCGACCGTAAAATAGTTCGATTTTCCGTTAGCTTTACGGTTTGTTGCACTCGCCCCGCACCAACAAGTCGATCGTAAGTTTAGACTGTTCTTTCAGAACTTCACCGTATATTATTCCAGCGCTTCGTGTTCACGTCAGTTCAGCATCAGAAGATTATTCGGTACGGAAAAGCACACGTACACACGAGGCAAAAATATCCAATCACTACTATCCGAGATGAAACAAGCGCTTAGCCGTTGAAAGCTTAACCTTTCTCTAACGAAAACGCTTTATGATTGGCTCGGTCGTAGATTGAGAGTTCACAGTGGGGACGCTCTGTACAATCGGATACGCTTCACGGCGATACGATCGACTTGATACGTCCGTTCCGCTCAACGTATCAATCGAATGTAAGACGGGCGATGGTACGGATCATCCCGCACAGGTTCGCTGTCCTTGAGGCGCTTACGTGGCCATCAGGAATACGTTGCCACATACAAGTTGATTCCCAGCGCATCGAACACCACCACGGGTCGCTTTTACCGGGTGGCTCTCGGTACACATGCACCAACCGCAAGGGACTGCGTATCATCTTCAGGAGACGGATTCAAGCACCCGCCCTGCCCGAGAACATCTGTTCCGTCTGGGAAGCTAATAGTCACATTTTCCCACCGCACAACACCATTATCATACCAAGTATGTGTGTGTGTGTGCGGTTTCGTGCGCCTCGCTAGAACCAGGAGTTTCCGAAATGGGGAGTTTTAAGTGCGTTAATCTTTTATGCTAACAACCACTCGATGCCACACTTTTCTTTCACATCAGACAAGATCGATCGTGGCATGGGGAGGTCTTTGAGAGATACTTTCATTGTGGGGTGGTGTACAATTTCCCCACAGAGGTCGGTTATTGGTATTCACCTTGCGGATATGTGGACGGCGGTCCGCGACACAGCAGTTTAAGGTCAGCTTGAAGGTACAGCGTTTACTCTTTAAACTTTCTTTTTTTTACTGAATTTTAATTATCACACTAACCAGTTTTAAAGTCGCATTGAAAGACGAAAAATCCATTTCGACCGAAGTCCTTCTACGCATTTACGGCCACATTTGTCAGCCGGGCACTGATCCCACGATTAATTATGCATCGTTGTCATCGCAAGCGAAGGACACATGCTAACGGAAGCGTTTAGAATTAGAACCCGTGCCTTATCGGTGACACAAAGCGGCACGATAAAGCAAGAGAATAAGGGTAACATTTGCCTCCCAATTTATTGTCTTTACCCCTCATTGATGCGTATCAGCGGCCACAAGTGTCCTCGAAATAAAGGCACAGCTCATCGAGTGGTGACGTAAATAAGGATTTAAAATTGAAAACTCACCCGGACCCGAGTTCCTGGTGCAAGGAAACGACCTTTACCTTGAGCAGGCACCACTCCAACGTGGAACTGCGTGATGAAAAATGGGCCAATAATTTAAACCGTCCACTAATAGCTTGCCGTACTCGTTTCCCAAGTGCGGAGCAGAGGCGGAGAAGTAGGCCCGTCTTCACAACGATCACACTAAATCGTTGTGTTTAACAGAACGCTTATCACCCCAACAGTGTGTGCTTAACGGGAGCCTTTTTTTTCGGTGCCAAGTACGAGGGAGGACAGACAGAAAAGACAGGAATACCATTTAAGACCTTCACACTTGGCTGCTTCTGGCCGAACGCCTGCCAGAGCTTAACTAGGCATATTTTATACACCTCAGCTGTGATGATGGTAGAAAAGATGGAAAAAGGGATTCACTCTTCCTTTTCACCACACACACACACACGCGCATACACACAGCAGAATGGCCAGAAGAAACTCATCAGGGACATTGTTCTACCCTTTGGCAGAAGCATGCTGAAGGGCTCGCGCCTTGTAACTTTCACTTTCCACCTGCTTCATGCGGAGCGATGCTCCAACCATGATATAAACGATGTGGACGACAGGGCGTTAGTTTTACGAGACACTTGAAGCTAACCGTAACTATCACACACACACTCGTCCCGTGGGGACATTGAAGCACATAAAGGGAAAAAAGGGGTAGCACCTTCGCAACGTGCTGACGTGTCGTAAGGGAATCGGTGTCTTTCGAAATGGGGAAGAGATCATCGTACCACATTGAACCTCTCGATCCGCACACCAGCAGCAGGACACATTATGCTTTCATCGTTTCATCGCCAGATATCGGAATGTGTTTCGTTTCGGTCCCGGCGTTCGGTATGATTGAAACAGCGTTCCGCGCTTACCTGCTTCGGAGAACTCCGCACGAAACTATCTCAAAATCGATCAAAATCAGAAATGATAAGCTCAAAGCAGGAATCGTGCCTTGTGTGTTGTGGGATGGTGGTTTGTGAGACGCCATTTTAATTAAACCCCCTAATTGATTTCACTACCGTGCGCGCTCGGTGAGCGACTGCTAACCACACTCATTAATAAAAGCGTCATATTTGCTCCATCGATTCAAAAACACCATAACGATGTTTTAAACTTCATAAAGTGTGTGGTTGCTGTCGTACGTTTAATGTCGTTCAAATGTGCCAGAAGTTCGTTAAACGCCCGCGTGCGAGTTGCTGAACGCCGTCACTCATTGAACGCGGGATCTCATGCTCAGGCTGCGTGACGGTGCTGAGCGGGGTGCTGGGCTTGTTTCAAATTCATTGCGGCTGCTACGAACACATCAAACCGCCATGCCGGTTTCGCCGAAAAGAACGTTTGATCGAGTGTTTTGTATAGCCAGGCAAGGATGTCAGAAATAAAACAAGATCACTGTACGGGACTGATTGAAAAGCAATGCACAAGGTTAAAAATCAATTAGCTCCTCACGAACCGTAAAGTGACACAATGTTCGCAACGCTTTCCAACATACCGCATGGACCGCATTGCTACAAATAACCTCCACAGGCTATCTATCCATCGAACCGTACGCAGCTCAGCTGTTTTCCAGGAAAATTGTCCAAGCAAATGCTTCTCCGTTTTTCACCATCTTTTTCCCCCCTCCCCCCCACCAAACATCGCGCCGCTCCGTTTATTTACAATCTTTTTTTTTATTTCACCAAAATCATCCCCGTCGAACGGGAACTCACTCTCACTTCTCACTCTCTCACTCTCACGCACCGAAGCGCCGGAGTTGATACAAGGGTGAGCAAATGTTACCATTTCCGGGGAACTCTCGGCGGGGAGGTCATCGAAACACGACGTAATCGGTTCTGACGGTTCTTCCCGGTCTCCCGAAAGCACCGAAAAAGCTTAGCAAAGTCAGTCACCGAACTGTGAACCGAGCGCGGGTTAGTCGTACATGAACCTTTCCATCAAGCGGACGCACTGGCGGTTCGTTGACGGTGATAGTGTGTGCTGTGCTGCTTCGAAACGGTTCCCTCTCTACATCACGCGCACACATACACCCACACACAATACATTAGTGCGTAACACGTTGTTCGCGTCCCGGTGTGGAGTTGTTGTTTTTTACTTGTAGTAAGTGGTATTGTTTTTTAAGTGTTTTGGGTGCTGCCTGTGCCCCATTTCTCTATTTCGCCCTATTGATTGCCTTTCATGTTTGCGACGGGTGAGCCCACTAGCGTTAGTGTTCTAAGCAGCCGAGTATACCAATGGTTGCTATTGGCAGCGCTGTGGGAGCAACGGAGGTGCTAGTGTAAATAAAAATAAAACCGAACGCCACCATCGCCCATCCGATGGAGACGCCTGGTGTTCGAACCGTTTAGTGTTTAGGTACGGTGTTTGATGTTTGAACGCGAGCCGCCCAGTCTTTTTTTGGGTTTTTGCTATCTTCGGGCAGGTGTTATCAACAAGTACAGTCCATTCAAACGGGTGATGGGTGAAAAATAAAGTGCAAAAGGGTTCTCCGTTTGCGACGTACACGCAAGGATTAAAGTGAACAAAGTGTCTAAACAATAAGCCACAGTGCCGTGTTAAGCCTATCGATCCTTCCGGATACACCGGGAGTGTAAGGATGTGAAGTAAATAAATATAGCCGTAGTCCTGTTTTCCTTACTTTGCCCCAATTTGTGAGTTTGTGATTAGGGCGTGTGGGTGAGTGTGCGAATTTTCGGTTCAGTGAAATGTGCCCATGTGGCAATGAGGAGAGAAAAGGAAAACATTGGGCCGCGTTGGAATAACAATCTAATTAATCAAACAAACGAGACCCAGGGTGATGTTGGCTAGGAATTACACCTTGTACGAAATATGAGCACGAACCATTTCCGGTAATCGGCTTATGTCGCAAACCAATCGTGTACGGGCGGCTGAGCACGTGGTGGATGCCAATGGATGGATGGCGATATCATAGTTGATGCTTTCACGGTCCCTAGCCCCCAGGTTCGAAGGGCGGACAATAATTCCGGGTCTGGGTAGTGAGGATAAGTGTAAGGAAGCGATATTGAAGGAATTTCGTCGACAAAAGGGGCAGAAGAGCTTTGGTGGTGGCAACCAGCCTGAGGAAGGGGGCAGTTACAAATTTGTCTGCGCTCGGTAAAAAGGGTGAGAGATAGACTCACCACCGAGTCGCTCAGACGACGAACAGACGACGAACCGCGACCGAGCAGTGAGTCACTCACCGGGGAAACCGGGGAAAATAAGGGAATTTCCGTAGGACGGCCCTGTACAACACCATCCCGCACAAAGGAGCATCACGAGGCTGTTATGCAATCACAAGCCAGCATATCGGCACGGGACGAGCCGGATAGTTCGTGCGTGTCTGCGTTACGGCCTTTTTTTCTCCCGTTTTCCAAGTGTGTGATGGATTTACTTCATCTGTAATGCTGCTCCGGTTTTTCTATTTACGTCTATTCGTGCCGAATGGTGAAGATAACATGATTCGAAAGGGTTGCCTTAGGTTGCGGTATTTACATTCAAAACAAGCTTTGATAGGCATTGACATTACGCTAACCAGCATCATACTGTTGGGGACTTTGTTAAACGGAAGTTAGCATAAGCAGTGATTTCGTTTCTTTGAGGTTCACCTAAGAACTTGTGAGATTTACCATGACCCAGCGCGGAAAAGGGGAGAAACTTAATCATCTTCATTGATTTACAACATGATAAGGCCAGGCCATTACGCTGATGATAGCGGCCAATATTTCATCTCCAATCATCGCCTCACGGGACATGCGGCATTGCAGAACTCGGGTCTGACAAATGTCTACCCTTTCGGGGACCTTTGTTTCGTCCCAACTAAATAATGCAAGACTCGTGTGTTTATGGTCCGTTCGAATTTTAATGCGTTCGCTATCACGGACCCCTAGCAGCCGTACAGATTGGGAGTTTAATATTCAATGAACGGTACACGGAGGCTGAGGCAAAGGTTGATGGGCTGACGGAGATGCGCGATCCAGCCCATCGGACGGGGTTTTCGTTTGCGTCGTGCTGGTCGAGCGGTTTTGCTCCGAAATAACTGTCAACAGAAAATGGTTATTTTGTCATGAAACGGGAACATTGTCAGTGGATGTCCGGGCCCCCGTACCGGGAACCCGCCAGCTGAAGTGGAGCTGATCTAATAGAATGCTATAAAAAGACAGGGCTCAGACATGGTTCCACCATTTGAATAGCTCTGTAGCTTTTCGCTGCTTTCGCTGTGGTTCGTTTGTTGAAGTGACAGCAACACAAACACACTAAGCGCTTTATTAAATTGCTACAAGTAAAGTTTACGCGTGCGGTATGGTGGAATTGATGTTGAAGTGTTATTTCAGTCCGAACTTTGTTAACGGGGTTTTATAAACATTTTTGCCAACAATTGCCCTGCAACATCATCGCTTTTTATAAAAACGAATCAGATTCATACTAACAATTTATCGTTCAGTTCCCCGGGAGTATGCAATATGATTTTCGCTCTTTCATCAGCAATCCAACTTTTTCCCATAAAAAGTTGTCTGTAAACCACTGATTGCATACCTTCCGGCGGAATGGGGCGTGTAGCGCGGGATGGTAAATACACTTATGGCAAATATTTCATCTCCAGTGCAAATTTATTAAATTCAACCATCGTTATCGACGTAACAGCGTTGTAAATTGAGGCATAAATTCTTTGATTATGCACCGTGCCACATTTCGATCGGATTGCACTACCAGCCATGGTTCGCAGTAGGAACGCATTTCTATTGCAACCATCGTAACGACTTTATCTCATTACCGTAATGGATATGAAATAGCACGTATCGTTTATCAAATGCAAACCGCTCCGGCACGATAAATAGCGCACTGTGAGCAATATGCCCTGCACATTGTGCCAAGGCACGGGTATATTGCATTTTAAGCGGGCGTACACCGGTTGTTTGGGATTGTAGAACTACGAAGCATTCGTGGCAGTGGGCATCAAAGGAGAGTTAGCCGTGCTCCGTATTACTTGGCGTGCTTTAGGCTGAAAAGATGCTTCGCCTTTGTAGGGCTTCATGGTATATTGTCCGCTCATCTCGTCCATGCATGGACAGACGAATATGGATTCACTAGTGCTCGCAGCAAGATTGATAAGTGGATCACCAGCAAAGGATTCTGCTCTCTGATCTACTTACGTTCGATGGTGGCTCCACTCGGTTCCAAGCGATGCTCTCCGACATGAAGATGGGTCGGTTTGGATGGCAAACAACTCCGGCCACGCACTGATCTAACTAACGTACCGACGTACTTGTCCGCCGGCATGGGACTGGTCCGTAGGTCCGGAAATCCTTTCATCTAATCAACGTTCGGATGGATTTTGCAATCAGCGCTGTGTACCGTATTGATTACCAGACAAAACCCCACCGTTTCCGACACTCTTCGGCAAAACCGGCCGCCCGGCATTCGTGGTGGCACCAAGGCTTTCGGTCGGTCAGTCTCGTCTTGATCAAAGGGAAATACTCTTCCACCTCATCACGGCTCACCACTTGCAAAAGGTTTTACTGTGCATATCAACTTGATCGATTTTCTATTGCCAATGTTTACCAAACAATAATCTTAATCGTTTGATGAACTACACACACACAAGCGCGGCAAAGCAAACAACGTAATGAAAAACCTCAATGCCGCTCGTTAATGCTTTAAGGTTGGACGTTTTCTTGGAGCTCATTTTGCTATCCGTTCAGTTTAATGCAGCACGCACAAAAAAGTTTTCTGCCTGCCTAATGATAAACGAATGTGGGAGTACTACACACAAATCACACTTCAGCATCTACAACGATCATTATGAACTGTGTTGGTATTATTGAAAATTTGTTTTCGAAACAAAAAATATGTTTTTTGGTGAGATAACATAGAGCTAAATAACATTGTCTACTAGTGCCCCTCTATTTTATAACAAGGACAAATAGAATTAAGCAGTAATCGACAACTAATTGCATAGCTTTAGGCGTTTTTCATTTTGGAAGATTGCTCGCGTTGTATTTTCGCCTGAATGTATGCAATAAGCGCACAAATACACTCGTATTCATTCAATCTGGGCCGTACAACATTGTCCGATGATGGTTTTGTTAGTGACTTATCCATCAAAGGAACCGTATGACTTGAGCAACGGGTAACTTACACACCCTATGACAAACTACGACCCGTAAAGCTTTGTTTTGAACCTTCCAAAACTCAATTGAAACAACTTTCATGCTCATCTTTTACAGCTTTCCTTTCACGTACAATTTTACGTGCGTAATAAACTTTACGGAAGATAGAAAAAAACATAAACTATACGTAGAGAGTTTATTTGTTTTGACCATGCCACAATCGCCCATCGAAGGAAAGCGACTGAGAAGTTTTTCGTATCTCATTTTATGAAGCCATTTCATCCGCCACCTCTCTGCCTGCCATCAATCAGCAAGCCCGTACTTATTTGTTGTTCCGTCTTGACATTGGCAAACAATTTCGGCAAACCTTTCCGGCTCTGTTGACACATTATGTACGGCCGTAACGGACAAACACGGTAACCCTTCCAAGTACTCGCCGAATTAAGAGGTACCGCGGGATGTTAATTAACTTAATTCTACCGGGTTAGCAACGTTCCTTATCCGTTTCGCGCGAATGGAACGAAAGAAAAGCTTTGAAAATGGAAGCGGAACTTTGTTCGACAGTTTTCAGTTGTTTCTCTCCTTCCAAACGATTCGAATGGCGATAAATCATAATCTTCTAATCGTTCGCAGCAACCGAACAGAGTGCAAAGGATGAAATGTGGCAGAATAAAAGGAAGTAGGAACATTACTGAGTCAATCATTATGGCATTTTGGGACATTCTAAGATAAATTCTTCAAGTTTATGGGTCATTTTACAGTCCCTTTCCCTTTTGCTTTGATTGGATCTGTTTTTACCACCACAACACATTCATTGCTCTTGTTTTGGTGGGTCCTTGAAGATATGTTTCTGTCGCAAAATTGTTAAGCGCTTTTCTGTGCCGTGTACATCCGTGTTTATCTCTTTTCCACTTCATTTGGGATAGTTTCCGTCAACAAAAATATTACACTTGGAGATGCCGGGTATCGATCCCGGTACCTCTCACATGCTAAGCGAGCGCTCTACCATCTGAGCTACATCCCCGTGCCGGCAAATGTTCCACCGTAAACGCTTCTGTTGGCTGCACCATTGCCCTACTTTCACTTTCGAAAAGCCTATTACAATCTCAACTCACCATTAGCGCCGTGTGCCGTGCACCGTTGCAGCTCGACATTCAACTTGACCATTTCATCATTCACAAGTGGGCACGGTAGGTGGGGATTTGTCGTCCACAGACTCGGGTCCCAGGCGACCGCCCGTGGACGACAAAACCGCACCAGCAACAACGACAACACAGCAGCAGCACACAACTAGCCCACAAGAGGTGTATTTTTAGGACCAATGCGCCCGACGGGGATGGTGCTTGTGCACATTGAGCTAACTCGAGCTCCCGTTTGTGGGTTGTCTCCTGTGTGGTGTGGCTCGTTCGGGCACGTAAACATATTTATGCTCGTCAACCGGCTGACGATGCTCGGTAAGTGGTTGGGTACGGAGACCATTTGTAAAGTCGAAGGCATCAAGCAAAAAGATGGAGTAGAATACGAAAACAAGCCAAACGATGGCTTAGACGTGCGGGTAAGAGGCTGACTTTCTGCATGCATGTGGTCGTCTATTGGCACGAACGAAGTCTATGGAGAACGGGAAGATCGCTGCATGTAGAAAAGATGCACTTAGGACCAATCCAGATATGGAAGAGTTGCGCTTGTCCTGAAGGGGTGATGAGTAGCGCGAGTACGGAAAAGGCATTCGTTGAAATCAATTAGTTAATGTATGGGTGAACTTATCGATTTGATTTATGGAAAGGATTACGAGATGTATGCCGGTAGGTTGAAAATTGCGATTGATTCGATGGTTTCATATTCCCTTCGGTTGGCCACACCGAGCACACCTTCCCGGTGTAAAGGGATACAATGATAGCAACCTTAAAGGATTACCTACTCTCAATCAACTGGAGACACAGTTGTTAGTATTCAGCAGATCGCTCGGTTTGGATTACTGAATGAGGCAATCAAAAGTACCCTTACCGTACCCTAAGTGGACTGCCGTCGCACTCTGCCGCTTTCCCATTCGCTGCGCATTGGTCCATTAGAAAAATTGTCCTGTCTCGTATTTCAAATTTAATTCCTTGTTTTACCATTTTCCCGTTGCCGCGCTACTCTTCCTGCCCAATGTCGGACCGGACGGACGCACGGACGACTTCCAAATAGATCGTTTCTTCTTCGCATACAGGATGTACACGGTGGACAGTTTAGGTCTGTCCATGGCTAGACGTTGGCTGACGCACCCACCAACACGAAAGACCTGCTCGCTGCTATAATAATGGTTTTAGCAGACAATAACGTGTTCGAAGTGGACTAGTGATAATTAGAGTAGTTACAGCCGGTGCTGCAGTTCCTAGGCCGAAGCTTACACGCGTGTTCAGTTTGCGACCGACCGTACCGGAGCGAAGAACTTGCGGAGTTCACCACGCGAAAGCCACCTGTGCAAACGTGTACTCCTTCGTTTTGCGATGTACTCCACCGTGGAGTTGGTTGCGCTCCAGGTAATGCTAAACAAGAACCATCCACCATTGTCGACTTATCCCGGGAGCATCGTTACGCTGTAAATCTGAATAAAGGCATTACCATAATTCAACCTGAGCGCACGAGGCGACTGTTTGTGCCCGAGCAGAACAACGCGGAAGAAATAGAAACACGGTGACATCAGCGGCTGTAGTGCTGTTTGGAGTTGGACAAAAAACGCCGCAATTGCACGAGATAGCAGCAGTAGCAGTCGGAGCAGCAGTAGCAGGAAAGCAGCAGCATCTTGGTACTGGGTCCCGGCACAACGACCCGGGAGCGGAAAAGTGTTTGCCATTAGCCTGCTCAAGCTTGTCGCTAAAATGTGGAACCGTCTCTCGCCGACCAATTCCAATAGACTGTTGCACGATAATGGTAAAGATTATTGCAATAACCCACTCAAAATCAGTCATAACAGTAAGTCCTCGGATAAGGCGAGATTGCCCAAACCGACCAAAGCGAGCTCGCAGGCGGCCCGATCCCATCCAACAACCAGAAAACCCTCCCAAACTAATAACACCAAACCAACCTCTACCATCAACATCACTACCACCACCATCACAACCACAACCAGCTCTTCTTCTTTCTTTACTACTGCTAGTACTACTTCTACTTCTGCTACTACTACTTCTACTACTACCACAAGCACTACTACTGCTTCTGCTAGCGCTCACGCTACGACCGGCGCCGCTAGAGTTTCATCTCTTTCTTCTAATGCTTCCATCACCACCAAAACCACCACCACCAAAATTAAACCCATCTCCACCAACACCACCACCACTACCACCAAGGGCACCACTGCTAGCAATAAGCTTAACAAGATCCTGTCCATCGATATGGAAATTCGAATACAGAATAAGTGTATTTCAGCATAGCGTATCACTCTGGAAGGCCCGGATCCGCCCTGGATGCAAGGCCCCCTTAAGGTTGCGTTTCTGGGGGCCTCCGGCGTTGGACGTACCAGTGTCCTACAGGTATCGTATTGCAAGTTCGCCTTCCTCAACCACTTCCAGCTGAGCTAACGTGCGCCCTTTCCCGATTTCGATTCGTAGCAATTCTTTAAGCACGATTTCCCGAAGGAACACCTCCGCACCGCAAAGCGTACCGTCTATCGGAGCTGTCTGGTCTGTGATACCTGCATACGCGAGCTGATGGTACTGGATGTGCCACCGCAGAAGTACTTCCCGATAGATAATCTGGCCGAGTGGAACAATGGCCATCCGCTAGGGTTGCGTACCGTCCATACGTATGTGCTGGTGTACGACATGGGGAATCTGGACACCTTCCAGGTTAGTGATTTCCAAAGAGACAACTATAAAGCAGGCTGTGATCTGTAAATTATTATTGCAGCCTTGAAGTATGCAATTCGCATGACAATCCCGCCTGTAGTTATGCAATTCTAATAGTAAAATTAGCTTGTTGACAATATTTTAATTCGTTTGGTAAAAAATGTACAATACTTTGAGAATAACCACACAGATATACTAAAGTCCTGTTCCGTTTCTTCTCATGTCGACAGTACTGCCGCAATATGCGTGATCAAATTTTGGAAAGTTTCAATCACCGTGATTTTAAGATAATGGTTGTGGGCAACAAGGTTGATATGGTATCTAACCCTCATACTCAGGTAAGCATTGAAGCTGTTACCCACAATCTTCCGGTATTGCAAAAACCCTTTTCGCTTTATCTTCACAGGAACTGAAGGACATTTCCACCCTCGTTCGGAAACACTGGCGCTGTGGGTACGTCGAATGTTCGGCAAAGTAAGGGCATGCGATGAAGCGTTCCTGGAACGTTTATGGTAACGTTTTTCTCTCCTTTGCCGGTGTCCTGTTTCACCTCCCATTGCAGGCACAACTACAAAATTGGAGATATTTTCAAGGAGCTGATGGGATACCCGGTCGGTGGGACGGCACCAAAGTTGGAGTTCACGCAATCGATTGGTTCGAAAAATCGTTGCACGATACTCTAGTAGTAGCTGAACTGGAGGGTTCCTCCAACGCTGTTCAGCTGATGGCACCTGTCATCGGGTCATCGCCGGCAAAAAATCCAATGGCTAAATCCATCCAATTCGCCTAGAATCACACCTTCAGCGAAACGGTTCCATCTGAAGTGCCAATCACGCATCCATCGCATCCAGAAATCTTCGTCCAACGGAATTCGGACATCGTTTCCCGTACCTCTGTATCCTGTAAATTGATTTTTGGACAGAAATTGGAGCATTTGTAGCATATTTTCCTTCATCTCATGCAAAAGGTTGTTCCACACTTGAGGCACACACTTGTCTATCCTCCATCCTCATGTGAAATTGCCGGTGAAAAGATTTTATTGAATCTTGGTCGAATGTGTTTCATCGCAGGACCTTCATGTAAAGAACCCCAGGATATTGGTCGTTCGGTAATAAGGGTGTGGGAAAACGGGAATCTGTAATTAATATAGTGTATTAAGCCAACAAAGCATTAGAGCAGATACCACAAAGCAAGACGGTGCGATGACGTGCACAGTTACCTTTAGAGCATGCAGTTACAGCACCACACCTAACCTCAATGTATTGACAGCAGCAGTAGCCAGTACACTAGCCGTCGTTAGTAAACCAAACCCATCGTCATCATCATCACCATCGGAATCAGGCCACACGTTTTACTCTCCAGTGTACATACAAAGGACCCGCACGATTTTACGTGATTTAAAAAATGAGATAGACAATAACAGTTCACCATCGCACCTTTACATGGGATGCTTCAGTTAGAAGGGCACCTCCGGGACATTCGATGGCGAGTACAGAACAATATCGATAGTAGTTGCGTAGGACTGTATGTATGTATGTATGTGTGTGTATGTGTGTACGTGTGGGTGTAGTTGTGTATGGTTCAAGCGTACACATTTTAGAGGAGATGCAGTTTTGCTTGCATTGAGCTTTTGCAGCTTTTTCCCCACGGTTCGAAGAATGGCGAACGGTTTGGTTTCCGTTTGCTCTGCGCCGCTTTAGAATTTGCCAAAGTTGTTGTTAGGAAAAGTGAAAGCATGCATTAAGCTGTAGTGCATTATGTTGCCGTACGAGTTGAATCAGAGCGTTAGCTGATTTGTTAGAATTACTTAGAGCAGAAGCGAGAGTTCGACGAGCAGTTTTGCAGTTGTGCGTGGATTAGTTGTTATCGATTAGTTAGCTCGTTACTGGAAAGTGTTACAAGAGTTACCATCAGCTGCATTTGATGAAATGTAAGCCTTCTGCACAGGTTAGGTGTACATACAGTTTTGTGTTGTTGAATGAGATACGCCAAAGCGGACGAGTATAGTTTAAGTTTAAAGAAAGCTGAAACTTACTGCCACAATTTAGTGAGTTGTGTGAATTATTCGAACATTTCTGTTACATCATATTCGGAACACCCCTCAAAACCCTTAAAAGGACACTTTATAAAGAGGATAAAATCTTTATCACCAATGCAGCAGAAGCAAATAAACGATTGGTTATCATTTATACCGTTCAAAGAGGAATTTAGCAGTACGTGCTTTTATTTCCGAAGAGGTTTGACACTGCAGCTATCGTAATTACTATTGTGACTAATTGTAAAAACAGACAAATGATCGAAATTGGCCAAAAAAACGACTATCGTTGTAGGATGGGCAGGAGGACCATTTAAGCAGATGGTTCAATAAGGCTGAGGTATGACTGAACGAATGGCAAAACACTGTTATCAGATATTGAATCAAGCAATGTTAGTTGAAAAATAACAATAAAAATATCTGCCTGCGAGCGGAAAAATAATCGAAATCAAAAACGTGTTATACTGACCGATTGGTTGTTTTACATCGGAACATGATTCATGGTGAGTATTTGTACTCATTCAACATTTCTACGCGCTCTGTCATCATTCGCATGCGTACTTCTCATTGCCCTACAAACATTAAATGATGCAACTTTAGCAAGAACGGTAAGCATTTCATCATTCTTCTTCTATTTCCAAGTAATTTCCAGCAATAGTTGCATGAGATGAACTGAAATTGTGCAACAATGATTATGTTGGGCAAAAGCAAAGAAGTGAAAGGCAGGTAATCAATTATTTTCGGTAGGTTAAAGATCTTTCAACAAATTTCAAACATCTACAGGCATTTTTGTTTATTACTAGAAATTTAAAATTTTGACAACCACACGAAGAATGTTTATTGCACTTTTTTAGCACCTTTTCTTAAATCTCGCCCTTATTATAGCACCATGCTATAATGAAAACTGATGACGAATAACAACAAATAATAATTATTGAACAATTCCATTTAAACAAGACCAGCATCCTTTATAATATCATAAAAGAAGAATATTAGCTTGAGAACAGGATCCGAGCAATAATGAAGTCTCATGCAGTGCGATTTGTTTGAAATAGAAAATATTCCACTGGAAATGAAAGGAGCTACATAAAACAAACAAGCAAAATCAGCACAGAGCAAGATACACAATAGTTGTAAGGACTTAAAAATCGACAAATCGTCAGGAAGATCAATTTTCTTCTTGTGTTCAATCATTCGTTGGGGTAATAATATTCCAATTTTACTGAACACGTGTTTGGTTGCTGGGTAGCATACTATAAAGCCACGTGTTTCAAGAAAATTATGGCTATGCCTTCACTTCGCATACATTTGAACTATTGTCTTGAAAATAAAAGACAGGAGAGTATTTACCGAAATGAGTGAAGACATGGCCAGGCCATGCGAACACATGGCCGAGAGATTTTTCAAAAGAATATGTACACATGATGGGAGAGAATCGTCATAAAATTAACTGAAGTTACGTGTATTCGGATGAGTTTTATTCGATTTTTCAACTTCTGCGCCTTGTTCAACAATTGCACTTGTAGAAAAATGCACAATGTAGCTTCAATTAAAGCTCCAAATCATCTAAATGCGATTTTATTGCGTACCTTCGTGGACACACTTGCTCTCAACTGTCAGACGAACGACACGACACGAGAGCGATGAGCGAACCCGTCGGGTTTATATTGTTTTTGACTTTGATATAAATATGTTGTGACCGAGAGAAATGTTATTTATACTTTGCGGAGCCCGATAAGTGTGCGTGTTTTCGTCAACGCCGGTTTCCAGTGAGTATTTTCTTCTTACTTTGCCCAGCTTTCATGTTGCATCAAGAAAGTGTCGCTTTATCTGCAAATAAGTGCGTCCCAAGGGCAGGATTTGTGTGCAATGTAAAAGTTTTACCGCGTGGGAAGTGCTTCAATTTAAGTGGCCTTTCGTTTGATGGGCAAATCCGGTCGATCTTCCGCGCGAGGAAGAAGAGTTAGTCCTCCAGCTCGTGGTGAATACGTGGAATGATGCAAAAGCGGGGTGGTTTGTGATAATGATGGTCGCCATGGTGATTTTGCAACAAAACCGCACGGGATGGGGCTTATAGACACTGTTCTAAAGACACGGGGTCCAAGTTTCATCATTCACTCGATGCGCCAACGAAGCGCCACTTGGGCGTTTATAAACGGTTGCACAACGATTCCGGTACGACATTGAAGTAACCTTCGCGGGGGCGAATTTTCACTGTGCGGATGCTCCCGAAAGATGATCCGGCTAGTGAAAGTGTCATTGCCCTCGCACCTTTGAAATGACCTTGAAGAAGGAGTTGGCTTCATGGGAAGATGGAGTCTCCACCACATTCTGCTGGCGTACCTAAGCCAACCGGACGCCATTCCACACCATTATCTGCCGCAAGACACCTGTTTAGCGTCTTGCAAAAGCGGAGAGGAAGTGCATTCGATTGAAAGTGGCTCCCTTTTTCGACCTTTGGCAGATATAATCACATGTTCCAATTTGTTGCAAGCTCCATTGCGCATGACAGTGGATGATTCTTTTTCGTTGCATTCGATTCGGCTTATCACGATGGAGAACCGGGAATGCTGCCCTGCTGTTGCTGTTGTTGTTGGTGGTGGTACACATGCCGCCAAACACTTGCACTTGCACTCGAACGTCGTCATCGGTCGGAATGCAATGGCACGTTGGACTCGATCGACACGATCGACTGTCTAAAATTAAGATCAAGCGCTACAACTACTTAGTAGTCGAAGAATCGTACCCGTAAGCAGGTGGACTTTTCCCTTGGCCCAAACAGAATGTGGGGCCCGTTTGTATCAATGGATTAACCCCCGCACTCGAACTTGATTTTGGTACGAAATTTTCGACAGTCACCTTTTGCCCCACAGAATTTCATTTTGAAGGTCAGCACCAAAGGCACACTCCTCGGCGAAGTCAAAACACACCACCACACCATCTTGCACGCGCAACTGCGCAGTCTGAGGCTCACTAGCCGTGTGGAGGATTTCGAGCTTTTGCTAAAGTGAAGTGATAAAGCAATCGAGTCGGAAGTAATAATCAAGCGCAAACGATGCGAAAATTGCCCCACGTTACTACATCTAACGGACGGTTGTTTGGGGTTACTTTATGGCGTCAGTTCTTCAAACCATCATCTTCGCATGCGGGTTGATAAGATCACTTTCATCCTTGGCACAAGTTCAAGGACGACTTTCGCTTTTCTTATGTTTACAATTGCTCGCGTTACGTAAGGCCGGGTTGTGCGATTGTGCGTGCAGGTCTTCTGATGTCCCCTTGATCGTCGCAAATACGTCAGCTGATTTCAGCCGGATACTCTCATCCGACACTCGGTTGTTTTCCCGTTGAACGCGTGAAGTGGGGGCATGATCAAAAATAGCTTTTTGATTAATCAAAAGGAACCCCAGTCGCTGGGTAGTTGTTTTGTTTTAACTTACTCTTGTCTCACTCGCCGATGAATGATTATACTCCTTATTTAATTCATAGCTAGTTGGTTGTTTGTAGCAATACTTGCAAACACGATTAGCTTGAGTCGTTTCTACGCCAATTTGCGTCTTGTTCCACCGAGCTCGGCCTTTCGTAAGTGCCCTTTGATCCTTGAAAAGCATTTTGACGTATTACAAATCAATGCACACTACGATGGCAAGAACAGCTCAAGTACAAACACATGTTCTCCTTCTCATAACGACCTCTCTGAGATGACCTTTACGTTTCCACAACCAAAAACGAGCGCGTTTATTAGTTAGTAGAAGCTGTAAATACGATTATCAGTTAACTAGTCTATAGTTGCGTGTCGTGAGCGCAATAGGAGGCTCGTCTAGGTATCAAGAGCCATGGAAAAGCTAATCTCGGTTCCAGAGAGTGTCCCATGTTGCCGTTGGCAACAAAACAAACGATCCTAAATTTTGATGGTCTATAGATGGGGACGGGCTTATCATGTTCTGGAGGGCACGTCAGTCGATAGGAAACGGGGACCAGTTATCAGGCGTTAGGATTCCGGGAGTGGGAAGAATATGACGAAAATGAAGTCAACAATGACGAAATTGTACTCATGTTAGGTGCAATAGGTATTAGTGATGCTAAAAAAAATCGGTTAGGATCATAACTAAAGGGCTCTAAAGGGCCGCTCGATCTTCCCATCACCGCCGCTAATGTGAACGCAATAAGCTTGTTGAGTTTGAGTATAGATGGCGCTTGTGAGGCGCAATTGGCGGTAGATGTCTTTGCTTAATAGACGCTAACGCCATCTATGTTGCTCGTGAGTTTTAATTCACCATGCTCTCTATAGAGAGCGCTTCTTCTCACTTGCCGGGTGTTGATATCTCACTCACGCATCGCGCAATTCTCACGCAATTTAAAATAAGACATCATGGTCCGAATTTCATCATTATGTTTCTCTAATTACAGCTCGATCAATACCAACAAACTTACCTCCAGCATCATGACTACCTACTTCAATTATCCACCAAAGGAAATTCAGGAGGAGCTGGCCAAGATTGCCAAGCAGATTGTTGCCCCCGGTAAGGGTATTTTGGCCGCCGACGAGTCCACGGCGACCTGTGGCAAGCGTTTCGCTGTAAGTAAACCAACCACCTGTGGTCTCCCGGAAGCGCGTTTAACGTTCCGTGCCTTCACTCTCTGCTCGCTTTGTAGGATATCGGCGTTGAGAACAACGAAGACAACCGTCGCCAGTACCGCCAGCTGCTGTTCACCGCTGACGAGCGCCTGCAGGAACACATCTCCGGTGTGATCCTGTTCCACGAAACCCTCTACCAGAAGGGCGACAATGGCACTCCGTTGGCGGCGCTGCTGAAAAGCAAGGGCATCCTGGCCGGTATCAAGGTCGACAAGGGTGTCGTCGATCTGATGGGCTCGGAAGGCGAATGCACTACTCAGGGTAAGCATCCCAGCGGCGTACGTGTGCAATGTAGGCTAATCAGTATCAGTGCGTTACAAAAAAAAAGTGCTTTTCGTTCGGGATGTCGTCAGACTGTGACTGTAAGATGGCACACCCCAAAGGGATCTGCACAGAGTGTGAGAAGCGGTTAATTAAAGCTTCTCCTTTTTGCGTTGTGCATGTGCCGGATAAAGTGTTACTCACGCCGATGATGATACTCACGAACAATCGATGAACCGCTTATCCGTAGGGAGCGAATGAGGTGGATAGGTGCGAGTAAAACGTGCGCCTGTAGTGTGTAGTTGTATTTAATTAAGATGAATGGGCGGCAGTTTGTCGTGGTGTGGCGCTAGGAAGGAAGTTGTTTGCCGTTTGACCAACCGTCCGGATACCACCGCACGAGCCCAAGCGTTTGTTGTATGCTGGGGCTTGCGGTGGGGGAAAGCAAAACATCCGCTAAGTGAGTAAATAAGAGGACATCCGCCCACTGCCGTTATGCGCTAGTTTTCCACTTGACGGAAAACGTGTGGGTGCCTTTAATAAACGGGAGGGCCCGTGCAGCGTGGAAGGATTTTCCAACTCTTACTCCGTGTCAGTTCTTGTTTTTCCCGGTTCGCTTAGCGATTGCAGCCAGAGATGGATGGTGGGAAGAATGGGAATGGAAGTGTGTGTGCGCTAGATCAACATTGCAACGATGAAGGCACATCCTTACCCTAGCGGAAAAGAAAATCGTCCTTATTTAGGTCAGGGTATTGGTGCACGGAGCCGCACTGGACCGTTGGACAAATCAAACCAAGAAATAGAAGAAGTGGGTTAATTAAAGGGCATTTCTTGTGCAATTTGCTGCGTTGTGGAAAATTGCGTCTCAAGCGTGAGTGCAGAAATGGATGGATGATTGAGCAAAACATTTTCTGTGAAGAAAGTGCACCGTGCAAATGGTGTCACAGGGTAGTAATAGAAAGCTAGGTGGTTGAGTTTTGCTTAGTAGTGGAAACATTTCTACAATTCCATCTTCCACTGTGTGCAGCAAGAAACGGGTCTGAAGTCCAGTTTTGTGCAGCTTATGACATGAAATCCTATTTCCTAGATCCACTCAGCACTGTGGTTTTATTTTCATGCAAGAATTCATTCCACTGCACAGTGGAAGAATTAGCGAAAGGATAATGTGCAATGTGTGGAGCAGACAGTGTTCAGAAGTGTTTGGGCCAAATTTCAATTAAGGAAGCAAGATCTGCTGTACTGACGGCTGTGTGCTGCGTCTTAAACTTATTTTATTGTGCTTCTTTCGTTGAAGCGAACCTCCCATCCTTGGTAACACAAGTGGGTTTATAGCTGCAGCAATGCAATGCTTCCCTGTACAAACAATTAATCCCGCCACCAGCCAGGAATCTGGGTCAATGCAACACTTATGGTACTTCCTTCTGGGAATGGGTGAGACTTTTATTACAGTAAAATCTTCTGCACTGTAGTGTACCACCAGCTCCGGCTCTGCTGCTACCGTAATGGGATTTTTCATTCCATTTCCATTGGCTTGTATTGTGTTGGGTCGAAAGCAGACAGCAGGAAGCCGTCGTTTACTTGCGAGAAATCAAACAGAACCGACAGCTTGATGGGAATGGAAAGCGTGCGTCGCATCGCGTCGGATATGTATCTTTATTTCCCTGAACTTGAGCATCGCTTTTCTTACAGCTGGTGCTCATCGCTCATCGTAGCTCACACTCGGGTCCGTCGTGCAAATCGCTATACTTTTCTCGACAATCTAAAACCAGTTGGTTGTCAACATGAATCATCGTGCTGCTGGCGAGCTGTTGTTTGCAAATGCTGCTGAAGTATGAGAGACAGTGGAAGCTAAATCCCACTTCTGAAACTCGGAAAGCAATAGTAAATCGGATTACAGTGAGCGGAGTAGATCGAAATTAAATTGCTTTTTACAACACTGTTCGGAGTGGTGTGTTCTTCTACTGGATTGATGTCTTTCGGATTATGCCACTCACTAGAAGTCTTCTCTAAAGCAAATTGAATTATGCCATCTTTCTGTGTGCTGTTTTGGGACTAAACTTTGCGTTCTCTTTCATTGCCAGGTCTGGACGATCTCGCTGCTCGTTGCGCGCAGTACAAGAAGGATGGTTGCGACTTCGCCAAGTGGCGTTGTGTGCTGAAGATCGGCAAGAACATCCCGAGCTACCAGGCCATCTTGGAGAACGCCAACGTGCTGGCCCGCTACGCTTCCATCTGCCAGTCGCAGCGTATCGTCCCAATTGTTGAGCCAGAGGTAAGCACGCCACTCTTCAGCGTTGTTTCGATATCGATAGCTAACTCTTGCTTCCATTCCATTACAACAGATCCTCCCCGACGGTGACCACGATCTGGAGCGTTGCCAGAAGGTCACGGAGACGGTGTTGGCTGCTGTGTACAAGGCACTGAACGACCATCACGTCTACCTGGAGGGTACGCTCCTGAAGCCGAACATGGTTACCGCTGGCCAGAGCTGCGCGAAGAAGCCATCGGCCCAGGAAATTGCCCTCGCCACCGTGACGGCTCTGCGCCGTACCGTGCCGGCCGCCGTGCCCGGAGTCACCTTCCTGTCCGGTGGTCAGTCCGAGGAGGAAGCTTCCGTGAACCTGAGCGCCATCAACCAGGTGCCGCTGCTGAGACCGTGGGCCCTGACCTTCTCGTACGGTCGTGCTCTGCAGGCTTCGGTGCTCCGTGCCTGGGGTGGTAAGAAGGAGAACCTCAAGGCCGCTCAGGAGGAGCTCATCAAGCGTGCAAAGGTAAGTTTGCTTCCATGATATTTTAAACGGTGAAGGTGGGCTTTTGACGGATGAAATCCTTTCTACTGGTAATGGGTAACTTGGGTGTTGTATGTTATGTCTTTTGTCCAAGCGCATTTTTTCATTTATCCGCATCGTACAACCCATAAAAAGGATAGCAGATTATGGAAATATGTCCAATCGATTCGACCGACCGTGTGGATAATGTTAGGAACGAAGTGAATTAATTACTTATTGCTCGGATGAGTACCGATTCTGGCCCTTCTCCAACGTTCCTAGCGTGTAGCAGGATGGGTATCGCAATCAATCAAATGGATGTTTGCATCATCCAACTTGTTTATTTGTGTGGACGTTCATAGTACGCCCTTTATCCTCTCCCCATCCCCATTCACCCGATCACGTGAATCGATAGGATCGCTTTCCCTGTCAATCGATGATATATTTTTGTAACAAACACACCGGTAAAGCGATGCCATTTCGCTTTTCCCCTCTCTACACGCTCATCATTTATTTACGACACGCCTTTGGTTGGTTAGATGCGGTTGATGTCATACGACGCCCCGCCGCCTGGCATGTCTGGGAATTGCAGACGCCACTATCGATTTCCTTTCTACCCAAGGTTCGCATGATGGCGCATCGTGTGTCCTACGGTGAGGCGCGAAACGCCATGAATATAGGTAACACAAAAAAGTGAAACGTCCCTTCTCCTTCGTTTGAATCGCAGTGCTTAGGTGCGTTCCGGCAGAGGAAACTGCAGCGGGAGTTGGGAGTGAGGGACCAACCCCAGAATTGTCATAATTTATCCGTCATTATATTTATCCGCCCGCTCATTCTTTTCGGAATCCGCCATCCACCGGGGGGAAAATTGTTGCAGTTTTGTGCAACTTGTTTGCTTGCCCTCGCATTCACGCGCATGCAGTGAAAACGAGTCGCATAAATAATAGTTTAATTTCCCCCTTCTTCTTTTCATACGGCAGTATCGTTTGACGCGACGTCTGACTCTGCGGTTGGCATCTAACCCTTGCGTATGGGAAAGATTCTTGGACGGAATCTCGTTCACCGCACGTAGGCGAACGCGAATTAATCGTCCAGTCGGAGATTGTGTGCTAGACGACGCGATACTTTCTCAATATTTTTTAATAGTTCCACTTATTTCATGTTGATGTGTCCCACCAAATTGCCCATAATGAGCAGGACCGGTTGGCGTCGGATGGCTGCCAACCGGATCCTATGTGGAAGGTACTGCACATACGCACGCCCTCGTAAACTATTCGGGAGTGACCTCATCTGCACGCTAAGTTATGCACCTGTACCAAGCGTACCTTGAACACGCTTCCTATGCCCACGGGAGAATACCGGACTGCTACCGTTGGTGTGCTTTGTGCTGAAGTTGTCCAGTTGCCCTTGAACCCGGCGAATGGCGCATATCTCTTTCGGTACCAACCGGTACCTTCTTTTGGTGGTCAAGTTCAACAGCCCTTTCCGAAAAGTCAGTGTCATTCACCGACCCCAGCGGGATCGTTGATGGGGTTGCCAAAGAAAGCTAGGACAACTTTCAATCTGTCCCACCAAATTCAAATCCTTCCGTGGTTGTCCGAACCGCTGCTCGGTGCTGGGAGGGGGTGACATAATATGCGGACCCCGGGTTGATGTCATGCTCGCCGCCAAGTTCAATGGCATAAAACGTGTGCGGTGGCTGATCTTAATAGTGCCGTCACACCGAATTGTGCCATTGTGGTTGGCGGTCATTGTTCGGGTCTCATGTTACCGCGCTCCGTATGTGGAATGGGGTGCAACCGCTCATCGTTTAGATGCCGCTCAGCTGCTCGTCATCCTACGGCACCCACGAAACGTCCTTCCTAATACGAGCGGACTGACCTTCGGCGGTGGATAGCAGCAACGCAACGAACGTCGGTCGAACGGTCGCTCTTGAGCGCTTGCCATCGCCAATTAGTTGGCCTAGTTGATCGGCTTACGAATGTAGATTGTAGTAAAGTTGTCAGTGGAGGCGTTTGATGTGGTTTGATTTATCTTGCTTGCGAGAGTTCACCACTGCGAGGTAGAGAAGTAGAGCAACAATAGTCATTCCGACAGCTGTCCAGTCGATCCAAAGGAAGTAAAGAGAACGGTTTCACATTAAATGTACAAATTCCTTTGCACACTTCGTATGTCTGCATGCGTTTTCTATTTGTGTGATGTGTGTCTTGTCCCATACTAATACGTGTTCCCGCGTAGATCACTAACATTGGCTGTACTAACTGCTTACCTACCCTACACTACAAAACTCACGCAAAATATGTTATACACCGCAATTGAACAAAATCAAAACAACAAACAATTCGCAACATTATTCGCAGGCAAACGGATTGGCTGCACAGGCAAAGTATGTCCCCGGTTCGATTCCCTCGTACGCCGCTAACGCTAGCTTGTTCGTGAAGTCGCACGCCTACTAGTAACCACCTGCCCAGCCATTCTCTGGTTCTTCGTGCTCGTCCAGACACGCACACACATCCAGTGGATGATAAACCGATAGTGTCCCAACTGTAAAGGAGAACCGAATGGTACCGGCGGAACGATGTGAAGGACGGAAAGCGGATAAACACAAACGGATAAGCTAGTGGAATGAACGACGACGTAGTAGATGGAGAGAGAACGAGGGACTCAATAGCATGAACCGTGCAGGACACATTTTGTCGTCTCATTTTTAAGCGTTGGATCATGCTCCGGAACCGCAGGATCCACTCGAACAACGTTGCGACTTACACAACTATCGGCAAACCGATACACACCTAAATTACCACGCTCACACACAGAGACACAGAGTTGTTGAATGTCGTTCTTTTGTTTTTAAATAATGTTTTATAACACACACCGTCTTAAATGTTAGATTTGATTACGATTCTCGCTTGTTATTTTTATAAACAAACAATGTTTTTTTAATGTTCTCACAAAGTGTTGAATGTTTCTTTTTTTTGTAAACTTCCCCGACCCTGTTCGATAGTATATAACCCGTACCACAATATTGTTCCTAATCTCTGGCGTCTATATATTAAACCATCAGTATGTGCAATGTTTTTAATCGGAAGCACACACACCGCTGCTGTCCTGTGGTGGCTTAGGATTAAACGGATCAATTGTAGCAGAAAAAAATGACACCCAAACAATTGATCCGAAACCCTAACGCTGTGCAGTTTGGCCGGGTGTGTGTGCTCAGTACTCAGGAAAAGACAGCCTCCCTTTCTGTGGGGGGCCCAACATGCTGTGCGTAAGCCTGTGACGAAAACGAAAAGATGTATAAATTGATCAAATACGGTAATTAACAAAACCCGGCACGAATAAAATCGATCCAAACGGGAGAATGCGCACAGCAGGTAGTCTGAGACCGCAGGAGTCAACCCGCAACATAAGTCAGCAAAGGAGGGAGCGCGTGTAGCCATTGGAAAGTAAAAGTGTATATGAAAAATAAATTCGTTTGCTGAATGCCTTTCAAAAAAAAACATTGCACGTTCGATCGCTACGGCGAGGCATGTATTTTTTCCCCTTTTCTTATTTCTATTTGCTTTTATGTGTTTCTTTCTCCGCTTTTATTTAGTTTTGTAAGTTTTGTTTGTAAGAAGTTAGTTGTTTCATCGTAATCTTGATGATGTGCTGTGATCTTGATACCTTATGTGCTTATTTTAAAATAATAATCGCAAAGGTACTGATTTGAACTGCAGCTTCCTCAAGCATGAACTTGTGATTTTCTTTTAGAATCTCAACTGATCAAACAATATGATATCTCTGTTTAGTGACTTGGAAAATGCAATTACTCAAGATATCAATTAGAGCATGAACAGAACACAAGAACAAACATAAACAGAATGAAGAGAAATTGCTAATAACTCATCTGCAATATTGATATTTCTCATTTGAGTAACATAAACAGTTCAAATCAGTCGCTTAATGCAATAATTATAAGAACAAATGAAAGAAATGTTGATGAAATCGAATTATGATTTATGAAACAACTAAAATCTACACACACCATTACCAAGCCCGAAGCTAGCAGTGTAAATAATATCTCAAATATTGCTCGATTGAATATTTATTATTGTAGTCAGTTTAAGCTTAAGCCGCCACCCGTTCCAAACGTTTAATTGCCGTCTTGCATCGATTTGCACCGAATTCCATTATGCATGACATTAGTGGCCGGCATGATGCAGGCAGGGAGCAAGAAAATGAAAGTGCTTCTACCACCACCTCACCAGCTCACCTTATATTGTTATAAACTGGCAACCTGTCAGCCGATGATACACAGAGTAGTGTGTACAATGGCTTTCTAATTGTGCGCTAGAGACATGTTTACATTTCACCGTTGCCGTTGAAGTAGAGAGGGAAGAAGGGAAGAATAAAACATTCACCAGCGTCCCCCCTAGTAAGGAACGCCTTCTTAATGTGATTGTGGACTATTGGTCGGCCAAAATCGCGACAGTTAGCCTGGTGGGGCAATTAATTTACACCGTCGTTCCTCGTTGTGTGGCCAGCGCGGTTAGTACACGCACTCACCTCTCTAATAGACGATCCCCGGACAAGCCTGAGCGATGGTGGCAATCAAAAGTGTTTCCAAACGACGATAATGCAATGGTGGCTGCGTCTACGCAAATGACGAATGATGATCGTGATGATGATAAACGATAACGGAACCATAGAAGTACGGCCTAAGCGTCCTTCACTACCGGCCGCAAGTGTGTTTGCGAAGGAAAGCCAACGACAAAGTGTGTTGACTCGAACAACAAGCCTTCCGCCTCAGCTGTTGTTTTTCCGAGAAGGCTGTTAGCGACTTGTTTCGAAATAATTCGGAACTCCAGCTGTACAACCACCCTCCGGGGATCCGAAGGAGGTTTTTCTTTCCAAATGATATTAGCAAAACCCTTGCCCGACTGTTGTTCCTTCCATCCCAATGTGGTGCTTAGCAGAGGAAGTTTTGTGTAACCCACAACCAAAGTCCGCCCAACCATCCATCTCCCATTAATCATCGCCGTTTTTAGGGGCAACGGTGGGTTGTGTCTGCCGTTTTGCTGTACTAGCGAGGGCGACAGTCCACCACCCCAAACATCCCCTCAAACGGTACACAGGAAGAAAGCTAACTTACCCGAAAACCCCGAACCAGAACTAATTAAACCACATCGTTTATTCCGACGTTTCGTGATACAGGACCAACCGTGTAGCTGCTCCATTACATCGGCAAACGCTGTTTGGCATCGAGCCGTCTGCCGCAATAACGGGGGAGACTCTCGGTACTAAATATTATATTTATTTCAAAAATGCATGATGTACGGACGTGTACAAGTTCAAGGTCGCCAGTAGATCGTTAGCAATCTCTTTGCACCGCGACGACGCGTGGAATGTGAAAGTTTACATTAATTAATGCGAAAGGTGTGTGACACCCCTGGCAACAAGGATGCTCATTGTAATGTGGTTTGTTGAGTGCTAGAGTACGGGATAAGTTTTAGAAGGTCATTAGTTTTCCCGAAAGAGGTTTCGATTGCATTGGTTTGCTGCCGCCATCGTGTTCCGTATGTTCTTGTGTATGTGTTTTATTAGCTGTAATTAAGCAATTAAATCGAATCGATCAATCGATCAATGGCTAACCGATACCCGAGGTTGAGCTGATTCCGAAAATAAGTTCCCCGAACTCAGACGCTGCTTGTACTGGGCGAATTCGCATTTGGGAGGATTAATTTATTCTCTTTTTGGAATTGAACCAGTATCGATCAATGCCACATGTGGTTTTCCTTTTTTTTTTTGGTGGTTCGGAATATCTGCTAGTAGCCCTCACTATGGACCACCGGAAGCGGTTGTCAAGACAACACTGGAAAAAGGGTTTCTACTGAAGATTTAAAAGTTACTCTTCTTGAACCATTGCGACAGAATAACGAATTACCGCAAGATCGTTATTGCAAGACGATCAACTGATCAAACAACGAACGAATGCGAATCTTGCCAATGTAAGAGTGGCGTTCCCGTACTGTACGGTTTTAAGTGTCTGTTTTTGTTGATTAAAACCTCAGACGAATGCGTCTCAGTACAGGAAGCACACAGCATGTCAAGTTGGCGCCATTCGCTTTCAAGGTTTTCTGTGATTTGTGCGACACAGGCGACAGTCAGCCTTTATTTGTAGGTATTGTTTGGAACCTCCCGTTCCAGGCGATAGTAATAGGACTTTACATGTGTCTAATTTGTAAATTCCCGCCACCGAAAATCGATCGATAGTAAATCATTCCTCCCGGGACGCGTCCGCATCGGGCATGTTCGCCTGTACATTAATTGACATGCGCCCGATCGCATCGCGAAGCTGTTAGCATTCCCCCGTATTGAGGATATAATTGAATGCAAATTGAACATTGATTCTTCCAGTTGGTTTCCAAGCTACCCGATTCCAATAATGGGTGTAATCGAACAGAACCGAGTTGCGTTGTGGGGACTGGATGAAAGTGATTCTTTATTTGGACACTGTGCGGGGAACTAGATCATAGCACAACGAGACACCCGTACCTTCGCTGTGCACGCAGCGGTCTCCGGTGGGACTTCCGGTCTTTCGAGCGCGTGGTACACGAGACAGTAAACAGTGTTGCTCGTTCGAGCGTCGCCAATCGGTGGTGCGGTACGATCTTGATCCAGAACTGTACTCCACCCATTGTGGATGTCATTTGAATATTCATTAACCCCCATCATTCCCCATCATTAGTCCCGGACAGCTTGTGTGTCGTCCGATAGTTAGGTCCGGGTAAGGTGTCTCGCCGGGGATGGGTCAAGTAGCTGTCAGACCGAGAAGGGGACAAGGTCAAGGTTTGCAAGGGGAAGCAGGACAAACCGGTACGATGAAATGAATTAAGACAGGAATTAATTTAGCCACCCGTGTGTAAAAGTGGAGATAAATCTTCTTTATCCCTCGCCCGGGGTTTGCGAGTGTCGTCGCCGAACCCAGGAAGTGGGAAGTTATAACAAAAGAGCTGGGAAAATGTGTTAAAATTCCATCCCATCATCGTTGGAGCAAACGTACTCGTTGCCCACCGAAAAGGAGGTGGTGAACGAGTGCGGTCCTGTTAAGTTCTGCTTCGAGCTCTTGCACCCGCTTATCAGCAACAATGGAAATTGAGCACGCTTGGGTTTGCACACAAATTGTGTCTGTTCAGTGAACATTGTAGATAAAGATGCTCATTTTAACGCAATTAAACTCATCCAGAGTGGGTTGGGGGGAAAGAAACGGTCCATATTAGATTGGTCTCGCGCGTGAAATATTTATTAGATTGCTAGCAGAACAACAACGAACGCCACCATCGTCCAGGTGACTGATATGTTGGGGCGTGAATGAGTTTACGCTGCCGCTGCTGCAAAAGAGCTATGCAAATGAAGCGCACAATTCAATCATCTCACCTCCATTCGCGTCACAGTAGCCTTAGCGGTGCCAAATTCGGTTGTACCGCCAGCTAAAATCTGCTTACACGGAACGGTCAGGCCGTGTGTCGTTCATTCGCTTCCCCCGGTGCTGTCTCGTTGGCCGGATGTCGGACTGACTAAACATGATAAACATATCAAATTTCGTGACAGATTTATCACCTTGGTTGTTGGTGGCGTTTTCTACTGTTTGCATGTAATATCGCTGATAGGATTAGGTCGCCTTATCGGGGACGCTCGATGACTAAATGACGACTGCAAGCACTTCCGATCGGTGGTGTGACCAATGTGTGACCTTGTGCGTGCCTTTTTGGAGTGCGATGTTCATCTCGAACGAAGCTTCAGTGTAGTCAACGGAATGGAATTTGAACATTTCATTCCCACTTGTGTCCATTACAGATAACTCCCAATCAGTTTGGGTCGTCTTACAAATGTCCTCCATTTTCTTGCTGGCCACCATCATACTACAACCGGAAGTATATTAAGGGCGCTAAAAATGAATATTTTACTGCCAGCATTGCTGGTGAGACCCTCGGTGACGAAATGGTTCTACCAACACACGGGGGCTGCATAATGGCACAGCGAAACCTTGCCCACCGTACCGGGAGCAATGCAGGCCAAGGTAGCTCGGTAATGGCTCAGCCACCTCCGGACCAACTGCAGGGCAACCAATTGCATAACGGACACAGTGGCCGGAATCAAACACCCGGGAGACTGGTTGGGCGAACCAGTCCGTGTGGTGTGAATCAGAAGAGTTCTCGAGCACACCAAATCGGGCACGAACAGGTGGGCATCGACTGTATGAGACCCCCGTCCTCTGTTAGCTCTCGATTAGTATAAGTGGCCAGTAACATTGCATCGCAGCAAACAAACATCGTGTTGATCGTATCGTTTGACACCCTTCCAGGGGCAGGGTGAAATGGCGCATCATTCCGTGTTTTCATGTCCCGAAAAACCGAAGATCCCATCGGGAAGAGATATCACTCGACAGATCATAAATTCTTCCGATCGATTATGGCACGACCACTAACCACAGCGCAGCGAGAACAATGATGTATTTAGCACGTGCTTCTAGTGCAATTAACAGTTCATTAGCATCATTCACGATGTTGCACGCTTCGCTCTCGTGTGTGCCGCGGTGTGTCTGCGATGGGACCATCAGCCGTGGAGCTCAGCTGTGTTTATTCAGCTACGGCGAGGCAGAGGGAGGTGAGCAATGTTTGGACTTTCCGTGAATGAAAGATCACGTTTTGTCCGGAGAATTCGCTAGACGGCGGAGTCGCGATCCGCGAGATGCACATTTATGGAAAGTGGATACCGTGACGACGTGATGTAATGATTTGTTTATACGAGGGTAGTTGACAAATTTGACACTTTAACGCGAATTAGAGTAGAGTGGAGCAACCGTAGGAACTCCGTTAGTTGTAGGAGTATCTTTTGTAGACTTGATCAGATTTTGCACTGGATTTCCTCACTTGAAGGTATGCAATTCATATATATTGTTTGAATAGTAGGTCGTCTGGCAATGTTGAGGCCGATGACCAGGATTCCCGAGAAGTTGTATTGACTAGAGTCAAATATCATGTAAATTGATTCATATTCTTCAAAAGGAAAAAATGGTTTAATGATCATCTTTTTGGGAACTCTGATCTATCTTCAGATATCGAATTAGACTTCTAATATTTACAGATCAGGAGTTATAAATCGTTAAGATTCTTAATTCTCAGGCGACTAAAATTACTAGAATCCAACAGAAAATTGTTGACTAACAAACTCTCTTTCTTTCATTTTTGCTTCCAGGCCAACAGCGATGCCGCCCTCGGCAAGTACGGCGGTGGTGTCCAGGGTGCCGCCGGTGCTGGCAGCCTGTTCGTCGCCAACCACGCTTATTAAGGCGTTTCGTTTGCATCTACATGAACTTGCATCCTACTAGCGCACCTCCCCCCCCCCCCCCCCCCCCCCAATCCACTCCCGTTTCATCATCACACAGAAGCCATCATGTCAGTACCGCAGCCGTAGATCGTCCATTTCGACACCCCACCCTTATAGGGCATTGGACCGAGATGTGATGACCTGCTCAGCATAACTGATTGGTGGTACCGGCGTGAGGCGCCACGCGTACTGTGTGAGTGTATTTCCCTGTATTCCCTGCTCCCTTATCTGTCTATTTCACAGCTTCATTGTGTTTTTATTTCTCAATTAAGAACTGAACTGTGTAGCGAACACAACGCGCACGAGTATCGTACGTTGTAGGATAAAGTTTTAACACACAAAATACAAAACAATAGCGCAATGGTTCCACACTGTTTGCTGTCAAGCAATAGTCCATCGAATTTAGTGTGTTTGAGTGGAAGAATGGCGAGTTGTGGCGCGTTGCGTAAGGTGCTCGATAAGGGTACGAAAGCAAAGATGGCGGCTTGAAGTGATTGACTTTAAAAATCATTCAACAAGCACTACTAACGCCTGCGTAAACCTTTCCTCCCTTTATCGTATCCCATTCGCGTGCGGGCTAAGCTCGCTTTCTTCCCGTAGGCAATGCTTAGTCAAACAAGTGAAGAAGAAAATACCCAACAAAACAAAAAAGAAAACAACTCACAATCGCCTTTGTTGCTGTGTTTTGTTTTTCCTTATTTATAATCGCTAGTTTAGAGACAAAAAAGGAAAGCCTGGATTTGTTATATGATGCCGGAAATGGTATAATAATGCATGTGACATAAGTACGCAAAAACAATACACTAACTAGCAATTGTACCATGCTACGGACAAATTAAACGTATCTTATAATGTTACAAATAAAAATTAATAAAACTACTATTGTTTTCCCAAGCCTTTCCATTTGCATATCCGAAAGTACGAGATGATAGAAAATGTCAGCCTCAGAATTATTATGCTCCTGCTGGATAATGAACAGGAAAATTGGTTCTACCAACAGGGAGTATGGCGTCTTACTAATTAATATAAAATGCATCACGAGTAATCCTACCCGCGCCCAACTTGATCGAGGATGTGTGGAGAAAATTAAATATTAATTCTCCCCATCTGGACCATCAGCTCCAATTTAAATTTCTCTTGTTATTTTAATTTTACACGTTGCAGCAGTAATCAACGCGGGAAAATCATCCGCGTGAAAATTTGCAATTGCAGTGCGCAATATAACTTCCAAAACGAAGGCCGCGAGCGAAATCAATCGCTGATTTATTACACCAATTCCTGGAAAAGTTGAACAAGATCGTTGCCCTCGCTCCCTCAGAACCAAGCGGCATGGAATGGAATGGTTGTATCCCTCTCACACAAGACATCAACACGTGCGTTTTCCTTTGCCATTATTATTCCACCAGCGATCAATCAACGCACATCGCGATGTTTTACCTTTCAACTTTCACCTGGCCACACGGCGCAAATATCAACCGTCACCGAATGTGGCCAAACAAATAGTGCGTCGACCTGCCGACATCATCGCTAATCGTGCAGCATAAAACACGTCTGGTGACCTTTTGGGTAAAATGCGTAATTTCATCTCCTGCCTTGCTCACCGGTACGGAACAAAAAGGTGCCAACCGACCGATAAGCACCTGGTGAATGTTTATTTCACGTACAATGGTTTATTTTCCGTCCCATCACGAACATGCCTTTGGTGGGTCTAGTGTCTTGTGCTAGAATGGTGTAATGCTGCGGAAAGGTGGAAGAAAATTAATTATTGACAATTTATTGTAACGATCATCGCACAGCCGCTCATACAACGACGACAAATTGTGAGTGAAGAACCCTGTTGTGCGAACCCCTGCAAACGAGTGATGAAAGCCTTTCTCGAAGCGTGGCTCGACGTATGCGAATCTTATGTTTATTTGTAGATAAACTTACTTTAGAATAAAGCGCATAAAGAAAGTCACAGGTAAAAACACTCCCCAAACATTTATCAATCATTGTAAAAGTTTCGATTGCTCGCTTACCGCGCGGCGGAGTTGTACTGCAATTATAAAACAATTGCATTCCGCAATTGGTCCTCGCAAACTCATTTCCAAGACAAATGGAAGGTCGTTACGATGGTTAAATTATTAATCCAACGAACCCAACGTTTTCCCGGCATCGGTTTCAAGGGAAGGTCCTCATTCCTTACTCTCCCGTGCTCTTGCCCTGTTTAAAATCCATCAATCCCTTCCCGCATACGGTTGACCGTCGAACGAAGGAACTGCACGCCAAGGTGTAGTGTGTGTGTGCGCCTCCATCAAAGTCGACCTTCGGCCGGAACGACACACCGGGGAAATTCGCTGCCCTTCGGACATGACAAAGTTCGCATTTGAATGATGGATGAGGTTGAGTCTGCTTGTAGAGAGAGAGCGAGAAAGACAAAGCGAGACGAAGAAGCAGAATCCAGCTTGAGGAAGTGAAGCAATAGAACTGAAAAATGTTTATTTTAATAGAAAGGAACGGAAAAAAGTGCTTCATCCGAGAGCGAAAACTTTAGTTTGAAAAGTTTCTGCAAGGATGTACTTTTCTTCTTGTCCCTTTATTTGCTAGAAAAGTTACACTGTAATGACACATTTTACTGAGCATTGTCCGCGCAACTTCAAAGCAATGTTCTTCTAACAAACGATTACGGTGGGGGAATTATTAACCTTAAACCGTGATTTAGTACTCGTACAACTATTACACCATGGCAACGCGGAAAATGTCTCAATACTTATTAAATGTAATGAAAATGGACTAGTTAAATCACCTATTCAACAAATATAACGCTTAAAAACAACAATCTGCTTTGCAAATTGCATACTTTTAGGCGTTTTTTGTTCACAAAACATCCATGAGGCAATATAACCAACGTCAAAACCGTCTAAAATAATTTAATGTACATTGAGATATTATTTAATATCAATTTACTACTTTTAATAGCACTCCCAAAGGAAATACTGTAAATAGAGTACAATAAATCATCCCAAGTAACAGGAATGCAAAACATAAAATACGTATCCAAAACCGGAATGGAAACAACATTCAAGTCCCGACCGTACCGCATACCGTGCGAATGCCTGATGGGTTCGTCCTCGTACACCATCTTCAAAGGCGTTCTGGCATGTCACATTGAACTCCCAGGAAGCTCACAACACACTCCCGCAGGTATTCCATTCCATCACATTCAACACCGGTTTGTTCAACGACCTGTTTTCGTGGCGGCCGTTCGTTCGGCCATTGCTTCCAATATCTAGGAATACTATTTACGGTTCCTTCCTTTTTTTACCTTTGGAAGCCATCGTGATCATAAAGTGCCCCCGGGTGTTGGGGGGTTTGAAGGCTCAGCAAAATGCAAAATAACGCAAGGACGTATGGATGTGTTGGGTATGGGTAATGGATCGATTTGAAATTGAAACTATTTTTACTCCCGCAGGAATGTGTGTGTGTGTGTGCATTCACACTAACACACACCCACACACATTCGGCCCGGTTTACATGACCCTGTTTGCAATCAACGCAGAACGACGAGAGCGAATCATAGTTATCTAATTTGAAAATTTGCTATTCCTGCACACCGGCAATCACCGGGACATACAGGCACACACCGTCCCCGCATTTGCATGCCGTTCGGATCGAAAGCACTCGCACCCGATGATGGGAAACTGTACTTCACTCCTTGCGTACGATTCGGTATAAGCCGGATAGTGTTGGGTAGGTTGCGCTTGGTGTAAATATTATTTGCCATTTGCCATGTGCCACGGTGCAATGCAACACATCGTTGGAATGGAGAATGCCGGGTGGTTTGTGGGCATGAGCAGCAAGGAAAAAATAAATGCAATCACTTCGTGGCTTTGGATTGCGCTGGTCAAGATTTACGTTGGTCTCGTCAACGGCTAGAAGCCGTCTGCCACGGTGGTGATAGTGTAAGTTATCTGATTATGGATGCGAATTGCATTTGTTCAGTGAGGATGGCTGTTTTCTCCTCCTGTTTAGTGGTGGCTGGTGATAGTTCGTTGATATGATGTACTTATGATAATTTTAGAGAAATTTCTTTTTTAAGGAATTAAACAGCATTGTAAAATGAGCAAGAGTTAACAGACACTCTCTGATAACGTCAAAGTTGAGCATTTTATATCCAAGTCAAACAAATATCAGAAGTTGATAGTAAGAATATCTTCACAACTCAGAGACCCTGTCATCATGTAGGCCAAAGCCTTTTGTTGCTAGCTCACCCAGGACTCATTCATTCCAACGTTGTTCATCGCTTGTTTACAAGATATCAACCTTGATCTCAGTTCATCCTATATTGCCCTCTATCTTCTTCTTGGAAAAGACTCTATCCTCTTTAATGGCACTATAACCTCAAGAGTTCTCGGTCAACCAATTCAGGCTTTTTTTGCACTTTAGTTTCTAATAGTTGCGAAGAGATAGTAAAGACTGTGGATGTAAACCGATTTAGATATCTATTTACGAATCTCAATTTGCGAGAGTGTGTTGACATTAATGACAGGTGACGTACTGGTCCTGTCACGTTGACAGTTACCTCTTGGATACAAAATAGAATTAAGTAGGTCGTGTTCTAACCATCAATCTAGTGGGTCGTTGGTTTGGTTTGGTTCTAATTTCACTCTGCCAACAGACTGTAACAACCCTCTGTTCTTTGGTTTACGTCTGCACAAGTTCCTGATTATTTTTTATGTTTCCTACTGTCAGCTTTACGTTCCTTAGTACCCCTTCCTTAGTATAGAATAATATCTTTAGGATTTTCTTCTCATTACTCTAGTGAGATACAATTGATCACGAAACACGATAGGAATTTGATATTTCAATTTTTTTTCACATACTCTCCATCTCCGCATAAGAATGTGCAACAAACGGTTCATTTCAGTGTAATCCATTACATTACACAAAGAAAACGAATCATAAAAAAGCATCCCGCTAGCTGCAGTTCACTGCAGACAGTCAATCTATGGACGAAAAAAGCCATTTTCCACACACGATTCATATGCTTCGCAACGCAACAAATGATTGCGCAACCAACGAACGACCAGTACCGGTTCGTTTTCATGTTCGTGAAAAGGTCAGACCCGGCTCGTGAAGGATTCCCTTCTGCAGCTTCGCCGATGAAGCAACGCGCGCGTTATGTTAATGCCAACCACCAACCACCATCAGCATGTTCCTTTTTTCGGCCCGCCCGAGTATCGTACGGCGATTCTCGGTGGTTTGCGTAACGAAGTAAAAAGGACCGCCGCGAATAAGTCGCGTCCAAAGAGGGCACCATTACGTTGATAATGTGGTGAAGCTCATCCGGGGGATGGTGGATGGTGAAGATAGATGGCAATAAGCAGCATAACGAATCAGTAACATTATGTGAATTAAAATGAAAAAAGGGAGACCGTTTCTAGCTGCTGCCCGCATACATCTGCCGGTCAGTGGAGTGGAACCACTTGAAGGGAACGTTAAATTCTATTACGCGTGAAAATTCCATCACAATGTTTCCATTCCGAAACAAGCGCGATTCGCTTGATTAGTGAGCGTTTTGGTTGAATTTCAACTATGGCTTAAGCCCCACCGTCCATTCAAGGCAGGATGTGATTCGATCTTGTACGTCATTAATATTCCACTGAAGCGGTTATTTTCATTCATATGCCACTGACCTGATCCGGGCACCATGGTGCATTGGAATTCGCACCGTAAAATGGGGGAAGATTTTTCAAACCCTCTGGTCTTTTCGGTAATTTTGAGCCATTTGTTTGTCGCACGAGCTGAACATTCCCCACTGGGAGAGAAACCTTCAGGATGATGATTCCAGGAAATTCTGCTTCTCAGAACAGAAGGAGATTCGACCAAAGTGTTCCCGAAAAATCCAATCACACCATACACCCGGGGTGTGGATAAGCGGCGGGTGGTCATCGGTCAGGTCATCAAAGCCTCGATTGTCCATTTGCCATTTCTACGCTCGGGTGGGACAATCTTTATTGTCAAATCATGAGATTGATCGCGTCAGCAATATCCCTCCGAATCGTACGTCCATCAGACAAAAAGGGTTCGATTTTGATATCGAAACATCAAAATTGATCCTTTCCGGTTGTCGGTGGTAAGATAAAAACATCCCCAACAGTAAGCTACAAACAAACACTAACGAGAGAGAGAGAGATGCCCTCCCAGAACAGCAGCTGCTTACGAATATTGAAGTGGAAACAAATTGACGTTTGCTTCTCACATTCCTTTTGATGTTGAACGTATGGTGGCATGACAGCTATGGGCACCCTGGCCGAAAAGGGGGGACTACTTGTAATTGCGTTACCCATTTGTAACATGACACCGATTTTATCACCCCGCTAGGGTGACGAGTGTGCCCGCGTTATGTTCGTTTGATGCTCCCGAAAAGGACCGACCGGTTTGAACGGTGTCCCGCCCTGAAGGAAGGGCCAGATGGCGCGTGTGGGCCGGTTCGCTGCTAATAAAGCTACATCATGAACTTATACATTATACATTTCGATTTCGTTTTCACTTCACTGCCGAGGGGTTGTCGTACGCTGGTGATAAATTGTAACACAAAACTCGGGCACCAGTAGTAAAGGCATTTGAGTGTTTGTGTAAGCACCGTTTTAAAGCAATTTCACTAAAGGTTAAAGTAATCGGTGTAGATCATTACGCGCATGGAATGAAAAGTTTTGCGCTCGATATGGAGCCTTGTTTCATTCTCTCCAGCCGGTAGAACTCGGAAAAGTTAATACGAAACTGCTCGTAAAACTTAGCGCAAACCGTTTACTGAGTAATCACACTCCAAACAAGCCCCGTTTCGTTTGGTGCATTTCACTCCACTGTGAACAGCTGCACTTTTCGCTGTGAACTTTCTATCCCCAGCTCTTTCGCCCCATTTCGCTCCTTCAACGCCTTGCTGATGGAGGCGCCTGGTGGATGGTAAAACATTTTCTACTGAAACGGGAACTGAACAATCCGTGTGCAGCAGGTTCTGTACGATGCACTTCTGTACGTATGTATGTAAATCTCACATACCGATGTCAATGGTCTCGCCCTGGTAGTTGAATGTTCGGTAAATGTTGTACCAGCATAGTGGATTTTTATGAATTTTCAAGGAGGCGCCTGGTGGTTTGTAGATTGTGGTTTAAAAAAGTTACAGTTTCACGCTTCGCTTGGTTTCGAGAAATGGGGAATGTGAATCACTGTCAGCTGGTCTCGATCTGTTCCTTATAGTGTGCCTTATTATATGTCTTTGACCAAGGATACTTGCTGAGAATGTGCGGACAATAAGGCAATACCCTGTAAGTGAGTTCATTGATACATGTCAGCCATCTTGACACGAAACTATCGCTTTAAACTGATTAATGCAAAAGGCAAACATTAATTTCGTTTAATATCTCTTGTGTTTAATTTATTGGAAGCAATGCCACGGAACAAGATATATTTCATTTTGTGATAGGTTTCGTAATGGATCCTGTCACACCAGCAACAGGTTGATTGGATTGTTATCGGGATCTTGACTAATGAGATAATTCACTGTCAGTGTGCCTTGATTACACTAGTCAGACACGGCATCTAAGTGATGTCGGTCATCTCCAAACCCCATGACTCCCATAGCAAGACAAATTTCCTTCACGGGTGCCTTATGGAATGTCTTATGTTCGTGTCAAGATTTCGTGTCGTAACGGGATTTAGAACCGTCGACACCGTGAACCATGTCAACCCAGAAAGCCCCCCTCCTCCTCCCCCCTCGCTCCGATGTCAACGACAAACGAGGGTTTAAATGTAGATCACGAACTAAAAACCACCTACTAAAACCGTTTTGTAAGGAACAACAGCAGCAGCAACAGCAGCAACTCGAACTACGCAAACTAGCTTTGCTGATCCCGAAAAGTGAGATAAACTTTCTCCCAACAGTCAAGGAAATGACCTGTTTACGGAGCGACCGGCATCGAAGCGTCCTGGGGGATGAATTGCGTGCAGACAACAAATGCGGGCAACAATGGGACCGTGGGAATGGGACGAGTAATTAGATTGTACTCAATAGCTTTATCTGCGTTGGGGTAGGTCGCTGTTTGTCGGGGTTTCCTTCAAACCGCACCGGCAGTGAAATGCAGCTGACAACGATAGTGGGGAGCCTGCGTGGGTCGTGACGAGCGAAGCAATTAAATGGATCCATTGGAAACAGAACAGCGATGGGGGGAAGATTTATGTCATTCCCGAGGATGTCTTGCGAAAATCTTGAAGATGTAATAAACGGGCAAAGTGGATGGGAGAGCGTTTATTATGAATTTCAAAGTTACGCAACAAACCATTGTTGCTGGACATTATTATTTAATACATTCTTTTCATAGCAGGAACTGTTGTTGACTCCATTTTGAATAAACATTCGGAGAGAAAAAAAAACACCGATCCACAAATATCATAAAACCTACTCATCATAAGACAATGTTTCGGAATGTTGGCTGGGGCGTCCTAAATCAAGATCCACCTACGATTTACCTGTCGGTGGCATTATTTTTAGTCCATAGTACGCTTCACCTAGCGCATATGAATCAGTGCTAAAATTGGACACAGGCAACGAATGAAAACAAAACGCCACCCGAGCAAGCAAGTTTGATAATAGTTGTTGCAGACTTACGACTTTTGATGAATGGGATCCACAAACTACAAGAGACAGTTCATTTAGTAAAGAAAAGTCCTCCGCTTTTCAACTAAGAGATTAGAGCTGTAAGCTTAAAGCGAATGTAATACAAACCGTTCCATTCAAAAACTAGCGAGGAAATTGTCTCCCAAAAGAAGATTATTGGAAATCATCTTGGCCGCACCAATGTAAGAGTACAGCACATGTGCCAAAAACCCAACTCCCCCATGGCGTGGGCGAACATGTTATCCGGCACGACGTTCAAATGGCACTCGGTCGCTGCTATTTCGCAGCCGGAAGGTGAAACATTCACATCATCCGAGTGCGCGCAACGTAACGGGAGAACTCGAGAACGTGGATTAAGTTTCGACAGATCTCGCAAAAATGTGTCAGCCAGGGCGTGTCGCTGCTACTTGCGACATTCCATTACGTTATCCATTAACCCCGGGCTAATGGTGTGATTAGTGCGATAAGGGGATGCTGCACAAAATTGATCCGCCATTACTCAACGGAATGAAATCGAGTGGAAAATTCTACGCATCGAAGGCAAACGTTTGGGAGAGAAATAAAATACCGGGTAGCCTTAAAATAGCGCCAACAGTGCTGCTATTTTCCGCTTGCGAAAGACATCCGGAGCAGCATGGTAATGGAAAAGGAAAATGGAGCAAATGGAGTTCAACTTTCCATGCCCATATCGTGGCAAAATCGCAGTGCGTTTATTTACATCTCATTTACGAAGATGTTTCGTTTCGCTTTTGTTCCGCAAATAGTGCACAATGAGGCGGCACTGTTACGAACCAGATGATTGAAAAATAATATTGTTGCACTTGCAGCTTACATGCAGGCGCATTTCCCAACGCCCATACAGTGGACTTCGTTCCGATGGGCGTAAAATAGGGTAAATTATAAAGTATTTCATAATATTAGGCAGACTACATCATGTTTTGACAGCTGCGTAAAATAAAAGCATAAAAGTATTATTTTATTGTAAATTCATTATGATCCTAGGTCTCACAAATATGACCTACTTGGCGTCGAAAATTATGATTTTGCCAGCCACAGTCCGTTGACATACCTTTTTTGCTATCGACCGCTCGTTATCAAAAGCATCGTTTGCATCGCGAACTGAATATGGAAACTTTGCTCGCCCAAAATGAGGTTGAAGTCATAAACAGTCCTGAGAACGTCGTCACGTCCGAATCCAAAAACGACTGACTGTGACATCTCCCTCTTCACCGTTTGCAGACGGTTCCAGTGCATGGCAAGGGAAAGAAACAGCATCCATATCTAACGATATTGATTCACATAATATCCAATTTGTTATGCCGTTTGCCGACATAATAATGTCGCAGCGTCGTAACGCACACGCTATAAAACCCGCCCGAGAGAGGAAGCAACATCCGATACATCCGGAGAAGGAGGGCACTATTTTGTAATACCGCACCGGTTCGGAACAAAAACCGGTTTCCCGAATGCGCTTGAGGACGCAGTTTGAATGTCAACTGCATACCACCGTACAGACGAGATTTGATCAGATTTTGATCGAAGCAGCTGCGCCTGCTGCGAGCCGCATAATGAGGGAGGGGAACTTCTTCTTGGGGATGCTCTACCTGTCAGTAGGCCATGTTTCCGGGTGGTGGTGAATTTAGCGATTGCGCTTAGTCTTTACTTACCCTAAAACAGCATCAATGTCTTCTATCAACCACGTGCTTAGAAATCGTCCAAATCTAACTCTCCCATCTTCCGAACGAACCAACCGCGCGGCTGTCAAACTCCAGGGCCATCAACAACCGGTTGTCTACGCGCGCCACAAAAACCAAAACCTCACATTCCGCACACACATTACATAATGCTCTCCACCGCAACTGCAACCGAAATACCTACCAAACTTGTTATGGGGGCATGGCTTTGTCAGTGAGGCTCGCGAAAGATGGGGAAAGAAAAGTTTAATACACACCTCAACCACGCTTTTCCACACTCTTATCGAGAGAAGCCACAAATTATCAATCACACAGATTGATTACCGGCTCCGTTGTCGGGGTGTCTAGGGAAAAATCCGGAAGCAGATACAAAATGAGGCTTTAGCCGATTTGCGTAACGTTGCGTTAATCAATTGGTGGGGCATAAGGGGGATGTTTGTGTTTCTTCCATCCGACGAGATGGAACACAGAGATGTTCCATCAAACACAATGTTTCGATTTTGTTTTGTTTCACAGTTTGAGATAGTTCGGTGCGTTGTAGTTGCGCAGAATCCGGTCGATGCCAGTCTGCTGGTGCGTTGTGTTTTTGTCTTATTTTATAACCGGCGACTGCTTTTGGTGGAAAACTCCCAAAGTCCCCAAGTCAGAACTCAGTCGCCGGCTAGTATTTTGCCTCATGGAACTGGAACATTTTTCGAAAAAATAAGACATCTTTGTAACTGTATTGATTTGGGGGGAATATTTATAATTTGCTGACAACGTAAAGCGCACTTGTAGGACCCTTCCTGCGAGGAACTTCATGAGGCATCTTCCCCGTGGAAATGGAAAGTCACTCTCGTCTCGATGAAAGGTAAACAGACAAACAGTGTGTCAGAACACCTCGTAAAGTTACACCCTAGCGAAAGATTGTCCTTCCCTCAGCCAGGGCAAGGTCAGCAAGAATGTCAACCTTTAAGGGACCAAAACCCTCAAAACAGCTTGCCGAAGGTATTCCAATCAAATAACTTATTCTATAAAAACATATTTTCCGACCTCCTTTGCTATTGTTGGCCCAGCTGACGAATTCGTTTCCTTATTTGCCAGCAACACTGTAACTTTGTCAACTCTGCAACAGTAACAGAGGGCCCTTGTGGGGTTTTGTTTGTGTGCAGCGTACTTGCTGCCTTGCTGTTTACTTTTTACACCATACGCCGGCCGATTTTGCCGGTGCCAACAGCACCAGAAGGCAAGGCACCAACGGTGTATCGGACGGGCATGGGGGCGAATGGGCGAGCAAAACCGCATAGGTGCAAGTTTGCTCAACTTGGCCAGCGTAAGTAATTGAACATATCGATACGGTTCGAGCTTCGGTTCGTCGTTGTTGCTTTTTTTTGTTTGTTTCACCTCCCTTACCCGGGTTAACCCTGGACATTGACACGCTTCGTAGCGCATTCCGGTCGGGGCTGTGCGGGGAACGCTGTGGCTAACCCACCACGGTGGAGCCCGTGGGCAAACTTCGGTTGGTGTTTTCTTCAAAGTTATGAAAGAAAAACATCAACATTGATTGCTCGGGGAGGAGGTTGGGGGTTTATCGGTATCGGCGTACGCTTTAACATGGCACGGAAGTGGAGTAGCAGAAGGCGAAGGCAGTTTAACACGATGTTGTGAGTGTTTTAAGCTTGCGTGTGATAGACGAGAGACGTGATTAAGTGGGAATTTGTTGTTATTTGGTGTGTTCCAGCGTAAATTGTTTGTTCAATTGGGTGCTTCTTTTCGTTTTTTTTTCTTTCGTTGTTGTAGGTCCCTCAATTGCAATTGCAACTGTGGGGTGGCGTTGTTTTGACGCGAGCCCGTGGGCGCCCGCGCCTTACCGCCGGAAGTGAAAAGTGAAGTGTAATTAAACAGCCGGGTAGTGGCTATCGATTGGATAACGCCATCCTTCGGGTGGATTGCATCTTAAACGGTCATTAATACCGGTATGATGTACAGCACAACAAAAAGGCCCTGCGTTGAATGTAAATGATCATCTTCTCGAGATTGATTACCTCACTGTTGCAGCGCATGTGAAAGGTACCGCAGGGTAATCGTTTAATTCAATTGAGCAAAAGGGGTTGAAACGTTGGGCAATTTAAATTGATTGTGTTTGTGCCATTCTAATTGCAAACTATTTGTGTAATGACACAATACGGGCTGTTGCTAATTAACTACTTTCGAATACAGTAGTTGGATGGAATGAAGGAATGAAGCTGAACTATTATTAAACATTGTATTGAATGGTTTTTACTAAGTATGTAAAAGATAAAGAACAACAAAATATGTGGAGATATAATTAGAAGTGAAGTAGTAGTCACTTCACAAAATGGGCAAGTCATGTCACAAGAATAACACCGGACAGGCAATATTAAGTTAGAATCTCTTGTCTGTAAAATACAACTTCTTTTACCTCCAGCAGTAATGATCTATTCTCAGCGACATCATACTCTTTCATGGCACACTTGACGAATTTCATGGCGCAATAAGCTCCCTTGAGGACCTATGTGTAATGCTATTTGGGAACGACCACTAGTGGCATTTTAGGGGCCCACCTTGAAGACGAATGACCATACTTCATCTAGCGTTTGAGTAGCCCAGATTTAAAGGTCGAGATATGTCATTCTCAACACCCTTTGAAGTTTAGAATTTTGACGGTTGCTTAGTTTTCTCTTTAGACGACTTACCTCTGCCCACGTCAGATGTCTAAGTTTGTAGAATTTCCCAAAATAGTTCTCAAGTTCTCATAAGGAAATCCTGGTGAGTTCATCAATTGTGCGACGTCTTATGGAATCAGTTCTTTACTTGATCTTGAGAAAAATCCCTAAAGACAGATTATCAACCGATATTTGTAGGTTAAGAACATCTGATTTTAATTCATTATTCAAACACATTCGATGTTCTGATCAACGAAGGTCTGATTGCGTTATCTTATGTCACAAACATTTAAAGGACGCTCTCCGATGAGCTCCAACGTCCCACAATACATGAGCTACTGACACGGATTCTACATCGTTCATCGCCACACGCAATGGAACGCAATTTAGAAGTCCATCGACTATTACGCACCGAAACCATCTAGAATCAAACCTCCTTTGCAAACTTACGCGTTACGAATGTTAATCGAATTCCAACGCACCACTCGTTTCAAAGTCTGTCACCTTTTGCCAACTGTACGGAGTGCGGACATTGAGTCAGCTGCAGTTAAACTATTTCTCCACCCGGCAAAAGCCTGTGGTCGACCACGATGGAAAACCGCGACCATTGCGCGTTCCAATTAGATGGAGATCTTTTGCAATGGTGATCGTCCCCGCGGCAAAGTGCAATCGGACCTCGGGGAGGCTTTCGATAGCGATGCCTCGAGGGTGGTTTATTGTGCTCGCGGCCAGTCTCTCGGTGTGATGCAAGCGGGCAGGAATTTCTTTGAACAGGTGCAATTAAGCAGCGCAAGAGTTCGTATCTCGAAGCTTGTTGTAAATAAAGCAGCGCATTAAAAAACCTTTTATGTGAAGTAAAGTTGCATACGGAATCGGGTCGATTGAAATGAAACGGACGAGAAATTTCAAGTGGCAATCAGGAAACTTCTGACCGTACCCCACATGACCGGGACACGATGAAATGGAGGGTGACTCGCCCCGGGGAAGGATTGAAGGAACACTGGCCGCTCGGAACCTCATCGAGAAAGCGGTTGAACTTGACCCAGAAAAAAGGCATCCAACCGAACCAAACCAACGGGGGCTCCGGTGGTTTGCTGAGCAGCCCTGAGGAAGCATCAGTGCCAGCAAACTTTACAGCGGCGTGCGCGCTCGTGTGTATGTGATTTGTTTTCTCCTTCCTTGTGTCCATCCCGGATCCAGTGGCGGAAGCATGGATGCAGCAGCAAAAAACAGTCAACCCCCAGCAGATGTATCGCATCCGAGCGACGGCCATCGCAGCAAGCAAATCGTTCGTACAGACGCTCGCACAGACACACACACTTGGCACTGTTGCACACGAAAGTCAAGTCCTGGCACACGTGCCGTGATTCTGCTGGCCCCGAAGGACATCGGATCGGCCCGAGATGTCGTTTCCAGCAGACGAACGAACGGCATGGCGGACTTAACCCTGGGGAGATAGAGCGAAAGAGGAAAAAAAATCAACAATAAGAGCATAAGTCACGATGCTTCACCATCATTCTCACATGGTGCAGTCGCCAAGCTTTTCCTTAGGACTCCCTCCCGCCCCGCAGTAAAGGGTGGAGTAAACCCATCCAGAGGAGGTTGACTCGGTTGATGAAAATTAATGTAAACATTGTGCAGCGTGAATGCACCGTGACAGCTCAGAGGTTGGCGCAGTAAATCCGTGTGTGCCAGTGCCAAGGCGTGAACGACACCGTCGTGACAGTGATGGGCACTTTTGGGGGTTAATATGTGATGGCACCGACACGTTTCGGTGTGCAAAAGTATGAAAATAATCGTAACGCATCTGTTCGCGCTGTAGCTCTTTGTAAAAGTGCACCTTTTTCAACAGGTTTTACTTGAAGTCTTTCCTGTCTAGTGCCGCCGTGCAGTAGAAGACCCAAAAGTAGGTCGCCTCAGTAGTGAGTGGCCTATTTCGGCATCTCCCTCCCAAACCTCGTTATGCTCGGTGTGTGTGTATGTGTCGTTGCATAGAAGAGCATATGTGGCTCAAAATAACTCCACAATCAAACATTGCGCTCTCTTTCACTGTGCGTACTTATGTGTGTGGTTTCGAGCTTCGTTTTCCTCATATCGGACAGAAGACGTTCAATTTCAGTGCCCCCCAAAAATTGCTACATCTCATCCACGGTGGTACCGGTTTTTCTGGCACACGAGAAACAAAAACCACCCCCCGGTCACAGCGAAATAGTCGATTCGGAGAAACCCGGCTCGATACAAGCAGTAGTTTGTGATGAACATACGATGCATGTCACGATGCCGAAGAGTAAAACCACTTGGATCAACAAAATACTCACCGAGATTGGTAGGAAAATGTCGTCTAGTGTCACACACCAGTACACCGAGTGCCGATATTGAGTGGGACATTATGGCCGTTTCTGTACAGACTGTCCCAGCTTCCGACATCCTTTTCGGCATCTTCAATTACGGTCGAAAGGTGACCTCGTGATGTTTTTGTTTTTTTGGCTTGTTCTCTTGCGTTTCGGCTTGTTCTCTTTGCTTACCCACTTGCACATGGACTCGGGCTTCTCTGCCCCGTTTTTCTTCCGCAACGCCATGCTGTTATGTTTGTGTGTGTGGTTTGTGTCTCGTTCGTACGTACCAAGTGCCCCAAACAGAAAGGTTTCCCTTTCTCCCAACGCATGCATGCCCCAACTGCTGTCAAGTTGATCGAGTTTCTTCACGTTGAATCACAGCTCCATCTCCCGTTCGCGCTCTTTCTCTTGCAACTGCGCTGCTCTCCACTGGAACTGATCGGTGCGATCGGACCTTCGGAAGCCTGTCTGAGAATGTACGACAGCGAAAAAAAAAGAAGGGGAAGAGAAAGGGAAATTGGTTGTTTTTCACACGTGGTACGAGATCGGTCACCATGACGGTATGGCTGGGTGTTTTTTTTGTATTTCTTTCCACTTCTTCTCCCATACAAACCGAAAAGGAGGGGCTTTTCATTGCAAAAAAAAACACACAACCCTCCACGCTCGCAGGTGAGCGCGAAGAAAAGCTCCATACCGGCTCAGTCTGCTTATTGGACGCAACCGGGGAAGAAGCGATTCGGATATTCGGGCCAAGCGGTAGATCGTGACACGATCGTTCCGTTTGCGTGTGCGTTGGTAAACAAAAAAAGAGCGCACAACTCGCTCCATCGTGCAGTGACAGGGTGAATATAGGGGGTTGCGTGAGCGTGAGCTGCGATGAGCCGTGAGCGACCGTGTGTGAGCTCACTCGCGTAGGAAACGGTGAGCTGGTGAGCACCGCGTTCAGTTGTGATGCTTATTTTTAACGTTTGCACGCTGTGCGCTCCGTTGAGTTTTCTTTCGCGCAGGTGAAAATAGATCCCGTTGGTGGTTGCGCTTATTATTACGTAGTGCTTTTTCCAGATTTTAGTTGCATTAACCGTTCTGATCGGTAGCTGTTCCAAAACAAAAAAAAAACCGGGTCGCCAGTGAGTGCGCTGACGAGCAGATAGCGATAGTGTGTGCGAGAGAGTGCAGTGAGTTGTGCCAAAAATAAACAAACATCGCGTACTGCTGCTCCAACCATGCCGAGTGGCCGAGAAAATGGGGCCGCTTAGATTATCTATCTGCTCCAAGCCACTGGGGTGTGTGTGCGTACGTTTCTTCGACCCCACAAGCGTCCTCTCCCTTCATTTCACCCCCCAATAGGCATGTTTGTGTGTGTGTCTGTTTGAGCTTTGCTGGTAAATTCGTAAATAAAGACCCACCAACACCCTTCCCCTCAACGCATATGGTCAATGTAGGTCTGAGCAGGTTGCAACCTTCATTGTGCGTTGCTTTTGGCCCCACACCGGTGAAGAGGGTTGTCCGCGCAATGCATCATACTGGAGGAGGGGTCGTGAGGGGCTTTTTTGTTTTAAACAACCTTAACCGAACAGGACGGTCCCTTACGGTTTTACGAGACGGTTTTAGTGGTTTCAGCTGGTTGGGGTGCGTGCTTTAACGCGTGTTGAACGTGTTTGCATATTTATGCACCTGAAGCAGGCGGAGAATGCAAAACGTGTTCGCTTGGTGTGAATGTGACCGGGGGCTATTTCTGCTATCGGTGCTACACCCCAAAAAGCGCGATCGACGCGCGAACAGTTTGGAATATTGGGCAGTAGAGTAGAGTTTAGAGGTTAACACAGGCTGAAATAAACCATCCAATCAAACTTCTCATCAGCCCCATAATCATCAGCCTGGCTGCACCTTCATCAATCATTCAAACACTGAAACAGGCCATGAACGACCGCCTGTCCGGGGGTTTCGGTTTTTTTGCAAAATCGTCAAGCAACGTCTCAAAACTTTTGCAATCGATAAAACGGAACGGGAGAGGTCGAATGGTATGGAGGTTAAACATGTAGTAAAAAAAGCATAGAACTCTGTCCAAGGATACAAATGAGTGAAAATCTTTCAATTTCATCTTGCACAACCCTTCACATGGTGGCACTGACTGTTGATCGGAGCAGGGGACTCACTTTTCCTTGAAACTTCCACAGCCTTTCACGTGTGCGAACTGCACTTGTCGATGCTCTCCAATGCGGCGTCCATCCGGTACCGGACGGGTTCGGTCCATTGACAGTTTAGTGGCCGGAAAGTACCGCTGTTGGATGGGTGTGTGCTATAAATAGCGACCGCAAACCGTGTGGGACGGATCGGATTTTTCCTCCCCGACTGGAACCGAACGGGTGCGAGGCGAGAAGATAAATACGACCGAAATATGTCACTCGACGGGATGGAAATTAAATGTTGAGCCAAGAAATGGCCATTTTTTTTTCTCAACATCGGTCCCATAGCGGAAGGTGTTGCATGCTTCTGCTGCTGAACGGTTTGTGTGAACGGAGATAGATGCGTAGGTGCGTCGGTGCTATCGTTGCAAAATTCTTTGAGGTGGAAAAATTGGAAAATCAACAGCAATCAACGTCCCCTCAGTCAATCGAACTTGTGGTGCGTTGAAGGTGTGTGATTTCTAAGAATATTTTTCCCAGCACAGATCGGTCCCGTGCTCGGTTCTGTTCGGTTCGGTTCGCAGTGAAAGGTGGAAAACATAAATATTGTTCTCTCGGTGCGATACCGGAGCGATGCGACGTGCGACAGTTGGTGTTTTGTGTTTAAGATGTGCTGGTCGAAATTAAATATTAAATGCATTGCGTTGTGTCTCTTTATGTAGGATCGAGCTATATCAAGTGTAAGTGAAATAAGTGGAAAACATATTTAAAAAGTCCCAATAATACGTTTGATCTGTGACTAGTAGCAACCTACGAAGGAAAGCTGCTACCCAATTATAAGTTTCACCATACTTTTGTGTGAAAAGTGATTGTGTAGTTGATAAAATGTCGATTGAAACAGTGAAATAAGTTCAAGCTTTAACAACTATAATACACTTTTACGAAGAGTGAAAAGTTGACAGCAACGAAACTGCAAACGGATCCAGTGTGTGCACTTCCATGCTTCCGTCTGACGAAACGGAAGTTAAACCCATAAACGTACACCTACTCGCGAAAGTCTGTGAATCGTCGTCGGAGTTGCAGCTTACACATTCAATCAGTAAGTATTTGGTTCTGTAGAAGCAGTAGTAGGTGGTTGTTGATACAAGTAAAACGCATTATGTATCACTGATGTCACATTGATAATCCTCAGTCAGTGAAAGGGTGCTGAGGATGAGGATTTTCGCTTCTATCCTCAGGGCTACATTTGGGTAATGCAATCGTTTTAGCATTCAGATAACTTGATGTCACAAGACATTTTTTGATTATAAATTCGAAGAATTCGATTTCGATACGATCCATTACTTCTAACCACAAATTACAGGTCGGTAAGCAATTAAGCATCGAGGCTAACCGCAACTTCAATCCATTCGTACGGTGTTCTATGGAAAATAGTTTCCCTTAATCGATCGGAAACGGATATGACGCAGTAGTAGAATGATTTCGACGGAAAATGTCTTCACAAATGCTTTCATGTACGTGGAAAATATGCATTCTAATGAACTACGTCAAGCGGATGCACACATAGAAGTTAATAGTACCCGAGTATTTCAAGCTTGACGGAATACCTCCCTGGTCAATCATCCTTTGGTGCTCTGGTTGTTCCATTCATTTACAAGTCCCTTTTATATTGAATTTTCCAATTCAGCACGTACTGGCATGATCGAACCATGATCTACCGTAGAGCCGGTTCCGAATAATTGGTTTTAATTGTTACAAATTTTCCGTTGCCGTACCAGACTCAACACCGTGCGCTTACACATGCCATTGAATAATTTGGGCAATGTTTTGCCATAACATCGCAAAAATTAAACTTTGGCTACACTAAAAGAGTTCGTGTAGTTGCTGTACTCGAACATGCCTACACAACTACCAACACGGTGCATGGTCGTTGAGTGCTGTCCTTAACTCGCATAACTCGATCACGTACATCCTATCGCTAAGAGCGAACGAGCGACGGGTCGACCAATATTTTTCCAGTTTTCAATTTATCCTCGTCCAAGCCGCACGCACAGCACACAAACTGTTGCCCGGAGGGATACAATGTGCGGATGCATGCCCGGGTTGGTGCCGAACTGGTGCATTTTACGCCAAAGAAAATTGATGATGAATGGGAAATTCGGTAAGTTGATTAATGGGTTCGCGCGGTGGAAAAAGATGCCACTGGTAAAGGCATCTCACTGCAGGCGGGTTGTTTACATGACAAAGTATGTTTTGAATTTTAAACTCTGGCGGTAGAGTAATGACGAGATAAAAAAAGAGAAATCAATAATAAAAAAAGGAATGCATACATGGGTCATGTTTTGCCAAGGGGGAGGAATAATAAATTTTAGCTAAAAATAATTTGAAAAAGTTCAATAGATCCTTATATTGCTCATTTTTCAAATCTCAGCATTTTGATAATTTAGAATCTCTTCTCGTTCTTCTTTTGCTCTGTTTTCATTCGTTATTAAACTAACTTTTTCCCCTCGCTCACGACTATGAAGTGCTCATCGGTTATGTGCATCTCCTCATAATAGCTCATCGTACCAAATACCTACTTGAAATTTTGAAGATATTCAAGATTTGCTATGATCTATACTAACTCTTATCTCCGTAACATTTATCTCCTTACTTACGTAACTATTGGTGCTGAGTTGTGCTCCGAAACTGAAGTGAAGTTATGTTTGAATTAAAGGTTCTGATCAAATAGACTTATCTTGAACAGTTCCTACAATCTGCTTGTTAGTTACCTGTCGTCTAATCATTCTGTTGTTTCTGACCGGTTGAAACCAGAAAACTAGTTCCATTACCTTGATTGTCTAAACACCGTTTACATCTCCATTAGTGTATCACTACTTTCAACGCGGCAGCGATGAAACCAATCATAAATTATGTCCTACCAATGATCAATTGATTGATCCACTGAGCACATTTGCTGTGTAAGCACTTCACTCTGCTCCACTCCTACCACAATCGCGTAGAATTGTATCGCAATGTATCATCAAAAACATACGCGAGAACTGGTTTAAACAAACTGGCTCCTTACTTCCATCAATATCCCACCAATGATTGACATCCTGCCGGCAGGTTTGAAGCGAACTCGAGAGCAACAGAAACATTCGTCACTCGAGCACGCTGGTGGCTAGAGCGGTGTACCGAGAACACTTACTGTTTTCAACAAACCTGTACAAGCGGGAAACGATTGTCCATCATCGTGCTGAGTCGTGTGTCTCGGATGCTTACTGCCGCTTCCATTTGCTGCTATATGCTTGCTGGCTGTTTTGATCTGCGCACCAAGAAGTCAAGAGGCCAGGCTGGGAGCAAAAATAAACAAAAGTACGCCTTCCAAATTCCCCATTGATGAATACCGTACGTGATCGACGGTGGAAATGTCACAATTGACAGCCGTTTGTTAGCCAACGAAAAATAAAAACTCGCTGATCGTACATGAAAACCAGGAACCAGATGTTCGAGAATTCCTCCGCGTGGACGAGAGAAGGTATTGCCGTCTGAAGTGGTAGATCATATCGCGATGAAGCTTGGTACAGTATTTTGTTTTGTTTGATATCAACCTCTGGTACGATTGTCCAGTTCTTGTATGAGTATGTGGTTTCCTTCGCTCAACTTCGCCCAAGGCCGTCCGGTGGGCCGTTAAAGTGCGCTGTCACGATGCATGAGAGGTTTTTTTGTTTTTGCAACAAACAACTGAAGTTTCAGGCAGGCGTGGTTGCAAAGTTATGAGCGCACTATCTGCTTGGCCGGATCGGTACGAAGCACAACGTAAAGGCCGCAGGGTGAGATTTTACCTTCAGTGCGAAAATATTCAGCTTGTGTGTAAATTATAGTTGACCAAATTTAGCGGTACTGTTACGGTCGTTGCATGGCAGGCAGAACTGTGAAAATCAGCTGAATTCAAGGTCGACGAGCCTGAGAAGATTGACGAAAACGTTCGAGATTGTCGTAAATTGGTAGTGATCAAATTGCAAACAAATATCGCATGATCACTGGTTTCTAAAGTTATGGCTATTAAATCAGAGTTTTCGATAAGTTCTATAGTTGAAGCGGAGCAGATATCTTCGTATTCTACAAGTCTGAAGAACCAAAAATCTCCCTCAGAGTCCTATCCGATATTGAATGAATTCTTCGTAGTAGCTTAGCCAATTCACCGGCCAGATCTATTAACCGATCTGAAGTAATCTTAAAGTACGTAATGGAAGTGTAAAATGTAGCTGCAATGTCTTATTATGTTCGAGACCCAACCCGAAATTCTATTTTTAGCGTCAATCAACCGATTACCTTACGAAAAATTCACCCAATCCAATCCCAAAGCACTATGATAACATGCACTTTCAGAATTCCAACATAAATAAATACTGTTCAGTTCAAAGGAAAAGATTTCGATAAACGACGCGAACCCAAAAAAAGGACTACCACAGCTTCTCAATATCGACGGTAAGTGAATAATTTCCAGACTGCCGTTTTTTTATTTTCGGATGATATACTTTACACTCCCTCCGCACACCACTTCGGAACACTGTTGACAAGGGTGTGAGAATCGTTTGACAAAGCGGATCCAACGCAACGGTAAGCTCTATTATGTGAGTTTTCTTTTCATTGAAATTCCGGCAGCATTTCTTATGTGCTCAGGAAAACTGCTCAATGAAAATCCGGCACGCAGAGTCTTAGTCAGAAGTTTTACCGTTTTTTGTCTATTTTAAATGCTCAATTTATTGAACGGCAGCGCGGCAAAGTTAGACCATCTTTCAAATAACAGTTCATCGCTTCCCACTCCGGTGCTTGGGAAAACTTTACCGTGCTGCATGCGGATCGGCTTAACTGAACAGCCCTTTTCGCCTTTAAGTAACCCAAACCTTAGGGCCCGCCAAAAACCGAGCCAAAAGGTGTAACAAATCGTCACTAAATCCATCCTTCTTCACACCGACCGATAAGGTGTGGAATGGTTTTATCAAAGAGAGAGAAAAAAACAACTTTTCACTCCGTACGGTAAGTGATATCCAAGGACACAGATGGCTGCCATCGCCGCCACTTTTCTCCCCCCGGGGCAACTATTTGTTTTCTTTCACCAAATAAAGCGATCCGTTCGACGCCGCCACCGGGACTGAGCTGGCTGAGGTGTTCGGTGCGATTTATTAGCAAAGGTAAACTCGGTTGGCCCACTCCTTGCAAAAGATATGGCCGTTTGAACCTTGAACTCGGCGTGATTCACGCAATGGCAAACCTTGAGAGTCATCATCACCATCATCGCCATGGCAAGCCCGGAGATTGGTTCGGCCCACACCCAGCTCGGTAGAATCGATGCGGTGCGCTCTAAATCCTAATTGAGCTTTGCTGAGGTAATTAATTTATACTTTCGCAGCAGCAAATTGAAACAAATAAATTGATAACAAGCAGAATTGAAATAAACCGACTGGCAAGGCTCGTAAGAGATCGAGTGGACGGATCTGTGCCGGACTAATAGGACAGTACTGTGGAAAATGTGCCGTGCGCTTGCTGGTGCTGGTGGGAAGAATGAATTAATTTAAACTCGACACAAGTACCGTCAAGGATTCGTTTGCCGGGTGGTGCTGGAGTGCCACCGTAGAAGCGTGATCTTGAATGTAAAAGTGAAAATTTATGGAGAACTACCACATTTCTTGGAATTGGACAGTGGTTGAATAAATGCACGCTTGCCAGCTCGTTCCCGGCCAGAGGATGTTTGGGATTAAAAGATTAGAAGAGGTACGAAATACAAAATAACATTCGTGTTAAGATGTTCGCCCCCCCCCCCCCCCCCCCCCCCCCCCAAATGCTTTATTTTCTGTTCTATTTTAAATTTTCGCGAAAAAAAGATAAGCAAAACGCCGTTTAAATCACCGCGCTTAAATGGTACAATTTTTCTGCAAACGAACCTTGTCCACATACCGACTCGAATGACAGACAGCAGCACGTGTTTCTGTCGGGCGGTGAAATAAAACGCTTAAAAACATGGCCCACCCTTAAGCTGCAGCAGAAATGAAATAAAACTATGAGTTGTATGTGAAAAATATGACAGAAGTGACATCCAAAAAGGACCACACCGACAGGAGCTGCAAACGGATTAGGGCTACGCGAACTGTTGAAATGGAAAAGGAACAATTATTTTCCCCTTATTTTCGCCGTTTCCACGATCAAGTGTCACCAAAACGTGGATGAGTTTTGCTCCGAGGTGAAAAAGTGAAGAGCAAACTTCCCACAGATTCCTCTTCAGGGAGGTCTCTCTAACCATTGATTGCCACAGATGACAGTCGCAGAAGGATAATGAGAGTGGTGGATGAAAGCAAACCAATTTTCCCATCATCATCATTATCTTGGGTGGTTTCACTGTGTTTGTGGGTGGCATCAGTTAGATCATTTGAAAAAAGAAAGGATCTGTAATATCGGGGTACATTAAAATTTTCACATTTTTTCCACGAATCTGACTATCAAACAGCACCCAGTCTACTTCCTGGATGAGGCGAACTTCACCGATACGAGTGCTGCTTGACGTCTTTTAATGCTTCCCCATTACTTGGCTGCTGATAAATGTTTCCGACTGTCATCTTGTGGCATACGAGTGCTAATTGTTATTTTTGTCCATCAAACGCTTCTCGAGCGTCAGCAAAATATCAACCATCGCTGAGGGCTATAGGAGAAGAGTTTACTCAAGCCGAAAATATCCAACAACACAACGACCACCCAACTGCGCGATGGACAATCGTTCATTCAAAGAGAAAGCATCCGCAGTACTGACAGCGTGGCAATGAGTCATCTGGCGTGGTCTAACAATTCCGATTCATTCGGATACGCGGCTATCAACAAATGGCGCCTTGCCCACGCCGTACTGCTTTCCGTTGACCTTCGCGGACACCGCTCTGGACGCTTCAAATGTCCAAACAAACGAGAGACATTTTGGGGAAGTTGACGTGTGTGCGATATGCGTCACTCCGCGAGTGAGGACCGCGGAGAAGCCTTTCCTGAAGGGATGCGTAGCCTGCGATGGCTGTTGTAACTGGCCCAATCCGGTATTTCTGGAGGCAGAAGTAAACACGCGGCCCGTCAGCTGCACCAACGCATCGTCCGGTTGAGTTGAGCGAGCGTAAACAAGCGGTAGCTGACAGCTGTCAGTGACATCATGGACGAATTTGCGCCATCATTGCGCCCTCCGACACCTTATCGGGGATGATGCTAAAAACAATCGTCAAAGACTTCCCACAACATCTTTCCATGAATGAACGTAAGTGAACGCTACCCGCTATTCTCCACGCCTCGGTGTACTTTTTGGTGGCCACCACCAGCAGCAGTAGTAGTAGTAGTAGTAGTAGAAGCATCTCCTGCACTGTTCACCTTCACCTTCGATGAGGGAAGTGTAAAACGTTCACACAGCCGGGAAAGGGTTGGGCTTGGGTTGGGTTGGAATTCAAACAAGTGAAACGGAATGGTTCGATCGAGATGTGTAAACAAGCGCGCGTATTGCGTGAGTTCCGGTCTATCACCCCGGGGCCCCGATAGTGGCGTTCGAGTGAGTTTGCATAAACGAACGTAAATTTTTTCTTCCCACTGTCGTTTATTTACCCACCACGGCCACTTACTTACGCTCCCGGCCACGGGCACAGCCTATCGGAATTGGTTTTTTTGGGATATTGATGCAAGGGATACAACAACAACCAACACACGCGCAAAAAAAACAACATTAAAATGCTGTGCAAATTGGCGCGAATGAAGTGGAATATTGGCTGTGCACTCCACTCCACATGGCCATCTTCAAACCCAGGCAGGGGCGAAAGTAGTGCCCGTGGGCCCCATCGTCTGCGGGGGTGACCGAAAAAAATATCGGAAATTGTTGTTGATCGTCCCGCGCCCAGAAAAAATAAATAGATAAATTTATTTATAAATATGAGCCGAGGGTGTCACGAAGGATTTACCCACGAACATTGAACTGGTGACAGTTGTGCGTGTGTGTGCGTGTGCGCGAGCGATATCCCCACGTCCAAGAGGAAACGCAATCGGTCTGGAAAATCTGTACCCGGTTTTCCTTCACCCGATTTGGAACCGTATCGGTATGACGACATTTCGCTTAATGGCCGGATGGAAGATCGCAATGAGTTTGTGTCTTTTTCTTTGCAATTAGTTTCTGATGGGTTGATTTTGGCTTTCGAAAAAACCCTCCAACAAATGACTGAATACAGCTAATGCAAGATTTATTTCTTCGACCCACTATATAGCATGGTGCAAGCGTCTATGATGAATGCTACCGGCAGCTTATGTGTAATCCATTTAAACTGTACCGTTTTTGTGGGGAGGCGTGAGAAAGTTCGTACCGTCCATCCGGAGCACTTCGGGCGTGATCATGCGAGCAACTAACGCACACAACCATTCACTGATTTATGGCTTACGTGCGTAGCATTTCATTTTGCTTGTCACAAGCTGAATGTTGAACAACGGCGAATGCGTTTAAATACGGGCGTGCGGGTGGCGATCAAATGACAAATTTCCATTTACAGACTCTGAGCGCACGGATCACGTCTCCAGAGGTCGTGTTGTTTCGCAAACTCCCCGGGAGCGGGTTGGCAAGGTAACCTAGTTTTGGGTTTTCGGATTTTGCTTTATCCTGACTGGTAGTTGCACCGAGTTCGCATGACGTGAGACGGGGTTTTGTGACTTTTCGATAAGTCATTGCCAACAGCGCTGTTCGATAAGTAAGTAAGGTTAATTCCTTTTATGTCATTCATACTGAAACCTATTTTTATAAATATAAAACCAACTTCAAAATATGCTTTCGGAGTTACGGAGAGGTTCCAGATACCAATAGACATTCGAATTTATTTATTTTCTTGAGTTCAGGGCGAGATCTCACCTTAATCTTGTGAAATTATAAAACCTACTCTACTTGACTGATTTCTGAATCATTTTCAATTCTTTTGAAGGTTAAAGCTTCGTTACAGATACATGATACATGATTTTGGAGTCTGAATTTATCTAATCTCAGCCTTGTTCTCCACTTAAGAATGAGTTTTCTGTGAAGATTGTTATGTATTCAAATTTTATCTCCATTTAATACGGCAAATACTGAATGTAATGAGAGATTCTTTTACTCGATTTCAACTAGAAGTATTTTATTGTGTCATCAATGTCATCATCTGAGGTCTCAATACGAAGTCTAAGTTAAATTTGATAGATCCTGTAAGCTTGATAGAGGTAGACAACCTTGAGCAATCGAGATTAGGAAAGATATTTCGAAGATCTTAAAGCAAATGCTATTCGCACCATTTTAAGGGTCTCTTTAAACCATACGAAGAACCATACTATAACCATATTGAGATTTGGTTATTTGGTTAACACAAGCAGCATGGTTATCTTCGACTTGCGAAGTTTGTCTCATTTTTTTTATAAAAGTGAAGACATTTTTTGTCCTACACACCTCCTCATTGTGGAGGAAATACCCGAACAAGAACGAATTGCTCAGGAATTGGGAATTGCTTATTTTTTTAGCCAAACTCTCGCCCCTGGTCAGTGATCGGAATTTTCAACGCCCCTCAATAAAAAAAGTGCGAGAAAGAAAAAAAACAAAATACAACCACAAATTTATTCACAGTTTATTTAACTTTGCCGAGATTCGCCAACGTCGCCGCCACAAATCAATCGTACCCTTTTCCTTCGTGCCTTTCATCTTCCCCAGAGGTTCGTGACGCTCGCCCCATCATTCCCGTTTTGTGTGGCAACTTCGATTGCCTTCGGCCGAAGAGGGTTGAATTTGTGGGTTTGGGTGAGATGAATTTGATGAAAAGTTACATTTTCACACTTTTTCCTCCCAGCGAACGCTCCTTTTGGACGCAGTGACCGGGAGTTCTGGTGGCTTGTGGGCAGGATACGTGACGTTCCGGAGGTTGGTTCGGTTACCGCCGCCAGCGTTGACTTCGTTCGCACTTCATTAGTCAAAGGGAAGGTTACCCGAGCGACCGTTTGTACAACTTCGAAAGAAAAAGCGTTACGACCGTCTGGCCGTGGTCGAATGAGCGACTTTTGAAGTGTTTGAGTTATTGCACCAGTGGAACGGCACTCTGATGTTGCACCATGTGGGCCAGGTTGGCCTTCGCGGTGTGACGCCACCACACCAGAGTAGGTGGTCACAGCGAAACCCGGAATGTTCCCGTCTTTGCTAGTGATTCCGATTTATTGATAGCAATCTTCTCTCCCGGCCGGGAAGCAAGCGTATAAAATTATCCAAACTTTTACTCGCGTAACTTTAGCATCGCGACGCGAGTACACGCCTAAATCGATCTTAAAGCTGCTCTTTCCAGCGGCGGCGCGGTGGTGTTTAAATTTCTCTCGGTTATCGTAAAATTAACGCCAAACTCTTGCCACACCACGCATTTTGCAATCAAAATCAATGAGTCATGAAGTTAAATTAAACCAATCGCTTTGAAGTGCCTAAATGGGTATGGAAATTCCGCTCCACACAAGCAGGTAGTTGAGGCTTAAAATAACCACCACCGCACAGCATCCTCCAACTGGTGCGCGCATATCATCATCATCATCGTCGATGCGAGGCAACAAAAAATAATTCCCCGATCTCCAAACCACACTAACCTTGTGCAGAAGTGCAAACGCTGCAAATCTTTGCGTAAATAAACAAATTAGCATCTAATTGACTCGGACTCCCGCTCGCTGGAGCATGAAATATACGTATGCTCCAGCAAACAGCTGCCCGACGGCCAATACCAACCAGCGGCGCACTTCATTTTTGTACGACCGGCCTGTCAATCCTTTGATGAAAAGCAGATGCACTGTGCGAATTGCGGTATACAGCGAACCGTCGGGCAGGAAACCGTCGGCCCACTGCTGGGTGTCTTATGTTTTTGCGCCACTCATGTCAGTGATGGAAACGGAAATGGTGATGAGCACGCCATACCGCTGCCGGAGCACTATTTATCAATGGTGGGGCATTGTGGCGGTTTGACCGCGTCGTCAGATGGGAAAGATTGAGCGGCAGATAAACAGATCTCCTCAGTAAGAAAACGTGTTAGGTCGGCCGATCCGTCTGCGTCAAGTGAGTTCTACTAGTAGATGCTCTATTCCAGGGAGTCTTAGCTTTCGAAGTACCTAATTATTTAACCATCATGCGTCCAGCACGGAGAGGCAAGGAGTTCAAGGTTGAAGGGCATTTTTGCGCAGTGTTCTAAAAATAACTTGACCATTAGCAGTAAACAGTAGTACCGTGGTGGCAACTGCAAGCATATAAAAATTGGTTAGTTACTGGAGTAAAATGAATTTCCAAGTAGTTCCAAAACGTCCGCATTGGTGATTGTATCCACAAGGATTGACAAAATACGTTAAAACGCCTAATGATTTCAGTAAAGCATACCGTCACTTACCAACAGTTAATCACCTTATTGACATACTTGACATATTAACACTTTTTGAAGCTTAATGAGCCAATATTCCATGCATGATGCTTGTTTTAATAATTCTCGTGAGAACGTTCAAAATTTGAGGAGTGTTCTTCAGTAAACAACTCTTATTTTACTTAAGGAAACATCTCGAATGTTGCTTCATTAAACTTTGAAATTAGGTGTGTAAATACGTTGATTAAAATCTGACGAGTTTCAACACATGTCGCCATGCAAAGTGAAAATAAATAATGGTTTCTTCCTTTTTTTTTTGGTGATGAGCCGAATCACATTTTAATTCTACCCTTGATAATCTCTACACAAACCAAATCGAATGAGAATAAACACCAAAGAAGTGGTGAAAAGTCACTCGTCGTGTGCGAGGAAGAGCTACACGCATGTCCACACTTGTTGATTTTATATGTTGACGACTCTTGTTTAATTAATTCTGAAATATTTTCTCAATGTTATCGCGCTAAAAGCGTGACACAAAAAAATGCTCACAACGATATTGACATAGAAGATTTGCATTGATAAAGTTTCAGCACTCTGTGCTTCGGCCGAATGTGTTTCGGCGAGCCGCAGTGATGATCTTAAATTCCACAGGAGTGTTATTTTCGATTTCTCTCCATTTTGGAATTATTTTAAATTATATGCATTTATGCAGAAACATACCTACCGTGCGATATAATTACATTGACGATCCTCCCGAAAAGCTACACGTGCCTCCCATCAGTTGGTTATATTTGGCAAGGCGTAAACGATCGTCGAAAAGGAAAAGAATAATAATGCACCCTTTACAATCAATTTATTCAACACATTCATGTTAAACATTCCGTCTCAACGCTTGCTGGACCGGTTTTTTTGTCTAAAGTCCTCACCCTGCTCGCTCAATACACCCCACCGATCAGCCCGATCAACGAGGATCGTTATGTTCGACGCGCCAAACGATGACATTGATGATGCCTTCGCAGATCGCAAGCGTGACTCATCGCCGCGCGATCGGATTCCCTGGCGGAGCGAATCATGTGACCCAACTTAATGATTCGCATCGTGCCGCATTCCCAATCGGGTCCCCCAAAACGAGTCATGTGACTCAGGCACAGTGTCTACCAGCATCATTCGGTGCCCCTGACTGTCCTCCGATCGAAAGGGGCACGCCATTTCCCTTCACCGGTCGAAGGAGGATGATCGTTTGCCGAAAATTTCGTTTACCGCGTTGACCCCTTAACCGTAAAACCTGCTCGGAAGGGGTTCGAACGAAACCTGTTCTCCCGGAGTGGATTCAAATGTTCTCCCCACGGAAGGAGACCGCTGTTTTTTGGGAATGGAACCGGTGCGGAATGGAAAGACCAACCAGAAGTCACATGACTTGATGGAAGGATAGGCTTAACGGGTATGTTATGGTTGGCGCAGAGTTCACATTTCGGTTGAGTTCTTACGTAGCACGAAAGTTCCTTAACTTTGTCTCGCTTTCGCACACGAATAGCTACAGCTAATTAAACACGAAAACAATTTTAAGACAACAACTTTAGAACTACCACAGAAAACACAAATCCCTCGCGCAATGTTTTTGTTTTCGGAATTCCTCTTCTTGCGACGTGAGTCATTAAAGCCGGTTCAACTGATCGGTCGCAATTTTGGTCACCATAAATTGCGTCAATCGATCTGCGAGCCCCAAAAATCGCAAAAACCTGTTCCGTTTGCCGAACGTGGCAAACTTCTTCCTGATCACACCACGAAGCGGTCAATTCGTCCAGAAGAATTTCATTTCGTCAAGGGTCACATGCGCATTCTTTAATAATTTCTTGTAAGGTGTTGTAACTGTGTAGTTTTAAGTTTGTTTTTTAGGACAAATCAGTGAAAATTATGCAGAAATTGGAAGATATCTTGAAAAGTTGACAGAACCATTTTACTACTTGTAACATTTCATATAAATTACAAAACAAAATCCTCTTACCTAAAGCCATTAAACACAAACGTCTGATCCAAGTACAGATGCATCACTTTCGTTCAAAAGCAATTCGTGTTTCGCTCTTCCGGCAGTCGGTACTTTCGGGCTCTGCACTGCAGGCGGAAATCAATTTCACCCAATCAATGTACCGCACGATTAATCAAGGGCATCACTTCAAACAACTGCCCGACTACCGGTGCCGGCATTTATTCCGCTTCTTCGTACGGTTTTTTCCCCCGCTTACACCCTTTTTCCCATCGGTTGGCGATTTTCCGAAAGTGGGCAAAAATGCACATTTGCAGGAGGAATAAAAAAAAATCGTGGGTGAGAAAAGCGAATGGATTTGGTGTGCCGCTGCTGTGTTGAATCGGCAAGTGGATGAAACCTAAACGGATTGCACCAATTTCACACCACCTCATCAATGGAGTGACTTTGATTTTGCTGTTTTATTTTACTCCCTTTTTGGTGTAAAAACTTGTGTAGATTAAGACGTTGAAGTCGGTGTTTTATTTCTGCCATACTGGGTTTGATCTAATAAGTTTTTAACAAACATAAATTTATTGTTTTAATCATCGCTTTCGATTACTTTTCCTTAGAACAAACCAAACAATTAGTTGTCGTATTGCATCATTCTTGTCTGCTAGCACTGTGCGCAAATGCCCATTTTTCCCAGCAAACAACGCACTGCCCTGCACCAAAACCCATTAGCGTCGTCTTAGACATCGTTAAGCTATCGCGTTACTGCAGCGGCAGGTCGTTTCGTCGTCGCCTTATCATACAGATCACAATTTATGCACCCATCAATATTGATTAATACAATCGAGCGCTAAGCACCGAGCGGAATCCGCCTCGAAACGGTCGGGTTTTATAATCATCCGTAGGAAGCAGTTTTCCCATCGCTCGGAAAACTCCCCGGAACGTCCAGATCACACCGAGAACAACAATTGAAGTCCACCGTAGAATGTTGGTAGCGGAAAAGTACCCCGCTTCATTAGTGTGGCCGTTATCACGGGTAGTCATGCAATCGGTGTTTTTGCGTCATACCAAACAATTTTATATACTAACGCACATTCATCCGATTAAATGGGGCCCGATTTATTTGCCTCCCGTCCCCGGACGAATGCTGATGAGTTTGGCGACATAATCGAAAACTTTGGATCGCTCCAAGAAAATGGGGACACCGGAAGAAGTGGCGAAAAATCGCAGAAGAACTCGACTGAAATTTATATAATTTCACAATCGGTTGGGTAAATATTATGCGTTCAGATTGCGTTGTTGATTGAAACTTCATCTTGTATCGAGGAGTTGTATAACTCTTCTCTTATTTAATAGCCTACTTATAACGCAGCATTGTGTTCTTTGTTTCGAGAGGTAAATAAGGAATTCCTTCTTGTGTTTCGCTGTAATTGAATGGTGCTGTAAGCTGAACAGTACCAAAACAAATTGATAACAATAACATTTCCATAAACGCCCTCTAGATAGACGCTATCAATCCGTGATCAAGATTCTCCTTCCAACGGCTTTTAGTTTGTAATTGTTATTCAGCTCATATTGCGTACAACTAAATATGTTAAACGAACGTGGCACTATTGCTATTCTTAGCTACTGGCGATCAGCAAGGGGTGTGCGTAACGAACAATCGGACGCATCGTCCACATGCAATCAAACATGAGCCACAAACAGCTTAAAACTTGCACAAGGAATTTCGCCGTCAGTCTCCCGGTCCCCCAGCTGACGTAGATAAGGGATCGTGTTCTGAGCGTTTCTCACAAACCAATTATCGAGTCCCAAGTTCTATGGGGCATTCGAATTCCAGTTCTAACGTGCACACGACCGAAGGCAAGCAATCGGTTCCTGTAGGGAGTCGCATGTGCGCCTAAACACACCGCCCGTCCTACCCATCCACCCATTTTATTGCAAACTAAATCCAAACTGTATGTAGTGCAAAACGGCCCTTATAAACATGCCGTCTCCGTGTGTTCCGGCGTGCGAATAAAAAAGCATCAAGGCGACGTGTTCGCTCGGTAGCGACAGACACCAGCATCGAATCAGCGTGTACACGTGTAGCAGCACGGTAGCACCCCCAACTCCAAGCACCACAGTTTTCCAACCAGGCTGGCGTAGCTGCTTTGGAATCCGCCCGGAGAAAATTGGTTCCCGCCTCGGTTGCAACTCGATGCCAATCGGGACGGCGGCGCAAAGTATGCACGCACGCACGATGGGGGTGGTGGTGGGCTTTGATTCCGAACTCACGATAGTGTAGAAACATGATAAAAATACACTCCAACAACCGGCCGGATTGGCTACCAGCGGTGATAATGTCGGGTGATTACAGGGGAAAACGATTCACATCGTATGCGAAACAAAGGATGGGCCTCGATCGGGAGAGGATCGCTGCGTGTACGTAGGAATCATTTTGAAACACGTGCTTACAAAATGAGGCTAACAGCACTCGGCGTATGGAAGGGGCGAATGAATCCGGATACTACGAACTTTAATTCAATCCTTACCAGCACGCGGCTTCCCTTTGAGACGCGTGTACTCCCCACTATGTGCTGCTGTTCGTAGATGCTATGGAGGTCACAGAGAACAGCCGAAGGATGCGTACTTATAGCTCTATTTCAAACTGACAACAGGAATCACTTTTATTTCTGTACAAGATAAGCGATTTCAGATTTCATTTCTCAATTAGGTTCTTCCATAAATTATAGCAAATTATGGTAAAAAATACCAACAAATACTAATTTCAATATTGGTTCGTTTGTTAAAAGTTGTAAAAAATGTTTCAACAACGAACATTATTTAAACACACCGAAATCACTTCCCGGACTATTTGCTTACCCCATAGCCCAGGATAGCTGTTGCTGGCTTCCTCAATTAAGGTCATTTGTAGCTCTTGCAGCTCCTACAACCGGTGTATCGTGGTTGTGTTACACTTCTGTGGTCGGTGGTTTGCTTTATCGATTGGGAATTAATGGATTGCACAATTTACATAATTGACGACAGCAAATACAGCGGCTACCAACCTACCACCTTCGCAGATCCTAACAAAACGTTTCACTACCCTCCAACTGATCGATACCCCAACCCTGCGTACACTTGTAAGGGGTTGAAGTATGGCCGGAAAGACCATGTTATAGGCCGTATTCTTGTGATTCGATCCTGGGACAGCCTGTTGAATACTTAGGCACCATTGAAGAAGTGGCTATTAAAACAATTATTTTTAATTAAAATTACTGGAATCAAATTGATGTCATTTCCGTACAAAAACAAATGTGAGGTTATGTCGCCTTATCGCCTATAAACTTCTGCATCTAATTTTCCTTCTGTTGCCAACATAAAATGAGTCATATTGTTTACAATACCCAGTGACGGGTTAACGAGATTCCCGAAATAGAGCATACGGGTCGGTTAATGACACGACCGGCTTGGATGATGTTTGAGGTCAGCGCAAAAGGATGATACGCTTGTGCTCTTAATCAATTTGAAGGAAGTGCCATGTTCCACCGGAGCAATAATGACCACCGGATCAGGGTTCGTCAACGCCGTACAAGCTCATAAAACCCATCCCGCACTCTGTGCAACAAAACTACCGCACACGTACCTAACCTTGATCGTATTCCCTCCGGATGATGGAGGGGACGTACAGCACGGGGACGAACACGGACCCGGAGAACCCGAAGTGCTTCCTTTCGTTTCTAGAGCACGCTCCAAATGAGCTGTGGAAATGTTCGAGGGAAGGAAACGAATCCAGGACACTCTCGTCGAAAGCGTTCCACATATCAACGCACAACACGTTTTGCAGGGTGCTCTTCGTTGGCCGTTTGAGGACACTGGATGTTTTGTGGTTTGGGGCGGGATGATATTGCACACGGCACGAGATCGTTGACACATATACACATATTCCGGTCAATGATGCTTCCGGACGGAGCAACTCCGGTCCCGTACTACATAGTGCAATGTCAATAAACGCAGTGTGACAGTGCTCTTGAGAGGTTGATACTGTAATAATTGATGAGTATAAGCAGTCCAGTATCAAAATACTCTTACTACAAGCAACATTTTGATTTTATGGCTTCACGAATTCTTCAAATAAGATAAACTAATTAAAAACGGCCATTCGCTAGTTCCGTTTCATCAGTATGCCATTCTGCACGCTTCACCCAACAAATGTGCCTTAATGAACGCCATCGGACGTGCATTACAGCAGCACAACCACACAAAACGTGGCGCTTCAACACTTCTGCCCCGGACACACGGACGACATTAAAATGGTGCTTATTAGATTTTGTGATAATTATTCGTCACTTCCATGAGACCATGTCCGCTGGTCGGCATTCTGTGATCTATCTTCTTTGTTGCCGAAGGAAAATGGCCGGAAAAATCAAGCTGTTTTATCAGAATGATTTATGTCCATCGTGGACGACGGTCTTAGTCACAGTCATCAGGATGCCGGCCGGAATCATGATAGAAACGATGCACATAGACACGGGACCAACCGAAGTTAGAGCGAGAGAAAAAAAACACTAACTCAACCGCCGGAAAACTCTGCAGCCACGCTTCAGGCTAGGATCTTTTGTACCAAAACTCGTCACGTACATTCCATCCTTCCATCCTGGTTGGTATGTCAGACCGTTGCAACATTTTACATTGCCTGCGCACCGAGTGCCGCGCTCCTTCTAACCTTTATGTATTATATTTCTGCACAGAGCCCTCGGCTGCAGTCAGCATATCCCCGGTACACCGGTACTGTTTAGAGTGAGCCTGAAAAACGACGGGTCACCACTAATTGAACCCATAGTCATTACTCATAGTTAGTGGGGTAATTTGTATGCTGCCGTTGCAATGGTCCTGCAGCTTGTGCAACTTGTGCCAAAGCAAAGGGTTTCACAAAAATCTGCAAACTTTGCTCACCACAGTGCACAGTGGTTTTCCTTAGAGATGCTCGACCAGTTCGGACGAAGTAAATGAGTTGTCATACCGTAAAGCAGCACGAAAATTACAAACTAGATTTAGGGGCGCACACCAGGTTCGTGAATCGCTTTAGTACCATTAAGGGACATGTCCGAAAGCATAGAGATCCTTGCCCACGTTTTCATGCTGTAAATGTTGGTTCTCGCGTTTATTAAAACCAACAAACAATTGAGGATTTACATGAAGATTTTTAGCAAATTTGATAATAAACGTGATTTATGTTCCAATTTCAAAGATATCACTATCACTTGTGGTCCATAAAGCTTAAAAATTCTTACAATGTAAAGCAGATTGCCTACTTTTAGGCAATTTTTGCAATGTTCTACAATACGATTACTTGGATCAATTCAAAGGGGTTAACAGCTTTAGGTCGCCTTTAAAGAATTCTTTCAACCATCCACCATCGTCTCAGCTTCAAGCATAAGACAAACATCCAACCATGCATCCATCATGGCCACAGTCACAGCTCAAAAACGCGTCACTCTTCATGAACGCTCAGATTACTATTTTATTCATCCAATTTTCTTTCATTAGGCAAAAGTTAGCAAAGCAAAGCGATTCGTTTCTGTCGCAAATAATCCACAAAAGGGTTTTTTCTTTTGTGCCTTTTGTTTTATGCCATGAGAACTTCGATCCGATAAGCCCTTCCCCTGGGTCGTGGTTTCATTTTGGGTTCCAGATCCGTTCATCATTCGCCCGAGTACTCGTGGCGATTGGTATTAATTTGAGGCGTTATGTTGTGTGTTTTTATTTCGCACAATCCCCTTCAATCACACCACCCATGCCGGCGCTGTGATTCGTGTGTCATATATTATTCTGCTACGATCTTTCCCCACTCGGAAATCTGTCATGTATTTGTGTTTTCGGTTTCTTTTGTTTTTCTCTTCTCTCCAAAACGCTCGCTCTAAGAAAAGCCTTATGCCAAAAACCCATATCGTCTGGTGCCGGTACGATCGAGCGTCCGATGGCGGAACAAGAGCAGTAAAAATGGTGGGATCGTTTTCCGTGAGAAGATGCTTTGCAGGCGCGGGAAAATCGGCTACGATAAAATATGATTGTTTTGGCATCGTTCGTTTGCGCTACGGTAGGCTAAAAATAGACCAAAAATACACCCGCTTTTCCGTATCCGTTTGTTACGCTTCTCTTCCCATGCGTTGTCATCGTTTATGAAGCTTCGCGAGACTCACACAAACAAACCAGAGACCAGAGATTATTCCTTCTTGTACGTATGTTTCTGTGTCCGATTGGTGACATAAGAATGAAGACGAAAGTCACCCACAAATCGCAACAAAAAGACGCATGTGATTAGATCGTTTCCGCGTGACGCGATTTCCCATCACCGTTCCGACCTGCCAGGGCAACTCAATAATGACCCTTCAACTCGTGCACCACACCACAAATATTGGGGAATAAATCGCCAAAAAACAACACACCATCGAAGAATTGTTACACTGCGTCGTTCTTTCCCGGGGAGCGTTTCCATGTAATAGGATCAACGTATGATTGTATGATTGGATGCAATCACCTGCGACCACGCGTGTCCATGCGGTCGATGATTCCCGTGTAACCGTTTTAAGGCTTGGTTGCCAGTTTATTTAGGCAGCTTGCTTGGCTCTCGTTACGCGCCTCATGTTCATTGATCCACTAAAACGACCTCCTTGGAGACATATTTAGTCCCAATCCGATTCTCTCACCTGGGGAAACGAACGTGGCTGAAGCAAAAGGTCGTGTAACAATACTTGTTTTCCACTGGCCATAAATATTATTCCAACCTTCGCATGTCAACAATGTTTCCATCTTCGTATTTATTGAAACATTTTCAACAACAAAACTTATTGATTATTGTTACAGCCATACCAGACGAAATTGTTTCACAGTTTGATGTTGATTTTACTTTGCGGAAAAAAAGCATGTGTTCTCTCATGAATAATGCACCTTTAGAAATGGATGGATTACAAACATCAAACTGTCTGATGCGGTGTACTCACGCGCTAATGCAACATTCACATCAGCACAACGCTTCCAAGTTGCTGCCAAGTTGAGCAAAGTACGCATCTTCCCGGTAATTGGTTGATGAAGAAAAAGAGACGTCGTACTGCTGCTTACCACCACCAGCACAGAACCATCACATCCATCAGACCTTAATAAAGGCGTCATTAATTTTTCCGAACGTTCAGCATCAAACAATACTCTTCGTCCCAAAGTGTGGCAATGTCGAAAGTAGCGTCGCCGGCGTAGCACCAGTACGTCAGGATAATGCAAAATCTGTAATCTTCGCTCGCCGAATTCTAATGAGCTTCTCGCTCGAAGCGCAAACACCGCCTCGAAGCGCTCGAAACCCTGCGGCCCATGTTTAATCTTGGAAAAGAAGCTTCATTCTTGCGGCTTAACTGGCCCCCCCTGTTTGCGATACGCCGTCATATCGGCCAGGGCCCCGAGTTGGTTGGAGTTTCGCGGGTAAACAGCACATCGTTACATCGCATAAAACGAGCTGCCGATGTTTGCCGCCGGCCAAATAGTGCTAGCGGCCCGACCAGGCTGCCCAGCATCGCACAAATGGGTCACCAATATAGACACCGGCCAGTGGATACATTCCATGCCGGAAAAAAACAAGACAAGTGAACGATACACGAAAGGTCCTACGCTTGCCTTTCGCAGAACGTGTCGTGTTCGAGGTTTCGGCTTAGCTGCCATCTTGCTCGGTCGATGTGCAATTTTCCGCCCTCTCGCATCGATGGCCTAAATCCTCGTGCTCCGCGTACGGACAGGCTGCTGATGCTGCTGATGGTGATGATGTTGCTGAAACATCGATAGAACATTGCCATTGGGACGCACGGTTCCGGCGGTTCCTTGCTGGGTTTGCAAAATGGAGTGGAAAAAAACATGTATGCGAGTGTGTCCGACTCGATTTCGTTCGTTTTCCTTGCTGAACGTGAAGGGTATTACGTGAAATTATTTTTATAAATAGCTGCCTGCTTAATGCGACGTTGATGCACGGCACACCGCACAATGCCGTCACAGCCTTGCAAAATCAGCGAGTGATCTAGCCTAGCGTCACATCATCGTTTGCGGATCATTGATCTTTCATACTCCACAATTACTCGTCGCACAGGCGAACGGGGGAGTTGTTCGTCAGAAATCAATGTTCATTACTCACTGAAGGCAAGGATATGCTCCCGAAACGTTACGCCGCTCAGCGTGATTTGACGTCACGTCGTTTACTTCCTCGTGCGAATAATCGTCCTTCGATTTGATTGCAGTTGCTGGTATGAGTTCTTCGAGCTATCGTTTAAGATGTCTCCACCACTGTTCAAAACTAACACCTGTTGTTTGCGTCTTCAACATAAGGAAACTCTCTGGTCCCCATCCGGGATGGTTATAAATTTAAACTGGCACGCTTTATGACACCGAATGATGTGAAAAACGAACCACCAACGGATAAATCTTCTAAATCTACCAACGGATAAATTCTAAATCTAAATTTCAGTCGCAATAGGCTTCACTAACGCAACGCAAAAATATCTCAATCAATGAGTTGACTCATGGTATTGCTTAAGCTGTTTATATGCAAAATATATCAACAACTTTATCGAAACCTCAATCGAACAAAACGATCATCGCAACAAAGTAACAAAAGCAATTGTAAAGTTCCCCGCGCTTAGCAAAAGCCAACAATTTACAGCACTTTATGTGGTCCTTATTCAACGCGCTTCAGGATTCTTTGTACGGAAGGCAAACCAAGAACCTCCTTATTTGTCATCTTGGAATTGTCATGGAATTCCGGAATTCCGAGAGTAATCCAACTGCATCTCATTTCCAGCGAAACAGCGAAACACTCCATCGCGCGTCATGCATTAATTGAAACTTTCCGCCTGAGATGCGGAACAGTTGCAGTCACTGCCATAACGCCACACTCTCACAGCAAACAAAGCAAGCCATGCTGCAATCTTCCAGTCATGGCACCACTACAGCGACTACTTCGCACTAGCGGTTAAACTTACCAACATCGGGCGGGTTTCTTTCTCTGGCGGAATCAAATTTTCATCCACAACGCAACAAACGGCACCGATCACCATCATCATCATCATCGTCATCATCGTCGTCGTACTCGTCATTTTTGCCACCCATCGCTGAGCGTTTCGTTTGCGTGGTCTTCTCTTGCTCCACTGGCAGCTCAGCTCTGCACTGTGCGTACATCATCAGCCAAGACAAAGACCATTAATCAACACCTGGCTGGTACGGTTAGGCGGAAAAACGGAGTCAGCTGTGCGTGGAAACATTTCGTTTGGTGTACAAATTTGCCCCGGCATGTGGTGACGGTGGTCGCTAGTAACAATCATTTTGCAATGACTATTCCGGGGGGTGTTGACAGACGTACTGATGGACGGAGATGGACGGAGATTGGCGTTTGTTACCACCGAAATGTGGCGCTCGTTGATGCCGCGGAGAATGCCGTTCGTGTTTCCCGCTGCTGGTTGATGGTTAGTTTCAGTGCACGAGCACTTGGCGAAGGTATTCCCAAGCGAAGATTTTTGTTTTCGCTGCGTGTAAAAAATGAAACCTATTTTTCAATTTGCGCTGGAACTTTGAAGAGATAATAAAATATAATGTACGATCGTAAACGAGCTGTTTGTTAGACAGGACCGTACTGGTTTGAAAAATGAACGTTCAGAAACATGGGGGGGGTGAATGTATGCAAATGTATCACGTTGATAGTCACCCAAAGCAATCCTCCAAAAAAAATTGCGAACGGCAACAATATTATTGCACACAGAATATTTTCTTTAATTCATTTTGCCAGAAAGGTCACAAAAAACGAGAAAATAAGATTAGTAATAGTACTACGTAACTAGTTTTCGACTGATGGGATCAGTTAAATATTGCGCATTGTGAGCCCCTGTATCCTATTATGAGTCCTCACTCGCCTACTCGAAGACCATTAGTAATAAGAACTTCAAATTATTTTTTGATAAGTTCTGAAAACTTACAATCAATATTATCACAAACTCCAATTCCAAAAACTCGCAATCGATCCAAGCAAAATTAGCAATTACAAAGGAAGTTTTCAAACAATTTTCTTGCCAGTTCGCGTTCTTATAAAAGCTCTTTGTCTCACATAACACCAATCTGTCATCCAGCTTTATACATGATTCTGTACACAGTCTTTCTTTCACAATGAATCAGGTAAAGCAAACGACACGCGTTATCTTCGTTCCCGGAATTAAAACACACTCTTAGCACACATGTTCACGCACCTCATAAATAAAGTTGTACTGGTCCATTTAATGTACAAAGATCCCGCGATAAAGCGAACGATCCATTTCAACGCATTACCGCGTTGACATTTAGCTGTTGGTGGAGATAAAAGAGAGGAAAATACGGGTTAAAAAATAGAAACCCGATCTGCGACGCGTACGGTGCGTCTACGCATCGTACCGAACCGATGAGTGATGCGTGCAAAATGTGGCCGCTCAAAAGCAACATCGACCGGTCTGTCGCTCGTAAAAAAAACCACCCTCCCCGAATATCCCACACCACCACCAGACGAAGAAAACCCATCACGCTCTTTGTTTTCCTTTGTTCGTGCGCGATCTCTAAACCACCACCGTCAGCTTCCATTCATCGTCGATCAGCTTGTCGTCAGCTAAACTTGGCCTAAATGATCTCCGTACTGTCTGTTGTAAATGCGTTCCCAACCCTCCTCCGCGCTGCCGTTCGTTCTGTTTCGATTTTCCGTCGGTAACGTACACAACCACTGGGTAAGCGTAGCGCAGTGTAGAAAGAAAAATTGAACTTCGATCGTGTGCCGTCTGTTTCGTGGGGGCCGTCTGTTTCGCGCACAGGTGACGATGAAGTGATTTTCCGCACATCTCATCCAACCGGGCCGGAAAAGTTACTGCTCGCAAGGGCACTTCCGTCTCGGGCAGGAGAGCTGGGTGAAGGGACCGCGCGAAGTGTGATGAACCGAATCGGATTGAATAGTTACGGCGCGAAGGATGGTGGGAGGTCGGTCGGTTGGTTGGTTGGTTAGTTGCGCGACTATTTAACCGAGACGCCGATACGCCGTGAATCAAGCCCACGGTGAAGGTTACCCTCCGTTGGTTGGTTGGTACGCGGGACTGTTAAATTTAGAACCGATTCCGTCCCGAACCGCGTACAGCGTTTATGTTTGATTTATTCGTCTTCTTTTTTTCAATTTACCACCACCGGCGAATGAATTCGCGGAATCGCTTGGTGTGATATCAAAGGAATGACGGGTGCGTTTCTGAAGTGGACCCAGATGGTCCAATTTCTAATTTAACGTCAACTTCCGTGGAGCGTAATGCTGTAACCTCAGACCAACGCCTTCCAGCTTCGTAATGAGACATTTAAAATTCGTCATGTACAAAAGGGTCCCAAGGCGATCGCAACCTAACCTTGACAATCGATGGGTTTACAAATGCGATAATAGAGCATGTCATGTTTTACAATCGATATCGACCCTTCCCGTCAAGGACGGCACGGACCCTCCTCTAATGGTCCATTATGCTCCTTGCCGGTCTCCACGCCCACCGTACATTGCAGGGTAACTATCTGCACGCCAAACTGTGCGCCCGCTCCTAAAACCCTTTCGCGGAAGCGAGTTACAAATGGTGCTTGCTTGTAAGACACCACCAAACCACGGTGATCCCTTCGGACGGCGTGTACCAATGTTGAGATATTGATCGAAATTGTACCGAGCACATTAGTGTTTGGCGAGGCAATGCAGGTACGGCAGCCGCAACTACTCATCAAACATCACGTAACACAACCACCACTAGACGTGCAGTGATAGTGCCAGTGTTGACCACTTTGAGTCAATATAGCATGAATTGCTTGCTAATTATTTGATAAATAACCTTTAATGAATTATTAATGCACCACAGCTTCGGTACGGTGTACTGCATGTACACCGACACAAGGACACGGTGCGCTATAAATACCCTTGCCGTATAGTTTGCCTTAGTTTTGCAGGTGCAAAGAGAATTCCGATGTCTCAAAGACGCGTAAAGGTATCGCCGGCTAGAGGGTTCTAGAGGGGAGGTTTTTATTGTCTCGAGGCTTCGAACCCCAAAACGAAACCCTCATCGCAATCACTTGAGTGAAGTTACAATTTCCCTCAAGTAACTTCGCTTTATTTGTGCCATCATCCTCAAGATGGCAGGGACGCTTCAACAGTAAGCGAGAGTTTCCGTTTCCTTTCGTCTGTTTCCCGTACAAATCCCACCGGGTAAAGACTCATCAAAAGGGATAGCAAAACCTTCACTACCATGCTCCATGCAGTTCGTCTTTCGCGTCTGCATGTCTGATGCTGCTCAATGCACAACGATGGGTGACATACCATTGGCAGGTGTCAGCAGTGAATAGCACTTCCTTCTTTAAACATCATCAGACAGCATCAGACCGACAGCACAATATGTGCTCATGGTTCTAACGCTTGCTTCACCTTGTGCCGTAGCCGAGAATCGCGTGAAGAAAATGGACTTTAATTAGATCAAACTCGACGCACGGCTCGTTCGGAAGTCCATAATTCGGATTGGTCGCAGTTGGTGTCACTGGTTGAAGGTGATTTGCTTGTTGTCTTTTTTGTAACTTTGCCAATCTTTAGATCCAACCACGTCTGGGTGGTTTGGTAATCATGATGATGGCGTTGAATGCATGCAACGTACACTCATGACATAACAGCGCTCGACATGACTTGCCACATGTCCGCACAATCGCTCCAGCTCATTAAATGGGATGTTTTGAGCGTGTTCTTATATTATATAAATTTACACTCGCATGTGTATCGATCGGAAACACTCGCAGTGCACCGGTTCTAGTAAAATGGAGTAATTGACCGGGAGCCTGTAACCAGGAGGAGTTCCTCCACCGGATACGAAAACCTTTGACCGCGGCCAGACACAGAAGATCGCGGAATCTCCTTTCGAGAACGAGATTTCTGACCGACCGGGTGGCGTCGGTGTGCAGGGTAATTTTACACCCGGTCATGTTCTTGCGTCATACTCGATCAGAGTCCGCCACTTCGGCAGGGACGCATTAATTGCCGATGACTTGTCAACTACCTGAATGCCGGTGTCAGACTCGTCCGTAAATGATCGGTTTTGATTCCAATTAACACGCAAACGGCGGCAACCGTGCACAAACGGTTTGGTCGTACGATATTCCCTGCGCAGGAATTTTGTGCTGGTTGGACCGGGCAGCCGGTTGTTCGGACGATAATGGAACCCGGGACTGGGTGGAGTTATGGTTTTATGAGCGTCGCAACATCGCAATACGGACGCGCTTCGGTTGTTCGGTGGGTTTATTTTTTTCGGGGTTGTACAGGACTTAGTTTGGTTGCTGAAATTTAATTAAAACAGCAATTACACACCGCCATTGGGCTGTCTCGTTTTCGTCACTGCAAGTCTGTTGCGAAGTTTACCGTTTTCTACAACAAACTAGGTGAACACGAAAGTTAGGTTTTTTTTTGTGGTGTATGGAGAATTGTTTTATTTCAATACGTATCTAAGAAACAACTAAGTAGGAAGAAGATTCTGAGTCCTACATCATTGACAGAAAGTACTATTGCACTTAACTCACTTAATAACTTATTTAAAAATTGTTCATACTTACCGGGTACAGGGTTTATTGCATTGCAACACTGTCTTGGATTGATCCTGCCAAAAGGTCTATTTATTTTTATGACAAAATGGAGCTGAAAAAGTAAAATGCTTATGTATAGCTTAGAGTGTTTAGTTGTTGTTTAGGATTTAGTGGATGACATGTCACTAACTCGCTGCTTGCATAGCTAAGGCTCACGGATATTTGGTTAAGCCGGTTGATCAGTTGAAGGAATGATTTTTTATTTAGACTTACTTTAATCTAACAAGGATCTTAGCTTTGTATTTGTACACTTTTAGTTGTTTCTGTATTTTGCTATCGTTGATTAGCAGTACTATTGTTCTCACCCAATAGTTACAAGCCTATTTCCATGTTTCACTAGCTACAACTACCGACCAATTACGTTCGGTTGTTCGCCGTCTTGCAACGATCCGTCCTGATTTACAGCATCCTCAGCAAAGTTCCCTTCCAAAATTGCTTCCCACGCCTAATCCAACCGAAAGCCAGCAAGTGAAAGCACATTTGCATGATGCAGAGTCTCCGAGCATACCTGCAACGATCACTCCACCTCCGACAGCAGATACCGGAGCAATTAGTGAAAAGCTTTGTGCCGTTTGTTTGACAAAAGGTTTGGCGACGAACGAATGACACTTGCATTGTTCATTTAAACGTCACAATGGAAGCACAACACTGTGGATTGAACGCCACATTGCGCTTGAGTTGAACGTAAGGGACGAAACGTATCCCTCGGAGAAAGGTGTTAACCTTCTCTCGAACAGCGCAAAGAACAGGGGTAATGTGTCAGTTACCTTTTATTCGCGTTGGGAAAATTCCCGAAACAACATAATCCGGGAGCTGATGCTGCCGGATTATTCCATCGCTTGATCTACATATACGCGCCTCAATGATTCATCAGGGCGAAAATCGGATGTGGTGATTGATAAGAACCAGATGGATAAACGTTCACACTGCATCATGCCGCCGTTAATTACATTCCGTCTACACTAACATTGTGCACCGGTCGGCAAGCTGATCGCCACCGCCGCACATCCGTCCGGTTGGGAATGTAAAAACATGAGTTCCTGCTAGAGTGTACAAGTGAATTTTATGTCGGACCTGAACAGTGCAAAAAAGGTTCCATTCGCTTACCGATTCGAATCGCCATAGGTATCAGGTAATGACGCACAAATAAATAATCCCACATGGCGAAACGCTGGTATCGAGATTGTTCGAGCAACTGTTTAAAATATAAAATCCTTCTCGCAACGAGCCGGTGGGTTATTCGCATATTTATCCGGGTTTGGATCATTTATCGTGTATCGTAATGGGTTGTTTGAAGCAGACGAATGTTCTCGAATGTAAATGTTACACTGAACCCTTTTTCTTCTACAATTGTTCTATTTTCGATTTTCCGAGTTTTTGTTAATTATATAGTTCACACCTTTCATACACACCTCGCGAAAGATTAACTTTATGCAAAAAACGTTAAAACTTGTCCAGTTTTGGTATGGCGATATTCAGAAGGTTATGGTCAAAGTGATTAAAAACGGCGTCACCTGTCTGGAAGCCATCAGCATTAGCGACCACGAATCAATCCGTCCACCAACATCTCTAAACCGTCAGTTCCGATTTGCGTCAAAACCCAGCGAGCGTGCGGCACCTCCGTGGCAACATCGTCTTGCTTGCCCCCCGGACATGGGGTGTTTTAATTCAAATTTAATTTCCATGCATATAAACATTTATTCAGCTTGATCGAGACGGCGGGTCGACACATTATGCTGGTTGCTCGGGACACACCGAAACACGCCCTCCGGAGGCGTGCGCTCGCGCACACATTCACAAACCCTAGACGCTAGACGATAACAGAAAAACAGAAGTCCGCTCTGCTTAGTTATTGTTGTAAGCGGCATTGTTGCCTAATAGCTTGGCGCAGCCGAAACCTTCCACCGGAAGTCGTCCCGGGAGGCTTTGATGGTGACGGCAAAGGACAGCGCCACCGATAAGCTGCCGGTCGTCCCATGAGGGATGCAAATCGCATTGACGTTGTCGATTGCCCCTGATGTTGTTTTGCGTATCTCTGGATGGAAGTGCGGAACAGTGTTTAGTGTAATGCGCTTTAGTGTTTTGTTTTTGGCATGCTATTGATGAATTGTTGATTTATAACAGTAGTAAATAATTATAAATGAAAGAAAACAGTTTCGTGGCCATGTGCCTTTTTGCTAACTGACTTTTATTAATGTTCGATTGCTTTATTCTATTTGCAGATTCGAACTAATCGTGTAACAACTTTATATAAATTGGGCCAAGAAAAAAAGATCCGACACAATCTATATTAGGTAAGTGCAGTAATTCTCTAACTTTCCTTCGTAAGCTCGCGAGAATTTGTCCAGTATCTCCACAGTATAGAAAATTCGGGAACGTTTACGGGGTCTCAGTCTGTCCTAAGTAAACAAGCACTCTAATTTGAATTACAAAGTGAGTGCATACGGCAAGGATGTAACTTTTTTGAGTTGTTTTTCCGAGCTTTACAGGTTGTTTCGTAATTTCCAATAAACTTATGGGAGCCTATGGGAAATTAGTCGAGAAAGATTCTTGAACAACAACGATGTAACTGCCGTTCAATGGTATGCGTTTTCTTATCTTCACAGACACGCAAAACATTTCCAACAAAGTCCTAATTGCTATTTCCTCAGCTTGCAGCTTCTGTTAAAGTTATCCTGCAAACGTAATGCTTTGTCGAAAGAAAAAATAATAACCTTCCAGGAAAATTTGTTCTCTGCTTGGCTTCTTCGCTTTTCCACGACCAGTGTTTGTAAGCTTTACGGTCAACCGGTAACCATGCTTTAGGCCACCGTAAACAACTTCTCAGTAAACAGGGCCCGTGACCATCGCTGCCAGAATGTCACACCAGCAATTCGAAAGTCCGCAAGCCTGCACCGTACCGTAACTTTTACCGCAAACATGTGTCTCAAAGTTTCGAAGATTCAATTTTCCTGCCCATCGCACCCGGACGTTTGATTGCATTGTTTGATAAAGGGAAAGTTCTGGGCCGGGTTTCGAGCCAGCCAGCCAGCTGAAAGGGACCGACCAGAAGCGCCCGGAAGCGTCGAACGTGACTGCCACGTGGACGAAATGGCCACCCCTAGTGGCGTTATGAAAAATGGAACAAAATCGAAAGTCAAACAAAACGTCAGAACGCCACACGATCGACCGTCCGCACGGAAAGGTCAGCCAGCTTTGGACGCTGGAAGAAAAACGGGGAAATATATCTCCTACGCGACGGATCAGGATTCCGTTTTCGATCAGAATGTATTAGCTTTCCAATCCATCACGCACACGCCACATGGTTCAATCAGTAATTCTTCATGGTTGAACAGAGCGTTTTCTCACGACGAAATTCTGCTCGATTTCCGACGCTGGAGTGGTTCGCTGCTGCTTCAAACATTAATTAAATAATAATTAAGCATTTTTGTTTTCAATCCACATCCCCGGCGGTACATCAAAGCGCAACAAATATGATTTAGAACGAACTACCAAAAGGCCGTTTCGTGTGGGCCTCCGGACCGCCTCCATGCTAAACGTTCTTAAGCGTACAGCGAGTGCAGCGAAACGTCGAACATGGTCACATCGTTATCAAAATTAACATTTTTCCATCGTTGTCTTCGCTTGTTACTACAAACAGGAAAAGCGCTCCGGTACGAAGATTGATGGTTGCTTTTTGTGGCAAACACCTCCATCGTTCTCGTACGTACGGCCGCACTCCCATACGCGAACGAACTAATTTACGCGTTCGGTTCACCTCAGTGCCGAAACGAATTCTGCCAACATTTATCACACCATCCGAAATGGCGAACCGGGCGAATGAGTGGCTTTCGTTTCATCCTGCGGCGGTGTTGTTTAGTATGCAAATTTACCCACCAGAGTGGTCACTTGCTGACTGCGATCACTAACGATCACAATAAAGCGATTAGAGATGTGGTGTGGTATCGTCAATTTGCATTGGCTGTCGATCTCCGCACGAAACGACTCGGTAGAGTAAAGCCGGAAACAGTTCCCATGCGACCAAAAGACTAACAGGTGCCTTAAAATCAATCCCCCACATTCGAACACTTTTTACACCAACTGAAGCCAGTGTAGGTAGTGTAAGAATAGTGCCGATAAAAATGCGTTCACAGCACACTTTCAAACCATTCGAATATGGTTTGCAATGCTAATTTTATGATTTGTTGTGGTCCCAAACGGTCTGTGGCGGGGTATTTTTTTTTTTTGTATTACAGATGAGCCAATCCACTCATGCTCTATCGCTCGCCCATGCAGCATAGAACCGTTCCAGTTCGCCCGTGGAATTTGCCACCCCCGGCAGTGAGTCAGCTCCCGGGGATTGTCTGATCGTTTGCCGAAAAGGGGCATGGGACATGAATGGGATTTCGAGTGTGCCCTATTTGGATAGACCGGTTGCGAACAAGAAATGGATGGGTTTAACCACGGGCGTGTAATGGTTGGGAGGGAAAAACGAGTCCCCACCGTGCTGCGCTTTCTGACGGACGGACATGACAAATGTTGCAAAAGTTTGGCGAAATTTATGAATTCCCTGTTGGAGGTGTACCTCGTTGGTAAAACCCCCACGGGCCGAGGGATGTTGGATGGAAACACGGTGTATAATAAACGTTAGTGTAGCCAATGGTTGTAATCGAACAGGAACTGGACAAATGTGTAACACATTATCGGACAGCTTTGGAAGGATACATCTATTGGGCAAAACTTGCTTACTCGGCTTAACATTTACCACAGGTAAATGTGCCGATACGATGTGATAAATAATTCGATCTAGTGAGTCAGTGTTCGACAAGCTTGTTAACAAATTCTGATGACTTCACCGTACTTTCAACAGTTTTTAAAACTATAATTCACAGTTTATCCAACAGATGTCGCTTTTTATACTTAGTACATTCGTTTATACGTCATTATTTGGTATTCTGGTTGACGTTTCATACGAGGCATTAATGAAAATTCGTAAATTAAAGGAAAGACTTTTGCCGAACACTGACTGTACACCGCTATGATCTCAGTTCTCATCTCCGGTGCCAGACTGACTGGTTCGGCAAAGCCTGTTTTGTGTATCGATTGGAATTATAGCTTTGCAATTTCAATAAGCTCCGGCAGATGGAAGAACTATCAACCGGCCAATATCAATCGATGTTGTTTGTCCATTTTTAGCTACTTTTATGACCCCACCAGCCCGGTAGATTTGAGTTAGCAGCAGAATATCAAATTTTGCTGCTGTTACAAAGGCAGTATTCATTATTGTACACAAAGAATTACGTTATCGAATGGTCGACATTTTAAGAGCTTCAGAAACAAACAAATGCACTCAGAAAAATTCATTAAACATCGACCAATGTTACGGTGGAACAGTTAACACTTTAAAACATTGCTGACATTTCACAACATTGGTTGCATTACGCAATCCAATCTGGAAACGATTTAGAAAGCCTTCCAAGATCATTAACTCATTATGTATTCCACTTTTACAGCACTAACACACTTTCGTAATATCAATCTTCATCACTTTATGGCGCTTTTTTGCTTTTCGGTTTGCCATTGCCCTCATTTGAGTCATTCTTAGCACTACCATTGGAGCTGCCTTGCGGAAGAATCGCCGGCATCTGCTATTGTATATATAATTGCCAGGACCAGGCCCAAGAATGGTATGATGAAACCAAAACAAAACCGAAAGGTCGAAAATGGTTCGCTTCTCGAACGATCTTAATGCTAATGGCTTTCGCCGGCGAATCGGGCTTGCGTGTCACTGTTGCCGAGCGCATAAGCAAAGCCCGTCAGCTGATACCATTTGCCCGGCAGGACGGTGGACGAACGTACACCCACGGAACGCAGTACTCGAGAGACCACCAGCAATAGAGCTCTCGTGGAGTTCGGTTCATATTAAAGACGAGAATCGATTAAAACAAAGCAGCCCATCAACGTTTTCGTACAGCGAACGTTTTATTGAGCGACGATAAATTAAACGGTGATGCATTATAGAGAGCTATCGATCAAATTTTGGGCTTTTGAGCAAAGCTTAACCTCGTCTCCAAACGAGCATATTTTTTAATTCGACCATTGCCATGACATACAGTGCCTTTATACTGCGAGGTGACAAGCTCCATTTTTAATCGTCACTGAAAACGAATAACTTAAATATGGCCAAATGCCATCTATCTTACGCTGTCAGATTACACAGCAAACTTTGAGAATTAATAACGACAAAAAATCCAATGCTGCCTGCTGATTCGTTACATTTTTTTTGTTCGCCCAATCGTCCATTACTATGTTCACGCAGCGTCGTCAGCCAGTCTGGTGAAATTCAAAACTCAACCCGCACATACTGTGGGTGCTCCCGAGCACCAATCCTGCGGTCAATGTCAAGCTGCGAGGGTAAAGTGTCAGAAAGGTGTTGGTTTTTTGAATCTTCCACGGGCACTTCCACTTTTTTGCTTCGCCATCCCTAAGCTCTACGTGTCATTCCAGCAGTGTCGTTGCAGCCACAAAAGAGACGCTTGTTGCGAAGTGTCTCGTTGCGCGAATAAAAAAATGCGCTAGTATCTCACGGCTTTTTTACCCTTGTCCAACGATCCGGACATACCGCCCGTAAACGAACAATCAGATGTCAGATCTTCGAGCATTGACACTTTCTTTCCGCCGACGCGTTTGCATATATTTCATTCCACCCGTGGTGTGGCCCTGTGGGGAAATGACAACTCACGATCGTAACATACACCAGGTTCGGCCCAAGATGATACTGCTTCAATTTGTCTTTCCGCGCTTAATACGGCCCAGAAGTCAACCGTGTTCGTGTTCCCGTCGATGATTCATTCGCAAAACGGGTTTTCGCCGGGCGGTTAAGATAGCTTCCCGGTTTCATCTTGAGACACTCGGAGACAGTGCTCGAGCGGGAGATATACACACCCGCGATTACCGCTGGGGGAAACGATGATGGACGACGACAAGCCGTCTACCAAAAATGGTTGTTAGTGATCAGATGACGGGCAGACTACAACGACAAGCACGAAAAGCAGTTAACCGGTACTTGATCCGTGAGTTGCCATTGGCACCCGGTTGTCTCGTGATGGCTGGATCTCTCCAAAACTCCAAACTCTGTACGAGAGAAACGGTCTGTGTGCGAATATAGTCGAAGTATTGCTTCGCATGACTTGAGAAATGTGTAACTGGATAATTCTAGGAGTAACCTACTTTCTCGATCTCGAGTGATACTGCACCTTTGCGAAAGGTTTTATTTTTGGAACAATATTTTCAGTACCGCCTTTCCGCTACTCACCGTCAGGTGATCAACAAAAGTCTCACTCTGTCATCCATCAACATTTGGTTACGAATTATGGGGACGAGGCTAGGGCTATTGCTTGAACGATTGTATGATATTCTAGGATTAATTCATCACTGTCACACTCGGCACCACTTCCATCAACCATCTCGAGTGTGTTGCCATTTTTAGACGACAATAAATTGATGATGCTTGAGAGATGTTCGCGAGCGGAATGTATCCAGAAAGAAATTCTGGAAACTTTGGGAAATAATTACTAGCAGCACAGGTAGCACTTGATTAATATGTGTTGCACGTTCATGCTCACTAAAGGATCTCACTAAATACACTTTAACGTGCAATAACACACCCATTTCGTGTTCAAGGTATCACATCCTACTCGTCCTTCCGCATGTGCGTCTTTGTGTGGTACAAGCACTCCACTGACTTCCTAATTCCCCAAGGGAAATGTGTAAAAACTGGCAAACATACAAACGCAGAAGGTCCGTACCGGGTGATTACCAGGAACGGAAAGTTGTGTTTTCCGTCGTACGCATCGCACATTTCGGGGAAAATATTCCCGGAAGCGTTGGTAACATTCCTTCGCAGGCACAAACATCCGTTTGTGCTGCTGCTACACCGCTCGTACCGGGAACTCGAAAGTTTTCGAAAGCCAACCAAAAAAACGCACAAATTGTAACCGGGTCGGGTCGTCCTTGGTTCTCAAGCTGTCCTTGGGAAGATAATGTGCCCGGTTTCGCAAAAACTGCGCCAAAAACCAGCGAAACAAGTACTCCGATTTGGAATTGATTCTAGCAATTTTGCAATCAATTGCATGCTCACAGACGTGTCTCCATTGATTGCTGCCTTCCAGTCAACCGGATTCAATGAGACCTTGGGAACACTTGGGCAAGGATTTTTTTCTTCGTCCTTCTATTCATCGAGAAAGCTAACCCGACTGAGCGACTCGCTGCTCAGCGATATCCGTCGTTAAGCTCCGGAAGGTACATATGATTGAAATGACTTCCACTGCATAAAGAAACGCCCCGATCGAACGAACCTCTGGCTGTCGGTTGTGACGGGCATCCGTGGGTACAAGCGTACACACAAAAAAAAACATGTCTTTGAATCGATTTGACAGTTGGTTAGCAATTGCCATGGACAAAATGCACCAAAGGCACATTTGTTTCGTTTTTCTCTGCTATCGATCGTACAAAACCATACGACGGTCGGAACCGGTGGACGAAAAACAAAAACACAGTCAATCAAAATGAGCCACAAGCACACACTCGCGGAAACTACAACAAAAAAAACGCTTCGAAACGAAAATGAAATTTCCATTCGTGTAACACGAGCCGCAACGGCGAGCGAAATGACAAGAAAGCGAGAAAAATCTAATCAAAATAGGAAACTTTCACCCTCCTTGACATGCATCGGGCAGCAAACTCGATCCTTGCGGATGGAACTGGCCACCCCCGGCGGTACTTGACCACCATTACAGGGTGTGCGCTGTGTGTGCAGGACCGCCTCAGCGTCAGAGGAAGTTTTTATTTTTAGCAATATTCTGCAACTGAAAGCACACGCGCTGGCGGCGCTGGGTGCCAAAGCACGAAACACTAATAAAACATTCACCCTGGTAGCATATTTCAGTTTTTCTCGCGCTGCAGTATTGGATTCGTATTTCTCTTCCTTTTTCCAGCTGGTTTATGCATATTCTTGCCAGTAACAGGTGACGGTTGGCTCAGACGGCCGGGCCAATGTTTGTCGAGGCACGTTTTCTCATAAAGTTTCCAGGTTTCGTTCTCAGGATGTGTTCTTCTTTTCCTCCGTTCAGTGTTCACGATTTGGTAATGCTCTTACCATCATACTAACGTCCACATTCCTCTGATCCTCTGATCTGATTCGCCACGGGCAAGAATAAAATGTAATGTTTACCTGATCGGACAGGATGTTGGCCGACTTTAAGTTGGTTCTTGCAAAACAAAACTATAGCACATTGGTTTTTTATTCTTCCGAGGACAAACTCGAGCTCGTTTACATTGTGTTGTGTCTTCCTTTTGTCAGTGGTCTTGCTGTCTGTAATGTTTTATTCTATTTCCCATTTGTCTGATTTATTGTACTACCGGGAAGTTTCTGTTTGATCTCTGCAATCCGAAGAATTCTTTCATCAAAATGCACAAGATATTTGCGTTTATTGCATTTTTCCTTCAGTTTTGTCTTCTTTTCTGCTTTATCTCTTCTCTCGAACATCATTACTATGATGAATTTCGAATACATTTGAGCTACAAAAGGGGGTTGCCCTTGAACGCGTATGTTTGTTGGCGAACAAATGTATTTAAAGCTGTTCCACACTATGATAATCTGATGAAAGAAGCACTGCCTCACTACATATCGAAACACGTGCTGAAAGTTATGAATAGATTTTATTTTTTAATCTCTCGCAACATGTTAATTTAGCGTCTAACTAATTAAACGCCCATGTGGGAGAAACTGATAGAATCAAACGATACACCAAACAAATGCTGCCGGTGCAAAACGTTTACCTCCTGCTAATGTTTACAAGTAATCGTTCTGCCCATCGGTCATCACACGCTGCGTTATATCTGAGGGGCAACTCGATGCCATTAACACCATCGCATACTTACGGCACCATTAGCGCGTACCCGTGTCACCTCACCGGTGGAACCAGCTGCGGGTTACGCATCAATCAGAACAATATCTGCAGGAAGGAAACAGCCTCACCTCGTGCTCCATGGCACACTCAACACGTTTTAGAAGAAAACCACATGCTTCCGGTTTGTAAATCGTTGTTTAAAACGTGATCGCAGTTAATAAATCACCCAACGTGTTTGAGCTATTTTTTTGCCAGACTGACATCGAGACACACTAGATGAGATTTTAATTGGAAAATGACAAGACTAGCGAACTACTCACTAGTGAACATGAATCGATTCTAAGTGTGTTTGTGTGTGTGTCGTAAAAAGGGAATTTTCTATATGGGAATTGCCAACAAATACCAGGTGTAATTATATGGATTGCTTTTCTTGGAGCGACCCTTGTATGTGCTCCCAAGAATGGTTTCATCATCGAGGAGAAGGTTCTCGCATCGAGCTAATTTATTATTAATGTTGTGCTTCTCGAACACATTTCGATCGAAGAAATGATATACGGAAGATCTTAAAAATGTATAAGAATGTCTGATGGTAGCGTGTTTAAGAAATTGCTACTCTTCACAAATTGAGTCTAACTCCCTGTTTCCATTAATTTTAAATCCAGGGACCCTGTTACTCTACTCAGAACAAGTGAGTGGAATGATTTTTCACACCAACTTTTGCAATAAAACTTTACAACTGTTGGCATATAAAACAGCATCAAAAATACAAGATACGGAGAAAAGGATTCAGCAGAGACGACTACCAAGAATACTTTTATTCGTTCATAATATATTTGAAAGCTCCCGGTGGTTTCTACTGAATTTTGAAATCTGGCACAGCATCCTTCTCTCCCCGTGTCTTTACAACAATTTTTCCGACGTTATTGGTAAAAACAGCCTCCCAACTGGGGTGATGCATGTGGTGCAGGTTTACACCAACACTACAACCACTCACCGGCCATTCCGGCCTCAGTGAAATGGCATTCGAAGAGGCCATAACCGTTCCAGGAAGAATGGCATAATAAATGAAACCATTGCTGTATGCAAAACTTGCAAAATCGATGACGTCAACCAAAATGGCGGAAGCTCCACTACGTCCATTGTTGCTTTCGCCGTTTGGGCAATGGTCGAGCTTTTTGCACCGTGCTTGACGAGCCCGGTCATCGAACAGCAAAGCGGGAGTAATAAATTCTAAAACTTAATGGCAAATTCATGCTGGCCCCGTACTGTTACGGCGCTAACGGTCAATTTCCTAACACCGTTTGCGGTACCACTCGTGGGCGCCACCCCGGGTGAGTTACCCGTCTCACTGTGCTGTAATTATGTTGCACAAAATTACAACCCGACAAGTGATTCCGGGGTGCTTCACAAGTGAGTTTTGGATTGTAACAATAGGGGCCGCATAAATTTTGGTCCTTTTGCCGGAAACATTAATCCCAAAAGATGGGTTTTGGCAGTATAAATATTACCCTTTTGCAATTTACAGCACAATGGTTTCTAATCCTTGCATAGATGAAAGTGATGCACGTATTGTCAATGCAATTGTTAATTTATGGAACTTCATTAAAAGCCAGGCTGCTACAATCGTGTAAGGATTGTTTCCGAGGGACAGAGAAAAGGTTAATCACATTGGAATCATTAATTCAAACATTTTTCACCCCAACACCACAAGCACTCTTCCATTATTAAACTCCATTGTTGAACGCTTTCTCCCTGCTATTCGCTACACCAATAATGGGCACTCTGCCTAAGCGACACTGGTAAGTTTGTGGATAGTTGGTCCACTAGAACCCATGTCATTTTCCAACCACCACAAAGCACAATGTTACGTGATCTCCCGAGAGTATAATCTTTCTGCAAAATTATCCTAACCTTCCGGTGCATGGCGCTCGTACAGTGGACAATGGTTCTTGTTCTTTGTGTTCCTGTCCACCGAGTGCTTTTGACCATAACCCATTAGAGACCTTTCTCGTTCCTCGTTTTTTCAATGGGGATGAACTGAAAAATGGTCATCAGCCGAACGTGCACACTGAACTTGACCTTACTGATCAATAAGAAATTCAAACCATCGTCTGCTTCCACCCCCCAAGGGGCTTGTTGCTAACCAGAGGAGGCACTCATGTTTCTGCCACACTGAACTCCATTCGAGGATGTAAATGTGGTACGCTAAACCTTTCCAGCACTTCCGATCCTCTGGGGCAACTGCGTTATAAAAGGTGCGCGTCTGTGAACTGAAGAGACTCATGTTGGCCAAAAGGGATACGATTCGACAGGGTTGAAGAATCATTGACTCAATATTGGAACTTCTTCAGATTGTTTTTATTGGCGGTAGAACGACCGGGCCGAATATATGAAACTTCTTCAGATCTTTGGATGCAATTGGTTAAAGGGGTTTCTTTTATTGTTTCTATTAAATTATTGATTGAATTCTCTGACAACGATCGGTAGTTTTCAAACATACCAAACGTCTTAAAAAAATCAATGCAATTTTTCGGAGCACGATTCTAATATCTGCTTGCGCGAAACGAATGTCGGGTCGAGTCCTAAAAAAGAGTACTTCACCAGCAGTACTTATACTAACGAATGTGATACGTTTCCTCAGTGAATTTCTCCGACACGTGGCTGCTTGTTTTACCTTCTTTTTGACAATTTTAATCTTAAGATGGAATAGATAAACTGAGAATTCACAATTGAAAGCAGTTGTTTAGCTCAGTTTTATGTTTTTTAATCCGAGTACAGTTTATTTGAGTAATTTACAACTTTTGTGTTTTGTGCTCCACGTGTTATCCAGAAACCAACGTTTGCTTCTTTTTACTGACAGATGTCATTCCACGGTTCCAAAACGTCAAACGGTGGTGACGTCTGAATACTTTAAAAAATTCGTTATGCCCTTTTAGAAGGCATAACGAACAGCAGTATTAAACGAAAACTCGTAGAATTGAATATTATGCGATACATTTCAATTCCAAAGTCTAAGTCATCCCCGTAATAGAACAGGCACATAGTGAATAACTCAATCATAGATAAGTCCACCAGCAGGAAATAAACGATAGACAAACAATGCTAGACCAAAAATCATACAGCAAATTAAAGAGTTCCGATAAGAGAAGAGTAAGCATGGTTATCTCAGCAATACAATCATCTTGACAGCTGTTGAACAGCAAGAGCCTGTGTAGATTTGTGATTGATTTCCGCCTTTGCTCCGTTCTCTATTTTTAGCTTCGACACTTTTAACGTTCATATTATATTCCACTTACTTCCAACCTTGGGCTTAAAATATCTCTTTCAAACGTACTTCCAAAAGGCATCTTGTTATAGTTTCCACCTATTAAAGGCCTATTCGCCGAAACTTTTACACACGCACAGAACATGGGTGGCAAAACTTTCCCACACAAAAAGCATAATCAAAACTGCCCCGTTCCGGCCACAAATACCCAGCACGCCCAACAAAACGTCAAAAGTCTGACCCAACCGGTGAATCGGCCGAAATGGGCCTCCATCCGTTTAGTGGCGTTCCTGTGTGCGCACCGTTAGAAAGGGTTGGTCTACGGCGGAAAGTTTTCCCATGAATACAATGCATCAAACATCATCTGACCCGAGGCGGACCCGAAACCCGGCTATTATTCTCGCATATTCTGTCTATTAAACTACGCCACGCGTGGCGCTGGGAAAGTGTCTGGTTGTACGAGCGGGTGCTTCACCGTCTGTAAAACAATCAATAGAAAAACTCAATCCCTTGTCAACATGTAACGTGAGCGAGCTTTGTGGTTCCGACAAATAGTGGGCAACGAAAAGTTTCCTAAAGCAATCCCAAAGCAAACGAGAAGCACAAATTCATCGCGCTTTGAAACCAATTCCAGATGATGCAAACAATTTTCCAGCCGAAAGGTTCTAACGGGATGTTGTCGGGGTGGTCAATTTAATTTGCCGAACCAAAACCTACCGAACGAAGCGGAACTAAAAGCAACCAAACTTTGACGATAAATACACAAAAAGCTTTAAACTGTGTTAGGAAGTTTCATTAAATTAAATTCTCTTTCACTTTAATCCAGCATGTAAAATTTGGAAACTTGTTTTCTTCTGCCGGAAGTGGTAGGAAGTTCTAATAGAATGAAATATAGTTTTGATTGTTGTAAACACTGTTACAAAAACCATTAGCAAAATGCTACCCTTTTGTACTAAAAATAGACTACACCAGCCTGAGTTCCGTTGGACCCTTCCGTTGTGGAAGCGGATTATAAAGTTTCCACGCGATACATGCCTTCGAAGCCAGCGTTTTCCCTCAGCAAAGCTCCGACAGCAAGCACAGTGTGTAATGGTAACTACTCTACTTACCACTTCACGCGCTAATGAGTGCCTCACCGGAGGTGGCCACCATTCCATACTGTTTATCGGCGTTCTGTACCAAAGGAATTATAATTTCCTTCCCCGAGATGAAAAAAAAACCTGATGTAACTTCCTTTACACGTAGCAAACAAACCTATCCCGTTCATTCACGTTGGAATCCTCGTGCCGGCAAGCTTTTTTAGTTTTGCTCGATGTACTTCAAGTGCATTCTTTAGAACCCACGGCGGATGAAAAGCGCTAAAAACCCCACGTGGGATGGATGCATCCGGAGATCGTTTAAATAAAACATTAGCCCAACGGCACACGTGGATCCCGGCGAGAACACTCCAAAGAGCCATAATTTTTCGGCTAAGCCCAATCTAGCGTGTGACCAGCGGTGCAGAAGGACTTTTGCACATTGTGTTTGTGGGGGTTTTTTTTCTCTCCTTCTCCAACGTGGACCTTCCAGCTGCCAACGGCACTTTTGTCGGTGGTTACGAGAAAATTCGGTCCGTTCTAAAAAGTTAAGCTTCCAAACGTGGGATGGGAACATGAACGAAGTGTAAATTTTTATTACACCCTTTTCTGCGATGTCATTTTCCGCTGGTGTTCGCTACAGCACACAAAAGTGTGGCCAGTTTATTTTCGTACAAAGTGTTTTTCGTTCTTTTGTTTTTCGTTCTGGCTCAGTCCGTGATGGTGCTGCTCTTGCAACCGGTAATCCGCTAGTGTATACGTCACCGGTACAGTCGTTTCCACGTTGTCGATGTCGCGTAGTGCAGGATAAATAAGATTTTTTTTATTACTTTCGTCCGCCCGACTGTATCCGGTTAACCAACCAACCGGTGGGGAAGTAGAATACCGGAAACAAAACCACCTCGAAAAACGGGGAGCCACACTCACACTCGCAACCACAAAAAAGGCCGCCACGCTGTCTCCGAAGGGGTACCGTAATGAAACCCTGCCTAATCCCTCTAGCTGGCAACGTGCTCGAAACGTGAGACCGAACATGTCGTCTTAAATGTGCTTCAAGATTTACACCGCCACAGGATTACGACGGGACACGGTGGGAGCTGTGCGTTCGAGCACTTAGACGACATTACAGTGACATACCCTTTTTGCGCGAGATGCGTGGCGTTGTGTGGGGATGCTGAAATTATCACAGGTCAAAGCACTTCCCGGAGCGGATGGGACCCAGGGGCAAATGTCAAATACCGGTAAGATTCTTTTCAAACAGTCATAAGCGAGGTAAGTACTTCCTAATCTCGCTATATTAATCCGCTTGGCGTACCGAATCGTACCAATGGGGTGGGACCAAAATTTTCAACAAGCTAACTTTTCGCTCCGTGTCATGTTTTACAACCTGTTGGTGGTCTTGATTTGATAAAATGGAGAATGAAACATCGCCCTTTATTACTGTTCTTCTGTTCCACTGAGCGCAGTTGTTTCTTCACAGCGTAGACTTTGTCGTGGGACGGAGTATTTGTAGATCGATTGTTCTTACAATTTTATGTGATTAATTATTTATGTAATGTATTTAAAACCATAAAGTGAGATATTTGACATGAAATGACCGTTTCCGATGTACTTTGGAAATTCTGGAAAGGTAGGTTATCCTTTCAATCACTATACTTCAAGTAGTGCATCCTAAATAAACAGTTATTCCTAAAAAGATTGTTAAATATTAGAGTACTTTTTAATTGGATTGGATTTGTTTCTCATCGTAAGGTTCAAAGTGCTTTATTCTATGAGTTCAATATTACAGCTCTAGAAAAATTTTATGGCTAGCTTATCTAATTCTATTCCCATAATGTTGAAATAATTTATGAAATTACTGCAAATCATTAGTTCAACCTATGTCAATTTCGAACATTGCTGAATTGTGATGAGGAGTATTTCCTGCCCGAATGTTTTACGTAAATGATTCAATCGCAGCACTCTTGGAATACTCGATCATTCATAGCAACAAAAAGTTTGCCGTGCTGGATCTAGAAGACCATGAAAATTTAAATAATATTTAATCACTTTGCAAAGCGACACTGACATCGTTTGCTATTTACACTTGGATTCAACGACATGCATAAGGGTGTCTGTGGTATGTGCACACACTGCAACAAGAACAAACAACAAACCATCGGTAAAGTGCAACAATGCGTTGGCATTCTTGCTGTTGGCCATTATTATTTCAACCAAATTTAATTGACACCACGTAACAACGGCGCTCGGGTCCGCGGGTTCTACCTTTCCAACTCGTTAACCGCCTGCTGTCGAGCACACCTTAGCTCGGTTCATGCTGTGAAGAGAGACTGTGAAATAAAGGTAATTACGCTTGAAACTCACACGTGCCTGGCGAAACGCGTCACGGGGAAGTCAACCGTCACTTTAACGCACGCAAACTTGTGCGATAATATTTGTCAAATTTTATGCACACTCAACACGCTTCCCTGTTTTGCAACGTCGATACTCGGAATGCTACAAAGGGGTGTAAGTTGTGTTTTATCGCCTCCAAATGGTCGAGGTAAAATCGATCAAACGTCAGCCTGTTCGATGTGTTCGATGAGTAGGGGGGGAATTTTTTTGGAGGCAGAGAACCATGTGCCCAATCATGCGTCCATCAACGTCGGCATCGAGTGTATTTGAAGCAATCAAGCGTGGATCACCGCGGTACTAGTGATCAGCATGACTTCACACTGATACCGGAAGCGCTGTAAGCCATAGACTGTTTCTTTTAGTGCACCGCGAAGCTACAGCTTAAACTCAGCGTAAACTAAAAAACTATGCATACACAAAGTCCCTACTTAAAACCATTGTGGAATATCTCTGCTTTAACAAATGACATGTAGGTAACTAGGGCTAATGGTGAAAGCAAAGTTCTATGCCCCTTACCTTAACCTTCGGTCGCGTAGACAAACCACAGATACGCGGTATCGGTTAGCTCCCGATGGAAGCAAACATTTGCCCCTAATTGCATTGTACGCTGGGAGACGCAGCGTTCGTGGTTCAGGGTTAATTGGTTCCCGAGTTTGCTTCTCTCGGGAGTCACCGCCTGCCTCGTCCCATCGTAGCTATCGTAATTCTATGAACCACACGCAACAGCTACAATACAAACAATTACTTACGTTCACACCAAAGCAACGGAGATGATCGGGGTTTCGGACCCTAATCCACCTTTAACCGTAACCGAAACCGTTTCGCCAAAATTCTCCACCGTCCACTGGTAATTGTATTGAATTCTTCCCACCATCCAGCATCTTATGCTCATCGCATCATCGCCGCCGTCGATGCTGGGATGATGATAAGCGCCACACAATACCTGGCCTGGCCTTGGATAATTGGATTGCAGTGAAAAGCAATCGTCAAATGGGCGTATAAAGGCCAATTTACATTCCATCCACCGCACCCGGATCCATCTGGCTCGGAGGAGGATTTGCTTCTTTGATTTAATTTCGCAAAATCTAACCGGATCAGCCGGATGCGAATGAGATGCAGAGGGAGAATTGGGATTAACATTTGCGCGATCGGTCAAACTCGTTGTGGGTCGTTAGCTGTGCGTTGAAAGTAACATTTGTGCAGTCGAATAAAATGTGTCTCGCTATTTCCCCGATGACCTCAGCAAGCTGTTGCACTCCCTTTTTTTCCACTGCTTCACACTTATTCACTTCATGCACTCAATTATGGTTCGCAAATCACAAATGCGCTGTTTCAAATCGAGCTGCGTAAAAATTGGAATTTTCGCATGCAGCTGATACGACTTCTGGGGCATCGTTTTTTCGGACTACACATCTCGACCACGAAACAAAAACCATCATACGAGCGTCGTTAAATTGACCACAATTATGTCGTAAATTAAAATTCCAATAAAACCTACCTCCAATCGTCCATCTCGCGTGCTTGCATGTCTGACATTAACTTCAAGGTTGGCGCGGTTATACTTATTGCCAAAAATATGCTAAATTCTGTCGGACAACCGAAAACCACCACCGTTCCGTCCAACGAATGGCACGCGAACTTTACCGTGCGGCATTTTGTTTTGTTTTGTGTGTACAATTCGCTGTTTTTTCCCTTTTTTTTTGTTGTTGGTTCGGCCGTTCATGCTATCACCACCATTGTGCTCGGATGAGCGTGTAATGCGTAACGGTGGCCGTGCTTCGAGGTTCGTTAGCAATTTCGCCATGCAAAACAGGGAAGCATAAACATACCGACAACAACCAACAAAAAAACAATAAGACTTTTTTGTTGTTTGCTAATACGAAGCGCACACAACGAGGAGGATGAGCAAAACAATGACTAAATCCGATCGCAATCAGCAGCGCGATAAATACCTTGACCTAGATTTTAGTCGCTAGCTGTGCGGACGTGATTATTTCCGGGATGTGGATGGATTTTTTCGGGAATTTCTATTACTAAACATAGAACATTTTTGGACGTAGGGCAGCGCAGTGGGAACATTTGCTACCCATTGCATGCTTGATTGATTGTTTAATTAAACTTTACCATTAGCTTTGTTCGTTAAGCCACTTCTTAAGCCAGGAAAACCAAGCAACCCAACATAGACACTGACAGTTTGCATGAGTTCACACTTTAGAGATAAGTTTGACAGCGCCATCTGGCAGATTTATGAAGATAAAACACTTTTGTAAGCGAGTTGGGACTCCATACACAGTCGAAGTTTATCAATGTCCCCACGGTAAACGAATATGTATGACATCAATAATTTATTGGCTTTTAACCAAGATTCTTCGTTTTACTCCAAATCCACGTGTACAAAGCGTGTCAAAGCAGAGTCATTTTCTGTAAACATTCCGTCCCGATAGCAAAATTCCAATTTGCATCAAGCATTATCATTGCAAAAGCGATCATATCCCGACCATACATATTCAAGCCACTTGAATGCCAATCAACACTCTCGCGTAGACCACATTGCACACCACACGGCTCGTGCGGGATTGACATGATGGCACAGATAGCGCTAGTCGTTCGTTAGCATCGAAACATCCTGTTGCTCATTAAAGCTCCCGTTCTTTTGGCAGGAAAGTGTTCATACACGGTGACATTATCTCTACTTCAATGTGTCCAGTTGTTGCGCGCTGTCTGTCCTTTGGCAGGTCCGTCTTTTTCTTCACTCCTTCTAACGCCATTGGAGCGTAATTAGTGAGGCCCCCTTCCGTACAGTCGATTTGGCCATACAAAGCGTGTGTTTGTGCTGTGTTTGTCCGGTCATGCATTTATTTCGTCATTAGTCCCACGCAGGATCAAGTGGTAGCCTTAATTAAGGCGAGTCGGTACCACCCGCTAATGCACTGCCTAGCCCGTGCCCCGTTCCGCCCCCGGAGAAGATGTCTTTTTGCAAAACTGTGATGTGTCCAAGGCCGCACGGAACCGTAACGATCCAGCTGTTCACAATATTGGACGTTGATTGTACTGGCGTTTATTTATGAGGGAGTGGTCCCCCTGCTTTTGATTGCATGTACTCAACGTTGCTCAAAATTTACTGTTTCATTGACCTTTTGGGGTCGAGCATGGACAATGTCCGGATAAAATGTGTGAGTGTTTTTTTTAACAGAACACCTAAAATTAAAATTTTCTTTCTCTAAACATCGCTCTACCCATCATACAGTTGGAATGCAAGAGCTGCATAGTAACTGGTACAGCAATAAATTACGCTCGTATTCTCACCACGAAAGCACCACGAACAATCTTATACTGCCAGCTTCAAAAACTATCCAGCACACCGCATGACGCATTTGTTTGGGAGTTTCCTTCGCCTATCAACAGATCACTGTTGGCAGGCAATACAGTCTAGGTCTAAGTTAATAACCTTACCATCCACAACGGGCACGAGACCAACCGGCCCGGCAATCGAATGCATTGCAACGTATTTTTATCGCTCAATCACGGGTATGCAAATGTAAACAACGTTTTAAAGCTTTAATAATCACCGATTGGGAAGGTATCGGGAAGTGACGTACGGGAACTCGAAGCGGAAGCATCCTGAAGCGGTACGACCAACGTCAGCGATGAATGGCTTTATTGAAATAAGGCATACATTAGCATCGATAGTCGATGTGATGGCTGTATGTTTTGGGAAGTTTCCCTCTATAAATAGCTCGCCGGTTCGAGAACAAATCGTACCGATACTTCCAAAGATCGGTGAGTAGCTAATTAAAGTTGTAATGAAATTCCTGATTCCCCGCAACCCGTATTGAGATAAATAACAATTTTCGAAGAAATCTCATCGATTGAAACATCGTTTCCCATACCTTCAATTGGCACTGAGGGATCGAGAGTTGTAAACCCTTTTTTTATCAAGCGCATAGCACAAAGTTTTCTAATCCGTTGTGTTCCAATTACCCTTTCCTTATGAGCTTACTTTTCCAATCTAATTCTCCCTTGTCACAACCAGACGAAAACCCCCATTTTGTCGATTCTCGCCCCGATGAAGATCGTAAATATTCCTTACCGAAAGGCGAAGGAAAAAGCGGCACAGCACCCCGTGTTCGGGAGCTTTTATGTTGTGCCATTTCTCCAGTATCGATTCCGACGTGTAATAGAACATAAATTGAAACAAATTGCAACCGCATCCCACCAGGAAGCAAAAGAATCTTTAGAGTTTCGGATTTCGACGCTTTTTGTATGTTGTGTGGTGATGCCTTTTTTACGCTTAATGCATGCAACGTTCCGTAACGTTTGCAGTTCCGTTTTAATGTTTCCTGTAGCACATCGGAATTGGACGTAGAGGATGATGGAGCTCGAAGGCTCACTTGAGAAGGGGCAATTCTTTAACTACAAAGATCTCGCTAAATGACAGCAAAGGTCCTCTATCTAATAATTCGACAGAACAAAATTCTGAAAACAAATTTATTTTTGTAAACGTTCACTGTTACCAATGAATGCTCTGTATGTGAAGAAATCTTGGAGGGATCGTCTAACCCCCAGATACCGTCAAACAACGCCGTTTCGGAAGAGTAACGCTGCCGTAACCACACGAAGACACATCGCAAACCGCCTTTCTTCGCGCATTACATCACACAGAATGGAAGTTTTAGAAGATAATTTCCACAACCACTATAATCGGCGGTAAACACTGTCGATTCGGAACGATTTCTGTACGCGCGAATGGCATAACGACTGCTCCCGGCCGCTTTCATCTTCAGCTGCATCCAGGGTCGGACAGTAGGAAGCCATAAAAATAGACCATAACTATCCCCAACCCATCGAAAGCAGCGGAAGTCGCTGGCAAGCGGGTGAGAGTTTTTCTGTTTTTGCTGTGCTTTTAGCTATTTGCATTTAGCAAAACAACCCCATAAGAAAGAGCGATAAATGCAGCCAACCAATGGGAACGCACTTAACCGCACTGTCAGAATGCAAGGGCAGTGCACTTGCAGCTACATCCCGGAGATGCGGAAGCGTGGAAAGAGCAGGCCGAGCGTGTCGGCAAATATTCGATGCGGCATGCGGTGTGCGAGCTGGTGCTTAATTATCATATAATCGGGTCTACCCGATTCACGATCAAGTCTTACCGGTGGGTGATGGGGAGCCGTGGAATGCGTACAGCGGACAGCTGCAACTGCAGTTGCAGTATAGCGTTATCCGGTTTGTAAACACCTTACCCGCGCCGCTCCGTCTCGGTGTCTTGCCCGGCTACCTCACCATTAGTGAGGCAGTATCCACCGACGGTTGTGGTTGATGCGAACGCAATAAATAGAACGGGAGACGCTGTACGCTACTGGCTACCAGATACGCCAGTCAGATTGACTGGTACTTTTCCGTCTCCATCCACCGTATGCATCGGTTCAAGCGGCAAGATGCGAAAGAGTTATAACACTTTCATGCACGCACAGTACCGATTGGTGTTGTGGCCCGGCACAGTGCATTCTCTCCCAACCATCGGGGGAGCTTGAGCCTCCAAGTCCACCACCAATTTACGATCCTTTTTACGCTGGAACAGATTAAAATAGTGCCAGCCCGTATGTGCACCTCGGGTCGGTTCCGGTGGCCTTGGCAGTGAAACGACTCTTCCAACCCCCGCACGGAGTCGACGATTTGCGGGTGTCGTAATACTCCATTTCCATTTCACTTTCCGAACCTCCGGAGCAACTTTCTGCCCGCAACCCACTCGCACTCTCTACCGGCACGATGGCTTCACGATCAATCGTGCTGGAAGTGGAAAGTTGGTCGTGCTCAGGCGATGGACCCACCCGTTCCATCCCGGACAGTGGAGTGTGTGTGTGTGTGATGAGACCCCCGGACGCCCAAAACTTTGCCCAAAGACCAAACTTTGCTGCAAACTATACATTGCATTGTGTAACGACTTTGGCAGCGTGGTCGCGAACTGCAAATTTCAAGTGCAATTCAAATTATTTTTTAAAACCCAACTTTTGCTAGCTTCATCAACTACTGCTAAAGTATAATTTAAGTACTCATAAACATTTAATTTCGTCTCTCGTTACTTATCTTCTTTTTTTTTCACCGCTTCCGATAATGTTACTTTGATGGCCCACGGAGGGCAAACCGGAAAACGAAAGCACATCAGCAGCAGCGGTTCACGGAAACGCTGAATATCCATCATTAAAATGATTTAAAATGGTGCGCACGGTCACCCATAATACGATTTCGCGTAATGTGTCCCACCGAAGTGTCCCACCGGAATTCGCTCACCGTGCCGAGCGGGGTTTGGGGGATTTTTCAATCCACAAAGTTTCCCCTTCAACAGCAGCAGTCTTTTTCGCTCATAGCCAACGCACTGCAGTACGTGCCTGGAATAAGGCAATAAGGCGCCGGCGACAAAATGTTGCATTGTAGTTTGTTTTGCGATGGCTCCGGCTACCGGAAAGGATTGCCCCTGCACAACATTGTGCGCGGCGGTCGATAACAACCGGACATGATTTGCTATTCATGGCGGGATTAGAAATGGAAATCGAATATTACCTCGAACTGACGGATGACAAATAATCGGATAATAGTGTTTATAGCTGTAACAATTTGATCATGATCGTTTAGAATTTCGAAGCAAAAACAAAATCGCTACCGAGCTAGAATCGACACTTCAAACAAGACACACTATTGCATCAACCTAAAGCAATAGCTCATTCATAAAATTTCTCACCAAGTGCTTGTGAATGGATTCCCCAGAGCTCCGGTATCAGATTTCGTAATCATAGTTCACCCAACAATCACCTCTCACTTTTTGCCCTCGCCTGCTTTGATTAAGGGGTTTCCATCGAAAGATCGCGTAGCAGTGAGCGGTGTGAGATTAGTATAATTTGACCACGCGATAGCTTCCGGTATTATTAAACTGAATCGTTTACCGCCTGTTGCTACCGACATCCACCCTCGAAGGGTCTCGCGCTCACCATCTTGATCTAACGGGGAATCGATGGATAAACAAACTGTCCGATGGGATTGGTGAACTTAAGTCTACTCCGTAATGCGAAACAACCTTCGACAGGTGTCATAATCCGTGAATTCTCCAAACGGTTCGCTGTGTTTACATATCGTCATGGAATACTCCGCACACGTCTCCTCCTTCCCACATTCCTTCTGTAGCCCTTTTTGAAAGTTGCTATCGAATCAAAAACACATTCCAAAATAAACCAATTCACAACCCGGTGTGAATTTACCGACTTCGATTTCCGCTTAAAATTTCGCATTTTATTGACCTCTTCACGATGCCCAAAGTATGTCACCGTAGATTGTGAGGAAGTGGATTGAAATACTTCAAAGTTTCTTTAATTATTATCTCTGATTACCGTCCTTCCGCTCGTGAGGTCAGTTAAACGTATCCCAACCAACATGGCGCATGTCCCCACAACGGCAACGCCACACTTGCACACCGATGATGGATGATAATGTTGATAGAGCACGCGTCGTAGGACACCATCGAATCGAGACTGTACAAATTTTCGGCTCCGAAAAGCTATCACCGGACAACCGGTAATATGGCGCATGTTGCCACTGTACGCCGAGTCGAGTGGGCTCTTGTACGAAACGTAAATATTGATGCACGGCTGAGCTGAGCAGAAACTGTCAATATGGGACGTACGCAGTACAGACGAGATAAGCGAGCAGCTTGGTCCAATGCTTCCAAGAAGTTCCACGACGCCAACATGCGCTGCAGACATGATTTTTTCTGTGAAAAGAACAGCACCCCTACCTGAACGTGCTAATCCAACACGATGATTCCGGGAAGTAAACATGTCTGTTACACACTTCTTCGGGGGGCTCAAAAAATCCGTCGCTCAAAAATTCCAAGCTGCGTCTCAAATTTTCAAACAATATTCCCACCATTGACCGATTGATAACATACGCCGGCAATCGAAACTTTGATCCCCAGTGCCTGCAAGACTTGTTTGTTGTCAACGGCAACATAAGCTGTGTATGGTTTGCTGACGGCGGCTAATGATTCATTGAAAGGCGCGTATTTCTGCACCACACCCAGAGCGCCGTTAAACATTCGGCTACGGTCAATATACAATGTAATGAGCGTTACCGGACACGAAATATGACACGAGACGTATCTGATTCCGGGGCGCTGACTGTTGAACTGGAAAACAGCCGAAGCTAGCGGTAAGAGAAGCGCCACCAAGAAGTACCGATGAAAAGTGGTAGAATATGTTTACATTTGATTATTGCTCGTACAGAATGAGCAGACTGTGACTGTTGCGGAACGCAATATTATCAATAGTACTCGTCGATGTTAAAAAATCCCCTCGACCGATTTCTTAGACGACATTCCCAGGAATTGCAATTCCTTGAACAAAGTTCTCGCTCTCCGCTTGGTAGAGGCTTGATGATGCACCCTGTATTTATGGTTGAGCAAAAAAGGAAACAAACCAGCTTCAAGCTTCCTATAAACTTGTCAATATGGTATCTAATTATCATTTATCTCAGCTACCGAAGCACTTCATTACTGTGGCTATTTCTCGTAGTACGCTTCTAGCACAGCTTCCGCTTACTACTCAACTTCTGAGTCACCGAGATCAAGTGTCTTCTCAGAAAGCAAAGTCCACCTAGCCGGGATCCGTAGAATCTCACATCCAGCGTACACTTCCTTATCATGAAACGCACCACCAAATCTCACCAAATTCGACACTCATCGCGAGCCTTCAATCTGGCCAGAATCACAACGATGCCATTACTGTCACCGACAGCACCGACAGATAACCAATCTCAGTCGCTTTTGTGCTGTGTCAAGGCTTCGCTTACGGCTCTAATCCCCAAAATCAACTAACGGACAGCGGCGACAATTATCGGACAAAACGGCTAGCTCCATCGCCATCACCTACGGCCCCAAACAGAAGCTTATCAGTACCGGCTGGTCCGTTTGCATCGAGTTTATTTCGCTTTACTCACCTCCGTCAGTCCGTCTACTGGTGCTGCCAATGCAATCGGCTCGGATCGGCAAAGTTGGCCCAAACACCAACATCGCATTGGCGTAGGTACCTCAGCGAAAAACCTGTACGCTCGGTGACCCCGAAAGAGGTCATCGATGGTCGCACACAGAATGTGGTTGAAACTGGATTTCGACGTCCCTGACTTCATTCGTGACCCGCTTGTTTGGTGGCTCACCAAACATACACCACCGTCGACGTTCGCGAACGCAAAACACAGCACGGCCATCATTTACTCAACAGTGGGCCTAAATTTCGTAAGATTTCGTTTGCGGCTTTCGCTGAACCGTAAACGACCTCAACAAACCGATCAGCTGTTTCGCCAGTGCTCATGGTAACATGCTGCACGGTGGTTCTCTGCTCCATTTGGAATCTCCGACCAGTTTCGTGCTGTGCTGCTTCCTTCCTGCAGAGCACGATCTTTGGGCAGACGTGTTTTTGTAAACCGAAGATCTCTGGATCTTTCGATCATGGGGAATCCACAGTGGCGTCACGTTCCACCCACTGGGTGTGTTTCGCCCGGCGCACTGAGACATTATTCAGCAACTTTTAGATGTTGACTTCGCACGCACTGCGCTGCCTGAGTCAGCATGGGGCGGGTTTGTTTGCATCAGTGTGGAAGATTACCACCCCGTGTACCGTTTAGTCTTACACACGTGGCGTCTCCGGTGCGGCCCGTTGCGGATCACTAAGCTCCGAGGGGTTTGCTAATATTAGACGGCCGTAATATGATGATAGTGCAGGTGAAGCTTGTACCGTTAGAGCAACTGCTGTTGAATCTTCACTAGCGAAAGATATCGTCCTATTGAATGCACTTTGCAGGTGTCCGTCACATACGTCAGCCGTTTGTGTTTTTTCCCAAAACTTACCAAAGATTCCACAATGTCTACCCATCACTATTACCATGACAGCTCCTTTCGCTGACTAATTACAACACCCTCGGCTAGCACTGCACTGGTTGCCTGTCATCCTGCTGTGCAATGTCATTGTTTGCGTAGCATTTAGCAACTGAACAGGAAATGGCCACGAACGGACCATTCGCAGCCGGATTTCTTCCAGCAATACTCAGCATAGTTAATCAGGCACGAATATAAAAGGGGCAAGGCTAGCCTTAAGACGGCGTTTCCTTTTCGTTGTCCCGCTATCCGGCATGCTTCTGCCCGGGCAGGACGGTGTACCCAAACAAAACAAAAACGCATGTATATTTAATGAGCAGTGGAAAAGCAATGCGTCAAGTTTCGTTATCTTTGTACTGTGCTGTACTGCTTGAATTGCTAAACCTTTCCACCATTTTTTTTCCCTTTCGGTTGGAATAGCTGTTCGAATGGAATGGAAGGAAAACAATTCCATCTTATGGCAGATACCGGCTTAAGAAAAGGATTGTAACAGATTAATGCTCTGGACAGTACGAAAACGAAATCAAACAAAAGGTATTCGATGGTAATACCTTAGGTCGTTCGGAAATAATAAATATTCCAACATGGATTTTATCAGAATTGAAGTTGTTCTATTGCAGGAAGGGAGTGTTATTGTAACACTGCTACAATTATTAAGATTTTAAGCGCTTTAATAGGACATTATGCCAGATCTTCCAATCTAATAACATATCCTTAATCTAAAGCAGTGTTTAGATGTCATGTTGGCTATATCTGAATCTATTTCTTTACATAATTACTGTCAAATGTTTAATTACTGTCAAATTTAAGTAAATAATACAATTCAAACATGTACATTGCATACCTACCGGCGTTCCTGGCCAAGACACAACCCAGTAGTGGAGGCAGTCGAGTGATGTTGCACCAAACGTTAGTTCCATAAACTTTACCAACAAATATCACTTGCTGTAGTTGGTAAAATATTCATCCCACGAAACAAATATGATTCTGTTGTAACAAAAAGTTATTCCCCCCACAATAAATAAATTCGTTGCCCTCTCCTCTCTCTCTCTTCCTCTTTTTCGCCAGACGAAAGATCAAACGCAATTTTCTTGAAGACCCACAATCCTTTCAACACCCAAGCAATGTTTGGCGAACAGCAGCTTTGTAACCAATAACCAACCACAGCCATAAATCAACGAAATCAACCGGTGGTGATCAAGGCGCGATAATCAATACGCCTCTCGCAGCCAATTCTTTTTACTGCCTCTATGTGCGAAATTTTAACAAGGTGTCAATCTTCACCTTTTGATTACGTTATCAGCCCCTGCCTTGCAGACACGGGGAAAATCGGTGTCAAGCCGGGGAAGTGGGTTACATAATGCGGGCGAAAGTGAATCACCTTTCGCCCGTGATCGATTTTTCCGGCGGTGCGCCCACCGTTTGTTCTAGAACCCGTGCGGAACGGTGCTCGGTCTAAAAACTAAGCGTCGGAGCGAAAGGTGCAAAGTTACATGCATAAATAACTACACGTACCGTACCGTCAATCCTCCAACGGCACGGTGTCCCCCGTGAGGGTGTGTGTTTGTTATGGGGCAATAAAGGAATGGCCATTTCGTTCGCCTATTTCCTACTGAGATGATGCACACCTCCACCCAGTTACGGCTGTGTTGCTATTTGTCTTTCGCTATTCTTTTCCTTGGTGCATGGCGATTTGGCACGGGGAACACAACCGGCAACACTTCTCAGCCTGATGAATAATCAATAGAGCGTTCCGAAATTCGTTCAGCAAAACCACCGTGAAGTTCGGGTTGGGGGCCGGGTGGTAGGGCCCCTCTGACAGTGGGAAGTAGTTGGAAACATAAGCTTTTGGCGGTGTGCAAAATAAAAGAGCAGCATCCGACCAGCATTAAACTGGGCCCATTGAGAATTCCAACGCTGTAGCTCGTTGGTCGTTGGTGCTTTTTTTCGGTCACATCAAAATGGATTACACCGTGTCCCCAAAGCAAATGGGCAAGCTTTCGTGATATTATTTTCAAATCTCTTACGACCATGGAGGGAATTGTGTTCCTTGGGGTTGCGCGTGCTGTTACAATAATTGTATACTAATGATCGCTGGGTTAATATTGTTGTTTTTTCTCTCTTTCTCTCTCTCTCTCTCTCTCTCTCTCTCTCTCTCTCTCTCTCTGTCTTTCCTTTCAGCCCAACAACCCCAAACCTTAACCGGCGTGCCTGAAAGATAGGCCGAAACGCATCGAACCGTAATGTAATGGCAATTGATCCAAAACAAAACCGAAAGTTGCGCACAATCAAACACACACACGCCGCGTCATTTAAAAATAGACAAGGTCAACGAAACCTGCCCAGTCCCATCACCCAAGCGTTTTGCCGATAATGATGAAGCCTTACGAAAAATTAAGAATAATATGTGAACGGATTTGTTGCTCGGTTTTCCTCATTGTTGTGCCTTCACCCCACTCGATGCCCCGCTCGCTTTAGATTGGCCCCGGGTAGACGCGGGACGCGCGAGATCGCACTAACAAGCCGCGGATCTCGTCGCCCCGGAATAAAGAACCGCAAGAACAGCGTGAAGAACGCGGCGAACACGAACGCGAACGCAACGGCGACAACAAGAGACAACGCGAGACACACCAAAGGCCTCCATCGCTCCGCCAGCGGAAAGCGGAAAACCGCTAGTCTCGTCGCAAAGCCAAGAAGTCAATCAATTTGGGCGTGCACACACACATAAGACGGACCGGTCGAATGCGGAAAGATGAAGCTCAACGACACCGAAAGACCTGCCTGAAGAAGCTGGCCCCGTACTCACCATCCCACCTCCCCCCCCGCAGTGGTATCCATCGAATAGGGGTTTGTTGGTACAGGTGCACCCCACACGCCGGCCGGTCATCCTCATTCTACGGCCACCGCCATCGCTAGCTCCCCACGGCAGGCAAGAATTATCCGATCGGCAGCCGAACCATCGGGACCCGAACGCGCGCACCTCCCGCGCACCACTGCGGGCACGCACCCGCACGGTTGCACAAACTCCGCACTCGGCTCGACAACGGCACGAACCGCCCCAAACGAACGTTCCGAACGTTCGGGGTGGTTTTTGCCGTGCTCGAACAAAACTTGCCTGCACTCGCCCGAAGCCGAACAGTCGGAAACTGCACGTTGCTCGGTTCGCAAAGAGTCCGTCTTGGGGGTGCGTACGCGTACCGCAACACAAGCCTGCCGTCGTTTGGGGCCGTTTAACTAAAGGGGTGGCCACACAAAACATTCGGTCGCACAAAAACCGTCTCCGTGTGTGTGGAACGACAGTGCGTTTTGTTGCAGGGCCCAACGTGCGAAACGAAGCGTCAAAACAGCAAGAAATATTGTGACGAATTCTAGTGGTTCGCGTTTTGTGGCAAGCGTCATGTGTGAAAAATGATCGAATTGTTGCGAGAGTGAAGCAAGAAAAACCAGCGATCATTCGGAGGAGCGAAAAAAAAACAAACTACGCAAAACAAACAAGCAAAACAAAAGTGTACATCTCATAACGCTAATTTATGAGCAATAGCGAGCAAAGAAATCGTGCAAAAGCAAAAAACCCCGTGCAGCGCAGTGAATTACTAGTGTCGTTTGTGGAAAACAAAGAAAAACCCCAACCGTAAAAAGGGAAAGCATATTTAAAGTGCCACCGAAAAATAGGTAACGCAAAAGTGGCTATAATCCCTGGTACGCGTGTGCATTTCGCTTCGCCACACGATAAGACGGCACAAAGCAGGCTGCGAGGTGCGAAGTAGAAGCGTTTTTTAGCATTAGTCCGACCGACACACTGGCCACGGTGGACAGTGGAAGTTTTCGCCGTGGTTCCGCTTTTCGCGCGTGGGAAATAAAAGGGGGCCACAGTGCTATACCTGCGGTTGGACGTACGTTTGTCCACCAAAGTGATCCCACAGCAGAAGGGAATAAATTACCGAAGGTTCGACCCTCTCGGTCTCGGTGAAATAAAGGGTGTTCGCTTACGTTGTTCCAAGCACACCGACAGCAATTACCTTACAAGTGAACCGCAAGATTGCCACAAGACACACGCGGGTTATGTGTGTGTGTGTGTGTGTTAAAGTGTGAGGTTTGTTGCAGTTTGTCTGGTTTGTCGGACGACATTCTTTAGCGTGTGGACTTGGTGTAGTGAAAACCGGCGACTCTACTCGAAGTGTGAAACGTATTCGCGAAATTCGCGTGTGGTACGTCCGGTTGCAAGATATATCCAGAAGTTCCTTCGCAATCTTCCGTCACGTGTTCCGATAGAAACAAAATAAAACTGTAGCATCCGAGCTTTTCAGTTGCCAACACACAAAACAAATGTAGCGGTGCGAATTGATTCGTGGGGACCAAAATGTTGCCAACCGTCCGTACGGTAGTGAGCCAAGGCTACAACAGAGGCAGTGAAACCGGTGCACAATGTTAGCCATAGACTGTCTGGTTGGTGGTCTGCTGCTCGGTTCGCTCGGTGTGAACACGCTGGCACTTGGTGCGTTCTGGACGACGCCAAGTCTACGCACCACCGCCAACCGGTTCGTGATCAACCTGCTGATAGTGAATCTCGTCTGCTGCTTCATCCTCGGTCCGTCGCTGTTCCTGAATGCGTTCACCGGTAAGACACCGCTGCCGACGCCACTGCCGGCTGCGGCCGTCGAGCTACCGTCGACAACGGCCGCGCATTACGATACGGCCGGCGGAGAGTATGGCACCAGCACCGCGACGGTGGCACTGTTCCAGCGTGGCGATGCGCCAGCACCAACGATAGCCCAACCAAATCGGACCCGCATAGTGCGGTGCTCCAAGAACGGCACCATGGGCAGCGTTGAGGATGGTGGCGCTAGTAATTGTGATAGGACGGCGGATGACGGGGGAGGAACCCCGTCGGAGGAGCAGGAGGAAGAAACGCCCTTCATCCGGACGAGTCCGGTTCACCCGGGGCCGAATGATGCGCTACATCCCAACCTTACCCTCACGAAGATTCGTTGCTGGGGGTTGGATTTGGTGGTGGCCCTCGGAGCACTCTCGGTGCTGCTGGTGGTCGGTGACACCTGGTGCGCCATTACCGACCCACTGCGCTATCACTCCCGCATCTCGGAGCTGAAGGCATGGGCATTCATCATCGCCAGCTGGGCGTTGGGGATCGCGTTCGGTATCGCGTCCGGGTTTCGGGGCGATCAGAAGTACGTCACGCTGTTCAAGAACCGGCTCACGGCGGAAGAGGTGGCCGCCATCGAATCTAGTCACTGGGCCCGCAACCAGACCGGTGCGAACGGTGCGGCCAGTTTGCCCAACACCGAGGGCTTCATCAACCACCTGAACATCTCGGAGGATCTGTACAACACGATCTTCTCGTACGCGTACTTCGTGATCGTCATACTGATCCCGTTCGCGCTCGTGTGCGCCATGTACTGGCGCATCTTCTCGGAAGCGCGAGAAAGTGGTCAGCGGATGCGGCAGAACGGATCATCGCCGTTGCTGCAGAGCGCCCTCAACCTGGTCTCGGCACAAAAGCATGCCGCAGCCGAGAAGCAGCTGATGCTCGACCAGGCCCAACAACAGCCCCAGCAGCATCCGGCAATACAGCCGATGCCCAGCATTCCGGAACGTCCGGGCGAGAAAGGAGATTGTGACGGTCTTACCATGAAGATCGACAAACAGATCCACTACGAGGACGAAACGATCACGATCAGTAGTATACCGCATCATCATCATCATCATCACCATCCGCAGAGGGATTCCTGCTTGAAGCCGCTGCTCCAACAGTCACCGGCTCCAACGCCGACGCACAAACCAACTCCATCGCACCAGCACGATCCCCCACTGGATCGTCCCGATCGAAGTCCACAGGTGGTTCAAATCGCCACGCCAACTTCTGCAGCCGCGCTACCGGCGCTACCGAGTGTGCTCAAGTCCCCACTGCGACACGATCGCAACCATAACAGTATTCTGATGCAGCAGCTGCCGGCGGAGAGCAGTGCGAGTGGACCGATCCCAACGCATCCGGGATCGCCAGCGGCAACGGGTCTGGGGAAGGTGCGCCGCAATCACAGCGCGGGTCGGTTGGTTAGCTTCAGCCAGGAGGAACCGTCCGAGATCCCGATCGGTGGGCTGCGGCAGGTCCATTCGACACCCAACTTCCAGAAGTTCAGTGCCGGGGAGTTCGAAAACCTTGGCACGCATCACATCCTGTCGCTGCCGGCCGTACACGTGCCGCCCAAAGCGCTCAGTTACATGACGTCCATCCGCCATCGGCTGTCGAACGCATCGTCACTGTTCAAATACCGGGAAGAGTCCCGTGCCGCCCGGATAAGCATCCTGGTGATCATCATGTTCCTCGTGTCGTACCTGCCGTACGGCATTCTGGTGCTGATGCAGGGCCACGTCGATCTGATCATCGTGTCCGATCAGGCACTGCTGGCGATCTTCACCGTGGTGATCGCGAACCTCAGCTCACCGTTCATCTTCGCCTATCGCAACAAGCGGGTACGGCGCGGTGTTAAGCGGCTGCTCGGGATCGACAAGAAGACGAACGAGCGGCTCCAAAAGCTGACCACCAGCAACACGCACTTCAACAACCATCCAGCCGTGCAGCAGCAGCAGCAGCAGCACCAGCAGCATCACCTCGGTAATTACGGTGCAAACATTACGATGGCCAATGCCGTCGGACAGGAGGACGATGTGCCGGAGGTGGCGACCGGTGGTGGCAGCGGTCACAAATCTTCGCACAAGGTGCGCATCGCCGGTGCCGGTGTCGGTGGCGGACTGACGCGCAGCAATAGTTCGTGCAAGTATCTCACGCCAAATCACGCGGCGGCCGTGGCCGTGGCGAACGGGTACATAGTCGAGTTCGAGCGGTATCCCTCCGACGAGCTCAATAGTCTCTGCATACAGAAGAAATCGATACTGAAACGGGTCTGTGATAGTTCGCGTAAGTGGGGCTGCAACTTTGCCACCAATTCCTGCACCAGCAACGACGAGCAGACGGAGGTATAGCTATAAAGCGAGCTCCTGATTTAGGGAGATCGGTCATTGAAACAGGGACAGTGGCAGTGGGGTTAGGTTATAGTTTGTGCACGGTGCCAAAACCAAAGCGCTGAAGCAGACACATTCAGCAGCACGCAAAAGGGGATCTTGTGGTTCGTGATTCACATCATCCATCCATCCAATCCCTCATCGCTTTATTTATTAATGCTCTCCACAAATACGACCACCTTCCATTCCATGTCGCCTATCTTAGAATTCGTGTAAAAACTCCCCAAGAGAAGATCTCTTTTGCAGTAACCTCTTTAAGAATTGGTTGCCTACAACGCTTTTACCTTTAGACTTTGCAACTTTTAGAATCTTTGAAACACGTGCAAGAGTTGCCAATAAACAAACTGCCAACTTGAACGTCATATGTAGTAATTCTTGTATGTTTCTACTGATTCCATCATTGCTATCGGTGGCGATGCTTACAAAATGAAAGCTCAGAATGGCTCACTCGTTACCTCCACGTGGTGGATATATGGTTTTGTAGTCCATTTTTAAACTAACTCACGATTGTTGTTTCATTGCTGGGACAAGCAAACAGCAGACGCGCAGAACAGGAACGCTAGACTTCACCACCTCATTCGAGTTTGGAGTTGTAGTGTTTGACCGCGTGCACGTAATGTGAGTGCGACACAAAACAAATGATGATAGTGTACGGAAGAAGTCGGCTTTGGAACCGGCCAGTTCTCACGTTGACAGACCGTGGCTTCGCGTAATGGTGCCGCCTGCCATGTGTCACACATCTCTCACATCGCACGGCACGTGGGGATTAAAATAGGACTTTGGGTCGTCCGCTAGCTTAGAACAGGTCCACCAGGTCCGTTCTACTTACGCCGACATTCGTTGCGTACACGTTGCGTCGGACGCAATCGTTCGTACGTAACGTTAATGCAAGAACCCCGAAAATAAGAACCGGTCCACCACAGTGGTCCCACATCCCATCGTGGGGGGCTTGCATTTAAATGCGATTTTACTAGTTGTTCATCGCAGAGCGCAGGTGTAATTAGCATGACAATTGTTTTCTTGCGTCGATTCCAAACTCCCGTCGCCGACAACTCATGGAGGTCCTTCCGACTAAAATTAGATTCCAGCGGACAGCGTTTGGGTGGTTAAGCATGGAACACTGAACGCTCGATCTCATGCATGATAAACGCATAAAACAGGCACAAAGCGAACCTACGATAACATCTGACTTCATTAGCACACAGCGGCCCAACGGGTGATGGTGGGCTACGGTTTTCCGATTGCAAGTAATGAGTTCTTTGCGCCGCATTTTGGGTGCTGGCGGTGTTTGGCTGAATGGCCTTGTAATTAGTAGCCTTTAGCACTAAGTGGAATTGAGCTGATTTCATTTCCAGAACGTATGCACGGTTCGTTGAGAGCCGACCAGCGCGCCAGTTTAATGGGCGATATCAGGGTTTTGGTGGGAAATTAAATCCATTTCCCGAACTGGTTACAGCGCCACGCAAAACACATTCGGTGTACTAATTGAACATTGTTTTCAATTAAAAAACACATTTAAAATGCATTTTATTTATGTGCCTTTTTTGAAGTCGATGTTTAAGAAATAGCATTTATTACATGAGAGTAGAAGCGATAAATGAAACCTCGTCCTTGATTCCTTTCGTTCCCTTTTCTTACTTCTTTAGGCTGTAGAAGAGAGAGAGAGAGAGTTTCGTACCTTGCGTGAACCTACCTCGGTTCCGGTTTCTCTATCACTAAGTACCTCTTCTTGAAATATCCTTTACTAGACACCATTGGAACTTAGGGATTCGTTCATGCGTGTTATAGCATCTTGATTACTACCGACAGGTTGTTCCATAACAATGGCGTCGGTGTTATCGTAACGTCTCCATCCTTATTGTCCTGTCTTTTCGGTCCCTTTCCGGAAGATTCCCAACCATTTCGCCATTGCAATCCCGACGGTGGCTTTCTATTTTCGTAACGGACCAAAGTAAACTACGTGGGCAGATAATAATTCTACACATACGATCGAGGGGGGGTCAAGAATCGATTAATCGATCGCTGCGAGAAAAACAGCCGAGGTGCTGCAAACAGTGACACATTTATTATAACGCAACCACGCTGACGGTTTGTTGGAGATTCCAGTGAAGAGTAGTTAATTCGCCTTTAATGTGTTTCTAATTCCTATCATCAGCCTACGCCACGGCGATGATGACGTAAAGCTTGACCAAAGTGGTTCGCTGAACGATCAAGCTTACCTGCTCGCATTTCGATCACGATTTCCTCCGGGCGTTTTGTTTGTCTTGTGCGACTAGATAATTTCCTCGCCTAATCATAATTGGAGTGTTGCTTTGCGTGAGTAGCGTGATGCAACGGAATACTGTCAACCGATGATGATAGCTTCCCACCGAATCATTCACCCACCATTACCATTTCATTTGATCCACCCCAAAGATCCCCCGTGAGTGTCCACGTTTGATTGGCAGCAACAAAAATCTAAAGAACAGGGATATTTATCGTTGCGCTGTAGGAATTGTGTGGAGAAGTGCTGCGATGAGAGCCGACGTAGGTAAGCAGCGGAAACATAAGAGCTAAATTATTACTGTATAAACCTTGAGGGTACTACAAAATGGCCGAATGTACATTTAAAACGTGACAGGTATAAAAGCCGAAGCTAACAAAAAAAAAAAACACAAAAGATCGTTATTGCGTAAGTGTATCCTAGATGAGTATTTTAGTACCTTTGTTTTAATTTGTTTTAACGTCCGATCCCTTCTTCAAAACTGACTGGTAATAATGCTTTAAAAAACCGTGCAACACAGACATGAAACGCTAACTACACAAATATGAGGAGAAATTAGATATGTAAACGATATTCTGTAGCTGCAAGCGGCACACGATCCTTTCAACGCACTGTACTGGTAGGATGACAAGATGGTGAAGCGCACTCAAGAGACCGGGCGAAGTAAGCTGGCCGCGGCGCGTAATCAATTAATCGCAATGGTGCTTGGTGTGGGGATACCAAACGGTGCGCAGTTGGTAAACGCTAAAACTAGATAAAGTAAAACTCGAACGCCTTCGTACGCCCGCAAACAGTTACCGTAAATGATATGTTGGCTCTTCCATGGTTTCCACTCAGTTGGAAGTAACTCCTATTTTTCTACAAAACCTAAAAGGCCTGAGAGTTAGACAGCTGTTGCGGATGTTAGGATGGCGGAATGAGAAGGGATTTATTTTTGCTACAAAAAAAAACGAAACATTCTATTTGCAAACACACACATTTTAAATGAGCTGAAAGTTAACTAAATTCTACGTGGTAGAGTGTGCTTTTAGGACGACACGATCGAGTACTTGAGAGGCGGCCTAGCTTTCACAGAAGGCACGTTATTTACTGTAGCTAAGTACAACCCTGGTGCGTGGTGGACTTTATGAAAATTCACCACTCCATGGGTAGAGACTCTATTTAGTGTAAAATGGGCATTTCAATACACACACAAATACAAACACAAAAACACAGTACATCGAACCTCGGAGAAGTTACTCACTAGTTGACACAACACCATGACTGGATGATACCGATAGAGATATATAGGATATATAGCGGCATGTGCATTTGACGAGCTAAAATCAAAGCTAAACCCAAATGGCCACCCAAATGTTGCATTGAATGTGAACGTGTTAGCAAACAGAAAAAATCAAACTATCGCTTATAAATAGGACAGTTTCGGTCAGCGGGCTTAATGTGAAGAGAGGAGATATTTTTAGCACACTCCATCGACTCCCGTGCAATATCCATGGGGATATTTGATGTACTAATTAATTGTGCGGCACCAAGCAAACTCTCCACCCAAAAGGTGACGGCCACAGACCACCAGCAATTGACCAAATAGACGGAACGGGCTCGAGCCCCCTCCGTGTTAAACACGCACTTTAAATCAGTTCGCGAACAAAGACCCAACCCGGACCGACACGTAATGTAGCGAAATTGGCAACGATAACGTAGTTGATCGGTTTTTCCCTCCATCCCTTCGATGCCATTGACCCGAAACGCAACATCATCATCAGCTGCTGCTGCTGCTGCTGCTCTCGGGCGTCATTGCAAACAACCCTCTGTCGTTGCCGTTCGAAACAAAAAAAATGCATAAGTCCACCGACACATGCCAATTGATCCAGAACCTTGCGATCAGCAGAAGCCTGCAATATGCATGTAAGCGTGCACGAAACGAAGAATTGTGTAGTCGAGCAGCAGCAGCAACAAAAACATATTCGCGGTGGCCGCGGTATGCAACAACCTGAACCTGGCCACCCGAGCTTGAGACATGAGCTTCTGCCGCACCATTGTTGAATCGAACTGGTTTTTTGAAATTCAGTTTGCATGTGTGTGTGTGTGTATGCTAGTATGTGTTTTGCCGAGGGGTACTAGAACGAAGGGCAATTTAGTCGGTACAAGGGGGCCACGGTGAACATCGACGGCGACAAGCGGCATGAGTTGTTTCGCCGTTTCGCCCGTACTAAACACTCGTTCGCACCGAAGGTCGTCTGTGAGGGTGGGCTACGTTGCGCGGGGGTTGTAGGGAGTGGGTGCTGGAAAAGGGAAAGTAAATCGCTACACACTAGCTCGACTAACACGACCACCAGGTATGCGGGTTCGAAAACTGAAGCATAACCGAAGTGCATGTTCTCTAGTCTGTAATTGATAGCCGACCAGTAAGGAATCTCAATCTCAGCTGCAGGTGACGCAGACACCGAACAGGGAAATCAAATCCAGGAAGCGACTGCAAAACAGTAGGCATTTGCGGTTGGAGTCAGTCACTTTAGTCCTTATAGGGTACTAATTTGCAAACACACACACGCACACGCACACACATGAAATTAATTCTCCCCCTGCAAAAGCCTTTAGCTCGATTGATATTAATGCCACTACGGATGATGTGTTTCACACGAATGGAGTTTTATTTATTTTAGCTAAAAGAACCACAAACACACACTCTCCCTCTCTCTCCTTACACGATAATGATTAAAACAGACACGGGGAGGGAGCGAAATAGAATGAGAAGGAAGGGTGAAGAAAACCCATGCTCATCCTGCACCACCACGGCAAACAGCAAACCATGTAGCGGTTAAGTTGGCTACACTTTATACCTAAAATGCAACGTGTACGTGTTTAAGAAACAGATAAGTGTTTAGCGCGTTAATGAGCTAGTACTTCTAAGCGAGAAACTATAAGTGTGCTGAAGGATGACGGGGCGGGGGGAAAAACGAACCCCGAAGGAGCAAATAGAGAAAGAGACTAAACAAAAGAATGCGATACTAAAATCAAAGAATCGAAATGTTGAGTAGTTTTATGCTCGGAAAGTTTAAAAGAAACATTGAACATTGAAAAACAAGAAGAAAAAAACATACATAAATAAGAAAAAAAAAACAAACAAAAAATACACACCACTAATTGAAGTAATAAAAGAGCAAAGATATGAAAAATAATGCAAATAGTGTTTGGGTTAATCTTCATTTTTCGGGTGGGATAATGGGACACCTAAGGGAAGAAGGCATTTGAAAGAAAATGGAATAGATTTAAAAGTAAGTATATGCAACAAATTTTACTACGTTACGTATCACAGAGGATGAGTCTTGAATTCTATAAAACTTGATATCTTGTACATGAAAGGTTGATCTTGTACATTTGGTTGTGTTATGAGTTCTAAACGCCTAAAGGTATGCAATAACGACAAAAAATCTCTCGTTTCATTTTTGGTAGAATAAGAATTGGTTCGTCATTGTTGATAAATGTTTCAAATATTTGGTTTGCAGTATAGAAATATCTAACAATATGGAATCAATGGAAAAGTCATTACAGTATATTAACAAAAATGAACAAACAATAAATAACATCTGTTTATACAGTGCGACTTCTATAGCCTCAATCGATGGTTCTGACTAACTACCATCAATCAACTGTTAGTCATTTGAAAGCCATCGCCCAATCACTCACCCATGAAGAGTGAACACATCGTGAAGCAATCGTGTTGCTTAAATAAATACACACACCTCCTTCTGAGTCACCTCATATCTTGCAATCATTAAAGGTGCAACTGATTTGTTTATGACAATTCTTTAACAAACCAATGTACCTTCACACATATCAATGTTTTGAGAAACCCTAACCCCAACGCTTGTGCTTTTTTTCACGATTACTCGAGGGTGATAATCTAATTAAAAAATATTCTTGTTCACCAATCAAAGCGGTATGACTGACTAAGTTCATGTTGTGCTTTAATGCAAACAGCAACACATATAGCATGGTTACTAAGCACTTGAAATTCTTTGGAAACTTTGCAACGCTCCGAGCATTATCACTAAAATTAGAACACGTTCCAAATCCCCCCTTTTTTCTTATAAGTCACCCAAACGGCTCCCGTGCCTAATAGGCGACAGATAACAAATGAAACGTCAAAAAGATTCACCGCTCCGGTTTCTTATCGCTATTGTGTCTCCCTCCCTTGGCGAAAGGGAGTTTGCGGCTCGATAGCTGGCAACAGAGCCCCTGCAAAGCCAGTGGTGCCTTTCAACTGCTGGACAGCTGGACAAGTTGGTCAGTAAAGTTCAGAGTTCAGTTTATCAGCAGTGTGCGGCAGCCTTTGTCCCACATTCACGTGCAGAGAATGTGCTATCGCTGGTATCGAAAAGCCGAGTTTTCGATAACGGGTTAATGATTTATTGCTTCACCTGCAGTAGCTGTGGTAATGTTCAATTGTCTTTTTTAACCGACTAATGGTAATGAGCTAAAGGTTAATGAAGGTAAATGCTTATAGGTTAGATTAAAGTACTAATGCAACTACCGTTGATGGCGGTTGATGGAGTCAAACACATTTAAGATTGGAACACTTTACAACAGAAACAAACGATTAAATCACACCTCTAGAAATAATTAATTGATTCTTTAACCACATCAAAGGATCGGACAATAAAAAAGGGTTTTATTTTAATTGTCAAACTTTTCCCAATAATCATTTATATGTCATCGCTCAACCAACGGATGTGCATTTTAAAGTTTAATAGTATTTTTTTTTCTTGGAATGACCAACCATTAAAAAAAGGCTGTAAAACGCCATAGTTCCATGGGATTATTCGATTTTGATGACATTAAGCAACCAACCGCCGATGCTCATCCGCTGAATGCCGATGCTTCCTCTTCCGCGCCTGCAGCTTGGCCTTATTGTGGTCACCATATGGTAGAATTGCAATTATTTACTGTTTTGATGTGGATATTGTGGATGTGGATATTTTTGTGGTTGTAAGGTTTAAAACCGTAGTAATATCGCTGATTGATATATTGATCTATTTGCGTACACATAGCAGCCAATAAAAAGAGATAAAACACGGTGACTCATGTGTCATTAAATATACATAGTTGTAATTATTAATACAGTGCCTTCAAGCAAACTCACATTATTTGATTTTCCCATTTAATCCATTGCTAGAATTCGGATGAACTAAAACACTGTATCTTCTTAAGGCAGTTTAATTTATATCATGTTTAACAGGCAATAGATGGTGCTCTCACCCAAGAAGCAAGTTAAATGCTAAAAATAAATAAAAGAGATGAAACAAAACAGACACGATCACAAGTAACTCAAAATATACATTTAATAAAGAAAAACGTAGGTAAACGGAATCTTCCCTTCAGCCTTACAATTTAGAAATATTTAAATATTTACATAATTCGAGAAATGTCATTCATTTCACATGTTACTGCTAACATAAATCTTTCAAATCCTTCTTTTACTCATTTTACTCCATCTCAAAGGCAATGGTAATGAAATCGCACTTTTCAAAACATTACCACACCCATCGCAGTTTCTGTCCGACCGCAAAAAAACGAAAGAAAAAGAAAGAAAAAAAAGGATGCTCCGGCACCATCGGCAAATCGCCCAACTCAGCCGGTACCGAGCATGGCGAAACATTTCGTTGCATTTGTCATCTGCCAGATAATACATTTTATTTCTACTCCTCCACGCGGGCTGCTCATTGTTTGCTGTACATTTCAACTCCAAAGGCGTACAAAAAAAAAGCACACACAAATACAATATACACAGAAATACAATCCTGTAGATTTTCCTTTAACCAAGGAAGAGAAAAAAAAAGCACGACTACAAGTTAAAGCATTTCGAAACAGGAAAAAACCATTAAATCGTTCCTTGAGCACCGTACCACCAGCGACTGTGGCTGTGTGTGGCCAACGGTGGGTGCCGCGGGTGAAGCCCTCTAAGCTGGCGTAAATGAGTGTAAAATTTGAATTAATTTCACCGGTAGCAAGTCAACGAAAACAAAAACCTTCGACACATGGTGTGAGCGTGGGAAATGGAAAATGAATTTGTTAAATTTGGAGCAAATGGGAGCTGCTCTATGGATGGAGGAAAGGTTATTTGGAAGCGACGCGGTATGGCGGAGCAGGAGGAGGAGCAGCATTCCAAATCATGTTCAAAGGTGGCATATGTCTTACAGGAACTGCCAACTCGCAAGAAAGTACGCAATTGTTTGCCAATAGCCGTGTGATGTACAAAACGATTGCACAAGAATAAGGTTGATGGAAAAATTCTTGGTATAAAAATATAAAAAAGAACTAGAACTATAAAAAATGTTTTATTCGCAGTTTCTCCTTTCGGTTCTCTCTATGTTTAGTGAAAGTAGTATAATAAAAGAAATGAAGTATACATTTAGAAGAGGTTCCCTTTGGCTACTTAAACAGAATTACTCGAGATGGCGCTACTATCGCCAGTAACGTACAAAAGTTCTTCGGGCTCCTCGAACTCCATGGAAGGTTATTTTTATTTCAGCATGTTTATTCCTTTAACTGTTCTAAATATACTAACTCGAGTAGGTTTTTAAGCTTGATATATTTTTAAAATCTCCTACTCCAAACCCTGTTCGTTTCCAATTACGTTACATAATGAAGAAGTATTCTTCCTTATTTCTGAAAAATTCACATTTTACACTTATGCTAATGCAAATTGCATGTAGAAGCATAGTTCAATCACAGCAGCGAAACATTCCCCACGAATGCATTTCACGTATCGAATGTACGATAAAACGCAATTACTTTTATTACAGCCAACTACGGCAAAACATCAAGAATGTATGAGAAACTACCCAATGCACACAACCGATTGCTTTCGCACGAAAATTCCACCGATCATTTTTCACTCCCGTCGGTCGGTCGGTTGGTTGCCACGGGCAACTACTACACACGCAGCTAACTGCCTCATGTGTATGGGTGGCGAAAAACGGCACTACCTCGTAGCACCCTGCTGCAAACTTTACCAAGTAGCTTTACCCATTGTGCTCGGTTGACATTCTCACCCGTACCGACCGGCTGCTGAGCTCACTGGCTTATGGAGCCCCCAGGGCAGACAGTGGATTTTTCTTTGCCCTTTTCTCCGCGTCGGAAGCTTAACTGTACCGCTTTTTCGGTGCGTTGGCAGTTGAAGCTTCTTCGTGCGGTCGGAAATGCTTTTCATCTTGGCCGAGGGGTGGTCCGGGACACGGAGGAAGGCCGCACACACACACACACACCAATGCATACCTGAATATGTTTCATACCGGCATGTCAGAGAAAAGTCAGGTATGTTCCAAATGTGAGATAATGTGGCGCTTGCCGCACATCAGAAGGAAGCTTATATTTCTTCAGGCTGGTATATATCGTACACACGCCAAGGTGACAATGGATGCAACGGTGCTCGTCTCACCAACCTGTCTAGTGATGTTGCCGAGCACATCAAAAATGTAGCTGATATGTTATGCTATTCATGAATTTTTGCCCCTTCACCTTCAAGCTTTACGGTTGCTTACGCACTTTGCCTTGCCCTGTTTGCCCGTCGATCGTGTGACTTCTGGACGACCGTTACAGACGACCGGACGAGGTTCTTATATCTGGAAGTGCTCGGGTTGCGTGTTGGTTCAAATTAACGACGCACTGGCACTGCTATAAACCCAAGAGCGAAGTGATCACACAGACAGTTTTTTTTTTCGGTGCAAGTAAAATAACACATTCCTTGCGACCTCAGGTGGATGTTGCATGCGCAAAACTAAGCCCCAAAAAGGTGGAGTTCCACAGCGCGGGAAAGTGCAGGGAAACGTTATGATGTAATTTTACTTTCATTTCATTACGTCCCGAAGATGGGCGTCTTCAACCGATGCTATCACTCACGTTGGGACGTGGCAGGACCCTTAAGGGCAAACTATAGCCAACGAAGAAATCAATCAATGCCAAGCGTTAATAATGTGCTCGGTGTGCTTATGTTTCGTGATAGGTTGTGTCTGTTTCATCCGCACCATCATACCGTCACACGGCAGCACCGGCGTAGAAGTTCCTTGACCGCTAGAGAGGACACCAGGATCTGTTGGCAATGCGAAAAAAAGGGGGAAATTGATTTCACAACGCCTTGCTGCACAAACACTGAGGACAATTAATTGTGTCGATAGAAGCGAGCATAAAAGACACTGAAGGCATGGGATTCGATCAAGTGCAGTCTCTCGATACTTTTGTTTCCAAGGACTAGCGAGGATGAAGAGCACTATGGACAGTGGACGAGTATTAACTGGGATAACTAACCGAGTCAAAATCAATATGTTTTAGCTATGCCAACAAGGGTGGTCTGAATAATGAACAAATAATATCTTCAATTAAAGCCTATATTTAAAGTTTTCCTATTTAAGTACCTCAATAAATCCTTTTAATTCTAATAGTATGGATTTTTGTTTGCTTAAATAGCATAAGTAGGACCTTAAATACATCTCAGACGTTTTTTTGGATCGACTCTCATCAGAAAACCTGTTAATTGCAGGAATATATATATTTTCTTCTGAATAATGGAAAACTTAAGTCTAAAAATCTAGTTTTGATGTCTCCTTGTTACTGTAAATTCACGTATGTACTGCATCAGAGTAATAGAATCTAGTCCAATGTCCAATAACACATCCATCCAACAACCCAAAAGTGGTACCAACTACAACTGCCCATAGTCCACAATCGGCAAATGACAATTGTGCTCGTCCTTCACACTCAACTCTTGGCTTAAGGACAACGCTGCCTTCGCAAAAGAGTATGATTTCCGTTTTGCCTGCTGCACTTCTTCAATTTCCAGTACACAAACACATCCACCACCGTGCCATCCCGATGGGCCGATTACTTTACCCTCACAGTAGGGCGATGAGCAAAAAAAAGGGAAATAAACTACGGCAAGAATGGAAAACATTTGCATTCAACTCGTCAGCCTTGAACTTCTGCTGTCTTTCGTTTATTTTTTTTTGTTTTGCACTCCTTTCTCATCATCTTTCCCTAATGTTGTCCTTCCGACCATATGGTGCTTCGCGTGGCCGTGGAGGTGCCACGAGCAGGATGGGCGAAGAAAGTCAATCATGCTAAATCCGTCGGACGTAATGCAATCATTGCCACCATCGTGATGTTTATGAGGGCGCTGGCGGCACTTTGATGCATGCATACGATTGCGGTATGACGATACACAAGCCTTCAATTTGCATCTTTACTGAAAACCGGGAAAGCAGGGGACCAGAATGGGATAGGGATAGGGAGTTGTAACATTAAATCACAAATAGTATACTGCAAACGGCCTTGCACGAGCAAGACCGTTAATTATTAAGGAAAACATGGAAAAAGCATGATAATTTAATACAATCCAAAATTAATTACGAATGTGTGGTTTAAAAAACAATTTCGAACCCAAAAACTTGAAATATTCATAACATTTTTTTAACAAACTTTCACCCTTTTTCGTACATCTATCCAAGCGCTTCGGTACAGCGCCCAAAAAGGGAGGCAAAAATAATCTTCCCAAAGTTATGCAAACAGGCCAGGGATGGAAAACTTTAATCCTCTCGCAAACAACACAACATGGCTTCTGCGGTAAGAACGGTGTGCGCATAAATATCGAACGATCGCTCGCACCGAAATACCCGAAGATCCGGCCCGGTACCGTACGAGGCATAAGCAAATAGATTTCTTCTTAATTTCCTCCCGAGATTCATCCGGTTTTGCTGCCGCTAGTTGCCGATGCACGTGTGGCGCCATGGTGGTTTGGGTTCCGATTGGATAGAATAAAACTTCACCGTTGTCTGGCGCTTTCTTCAACTTTGTTGATGGAGCCCGTGGTTGAGCCAAAGTTTTCCGCAAGTTTGATTGGATCATTTTTCGTGATGCGCACAGCAGGAAATCAATTGCTACGGAGTAATAAAATTTATGTTTTGTTGTAAATGAAAGTTACATCAATTTATTCTCGATGCAGCGATACAGCAGCAAGTTTATTAATGTTGGATGTTGTTGGATGATATTAATGTTTAGCGTGATTTAAACAATAAATGATACTCTTTTCAATTCGTTTTCCATCGTTGAGCAATAGTGTAATGCAATTCACACACCTCCGTAAATCCCTCCAAGATTTTAATTATAGTAGTCTGCGACGGAGTCATGAGAAACTGTGTATCCTTCAAAGGATAATTGCATACATTTAGGCGCAATAAATCTGTTAATTTCTGAAAGAATTTTATTTTATATTTAAAACTTTTTCCAAATATTTTGATTCCATAAAGTCTTTTTTAGGGGGTTTTATTAATCATTTAAAATCTATATGAAGGTAAAACAAACCATCTGCTCTATTCACACACCAGGTTTTGTTCCATTCATGATCTAATTTGAACAAATGATACTGTAACTGATGATTCCCTACCTGTTGAAACGGTCGATACTTCTAAAGACCCATCCTTAACGTGCGTTTCTTATCGAGGAAAACCAATAACATTTATAATGCCCAGATCATACCCCTTTATAAATGCATCTCAGAAGGGAACGACCTCATTGTTCACTGCTGAATGTTTAACCAACAAGCTCTCACAATTCAATTTCCCATGCACCATCATGGCGGTGGTGTAACCACCATCATAAGCGCCTGCTGCACCGAGGGATAAAGTGGCCTGCAACAGGATCCACTCATAAAGCGCCACAGATGCATCTCCAACGACACCGGACACGGCATAAATCAACAGAAAACATTGCAAACTTACCGCCTGCGCGATGGCGCAGGCATGTCACAGAGAACCCCTTTCCAACCGGTGACAATGGGGATGCCTTTTGTGTCGTGTTGGTCGGAATGGAAATAATCAGTACGCAAGATGGTTTGTGTCCGACGTTGGTTTGGATGGTTGAATCAATTGGTAATGCCGTTCGTCCGTGTGGACCCACACATATCATCATTTTAATGATGGTTCAATGGGTACAACTCATCGTGCTCCTCATGCACCGGAGCTAGAGTGGTTACCTTCTGTAATACCGAGAATTCTCTTCTTCGCTTGACAAACGTCCAGTGGTGCATTAAAAAGCCGGTCCGCTTTCACTCCCAGCTTTCCTATAGATTATTCATCCACCAAGACAGTGTTTTACGATGAAAACCACGAACCACCAGGCGTCTCCATCGGGTGCTGCGATGGGTCTGATAGTATCCCTTTTGGTATCGCTGCTATTGGACACCAGCTCTCTGAACAGGGACACGTACCCTCACAGTCACTCCAGGTCGACCGTAGTGCGTAGTGTATCGGTTATGCTAAACGAGCGCTTTTATCGCACCGCGGTCGACAATAGACAAACCGTTTTGCATATAAACACTGTAAACCGGCTGACCTTCGAAACCTGCCCGGTAATGGGTGGCAAATCTTGACCAGCTGATCCGTACGGACGTGACCTGTTTATGGTGGTGCGTTGGGTGGTGCAATTTGAGTGTTCAATTAAGCGTTCACGTTACGTGAGATACTAAAAAAAAGAACCCCCGCCCCACCGTGAGACACTCGCTGTGACACAATGTTTATTGGTGGGTCCTGTTGGGTAACGCTTTGCTACAAGCTCCGAGGGCACCTTCCTTTGCAGAGTACGATGCCAAACACCTTGCAGCCTCCGGACACGGGAAAGTGTAATCTATCTGTACTGCCCATTAAAAGGTTATTATACCGAAGTGCAGCGTCGGCGAGGCTGACGATTCCGGTGAATAGCACAACCAGGGCGACCAACTTCGCCACGGAGAAGAATCTCCTGTTGCCATGGTCCAGGCCCGACGGTTTAGCGCGTGTAAAAGAAATTCACCCGTCTGCCGGGCATCTTGGGTTGCCTTTGGGCCATAAAAATCGATCCTTTTTCACTAACGATTTTAATCGAATGATGGCGCAGGTAATAAAGTGCGCCATTGTAAATCTGGACGGGGTTCGGTTTAATTTTTGGACCGGGAAGATTACAGTTACGGCCCAGCAGGAATATTACTTATGGCCTAATGTAGGTTAAAAAACATAACCTCAAACTTTTAACTACAGTTTGCCATGCTGCGTTCGGCTTAATATATTTTTACATCAGCCAACGTGCAAAAGTCATACTCGGGGCGAAGGTTCCAAGAAAATCCGTCCAACTTCACAGCAACCCAAAACCGAATTTATCCTGAATAGCCGTACCAGCAATCAAAATCTAATTTAATTCCATACGTAAACTCAATTCAATTTCTCAAAATACCATCCGCAAACGTACGTCGCGTGGCGTTTAGCGTGGTTAAACAGTTGAAGAAACGACGACACAATTCCTGATGAGCTTTGCTTCCCAAACTCCCCAGCCTAATCCATCCATCAGCATACCTGCCTTATAAATACCCCACATAACAGACTCTCGTCTGACGTGCGCTCCTTTTCCAAAACATTAGTACACGTATACAAATGTGTATAATATTAATTATTCAGCCAATCGACTTGCTTATTGTGGAAGAATGTTGCGGCATTCCACGAATACATGGCAATCAGGCAGTGTCTGTGAAGTTTTTCCTCCAATAATGCACAATTCCAATCTCGACAGTGCGCGGTAAAGGAATATGTGACCAGCGATGTGATACTTCAATGCAATTCGCCCCGTTTCATGCCGGAGCATCAGTCTCCGTCACCTTTCGAACAAATTTCGACACACTTCGCCTCTATTTGATAAACTTTCTAATTTACGCTTCACTCTATGCTGTGCCTTATCTTCACTCCGGACCATTCTTATCGCCGCCAGACTTCCATCTTCGCCCGTCGTTGTGTGACAAAATCTCTAACGAATCTGCACCCAACCGTTGAAGATGTGCTGCATCTGACGCTGATCTTCCCTCGGTGCAGCGATAAGCTACTTCTGGAAAGGCCACACGTACAAGACGATCCAACGCTGGAAGTTTTCCACGTCTGAAGACAAACTTTCTGCTCTTGCGAACTTGGCAACCAGGACCAACTTTGTCCGAGATTTATCCCTCCAGAAGCATCCGTTCGTAAACAGTGTACCGAATGATGGGAATAGTCCTCCCTGGCATTCCCTTCTCACTTCTTCGGACTAAATTGCCTCACCACCTTTTCAGATTACTGCTCTTCGCAATGCTTCCAGACGCCATGCGGGTTAAGCATGTGTGTTGATGTTGCTGATACCTCCACACGTCTCACTCTTGCCACTCCCTTGAAGCACTCGCCGGAGGCACGCGCTTTTTGACGCTCGTAAAACGCTGCCGGAGCGATAATTTGGTTTGACGTTGTATCGAGGAAGTTTACAGTCTTATCTTCACCGTCGGTTTGCATCACCAGCATACAGCGATGGAATGCTGGGGAAACACAACACAACAACCTTCCGTACGGCCACGTACCGGCAGAGAAGTTTGTTCGAGGCGTAACATTAGGCGATGCAGCGTATTAAGGTTTCCAATCCGGACGGTTTCCGGCGCAGAAACATACAGGCTGCTTGCAAAAAGCATAATTATGATGCAAAGTTGTTGGCGTAATTATTAGCACTCAGTAGCATTGCATACGATTCAGTTAGACAAACAGTAAGTGCTCAGTGAAGTAATTAAGTTAATCTGCAATAAAGTTGAACGTATCGTACAGTTCACTAGTAACACCGTTTGAGTCGTTGATCTTGATGGGTTAAAGCTGGAGCGATCTAAAACTAGACTTGAAGTAACACAAAATATGTGCATTATTAATAGATAGAAACAATGAAAGAAATTATCAAGTATCGACGTGGTTAAATTAGTAAAAAAACAATATGAATATTAAATGTCTTGGCGAACAGCATCGTTTCTATTGTCAAAAAGGTTAATAGTGATAATTAGGTTGCTAATTTAACTAGTTGCAACACTGTGGTACTCCCATTTGCATTTCTAGGAAACAACCAAACAGCGCCTAAAAGTATGCAATCGTCAATTCATTTCCTAGTTTATAAGATTTTAGGACACAGTTGAATAATGTTCTATCCCGCACCGGGGAAAAAAACCATAAATAGCCGACCTTAAACGTCTTGAGGTTGTTGTGCTGGTAAAGGAGAAGAAGAACATCCCTTTTTCGACTCAATTAGATCACTAATTTGCTTTGCGCTACACTCAATGTTTCACTCATACATTGATGCATTCATGTGTCCATGTTCTTAGAAAATGGTAAATGTTTGTTGGAAGTTCAAAGAGCTGTACTACAGCTTCCAGATACGTTCCATCCAGTAGAAGCTATTCTTGAAACGAGGAATTCATCAAAATTCAAACAACCTTTCATAACTGCTCCTTCACAACTATTACCCATGTCACACGGGCATAACAATTACATTCCCCAAGTGCTTTACTAACGTCCATTGCCATGTATCACGTGGCTGTTAAGGAAACCCTCATCATCATCATTATCATCAGGTCATGCCAAGGTACCCAACGCTTTGATTAGAGAAAATTCTTCCACTATAAATGTAGCTCTAATCTACAGAAATGCTGGTACCAAGGTACTGTATGTAAATGTTACACCGGTGAAAAACGGAACATGGAAGCAACTGGACAATCGTTGCCCGGTGACTGCCATAAATCATATCGCTAGGTCTAACCCATTCCGCCAAGCCATTGGCATAAAATACATCACCCTGGAACTCACAATTGAGATCACACAAAAGGTGGGAATCGTTTTCTGGCGTACAATTTTCTACCGGTTGGCTCGTATGGCTCGATCCGTACGTGAAAGCATTTTGCAGCTCCTTCTACTTGACCGCATCCGAATGCCGACTAGGGTACATTTCCCGGCATTGCCGAGTGTCTGCAAAACGGGCCATGGAGAGCGAAAAAAATCAGTGCTGCTAGTTGGATCATGCACAAGACTGAGTTTTTGGGATGTGAAAATTCCTACCACGCAACCATTTGCGACGAGATCACTCTCCGGTGAATAGACGTTAAGGGTTCATGTTATGCGAGAAATGCATCACAACTGACGAGAGGAACGCAATGCTTCGCCGAATGCATGACTGACAGTGGGTCTTGATTGGCTTTGCTGGTGTTTGCTGTCTGTACGTAAAAAGCAACCTTCCATTGTGATATAATTAAAACACGCATAATGAACTATTGGGGCTCATATACTCACGATAAACCCCATGAGCAGTGAAGTTTATTACAGACCACAATCGGTTCTTTGTTCCAAAAATAAAACCCAGATTGTATCGCCACTACCTGGCGCCACCTCAATCATAACTCGAGGCTTGGGACCGTCCGGTTATGAAGGACAATCGTTTTGCATTGATTTTTTTTTGTTTAATGCCACTAAAAGAGTGGAAAACCATCGCCGAAAACGGATGTAACGTGCAAAGCAATAGACAGTGTTTTATTGACAAAAAGAAAATGTATCCCCAGTGCCGGTCCATGCGACCCGGCATCGGCAAAACGTGGACGGATGAAAATCGATGACAAAGTTGGCATTGTTCGAGGACACCGGAAAACCGTCCAAAACTTTCCCCACCGCAATGCTTTTGTGGATGCGAGGCTCCAAGGCAGGATCTGATCGAAGAGCAAGCACATTTAAAAAAGAAGATGTACGCTGGAAACTCACATCAGATGGTGCGACTAGGATGGCGATAGCAAACCAGAAACATGCGAACTAGTCAAACCGAATAGACCACTTTTACTGAGCGGTGGAAAAGAGAGCACAGTAGATCAGAATATTTTGGGTGCTGCACAGCTGTTTTTGGAGTTTGCCCATTTGTCCCCCGAAGAAAAGAAAGTGTTCCTTAGAAAGCACGACACACACGCGCGCACACTGGAGCAACAAAAATAACACAATATCGTTCGAATAATACTGCCGTAAATCACGACATAAACCAATCGCTTAAAGCTTTCGAGATTTTATTTCCAGTCTGTATTTTTTTTCCAACCGTTCGGTGGACTGTTTAAGTCTTGGGCCGGATTTGATGTCCGCTGGAATATGAACAGATGCCTTGGGACGCTTACCTGCTGGCTGTCGCTACTCTTTATGGGGGATTTATTTTTGGAATCTCGGACAAACCTCACTCAAAATCTATTAAAAATAATTCTTACTTACTCTCAGGTGGAGAATGGGAATGGGGTTACCCATCTCGCCTGTAATAGAGCTTGTCGTCCCAAGAACTATCGCTATTATCGACAATAAATCGTTTGTGGTTTCTTAAAATACCAAAACGGGACATCATAGCTTGAAGGAACGGAAACACACAATGCTTCAATCAGAATCAAAATCATTTCTTTTATAGAATAGCATTTAGCAAAGTTTGATGAGAACTCCTCAACAGAATTTAATCGTCATTAACGAAATTGTCGTGAAGGCAATTTGTAGGGATCCAGTTCTCAACAAGAACCTTACAGTGATAGTTTTTACAATCAAAAGGTTTCAATACGTTAAAATATTATATTTCAATCAACCAATGGCCAGTGAGAAAAGCAAAAGAAATCAGCAATTTCTTTTGTAAATTATGACATTTTAATGCACGTTTTCCTTCAGATTGTATACCAAATAAATGAATATCTACGAACATAATGATTGAGCTTGGAAAACTCTTCGTTAACTTTCCGTAACGTATTTTTCAAATTCTCTCGTTGTATTTCGAACTTGATTTTGCTTTCGAACTTCATTTTCATTGGTCCGAACTTTTTGACAGCTACAGCAGCGTGTTTGTGTTGTTGCTATTGCTCTTGTTATCGTTGATGCAAATGAAAACATTTTCACGGCTGTCCGCTTTCTTGCTCCTTCGCTTTGGAATGTGTTTTGCTGGGGAGCGTTTGTATTTAATCGCATTCCTTAACATTAACTGTGAATAGATTCTTCCTGACAGTGATGAAATCTGTGTAACGTCTTGTGATAGCATTAGGATTTGTGTGTTTACTGTAGATAGCTCGTTCGCTGTGATCATCGTGTCGCAATCGAAAAAAGGCAGAACCTTGAACGAAGAACGCGTTCGAAGGTGCAGTTTGGCGTGTGCATGTTCTTATCGCACCTTCACCCTTCGTGTCTCGTGAGCGTTGAGGCGGAAAACGTGACGTGTTTTGCCCACGTACATACTGCGGGACCCATCGCAAGCGCGGCGCAAGGCTAGTGTTGGAATGCAAGGCTCCAGTACAGGTGCTTTCGTCACTGATGCAACAGCGCTCCGTGTTCGGGGAGTTTGTGTATCCGTGTGTGTGTCAGCAGTTTAATCGAACCATCGTCATCGGGCAAGTTCCTCCACAGTAGACGGAGTCGGAGAATTGCCTTCATCCGGGTAGGCAAAGTCCAACAGCGCAGTGAACCTTTAAAAAATAATAACGGGAATGACTGATGGAATGACTCCCCAAGCTGCCGCCGCCACCATCGTCGTACCGTCGTAGAGCAACACGATAATGATAAGCCGCAGTGCGGACCGAGCCAGAAATTGTATTTGCTTTCAGTCGTGTGCCAGCCGCGTGTAGGGACAGATTACGCGCTAGTCATCCATCCATCGTCATCCACACCAAACAGAATGGAGCAACAGCAGGAAGCAGATTTTTCGATTCCGCTGACTAGGGGAGACTCCGCCGCAACAGAGGAGCAACAGAGCTTGATGCTTTTCGACACGCTGATCGATCTGTGCCGCAACAATATCAGCTTCTTCGAGTGTGATGAAACGGAAACCGGTTTGCGGCTGCATGGCGCTTTTGTTGGATTAATCGATCACATCGAGATGGCCAAACCGCTCGTCCGAACGGTGCAGAGCTTCATGCACGAGTATGATTTCGATCCCACCGTACCGGGCAATGGGTTCCGCAGCTTCCTGTCCGTCGTCGAGTGTTGCGTGAAGACGGCCCTTAAACTGGCACGTTATGTGATGGAAAATCGTAGCACGATCCTGTTCCGCAAGGCACTGTACGTGAAGGAGGTCGAAGCGTACAACCATCTGATGGCCAGTCTCTGCACCTGTCTGCAGCACGCGCAAACCCTGCGCGAATGGACCCGCGAATCGGGCGATCTGTTCCCGGACGAATCGCACTCGGTGGAGGAACTGTTTGCCCACGGGGGCATCATCAATCAGTACTGCTTCTACGGGCGCTGTCTTGGGTTTCAGTTCTGCGATTCGATTAAACCGCTGCTGAAGTTCATATCGATCGGAATGGCCGGATTTTCCGAGGGTTACTACTCGGAGGGTGGTCGAATATCGAAAGCCACCAGCTTGATGTACACGAGCACCAAGTACATGCTCGATCCGGAACTGCGCGCTCGGAGAATCGTGAACATTTCCCAAAACTCAAACGTTGACTTCTGCAAGGCGTTTTGGTTTTTGGCCGAATCGGAGATGATGCACTCGCTGCCATCGTTCGTGGGCTTTAAGGTGAAGGTTAACAGGGTAATAACGATCCCACCGGAACCGATACAGCTGAAACTGAGCTCCGGCAGAACGGAGCAACGAAACGGATCGCCTTCGAGCGAAAAGGCGGACATCTTTGTGGACATCCCCATTCCGAAGAGTCACGGCGGGGCGGCATCGATCAAGGCACGGCTTATATCGGCCGTCAAGCGAAAGGGCATGATCGGCGAGCGAAGTAACTCACAGCGCAGCACCATCTACCCGGCCTCCCGTGGGCTGCTGTTCCACTGTCACGGTGGTGGCTTTGTGGCACAGAGCTCCAAATCTCACGAATCGTACCTGCGCGAATGGGCCGTCACACTGAACGTACCCATCCTGTCGATCGATTACAGTCTAGCACCGGAGGCTCCGTTCCCGCGCGCACTGGAGGAAGTGTTTTACGCGTACTGTTGGGCGTTGCGTAACTGCGAGCTACTGGGCACGACCGGTGAACGGATTATACTGGCCGGAGATTCAGCCGGCGCCAACCTTAATCTGGGCTGTGCGATGAAAGCGATCGAGCTTGGCATTCGGCGTCCGGATGGAATCTTTATCGCGTACTGTCCGGTACTGATCAGCTTCGTACCGAGCCCGGCGCGGATGCTTTGCCTGATGGATCCATTGCTTCCGTTCGGGTTTATGATGCGCTGTCTGAAAGCATACGCCTGTCCGAGCTTGGAAGTGTTGGAGGAAAACCGGAAGCGTCACGAACAGCGGCAAGCGATCATAAATGCTGGACAGCAATTGCGCAACAATAACGTGCCTGTAATGGTGCCAACCGGTAGCGACAGGAAGGACGAGCAGGATAAAACACCAGACCGGTCCGATTCTGGGGATGATAATTCGATGTGGGAACAGCTAAACAGTGCCAACACTGTACAGGTGAGCGATCTTTACTCGTGCAAAATACACTTGGCTTGGTAAAGTTAAACTCACATATTAGGCCTCAAACAAATGCTGCTTGTAAGATCCTCTTTTGCTAACCTTTAAGGTCAGTTGAACCACCGATAATAGCGTACTAATCTGAATGAATTCTTTCTGAAGCTTTGACCTACGTTCTCTTCCTTGCCTGATAAGTCCCTTGTTATAAGGCTCCTCATTTGAGCCAGAGAGGTGAAATTTGCAAGCAGCTACACCAACATAATCTCGAGCAAAGTTCCCATTATTTCATCTTCCAGCTGATAAGTTGCGGCTGGGCAGTGTTCATTGAATCACCCCGAGTGTTGTAACACCGAACGGCGCTGAATCACTTAGTGTTAGCTGTACATTTCTTGACGCTTTGGTGACGTCAAATATCCTTTACCGGATGGGCTCGGATGGGAACGGCAATTTGATGTTATTTTTGGGTACAAACCGATAGGAATAAATCAATAAATCGTCCCGCGCGCTTGGCAGTGATGTAACATTCCCGTGTCGGTTACATCTGTTTGGCTTTTGTGGGATGAAGAACACGCCTTCCGTAATCATTTCATTATCGCTCACTTGTCCTTGGCTGTTGCGCCAAAAAAAACATCACATTAAGCAAGGTTAATGAAATTTGGCTTGACACTCGACGTTCGTTTCAGCTTCAGAATCAACATCTTAGCCCCGTAAGCGATACGGCTAGCGATACGCTAGCGCTGAAAAGTCAATCCCTGGGAAATACTATCGACATCATCAGTCCTGACGAGAGCAACACCATCACATCGCTGGAGGAAGACTCGCAGCCCATCACGCTGCAGCAGGTCAATTTGAACACGGAACGGAGCAATGTGACCGTGGTGGATGATTTAGACATGGATATGCCGAGCGACATTAGCTCGGAGCAAAACACAAACCAAAACGTGTCGAACTTCATCAATAGGTTCGTTAGGTGGCGCTTGATCGGGAAGGGATATAGACAGGCCATTTGACAATCTCGCTTCCTCTTTTCAGCTACGTCCTCGACACGACCACCAATGCCGCCGGAGAGCTGGAACCGATCCTGCGTCCCGTGTCTCGTTCGCAATCGGAAGAAAACATCGTGCTGGATATTGGTAGGGAAGCGCTTAGCGTACAGAATCTACAGGAACGGTAAGACGTGCGAAAATGCCCTGAGTTTTTACCGTAGGACTAAATTTTATTACTCTTTTCTTGCAGTGTGACCACGGCAGCTAGTAACTTTGTGAGCAAGATGTCAAACACGTTGACCAGCATAACAGCCTCGAAGCCGATCGCTGCCAGTGGCTCACAGAACGAACTGCAGTCGAATCTAGATGCGTTGATCGCTCGCAGCCCGTCCGATGAGTTCATCTTTCACGTTCCAAAGGATTCCCACCTATCGCCGTACTGGGCTACCGATGAAGTGTTGAGTCAATTTCCACCAACAAAGATTTTAGTACGTATCTATTTAGGTGCTTCATCATCAAAGATACATGATCATGTTTTCTGGGATCTTCAAAGATGAAATCGTTGAAGAGTCCTAAATACGATCCCTCTCCAGAGATTCATGAAACGTGACGTAACTGACTAATAACATCTTCCCCCACAGACTGTCGTTCTGGATCCCTGTCTGGATGACTGTGTGATGTTTGCCAAAAGACTGAAGAGCTTAAACCGATCCGTTTCGCTTGATATTCTACCCGGGTTGCCGCATGGCTTCTTGAATTTCGCCACTGTAAGTATGAATTTGTTTGATGAGTTACCGTCGAACATAGCTAACCTTATTCCTTTTCTACCGTTTTTGTAGATCTCCAAAGAAGCACACGAAGGTTCGAAGCAGTGCGTGCAACGCATTGCCGAGCTGCTGGAAATACCGACCACGCTAGACGATCCGGGCACGAAGCAGGGTTGCTGTTAGCGTAAATGTTGGTAACGCCGCTGCTGTTAAGAAAACATGTTTGTTTTTGGCAGTGGCTAACGATATTGTGTGTTGACTGATAACATTCTGCTCAGCCAAATTTGGAACAAACCAAACAAAAAAAACCAAAATTCACAGCTCAAGAAGAGGCTCGAGATATTATCGGAAGTAAATGCGGCAGAAATGCCCAAATCGTCCAGTCAGTAGCCATCGGAAAACGAGTGGACCCAAAACGTAACTGTGAAGAAATACCAAGTTAATCTACACATGAACAAACTATTAGCCGTTAAAAACAGCGTCCTTTTTGAAGCTTTTTTGTAGCGAAAAAGCAAACCGATTGGCCTTTTTGTCCCACGTTGCATTGTGTTTTACTGCGATGCGCGGCTATTATTAGTGCACCTTTTTGCATACTCAGCACCAGGCAGAACCGCCGATACTGAACCACTTTAAACCCAAACAGAGGCCGTCTTAACCGCGCTGAATTTATTGTCTGCCTTGTCTTTGCGCTTTAAGAAAATTTTGCCCGATATTTCGTACAAAACAAAAACGCATTTGCCATCTATTTGCCGCTTACTACATTGATGCGTACGATTGATATTATACAGTTGTTTTGTACCTATAACATCACACGGTTGTACAAGGGCATACGTTTAAAGAACCAAAAAGAACCACCGATCCCGGTGCTTGGGTAGGTTTAAGATCAAATCTGTTCGGTATTGCGTTAAGAATCTCATTTTCGTCATTACTACACTATTGTACTCTCCGTATGCATGCTGATGTGCATCATGAACAAACATTGAACGATCGGTTGATCATAATTATTGTAACAAAAGCAAAGAAATAGCCCCCAAAACAAAGTAACTTAGTGTGTTAGGATAGAGCATAAGCATAAACCAGTACGCAAACACCCGTGTGTGCGAAAACTCACCCGTTATCTTGTTGTTACCAAGTTGCAAAAGTTAGTAATCGAATAGTACAGTATTGCAAGACAGAATCCGCAAGAACCGAAAACACAGTCAATCATCATATCCATCATATTCGTTTCGTTTCTTCTTACGCGATCATGAGATGGCGATAGGTTTTGTTGCAAAGACTGGATTTTTCCGTGTTACCCCGTACCTTGCGTATATGAATGGAAATTCACATTAAACAATCACTATTTTGCTCGTATTAAGATAAGGAAGCGGAAAGTCGTTCAGTTCCCCTGTGTGAGCATTCTACGCGCGCAATCACACAACACGCGAAGATCGTCAAGCTGTAGGCGAAGAATTCTAGTGCGACCGTACGGAAAGCGATGTGTTACTATTAATCTACTTCTTATAAAAATAATCTTTTTTCTTCTACGAACATGATGTGTGTATTTCAAACATTTTCAATTTTATACCATTTCTCGGGAGTAGGAGGATAACACAGCAACACAACTGTTATAACAAAGGCGCAAATGTCTCAATTTAAACGGATTGTATGGAAAAGGTACCTACATTTTGTGCGAAATATATATATTTAATGTATTTTCTTAACGGCAAATCAAGGAATGGTTAATGCACATTGATTTGTGACGGGAAAGGATCCGGTCAGCTGGTTCAGGATTATATCACCGAGTATTGTTCGAATGAACCAGGGGAGCGTAATCGAAATAGAAGATCTATTTTAGGTATTTAATTTGGCAAACAGAACCAAACAAAAGGAAAAAGAACAAAACAATCATTCGCTACGATCACTTACGTTATCGTGATAAACTTTATTCGTCCTAGGTAAGGTTTTTAGATGTTTCGTTCACTTTGTGTTAGCGATTCCGGGCCATACAATCGCGGCGTTCGTACGTTACTATTTTCGCTTAACTATGGATGAGATGCTACAACAGAAACACAAACAATTTGGGATGGGCGGGCCGTTTATCAGACTAAGAACACATATTTCGCTCACAATATTTGCACAACTTTCAACACGGAAAACGAACAGACAGGGTAGAAGAAACACAAAATACAATGTAACAAGACGAATGGTTGGATTGGGATGCAGGAGAGGAGATGATTCGTCGATCCCAGAAGCAATGTTCATAATCATAGGATGTACAATTTAACAAATAGAACGATTCCGCTATCCGGAACAGCGGGACAACTCATCATCGGTCGACCAGCGCGCGAAAGGGCATTTCATGGTGCTGCCACCCACCCACACGAAAAAGGGGCTGTGCAGAACGATATTTCCCACCGACGACGCAAACCCCATCCGTATCGTATTTGCTGCTTGCGGTGGCTCGTTGTAGGACACGGCTTTTTGTTTTGTTCTCTCTCGTAGACGGGATCGCGCAAATGTTGCTCGAGGGCTCCTGACGGTTTATCGGTTCTTTTCCGCGGCTTGCGGCGTTTGTTGCGAGGTCGAGTTTTGAATGCTCGAATGATTGTTAACGTTCACGTTGGCCGGTGCTTCCTGGGCAGCTTCACCAGCTCCCGGTACTTCGTGACTATCTCCATTAGCCACCTGCAGATGGTGTTCGTCCGATTCCGTGCTGTGATGGTGCGAGGGATTGCTGTTGGCTGCCGCGGCCGCCACTGCTGCCTTTTTCGTAAGCGTTTTCTGCAGCACGTGTGCATCCGCCGGTTCGATCCGTTTGTAATAGTGCTGTTTCGTTTCCACTATTTCAAACCCAAACCGTTTGTAGAACTCGATCGCACCCTTGTTGTCTACCTTCACGTGCAGGAATATGCTGTCGAAGTTGCCGTCCCGCTCGACGCAGTTCAGAATGTGCTGTACCATCACGGTGCCGATGCCTAGCCTCCGGTACGGATAGAGACAACCGAGCGTCATGATGTACAATCGGCGCATATTTTCCGAGGTATCAATACGGGAGCAGACGGCACCGACCACAACATCGTTGTAGTACGCCAGCTTAGCCAGCTCGCCCGATTCTAACACGTCCAGATAGAATTTATCATTGTACGATACCGGCAGCACTACCGTGTTGATTTTCTTCAACTGCTTCAGATTGTGGTGCGTTACGTCGCCCAGTTCAATGTTGGCCCGGGCCGGAGCTTCGCGTATTAGCCTGGGAAAGCAACAAACTATCGAGTTAGAACGAAACGAATTGGGCACCCCACGATGATTGAGGTTAGATGCAGTGGAGCGGCCTGACCCAGGCCCACCAATAAGCATCCCTCTCAATTTGCGTATTTACCGAGTCATAGCAGAGCTTGCGATGGAGACCGAATGGGTAGACCTGTACCACGGACGCAACAAACTATCCCGAAAGGACACGACAGTGGATATTTAGAGCCAAAAATTGGCACCAACTTTTGCCTTGTTTTATTAGCTCAGAACCGATTAGCAAAAAAGCAAATTTGGGTGCTTGTCAAATCGACTGACATTTCTGTACAATCGTCAAAACGTTGTCAGAATTGATGGCTTGTGGTTAAACGATTGAAATTTGTTGTTTCTATTTTTGTACCGAAAAAAGGTGATTTTAGCCAAACTATTATCAGAATCATTGTTAATGACTTCTGTATATTACAAAGGCAATAGCCAAAACTACCAAAATATTATTCATTACATAAAATGAACAATTATACGCGATTTTCATTCTCCCTACGATTTAGTTTAACTCCTGCGTAATAACTGTCACTTCTCTTTGTTATTCTGGAGCCAACTTCGAGACGGAATAGAGCTCGTTCGTTTGGTACATTAATAAAAGATCGTAATTTCTGAGTTCTGTGCATCTTAAACCCAAGAAAGAAGTGCCTCTTTTGCCTTGGAAGTGTAAAAAGATTCAAGCTTCAACATGGGAGCCGTTTTGGGACTAGTTTCAGCGGCCAATGTAAGTATGAGCTATCACGCACTGTGGAGGTACGATGCTTCCATATTGATTTTCCGTGTTTTTGATGTTGGTCCAAGGCCGAGCAAAAGCAAAAAACCTTTTTGGAAGATCGTCCTGTACTGTCGCTTTCTTCCGTAATTTGATTAGAGTGTCTGTGAAATGGTTGCAAAAGATGAGTCATCTTTGTTTGGTTTACAGGCGACCGATCTGGCCTTTCTTTCAAACCGTAATAACATTGTTTGTTTTTCAGCTGGCTTGCTGCTGCACTGGAACGGCCTGTTCATTGTGTTGCTCCCTTTGCCCGTCGTCGTTCAAGTCCAATTCGACCGCTACCCGTTTCATGTACGCACTGATGCTGGTTCTCGGAGCCATTGTGGGAGCCATCATGTTAGCACCGGGGTTGCAAGATTTCCTGCAGAAAGTTCCATTCTGTGCAAACTCCACATCGACCGCTTCGAACATTATACCGGGTGGTGAAACATTCGATTGTAGCCATGCCGTGGGATATCTGGCCGTTTATCGTATCTGCTTTGCGCTGGTTTGCTTCTTCACCCTTTGGGCACTGATGATGATCCGAGTGCGCTCGTCGAAGGATCCCCGAGCGGCTCTTCAGAATGGGTTCTGGGGTATCAAGTTTATGATCGTTATCTGCATTGCCATCGGTGCGTTCTTCATCCCGGAGACAGGTTTCGGTCCGGCCTGGATGTGGGTCGGTATGATTGGCGGGTTCGCCTTCATTTTGGTGCAACTCGTGTACATCATTGACTTTGCGCACAGCTGGGCCGAAGCTTGGGTGAGCAACTACGAGGAAGACGAATCACGCGGTTGGTTTGCTGCGCTTTGTTGTGCAACCGGCGTCCAGTACTTGCTGTCTTTGACCGGCGTGGTGCTTCTGTTCGTGTACTACACCCAATCGGAGGATTGCGCACTGAACAAGTTCTTCATCATATTTAATCTGATTCTTTGTATCGGCGTGAGCATCCTCTCGATCGCACCACCCGTACAAGAGCTTCAGCCAAAGTCGGGTCTACTGCAGAGCTCGATGGTGACCCTTTACACGATCTATCTGACGTGGTCTGCTATTGCTAACAATCCGGACGCCGAATGTAATCCCGGATTCTTGGGCATCATTGGGGAAAAGTCAAACAAAGTGCATTTCGATAAGACAAGCATCGTCGGACTGATTATCTGGTTGCTGTGCATCCTCTACTCGTCCATGCGCTCGGCTAGCAACGTTTCGCAGTTCTCCGATCCGGAAAAGCAAGGTAAGCATTTCATAAAACTTTAAATTACGCTGCTAGAACGATTAGCTTTTTCCGTCGCATTAGTTAGCTATTGCTGTTAGAACAAACTAACACCGAGTATTTCCAACTCTTCTATCTTTTATGCTTCTTTGTGGACATTTATGCACTACCACGTTCAATGTGTGATACTTATCGTTCGAAATTGTCGTGCCGCTTAACTTAACTAATCGATCAAGATCTTACAGCTTCCCTTAGCGACGATGCAGCGAGCGGCAGCGGATCTCGTGGCAATGAAATTCGAGACAATGAGGAGGAAGGTGTTGCTTACAGCTGGTCTCTGTTCCATGTTGTGTTTATAACGGCCACACTGTACGTGATGATGACGCTTACCAACTGGTATCAGTAAGTATTCGTTAAGCTGATGTTTGTAAATGCTTATTTGCAACTATTAACGCACTTTGTTCTTCCTTAGGCCAAATTCTTCACTGGATACACTGAATGCAAATGCTGCTTCCATGTGGGTAAAGATGGTTTCCAGCTGGATGTGCGTTGCACTGTACGGATGGACGATGGTCGCCCCGATGGTACTTACCGATCGTGAATTCAACTAAAATAATCAATTCCCTACGCTCCTTCCAAATTTGATTACTCAGCAAAACTACCCTTTTTTAGTAGAAAATAAGACAGTTTTAGTTCTTTTTTTTGTTTTGCATGGATTACATAAATGTGATATGAATAACCTTTGGGGACGACCGATGATAAATAGGAATAGGAAAGCATTAGGCACGGTGCGTAAAGAATGTGCAGAACAAAACGTCATCGGCAAATCTTTCAACTAACATTAATTCTATATTTGTTTTTGCAACAATTTGGTTTAAACGTTTCACATTCATTCACATACATCGCGTATGTACCGAAGCGTTTGTGTGTGTGTTTGCGTAGTGTATGATACATTCATCAAAACGATGCTACAACCCGAAACAACCAGCTATGAAGCTACATGGGTGTGAACTTTAACCATCAATAAACTAGTGACTCGTTGGAAAATCAAAAAGCGCCTTGTCTTATCCGCATGCTGCTGTCTACTTTTGTCTTCCAGCTGCCAGCTCGATCCGTTCGACCGTTTTCTCACGGCCGAGTATTTCCATCATTTCCGGCACGGACGGACCTTCATGTAGTCCGCTCAAACCCGAACGTAACGCTTTCATGAGCTTATCAAATGCAAGATGGTTCCGTTCAGCAAAAGCTTTTATAAATCGGCTCAGTTCCGATTTGTTAAACTCCGGTACTTCCGCTTCGGTGGCCAAATTCTTGGCCAGTACGGCCAAAACATCTGCAAGAAACGTGAACTCTCTCAGCACAATGAAGAAGGATGACTGGATCAACTTACCTGAATCGACGATTTTATCCTTAGTAGGTTTGGGCAACACCCACAGAAAGGAAAGTTTGCTTTTTACGAGGTCTTGCAACGAATCTATCCGAGGCAGTGACCAATTCAGCACATCCCGCACATGTTCCGGACTAAGTTGGAGATTTTTCACATCTTTTGCGAACTCCTTGCGTACCATTTCCGTCACCTCTCGGACGATCTGATCAGCTGCCTCACTATCGTTTTCCAGCTTGTACCTAATTTCGGCCCGATTGAAATGCTTCAACAGTTCCGGATTCAGACGACTAGAGTTGGCGTTAATTTTCTTCAGATCAAACTGTCGTATTAGATCGGTCAACTGTGGAGCCTCGATATCGAGCAGTTCCCTCCCGAATCCACCCCCGCTCTGGGTTATGTAGTTTAGTAGGGCCTGTGGAAAGACACCATTGTTCCGGTAATGTTCCAGCTGTACGTCACCTTGCCGTTTGCTGAGCTTCGATCCGTTCGGGTTCATGATCAGTGGCAGATGAGCGTACTGTGGCGGTCGCCAACCGAACGCATGAAACAGCTGTATGTGTTTCGGTGTCGATATCTGCCATTCGACGCCCCGCAGAACGTGCGTAATCTTCATGTAGTGATCATCGACCACGTTCGCAAAGTGGTACGTCGGATAACCGTCCGATTTGATGATCACTGGGTCCCCTTCCTGTTGTGCTATGAAATATACGATCTTACCGTATATTAGATCGTTAAATTCGTCCCCCTTGGAGTGTAGTCGGAAGCGAATGCAGAACTTATCATTCTTAGCTAACCGTTCCGCAATCTGGCCCGGCGTCAAATGGCGGCACTTGTTATCGTACTTCGGCACCTGACGTAACCGGAGTGCCTCCTTGCGCAGCAGCTCCAATCGGCGCTCGGTACAGAAGCAATAGTACGCCCTTCCATCTTCCATGATCTTTTTCACCTCTCGCTTGTAGATTTCATACCGTTGGCTTTGCGTGTACGGTCCGTGAGGTCCTCCCTTGTACGGGTCTTCGTCCGGCTCGATTCCGGCCCATTTCAAATCTGTATACAGCTTCTCCACAGCACCCTCTACGAACCGTTCCTGGTCGGTGTCTTCGATGCGCAATACGAACTTTCCACCGTGTGCTTTCGCGTACAGATAATTGTACAATGCTGTGCGTAATCCTCCCAGGTGCATATACCCTGCAAGCAGATATATTTTTAAAAAAATCCACCTTTCCACGCATGTTGCACCAAACTTCTTACCTGTTGGACTAGGTGCGAAACGCACTCGCACTTGCTGCTCATTGCAGTCCTTTCCATCGTCCGAAGGTTTCGATGCCGAACCTCCACTGACCGGTTTATCACAATAAAATCGAATACATCCTACCGACGATGTCCTAAGGGCCGAAAACAATCCTACTGGAAGACTCGCTCTCCTCCAGGAACCACAAATTACGTTCATATCGATACTACACAATCATACCGTTGACGGGTTCGCGGGATGGTGAAATAACTTGTTTTGGTTTGCAGGTATCCTGTCTGACAATTCGAGAAACAAACAACCATCCAAGGATGCTAATGAAAAGGTGGTACCAATGCAATATTGGACTACATTTGAATGTGTCAATTGTTCATCATTTAGCTCGTGGTAATTGACGATTGATTATTATTTGCTGTGGAGATTTTCTTTTGATCATTTCATGATTTCTGATGGTTGTTGTCCAAAACACAAGTTTTGTATTTTGCCGGAATTGCTCAAATTTTATTTTTCTTTCGTTCCATTTCTCTACTCGTTGGTAAAATAAACATGACGAGAATTGTCTGAGAAATGACCCTGTCGGCATACCACCGTATTGCCAAACGCTGCCAAAACGAATGTCAAAATGTAAAACCCGAGAAAACGCCGCTTTTGACTTGTATTTATTTGTTCGCAGCATATTTGCAGTAAAAGTAAATAGGCGGCTCTCCGATAATTTAGTTATTTATTCACAAAATAGCATCCTAAAACGTCGAACGTGCACTCCTTCTGCTGAAACGCATCAAACGCGCCGCTCACAATGAAGGTTGCGCTAATGGTGGCCGAGAAGCCATCGCTAGCTGCATCGCTAGCGAGCATTCTAAGCAACGGGAAGTGTTCGGTGCGAAAAGGTACTACTTCTGCCGCTAGGCGGTGCCCACCCAGTGCATGGTAGAACATTGGTAAGATCCGCTAATTGTCTTGCTTCATCCGTAGGTTCTAATAGTGCCTGCTCGGTACATGAGTGGGTCGGTCAGTTCCGTGGTGAAACCATCCGCTTCAAAATGACGTCCGTGTGTGGCCACATCATGGGTTTGGAGTTTGTCGGCAAATACAACTCATGGGACCGTGTCGATCCGGCTGAACTGTTCGCCTGTCCGACGGAAAAGAAGGAATCCACACCCAACCTACGCATGCCATACTTTCTGTCCCAGGAAGCACGCGGTTGCGACTACCTCATTCTGTGGCTCGATTGCGACAAGGAGGGTGAAAACATATGCTACGAAGTGATGGCAGCCGTATCCGACTCGATACACAATGTCCATTCCAACCGGGTGACGTATCGCGCCAAGTTTTCCGCCATTACCGATAAGGACATCAAGTACGCAATGGATAACTTGATCCATCCGAACGAGAATGAAGCGAAATCGGTCGACGCACGGCAGGAGCTCGATCTGCGCATCGGTTGTGCGTTTACCCGTTTTCAGACCAAGTTCTTCCAGGGCAAGTATGCGGATCTGGACGCATCGCTCATATCGTACGGGCCGTGCCAAACGCCAACGCTGGGGTTTTGCGTACAGCGGCACGACGAAATACAAACGTTCAAGCCGGAAGCATTCTGGTACGTGCAGGTTTCCGTTGGCGAAAGTCCAGAAATCAAGCTGGAATGGCACCGTGTCCGGGTGTTCGAGAAAGAGATAGCATGCATATATTTGAACAAGGTGAAGGATCACAAGGAGGCAACGTAAGTAGAAAAGGCATCTGTACACTGTTGAAAAGAGGGCGTTCGAATGTTTTCCCTTCTTTTTACATCCACAGCGTTGAAGCAGTAAGTTCGAAGGAACAGGTACGCGGACGTCCTCAAGCACTAAACACCGTCGAACTGATGCGTGCAGCCAGTGCAGGTCTGGGCATTGGCCCACAAACGGCGATGCAAATTGCCGAAAAGTATGTTCATCCAAATGAGAAGTCAACCATTGCCCAACAAAACACAATTAACTTTCTACTATTTCTCCTGCTGCAGATTGTACACCAGAGGATATATCAGTTATCCTCGAACAGAAACCACTCAGTATCCTACAAACTTTGACCTAAAGTATGGCTTTATCCACTTTTATTATGCGCATAGATCGCCTTTTACAATTTCGTTGCATCCCTTTTCAGTGGAGTCGTGCGACTGTTGCAACCTTCATCGGAGTTTGGTGAGGAAGCGAAAGCGATCGCCCGCGATATGACCCATCCACGCAAGGGTAACGATGCCGGCGACCATCCCCCCATAACGCCAATGAAGCTGGCCTACCGCAATGAGCTGGAAGGTGATAGCTGGCGGGTGTACGATTACATCTGTCGTCATTTTCTCGGTACCATCTCGCGCGATCTCAAGTATCGCACACACACTACCAAGTTCCGGATCGGTGGGGAACTGTTTACAGCCTCGACAAGCGCACTGATCGATCCTGGCTTTACCAAGGTAATGACATGGCAAGCATTTGGGAAAAACGAGCTGGTACACCAGTTTGCGGTAAACGATAAGGTGAAGATAAGCGACGTACGGTTAGTAGAAAGCCAAACCGGTCCGCCAGACTATCTGACCGAGTCGGAGTTGATTACGCTGATGGAAAAGCATGGTATCGGGACGGATGCTTCGATTCCGGTGCATATAAATAACATCTGCCAGCGTAATTATGTGGCAATTGGAAGCGGTCGTACCCTAACACCGACCAACCTTGGGATTGTGCTTGTGCACGGATACCAAAAGGTGAGTTACATGTAGGGTTCTTCACACGGTGGTAATCTGATATCAATATAAAATCTCTGTGTTATTAGATCGATCCGGAGCTGGTTCTTCCAACGATGCGATCCGCCGTTGAACAGCAGCTGAATCTCATCGCCCATGGTTCTGCCGACTTTCGTTCAGTATTGAAGCATGCCGTCGAAATCTTTCGCCTCAAATTTTTATACTTTGTGCAAAACATCAGCAACATGGACATACTGTTTGAATCCACCTTTTCCTCACTCAGTTCATCGGGTAAATCGTTATCGCGGTGTGGCAAATGTCGACGATACATGAAGTACATCCAATCCAAACCCGCTCGACTTCACTGTCCAACGTGCGATGAAACGTACACGCTCCCAGTGAAGGGTTCGATTCGTGTGTACCGCGAGCTTAAATGTCCGCTCGATGATTTCGAGCTCGTCGCCTGGACGAACGGCGCGATGGGTAAAGCGTTCCCGCTCTGCCCTTACTGCTACAATCATCCACCGTTCAGGGATATGGTAAAGAACTCGGGTTGCAACAACTGTCCGCATCCAACGTGCGCCCATTCCCTCTCGCTGCTGGGCGTTTCGAGCTGCATGGAATGTGAACGGGGCGTACTGGTGTTGGATTGTACGATGACCCCGAAAACGTGGCGCTTGGTGTGCAACGGTCTGTGCGATGTCATCGTCAATTGCTTCGCGGATGCGGTTAAAGTGACTGTAGAAGGTAAGCCCTACGGCTAGGGGGGTGTTAACAGTGAAATGTAAAATATATGCGTCTTTATTCCAGCCGAATCTTGCGAAGAATGTGGCGCCCAGCTGGTGACGGCCGTATACAAACAGGAAAAGTCTCCGTTCAAGGACGAGGTAACGGAGAAGAAGGGATGCATTTTTTGTTTTGCCGACTTTATGCCACTGGTAAGGGAAGGAATCGTAGAACCGCTAGATATTTGCTGACTTTTAATAACATTTCTTTTCGTAATTCAAGGTTGAGAAACATAAGGCGGTGGAGATGCGTCGAAATCATGCCGGTGGCCGTGGTGGTCGGGGTCGAGGTTTTCGCGGCAGAGGTGGCAAGGGTGGCCGCGGACGTAACAAAGCACCGAAGGATAAGATGACACAGCTGGCTAACTATTTTGTGTAGCTTCTTTCGTAGCCTAACCATTGCCATTGAGCCGTATTCGAATACTGAAACTCCTCCGAATTGAACAACAATCAGTCGTCTGCAAAGAAATTGCAACTTTCAACTACAAAAAAACCTCGATCCTTCCGAGGAGGTTTGATCACACTGATCGGTGTGAAGCGTGTGTTTTGATTTGAAAAATCATCTATCTTTTGCAAAGCCTAGTACTGCACCAAGACAATTGAGGTGTGGTCATTAGTTCTCGATTGGAAAAACACACACATACACACATTCAATCTTATTCCGAAAAGAAATAATAAAATCTCTACAGAAAATGTTAACATTATTCGAACGTAAAAAGATTCCTTGCTGTATTTCGTTGAAATCGTTGCACGAAGGAATAGTTTTGCGATTTTGTTTTATTTTACATTTGCATAGTGCGCGGTCCTTAACTATATTGCTTTTGACAAAGCACTCTGACGATATATTATGACTATGCTTGTAATGTGTAATACTTTCTAATACCACAGTGAAATCTTCAACGCAAAAGTAACGTTCAATTAGATCTTAAGCAACGCGTCGAATGCTTGTCGTTTAAAACAGCTGCAGATGTCATTAGTATTCGATTGGCGTACCATTCCCACCGCTGGACAACCAAAGTTGATCGACCAACCGTGTGAGCGGATGATTGCAGGAGAGTCGCAACAGAGAGGCAGTAAAGAAGTACGTCAGCCCGAGTTCATCATCCAGCTGATGGCGAACCAGTGCTTCCGTTTCGCGACGATTCAAGTACAACCGCTCGCCATCGTAGACAACGTGTTGCTTTGACGTCGTTCCACGCACGATGTCCATCGAGACAAGAATTGGATTGGAAGTGTCACACGTAACGTTTTGGCCCGGATCGTTGGCCACCGGAGTGCAGAGAATAAATCCTTCCATCGGTAAGACCCGTTCGATCGCTTTCAGTAGCAGCCGGGTATTTACGAACACGGTTTCGTTGATGAATAACACGTACCGTGCGTTGCTTGCAACGATTCCACGATGCTGCAAACTTCTCAACCAACTCGTAAAATCATCCTCGTCAGTATGTCGAGATTGGGAGTTTGCACCATGCAGCAGAAATCGATGTATCACACGATGATCCTGCCGGGCCCAGGTCCGTCGGATAGTTCGTCGCAGCGCGTAGCTTCCTTTCGACGATCGTATGATCATCGCCAGCAGTGGCCCATGGTTCGAACCTGCCGAACCGGAAGACAAATCCGACGCGGTCCGCAGTGTAGCTATCTTTTGCAACAGTTCACTATTTTCTCGGTTGACACCATCTTCCAACCGGTGCATTAACTGCACCGAAGCTACCAGCAGGACCGAGACCGACGTGATCACAACCACCACACAGAACAGAGTAAACTTTTCAAACCAACCCATCAGCGACAGTGAAGCAGCATTGCTACGTGCGATCAGTACGAGCGATCTGTATCGACAACGCTAACGTTCCACGTTCGAATTGTAACTAAACGTTCACACGCTCACCTTCCGTGTTTGTGGATCCACGAGTGTTAGTGGCATAGCAATGCGACCGTCAATAAAGATACGCGCAAAGCAAAAAAAAATAAATATCATCAGCGCTTATCGCACCAAACAATGCCAATCTTCACCAATTATCCACCGATTCGTCGTCGGACACTTGTGATTAGTGATCATGTCTAGTGAATGCCGGCTCCAGCGATAGTGCACGGGGCTTTTCCCAGTTGGCATCTTTCTCTGCTTACACATCATCATCAAATGCATCATTAGTAGCTGTGTGTGCTGCTATGGCAACTATGCGCTTTGCACATGATCGCATTAGAACAGGCAAAGGTGTAATCTCCGATTGCAATCTCCCATACCTTGTACAGGCTTATCGATTTATGTGCAATATAAAAACAGATTTCGACTTTTCGAGGGGTGGCATACAGAGAGGTGAACGCACCTTGGAAGTCATCCAAAATTCCACCTATCCTAAGTCACAGCACCGACAATAATGATACACTAGGGTGCTGGCTGCCTGCTACCGGTACTTCTACGGGACCTTCTCCACTCAAAGCTTTTGTCGCAGCTGGAACTCGTATGTGTGGAAGGACATTGAAGAAGAATGGCACCGGACAATCCAGCTCGTAACGTCCTTTTAGGTCGTCCACATGGAGACTTGCTAGGCATAAACGGTATAATTAAGCAGCTCACGACAACAGTGGACCGTGAGCAGTTTAAAGAACTCCTTCATCAATAGACAAATTTACCTTAAATTTTGTTTTTATTAGAGAAAACAACACAAACGCATTAAAATCACGTGTTGCGTTCCTTCTTTGAAATTAAATCCAATTTAGCGCCGTGTCAGAAATGTCGACATGATTCTCACCAGTGAGAGAATCGTTCTCACCAGTGAGCACAAATAACACACATAATAGTATTAGATTAGCGTATTAGATATTTGGTCATTGTAGTTGATTAGTGCCGAAACTTGGTAAGTTATCACGAATGAAATGTATCGTAAAGATATACGACACGTCCTGTTTGCGTTCAGCTCCCACCTGGACTGTGATGCTCATATGCAACATATCATTTTAACATGAGTACTCCAAATTACACTTAACAGTTCTTAACAATCTTGCGTCAGTTATACTCCTTGCTGCTTACTATGTATTCCTGCTTTTCGTGGGCACCACACATAATTTCGTCGAAAGTCGACATCTTTCACTATCAGATAACTTAGATTACCGAAATTCGAAATTCTAACTTTTTCCACAGATAAAGTCTATTTGAGCCATGCCCTTCCAGTAACAGGAACAGACATGTTTAGATTTCATTCGGTGCCAGTCTTTCAGTGCCAACGCCAGTCTTTATTCGACAGGACCGGTACAAAATTACATACGGACCGATACGGCCAATATCTCTTGATGTTGTGCTCAGCTTGTGTAATGGATTATTGAAACACAGACAATCTCAAAAAAAAATTACCCTACTAAAAATCTTCTCGTCTCGCAAAAATTCCAAACATGGACGGCAATCGTAAACCTGAAATATCCGGTGAAGTATAATGATCAAGATGATGATGGAAGCCAGTTCTATTGGCTGATGTTATTTGAGCTGACGATTGTTGCCTGTGATTTACCGAGCTTTTCATTCAAAAGAAGCTTCCTATTTGCATTTGATGGGGTTTTAGCCATTGGGACTTGACTCCACAAAATTGCATTTCCTGCATTTCTGCATTTCCAGAATTCAGGTTACTTGGATTGATAAAATATTCTCTATTTAAACAGAGAAGTAAGCAACATAGCTCAACAACAACAGCAACTGCTCATGAAACACTCTCACATTTCTGTTAGTAAAAAATATGAAAAATTTGCTGCGAATCAAGCAGTAAAACAGCTTCATTAATAACTTTATAAGTTGCTGTAAAACATGGTATTATTCTATGCTGCTATATTCGTGGATTCAACGACCATTTTTGGACCATGAGTCCTGCGTCTCCTTGGCACTTGAAAGCGTTCCTTCCTCTCATTTTTTTGTAATTTATTTTATAATCATTAATTTGAAAAGTACATATTTTTCCTATCATTTTCATGACCGTCGCCCACTGTGTGGTTGTGGCCCATATTGAGACCAATAGCAGAATTGTTGTTTGTATTGAGAGGGGGTGTGAAAGGAAGGTGGCAGACACGAAGAAGGGACCTGCGGGTGTCTGACTCTCATTCTCTCGAGATTCGCTCTCTCGCACAACGGTTGCGCACGTGCACGAAAGAGATGAAATGACATCTTATCGAGAGCCGTTCAGCTTGTGTGTGCTGCCGGTGAGAAATGCATTGAAACTGGGAGTTGCAGTGTAAAAATTACTCCCTGGGTCTGCTCTCTCTCTGGGCCGACCATTTCATTCATTCAAACACCAACCGCGCGCGGACGTTGACGTGATCGTCGCTTCTTTCTCTGAATGCCGGCGCGGCATTTCTGTCGTCCCACACACATACACAAGCGCAGGTGTGAAGCGTGGGTGCGTTCTGTTTTATGTGCTGTACGGTAAGGTTTTCTTTTTTCCGACTTGGTGCGTACGGGCGTGCGTGCGTGTGTGAGTGGGCTGGCGTGTAAATTTCCTCGCGGCATACCCTTCGACGATCGGTGCGGGGGTTACGTCCACCCGTACCTGTTGTGTTTGTTTGTCTCCTATCCTTCTGCTGCAGTGCGTTACCTGTGTGTGAGATTTAAACAGGGGCGCAACCGAGGGCAAATGGTGTTTGGCACATCCGTGTTCTATAGGAGTGCATTTTCCACAAAAAAAAACCTGCCCGTCCCCGTGGCTGTGTTGACCCCCTGTGTAGTGTGTTGCTGGTGCGATAAATTGCCAAAATAAACCCCCACCCAGCGCCTACCGCGATATGGGTGTGTGTTGTGCTGTGTGATCGAGCGCATGCAATAGAGCGGAAGCGTTTATCACCACGTTCTTTCTTGGTGTGTGGTGGCTGAAGATCGTGTATTTCCCCCCTCCCCAAGCCCCCCGACCGGCCCGCTTTCCGCTCCTCGACCTGCAGCATAAACCTGTTTCGATGATTTCGATAAACATTCAAAAGGTGAGTGAAATAATTTAATTTGCCTACACTTTTCCTTCGTGACCCACGGGACCAACACTCCGGGGGTTGTGTTGCATGCACACCAATTTAAATCAACGCTAGAAACTTTGTTGTTTTTTGCGACCCTTCCACATTGCTTCTATGCGTGTTTGGGCTAGTTGTTTTCGTTGCATCTCCCATTCCGGTTTTTTTTACAAACAAACAAAAAACCAACGACGCAACATCAACTTCCACCTTTCTGGTTTTGCGGGACAAGCAGCAGCCATCCAACCAACAACATCAACAACAACACAAAAAACACCACCCAAAACGGCGTTGAACGAAACGCAAGGGAAAAAAACAACAACCAACAAAGCAATCTCTCCTGCGCCGTCGTTTTGCTTAGGAAGGAGGCTGACCATAATAGAAGGAGAAACCAAAATCTTGGGTCTTTGGCAGCAGCAGCAGCAGCAGCAGCAAACCTACCCAACAGCAACAACAACAACAACAAAAAACCAGACGAAGAGAACGAAATCCAGGTGAAGAAGAAAGCGCAAAACATCGGAAAACCTGTTTGGCTCCGCCGCGCCTATTGCATGTGTGTGCGTGCGTACGCGTGTGTGTGTGTGAGAGTGTTGTGTCGAAGAACAGAAGCCCCCCCCGTGTATGGGCTCCCCGTCCAAACCACACGCGACGTGCTGGAACATGTTCTCGCGTCCGCGTTTGGTTCGGCTTGCACGTTTCACATTGTGTTTCCCTTTTTTTATGTACAAAAAATATAAAATCATTATGCTGTGCCTGCTTGGATCAAACAGATCAAATCTGATCGATCAATTTCTGGGCATAGCTTGATGTGCTGCCCAATGCTCAATGGCTAAATTGCGCTCGGGAATTATGTTGCTGTTGTATAGAGAATCATTTTTAAATCATGTGTCGATTCTGCGGTTAAATGTATAACTTCTATAGCGATCAACTCATTTTCGGATAACTTCCATACACGCAATGGATTGTGAGCATTGGCATTGTGGAGACTTCACATCTTCGATCATGTTTAAATTCAAAGGTTCATCGTTGTTCGTTTTGTTGACTTATACGAACCTTTTAGCGCCATCTCTTTTGTCCACTTTGATCATCTTGATCAAGTGTTCGCACAGTGCTGGAAAAGTTATTGTTTTGCTGACAACAAAAGTATATCTACAACACTGGAACTACTGGATTTAGATTGCTTAATACCTCTTGGAGTTCCTTGTGTTTGGTACACGGTTTGAGAAGTATATAAAATCGACTAATGCGACTACACTCGATCATCTTGATCGATTTGATCTCCTATTACCCCAATTTTGGAAAAGTTAACTAAGTTTGTTTCACACTTTCAGCGAGTTACCAGATAAAAGCGTACGACAAGTACTTGTAAATTGTGTGAAGAGTTTAACATGAAGATTTGAAGCCAAACGGTGCTTAACCCTCCTTGGAATTCTGGATACCGACAAACTGAGCAAACTGACATTAGAATGTCCCATTGAGCGAACTTCACAAACTTCACCTCTTCGATAATGAATAATCTCAAAGGTTAAAGACTGTAAGAGTCTTTTAGTGCCATTCATCTCTTCAACTCACTAGATCACCTCGATCGTAGCACATCACATTTTTAGAATCTTCAATTGGAAATCTTGGAAACGGTTCACAATCATCATTAACACCCGTCGGGAAGACTCTCGAAAAGCACCAAAGCGCATTAGAATTAGAACCTTTTTTTCACTTTCAACGTTTGTACCTCTTGTACCTCGTTCCACCGGTTAGAGAGGAGTCGTACGATTGCGTTTGCGTATGCATTTTCTCCGGTTCGAATTTCCTCCCGGTTGTGTACCACGAACGACGGATGCATTCAAGACCAACACGGCGCTCCAACGACACGGTCGTGTCGTTGTCATCACCATCATCATCATCGTCGTCGTCGTCGTGACGTTGGCCACCCTGTTTGACTCAACCGGTTTTCTGTGCCCATTTGTTTGGTAGGGGTTGATGGGGACATCTTGAGGGAATGGTGGCGAATGGTGGCGACGACAGCAGCGAACATAACACAAACAACACACATAATAAAAATAAAATTAAAAAAAAACTACATAACAATGGACGTGAACGTGGCCACGCGCGTGTATGTGTGTGACGGGGTGAAAAAAGTGCAACTTTAGCACATCATCGATCCACGCACCACGGCGCGCACGAGTTTTGTGAAGTCAATCTCGGACCGCAGTGTGCCGTTGTGCGTGGAATCGCGCCACCAGCGGGTAGAAAGTCTTCGAACCACGGGCAGGAACGGTGGTCGAAGTCGAAGCCATTCCGCACCCGGTGTGGCTCTCTGCTGGCGGTCACAAAGTTATCACGCCAGCCGCCACACGTACACAGATGCAATGGCCGGATGGCAAAACGTGATCGGTGTCATCCTGCCCGTTCAGTAGCAGCCGCCAGCGATCGGCCCCGTTTGGGCCATCGGGCGGCGACAGTGTGTGCGTGCACCCGTAAGTGCTGGAAGTGGGCTGGATGGACGCAAGAAATCATACAAATTCACTACCAGTGTGAAAGTATAGGTTTTTACGCTATATTTACACACCCTATCTCGGGAAGGGTGGTTTGATAATAGCTGGACATCGTTTTTTTTTGTTCACATCGTGTCTATCTTTGAAACATATCGCGTTCGAATCATTTTGTTGCATAAGTTTTTGCATTATTTTGATCCTGTTTTATAAGAAAACATTGCTTAGTTTTGTTACTAAAATAAACCCAACGGAGATAATCAATCTATCAAACTTCATTAGCACAAGATGCACTACAAGCTGCAGTCTTTGCATTAACGCCATCGTACCCCGATGCAATCTAGCAGCCGCTGCGTCTTAACGGTTCATTCTCGCTCCGCTGCTCTGCGCCCCTTATGGGTGCGCATATCGCGAAACCCTTCAACATGCTACGCGGAATCGAAACCGCGTCGATTGGTTTGAATGAATCCAACGGGCTCCAATCCTTCGGGGAACCGATGCACTTCTCTCACCTGGCTACGTCTCTGCAGCGTCTTAAAAGCTTTCCCCTTATCGGGACGCGCTGGACGTTATCAAAACCTTCGGCGACAGCTGTCCAAATGTGTAATGGTCGTGTTTGCAAGCAGAACACGCAAAACCCTACCGGATTATCGGAACCGTGCTCGATCGATCGCGGGCGGAAGGTGGTGTGACAGAATGCCCTCGGTCCTGATGCTCGCACCATGTAAACCTGTTTCTGCTGTCAATAATTACACATGAACGCATAAAACATGATGACGGTTGATGGGCCGCTCTCAATTGGCCGGTGTGTGTCTCTTCATTTTCTCCGGTCCGGGTTGTTTTTGCTGGAAGTCGATGTACTTCGTGTTGCACTCTTTTTGTGTACCGTTTTACATTGCAAACCGGCTGGCTCGTGGATTGGGTTCGTTTGATGTGACCGTGGTGGAAAGATGAGCCTGTGAAACGCGTCGAGCGTCGAGCGCAAACTTTATTCCAACGCCAAGCCAATGAGCCAACGCATGCAGGGGCGGGCGTGGCGTTGAGGAACTTCATCATCTTGACGACTCCGTTTGAGCACTTGACGGATTGATGACTTCTGGTTCGAAGCGGCTCCTAAGCGGAATGCTTTCTCTAAAAGGTGTGAAGCACTCTTTTGCTCACTTCACGAAAATCTACCGAAAAACCTACCGTCTGTAACAAAACTGTATCATATGCGTTCGTGTGGCGTGGCCAGTACAACACAGCGCCGGGTTTGAGGATGATGTAGCATTCTCGTAACTCTCGCACTTACCGTGGACGCAGTAGCACATGCATGCTACCATCAATCCTGCACCAATGGGCATCAGTATGGCGTGTTATGGTCAAGCCTGTTCTGGTCTTGTGTAGCTCTCGTGTGTTTACCCCTTTTTCTAGTGGGGAAGCATATTTTATGGTCTGCTTTGTTTTAAAAACGCCTTATCCACGCTACGAACCGATGCCAGTGTTCAAGCACACCTCGATCGTTCATTGTTCCCGGCGCTGTACTGGGTAGAACTTCCAGTGCGAGATTGAATTTCGAATTTTACTCGAGCTAAAGCGCACTCAGCGATGAACGAGCATCATTTAAAACGGCAAAGAAGAACCGTGGAACCGTTTTGGACATAGAGGAACATCTCAAAGGTACTCTTTTGGAAGAAAAACCTTAGTTTAGAAGGTTTTGAAGTAAGATCACTACTCGTAAATTCATTAGCTTCGAAGATTAAGAAGTGACCCTGGTTAAGAAGCCTGACTAGATTTTTATAGTTCACTTTACCCTGTCACACGATCGTGAAAAGTCCGAATACGATCGTGGTCATCCTTCCTCATCCGATCTGCAAAACGATCCTTGGGGATATTCTTCGTTTTTGATCGACTTTTAGAGACTTTGCATCTTTCGGCAGCATTCGCCTCTTATCCTTTGGAATAGCTCCACTAGCTTACGATAAGAGGTAAAGCAACATATACCAACTATAAAATACAACTTGTTTACCACACATAATACCCTTCAATTATTGATGCAATACGCGTTCGATCCGCAAACCAACCAACAGCGGCAGGGAAGATGTTACAATTTATGCAAGGCACAAAACCGTTCCGCGCCGGGAACTGTTTGTTAACCGGTTTCCCGCCTGCCTGCGTCAGATATGATGTATTCCATTATGATCGATAACCAGTTTGGTGATTTTGCGAGCATTGCCATTGGTGGTCGCTAATGAAGCATATCCGCCTGATCCAGTTTTGCCCGCCATGCCACAGGTTGCAGTCGAGGATGCAAACAAAGCGAGACTGTTTCTTTTTTCTTCTCTTGTACAGTTTTGTGTGTTTTTGCTTCTTCATTTACGCGATGTTCTGAACCAGAACGAATTTTTGTTTTGCTCTTGTTGCAATGTGTATGTTTTGCGTGGTGGAGTTTGTTGTTCATATTTTTATGTATTTTTAAAGTACTGCCGACAGATTGTTGTTAAAATAAATCTTAGAACTCCTTTCGATTGGCACAAAAATCTTAGCGAATTGCCCTCGATATTGTGTTTTCATGTTTCATCCACTTCCCTTGTGAGTTGTGAATGATTTTAAATGAGCGGAGATAGGGTTTCAATTGACCATGATTGGTTTTAACTGACTCGCAATCGTATTTACTGCCACTTGTTTGTTTGGCCTCCTTTCTTAGTTAAAATCATGCTATAATTCATGCTATCAGTGTTAGCAAGCTTTATATTCATACACTTTAATGCATCGACGCCCTATTGAAAGACCGTCAGCTGTGCAGAACTTTAGCAAAGCTCACCCAAAACAAAGATGTTAGAATTTTCGTGGCCTTGGTGATCATTTATCTGGTTTGACCTCAAATCTATCCCCCGTTTGAACTTTATTTTCTATAGTTCTATTCCACCATTGGAATGGTAGGATATCCTTACTAAAAACGTTATCATTAACCCTTTATCCTTTTCTATCAGACCCTTCAGAATATCAGAATAAGAATCCTGCTATATCTTCAATATATGAGGTTCTTCTTCTTCATCGGCACGAAAACCTCAACATGTCTGGGTCTGGATGATTGGTCCAGATGTGGTATTTCACAGTCGCTTCATGTCATGTGAAGATCGCGATCGCTCAATATTTGAAGCACCTTAGAATGTTCATCATTAGCTGTTTTTTTTTAGAAAAACAAATCGCTAAATTCATTCAAGTTTTATTAAAATTGAATTATTTACCATAATCTTACTTTATTGTATTCAAGATGATTCCACTAACACTTTTGTTTTCTTTCTTTCTTTTCAGTTCACAATTGCTTCGTAAAATGAGGAATGGACGAAAATATGGAGTAACTAAAGATGATTAAATTTCTCATGATTGCATAGACGAAGCAATCCCTAAAATTATATGAAAAATGTTTTCTTTCGTTACTGTCTACAATTCCCTTAAATATAAAAATAAATACGATTGAAATATTTTCCAAGCTAATGTAGGAAATTCCGTCTTCCACGATCTTTGTAAATCGTCTATAAATTTATGCTCATATACTAGTGACAAAAAGTGTGTGTTTGGAAAATAATATAGAGTGTTAAGTGAACATATCGCTTTAACTGTTTTAAATTCAATTTTGTCCTTAAAATTACGTTTATTTACAATTATATTTAACCGTACTTATGGAAGTATAATAACAAGTTTATTTTTTCCGCGTACAGTTCAAATAAAGTTACCAATTAAGTGCAGTTTGCATGCAGTTCGCACGACTGGCGACCATTAAATCAAACCCCAGTTGGCAGTCGTGTGTGCCAGTGGCAAGTGTTAGTGTGGTCGGCTGATGTGCATAGTGTGACATTTGCGAGTGGCAGCAAAACAAGCGGCAAACGCATCGATCGGTCGAAGCGCACCTTCCAGGGGGTTTTTCCGAAAACAAAACTTCGGTACCCCACCCGCCATGGGGTTTTCGTCCGCACTGCAGGGTCGGGCGGCGCACGATGCGCTGCTCAACCGGCAGGAGGCCGAACTGAAGCTGCTCGAAACGATGAAGCGCTGCCTGATGCAGAAGGCCAAATGCGATCGCGAGTATGCCGCGTCGCTGGCAACGGTCACCCAGCAAGGCCTCAAAATCGATCGTACGGATGATCTGCAAGGTAAGTGTGATAACGGGGAATGATAAGATTGACAGGGAGATTGAGTAATATACTGGGCGCCTCCATATTTTCAGATTTATTTTGTTTAATTAATCAATTGGCTCTTTCTTATGCTTATATCTCGGTAGCAACATTCAAATGATGATGCTCCACATAAACAGTTAAATCTCACCATAAAAGGAAAAGGATGTGATCATTATTCATTCGCATCGCCGTTGATCAATCAGACATTAAATTCTCCCGGAAATGGGTGCTTAACACTCGCCATCGCTCGCCATTCAATCTTCCCCGTTTCGATCTTTTGTTTCACCAGCCTTACCGCAAGCATCGCACAAGTTCCCACGTCCCAAACTGACAACACGGTCGCGCAGCTTTTACTAATACGCCACACGCTTTCCTTCCTGTCGGTGATGATGGTGATGCTTTATTTACTTCGCACGCTTACGCGATCGCTCCTTCGATTTCGCTCGACAAACCCAGCCGGCCGAGCGTCTTTTCGGTTTTATTTCGCACTGTAGCGGTGTGTTTTTATAGCGACGCTTCCATCACGCACCATTGCGTGGAATTCATTTTAAAACTATCATCGACACTCGCACCAGCGAAATGTGTTTCCGATGCGTGCCGCCAATGCTGGGGCGTCTTTGTTGGCGCTGTGCCTTTTTTCTGCTGTGGAAGATGAAACCAAGCGGGATGTTGTGCTGGGAAAGCGAGAGCAGGAACCGTTTGTTTTGGGGTGGAAAACTTTCGATCGTTCCACATCGTTTTTTTTGTGCGCACAACGGATTTGAGTGTGTAACAGATTCGTCGGGTTAGAACGTTTGCTTGCCTAGTGTTGCGTTTTGTTTGCGCTTCGAACGAGACGCAACTTTGCGAAGTGTTTCTTTCTCGTGGTTTTACCGTCTATTTAATCTTTCGTTTTTTGTTTTTTTGTTATCTCCCTCCCCGCATTATTCCTTTCCCTTTTCGTGTGTTTAATACGTACAGCTTCATCCACGCACACATCAGTTATCTCTCGACGAAATTCCATGCCATTGCTTTGGGTCTTTTGGGTCCCGAGGCTATCCGCGCCGATGATCATGTTATTTTTGGGTGTATTTTGTATTGGTGTACGTGCGCGTGTGTGCACGCGTAATTATAGAAATTTGCGGAAATCGAAATTACAACAGCTCCCTATAATGGGTGGAGTTCGTTACTCGGCGGGGTAGGGTGGGAGTTGGTGTGGCTTTTCCTGTTTTATGTTTGTTTCCAATTTATTGCACAGTATTTACTGCGTTGACTTGTTTGTTTGTTCGAAAATACGTTTGAAGATGATGTTGTTTTGAGAAAGATGTAATGGAAAGATGGAGATTGATTAATATAAAAATGAAGTAGTAAACAATTCGTAGGATTTCTTAGCTAAATAACAACCAATTCCTTTTTTATAATTTATTTCACCTACTGTCAAACAAATACTTAACATGAAACAAATTAGCAAACGGGGAAATCCCCGCCCCTACCCCCCGTTTGACGTTTGACTCCCAAAAAATAAACAATTGTATCATTTGAATTTGACTGCATTGTCCGTGTTGAAGGTTTTCTAACATAGACCCGCTGATCTGCGGTGCGTTACCACAACCAGGTTTTGTTTCGTTGGTGAATAGTTAATGTATGCTTTAATGGGCTAATCAAACGTGTTCTACGTGCGCACAAAAATCGCAAACTTCAGCCCAATTGAAGGTAAAGTCACGGGCGCGAAACAATGTCGAATGAAAAGCATAAATTTACGCAACCTATTCCATTAAAATATGCAAAAAAACGAAGCCTTGTTTGGTGAGGGAGTTGTTTTGATGCGTTTGATACAAGAAGCACACAACAATACACACTGGATCTCTAACAAATTTGGTTTGGTTCAATAGTTTTAAAAACAATTTCGAAGACCTATTTTTTGTGTTTTTACTATGGAAAACAAAAATAAAAAATCATGCAACAACTTGCAGTAACATTGGTTATCCTCAGAAAGTAAATTGATAATAACAGAATCGTAGTTTCATCTCATTTTCCAAGTAATTCGTGGAACTCTTGAGCCTCTCGATCTATCTATTGCGGAACCCTGTAAATTCTACTGTTTGTTAAATTACCTTACAAAGATCTTGTTTTGTGTTATGTAATTGTTTCAATTTTTTGTACCTTCTTTTCGTAATGATATTGAATTCAGCTGGAAACAACTTCATCCTTCAGTAATGTGTAATGCTTTGTACGCTTGTTGACCATTCCACAGGAAGTCACATAATGCGAGCGTGGCGAAGCTTCATGGAAGAATTGGAACATACGGCCAAACAAATTCGCACCAACGCGGAACAGCTGGAAACGGTCTATCACGAGAAGCTAGCCAGCTTGTACCAGGAAAAGCGACGCGTCAGAAAACAGTACCAGGAGGAACACACCAAAATAGCCACCCAGTTCAGCCATGTAAGTATGCAACCAGCATTATTCATCAGTTGTCAATAATTAAATATGTATTTTCGAAAGTATTATTCTGTCCGTGTAAAATGGCCGGGTAATTTTCAGAAAAACCCCTCTAGTCAATATTGCGCAGACAAACAAATGTACGGCATGAATTAATACGTGTGCAACACATGTTGACCTTTTTCTGTCACTGCCAATGATGCCCGATGTCAGGTCAGCGTTGTATTATCATGTCTTTCGGTATTATTCCGCCAGAACGATAGCCAGAATGAAATGTGCCCGAAGCATGCAAATGAGAGGACGATCGATGCAGCTTAAAAAATGGGTCAGTTCTAGGCAGAATTCTGCTTGCAAATTATGACATGTTGAGAAATATCTAGTTTATTAACTTGTTTCTCTATTTCCAACACCTGCTGCTCTATCAACACAACATCCAATTAAACTTTCTCCTTGTTGTGTGAACATGCTTTTGTACCAGCACAGGGATAAAATTAGAAATTGTAATGCACTGTACTCTGAGCGCGATGCAGTAGGCTGACTATTATCAACGCTAAAATTCATTTTCCACATTGTACACAGCGATGTTTCCGTAGCTACCAGTTGACCTGGTCGTGTGTGGCTGTGGAAATAGGGCGTTGTGTCATTGCACAAGTATGTCCGACAAACCGAACGAACAGACCAACGGCAGCAGCGAAACGGTTCCGACAGACGGACGGCCGTCGGTGGGGTTGAGAAAATGTTGTTAAACTGTGGTAGCGTGGTCTGGTCACACACACATCGAGTGTCTGGTAGAGATGACTGAGCCATGTAGAACACGGCCCACTAGGATCATTCTGAAAATGGTTTAGAAAACAACAACAAACCCGATGATGTTATTGGTGTCTTTCTCCGCTTTCTCACACACAACAATAGTCCAATGTTTCGTTATGGATTTATCAGGAAGATGATATGTTACGTATCTCGCTAACTGATTTTAATCGTCACATATGTGGTGTATATGTAATTCAGACTTTACCTTCTAAAAGAGAGTTTATTTCACACTAATACAGGCTTTAATACTGACCTTCACAGAAAGGTGTTAAGTATTATTTTCAAACACAAATTATTCAATCAGAATCCAATGGTTACTGCAATGCACTTAAAACCTTATCATTTGAGTTTGTTTGAATCCGTTCCGATTTTGGGCAAATAGATAAACTGGAAAAATCCCCGCATTTTAGTCAAAACCACATCCGTTGTTGTGAAAAATGAACATAACATGAATATTTAGTTTGATTATCTTTTAATCCGATCCCTCTACAACCAATCCAGTACAATGTTTGTCACGCGAGCGTTACTTTTTAAGGAATTTATTTAACACATAAAATTGTTTACATACTCTTATTGACATTAATATCCACATTAAATATTAATACTTTTGCTACTGCGAACATAATGTAGGCCAACGGGGTTTCAGCGCTGCTACAGCGTCATTTGCCATTTTGCTCGCGCAGAATTCAACAAATTTAACCCCAAATAAAGATCGACCGGTGATACAATGTACGGTGGCGCAACGTTTTACCGCAGCCAATTCGTGTGACGTGTGGATACGCATCTTGTCGGTGCATTGCTACCTGGTTCTTCCCCGCTTTGTAGCAATCAATTGTGCACGGGGCCAAAAGTCAAGATCGCTCACGTTGTGCAGCACTGTGCAGCTGTACTTTGTTTGGCTTTTGTTTTTTGCATCAAGTTAGAAAAGAGCCAGCAGCCAAATGCATAAATCGTACGGTAACAGCTGCAAGCTCAAGCGAGAGCGTCATTCGTCATCGTGTCGTCTAATTTAAAACAAAACCACCCCGCCGGTCGATCTGGCACATTGGGTGGCGCACGCTGTTTAGACGGTCAAGAAACGGGGCACGAATCAGGGAGCTAATCATCGAATCAATTAATCCAACACTGACACCAACCAGATCGGGTGAAGTAGGACGACATAAAGGCACACTCTCGTGGCCTGAAGAGTAGTTGGATTTAAGGGTTCTTTTTAACAGACGCATAAGGCAAATAAATATGAAAATTATATTGAGTTCCGGCCACAAAAAAATATACTTTACATACCTATTGGACAACTCCAAACAAACCAAATATAAGTTTGCTTCCAAGAGCCGTTTTCAAAGATATAGTTAGGAAATGAGGAGCTTATGAAGAATTCTAAAATGTTAATCAAATTACAACAAATTGAATTAGATTTGAGGTTATGATGCCCTTCAAATTGAAAAACATAGCATCGTTTTACTAAAAATAATATTACTTCAGTTCCATTTACAATTAAAAGTTCACTCAAGGTTCAATTCTAAATGGTGTTATCTCTTTACTAACTGATCGTTTGCATTGCATTTAGTCAAATTTTAAATAAAGTTTTCAATTCATCTACAAAACAAATAACTGATTAAAGAAAACGCTCACAACCAAGCCAAGACACGACGCTGCGCGTTCAAATTTATTAGCACCAATTATAGGTCAGCCGGAGCTGTCCGCGAGGGTGGCCCCACGGTACATGGTGGTCGTGATAGTGTTGTGTTACCGCCAGTTATTTCCACTAGCCCAACATTGCGAACGCACACAAGCGCAGTGTGTTTGCTAGCGCCACCTTTCCCACCCCGTGGTGTCCGTTTGTTTTATTTTTGTTGGCGGTGGACAATCGTTCACGGTTAGGGCCTTTTTTTGCGTCCGATATCTTAACCGGTTTGCGCGAACGGGGCAGGCAAATCGAATCTTTGCTTCCTGAGCGACAAACCATCGATCGTTTGCGCAAGACAACCGAGGGAGCACCGTGCGCCAGCCCGGCACTGCGATGGAACCGTTGGAACATGGCCAAATTTGAAACGGAGAAAGAGACTCCACCGACCCAGCGGTACGCGCAGTTTTCGCCGATGTATTTGTGCTACGAACATGCGACCATGCTCATGTCCATGCCCAACGGGTGGTGGGAGTTCAGTGAATTAAATGAACAAAATCGGCAAGCAACAGCAGCTGACTGTATAAATAAACAAAAAACCACGCCACAGGTTGGTAAGGGTACGGCTTGCGTACATTGTACCTCTGCTGCAAGACACCCCACACTGTGGGAGGGACAAAGCGCGGAAACACGTGTCAGTTTTGTGAATGAAAATAAAAAGGAAGAAAATCCGGTTCCGGTTGATGAAATTTTCCGAAAAAGCAAAGCGATCACCCACACGGAGCTGCAATTAGAGATGATTGTGGTGTGTTCTGTGCGAGCGCAACGTTTGGAGGCAGGAATTGATTGGAGTTGGAGCTCTAAATGTGAAATGTTCCTATATTTTCACATTTCTTCAGCAGTAGCCCACACACAGCACAGGATAATGCTATCTGGTTAGAGATCTCTGCCTGATGGTCTCCTCATGACCAGCCAATTACCCTCCAAATAGATGATACCTTAAACAAGCTGAGTACGCGGTAGTATGAGATGGGTTTCTTGGAAGCATCATCCACTGTCGGCAATGTAATCAACCGAATTACCCGCCAAAGTGCTGGGCCAACATCGACTGGGTGCCACCCTTAATGTACCATCGAAACAAATAGGGTCATACTATTATGGTCATACTTGTCTGGCAAAAGCACTCCGAGTGCAGATACGAACATAAAAGGGCTTTTAAGGTGGAAAACATATTGGTGATCCAAATTGATAGGGCCAAATTAGGACACAATAGAAACACACATTCAAAAGCATCCACCCGAAGTTGTTTGTGGCGAAACAAATGTGTCTGTTTGATGATTTGACTACGCCTCATCTTTTATATCTCCAAAGCTACAAAACTCCTGTAGTTATAACGAAAATACTCAAAAACTTCCCAACCTTCAATTACACGGGATTTGGTTTAAATGAAGAAACATTGCAAGCTTTCGGACCTGACCATCCATATCCATTTGGATGCCATGTACAGCAATTGCATTGATGTTGCCCAGAGCCGAACATCCGAACACATTCCATTGACGGCATAACGTTCGGTGCGTTCGGTCACTGCGGTGTTCTGAAAGTTGCAAGACGGAAGAGTTGTGTTGGGAAGTTGGGACGACCATGACGCCCAGACGGAATGCTCCAGAACAACAATTGCCATCAATTATCGCAGAATTGATATTAATTGGATTTTAGTGGACTCGATGTTCGACCCGCGGGGGACTGCTTGCTGGATCGAATTGCACTCTTGACTGACCAAACTGGGGGTATCAAGCTGGGATGGGTGAGCATGAGTATTGGATGCCGACAAAGTACGGCACCTGTGTTTTTTTCGAATATCCACAGCAAAATCACAATTGGCAGTTCAAAGAGAAAACGAGCCAATCGTTAAGCTCTCCGAAAATAAAAGGAAGTTTAAACTAGTTTTGTGCAAGTTATGAACTAGGCCACACAGCAAATAGTTTACGAAACGGAAGGGTTTTTTCCTCCAATTCAAAACGTATCTCTCTCGCGTGCGCTTGCGTTCGAAGCCTCATCTCGTCTCACGCCTGACAGCTGGAAAACCAGATGCTACTAAACGCCATTTGTAACCTCCAATCCGAAACCGCTCACACAGGAGTGAGTCAAAATTAGAGCAGCAACCAGAAACAAGAAAAACACCGCGCCCCAGCCTTTCGTCATCGTTATCGAGGAGGATCAGACATCATTTTCCGAAACCCGAACGTTTAGCCTTGGGTTTTTTTCCGATTTTCCAGCTTCAACTAGCATACTAGGCGGTGTGGAAAATCGGACCAGTCAATGCACACAAAAAGATAATGCACTTTCGAAAAAGAGGTCATTAAGAAGATGGAGGGATTTGTTTCTTTGAAAGTAACTCTTCAATTTCTGTTGAGGGTTTTTTTGTCTAAAAAGATAAATTGCTCACTATCGAATAGGGAAGTGTTTATGTGAAGGGCCCAGATGCTTTTTTTTGGTTGATTGACGCACTTGTGCGCTTCTTTTCCACAATGGTTAAGATGAGGTTTAACAGAGTAAGTCATGAAAGCCATGAAATACCACTTGAAAAGTTCCAATCACTCATCATATCAGTTTTTGGGCTTAAGCAGTTCTATCGCAATAATACCGTAAATGTATGTCATAACAGCTTTTTAAAAGTATTTCAAGTTTTCTAGTTCTAGTGTTAATTATTTTTATATTAATACAGTCAAGAATTCTTCATCTCTCAATATTTTCGGAAGAAGATTGAAAATATTTAATGGAAATGTTCCCACGCCATTAAACGGACTACTTTGACCTGCCATTATTAACATGATTCTATTAGAGACAAATGAACAAAAGCGTGTGAAATGTTGCATTTTTCCATACTCACACCCATCACGTGGTCAGTGGCTCGTCAGATAACAGCGGATTACATTAAACGGTGTAATAAAACGCTACAACAGGATGGTCACATTAATGGCCGTTTAATTTCCAGCACTTAATTAAAACCAAAGCACAAACTTCACTTTCCACGTGCCTTGGTCCGTTGGAGAGCACTTTTCCGCTTCGATGACTGTGCGTCGAAAGAAAAGCGTGAAAAGTGCATACATTTCAATGTGGGCACGTGGTGTGTTAAAGTGGCTGTATCGCAACCGGTTAACTACAGTTGTTTGTTACGGTGGTAGCGAAAGAGCAATTGACGTTTGACGTGCCGACAGCCGACCAAACGCCGAGCCGAATTAAACAAATACAGCCGCCGGTGATGATGGTTCGATTGGGATTGTGAGTTAATTGTTCATGATGGTGGTGGAAAATTGAAGATGTACCCCGGAGGGGACAGTAGGTGACGAAGGTGATTTAATAATTCGCCCAACCCCGTCGGACAAATTAACCACCACCGACAGTGGCTTCAAAATCATTCCACCGTTTCTTCAACAAAATCTTCCTTCCATTTCCTTCCCGTCGCCCTCCTGCCGGTGGTGGTCGATCAATTTAGTCAATTTTATTCAATTATTCGCTAACCAGACGTGTGCGCCTGAGTGGGAAGAACCGAGGCGTTTTAAATGGAATGGTTTTTCCGCCGTTTATGGCAAACAGTAGCAAGGCACGGGCAGGAAATCTGGAAGCTATCTGTCTCGCCCGGTTTTTTGCTTTTTACATGGCTTCATCTTATCCGCCGGGCTTAACATCTGCTTTTGACAAATTTTCCATCTACACCATGCCGCGTCGTCAGCTGTCGCACATAAATTGCGCCAAGGCAAGCAACCCGCCTATTGCTCGTTGGATAATTCGCCTGGGAAATTGTTTTTCCACGCTGGCGGGACCGTTCACTTGTCGGCGATGGGGTGGGCTAATTTTTATGAAACCTTCACGCTGTACGATAAACAGTTTCTCACTTTTCCAACTACGCTTTATAAGGCTTGGAATCATGCTGGGGCAGAAACGGCAGCGTTAATTGATCCATGAAACAAGAATCTGCCCTCTTTCCGCGCGGCCGACAAGCGCTGACGGGAGTTAATTGTAGGGTAAAGTTATTGTTATTCTAATTCAACGTAACAAAACGTCTAGTGTGCATAGATAAATTATGCTTTTTGAGGGTGTATGTTTATGCAAATGTTGTAATCCGTTGTTATGTGTAGTGTGTGCTGTGAGCTTTTTCTCCTCTTTACTCGTTTTACTCTTACTGAAGTTGGAACCAGTTGTTTCTTGAGCCAACTCTTTTCTAATTGAAGTGGAATATCTTTACATCTGTTATGAGCTTTTACATGAACTCAATTTTGTACTAAGGTGTCTCAAATCACGTGCTTTGGAAGCTTTCCGATTTGACAGATATTCAGTAGAGAAAGCCAAGTTCGAGATCCTCCCCCAAATCTAAATCTCCCAGGCATCTTAGATCTACCATAATTCATGAACCTCAACATATTCTTGTTAAACTTAGATAAAGATCACTTTACTACTTTATTACTTGATCTTGAAAGTTCAGCAAATTTGAACATTTTTTTTGGAATGTTTTCTATTTAGCACTATTACCTCTGGTGGTCTAATACCAGTCATTCTTCTCTGTCTTCAAGTACTCCTAACGGGAAAGATACTCTTCTGGAAATTAATAAAGCAATGTCCAAAGACGAAAGTTCTACAGTTATTGCATGTTGAGGTTTAAAAATACTTCAACAAAAGATCAATTTTGTCGTGAAATATTGTATTTTTGATTGAATTTCTTCATTTCATGTTGAGTTTATTTCAAATTGTTATGCCTGTCGCTTTAATAATATTACTCCACTATACACCCTATGCCAACCAGAAGGATGCCACATCGAGACTTGAAAATGGAAATGAAAACTCCAACCCCAATCCCCAATGGAATTGCAGATTAGATGACCCGAATATTTCGTGCAGCTGCTCAGGGAGGAGGGGATGCACTATTATTTCCCTGTCTCGAAAGAACCGGTCAATTGGATGTGGGTACTCAACCATGATAGGGGCTTTGATCTTCACCTTGTAGCAGCAGGATTGCGTGTGAGGCAGGTCAGTCAGGCAAAACACTCCCTTGGAAGCACCTTGCACCTTGGGCCGAGGTTTGCCGTTTTCTTTTTCTCACAAACCAGTTCTGCAGTCCTGCTGCAATGTCATTCATTCGGCTGCACCGCCAGCGTGATGTACCGCTACGTTTAGTACATCCACACGGACAGGTTATACAGGACCGGGATCGAAACGGTTGACCAAACGGTTGCGGTGGCGAGGGTTTGCCTTGTGAGCTCATTTTAATCCCAAATGAATTCCGACGCGAAAATTCCCCACCAACTGTCCAAACTCCCAGGTCTCCAAGCATGAGAGGCCCAAAGCATAGATTTAGCATTCTGTTGGTTTATCTTCTATTACTTTTGCTATTGCGATTTATTAAATAAAACAAGAACTTTTCTGTTTATGTCTTACAAATGATTTCCTGCTACTAAACGTAAAGATCTTAACCAAAGCAGATTCATAAGAATAGCAAAGCACAGGCACAGTCATTTGTATGAAAGCACCTCGTACAAATACCAACATCTCCTCACCGCCGGTGTTGCACAATTTTATGCAAAAAGTTTCCGCTGTCTACCGTTGCTTTGTTGTAAAAGTTCGATTTTACAACCAGAACGGAACTGACTTGAAATTATTCTTCCACCAGTTGGTGTTTCATTGCACGGAAGTAACCATAAAGTTAGCATTATGCGTCAACATAAAAGTAACAACCCGCCCGGTTCGCCGGTGCAAACATTTTACCGTACACTCATCCGGAAGCATTGCATGTATGCAGCCCTTGTTCCGAGTGCAACATGTTCCAGTGTCTCGTCCAGTGGTAGAGGAATGGTGTGTGCATTAATGTGTAATGGCTTCATTTACTGTACGAAGGATATTTATTCTTAATAATGCATGAAAATTTAACCACTTGAACGTGTGAACGTGGCTGTTCCTGCACAAATGAACACCAAAATGTGCGTCCAAAATAATATTTATGCTGTATTGTTTATTGTACGGATCATATTATTTTTTAACACAAACCTCTGATAAACATTTCCATGCAGCACTGTCAGACAAACAAATTCAGTCATGTATGGCTGTAAACGAGGAAAACTTTCCAGAAAACAGGAAATCTTCCAGAGCTCAAAAAGCTAAAAGTATAACTGCAATGCACAGATGCATTTCCTGGTCCTGGGGAACTCTTATGCTTCATGGTTGTGGCGAATAATTTATGGAGTTTGTACACCTCTGGGCACTCGTTCATATGCATTATAAGTTTTGGAACTTATTCCACTAAAGATTAATTTCGTGGCGTGGTTAGTAAATGCGTCGTTTAAGAAAACTGCATTCTGATCTATTTATTCTTCTCATCAACAATTTCAGCTTTCGAATTCGAACAATAAGCATCGTAGCAACTTGACCTAGAATCACTGATGATTCAGAAACCTGATACCAGTGATACATGCAGTTTAGAGTCGGATATATTCGTAATCCATTTCCTAAGTTACAGTTTACAACTCCATACAGTGTTTTACAGTATGAATCATAAAAGTTTTGTAGTTTGGAATAGTGGGAATTGTACGAAACGATTTGGTCGCAGTGGTTTCACCGATGATTCACATTGTTTTTTTTGTTGATGCTGGTAATTTTCATCCGGCCGCTTACTCATCGTGCAATTATCGGTGGTATGTAGCGGTGGCCAAACTGAAGCATGTGCCAAAGAAATTCAGTGCCACCGGAGTCCCTAAACTTCTCCTTCGTTCGGTAATGATGCCGGATGACGCATGATGATTGAGTGTATTCTTAGCCAAAGATGTAAGAACCTCTTGCAAATGAATAATAAAATTTTATTTATTTCACACAACAATTTGCCTTCTAACGTGTGGGGCACCCAAACATGTTTTACTTCCTCCCCAAAATGGGACAAAAGTGACTGCGGACTGGGACCATGGCTTACACTGCAGCAAAACTGCATTCCTTCTGATGTGTCTCACCATTGCCATCTCTTCCGAGCCGACCCTAACCCGACAAACCGGAACCGACTCGGCCACCGATCACCCCGCACGAGAAAGGGATTGTGTAGCGTTTCCCATATGTGTTTGTGTACTTCTTTTTATCACATTTCAATCGCGTGGTAAGGGCGCTTTTCTTTCCACAACAATTTGATTTGTTGTGCAAATGGACGGGTTTTCCCCCGTCCCGGTTCGAAGTTGTTTTCTTCCCTTCGTCCCGATTGCACTGGCGTTGTGTCAGTTTCAATCACATCTTAAACATAATCCTATCTCGAAGCAACGTAATGGAAACCGTAGCTTGATTAAAACCTCCGGCGAGCTTCCGTCTTTTCTACTTGTAACGACGATAAAATGTTGCCTTGCGACAAGGATGCAATTTTCAACCGAATCGAAGGAAAAACACACACCCCGATCCCGGTTTCTTCATGTGTGTTAGATAGGAGTCGGGCTCACACGAGATATAGGAGAGATACGGCGAGAAAAAGGGAATGAAAACTCTTCGAAGCAGAAGTGCGATCGAAAATCAAGCCCCAGGGTGGTGCCGGGTCGTTTTTGGTACTATTACTTGTTTCCTATAAAAGCTACAATATTCGGTGGCTGCACCAGTAGCTGGCCCATCCTCCAAACAAATCCTTCCGCCACTTCTTGTGTGCAGTGTTTCGTAATACATTTTATTTCTCTTCGTTACTACCATCGTCGTTTTATCGGAGCTTTTATTTGCTACTAAATTTTCCTTCTTTGTGCTGCACTCGTGCACGATTATGGCGCGAGAATGGCGGAAAATGAAAAACTCAAGCACGGAAGTGTGGAAATTGTCGCCTCTCGTTTTTCAGCAGCTTCAATTCACACCACATTCCGGTTAGATTTTGTTCAAGCGTCTCTCTCTCTCTATGGGGCGGTACTGGTATAGGTCCTGATAGGGTGATCCTGCCGTTCGGACAGTGAGGCAACAACTTTAATAGTTAAACTTCCACGTGAAGGACTTTTGATTGTGTTTTTCCTCCCAAGGATACTTTTGCGTTCCTTTCGGGCGAGGCATCAATGAAAGGAAGTTGTATGAAAATGAAACAAGTTTGCGAATAGATTCGGTAACTTAAGTTTGTTCCGAACATTCGGATTGTTTTCATTGTGCGCTATCAGTATTCGGTTGGGGCAGGTTAGTGACTTTTATGGGAGGTTGTTTTAGAAGAGGAATCCATTTGGGAAGCAGTTTGTTATGCATTGTTTTAAGTTGCATAGTTGAATTGGAATTCGATGGTTTCAGGTGGTTTTCCAGACATAGAATGGCTGCCAAACGCGAATCTCCATAATTCGCATTAGTAAACACCATTTCGATCCTCCTACTTAACTCTATCCTATCCTCCATCATATCCTAACTAGATACAATAAAGAAACGTTAATAAACGCCATAATGTTTACAGTAATTAGATAAAACAATACGTCTTAGAATGAGAATCTTCCAAAACATAGAGACATTAAATAATGAGCGCCTTTCTTAATTTTAAATTGCAACCAGTTTCACTAATACTCGTCAGCATCAACTGTGTCCACATTTATTGTTTGCCACGCCAGCAAAACGGATGCCAGATGCCAGCTCGAAAACAAGTGCATCTCAGTGCCAAAAGCGCTCCGTGACTTCGTTTGACTTCACCGGTGCACCGCGAAAGGAAAATCACCTTTTCTAGACTACAAAAACAGCGAGAGGTGTCCGCGCATGAACGTGACCGTCGAAAGGATGCGAACACGCGAACAAACGAGCTCTACCAGGCACCAGCGCCAGAGGAGTGCCTTCGCTTCCGGAATAATGATCTTGCACCCAACCCCACCGTGTCGGCTGGAAGCGAGTGGCATTATCCTGGCACAGCGGGTAACAAACTCCTTGTGGGTGGAATTACCAAAGGCTACGGTAAGGGTGGCACGCAACGAGGCAAAAACGAACGAAGATTTCTTCGAACTTTTGCCAGACGTCTGGAGCGAGATGAATGACGGCGATAGAAGAAATTCCTGGCTCTCGGCGTACAATGCATCGTGCATCTGTACTTCCTCTTGGTTGCTTGCTCCTTTTTTTTTGTTATTTTATCAACCATCCCAGCCATACTACAGCATCATTTGATCAAGTAGCCGACGTCGCTGTGTAATCGATTTTGCCGTCCAGCAGGACTCTGCGCAGCAGACATGCGAGTTTCATTCGGCAATTCGGACGATGCACTTCTCATACCACCCACTCGTAAGGACATTCTTCGTCTGGGTAGCACGAATAGCTACGGTGCAATGGCAGAGCAAGTTGCATCTTCGCTTATTCTGGATGTGGATAGAAAAGTATGTTCTTGTACAAGTGTGACAAGTGAGGCAAGGAATTAAATCATCCTTGCAATATGTGCTACGTCAACTTGAACAGAATCGCAAAATGGCTCCGAATTCATCAATTGAACTCAAGAACCCTGTTTATACATTCCGCAAAACCTCACGATTTGACACAAAGCGTCAAGAATGCAACAGCTGAGACGAGAGAAGCTGGAAACGGCTACAAATAATTAATGACAATTGAGGTACGAAAATCCAAGCAACCGTCGCTCCATGTGCCAAATCGTGTTACTTTAATTATCCCTCCAAAGAACCTTCTATTGCCAAGCGGGAGGGTAAAGTCGTCAGGCTGAAACCTTCACTCAACTGCAATCGATCGTTCTTCCCCGCTTTAGCGTCATTTATCTTACCTCACACAATGTTGGGAACACGGTTAGGAAGTGCATTGATTACAGGAACACTCCGTCGTCCGTACGGAGTGCGGAAGGAAGTGGAAGTTTTAAATTCCTCATCATTCGCTGCCTCGTAACAGTTCGTGATCGATGTCTAGAAGGCATCAGGGAAGAAGAAGGTGTACAATGTCTGTTTTTAACACCATTGCAATCCTCCATTTGATGATGATTGGCCGTAAATCGCTAAATGGAGAAACATTTACAGGGGTTTCAAGTTCAAGTGGTAGTTTGGAGATCGCTTCACGATTCTTTTCAAATTGAAGTGGAAGTAGTGAAGGAATTTATGGGATCTTTTCAAAGATCTCAAACTTTAGTCTTGAAACTTGAAAAGCGTTTCAACATGACAGATGTGTCAGTCGCGAGTTACTCATCTACCGCAAGCCATTCCAGCTCATTAATTTGACAAGTTTCCAGACATCCTAAATATCCGAGGCAATACTGAGGAATTTGTACTGCTATAGGAATGAGCTACAACGAATGATTGTTCCAAAAATGTTATTCCAATATCCTTCTATGTCCAGGAACTCTTCTTCTTGTAGGAACTCGATGTCCAGCCGGATAGATCCGAGCCGCTATCAATATCCTATACCAATATCGCTCAATGTCCAGGAATTATATGCAGTTTTATGATAAGAACGAAATCAATATGCGAGAAGTTTCTTGTGTATCGAGTTTTGTCCATTAAAATTTGTCGCTTATACAAGTATTTGATGTACTTTACGTGGCTTGAACGCGCAATACACCATTGACCGGCGATGTAGCGTGCTGGTTTTAATTGATGCTAGCATTAAATTTAATTACATCTTCCCCTGTACCCGCTATTCTCTCGTAAGCTGGTAGTGCACGTAGTCTTAAAAGCCTACAATCTGGTGACCATGTTCGGGTCATCTCCCGACGGGAAACAAGAACGATATCCATACAACAATATGAGACGTAACATGGGAGCCACAATGCTTATGCTAACCGACATAACAGGAGGACAATACGCTTGTTTAATGCACGGTGTACGCACAGTTAAGTGCTGGTGAAACGTTTGTTAATAATCACCTTCACCAGATGTGTCAGTAGAACTTCGGTCACCGAATGTTGGATGGTGCATTATGTCACGCATTAGGTGTGCGTGTGTGTCGGTATGTGCCCGTTTTTCCTTCAGTTACATCGCCCCACAGTACAATGGGCGGTGTGTGAGATGCATTCCAATGTTAAGATGCATCATTGGATGCAGCTTTACGATGAAAGATGAAAAAACAAAAGTGAGTGTGTGTGTGACTAGATGGAAAACATTCCATCTACCGGTTGGCGCATCGCTCTGCTATGTCAGTCTTCCAATGTAGATAATTATTATGCATGTTTGGTGCTTATCGCGGTGCTATGGCCGATGCACTCCCTTGTGCATACGCCGCAGCGTAGCTGAGAAAATGTTGCGCCGCACGCATTCAGGCACAACATTAAATGCAACAAAACAACATTGGCCCTGCCGGTGGGCCCCCAACGGATCGCAAGTAAAACAAGATCAACCCGAAAAGGTGCATTACGCGACCCAGTTAAAGCGGCTTAGCTCACATCGGACGATGCCGTGTGAACTGTAATCTGTATGTTAATGTAGCTTCTCCTTTCTACGGCTGCTCCGGAAAGCCGTCCGAGATAAACACCGGGCCACACCGGGAGGAGAAAACGCACGCGGCAAACATAATCTGTGTCAGAATTGCATCCAGTGCAAGTGCATTTAAAATGCATGTAGTTGCATGTAGTTTGTTTATTGTTGTTTTTTGCTTGCATCCCCCCCCGCCATACGCATTATCTCGCCTTTGTGCTTTCCGATCAGATCAGTTATGCGTTTTTGCTGCACCGCACCGCAACTGCTGACATATTTCACCCGGCCAGGTTCACAGTACACCGGACACGCGAGGAGCGATATTTATTCTGGCCGAACTAGAACACCGCCGATGCGAAACTTCACCGATGGTGAGAAACAGGTTACACTTTTCTCTTTTGATCCACTTTTGGAGTTTTGTTTTTGCTAGACAAGTGAGAGTTTTATTGAGCGGCGATCGCGTTTTGCGCTAAGGTAAATAGAATAAATTGTTTTTGTGAGCAATTTGTGCTTTATTTCGCATCATAAAATGCATCGGAATTTAACAATATTCGCAACATTACAGCATGGAACGGATGAAATCGCAGTGAGAAGCTTTTAAAGCGTAAAGCGCGTTATGGTCGGAATGTCCAACGCGGGAAGGTGGGGACCCACATAACATCCCAACTGAATGGATGGAGGAGGTCACACCGAAACTCGCAGCCTTTTGTGTTGCGCGCTTTGGTGTGCAGCGTAATGCAATTTGTAATCAGCTCGCAAAGAAGATTGGCTAGTGCAACGGCACGGCAACGAATTGCGGGCGCCTGGCAGTGGGATTCATCGGGTTTCGCCCACAGGTGACTGTGGCGCACCATTCCCAAACTCTTCCCGCATGTACCGCGGCTAATGAGCAAAAGTAATTAAAACCCGCGTCTTTGGCGCATTTCATCAGAACAACGTAATCAGCAGCAGTGATTTTATCATTTATGTAATGTTTATTAGCGTGGATCGGGTGGTTCCTTCGTATGTGCGAAAGCTTGGAATTTTGTTATACATTAATTAATAATAATATTTTCGGATACTAATGTAACTAATGATAATTTCGAAAAAGCGAAACAAATCGTTTGATAGAACAAAAAAATAATCAAATTAAACCAACCGTAAAAAATTTTTTTTCACTTCTTCACACTCCAGAGAGTTACTAATGCAAAAGCTGGCGGAGTTCCAAAACATGGTAACCCCATTCTGGCACGATTGCTTTCGATAAGAGCTTTAAGTATCTGTCTAAATGATCCACGGTAGAGTTGGGTCACAGGAACTAAACCTGTACAGTTCGATCAGTTATTTAAAGTGAGCGAACGAACGACGTTCGTTCAATTATGTTACTGAAGTTCGCAAAGGTGAACTATCTACATAAACAAGTAAGGTTGCGTTAAATGTAAAAGTAACTATACGAGCTGTAAAGTAGGTAGTACGACGGACGTTTAAATGCTTGTAATTCAAATTGAACTGCCGGAGCGATCTGTTACGGCAGGATGAGCGAACTATAAGAGACTAAAGAACGACAGATCTGTACCGTTCATGGAGTTCTTCACAAAAAATGAACTGGTTCGCTCAATTTAATACAAACCTATTGATTTACCCAACCCTAATCCACGGTTCTGTAGGATTGTATCCCTCTGAACAAACCGGAAAATGGTATCAAAAGTTTAAAAACAAAAGAAATGTAGAAATGTTGCACATTTCAATGTGAAAAAAAGTTCCATCCATGGACAGGGGGCAGTGTGATTTTAGAGCACACCAGTGCTCCAAGCAACTCCAACGCGGAGTCATCAATCTTCGTCGCAAGTAACGTGTTGAAAAGCACTCGCGTTGTTTCATTCTTCCAACTTCCAACGCGATATCATTGAACGAACAAAAACAAAAATCCATTTCAATCACCAGTGCATCACCAACGCTGCTGGCTATCGGGCGGCAACTGAGCCCTCCTCCTGCCAGACCGTGGAGTGTCGATCCGGGTTGACCACAAACCGTGCTCACTTTCAAATCTCCATCGAACGCTTTGCCTACAACTACAACTCGGTTGCGTGGTATCCTTTTGGAGCGTTTTGGTGGAGCCAGTTGGTCACATGTGTCCCTCACCCTCCCGTTAGAACCGTTTTGCTGCAAAACTGCATTTGGGAAATTGCATTCAAATGGATCCCAATCACGCACACACCAAATTGATAGTCTGGATTGTGTGTCTGTGTGTGGAGCGCAAAATGGAGGCAGCCAAAAGGAAAAAAAACGCTCATATGCGAACCACCAGTTCCGGAGCAAAGGTAACAAAGGTCTTGGGGTGAATTCGGCAGGGCAGGGCGAAAAGGTTAAATCAAATCTCCTTTACGTGACATCGGTACGAGGGTGAGGTTTTGCACTATGATTTATGGCACACCAGGGACAGTTTATTGTACAGCAGTGCGGAGCCGTTGTATTGCCCGGAACGGCAAGGACTGTGCACGGCATTTACATAAACTAGAACCTTTTTGCATATCGCAGAATTCGTTAGAAAACGGTAGAAATGTAGACGTTTGTTACAGTTTAAAATGTTATTTCTCGTAAGTTATTGTTTAAAGTAAGCAATGAAGTTATATGTCTATCTTCACTTCCACTTTTTGCAGCTCACAGAAGACGTCGCGCGAAAGAAAAGCGAGTACCAGAAGCATTTAGACTACTACAAACTGCTGCGAGGTCGGTTCGAGGAACACATCAAATGTAAGTCAGTGATCCACGCGTTGGGCACGGTCACTTGCAGGCATGCTTGACAGCGGTCCTAGCGCACCATGGCCCCGTAACACTGTTTGTTTATTGTTAAAGTTGAAATCCTCCCTCCTGCACTGTAAATGTTCGCTCCATTTCAGCCGGTCGGTCCGGACGGAAGCTGGACGATGTCATCGACAAGTACCAGAAGGCCTGCCGGAAGCTGCACCAAGCGCATAACGAGTACGTCCTGCTCATCACCGAGGCGGTCGAGGTGGAAAAGGACTTTCGGACGATACTGCTACCCGGGCTGCTCGAGCACCAGCAATCCCTTCAGGAAGGTTTCATTCAGGCGTGGTAAGTAATGGGCATGGTCCGGCGGTGGTCCATTAAATGCAGACACGACTGAGCACGGTCCTGCCGCAAGCACGGTTGGGTAGTCGACCGGAATTAGTCAGCAAATTATGCGCGCGCGTCGGCACACCGCCCGGAGACCATCGGAATGGCCCAAGAGTAATTTGGAATGGGGATTGCCTGGAATTAATTTGATTAACATCCGGTCAAAGGTGGATGATGGTTGTGGGTGAGAGATAAAGAGAGAGCACTGGAAGTCCAAAGCCCAATCTCTAATGTCGGGGCTGTCGGTATCCCTGTCATGTTTGCTTCCTGCCACTTCCATCCACAGTACAGTCAAATCATGCTAGCAATCTAATTTATGAAAGTCACGCCGGCCCTCTGGGTAGGTCCTTGGTGCTTGGGCCTCCACGCACAACGCATCAACAAGTGAAGAGCTTGAATAATGTTGCTCACATTTCATCGATCGTTATGATCACGAACATGATTTATTGGGCCCTAAATTTGGTATCGACGAAGGATAGGGTTTTCATCTAGAACTTCCCAGAATTCCTTCGATCTCCAGTTACCGTTCAAGTCTTCTTGTTTCTAATTTTCATTCCACTTGCTCGTTTTCTTCCAGGAGCAACCTGCTACAAGAGATTGCAAAGCTGAGTGACATGACGTCGGAAAAGTTCGTCGATATACAGCAGCGCATTGAGTCGAGCATAGCGGGAATCAACTCCACCGAGGAGTATCGTGAATTTACGGAGAAGCACAAAACCTCACCGACCGCTCCGGTCATTTTCCAGTTCGACGAAAGTCTCGTCGAGGATAGCCTCGGTAAGCTGCAAGCGAACACGCTGACCGTAGACAACCTGACCGTGGATTGGCTGCGGGGCCGGCAAACGGAGCTCGAGGGTACGATCAAAGATCTGCAGGAGCGGCAAAACAAGCTGTGCGGTGATACGAACGGTACGAATGGTGCTGCCGGCAGCAGTCCAGTTAGCACGCCCGGTACGAAACCCTCCACACCCATACTGAACGGCTCCAATAGCAACGGTGCGCTCGGCAAAGATCACGCCGTTAACAAGTAAGTGAGAGCACATAGTAGGCTGTGCGGAGCAGTTTAAATCATGTCTAACGTTTTTCTTTCGTCCAACGAACAGATCGTCCAAGGAGCTGAACACACTACGCTGCCAAGAACGATCAACGCTCAAGCTGGTTGACATGATCCGTTCGGCGCTGAATGAAGTTGGCTGTGAGGAGCTGCCATCCGGTTGTGATGACCTGTCCGTGGAGCATCTGATCGAGAACAAAAAGTCTGTCAGCCAGGATCTTTCGGTAAGTGTGTGTGTGTCCCGAATCGGAATCGTGTTTTTATGGTAACATGCGTGACGATAGACTTGAATGTCCCTCTGTTGAAGGAATCCTCAACGAAAGGTGTAGCTCACATTACTCCCATTTGTATTGTTCCATCATAATGCAACATTTGGTAACGGTGATGGTTTAATTTGGCGATTTTGTTTTGGATTTGGAACTAACGTAAAGCCACCCTGGTTTTCTGTTTCTCGCTGTTTCTATTCTCATCCCTATCTTCAATATCTTCACACGGTCTTTCATATCGGTGCTTTTGATATCTACCATCTATCATCATTTTATGTGTGGGCATAATGTTTAGGTGGACAGCTCACTACAGCATACCTCCACCGCGTTGGGTCTCTTCTCCTTGCGCACTGGTGGTGGCGGCGGCGGCAGCAGTGGTGGTGGTGTGATGTCGATGCTAATGGAACAACTCAGGCGCAAATCTGGGCCGCCAACCATTTCAGGATCAAGCACCGCCGGTAAGACACCACGGTCCGGACCAACACCGGTGCAGACCCCTAAACCGGGCCATCGAGGAACAACGGTAACTAGCGCTGACAGTGATCCTTTGTGTGCGACCGTTGCGTGTCGTGTTCGTGTTGCTTCGGGGGGTGATCTTTCACGGCCCGCCTCTAACCCTGCCCGGTCGGATGGGACCGAGGCGGACACGTACGCGGAACTCCTTCCCGACGGAAACGATTCCGACCATCGACTGTCGAACGTTTACGTCGACATGGAGGCGTGTCTGTTGCAAGCGCTCGATGTGGAACGATCGTTTGAGTATACTAACATTAGTAGCTGCAGCCGCAAGCAACCGCTGCTCGCATCCGCGGCGCAGGATAGCTTTGGCGAATCCGAACTGCCTAACCCAACTAACACGGACCATCGCCATGTGCCGCAGTATAGACGTTTACGCACGCAAGCTAGCAGTGAGGATAGTGAAATGCATTTGCTTAACCACCGGTACCACGGTCGGGCAGCGGATGAGCACGACGACGACGATGAAGGTGGCAGTGGCACCACAGCGGATGACTTGAACGATTCCAAAAACAATCTGCTTCGGGACGAAAGTTTCGACGACAGCCAACGGCAGGAAGCGTCACCGTTTCATGGCATTGCCGATTGTTCGTGGGCGCAGGGTTCCGCAGAAGAGCTGGAAGGTGACGCTAACAAGTATCTCACGATGAGGAAGGAGGGATCTGTGACCACCGTTGAAACGAGTCCGTCGAAGACGCTTGAAGATCAGTGGAAATCGTCGATTGAGCGACATCTGGACAATATCGATGCGCTCAACCAGAAGCTAGACGAACACCAACGTTTGGCAGCTCGGCTGTCCGAGGAATATGAGTACATTCGCGTTCAAACGCTACGACCCGGTGCTTCGATACAGCAACCACCGAGTCATTCCAACCCATCCAAACCACCGGTGACGTTCGAGAAGATGCATAGCTTCCGGGAGAAGATAAAGCGTCGAATCAAAGGATCGAAGGCGGACGGTGATAAGGCGGATCGTTCCGTATCTCCCGATACGCCTGATCAAGGGGAAAGCTTTTCGGGTCGACTGAGAAACCGCATCACAGCCCACCACACTCAGCGACAGTTTCGCCTCATGAAGGACACGGACTCGGCAAGCCCATCGACCGATCGGTCGCTAGCGGAACGTGTCCCGAACGGTGCGTCCGCTAACGGTCGCAAAAAGAAGAAACGTAAAGCATCGAAAGCGAATCGAACCGCACAGCAAAGGCAGCAGAACCGTCTTCTTGGTGGAGGTGATGCACAGCAACGTCAGCAACCGTGCCATCCCCAGCAATCCGAAGACGAGCTTTTGGCCGAAGAAAATCTTGGACTTTCGCCCGAGCACAGTGGTCCAAAGGCTGGTGGTACATCCTTCTCTCAAACTGTCCGCGCTACCTGGCGAGAACTTATGCACTCCACCAACAAGGTGAAGGATTCTTCCCTAAATCTTACCCTCCGATCGGATAGGCCGGAGGAAAAGCTCGACCTGATAGCGGATCAGGATCGGCAAGGGTTGCTCTCGATCCGGTTCACATTTTCCGACGGTGAACGAAAGCAAGAGACAGTGGAAGGAGCGTCCGATTTGAACGCCACCGGAGACTACTGCGTCCCGTTGCTTGTATCCCGAACCGAAGACAATAAGTTGCAAGACGTTGCTCCGGAGCCATCCCAACCGGAGGCAACACAACGGGGAAATAAAGCGGGACCTAATAGTCTGAAGAGCAATCTCCGAGACAAACTGACAAAGCTGGTGCACAAAAAAACCTCCTCCAGCAATTCCTCCTTGTCGGCCAGCCGATGGACCACCTCGCCGCAAGTTTGTCGTACGTGTTCCAAAAGGATTGTGCCTCGTTCAGGTGATGGTGTCGGTATACATCCAAGTCGTACGGTGTTGGATTTTAGGAAAGAATTCCCCGATATTGACATCTGCGAAGGGGACCACGGTAGTTGTGCAGGGGATGGTGTTCAGGTTGATGCCCAACAGTGGCCACTTTCGGAGATGATCAATCTCGAGTACGAAGATATCGATGTGCTAACGATCAAGCCCCATAAATTAATCGATCCCTCCGAGGGTGGCGTCGGTGTGAGTGTGAGTATTGGTAATCTTGTGCGAGCATGCGCTCGTGATTGCATGGGAATTACATTGCTTCTTCATTTACTAGTTGTTTGTTTGTTTGTTTGTTTTTTCTATTCATTGTTTTGTGCTTCTTCAAGTGCTTTTATGTAACAGTTGTTCAATTAGTATTAATTCCCTTACTTTGCATGCTGTCTTATTACACGTTTTACACTATTAATCCTCTCGTAGCACCTTTCTTTAATTAAGTTCTTTACTTGTTTTAGTTAAGTAAACGTTTATGAATCAGTGAGCAGCCTTGTTGTCGGTGGATACAAAGCAATAACTCATCCCTCCACTTACCATCTACATCATAACGGCTAACGGCTCGTCTTTGACCCAAATAGCGAAAGGATCAGCACACGCACTACATTGCACTTTCCCTTCATTGCGGTACATCACCATCGGCGAGGAATTGGTCCCGATTGCACAATTTCATCCATTCCGACAAGACACGTTATTTGTGGTCTTGTCCCCACCCTATTGCACAACCATGCCGGTACGCAGTACTTAGCGACGTTAGAACGACGACGCTGTCGCGTTTTGCCGCCTTCTCGTCTTCTCACCGCCACTTATCAACCGATCAACCAATCACTTCGAATTCGTTCCGCAGTGACCTTTCGCAGCGACACAATCACCACACGTTGACATTCACAGATGATGGTGTTTTTTATCACTTTTTTCTTTCTATCGCGCTCTCTTCCCAAAGCCCTTTTCACCGTCGGTTTTCGATCTGAAGGGCAGGTTCAAAACATTCTCAATTTGCTCGATCGACGCATTTAGAATTGCCACCATTATGGCGTGGCGAGTGATTGGAAAAGGGTGGGCAAAAAAAAACCAGGGGAAAATTGCCGCGAGACGGCAGTAAATCAGACAAACATGTGCTGCGCGCATTTAAAACAACGCGCACCGGATGAACAGTGTTTCCTATCCCGCAATGATTTAATTTTATTTTTAATATGTTTACCCGTAGAGTAAAAAAAATAGGCAGAGTCACACACACACACGCCAAACGCGTTAACGCGTGATGAAATCTGTGATGGAGACACAGCATCAGCGGCACGACATTAGCATGCCATCACAGTGTGCAAAACGTGTTTGATTGTCATCCCATTCGACAAAGACAAACGTGCCCGGCAACGTCTGATAAATTCTGCAAAGAAGGGCTTAGTGTTTATTTTTTTACTACCACTAGAGCATCTCCGTACGGGTGGAATGTGACGCTGTGCTTAGTGATAATCTTAATCATCACTCACATAATCCATCGAAAAACCAGAGCCTAGACTCACACACGCAGCGCACAGTGTGGCGAATTTTCACGATCACGTATGAAAATTCACGTTTTTTCCGTGTAGCATCCTGCCTGTCTACGCACGGTATGCTTTTTCCACCCCTGCATCCCACTTTTTACAAAAAAAAAACCACCACTTGAGATCGCGCACGATCGCCACCCAGCAATAGCGGCAGCTCTTTGTTTGACACAGACGCTCTTTCTCTCTCGCTCGATCGCTTTTCACGTCCATCCAGAGTAAAATTGGGAGGGAAAAATGCGCTCGTTCTGTCCCCGGTTATGATGGTCAGTAAAAAATTAGCTACCACCATGAATAGAGGTGCGCTTATGTCCGCGTAGTTCGCGTAGTGCGCGGGTGTGAAATGAAGTAGGCCTAGAGTTAGTGAAGCAGACAGGCAGTTAAGGTACTAATTGAATGAATGAAGAATGATCTGGAAAAACTAGATCTCTTGTTTAACTATAGTTGAAATTTGATACGCGGAAAAGTGACCACATAACTTGAAGAAGCGGTACTGTATCGGATCGGTGTGTAAGTGTGCATTCACAATACGGGGCAAAAGTGAACGGAAAATAATTTCCCAGCGAAAAATGAGCAGTACAGAGATCAGCACCACTGCATCGACATCGTCCTCGTACGAAACCGATAGCGTCTATCACAACTTCCTGTTCCCGCCGCGGCCACCGGTGCGCAAGAAACGCATCCGAACGCTGCTGATGGTAAACATGGTTTTTGCACAAAATCACCCCATTTTGCCGTCCATACATGTGTGTGGCGTAACTTTAAATCCACACCATCGAAAGGATTACGGACACTTTAAAGAACGACACACAACCATCGCGTACATCAGTAAAATCATCCTTAATCCATCGTTCGCCTTAAACTCTCCTTATTCTCAATCTTTTTCTTTCGTCCTACTGCACCTCCAAAAATATGCCTTTCGTTCGCCCGTAACGTTCGTCACCGACGGTCGTCAATGTGTTTGAACGGTGGAAAAATACGTCACGCGCCGCGCACCATACGGAAAATGTTGGGATCCTGCGGCTTATGTCTGTACTTTTGGTCATCATCGTACAAACACCCGAAACATGGTGTTCCATACCTTGCTACCGTGCCGTGGTTTTGCTTCGTCTCTCTCTCTCTTTTCGATCTTATGTGCGTGGGTGTTGGTCTTGTAGAAACTGAGCGAAGTTACTAAGGCGATGGTAAGCGGTTCCATTTGATATAAGTGTTGACGTTAGTCTTCAGCCATCATCTGTACTTCGCACAGAAGCGAACAAGAAGCAAAAGCCGAAAATAAAACTCATCGCATGCTCATCTGTCCCAACACCAGCATACTTTTTACATGAGTGGATGCTATAATAATTTAATTTTTAATCGTTTTTATCATTTTACAAGTTCATCAAATTTTTTGGGGAAAAAAAATTGAACCATCAAAATTAGGAACTCTCTGAAGCTGAGGACATTCGAGAGGATGTGTGGGAGATATCTTATCAAAGTCACCAAATCACTTTAAAGCAACCTTCTCCTTATGTATCCTTATGCTTTACACTAATCGTGCAACAAAGAATGTATGCTTGTCTTCCACGCTGACTGCTCCTTGTCCTTGACATCAGACATACAAGCTTTTCCAGCGTATTCTCAATGCCCGTTAGCATTCCGCTCGCACCCGAGCGATTACATTAAAGATTTAAATTCAATTAAGCATTGACCTGAATTCCTTCTGCAACCGTAACAAACAGCCAATACCATCGCACCGCTGTTTTTGAATGGAACACATGGAAAGAAGTGGGGGGCGGAGGGAAAACTGATGGAAAATGTTTCGATTTCGATGTCTTTTTTTCCTCCCTGCCAGAAGTTCATATTCCGCACGTAACGAAAATACTAACATCCATCATAGACGTTAGAGTATCATGTTAAGTTTGCCAACTTGGCATCGGTTTCAAACAGGGGACTCGTCTCATCTTGCGGCCGTATGATCTGTCTATCTCATCCGGCATCGTGCCCATGTTGTACAACCCATTGGCGTACATGATCATGCTAATAGGTGATTTATTTCACGATCACGATTCTTGGCGCTGACAGGCCATCAGGCCAGACGTTAATTGATGACCCTTTAGTGTCCCTTCATTGTTCAGAGAATCGGTTCTCCAATTATTCACCTTCATTGGCAATGGGAATAATTTCCTTTTTGTTCGAATATTAGGGCGTAACAACGAGAGTTGCTCTCTTGATGAAACGAAAAGTCTTATCACTTATCACTTTGAGGGACTTCCGTTTTTTGTGTAATTCTAGTGTGATTTTAAACGTTTGAAGGTCTGGTGACATCTGAAGTTTCTGAGTTCACCATAAGAATTTTAAGGACTCTGTCGCACGGTGTCATTTCTCATGACGTTACTGAAAGCTTTACGATCATCGCGCACTACACAGTCCTTAAATATTGGACAACTTGTATTTTTATAGAAGTAATTATTGCAATCTGAAAAGGGATCACGTGTCCATTCATTCCAATGCATCTTCAGTTCGAATCCTTCATATTCACCGTTTGCTTTCGCTATCCACCGACAACTGCTACATCTGTATCCGTCGATTCTGTTTCTCACGAATCTGTTGTACGTAATGCTTCCATATGCAACCTCCCCTTCCATCACAGATGACTTTATCGACAAACCGTCCGCTGCATGAGGAAGAATGGTTCCACGGTGTTCTGCCCCGTGAGGAAGTTGTACGATTGCTGCGCAACGAGGGCGACTTCCTGGTGCGCGAAACGACCCGCAACGACGAAAGTCAAACCGTACTAAGTGTCTGCTGGAACGGACACAAGCATTTCATCGTGCAAACAACCGCCGAGGTAAGGTAGAGCACGAGAAGAATCAACTAAACGACTAATCGAACCATCACCCAACTAATCACCACCTTCCAGGGTCATTATCGGTTCGAAGGGCCTGCCTTCCCGAGCATACAGGAGCTGATCGTGCATCAGTATCAGTCCGAGCTGCCAGTCACGGGACGTTCCGGGGCGGTTCTACGCAAACCCGTGCTGCGCGAACGCTGGGAACTCAGTAACGACGATGTGATTCTGCTGGACAAGATTGGCCGTGGCAATTTCGGCGATGTGTACAAAGCGAAGCTGAAATCGTCCAAAAACACACTCGTAGCCGTTAAGACCTGCAGGATGACGCTGCCCGAGGAGCAAAAGCGCAAGTTTCTCCAGGAAGGCCGCATTCTGAAGCAGTACGATCATCCGAACATTGTCAAGCTGATCGGTATCTGTGTGCAGAAGCAACCGATCATGATCGTGATGGAGCTGGTGGCCGGCGGTTCGTTGCTAATGTTTCTGCGCAAAAACGCTTCCACGCTGGGCCAGCGGCAGATGATGGGCATGTGTCGGGATGCGGCGGCCGGTATGCGCTACCTGGAATCGAAGAACTGCATCCATCGGGATCTTGCGGCCCGCAACTGTTTGATCGGGAATGAAAACATTGTAAAAATCTCCGACTTTGGCATGTCCCGCGAGGAGGAAGAATATATAGGTAAGAGTGGAGTGTGGCGTGTAGAGTTTTGGGTGGTTAAATATTAATATTTGTTTTCTGTTCTAGTGTCTGGTGGCATGAAACAGATCCCAATCAAATGGACCGCACCGGAAGCGTTGAACTTTGGCAAATACACATCACTTTGTGACGTCTGGTCGTACGGTATATTGGTGTGGGAAATTTTCAGCAGAGGCGATACACCGTACTCGGGCATGAGCAATTCGATGGCACGCGAACGAATAGACGAAGGCTATCGCATGCCGACACCGGAGGGTGCCCCACCCGAGATGTACCGACTTATGCTCAAGTGTTGGTCGTACGAACCGGAAAGCCGACCACACTTTGATGAGATTTACAGTGTCGTTGACGCACTGTTGCTCTGCACCAAGGACTGACGGCTGGCGGACACCGGGATGAGCATATCGAAAGCGAAGGATGTCATCGCTGGATGGCCAGCTGCCCGTGGGCTGTGGAATGAAGGGTTGACAATGTTGCAGCGATTGATTAATGCTTCAAATGGGGTTTAGCATGGGGGGAGCATTACTCCATCGGGAAAGGATGTATCGGCATGTCGCCAGTCTATCGAACATTTTCCCCATAACACTCCAGCTGATGCTTACAGCTTTTGTTCAGCTTTACATTACTCTACATGGCGACGAGGGCGTAGCACTGGATGGCGAGAATTTCGTTTGCAAACATTTAACTTCTAAGAACAAGGTGCTTTCTGTAGGGAAACGGAATTAGAGCGGATGCAGCAAGCAGAAAATGAAATGAAATGGTAAGTGAAAATTCATGGTGAGAGCATAACAACAAAATGACAGACAACAAAATAAGTGGAAACTGGAGACGATTACTAGGTTTAGTTCGCTGGCCGCAACTTTTCTCTGTACAGGCTCTATGAAAGGTGGCAAAGGTTGGGCTAATCGTTAGGTAGATGGTACGGTAGGTTGAGTTGGGTTTATCAAAGGAACGATAACAACGAAACACGACGCAACACAAATAGGGTAAGGTCTTTAGAAAAAGTGTAGGCAAACAGGTGTGTTTGTGGGCAAAGTGGCAGAAGAATGTGGGATTCGTATTTTAATCGAATGTATATTGTAGAAGTATGCAACTGTGGTCAAAATTTAGGCAAAGGTAAGTATTTGTATGAGGACGCGGAAATGCGTGCGGTTTGAGGTGTGAATGATCGAGTGAATGATCAAGGGAAAGACTTCGCCGGGTACACAAAATGGTATGGAATGCGAGAAATGTGAGCAACGCTTGCAACGATGTGTGATAGTTGTTTAGAGATGGAGCGAGATGATTTATAGAGCTAAAAGGGAAGCAAATCGGGGGGGAAGCTTTAGAGCAACAAAATGGGTTAATTGAAGAGTGTAAACAGAAGAAAAAAACATCTTTGGCCTGAAAAGCTGGGAGTGAGTGTGTTCCAAAAGTGCTTGTATTTATTACTCAGTACTCATTGCAACCGTTTCATAGCAATAGCGTATACCACAACACCGCACAAAACATATTAGCTTGAGCATGATAAGCGCAGGATATACAAATAACTGAGATTAAACTTCTCGCAGGAGATGAATGTTCAATGGATGTCCATGAAATCGAGCAACAACATTAAAAAATACTCGCAAAAGCATTTAAACAAATGCATCCAACAGTAACAGCCCAGATGGTAGGCATCAATAGATCAAAATATCAGATACGTATATTCGTAACTGGAACGAACGGTTTCCACCAACCTTCAACTATTACTCACATCAACAAAGCACAACATTTAGCGTGGCGTAATTTTTATACGCCGTTCGACACTCGTCATATGCATGCACATTTTCACTACAGGCACTATGGAACCAGGAAGTCACGAACTACTGATGCTATCAACTTACTTGCATAAAGACTCATTTCAGGAATATGTTACATTTAGTCGTTTCTCGAACGGTAGGCCACTTCCTTTTCTCCTTTCTCGTTAACTCATGTCTACTCACTTACCCGTTGCGTGTTTGTGCCGGGTAAGCTAAATATCGCGATATTTACATAAATTAAACGTATAAGTTAAACTTTATCCTTCTGTAATTCGGAGCATTGTGCGAAAGAAATGTTTAATCAAAGTTTTCCTACCCTCAACAAGGCCCATTGGCATCCATGTATTATCAAACCGGTGCAAAATTGTGACTTTTCTATAGAGCAATTCCTACAGATACAATTTGATTAGTTCATCACTAACAGCACTAGGTGCCAGAATGCCGAGGTCGGTAAACAGCAAAGTAATGTATCCGGGCGGTGTATAATCAACCATCGGGTGTACTTTTGCCGTATCCTTGAGATTTTTCTTGTTGTACTACAAAAGAAAGGCGTTGTTAAAATATAATTGCATTCATCGACGGATCAAGCTAATAAGCACATACCTTGTACTCATTTGGTAGATCCCGCTGGTTTAGTGGATACAGTCGACAGAATTTAAAACTTTCCACCAACGTGTAGAACGGCTTTTTCATCTCCCTGGCACATATCGCCATCGTGACGGTACCGATACGATTGATAATGCCACCGCTTTCGACAACGCCTTCAGCACCGACCAGCACCATATCCACCGTTTCCATCACGTACCCAATGGCCGTGTCCAGGATTAGCGTACAGTCGATTCCAGCATTTTCCAGCTCTCTTACCATTTGCTCCCTGGTAGAATAAATCAAGAATATAGATACTCCTGATGAATTCGTTAATCTTTCTGCTTACCCGTGATGATCCGGGGCACTGTGTGTAACAAATACGTGGAATCGTTTGTTGTTTTGAGCCGCCAGTATCAGTGCCTCTCGAACAGTTCGTGATCGCGCGTGTGTTAGAATGCGCTGTAAGAGGTGTAAGTAAAAACGCATCACAATCGAGTTCCTTTTTTCCTACTTGCTGCTCGTTTTCTATGCAACACGTACGCATCCTTCAGTAATGAATGTGATGGCCTGCTTGGCAATCACGTTCCTGCTTTCCAGCAACTTTTCAAGAAACATTTTTCCTCTATTCAACATAATGTTTCGCACTTCGTCCATGGTATTGTCGTCGATCTTCGCCAACGTAATGAATCGTGTGAAAAGCTCCGTTCCGGAGACAACCGATGTCATCGGTTTGTCCGTCTTACGCATAGCTCCCACAGCCGCCTGAAGAGTCGAATGAAACTCCTGCACCGTATCAACTGAAATGGACAGTTATCGGTGCACTTACGGATCACTAGCGCATGTGGAATCTCTAGGTCGGTGAATCTTACATTTAGTTTTTTCCAGTACCATCAGCAGCGTTTTTATGGCCGCAATGCCGGGCGACAAGTTATCGTCCTTTTCAAGAATGCTAACAAAGTGGGAGGCCACATCTGGAATACGAAGACATTCGATAAAAGATCATTCTATTTCGATTGGGGTAAACAGTTCTGAACGCCGCTGTACTTACCAAACTGTTGGGTTTCTTCCTTCATTTTAAGATGTACAAGGTTGAATCCACCACAGCAGGATAAGTTGAACTTGTGTTGATCCTTTGCTTGAACGAGGAGCTCAGGATACGAAGAAAATCGGATACAGAAAAGCGCACAGTATTACAATTGTTATGCAGAATGTGGCAAAATTGCCGTGCTGTTTGGATTTTGACAGCGGTTTGTATTTGTTGTTATTTCGGCAGTCATTGAGCTGTGGTCGCGGCATTTCTTTGAGCATGACGTTACACGCTGCTTGCTCATATGACCAAAAGGTGGCGCTACTGTGCTTCGGTAAATATTCGGTTGAATTTTTGAAAAGCCACTTTCACTGTGTTTTCACCGAAAATGATGATTATTTAATACATGTGGAAGCAGAAATATGCATAAAAATATAAAAGACGGAAAATGTGAAGCAAAACACACTTATAAAAGATTATGAGCAGCAAAAGAAATGTGAGAGAAACGTCACGCTGCACACGTTACGTGGTGAGCCACCGAAAGAGGCCCCCTTGTTACTTGGGAATCAGCAACAGAGGAGTTACGAGGCGTTACACTATTGCTTGGCTGGACGAGAGACTGTCACACCGCGAGCATCGAGTTTACCCAAATTTTGACAGTGTTCGTGGACGGAAGGTTTCGTGCTCGGGTTTGCCGTGTCATCAAATAAATTGCGTTTTGGATCGTATGCTGATATCAATTTCCCATTTCCACAACCAGCAAAGGTACGTAGCATCTTGCAGGAATTGGGGTCAACGCAGGAGCACGGTCCTAAATCGTGGCCCTCGAAGAAAACTCTCCTCACCTAGCCATCCATTTTGTGGGTCGAATATGGATGTGAGGTAGATTTCAACATGGCGGCTGTGGCTCACGATCGAAGGCGTATACATTTTCTATTACCCAAGGACGATACGGACGGCCTTGGTTTCACGATTTTCACCACTGTGGGCTGTGGGGTTACAATTGTGCAATTGGTAGCAAAACTGCGATGCTTCCAGAGCGCACCTTGAAGATATTGCAATATTGTTTGTGGTTTTGCACAACATCCTCCCGTAAGCAAGACAATTCGTCATCCTCTCTCTGTGCCCCGTTTCTATTCGAGGGCTACCTCACAGCATGGGAGCGAAAGAGCGAGAGCATAACGGGCAAATGACGGTTGTGCTGCTTTATCGCATTGCATGTTGCGGACAGTAATCGAATATGCTGGTCTTTTTGTGTATTTTTTCTCTTCTTATGGCCCACAAGAAAAACAACATCCCACAGTTGTATGGTGTTGCAAGCCAACTTTTCGCGATAGCTGGTTTTTCTTTATATTTAGTATTTCAGTGCCAAACATTGGCAAGTTTAGAAATTACGATCGATAACGAATAGTTAAAATGTGTGTTGCTATGGTTTTCATGGCAATAGGTGACTTCAGGATTTGAGTAATAGCTGTAAAACTGTATGCCCTATATTTACTTTCCTAAAAGCGGGTTTGCGTTTAATTAATCATTTAATTTTCTTTTCCTCTTTGTTTCTTCACAGGTAATACACATCGTTTGATAGATTGCCATTAAGGAATTCTGGAGTTTATGAATGAAGTACTGGATACAGTCAGTATTTTGTGGTTTCTACAACTTCAGCAGGTGCAAGTGATTGTGTAAAGGATTAGAATAATGCGTCGACAGAGCGTAAGCTGCCACTCGTGATGATGGGGGTGCACTATTTGTCCATTGCTCATTCCGCGAGTTGCAATACAAACAAGTTAACACTGCACCCACACATCAACAAATTGTGCAACTGATTCTTCCTGTCTCTTGGCATCAATTTGTAAATGCTTTGTTGAAGGCAACAGTACGCGTGCGTTCAGCCCCCGTTCGACTGTGCACGCTCGTATATGAACTCGTTAACTGTACGCACTGTACTACACTACCGCTACTACCACTGCCGTAGCGATAGAGAGCGAAACAGTGTGCAGTTGCGCGCGTCCGTGCGGTTGTATGTGTAGAGACAGTGGTTGTGTTTATGCGAATGGCCACAAAAAGTTTCGAGTTGAAAATTCCATATTCTTAAAGAAAGTGTTTTTCATTTGGTAAAAGAAAAAGTGAACTCACTCAGTGACTCATTTCCCAACATTCGTCGGGACGGTACTTGGATTTATGGATACGAACACCAAAGGCCCGTTACAGTGTTTCTGCCTAGTGACATTTGGATGAGTACATCCACTTTAAGAGTCATGGTTGCATTCTACAAAGCAACGGAACAACCAGCCAACTCCGCACGAATGTTAGCAATCACACGTAGTAAAAGCGGATAGCAAACGTGTATGCAGCCTATTAAAGTATTGGAAAAACCATGTCTTGCTTCGCCGTAGGAAGCAACACGAAGCAGCAACGAAGGAAAACCTTGCTTGAAAGGAAAAACTCCTCGAAACAAAACGACAACAATGTGTGTATGTGTGTTTTGGTTGGCGAACAGCGCTTAAGGCTGTGGTGGGACATGCGCGCCACTTGACACCGTTTTTCGTTATCTGATTTAATAGCGCTCGTCGACGGTGAAATGCGTCTATCGTCGTAAGGGTCGGACGATGTTGAAGCGAAGCGTGGAAAAGCAAAAACACTGAGCAGCAGCACATTATCATCCTCCAGCACGCCCTGAGAGCATGAGTTGGGTTCAATATTTATGATGGAGGTCCCTACCTTCAGACTCCCGAATATGTCGTACGTGATAAAGCAACAAAACGGCAGCATTGTTTTCATACGACATTCACAGCGTTCAGATCGTAGAATCTGTTTTTCGTGTAATTGTTAGCTAGTGGCGTTGGATACTTCTGTAAAATGGATACTCCCTCAAGAGACTCGGAAGCGAGTAAATCCTACTCGGGGATAACACCTAATCCCAGCCCTTATCACGATACTAGCTGTTGATGTGTTGCTTGAACTCCGTAGACCGCTATGCTGCGTCATGGGCCTATGGGTTAAAACCAGGGCCTAGGAGTTGTCGGAGTGATTTATTGTACTTTAATTTGGGTGTTTCTTTAAGCAAGACGCAAAAGTTGTGACGAATAGTCGCATAGAGAGGGAGGTAGCACATTGATAAGGTTGGTAGCGAAATTTGCTGGCACGTTTCAGTTACTATCTGATTAGGTTAGGCAACAAACCAGACTGCAATTGATACCTGTGTTGCGTCTGCTGCACCTGTCATTTAGCACACATCTCGTCTACATGTGATTGCACATCACCAATGCGCGTCGCCTCTGGTTGGCCTCGTCTAGATCACGTGGTAAAACCCCACTTTACAGCACCGTCTGTTGCATCTGCGATTGCTTCCCATAAGGTTTATTGATATTGGAAAATATCGGACCATTTAGGTAGATCTGTAGTAGTAGGAGGCGAAATCGCATTTATAGACAACGTGAAATGTTTTGTGTAATTAGAAAGATGATACAATGTTACTGCCTGTTATAACATTTGCTTAATGTAAAAAAGAAACACCACTCCCCCCTCACACCGACATAAAATGTCAAACCATACGCACGTGGCCCCACGCACAACCGCGATGAACGGGATTGACACGTGCGAAAGAATGCGCACGGGAGGTGTGCAGCTACAAATAAGCGAACTCAGCTTGGAGTTCAGGAAGAAAAAATATTTGTTGATGTAAATTTTCCATTTCCCGTCCATTTCATCGACAATCACGTGCCATCGCTTCGTGACATATCGCTGCGAAGGACAAAACCGCACACAATTAAAACAATTGTTTGGCATTGCTTCTTGGGATCCTTTTGTGAACGCACTCGATGAGAAACCTCGTTTAGCGATTTGTGGTTTAATTGTGTGTTTTTTCTTGTAATGGGAAAAAGTCACCATGGCATAAACGTGTGCACTTGTTTCGTCTTCGAACTCCAACGAACAAAATCCTCCCCATCTCCAACTGTATATGCGCAGCAGATGTGGCAGAGGATCTGGCGATGAAAGAAACACGCAAAACAATGTTTCTGACATCGCACCAAAACAGGTTCTGCTTGCTTTTTCCTCCTGTGGCACCAGTGAAACGTTGCCTAACGCGACGACGACCACCCTTGCCACACGATCAATGATCCTATGATCCTGAAACAGCAAAATGGGAAGATGAGAGAGAATGTGCCATATTATAATAGCCAACCTGCTCCCTCCGCCCGTTAATCGTCAGACACACACACACTCCACTTCACTCAGGAACAGGATGCGCCGCCTTTGCGATAATGCAGTTTTTCCATCAGCGATGCCTCTCGCACGTTGTTTGGCTTGCGAGTGTGGCTGTGTCTGCAGCGCTTGGGTTCTTGGTGCAACCGTAAGAAATCACAACGAACCCGCACGCCAAAGAAAAGCTAGCTGTGGGTGTGGAACGGAAATTAATGTGTAGCAGTAGAGCGAACCGTGGGCATATAAATGAAACCCGAAGATCCACCGTCAGTCAACCGAGGAATGTATCTGAGTGAGTTGCACGGCGGATAACGATAGGGATGAGATGTAATATAATAATTTCACCACATCCACGTCCAAAGTTCAAGGTTTTCCGCGCACACAGCATGAACGATAAAGATGTGGAAGAGATACAGGTAATGGAACGAACAATGCTCGAGAGAAGTGAAATTCGAGATCAGTCGAAAAACGTTTTAAAAAATAGTATGGAAAATTGGAAGATTTCACCTTGTTGCTACAACTTCTTATCTGGTATGTGCGCGGTTGTTATGTTTATTAACTGAAACACAGCTCGCTTAAAGTCTAGAACGCTCAATTCCTTGCTGAAACCTTTCTTCCTGGTTCACGGCTTCCTCACTGTACCATCAAACATCTAATATCTAGCCTTGAGCCTACTGCTGACTCAGCAGTTTCCTGTTATTTTTCGGTTCTTTCCACAATAATGATTACTCAGTGGTCAGTCTTACCAAGATAATATGAAGAAATGAGGGTATCTTTCTAATTCATGATTAGCTCATGTGATTACTATATTTTCTCTTCAACTGTGGGGCTGATATGTTTTGTAAAAATTTTATATATTTTTTTATAAACATAGGAGAACCCTTCAGTAGCCCCAAAAACCCCAGCCTGGACAGGACCAGTCCAAAATCATCCCATCCGTAGTCAGCAATGACAGACCCAGACCTCTTGAGGTTATTGTGGCGTTAAGAAGGATACTCTATACGAACAAATACGGCTGCTGTTTTCAAAATATTCCTTTCAAATCATAAAAGAATTTTGTAACTTCGTCCATATCTACGTAGAACATAATCTGGTGGAGTTAGTTTCCATTGCTACGCGGAATACACGCCGCACACAAACACATTCCGCTTATGCTAAGCAATCGCGCCCCTGCTCCAAGCCATTATTAGGCGTGTGGGATTATCCATACACTCACAAATAACCTCAGAATGTGGTTTACCTCCTCTGCGTGTAAAGCGGAAAGGACGTTATTTGGACTGTGTTTTTTTGTTTTGGCATCGCGGTATAGATTCACGCATCGCGCGCCAACGAAAAGAATTCAACGAACTCTGAAGGTCTTTTTCATTTATTATAGCCCCCGAAAAAAAAAAACGAGAGCTGACATACGAAGGAACAACCGGCACCGGACTGGCGGTCGTGTTTTTTTGTGGTTGTGCTTTTCTAACAACCGATTGATACGGAGTGGTGCGTTCGTAAGTCATAAGTAAAACAAATCCAGCACTACCAAGAAGCTGTGGTAATCGTAAGTTGTTTGTTAAGTTACGAAGGAAAGAGATTCAAAATCGTATTCCACGATGAATACGATGCAGTCCGCTTGTCAGAATGTGCAAATGTTTGCCCACTGACGGACGTGGACGATCTTGAACCTGCCGGATAAACAAACGATGTGGTTCAGTTAATCATTAGGACCATAAAAAACCAACTAACCTCCCCCACCATCACCACCATCTCGGACAAAGCGAACCGAACATTCGCGGTTCGGTTCCGGGAGGTTAGGATACGACGACCGGGCATGAAAAAAGGTGTGAATTTGCAAAATACATGTATTCGTAGCGTTCGAACGTACAACCGCGTGCAGATCGTGTCAATCTGCGATCTGTGCAGTGAAAGATCCATTCCTGCTGGCTTCCTCTTCCACGTTGCCCAGCTTTCAGACCTTGAATTGTCACTCTTTTAGTGGGTATTTAACAGGCGGGTGAGCTTTGTTCTGGTTTCCGTTACGGCCAGGAACTGTATTTGCATTTCATCGCGTAAATTACCGTTCTCATCAGCAGCTAACAGGAAGGAGTCCATATTTGTATCTTTCGATTATTAATCCGCGTGTGGCAATCCAACACAAGTGATCACGAGGCACGATCCGATCGTCGTCGGCACGAATGGAACCGTTCCGTTTGTCACGAATCATGTGCTCAGTTCATGTTTATGTATTATCTGGTTAGCTTCCGCATGCTCAAGGAACCAAAAATGTAGAATAATTGTGTTGCTGGTAGCACGTAGTACGTTCACTTTAGAGCAATCGAACAGCAACTATTCTGAACGGCTTTCTAAAGTTTGCTTTTAGTATGTTCTATTTCTTTAATTAGTTATTTATGTAACACGGTCGCTAGCTCGGACAATCGCTAGAAGCCGTACCGTGGTTAGAGGCGAAGATTAGAGGCGAAACGTCACACTTTTCCGAAAGAGCTAGCTTTTGACCAAGGTCTGTGCGGTAAAGGATTGTGTGTGTTCAATATGTTAATTGGTTAACTAACATTCTGCTTCACAATGCTTAGTTTTTTATCTTATTTGAATTTTTCACAAGCTCTGTCCAGTTTTGGTCTGTCTTAACTTGACCGGTTACATTGTTATGTTCCGCTTGTTAAGTCTCGAATCCAAACTTGTTGTATCATGTCAACAACATGCATATATTGGTGAGTTTTTCATATAAAAGCAAAGCTAAATTTAACGAAAAATGTATTGTCGTTTGAGGAAGTTAAAACGTTGAAGAATCTCAGGCTATGGAATGTTCAGAAGATGCTCTGATCAAAGCCTCGAGAGAATCAGCCGTTGGATTGGATTGGATTACTTTAGCTTCAATTGGAGCACAAGGAATTCCCGATGAGCTTATGTTGTTACTGATGTCAAGGAAAAAGTTTCTACAACCAACTGCTCAATCAACCGCAATATTCTGAAGGTATTGCAATCTTTCTCAAATGTTTACAAACATCTTCCTTCCGGTCTCAATCTGTTGCTCCTGTTTAGATCTTCCTTCAAACAATGTTCAAAATTTTCTAAATATGTTCGTTTGATTTGGTCTCTTCTGCTTTCTTTAGATTCATTTACGCACCCTGATTGACATTTCTATGCGGTAAGCTTGACACCATATTAGGCCGCCTAACCATCAAGTTAAATTGAAACAATCCTAACGGACTGACCTAAATGCGGAGCTACATTCTTTTGGTGGGCCCCCAGCTACACACAGGCTCGTGCGTAGAATTGTCGTTCTTATTCCGGAAAGCGAACGAAACGACACAACGATCTCCTGCGCCAGCGTCGTGTGGTTTTGTGGTCTCTCTCGACTGCCTGAAGAAGCTTGTTTTGCTGCGCTGGTCTAACGGCTTTTGATATGTTGAACTCGCTCTCGGGGCGGCCTGGCTGACGCAAGGTCGATCGAAGGAATTTTCTTGAATATCGCGCAAAACTGGACTTGCTGGAAAACTTGCCGTCCCCAACCCGTCCAAAACTCGGCCTGAGACACGGTAGCTTTTCTGCTACTCATGTTCAAACGTGCTGTGGACGAGGGAGGAAATAAATGTTTGTGGAAAAAACAACTCGAACCCACACATCAGCAGAAGCCAGGTCGTCTTAAATAACGCTCGACACATGGAAACACAACCACATACATGCTGGTTTGCACTACAACTTATGCTGCTCTTATCGCGGGATCCCTCCCTTCGATGTTCCCTTATCTATCCCTGCACATCGCAAGAAAAAAAACACACATCGCGTCCAAGGAGGAATTTTTTTGTGCCATCGGGATAGAAAACAGTTGCTTTTGTAGAAGATGCAGTAGTTTCTAGCGTTTCCGTAGCCAGGGAAGAGGAGCAGCATTATTGTGCGCGTGTGAAGGGTGGCAGAACTCGCCCTTCGCCTCCTTCTCACTTTGCCTTATGTAAAGCCACTGAAACTGAGGTGTTGTTTGCTTGTTCACTTTGAGTTAGTATTCACGGTTGGTGTGTACACCTTCTGCTCACTTTAAGGTCATCTTGTCACCGTCGGTCTATGCGCTGGTAGTAGTAACCGTCCCCGCATCAGTCTTCTTGCGTATTAGTTTCATTGGATCTGGATAGGGGGCAAAAAGGTAGATAAAGCAAAAGCCCCCCACCATACATACCACTGGTGTCGCTTCGCAGTCATTCCCGGTCGGAACTCGAACCAATCGCCGTCATCGCGCCATCAGCTGGTTTTTGTACAAGGGAATTCAAAGAACGTCGCAGTATCCTTTGTGGAACGCGATGATGGCCCCGGGAACGTTGTTGAAGCGCAGTGGAGCAGCGCTCACAGAAACGGCGCATAAAAAATGCAAAACTAAATAGTTCCCCGATGGATGGTGGTGTGTTGTGGTGTTGTGGATGGGGTCGTCTGATGTGCACGTCATGTCCGTATCCATTTGTGTACACACCCCTTCGCCACAAGCCGCCAACGAAACGCCGCTTCTCTCTTCACGGTTCGTGCGCGACTTCGATCATTATTCCCCAACGCATCCGATCGCGAACCGGGGCCGCGCGGTGTGTTATTGCGCGACGGAAGTTCGATCGGTTGATTTGCTTCTTGCGATGATCATCCTCTCCGTCAGTTAAGCGAGAACGCCATGCCAGATTCGTTTTCAGTCTCTTTGTTCCACAAACAGCACAACAGCGCGTTCCGTTCCTTGTGCGATCGATCATTCGTGTGTACTGTTGTGACCATATTTGTGGCCTGCAATAACACAATACCAATAGTTTAATGTCATTAGATGGGCTTGCGGAGTGCGTTGCACATTTTATCGTGCTTTTGATTGATGTAAATTGGTGGTCTTTGTTCGATTCACTGCTGCTATTCCTGTCCGAGCGTTCTTTCCAAACTCTAACCGCCTGATACTGGTTTTCCAATAAAAAGGAATAAACGTATAAATTGCTATGGTTGCTATGGTTGGTGTCTGTTGCGGTTTTCATTATGTAGGATACAAATATAGCACAAATTATTATTGTAAAGTACATTCTAATAGAATTTTTCTTAAAATGAGTTTCAGTGAATGTGCCAAAGAGCATAAACACAGACCAGTTTCAAGAATTCTCAAACTTATTGCTCCATATTATGATGCCAGAAGTATGTTCGCATGTACCAGCTAGTTCATGTGGCGCGAAGAATCTCAAACAACTGCCGGAAGAGCGAATATCTTTCCTTGTCCTTCAAGGAAAACGTTTCCTTCTAGTGCCCCCCACGTGTCTAACCATGACCTGCGACAAAGAAAATTAAATGTATCTGGTCCGCTGGCGGGTGGTTTTAAGGTTTTAGTTGCTTTCCGTACTGCTTCGTCTGCTCTGTGCAGACAAGAAAGACACCCATCCTCCCACAAGACCGGTGAAAAACGCATAAAGAACGAGGATGGGAGTCGTCGTCCACGTCGTCTTGTGGAGCTTTTGTAGAGGGAAGCTACTATATTCTCTTCCTCCTCTCTGTATCGCTCACGAACAAGAAAATTCAGAAATAAGATCCTTCCGCACTTTACGACACTCCTTTGGAAAACGATGTGGAAGAGGGAGCGTCTTTTGTGTCCACTTGTGCTCGCACCGGAATAGTAAGATCCCCGTGTTTCATTTCCCAAAAGAAAGACAACAAAGTGCATTATACGCTTCCTCCATCTGGTAATGAGGTGAGACGAATAAATGAATTTCCCAAGCTTTTCACTTCCTTTACCCTCGTTGGCTCACTGTTGTCTGCTTGACCGCTGTTGTAAGGTTTCGTTTTGCAAGGGTTGCAAGTGTTTGCTTCCGGAATGTCGTCTGGTTAACTCTCAGTGGACGTAGCCCGTGAAATGCCCTGGCGGTTGACACATGAAATGGATGTGTGTGGGACGAAGATTCCTTATTCAATTCTGTTTAACAACCAACGCGCAACAAAGAGTAGAGCTTGCCTTTGTGAATCACTTGAGCAGTATTTTTCACTCGTTAACTGTACTAAAGCTGGCCCACAACGGGAAGTGTTATTGAGGTTTTTAGTGCACTTTAAATTCGTGTTTGTGCAGAGTGAAATTTGCGAACACTATAAACCCATTTTAAGGAATTCAACTTATGAATATAAATTCATGATTGAGACTAACAGACGAGAAGGACTCTTACTCGAATTGTTTCTCCAGCTCTTCTAATGTCTAAGGCAGCTCAATTGTCGTTATCATCTCGTTGATAAGCTCGTGAAGGAAATGATTATTTTGGTTAGCAATCCCACAAAAAGAAAGATAAGCAATGATGCGTTATCGTACTGTGGGATTGTTGGAAGCTTAGCTTATCTTATCATCATGTGCGTTCACACACAAACCGGAGAGTGTCCCAGGCCTCGCAAAACCCAATGAATCATAGCTTCTGGTAACATGTCACGCCCTGCGTAGTGTACTACACGTTTTTGCGTTGCGTGGATTCGAAGGCATTGTGCGTTAAGAATTCTTGTTTGATTAATTTCGTTAACTCCTTCACATTTAGTACCGCTCTCTTTAATTTGTTATATTGCTAATCCCATAATGTGAAAAGGGGTAAGTTCTTACCATTTTACCAAATGTATATCTGGTACAATAATACCTATCGTAGTAGGCTTGGGTCTTACTCTACATCAAACACAAACGGACTGGCAATAAAATGCGTTTTAATGTTTTAGTAGGCTTCGTTTACCCCGTGTGAGATATGCCGACTGATTCTCTCACAAGCCTGACGCAGGCACACGCATTTTAGCCTCACGCTGAACCGTTTATGCGTCACAACCTGTTTGTGTCGCTGGTGTTGTTCCCCTGCGTATTCCCTTCGGAGCAGCGCAGTAGCGGACCGTTTCATCTATTTTTCTTTGTTTTTATTGACTATTTTCTCTGATAAGGTACCGCTCCAGCAGTCCGCGTCGTTCGTCCCTGGGTAGGCGATTAACCGGAACTGACGCCATTTAACGGTCACAAAGCGATGAACCAACAACATTCACTGAATTCGTGATGTTGAAACGTAAGGCTTCGTCGCCATGAACAAATAGAAAAAGGGGTACAACACAACACTGTTTGATAAAAAAAAGGTCTCTATAATGAATGGCCATGTGTATGTGTGCATGTTGATGTTCATTGCGTGTAGACTTGCACGGGAAAAGCGAAGCATCTTTATCATTTTGGCAGGTTTTATTTTTGCCAACACTTATCACGCCAACATAATTTGAAGGTTTTGTTATCATCGTCATTTGTCATGCCTATCGTGCATGAAGCGGACTAATGAAAGTTTTTTCTTTTATGATCGTCGTTTGTTTTCTTTTTCGACAACTCACTGCACTTTAAAAAACATATAATTTTTTGTAGCTGTATTAAATTTAAATTCCATTTCTTTTTCATTGCTTTCTACGTAGCAGCACCAAGTCGTCCTTCGTGCTCTTTGTTCATTACGCACTCAAGTCAGGGATGATTATTACGCCTTTTATATATTTGTTGCAAAATTGCGTTTCTGTGTAGCCGTTTACTTGTTGTACTTTGGTAACAGCGGCACGCGGTGTCAGCTTTAATCTTCGTACTACGCGTCGCGCCCGCTGTATATTGCATTGCAGGGCGCGCAACAAACGCGAACCGAACAGCAGCGCTCACTTCAAGTTTGAATGGCACCCCTATACGGGGCTTCCGAACAGTTGGTGTGTGTGTGTGTGTGTGTGCGCCTGTACCGTGACGTAGTGGAAAATCAAGTTACTCCTCACCCGGAAAAGAGGTGGCCTGAAGACACTGCAGAAGAAGGGGCGCCCACGCATACCTTCCTCTCAGGCCCGTTCTTCTTCCAACAACCGATGGTACAATGCGGATCAGGGGCGGTCAACATAAGGAGCAACATAAGAAGAAGAGAAGAAAACAGCATACCGTCTGCACACAACAAACACACAAAGGTGATGGAACAAGCTTTGAACGGGGGAAATCCATACCAGTGCAAGAACGAGCACAAAGAAGATTACGCGGAGAATGAGAGAGGGAGCGAGAGAGAGAGAGAGAGGGAGAACTTTCGTGCTCTGATAAAAACACACGCTTTTTACGTCCGATCCATCCATGTGCGGTCTATCTCCTTCACACGCGTTTTACCCACGATGAGTGAGTAAAATATTTGCTGAGTAATTCTGTGTGGTGAGCAGGCGACGAAGCGAGACAGAGATACGCTACCGCGAGATGAGATAGTGTAGCGGTACGTACGGGTGTGAGAGCAGTTGGGAAGAGTGAGATGGCTTGCTCGTTCGCTCGCGCACTAAAAACCGTTCCGTGGGTTCGGAGCGATGTCGAACAGCGTAGACCGTCAGTTCGAGCCAAGTTGTGAAATCGTTCGGATCGTTCGGGAAGTGAGACCGCGCCTGTCGGTTTGCTCGTCGTTTTTGCTGTCCCCGTTGCGTTGGTCGCAGTTTTTTATTCGGTGTGTGCTGTGCAGTGTTGCTCCTGTTCAACCTTGGATGCACTGCGGATACAAAGGTGTGTGCTATAGAGCGTCGCCGCCCCGGGTCGTCGTGCCTGCAGAGATCTTGTTTTCTTGGTGCGTGGTGCCGTCACGTAAATTGATGGTTATAAATCCCTTCCCTCTGCGCTGCAGCCATGCGGAGAGGATGATCCTCTAAAAGCGCCTTTGTACGTTCCATTAGGTGTGTGTGTGTGTGAGAGAGAGAATGTGTGGCTTAGGCTTAGGTGGTGGCAAGTGAAGCGCACAGCGGAACGTCTCGTCGTCATCATCGTCATTCGCTCATTCCATCAATTCCATCCATCAGTCATGTGCTTTTTTGTGTGAGTGCCGTTGTATTGGAGCAGTTCGTGGAAGGTTTTGTCATTGCACCCATCCTCGCTTTGTCCGCTAGTTATGTTGCTGGTCAACCTATTCGGTGTTTTGTAGCATGTGTGGAGTGTCTCGGAAGGGGTAGCATGGGTAGAAATGGGGTGGAAATTCGCTGCTCATTGCGATGTTCTGGCAAATGTCATCTAAAGCATGCGTGTGTGCGTTTATGTGTTGCGATAGTGGGTGTGATGAATGTATGCGAGCGTATGCGAATGCTTGCCCAGTAAAAGGAAGGTGTCTGATACTTCCGGGATGTGTAATTGTGTGTATGTGTGCGTGCCAAGGGTGAAACAGTTTTTCTTTATTTCCTGCTGCTTTGACCCAACCTGCTTTGATCAAGGATCAAACATTACTCCCGAAAGAATCGTTATGTTGATGTTGAAAAACAAGCCATAAAATCGAGTGCGTGTGGTGTGCTGTGAATTGGGTAAAATTATCCTACATTTTGTAGATCGGGGTGTTTAACGGTTGTTTTTCTTCTTTCACTTATTGCGCACATAGTTCATATCCGTTTGCGCAACACGCGCAGGGAGAGAAACCACCAGAAGTCACCCCTCCCACCACCTTTATGCAGCAAGATCCAATTAGGAAAATACATCGCTCGAAAACGGAAAGATCAAGTGGTGTGTGGGACTTCCTCGAGATATCAGGGGGAGGTGGGAGTTTTTTTTTTTGCTTTTATTTTGCCCAGTAAGCCCCGTGTCGTGTTTGGTTATGGTCCCCCCGTGCAATTGCTGCTAGTCTAACGTATTAAATATTTTGCGTCGCAACCCCCTGACCGAAGGTGTACCCACTGTGATATTGTGAGAGCGCACACACTGTGCTGTGAGTTGGATTGTGCTTGTGGTGAAACGGGGAGTTCGTCTCGCCGTCACAATGAAGTGAAACTCGCCATTAATCGAGTGAGCACGGTGCATGTGTTTGTTTTGTGATCGTATTGGGCGCGGAAGTGTGTAGTTGTAATGAATGAGTATGTGCCGTGTGCCGTCCCACAACATCCGTGTGTTTTCGCCTAGCAAATCGCCTCCCCCACTCCGCACCAATCTGTAGGAAAACAAACACAGTTTTTCATCATGTTACAGCAGGTTGAAAAATTACTTCTTTTGCTGCCTGGGAGTTATATCCGTTTGTTATTTTGTGAATTATGTTAATCCAACGAATTTTTGCGAACCATTCGTATTGTGTATGTGTATTGTGTATTATGAGAGCTATTTATTACAAGTGTACTTAGAAAAGGAAATGTCTCTAATGCAGACCCTGTTGGATAAAACAGTCCCTCTTAAATTCAAAGATAAACGTTTGTGGGGTGCCAAAATTCGATCGGTGTGTGTGTGTGTGTGGTGCAAATGTTTTGGGTTCCTGTTCACTATTGTTTGTTTTTTGTTTGAAAAAGTATTTTCGTAAAAGCCCCCTTGAGAAATTCGCAAGTTAAAGTACACTGGTACAAAACGATAAAATATGATTGCCCTTCTACACAACACATCCGTGAGCGAAATGGCTTTTCAGTTTGCGATAAAAATAATCATCCCCTCAGTACGTGGAAAACGAAGTGAGAGAGTAGCGAGAAAATGAGCGATAGGCAAGGCTCGGTCGTATCATGTGACAGGTCGTGCGCGGTGTAACTGGTGTGTGATGTAGGTTGCAATAGACACATTCTCCAATTAACACCAACACACAATTGTGTTATCGTCCCACCGTTGTTGGGTAAATAAATAACGTGAGCGGCGACGTAATAGAGTACAAAAATCGCACACTCATATACTCGAGCTCTGTTCAAAAAGACGTCATCAGCTGGTAATTGCCCATCAACTCCACCCATTTATGCGCCCTACACCGTCCCAAGATCTTCGTCTCGTGTTGTTTGTTGTCTGCTGTTCAAAATTGACGTCGTTGCCATCGCAGCAGTCGCCTTGCGGCTGGCTAATCTTCCATTGCTAACGTCGTCTCTTCGTTGCTGCCATAACCCACCAATACTACCGAAAAGCGTTTCGCGACCGCAACGATGCATGTGTGCGTGGTGTGCATGTAGGGCGCGCGTGTGCGTGTGTGCTGTTCTTTCTGTTGTTTTCTATTTGTTTTGATGTGTGGACGCACGTATGAAGGCAACGTCTGTGTGCTCTGCTCCTAATTGGGCTCACCCAACCTCGTCCTCTATTGCGTCTTTTTCCCACGTACCTCTCGAACGTCGTACTCTTCGCGCAACTTCGGCGCGGATGTATTGTTGGCCAACGACACGCATCCTTCAGTAGCCACAAACAGATTGTGAACGGGTGAGGAGTTTTTGTAGGACGGAGGGGAAGGGTAACACGAGTGTTGTGCCATTTTTCTCAACTCAACACACGCGCGACGATCGCCGTATTGGCCTTGTGACGTAGCTTCTTTATTTTGCCTTTCTTTATCACCCCATGTATGCCGTCCGATTGCGTTGTGAGGACACGGGTGCGAGGAAGGCACGTGTCGTTTGTTTGGACTAGACCTTGCAACAAAGACTGTGTGGGGGGGGATTGTGTGTTATGTGCTTGCGTTTTGCTAGTTGCTAATAGTTCTAGTTTTTTCTTAATCGCAAAGTTATAGTAACAACTGTAGTAAATTCTTAACATTACCCAAATGCTGGGGAACTGATTTGTGTGAGGCCATGTAATCAACCTACAATCGATCTCTTCGTACGCCTACGTTGCTTTTGGGAAGCAATTTCTTGCCAACTAACACTCGCGCTCTTATCGTGGTGTAGTTTTTGCGCAAACGTTTGTTGTTACTTAGATCTATGTTTAGCGCGCTCTCCCACACTACTAACCCCCAGAGCTGCAATGACACACGCAAACACACGTCAGCTGTAAGCTAAATAAGCGCGAACACGCGAAAATAAATACGAACCCCCCATAAGTCAAGACAGGCCAAGTAGTGCGTCAACGAAAGCCCCCTCCCGAGAGTTTTGTTGAAGGAATTTGCTAAGCATTTTGTTCACCATTTCTGAAGCATATGATGCACATATTAACCAACGTAGGAAACACTGGTAATAAATGTAGCAAATTAATATACAATTGCTTATGATTGTTATTTATAGTATTGGTTATTAGTTTCTAGTGTTCTTTTTGTCCAGTGTAAGATGAATTACAATGCATTTATATACGGGATACGAAATAGCCGAAGATACTACATCACAACAAACATCAAAACAAGGCTTTTTAACTCAAAAAGATCCATCTCCGCTTATGCTGATTAGATCGTTTTCGAAGAACAAATTATGAAGATGTATGCTAGCAGACATTTCATATTTTGCTCTCAAAACCAACCCCCCATACGGGTTACAAATTTGTGTTTGTGTCACGGGAGGTCGTCTGACTGTGCGTAAGGAGGTACTTCAGTTCACAGGGGAGTTACCTCCACTGAATTTCCCGAAATCGAAACTTTCCCAATTTCAACCTAGCGAAGTACCACGACCACCATCGTGTGCCTCTCTCTGTTGTGCGTTGCTTTTCGTCTAATCCCCAGGCCAAGCCAGCCAACCTCCCGCAGCGTTAGTGGAAAACGGATCGGAAAAGAAAAGCTACAGCGGCGTGCGTCAGCTACACAGCGAAATCCATAACCCGAATGATCCCAAGGAATCCCGAGGGACACACGCGCGCGGCACCAGGGCCCGTATGTAGTAAGAGCGAAGGGTTGTGTTGGGAAAAATGGCTTCAAAGGCGCATATATGTGCTCACACTTTGTATTGCCTTCCGTCCATCCACACGCTCACCTTCGCAACGCGTTGTTCTGCTTTGATGTTCGTTCCCTGGGCCCCGAGTGTGTGTGGTGCTCGATTCGGTTGTGCGCGCACTGCCTTGGGGTCCTTGGCCATTTTCAATGTTATAACCTCTGGGTGAGCAGGAAACCGACGAGAATTATAGAATACACATACCGCCGCCCCGTGTTGTACGCAGAGGCGCACGGGACGGTGTTGGCCAACAACGGAGATCGTACAGCACACCGATACATACACACTGCTGTTGTTTGTTCCATACATATGTGGGTCGTTTGAATGAACATGCTCTACACAACACTGCTGCTTGCGTGCACAAACTCAAGAATACCGGGAGGATTAACGACACATTTTAATGAGTTTCCTACGCCATCAGGTTAAATCGCTCACACACACACATACACTCACTCGTACGGATGTTGGTTGTATTGCGAAGTAGAGGAAACAGAGGGAATACAACATGTCGACAACCACACACCAGCTGGCCATCGGCGAATAACCCCGTCGGTTTTGAACGGAAGCACGCTCCTCTAGTAGCGCAGGGAACCATCCAACACCTTGTCCATCGGAAGCACCACCACAAAGAGAACGGAACAACGAACGTATTTTGGTTGTGCGTGTGTGTGTGTGTCGATATATTGCCCTGAGGAGGGGGACGTACGGCAAACAATCCCAGTTGCGAATTCCGATGCATTCTGGCAAAATTCGAATTCCTATGTCCAAAATCCAATCCCATCCTGACCAATCCCCCGTATCGCAGGGCTGGCTATCCAGCTGCTGGTAAAAAAAAATTCAAAGAAAGCCAGAAATGACAGGCCTAGAACTATCTCTTGACGTTGTTGCACCGATAAAGAAGATTGTTTTCTAATAAATTTAATGCAAAAAAGCCCTGCACGATGATCCACACGTTGTGTACGATCCATCCCCATCCTCGGTGTGTTGTGTAGCTCATCGTAGTCTTTTTTTGGGTATCCCTTCTGCTGGTTCCGTTTCCTGAATGCGGACGATGTTTCGCATCGTCAGTCGACAGTCGTGTCCGTCGTGCGCGTAGCGTTGTGTTGTGCGGGATCATCCCTACTCATTCATCATGCGTCGTGTGTAGGCAATGTCTCCCGGGGGTGTAGGAAGAATAAATAAAGGTCTCTCCCGCTGCTGCTGTTGCTAAAGTAGAACTACCACTCGAGTGTGTGTAGGGACCGCAAATGGTCCGCGTCCAGCCAGCACAGCACAACACAACACAAACAAACGCATACGCACGGAGTTCATCTGTGTAGTTGAATGACCTCAAACGGTCGCCGCCACCCCATCGTCTCGGTGTTCTGCACATTCACACACACACATCCACACGCACACGCAGACAGTACAAGAAACCGCCGCCCGTATCACGACGGTTGGGTTAGGGCGAGAAGAGGGCTGACGGCTGGTGTTGTTAGCCCTTCGACTCGATCGAGTTTCGAGTTAGTTCCCGGTCCCCGTTCCGTTGCGGTGTAACTGCTGCATGCTTTGCCAAAGCTAAAGCTAAATGCTTGGCTTTTTTATCCCTTTTAACTCTACTGCCTTCGACTACTTATCTGTTTCGTTTTCCTCCGTTTCCATATCCATTTTCACATCTGTTCTCTTTCGCTCTCTCTTCTCTGTCACCCGTTTCTTGATCTGTGTTTTATTCGTTGGTTTCGGTTTTACGGCTGGGAAAAGACACAACAGGAGAGGTGTGGGTGGGGTGGGTAACCCGGTGCGGGGGTGGCCAAACCTACCACCTGCTTCTGTCTTTTTCCTGGTTTCTTTCACCTCCCCCTCCGATTCAGCTATCACAAACATGACATTCTTTCCATTTTTTTGATGAAAGAGCACTGGTTGCTGCTTCCCTTTCGAAATCCGACACGCATTTTCCGATTTATCTGAGAGAGGCAGAATTTCCAGGCCCTTGGCAACCGTATCTTTTGCTGTCCATGTGTATTGCACGTCGCTTTGCATCTTTCCGTCTCGATTTATTTGAAGCTGATGGATGTTATTTGGCGATCCGTTTTTTGGTTCTCGGGTGAAGTGGCTTATATTTTGCCGTTGTATTATGTGTTTCCCGATTGTACAGGCGGAATGCCCCGGAACCATTCTTCCAAGGGATCGATCGATGATGATCGTAATGATACATTCTGTGATCGTGATATTCTTTCATCTTCGATGTTCTTTGTTTCTTTAATCTCGCCCTTCTGCACAATGATCTACGTGATCATTACTTCTTGCGATCGGACCATTCGTAGCACACAGTATGGCAGATCTCTAAGCAAAAAGGTGTCTGACGTAAATTACAGGGTTTTCACTTTTCGCCACTCGGGTTATATATCTGTTATGCGAGTATGAATCATCCCCGGGTATCTCAACTCATCCCCTTTGAGGTAGATCCGGACAGTACTATATCCAGATCACACATTCCTGCTTCAACTTGTGCTGCTGCTGAAATGAAGCTCCGACTTTGCCAGTTAAAAGCGAAACCCCTGTGCCGGAAATGCTGACTTATAATTTCCGCAAAGTAGTCTTTCCCCGCAATAGTGCATTGGTGTGTGCGATCGTTACTTCATGCGTACATTTCACGCATGAATACTTCTTTCGTCATCCACTGTGATATGGATCGATGGAGTTACTGACTCGTCTTTAAAATCGATTCACTGATTTATACATCATGAAACTCAACAAAAATGCATTGGGTAATTGACTTGTGTGTGATGCAAGTGGTCACTATAAACACGTGCAGAAAATTGAAAATTTAAGGTATTGATCATCAAATTTTGGTGGTGGTGTATTGGTAGCGGTGCCGACACGACAGGACCGGTTCAAAATCCCATCCTGACCAATCCCCCGTAGTACGGGCTGACTATCCGGCTACGTAGTAATTGTTAAGTCTAGTAAGACTGGCAGACATGACCTAGAAGGTCGTTACGCCAAGAAAAGAAAACGAGAGAGAGAGAGAGACCATCAAGAAGCAGCATTATCAAAGAAACAGCAACTTCGCCCCTCAAGGTTATTGGCCTTGAAGTTGCTTGGTGCTTGATGTAGACCATACACACCATACTGTAGGGCGAAACAAAAAGAAAAATGCGATAGGTCATTTGGCTCTCACCACACATTTCCATACCGTCTCCTCGCTCCCGCGCGAGTCAGCATAAAAACCGCCGTGGTCAGCAAAGCACGCGCTTTGATCGCGTTTGGTTGTGAAGGTGTAGAATTGGCCACAGTCGGCCGTTGTGTTGGTAGTGTGTTAAAGCTTTTTAGTCTAGAAGAAACATCCCCCGTTCTTCGTCTGGTGTGATGGTCAGAGAAATTAGAATTCCGAAGGAGATACACCCCATGCTCGCTGAAGACAGCGCAAAATTGGCCCTCGGAAAGGGCACGATACCTCCCTGCCCCCAGAGAGTTCAAGGTGTTGTTTTGTGTTCGATATGGTTCCTGGCCGAAGCACCACTAGCGGGGTCCCAAAGTTCTTGCACGCGCACTGGTGTGTCTCTTTGTGTGTTGGGCTGCGCGCTCCGTCTATGTGCATGATGCATAGTTGCAATTTGCTTTTGCCAAGGATGATGTGTCTTGTATTAGCTAGCGAGCAGCAGCGGGCGGTTGTTGTGTGAGGAAACACGAAACACGAGTCCCAGGGCAGGTTGTAATGGCGTTCATTTATTATGCATCCGTTTTGTGTGGTTGCTTGTGCTTGTGCATGAGAAAGGGGGAGGAATTGCGGTTGCAAACGTATTCGGGAAATCGTGTTTTGGCTCGATGTACTATGCTTGGAGATTTTATTTTAATACACAAAGCGCTAGAAGGCACAGCGCGCGCTCGCCTCCCCGCTATGCTTGAGCTGAGAAAAGTTGTGCAGTGCAGTTTTATTTTTGTTATGGTCTAGCGAAGTGGGAAGATACGACAAAAAAACACAAAACAAAACAAAACCTATATTTATGGCAGTATCAAACGACTTACGAGCTTGTTCTAAAAACAATCGAGCTCGTTCTTTTTTTCTGTTTTCTGTTGCATAGTTCGCTCAAGGGGAAAAGATCATGTGTCCAAAAGTTTTACTATGCTGAGAGTAGTAGTACACACTCCGGGTGGAAAAAATGTGATATTTTTGGTGTATATGACGATTTTTCGAGGATCGGCGGTAGACGTCATAGAAGAGTTACAGTTGGAATTAGAACAAAATCAATATTTTTTCCCCTGAATCGATCGCGATATTGCTCCCTTTGCTTCACGTTTAATTTCTCGTTATCCTGCGTAGGACGTTTTTTAATTATGTTGATTTTTTTTCGGTACGGAGCGCTTACCTTTTTAAACATAATAATTACGTACGATGAATAAGAAAAAGCTATACAATTCAAATATTCAGAACACGACCTTGTCAGGCAGCTTTCGAGATAATCGCGTTTAAATCTTCGTTCAAAGCATTTCGATTTTCGTTCACATTTCCGTATGAAGCATTGGAACTTAAATTTTTCATGAACTTAACATAAAGTTTAGGATAAAGTAGACACTCCAAATAATTAGAAAAAATTGTTATTTAATATGTAGAGTGTACTATTTTAAATGCAAAAGCTTTAATTTAGTTTCGTTTTCTGCTTTTAGTTAGTGAGTTATCTCTTTTGTGCTATTATACTAAAGTATTGCTTGACAGTTAAGACGCTGGTTTTGGCATTAACAATTAATCATTTGAATTGAAGTGTATCACCTTCCATTGTTTTTTTCCTCCTCATTTATTGTTTAATCGCAAAACCACGGATTAAAACGAAACCACTATTTCCCCCGGCTGACTTTCGCAACTGGAGTATCTGCGGGCCAGATGCTGACTACCCCCCCACCGAGGCTACTTGCTTCCAAAAAGAAGCAATAATTAATACACAATAAACAGACCACGACACGACACGACAATTCACAATCTCGGTTCACAACCGAGCTGCTATTGTTAACGGGCTTTTACTCTCCTTTTCTCACGTTGGCGTTGGATGGCCACCGGCACGAGAACTTCCTCACTTGGTGGACGGTCGGTCGGGCAGTGTCATGAACAACAAGAAGCAAAAGATTGTTTACGGAGCGGACAGCATTCCCACTCTCCCACACTAAAAGTAGGTTATCAGGCGAGAAGGGTTTGGGGGTCTTCTGACGCGGGGGGTGTGAACTGCGTCGTCTGCGTCGAGAGTAGTAGCGGGAAGTGCAGTAGAAAGAAGGTCGTGCGACGTCATAATAAATGTAAACACAAAAAAGGGAATTAAAACCAAGAGCCCAACACCATCACCACCACGATCTTTTAACGGATTTAGGAAGAGTTATGCTGGGTACACTGAAAATACACTTTCATTAATGATGGGATGTACCTCTTCTACAAACGAAAGTAATTTCTGTTAGACAAAAATAAAAGTGGTCAATATATTGTACTGACCTAATAGAAACATTCCGCCCATGTAACGTATTTCGTTCGTTAAAAGCTTTTTGTTAGCTTTGTTTGCACCAATCCTCTAACAAAAACGCAAAATTACGCTCCCCGGGCGCAAATGTTCACTTTAATTTTCTTCTGTTCTCTTTGAATGTTTATTCATTAAAATGTAGTTGTGGACTTGCTTTGAAAATCGGACCAACCTGACTTGGTGGGTCCTTCGTCCAGTTCGTGCAGTTCGTCTTGCTTACATGCTTCTAAAATTTCACCATTTGGGCTGTCTCTCTCCCACTTCTATTCCGTTTTACCACTTCATAAATTCCGCCATCATATCGAGATAATATACCCTTGACCGCAGGCGTATATTTCCGGCATACGTTTGGGGCGCGCATATGCTCTTAATCCTCCGGCAAAGGCTGTATTTCATCCAAAGGCGAAGAGTACAAAAAACAGAAGATTGCTATCGTCGATTAAAACCATACCCACAGAGGAGTTTGTGTGTATTTGGTTTTGGCCCGTCGTAGGCCTCGTTGAATTTGGCTGTCTGGTTGGAGGTCTCTTGCCGTTCTTCTTCGGCTCCTTGCAGTTTGGGTCGCACACACGCACACCACCAGGGGGAAAACCATTAGACGTATTATTATGGATTATAAATCATCGACGCCAAAGGGCAAAAAAAAGAATAATAGGACTGGTTTCTAAGCGAGCGCATATTCTTCCGCATACACAACATAATTCTACGGACACCCCACCACCATTATCATTGCTTGGTGCAACTTCACATCCTGTCGCGGGATCTGTTACATATGTAAAACAAATTTCCTAATCGATTACAATATCTTTCCCTGTTGCAATTCGTTGGTTCCGGATCCCGGGATTGATTTCACGCCGGGTTCGTCAGTTGTTTCCCATGAGTCACAAAATCCCGTGAATGATTCATCCGCATACAGTGAAGTTGTGTGTTTATGTTTTGCAATGTTCTGCTCCACCTTGGCCCGGTAGCATGTGGGCATGACGTGAGTCATAGTGTGTACATTACAAGAATCATACCCATCATACCTATGTTTATTTTCATGCCAAAAAATAGCACATTTTTAAGAATTATCGCTTAACATTCGAAGAAATATTCGATTGCCTTCTGGTGACGACGTGCTTATTCGCCTTTTCCATACTACTTTGTTCACTTCACATTTGTTTGTTCCAGCTTTGGGGGTCGATCATACATCATCATCATCATCATTCGATGTAGAGATGGATCAGCTGTTCGACAAATATTTAAACTAAACATTTTTTTCCTTGTTTGACCTCTGTGGGTTTGGTGTGATATTTCCAACATTTTAGATGTGTAAACTTACTATAAACTACCCGTTCGTATTAATTGCCACGAAACAGTTAAATCATTGAACGAGGAAGCATGAAACAACACCCCAGCAACAGCAAAAAATGTAGGAATTGAGAACTTAACGGTATTACGCATAGCATAGAAAACGCAAATGGTTTACGATTAAAAGAAGCGCCTATAGCGTGTTTGTTTGCGGCAAAAAAGAATATGGCAATGTATGAAAACAAACAACTTTCAACAACGGGTCGAATGGAAAAAGAAAGGTGTGCGTGCATGCGCGGGGAGAGGTAGATTATGAACGCGTGCTTTTTTATTGTTCTTCGTTTTGTTAGCAACAGACGGAAGTGTTCCACACCGCGTTTTCTTCCTTATGAGTGCTCGTGCGTGCGTGAAAATGCATTATTATGAGAAAACGAGCAGCATAACTGCTTCTGCTCGGTCTATGTCTGGTGCCTCTGTCTGCAGAGGTTGTGGCGTAGTAGTAGTAGTAGTAATCGTGGCACGGTTACGTAAACGATTTCTCCCTCTGTTGATTTTGTGATGTTGTATTTCGCGGTTAGTTAGTCGGATTTATTTATGATTTTTCCCACTTTTCTTGATGTTGCTTTTTGTTTTTGGATTTTTGGAGCTTTGTTGTAGTAAAGGTGCATAATGAAGAGTTTTTATAGCTTCACCTGGTTAAAGCTTTTCCCATACAGTGCAATAACTAAATATGCGATTAGTGCACTATAATAAGATTTATATTTGTTATACATTAAATCATAGTTTGATATAATTCAGTTTACGAAAATGCTCGCATTTATTCAGATTATTAACTCTTGAACAATCAAGCGCTGTTTTCATTGATAGTTAATTTATAAACAATTTTAAAAAGCTGGCTTCATATTTTTCGTGGCTTCCTCTCCAAATTTTCTCTACAATCAATTTGATTTGATGTAAAGCTTTTAAATATGTTCCAATAGTTCTAGTATGTGAAAGAAAATTCCCAATAAACACGATTACACTGTATTTCCTTTTACTACCGGAAGAAGGAAAAAGGGTTCACATGATGGGAAAGGGTGGAGCAATGTATTCGAAACGGAATTCAACTGATTTCCCATTCATGTGAATGGTGCATATATGGTGCATATTGAAAAATAAATTTTCTTCCTCTATCGTTACTTTCTACTTTGTTGAACTTGCACATTAGAAATATACGCACAGAGGAAAAGGAGGAAGCTCATTTATCTGTTTTCCATTTTAGTTCTTCCGCGATCACACGATTTTTTATGTTAATTGCGTTGTGTCATCGTTCATTTTGTGTTGGTGAAAATGAATGTTGTGAGGAAGAAAACTCCAAGTAACTCAAAGAGTAGTATCATTATTAATTTATTTATTGAGCAAGTATCAGCCATTATTCATCTCAAGTGTGTGTTATGTTTTTTAATTCACTTTTTCCATACGAACAGTTAGCAAAAGTGCTTAGCAGCAGCGTGTGGATAGAATGGATTTTTGTAACTGTAACTGGAGTTGTGCACGGAATCAAAGATCATTTTAAAAAACGAGCACAAGATGATAATTATGACCAAAAATGAGACACTGCAGACGCTTTTGCTCAATATGCTCTGAAATGAGAAAAGTAGCTCAATAAAAGCAACAGAAAAAAAAATAGCGAACCCATCAAAGTAGGTTATGTGCGTATTTTTCATTCGTCCGTTTTCCTGACCTCATTCGGTTCGGATGTTACTGCTCTCGCGTTCGGGCGACCGTACGCTCAGCACTATTTTATCACCAACATTAGGAAACATGCATTCACCTTCTGCTTCACCTATGCTTCACCTCCCACGAGAAAACATATTTGCCGGTGTGTGCGTGTATTGCATGGTAGAAGTTATTTGGAAGAGGGGGATGGGTGTTACTTTGATGAAAAAGAGACTAGTCTAGTGAAGCTGTGGAACACATAGTACTTCTATATTAGCGTGAAAACAAAATAAGCTTACGATTTCTTCCTCCCTTCTGTTTTTACTCTACAGATCCATAAACAACCAATTCAACCGTGACACGACCAAACTCGAGACTTAACACTTTCGTCAATATCCCTTGGATACTGTGCGGCATAAAAGTAAGTAAACCATGACAGTGCCACACCAGCACACAATCAGCACCACCTACCAACAACTTGCCAATATTCTTGTCTAATTTCGCTTTTTTCCTTGTTTCAATTGCAGAAACCTTCGAAAAGAAGGCACACGCAACAGAGCCTACTACTCTAAAGATTTGAAAAAGGTTGCCAACCAACGGCCAAAAAAAAAACGTATTATTCGCGGTTTCCACAAAGCGGAGAAGGGTTGCGCGCAAAAGTAAATCACACTCCTCTATGTGTGCTTTAGCGAGTGATCAAGGGAGCCACCGTCGTATACAGCTGTGGTAGCTTAACGACAGCGAAAAGTACGTCGACTGGACACACACACACGCATATCGTGCGATCTTTATTTTAAGTGCGTATTACTTTCGGCTTGTTTCATCGTTGACCCATCACCACTACCGTGGCGACGAACTTGTTTGGTGCGGCGGCTTAAAATCGATTGATTCGAAATCCATCAGTAGTAATAACGAAGTGTGTATTGGATTGGTTAAGCCATACCTCTTACTAAGCGGGGCTGACCTCTAGAAGCAGCAAGAGCAAAAAGCATTCTCAAATTCGAACACATTCGATTGGGGAGAGAATTCAATGCATGTTACATCGAAGTAACCATATTTCACATAGCGAGTGAAAGGAAATTTACAGTGCACAAAAATCTTGATTGAAGAGAGTGTGTGTTTCCTCCGGTGGTCGGTGTGTGCTGTGCGTTTACTATTCCACGAGCCGTGACAACAGTGTTGAGGTCAAAATTGCGCTTTAAAATCGTTAGCGGTTAGACGGAGGAGTAGCTGTTAGCGGGAGAGAGAGTGCACGAGGCAGTGTGAGGCCACACACAGGAACTGTTCTGCAGTTACGAAAAGTGTCTGCGTGGAGAGAGAGGGCCACGTAACTGTTGGTGCGGACAGGGGAGGATGGAGCGCGAATCAAATGCAATGCAGCCGATGTGTAGATCTGGATGTGGGTTCTACGGTAATCCGGCACAGGATGGATTATGTTCAGTTTGCTACAAAGTAAGTACTACTACCAAAGGGACGTGTGTGCGAACAAACATTAACAACATCCCATTTCTTCTGGGATTCATTCTTTCATTTCTTGTATCGAACAGGATTTGCTCAGAAAGAAGCAGCAACCACCGGTTAGCAGTACGCCTTCCAGCAACAATGCACCTCAACAACCTGCATCTGGCCAGTCGGTAACAGCGTCCTCAATTAGTATCCGTCCCGCCGTGACGCCGCAAAGCTACACCAGCAGCATTGGTAGTAGCAGCACAACAACCACATCAGCCTCTGCATCTGCATCGGTCGCGTCACCATCGGCGTCGTCTTGTGCCGCTTCCGCCAACAATCCGGTAGTCTCCGCTACCTATACAGCACAACCGACCGTGCACAGTGCCCTATTCTGCTCGGACAAGGACGTAAGTAGTGCGAGCCTGTGTCGCACAATGTTTTTAAAAAAAGGTGTCAGGATAGTCGTTTTACAGTGCATCTAATTATTATTTGTCATCAAAGGACGAAAGTAAATCGCCCGCACAAAGTGAAGAGGATGACGAGGATCAGGAGGAAGATGAATTTTATTATGAAATTGAATTGGTAAACGAAACTGATTCAGTTGTGGAAGAAGTTCGTTTAGGCAAACAGCAGTTGGTGGTTGACGAGGAGCATAACTTTCTCTTTGTCAACGAAGATCTTAGCGATGAAGATGCATCTGAATCAGATGCCTGTTTCAATATCTCGTTTGATAATGGATCATCTGCGGAAGCCGATCATCATTCGAACCGCATACAAGAAATTAACAATGAAGAAGAAGCACCTATACAGACGAGACTTAGAAAGCGGGTAAACTGGAAACGCTCATCAGTTAATATTTCGATTTATAAAGCGATAGGATTAGATTAGATAGAGAAGTACAAACTCCCATTGCAACAAACTTTTAGTATAGAGGTGTTCCATCAGACAGCATAAAACATGCCTAGTAAACACGTCATATTGAATATGACAGTTTAATTTTGTCTGGCACGTCTGATCCCCAAGTTGAAATTGTGTATACTATCGTTGTGCAGGTCGCACTTATCTACCCGTGATCGATCCATAGCTACAAGTAGGTTATGCAGGTTCAACTATCTCGTTAGGTGGAAGGAAACGCAAGCAGCCACTAGTTGGTGCTGTGAGTTCAGATTGGAGTGGAATCCAACTAGGTTCATAAGATTCTATAGGTACAAGAAAGTATAAGTAATTTACCATCCGTCAACTGAAACAGGAGCGACAGTGTCTTATATTCAAGAGTTATGTTTTAACAAAATGTGGCTTATGTTTGTGTTTTGTTTGTTTTGTATTTTAGAAAATTAACACTGAGGACAGTGGTAGCCTTGGAGGACATAGTAATAACAGTTCCATAGCTGATAACGAAGACAAAGATGGTGATAAGGATGATGCCAAGAAGAAGAAAAACCGTTGTGCAACTTGCCGTAAGAAAGTAGGACTAACCGGTAAGTATGCGTATCTTAGTTTTTCCCTTTTGGAAGGGAAATTCATTTTGCATAGCATTTTGTTTGCAAATAGCATTTTCTCATGCCGGATGTTGCCTGCACTTGCTAATGCTATTTTTCTTTTTCTCATTAAGGATTCGAGTGCCGGTGTGGTGGACTGTTCTGCGCGATACATCGATACAGCGACAAGCATGAATGCTCGTTCGATTACCGGGAACTCGGTGCTGCAGAAATTAGGCGTAATAATCCCGTCGTGGTTGGCGAAAAGATTCAGAAAATTTGAACACCCTTCGTGCCATCGTATCGTAATAGTTCGTCACAAACACAGTGCGGAGGCGGCATCCAACGTGCTGCAGCGGCACTGGTCACCAACATCGTTACAGTCACACCACCACCACTATAAGCATATGCCGTCATATGTCTCGTTAAATTCGTAGCATTTTCTTCTCGATTCCTTCGTGTTTCCCACATGTGTAGTATTGGAAGTGGGGTCGGAGAGATGAAAAAGGGAAGAGCAAGAGGACACAGAGAAAAGGTGCGGAAATTCTTATATAAAAGAAAACATTCCGACAACTCCTGTCTGGTGTCCCTCCACTGTTCAATACGAAATATGCATCCTCCGTACGCGCAACTTCCTTGGTCCGTTTGCTTGTTGCTTTGCTCTGTGCAGCGCGCTGTCCCCGAGCATATTTCATACTTGAGAATCACTGACGAGCGTAACTGGCGATCAAACTACCAGCGCAAACACGAATAAGAAAGCGAGCAACAGTCGATCCAACCACCACCTGCGCAGAAACATGATAAACACTTGTGGACGAAGGACGCTATCGTAAACTTGCGTCTCCCGTGTGCATAGTTAACAACGTGCCCAATGGGGGGGGGAGAAGGGAAGAAGGCTTAAAAGGAGGCATCAAATGGCGCGCCAAATTTTAGTTACTAGAAAATGGCGAAAACACCGACATTGCTGGCAAACAAAGGAAAAACCCACACAAATATGGCAAAACGATTCAGCTAGAATACAACTCATCTGAGCACGCGGGTGTGTATTTTCGTTAAGGAAAAATAATTATGAGAGTAGAATTATTTTACAAGATTACACACACACACGCGCGTATATACGGATGCACAGCACAACACAACACGCTACAACTATACGCTCGAAAGAGTAATGAAAATAAGACACACAATAAACAAGCTAATACACCGTGAAAGCTATAACGCGCACACACACATACACCCATACACGAGCACGTACAATGCTATACGCGTGAAACACATCCATGCACACACGGTATGGTGGACTGAACGGCGGAACGTTCAGCTAGAATCACTTGCGCTGATCTAGTAGCTCTTATCTAATGGGAAACCCTACTGAGCTGTACGGAGCAAACAAAACATACAAACAAAGGATAAGGGAAATAAGTGCTTGTGTGAATGTTTGCCATTTGCGCGCCTACTTAGTCACACGCCTTCAGGTAACCCTTCGCGTGTATGTGTATGTATGTGCATGTGTGAGTTCATACTAGAACCTCCAAAACAATCAAATCCTAAAGATTTTATTTCCATTATGAGTGCAAATCAATCGTAGCAACAAACGCGAGTTTGATGAAGGTATTTGAAAAGAATGTAGATCGGCGGAGGAGAAGGAGGATTGCTGTGGATGGTGAGGTTTTTCATACACACATTTGGTTCGTTTTCCTTTGTTATCCAATCCTTAAATTATCCCCCTGGTAGTAGAAACATTTTCACGCTTATTATTTTCTTTTACACGAATGTATGATAGCTGTAGCAAAGTAAGTCAGTAATACACGTATTGATGATGAAAAATAATTGGTTTGATGAGGAGAGAAAAACAACAATACGTTCGATTGGGTTTTAACTCCTTTTTCTTCGCTTTTACTGTTTGTGTGAGTGCGTGTGCAAAGGGAAAATAAACAAAAAAATCAGATCAGAGCTTTTTTTCATTAGCAGCTAGTTTATACTGTTATTGCGGTAAATCTCTAAATTGCGGTCGTCCGGTTGGTGGTGCGATCAAAACACTCTTCAACCGTGCGTTGCGTATTGAGAGTATTAAGCTGGTTTTCTTCGTTAGGAAATGTAGATCTGCATGCTTTGCTAGGTCTCTTCATACTTCAGACACCCGAAAAACACTTGTTCTAAATCATTAAATTTTAGTTTTATCGATGTGTAAATAGGAAGTATATAAATACCGCTTTTGGGGTTTCTTTTTGTCTGATCCGGATCCTGCTTGTGTTTTGGAACTGATTTGAATTAATTGTTTTTATTCGGGGGTGTTTCTTATCCTTTTTAAATCGTTTTATCTTGTCAGTGCTTCGTTTTGTCTTTTCCCTTTTATTCCCTAGAGTTGTGCTGAAATTGAGTTTTATGTTTATTGCCTGTTCTTGTTCTATATATAATTGACTACTTTTTGCCTGTTGCACCCTGTTGTTGTCTTGTTAGTCTAATCTTTTTTTTTCCTTTTCTTTCACGTTTAAGTGCTCCGGCGTGTGGTGGCACCATCTCTTTACATTGTAGCACAATTCCTTATTGTTACTTTAGCATTGAGCGCAAATGGAATTTCTGTCTGCGTGTCTTTATCGAAATTAAAAACTTTTCTTCTCTTCTTTGGAGTCAGAGGTGTAAAACAAAGCACAGTGTAAAAATGCAATCTGCTCCTGTTTTCCCTTTTCCTGTTTCTGACGCCATCGACGGCAATGTGTAAAAATGCAATTACCTGAAATGAAACATTATTAATTTTAATCCTTTTATTTGCAAACTCACTCTCGAGCGTGCGAAATAAACTGGTTCTCCGTAACGATGCAGAATAAATGTATTGATTAGTCTTACCGGATGGATATGCAACAATGAGTTAAAACTATTTTTAAAAATGATGTGCAGTCCACGAGAAAAATAGTGTTTCTGTGTCTCAATATCTAGCGTCGTGACAGTGTAGCAAAGAGGGAAGAATCGTGTAGGTCACACCGATAAAGATACATACAAACACATACACTCACAACCAGCCAGCCAATTATTCAAAAAGGATCACCACACATCTTCCAAAAAACAAACAAGTATGAATAAAAAGTGTAACATTTAATTGCAATTCTTCTTCTTGTGTGCGAATTGAGCCGTGTACGTGTTACGTGTGCGTGAAGTGTGTGCGTGTTGTGTAATTTGTTTATTACTTTCTTTATTTTTGGTTCTGCTTGAACTTAGTTGTAGGGGCGTGCGGTGGATTGGCGGAAACACGAATTAGATAATGGAACAGATGAAACAAAGGGATGAAATATGAATGGATAAGAAAAAAAAACAGAAATCTAATTCGTATATAAATATACATATACAATATAAAAATATAAAAAAGTACTATACATATTTGCATATATATATTTTACTAACAAAACGTGGAAAGAAAATATAAACAAAAAAACACAAAACAAAACAATGCTTATTACATCGGAACGAAAAGTCAACCTAAAAAGAAAACTAGAAAGAGAGAGAGAGAAAAGCGTTAATAAAACCAAGCGAATATAACTACTGAAACTTTAATTGTTTAAGTGAAATTCGACCACAATACACGTGTGTCGTCCTAGAGCGAATGCAAGCGATTGGGAAATAAGTAAAAAGGCGAATGAATGCGATATATTAATGAAAAATAGAACAGAGGAAAGGGTAAAAAGAAATGCGCAAACAAGTAAAGAACCGAGATATTATGATAAGAGACAAATAGAGCTGTGTTGCTCTATACATGACCACACCCTTTGATAGCCACACACACACCCTTTATCGATTGTAATATAGACTAATAGACTTGTATCTGTAAAAAACAACAAACAGCGCAACTAAGAAAGATACTATCCAATATAATGCTATGGCGAAAATGCGCGCTGACCCGTCGGTAGAAAGCATCAACGTTCGATAGCGCGAGAACGAGTTCAGAAATAGGCCCAAATAGCGTTTAGCAAAAGTGTACGAGTAAATTTTCGAACAGTAACCACTACTATTACTAACCAGCCTGTCAGAAACTTGAAAGGCTCCATGAAGCTTTACACGATCGTCATTCTGGTCACAGTTTCCAGCAAAGAAAAGCACACAAGAACACACACCAATAATTAATTTTATATTGTTTGAAAGGTCTTCATCCTTTTTTAGTATGACACGTCGTGCATGTTGTTCGAATAGTGGTAAACCTACACACCTAATGATACATGCACCAGCCCACACGTGGTAGAGATTGCGAACCACATGCTTTAGTGCAAATCGATTTTCTACTAAATATGCAATTTCAGTTCAGTGGATATGGAAAAAATGAGATTTAAGCATTCGCTTTGCGCCAAGGCCAAGGCACACAAGCGTTCATTTCTATTTACAATTTTTGACTGTAGCGCTGGGAGAGTTACTAAAAAGCAATGCGTTTTATTACAATATTTCCTATGCGAATGCGTGTAGCCGCCGATGAAGGGATATCAAGCGATCGGTCTCAAGTCGTGATCCACTTATGCATGCTTGTCTATCCTGTGTGTGCTTGTGTTTCGCTTGTGAAATGCAAAAGCAAGGTGCAACATTCTGCGGTTTGCTGTAAAAATCGAGGTCAGCGGTCAGTCAGTCAGGGGAAGAAGTTCCTTCAGAGAATACTTCATTCGGAACCATTACCGTGTGGTGGTGTGTCTTGGGTTTGCTAAAACACGCACGGGTTACGGGCAGGACTTTATTAGCACCTTTATTAACGCCTGATTGTGTTTGATTTTGATTACGTTCTTTCCTTAGCATTTAGCGTTCCATATATCATGCGTATGATTTGTTTCGACTCTTCGATTTGTACTTTATCAAGCCGCGCGAAGTATGAATGTGGATACGGAAGCGATAGATTTTAGCGTTTAAGCCACCCACTAGACAAATTGATACATGTTGTGTTATTATTAGTAGAAAAGCCCGTAAGAAAAATTTTACCTGATCTATATAACCGTTTCGTTGTTTTCGTTTTATTTCTCTTTCCGCATTTACTTTCTCTTCCCACTGTTGTTGTTTCATTATCTGTACACCGCTTTGTGGACATTTATTTGATGGTTTATTCGACATTTTGCGCCTCTTAACACTTGTAGTGTGTGTCTGTATTGTATTTTATTTACGGTTCACCCATGGTTATGCCTATGTTATTCTCTTCTTTTATAGACTTTCTTGTTCTTTTACCCTAGTTCTATTGAGTTCTCTGTGCGTGATCCTCCTTTCACAGTTTTTGATGATTGTGATCCACGTGGAAAGAAATTTAGCAAGTATAATAATAAGCGCACGCTGCTTTGTAGTTAACTATTCTGTTTCCTCCCTTATTCCATTCGCGTGCTACCTTTTTTCACATCCGTATCCTTCCAGTTTTCCGAACGCGCTGTATACATACATACATATGCATATACATATATTAATGTGTATAAAATGTAGGCTTAAGGTGGAACTCTCCCCTAACATACTTATTCGCAGTGAGGGCAGTGTGTAATTCATCACTTTTTAGTATTTACTATTTCGGGCGGAATGTGGAACAACCAGGGATAGCAGCAATGCGGTGTTTGGCAAAAATCCGGGGTCGAAAAGCGTATTTTTAGCAACACTAGGAAGGAACCGCCATTATGGACTTGTAATTTAGAAAGAAATTAAGCAGAACACGTAAACAAAACTAATTAAAGAACTAAAACACATCTCGCTTTAGAGCTTTTGCGCGCGGTGTGAAGAAGCACACACAACACTTTGCAATAGAAGAAAGGAGAAAAACAAAGGTGATAAACTAGTAGAGTTGATGGTACAGCAAGAGTGGGTAATGTGTGTCTCGATTTTTGTTTTTGCTTTTATTCCACCCGGAAAACCCAAAAGCTCAAGTGAACAACTATTACTAAAGCGATGAATAGATTTTATGTTTTAACACCCATGTTTGTCAGTGCCACGATACCCCAATGTCCTGTTGCCGTAGGCATGTTGAAGCGCAATCAAAGGACGCTTTTGGTTTCAATACTTTCCATTTAATGCAATCAATAGTAGTATCGGTTTGTAGTTTGCTTCCGTGTTTTAAAACTATTTTGTCGGAGAGAAAGCCTTTCTCTAACAAAACGATGTGTAGCGCGCGCGGGCGGACACACCAGAAGCAGCCACGACGTGGGCCTACATTCTTCTACAGATGTGCCGACGGGCGATCAGTGATCATGTATCCGGCTGCAAACTGAAACAAATCAACGGGATAACGAAACACAATCCAAAACGTTGGAATGGAAGAAAACTATCAGAGTAAAGCTCCTCGGCAACTTATTACTTCGATGCTAGCAAATTGATGTGAGTGAGTGACCACCATGCGTATAAACGTGCACATTTATAAAACACAACATATTGGGAAAGCGAAGGGATGAGAATGACCTAGCGGAAACAGAGACCAACCTTCTCCCCCTTCTTGCCAACTATCCAAAACGTGATCGATGCGTGATCGCAATCTTTGGAGACGGTGGATAGTTGGGCGATCAGAGCGAAACACAGGGATTCCGAATACACGGGGTGGACATCCAACTAAATTGAATGTGTGTGTACACCTTATGAGAGAACAATAGAATGAGTTTGAAGCGGATGAAACACACATGAACGTGTGTGTGTGTGTGGGGTAGATCGTCCATCGTTCGTTAGTGTGTGGTGTTGGTGATCTAGGAACGAAGTACAGAACTTCACACCGTGACAATGTTGTGCAACCGGTGTAGGATATACAACTTCGGAAGGGTAACAACAACAATAAACTGTGAAAAAAACGTAAATTCGTTATTGTTTTGTTTTTGTGTTTTTGGCAGTAGTTGAGAAAACAGCAAGCGGTCCTGTTGAAGATCCTGAAAAAAGATCCTTTTTCTGGGTGGTTTCTATCCTGATGTCGATTATTAAACTCTATAAAATGTCTCGAAAATAATCCGAAAATACTCCCGCTTTAATCGTGATATTGCTAATTAACTGTAAAAATTAGTGTTTGGTATTTCAGATATTTGAACGAATATTTGCAATGAATAAAGAATCTAAATCTCTATTCAGAGATTAATGAATGAATTGCGCTAACAAGAGAGCATCCAAAACGGCAGGTAACAACATTAATTCCCCTCCAGCATGCTCACAGTTGTTCCGCTCTCGCATGTTTTCAGCGTGCTGCGAAATTCCAAGCCGTTTTCAGATTTGCGCTACCAGGGGAGCATCCAAAACAGGAGGTAACATTCCAAATGATGAAATGAAATGAAATGAAACGAAATGAAACGAATTGAAATGAAACGAAACGAATTGAAATGAAACGAAATGAAATGAAACGAAACGAAATGAAATGAAACGAAACGAAATGAAACGAAATGAAACGAAACGTAATGAAACGAAGTGAAATGAAACGAAATGAAACGAAATGAAACGAAACGAAATGAGATGTCACCTCTTGAAAAACATGTTCTCTTGGTATCGGAAATCTGAAAACAGATGGTTTTGTATGGAATTTTGATCCAGCCGACGAAAAGAAAGTTTGAGCGAGAGATGAGGGAGACTTCCCATTTCATCCATCTCACTTGCGCTGGCGAACGCTCTCACTGGTTTGATAGTATGCGATGCAATAGTGATGGGCAAATTTATTCCACGCTGCAGGTGAAGCAACAAAAAGTCTAGAAAAAAAAAAATAAATTATAAATAAATACATTAAATAAAATTAAAAGTATAATTGCACAAGAAAGTATTTTCACGTTGCAATTGTTTTTCCGAATGTGTCCATCTATGAGCAACATGCAGCAAAGTACCCTACAAGATAAGCTCTCTCCAACATTCCTCAAAACCTTGTGAAGAGTAAATAAAATTCCATTTCCACTCTTCTAACTCCGAGGCAAATCTTACGTCCATAATGGTTATTTCTCCCAGCAATATGTTATTGCGAGTAAATTTGAATTCAATTTTTATATTTACATTTTATTTATTCATTAATTACGAATGATCCCCGAATGATTCATTACGAATATACGAATGATTACTTGTTTCGAATGTTATTACTTGTTTCTTTTTTATATAAGAATATGTACGCTATAAACAAATTTATATAATTTTGCATTGTAGTTCTATATTCATTTAACACTCCGATTTACAAAGATTTGCAAGCTACGAAAACGGTTAATTGTATACGTCAAAACGTATTGAAAACCCGGGTATACCGGTTGCCAACTTACGTGTGTAAATTTGGTTGACTCTACTCTACGGTTAATTACACTTCTACGTATTTATCGGTGAATTTTAAAAAAATATGAATTGGACAGAACATTCTACACAGTAACACAAAATGAGTTGTGGAGTATTTGATTCATTTACTATTATTGTTGTGTTATGTGTTTACTACTATTTTTATTTGTGCTGCTTGCTTTTAATACTTATCCCGTGATTTAGCATACGCAACCATCCACCCAAGGAATTCTCCCCAGTTCGTGTGTCCATCAGCATCAGAGGCTTCGGAATCTATCCCGCTATCGATTTTGTTTCATGTTTGGAAATTGAACATTTCTCAAAGTTGTTTACTTAAATAAGGAGCTTTTTATTCTATAGAAACGTAAAAACACAATACACGGTGTACAGCAAACCGCTGAACCGAAACTGATCGGATATGAACAGTGTGCTGTGTCCGGTCGGGATTTCTTTTACAGTACCATCAAACGAGGTGCAATGTTCATTGCCATCAGTTCCTGGAATAAGAGTTTTGCTGCATATGGAAGTTTCACCTGAGATATCTGCAAAATACAACCCAAAAATGAACTTTTTAAGATCCACACCAGACGTCCAGTTTTGCCAACAAAACTCCCTCCTTACCTGTGTCTTGTTTTTGCAACCCTTGCACTCGAACGTATTGTTGCGCAGATTTGCGATCGCGATCAGCCCGCAGAAGTTGCACACGTGAATCCTGTACGGATCGGACACCTCGAACAGTCGTTCGCGCAAGAACTGCGCCGCACCGTGGGATATTTGACAATCACGTTCCATCTCTCCGAAACGTAAGCCACCGTCCCTAGCACGACCTTCCATCGGTTGCCGTACAAGTATCTGCACCGGACCGCGTGCTCGCGAGTGTATCTTGTCGTCCACCATATGCTTTAGACGCTGGTAGTAGGTCGGACCGAGGAAAACCTGTGCGTTAATCTTGCGCCCCGTGTGCCCATTGTACATCACCTCGTTGCCGCGCAGATGGTAGCCGTACTCCTGCAGGAAGGTGGAAATCTTTTGCACGTTTACCGCATCGTTGAACGGTGTTGCGTCACCGATTTCACCCTTGTTCGAGCCCAGCTTTCCCTGGATGCATTCGATCAAATGTCCAATGGTCATACGCGACGGGATGGCATGTGGGTTGATTATAATGTCCGGCGTGATGCCTTCGCACGTAAACGGCATATCCTCCTGGCGGTACTGGATACCGCAGGTACCTTTCTGTCCGTGACGTGAGGCGAACTTATCTCCGATCTGTGGGATACGTACCGATCGCACACGGATCTTGCAGAACTTGTAACCTTCGCTGTTGAGTGTCAGCATCACCTGATCAACGATACCAGTTTCGGAGTTTCGCAAAAACGTCGATCCATCACGCTTGGTGTACCGTTTCGTGGTACCGTCCAGATCATCGTCCGTTTCGGGCAGTGTGATCGTCTTGCCAATCACTACATCATCCCCGGAAACACGCAACCCGGGCGCAATTATACCATCTTCGTCTAGCTTATCGTACAGCGCATTCCGCATACCCTGACACGTCTGGCGGTTGGGTTTCTCGAACTGTTCTTCCTGGTCACCGATGCGCTTGCTTTCGGAGTCTTTATACGATCTATAGAACACCGAGCGGAAGAAGCCGCGCTCTACCGCCGATGCGTTCAGGATGACGCTGTCCTCTTGGTTGTAGCCTGTGTAGCAAAGAATGGCTACGATCGAGTTGATGCCGGCTGGCAACTCGCGGAACCGAAGGTACTCCATCGAGCGTGTCGTTACGAGCGGTTTCATCGGATAGTAAAGCACGTGCGCGAGTGTGTCCATACGCACGTGAAAGTTGGTGATGTAGACACCCATCGCCTGCTTACCCATAGCGCTCTGGTAAGTGTTACGCGGGCTCTGATTGTGATCCGGGAACGGAATAATCGACGCACAAACGCCCAATATCATTGCAGGATGGATCTCACAGTGCGTGTAGGTCGTACAATAAGCATACTCCTTATCCTGCTTCAAATCGTACGGTGTCATCGCGATCATGACAGTTTCTTCCTCGAGCGTGTCGATGTACTCTACCACACCGGACGCCACCAGCACCTGCCAACCGTAGTTGTTGTAATCCCGATCCTTCAACATGTCGATGTGGTTTTTGCGCAACAGTAACGACCCATTTTCCACGATCAGCAGCGGTCGACAGATACGGCCGGCGTCCGTGTAGATGCGAATCTCACGATCGCGAATGTCCCGAATCATCGACACTTCAGACACGATAATATCCATCTGACGGCGCAATTTCCTCAGAGTTGCCATAAGTTGTTCCGGATCGCGATGAATGCCCACCCAGCAACCGTTGACGAAGATCTTGGTCGCGTCAGCAATGGCGGACGGAGCGATTTCTTCCAAATTTTCCATCGACCATTCTTCCAAGAACTCGAGAATTGGAGACGGCTGTGAACCGACGGAAATGTATGCCATAAGGGCCAGATTCTTTACCAAGCCGACAGCAGCTCCTTCAGGTGTTTCGGCCGGGCAAATCATACCCCAAAGTGTGTTGTGGAGTTGTCGTGGTTTCGCTAATTTGCCATCACGTCCAATCGGAGAATTCACGCGACGTAAATGACTCAACGTGGAGGCAAACGTCAGACGGTTCAACACCTGCGACACACCGGCGCGTGCCTGATGCGCTTTTTTCTGATCACCCCAATTACCCGTGGCCAACGAATAGCGCAAACCATCCGTAATAATCTTCGTCTTGATGGCCAACTCTAGGTTAAAGTCCTTTCCACGATCAATGAACTTCTGGGCGTACATCCGTACCTCCTTCATCAGGTTTTTAAACAGCCCGCGGAACAGAAACGCTAGCAATGGTCCAGCCAGATCTAACCGCTTGTTACCGTAGTGATCACGATCGTCCAACTCGCGACGACCGAGCGCAGCCAGCAGCAACCGATGCACCATATATCCGAGGAAGTAAGCTTTCTTGGTTTCGCAAAAATCAGACACACCAACGTGAGGCAACATTTCCTTCTGCAGGATTTCTTTAGCGTACTTGATACGCTTGTCCTTGGTAACGCCCGGCCGCGCACCACGAGCTCCGATGAAATTAAGAGCCACATTTTGCTCCTGCACGACAAACGCTTCATCCAGCGATGGCTTCACCATTTCCATCATTTCTGGATCGTCAAAATCGTAGATGATGTGCTCGAGGATGTCCCGATCAGCGACGAACCCGAGCGCACGGAACACGATCATGATCGGAATTTCTTGCTTCACGTACGGCAGGATCGCTATGACGCGCTGTCCGATGGCAGATTTTTTTATGCTCTGACCGCCTCGTGCCATCATGTTCACCCACAGCGTAGAGGTGGGTCGTGAGCTGTGCTCCAGGCAGGAACGGATCTCCGTCTTGTACGCATACTTGCCGTCCTTCATGCTAAACACGTACACCGTGTTGGTGGCCATCTTCTCCTGTGCGATCAGCACCTTTTCCGAACCGTTGATGATGAAGTAACCACCCGGATCGAGCGGACACTCGTTCAGCTCAGTCAAATCACGATCTGTTAGCTGTGAGAGTAGGCAGTACGTGGAACGCAACATGATCGGAATCTTGCCGATGAACGTTTTCTGATGCTGCGTCTCGACCGGATCCTGGCCCTCGACCAGCTTCGTCTTAGTAATGTCTACGTACAGCGGAGCGGAGTACGTCAGATTGCGTAGACGCGCCTCGTTCGGCATCATCGGCGAAGGGGAACCATCCTTTTCCCAATGCGTCGGTTTCGACAGATAGATCTGGTCGAACTTTAGCAGGTATCGGGTAGGATTTTCAATTTCGCCAGACGAATGTTGCGCTTCGGCTGTCAGCTCGATGGCCGGCGAATCCTCCACGATACGCTGTACCGACATTTGAATAAACTCATCGAAGCTGTCCAACTGCTGACGCACGAGACCCTTCTCGTCGAAGTACGCGTTGATGACGATCCAGCATGCTTCCTGCCACAGTTCGTGCGAAATCTCCTCTGGATCTTCCTCCTCGAAATGATCTACGCGACCCCGGAAAGAAAGTTGGGAAATTGCAGTTGTGGTAGCAGTGACGTTGTTTAAAACAAAGCCGTTTCCACCTTAAATTCCACCGAATCCACCTACCTTCTTCATTTTCATACATCGTTCACACCGAGATTAACAATTATACTTGTATTTACTATTGATTGCAGGTAAAACAGCACGACTCAACTTTTGTCGGTCGCTTCTCCACTCCGCACGATTGGTTAATGGCGTCGGCAAAAAATGCCTTCTTCTTCGGTTGATTGTTTGTGCGCGCCTGTCAAAATCGGTTGGTTTTTCGGATCGGATTGGTTTCTTCCGCAACCCAAACAAAGAACGTACGCAGTCAAATGTAACCCAAGGAGAAACGCAGCCCAATTTTGCATGCTTCGATTAAAATTTTATACTATTTGACAAAATTAAAAACGATTACCATATATATTCACACACACACCATCTTTTCACTGCACTTTTTTACTGCTCTTCTAAGCGGCACCCAATCCCATATACGCGAATAGCTTTAGTGTCCTGCGCTGGCTACGCGAAAAATTTCTGCTTCCTTGATCAGGAAGAACATCAGGGACGCCTTGGGTTCCATACCAACCAGCTGTTTTCAGATTTCCGTTACCAGGAGAGCATGTTTTTCAAGAGGTGACACCTGCAGGCGTGGAATAAATTTCTCCATCCCTATTGCATTGCATACTATCAAACCCGTGAGAGCGATCACGCTAGTGTAAGGAAGATGGATAACACGGCAAACATCCTTCATTCCGCTCAAACCGAAAATTTCCGTCGGCTGGTACGAAATTCCATACAAACCAGCTATTTTTAGATTGCCGATACAAGGAAAGCATCCACGGAAGAGATAGCACCTAGTACAGCAATTTTGGTTGAAAACCGCCGAAAGGTATGCAATATTCAAAACATTAACTTTCCCGTTAATCGAGAAAAATTTCTTCGAAAACTACCAGTTTCCGAATATATAGTACCAGGAGAGCATCCACGGAAGAGGTAGCTCCTGGTACTGCGCCGAAAGGTATGCAATGTTTATACACTATATAAACGCCGTAAGGTATGCAATACTGCAATGTATAGTTCATAAACATTGCATACCTTACGGCGTTTATATAGTGTATAAACATTGCATACCTTACGGCGCAGTGCCAGAGCTACCTCTTCCATGGATGCTCTCCTGGTACTATACATTCGGAAACTGGTAGTTTTCGAAGAATTTTTTCTCGATTAACGGGAAAGTTAGTGTTTAAACATTGCATACCTTTCGGCGATTTTCAAGCAAAATTGCAAACCCAAGTTGTTGCATGTAAGATGTTGCAAGCCAGATGTTGCGCAACACATGTTGCGCAACATATGTTGCATGCCAGATGCTGTGCAACATATGTTGCGCAACATGTGTTGTGCAACATGTGTCGTGCAACATTCTGGTACTCGGCTGGTACCAGGTGTTACCTCTTTGAAAAACATGCTCTCCTGGTATCGGCAATCTGAAAACAGCTGGTTTGTATGGAAAGTTAGTGTTTAAATATTGCATACCTTTCGGCGGTTTTCGACCAAAATTGCTGTACTAGGTGCTACCTCTTCCGTGGATGCTCTGCTGGTACTATACATTCGGAAACTGGTAGTTTTCGAAGAAATTTTTCACGACCAACGGGAAAGTTAGTGTTTAAACATTGCATACCTTTCGGCGATTTTCAAGCAAAATTGCTGTACCAGGTGCTACCTCTTCCGTGGATGCTCTCCTGGTAACGGCAATCTGAAAACAGCTGGTTTGTATGGCATTTCGTACCAGCCGACGGAAAGTTTGAGCGAAATGAAGGACGCGTTCCGTTTCATCCATCTTCCTTTATCTTATCGTGTTCTCCTGGTATCGGAAATCTGAAAACAGCTGGTTTGTATCTGGCATGTCTAAAATCTATTTGATTCATTCATTATGTTTTTTAGGTTATGATAAAACTAACGATCCAATTCAAATTTTAAATCTACTGAATTTGACTCGAAAATAAGCACAATAAGAAAAGAAGCACAAGAGAAACGTCACGCTCCATACAAAATGTATGGAATACCCGGGTATGCTGGTTGCCAACTTACATGTTAAAGTTTAGAATAAATCCAAATAAAATACTTACTGCTTGTTGAAAATTGCAATGTATACACCAAAAATCAGAAATAAAAAGTTGGGAGGCTACTTAACATTTCAGGTCAATACAAGAAATGAATTAAAAGTAACTGCAGTTTAAAGCTGAAAAAATACCCGGGTATCCGGTTGCCTACTTGAAGGTTAAACCACCAGTCCTTCGAGGGTTATTTCACACAGTTTGTCCGGTTGACAGCGCTAGCGTCAAACTACTGTCAGCTAGAAAAGTCCAAATCAGCCGACAGGTGAAAAAATAACCAATCAACCGCGTTTGTCGTATTCTCGAAAGCCAGAAATCACAACTTTTTGTATAAAATACAACCTCCCGTAAGGATTTTGCCATAGGTGTTGGTAGCACGGAAGGGCGCGGGTTGCAAAATGAGGTACAGGGCCGGAGATGTCTGGCGCCGTGGGTTAGCACTGCTGGTAGTCCTGTTATCGACCTGCAGTGGATTATACGAGGACCAGATAGGCAAGTTTGATTGGTAAGTTCCGTACTAGCTGCTGCATGCCTAATCGATACGGCTAATTGCATTTCGTGGCTACATTTCAGGCGACAACAGTACGTCGGAAAGATAGTCGATGGTGCCTTCGATACCTCATCAGTTGATCGGATCATTGTTGCGACTGAGAGCAACGTTCTTGCGGCAATTAGCGCCAAAACTGGTGATATTCTCTGGCGCCAGGTGCTTGAAAATGGTCCCCGTGGCACGATAAAACTACTGCACGTCACAAGTCCCTCGGCCACTGGGGCGAGATTGAACAGAGGCAGTACTGGATATGATGTGATAACCGTCACCGGCAGTAATCCGGCCCTAGTACGCGGATGGAATTCCAATCTGGGTACGCTCGAATGGGAATGGTCGCTGCTGCCATCGGTCGCGGAAGAGTCTGCATCGGCAGCAATTTGGTTTGAGCACGATGGGCTCCTATATCACGTCGTGCCTGTTTGGGGATCACATCTTGAAGTGACACCTTATCAAGCAGTTTCCGGGCAACAAGCACGCTCAACAACAAGCCGCATTGCAGCTGGTTGGATTGCAAAAGACCGTTGTACGCTGGCAGGTACATTTTTCGCTTGCGGAATCAAGGAACAGATACTTGCGTTGGATCTTTCCGCGGATGCTAGCAGCACGGTCGTTTCGAAGCCACTTGGAGCCGAAGCTATTGGACGTCCCCGAGCAGTACGTGGAGAACCGGCTATCATCCAAAACGGACGGTACTTCTCGTTGCGCTCAGATCAAAAACTTGCCTTTGGGTCACGCGATGCCGCACTGGTAGATCGTATGGTGCAGGAAGGTGAACCGATTCTTTTCCAAGGTATTACCGATCGGGCAACCAACAGGCTTACGATCAATGCACATCGGTTGCGTGATTTTGTGCGCTTTGAACCGATCGAATTCAGCACGGAATTTAGTGAAACGTTGGGCGAACCAGAGTTGGTGGCGATTCGTTGCAAACAATCGTCCGGTGGTGGTTCGTCGAGGGTCGCAGCTGGACTTGTGTGTCGCATACTACTGTCGACCGAAGATGGTGCCATCGTGCTGGTGCAGCAAGGGAAAATTAAATGGGTGCGTGAGGAAGCACTGGCCGAGGTGGAAACGGCCGAATTCCTTGACCTGACGCTTTCTGATGCCGAGGGCGCGATTGAAGAGGAGCTGAATAACAAAAATGGTAAGACACTGTTTCCATAGTTTATCTCTTTCATTTGGATGTCGAACTTTAATAACTCAACATTTTTACTACTTCCCATCGTCGTTCACAACATTTGCCGGAATTGTAAAGCAGAAGAAAATGGGCTGGAATGTGAGTGCAATTGCTCTGTTGGAGTTTTACTGGCCCGTTTATCAGCCAGGATGTATTAGTTCCTTCTTTTCTCCCCGTGTGTGTGTTTTACGCTTGCAAAGTGGGCTGTAGTGCCGTGACTATCGACTAAAATCGATCAGTAATCTTAGCTTAATTGTGGTTTTCTTTGATTTCCTTATTTATTTTATTTCATGTAAGAAAATTGTTGTATTTTATTACGATTGTGTTTTGGTTGAAAATCATTTAATTTAAATACTTATCTAATATGGTTTCTTTATTGGAACTCCCTCCCACAGGGGATGTCTTTGGAGCGTTCCAGCGTCGCATCACGGCCCAGTTGTCACACGTGAAAAATTTAATCCTACACATCCTAGGCGTTGGACCGGCCCCATCAAAAGCCCAACGAGCTGGACTAGTAAGAGATGACTTTGGCCTGCACAAGATGCTAATAGTGGTCACATCCAGCGGGAAGATATTTGGAATCGATAATGTATCGGGCAAACATCACTGGATTCGCTATCTGCCCACCTTTACCGGATTCGGCAATAAACAGCCAATGAAACTGTTAGTTCAACGTACGTCCCGCTTCTACCCATTGCCGGCCCAATGCGTCATACTTGGGCGGGAAAAGAGCGACACGAAAAAGGCACTCCTGTACGTGTTTAATCCCATCACGGGCCAACCGGTTGCCGGTGGTGGTTTAATCGAGTTGCCATACCGCGTACAGCAGGTCGCTTTGTTGCATCAAACGGGTGCCGATTTTCTAAAAGGCATCCTGCTGCTAGACTACGACAACAATGCACACGTGGTGCCAGAATCGTTAGCAGTGCATGCACACAACTTCTATCTCTTCACCACCGACCAGCGGATGGCACAGATGCGTGGCTTTCTGGTGCAGTACCGTGCCGGGAAGCTGAAAACCATTCCGACCTGGCAGATCGATCTGAGTGGAGCAAGCAAAAGCCAGCAAATTATTGCATGCGAAGGCAAAAGTCCTATCGAACATGTGCACTCGCAGGGTCGCGTCATGGCCGACCGTTCAGTACTGTACAAATACATTAATCCGAATCTGGTGGCCGTTGCTACGAACGGACCGGATAACATTCATAAATGTAAGTATAGGAGCGTATTCTTAGAGGCGTAGAGATTGTGTGACGTGTGTGTTTTTCTATTGCAGACATTTTAAACATACATCTGGTGGACGTTGTGTCCGGTTCGATTGTGTTTTCAATGTCGCATAAGCGAATTCGTCCACCGCTCCACATGGTGCACTCGGAAAACTGGTTAGTTTATTCGTACTACAACGATAAAGCACGTCGAACGGAGATCAGTAAGTAGGCTGTGAAAATTGATTACTACTCATCTGTTGTAACGCACATTAATTCCCCTTTCCAGCCTCGATCGAACTGTACGAAGGTAAAACGCAAACAAACAGCACCGTCTGGAGTTCGCTCGATGCACCGCCGCTTCCGATGGTGGAACGGCAATCTTACATCCTACCGATGGCGGTTGCTGCACTGAAGGAAACCATCACCGAGAAAGGCATCACCAGCAAACACATTTTGATCGGGCTGACGACCGGGGCCGTGGCTGAAATGTCCTGGGCACTGTTGGATCCACGCCGACCGGTCACCTCACCCGAGAAGGCACGCGAAGAGGGCATCGTACCGTACATGCCGGAACTTCCGCTACCGCACGAGATCCTGATCAACTACAACCAGACGGTGGCACACATTCGCGACATACATACAGCACCGTCCGGTTTGGAGAGCACCTGTCTGGTACTGGTGCACGGGCTAGATCTGTTCGTTACACGCGTTTCACCTTCGAAAACGTTCGACCTGCTGAAGGAAGATTTTGACTATTTCCTCATCACGGTTGTGCTTGTTGTGCTAACCACCACATCCTTCGTCGTGAAGCAGCTCGCATCGAAAAAGCTCATCAAGCAGGCGTGGAAGTGATCACAACGAGCAATTGCGTATTTTGTGTGTATGTGTGCGCGCGTGTGTATGTTTGCCAATGGTGTGATGGTGGTGTGTGGTGCACACCATTCGTTCATATTGTACAGCCAAAAAGACATTTAAATGCATTTTCACTCCCCCGAGTTTTGTTGATACAACGGAACCTCTTTTCCTTTGCGTAAGCTAGCGGTGTAATGTTGTTGCGGGCAACATGTTGCTGGTAAAATGAATGGATTCGACAGCTCTACTCCAACAGTTACGAGTTGCCGGTTACGATCCCCGTCACTTTTTCACTGATAAAATGTGATTAATATTACAAAAGATTAGTGAGAGAACTTTAAACACTGAGCAAATATGGCTATTTATGACGGTGGTACCGTTATGACCATAAGCAACGATATTTGTTGTCAAAATTTCAATGTCCCCAGCAATATTCCTAGGCCACCACATGTTGCCCGTAACAAAAATTGACCGATTGGTTCTTCACCGGTCTTAGTTGCATTTACAATTGGGATATGTACTGTTTGACGACGTTTGTATCCGCTTGACGGGTGTACTTGAATAGAAATGATCCCCATTTGCCTGTTATATCGTTTACCCACAATTGGTATTTGGTAACTATTTTATTTTTGTTTTCCTCTATTGCACTATGTAGGTTGATTATCATAAAATGAGTTTTAAATTGTGGCAACAATCGGCAGCTGGGCGTGTATTTGAATTACTTTATCTTATGTTTCTTCTGTAGTTTTATTGTCTAGGCCAAAATAAAGAAACGGCCATGCATCTTCCGCCTAAAGTGAGGACTGCGTAAGTTTTGCTGGTAGTTTCATTCCACAAGGCGAAAGAAATGCAACAATTGTAAGGTGTTTATGAACACAATTTAACAACAAGCATTTTTATTACAAAGCGTTACATTATACTGCACGCAGTCATGAACAATTTTTGGCAGCTCTTATTGCTTTATTACTATTAAGTTAACGCATAAGAACAGAAAACATAACTAAAACACATAAGCAAGCAAATTAAAAATCGACAAGCGTAAATAAAAAAGTGACAATCGTTAAAAACTCTGACAATCCTTATCCTCCGTTTAAACGGGGCAATCGTACTTCCACGGTCCGGGACGATTGTACTTCCTTGGGTGAAGGATTCAAAGCTGTGAAAGAACAAATTATACGTTATTAATTTGCGCCGGCGTTGTCTCTGTCGTTGCTTTAGAAATGGGATGCTTACGAATGGGTGAAATTCTACGTCGCTTCGGCATTGGAAAGGTTGCTTCCTCACGTTGCCTTTGCAAACCACTTGGACCAGCTTCCTGCGAACTACTGTATCCCTGCAGCGTTCTTCGGAAGGTGGGTGGTTCCATTGAGCAGATGGAGGACGCTGAACTGATGTTGCTCAGTGTTCCAATAGGTATGGTATCAGGTACCGGCAGCTCATTCCCACGCCCAACATCCTGCGAACTGATGTCGATCGCAACACTGCGCACTTCGGGCGCCTGCGATTGTAGGCTGCTTAACTCGGCATTCGTTGCACTCGGCACTACTGTGTGCTGCAATGTGGAGTTTCGCAAAATGTCACCCGGCAATTCCGAGCTGATTTCCATGCCTAAAGAATTACCGCTGATGACTGCTTCTTCCGAGTCTCCAGTTCGCAATTGTTGCGAGTCCGATATGGTGTCCAAATCTGTTGCATTATGCGACCGACTTCGCGTCAACTGCGTTTGGAGTGGTGTACGTTCAATCATCAGGTCGATGTTGTCGTAGAAGTCACTAGGTAGTTCCATTTCGTTATAGGTGCGTAAAATTTCCTGGTATTTCTCCCGCAGGTCATTGGACATTTCTGCTAGTGTGCCATATTTTTTACATCTCAACTGATGCACAGGCAGAAACAAATCGTAAATTTTCTTCAATTTAACTTCCGTAGGCATCGGTTTACGGGCGATTTTCTTGAAGCTTTGATGGATTTTCGTTTCCTCAGTTATGATTATTCGTTTTTTCCCCGCATATAGTTGGTAGTACGGGTTGTAATATTTAAAACCTACAAACAGCTGGAGAAACTGCTCATTTCGTAAAAGGCTGCCTGTAGGGTACATTGAACAGCCACTAGTGTCGTTTAAGGCTGGCGCGGGTATACATTCCACGCAGAAAAAATTGTGTGTGAGCTGTGTGGAACAAAACAGGAACGGATTACTGAGGACTCTCGTTGATAATCTATCTGTGACGCTTTGTCAAAGGGTTTCCATTACTTACGTGCATTCTTACTGCTGTTAGCGCTGCCCTGGATGTAATATAGAATATAAAAGGTGTGTAACCCCCGCACGCACAGCACCGTAGAAAACTACTGGCGTCTTTCCCATTGTACTTGAAGTCCTTTTCTTTAATTATGTGGCTTGGCGTTTCCATATTTTACAACGCGAATTTCGTTTCAACTTCCGAACAGGCTTTGGCGTCCTGTGGCTTGTTTTTATTTTACCGGGAATAATCGTTTGAATGTGACATTTCCAATTTGAACTGTCAGCGCACAATAGGCGAGCGCTGGACTTGAACTGTGAGTTTTATCAGCTGATCTACAGCCAATATATATTGAAAAATTGTTCAATGGCTGCATCTTCACAGCTGAGGGTCGCAGCATCGCAACGAACTGCATTTCTGATCTGCGATTCCGTTGAGTTTTTGAGCAGTTCCAGTGTTTGAGCCTGTTCCAAAATCTCCACAGGCGCAGTGTTGGACCCCCAGTCGTAAACTTGCCCAGCTGTCACACTGATGTATTGATGACCATTCGTTGATGCAGGGGTTTTGGAGTTATGGTTCGCATACATCTTTTGTTAAACCTGTTTTTACATTACGGTTAGGGCTCTAAGCTCTCCAAATTACGGCTACGAAGACAATTTAACGATTTTGTTTTTACATTTTTCATACGTTTTTGGTTGATTGAAGTAATATGATAATAGAACATATTTTAGAGGAAGAATAATCAATGAGACTAGTCTATCACACCTGTTCCAGCCCTGCAAATATGCATTGCTCTTGCCTAGTACACACAGCACCCACCCATGCACAGATGTTGGCCGTGAGTGAGTGGACACAGAGCTGTCAGTTTTATTATTCATTATTCTTTTCTGTTGCTGTCTAGTCGTACGGTCGTTTCACGGGGCTCCAATTCTATCCTGAGTTTGAAGTGTAATTGTTGCGTTAACGCAAAGTGGCCTCTCGTTTTATGCCCACAACGCAACCGTGCGTGCGTCTGTTCGTGAAGTGTGCGTGTTGTGTGTAGTGTTTTCCTTCCCAGTTCCACTGTTTGCAGGGCCACCATACAGAGCACCCGCTGCACCAAGAACAACAACGTTATGTGGAGCGTTTAGCGAGTGCCAAAAAATGGTTGTGAAGTGATGTAGTAAGCTGTAACAGTGTGGTCAGCATATGAAGAAACAAAAGGAATAAGTGATGGTCAATAGGTGAACCGGGTGGGAACGGGTGACGCGAGAATCGATTGTGCACTGTGCCTGTCTCCTCGCTGGTGTGATATTTCAATAGTATTTCCCCGTGCCAATTGTGATTGCTACTGCTGCAGCTGTGTGCGAGCGTGTGTGTGCGCGTGGAGCAAGGGGAGCAGAGCTCAGGACATTCCGACGTTGGCCAGCGTTCGAAGGCGATAAGAAAACGTACGTGGTACGCAACACCCAAACCCATTGTCCTTCGGGGATCTTTGCCGCATCTAATCCAGCAGTAAGTAGTTCAAATGTACCGCCTGTGTTTGGCTGAATTTTTCAAGCCACCGTTTAAAGTAAACACGTTGTAAGGCAGCTCCACGTTTCCTCGCGAGTGTTATGTAAAGGCGGAAATTAAAGCCAATGCACAGCTGGTACTTTTTCCTCCTCCGCTCGGTAAAGGCAGCAGTTTTCGTCCGACCGATCGAATCGCATTTACCCGTAGTAGGCCGCTTACTGGTTCGTGAAATGAATTTGTGTACTGTCATGCTTCTCACGCGCGTTTCGCACTACTTGGATGTCATATTTGCATGTGCACAAAAACAATCGGCAAACGAAAAAAGTGTGCGCGTTGCGTGCGTTGTGATAAGCGGTTGTGAATGAATGTGTGCGAGTGCGGAATCGTCTCATTCACGCCACACCTAGCCCGAGGCGCTTTACGATTTGATCTCCGGATAGCGCAGCACGGTGACAAACAAGCGAGTTCATTGTCGATTCGATTTGTTCCATGCCGTGATTGGGTGCAAAAGCATAAGCCTCCACAACGAGCGAACATCATCATCCCACCGTAGGACGTTGTTTGTTACTCAGCTTTGAGCATTGAACGACTCACCCCTAGCGGGCTTTACGCAGTTGAGCAATGAATCAGCACGATTAGCTCGCACTGGTGTGTGTTGGTGCTATTCTTGCTGTTCTGATTCTTTTTTTCGATCGCTTACCGTTCTTGTGCTGACTGCAACAAGCAGACAAGTATCGCGATACGGGGTAGCACATGTTATTTGGGGGGGTTCCCGGTGGCACGTGTTTATTGTTATGCGTGCGCAGACTGTCTCTGTGTACCACGTGCTCAACGTGATTAATTGGTCCAATACGGCGAAGCGGTATGGTATAATCACTCTCATCACTGAAAAGTATTAAGTTATCGCAATCCCCGATGAGCAAAGATCCTTCTTGTAAGGCTAAGATCTTGTAACATCTCCAGCGCCAGGGCTGATCAAGAATTCATAGACGTATGACGATGTTAAAAATGGTTCTTCCAGAGGCCATTGCGTCTTCCATGTAGACGTTAAGATACTTGCAGATAAGGTTAAATTGCTCTCACGATCAATAAGTCGTAGGTCTATTACTATCTTACCTACCAGAACTTTTGAAATCGTAGCTATCACAAAACGAAGGACTCAGAGAAGCACTCAGACTGTGGTTTTTTCAATATCTCCCTGTAAATGCCGGTAGAAATTGCATTTAATGGATAACTGCAGTTGATCAACTATAGACCCAATGGCAGTTACGGTGGTAACTTTACCGTACGCCGCCGTACCTTATCTTATCAGTGCAATACACTGATTAGAAATGGCCACAGAAAGCAACAATAAATATTTCATAGTCACCAATTTTGCATTCCCCACTAATACGCCAACCAGGGCCCGGGAAAGGCGAGAAGCTAACTTTCACTTTCTAGAACAGTTTATTTGCACGTGCTACTTTGATCATGTTCTACTGTTGCAACTGTTGCTTAGTTGATTTATCGCCCTCTATCAGTCTTTCTCTCTGCTGGTGACTTGGAACTCGATCGTGATCGCGATCCGTCCAGAAGCGTCAGCTATTGATCGCTCAAACTTCATTGACGGGCGAGCGAAAGATCATTCGCGCACACCCACTCATAATCTTTACCCAATCGTCAAACCGAAAGAACAGCGCTTGATGCTTGATGAAGACCTCGCGGAGTTATTTGTGAAGAAAATCCCGGCCAGATCTACAAATAATAGAGTTAAAAGCAAGAACGCGCGTTAGGTTTCTGGTGGTGGCAAAGAGTGTATAATTTTGCGCAATCGGCTGTGTGTCGCGATAAGTATCAAAGACACGCGGGAAGAGAGCGCTAGGCTATCTCACCCGCCTGCGGTCGCTGAGCCGCGCTCGATGTTGGCGATGACCGCGCGTGTAACGCCGTGCCATCGTTGCGTGTGTATAGTACGGGTGCCCCCATAAACATGCACACACATGCGCCACTTCGACACCCTGTTGCCTCCCCCCCCATTCCGTGTTGCCGTGTTCATATGCCGCTGTGTTGTCTGTTGTCAGCATGATTCGGCAGAAACCAGCAGCAAAGAGACACCCTTGCGTAGCTTCCACCCCACAACCGTGATCATCCCCGCGGAAGTCGTCGTCTAACCAAACGATCGTTGCCCGGTTTTGACGATAGTGTTGTGTGCGTGGTTGGGAGATGTTCCCTTGTTCATACATTCTTGGCCCTACCGATAAAGCGGCAACATTCTTGAAGAAATTAAAGCTCTTTTCTCCTTTCTGATATCATCTTCATCATTTCCAGTTTGATTTACCGATACGTAGACGAGAAGATGCTTATAGTATCACCAGAAAATTAGACAAAAAAAAAACACGAAACAACCATAGACATTTCCTGCAAACACACCCCCGATCTTGCGTTGGTAATCGTAAGAAGTTACTCGCTGACAGAATCGACGATTACGCATGATGACGACAGGACCTCGCACAAGAAGTTAGACATATAAAAAACCCGTGGAACGATTTCTTGCCAAATGGCCGATCACCGTGACCATGAGCAGACAAAGATGACGGAAACGGGTCGGATTATCATTGGACATGTTTGCATACGCAATCATCTTTGCTGGTGACCATGGGCAGTTTGCCGATGGCGCTTATACAAATGCCCGCCCGAAATGCATCACGTGTTAACTATTAAACGGGTTCGCGTTAATGTGTGGAAGTGTTTCGCTCTAAAGTTGGCAGATTGTGAATGTAATCGCTACCATCTTGTTTATATATTTACGTACAGCAGTGTTGTTCTTATGGCAAACTTCAAAAACAAAAGCCATCCTTTGCATGAGTCATGTTGTGTGTCCTTGAGAAGTTTGTTTGCTAAAAGTTCTGGAAAAGTGATAAAAGAAAATTAGTTTCGGTGGCATTGTTGTGCTTAATGAATCTTTTGAGAAGCATCATTTATATGTTCAGTGAGACGTAATTCAAAACAGGAATCAGGGGAGGGATGATCTCAGTGGATTCATGAATCTTTTAAATAGAGATTCCGATTCAACCATTTCAGTTCGAATGTTCATTCAGATTCATGGCTATGACTCAGATTTACCTCACACTAGAATATGGGTCACCGGGCTGGGGTTGAATTAGCTGACGACTTCAGAATGTGCATGGGTTCGATTGATTTGCCCATAATTACAATTAATTGATTCACTCCCACGGTAACAACTCGAATATAGCTCTAAAGCAATCCGACATCCACTGTTTTCTCAAATCTCGAACAAAATTCTGCTGTGCGTGCTGCTTGCTTCAGTCTCGATAAACATGTGAAGTTCGTGAAGTAATATGGGTTTTTTTAAAGATATGTTGCAAACGTTCTATATAAACATAGTTAGGGGCAGCTTCTCTTCGGTTTAACAGCACCTAGTCGTTTGCTAAAATTTGTCCTATATTTTAGATGATATGTGATTGAGGCCTTAAGTTGGGGCCCATTCTTCGCAACTGATTCTAAGGAATATTCAGTGAAGAATCATGTGTTGACTTTCAATTCATTCTAGCAGCTCTTATTAATGAACTTCCAAAGGCTCGCAAGCACGCAAAATATCGAACCTTATCGAATATTCAGTGCTAATGATGCAGATTCATGGATCTTCATAATAGCCATCAGTTTATCTAATATACAAACACACAACCGGAAAATTGTAGCCCACACATGTTCTAGCACAAAGTGTTGCCTATTGCTTTTCGCCGTTTTATCCATCACGCCCCAGTGACGTCTGAGATTTTGTTCGAGCAATCTTAGCGAACGAACGGTCCTTTCGCCCAACCGTTATTTTTAGCACACTCAGGAAGATTATCGAGCAATTATTACACCATCCGTCTATTCATCAGAGCGAAGAGGAGCACACTGCTGACCGTAGGAAATGTTGCGTTCTTTCACTGGGGAAAGCACGAGACGATAGAAGGACAGACCCGAACCGATTATGTGCGGCTAGATTGTTAGGGGTTTGGACGGACGACATACTGCGCTGTAAACCACCTAACGCTACATGGACGCTAATCTGATGGTTCTTGCTAGCGCTGCTCACCACACGTTTGATGCATACCAGTCCAGTTAAAGTGTTGCGGCGGAGTAGCATTATTACAGAACCGTAATATTCTGTCACAACGATCACAGTTGCGATCTTTTGCTGCAGAAATTCAAATTCAGCATGACTTGCGTTAATAATTGGCCCCGGGGTGCTTGAAGATAAACATTATTCTCGCCTTTTGTTGGATCTTATCGCGTACCAGTGTCCTTCAGCAGATGCTTCTCTGCTTGATTGTTGTTATTCCTACAAACTTTGTTAAATTATGTGTATGGTGCGCGTGACCTAAATTAGACCAATACAGTACAGTTTGGCCTATTTTATTCCACTTCAAACCCATATTTAAATTCGTGCAATGAAATATTGCATTCGTGTGGGGCATGATTCGGTACTGATCGCATACATATATCCGCTGAGCTCAGTCGTGATGTGATGTGCTAATGTGTGGTGTACCTGATGGTCGTTAATACCACCGTCACCATTCTGCCGGAGTTCCCGGGGCCCGAGAGCTAATTCGACAACGGGTGTAACGCAATTGGATCGTTTCCAACTTTATTGACGCTCGTGGAGCCGGTTTGCTGGTGTTTTAGAACTAACACTAAGGGCAGAGGATTCTAATCGAGTCACAACGAATTAAGCAACAGATTGTGGTGAAAACGATGCGGAAATATCTCTCAACTGCAAGATATTGCATTATGCGATGTTTTGCTAAGACGATGGCGTTTTACAGTGTGATAATTCAAGATGCAGATACCCAAGAGGCCCTAGTAAGGTAAACCGAACTAGTGATGTGCACAATGGTTCAGAATGAATGAATGATTTAAAAAAAACTTTCTAAGGTGTGAGTTAATTGAAATCTCCAATAATTCTTTTACAATGTAACTAACTCACAGAGAACCAAATGATTCAAAACAGTAAAGATTTAACTCTTAACGACGACCTTCAGCTCACGATTTACATCATGAGTTAACTCGGGATTTAACTCACACTGAGTTGAAGGTCGCAGAACCCGTCCTCCCGTTACGAGAAATTGTTGAAATTCTGCCCAGACAAGGTTAAGAGTTAAATCGTTCTGCTTACTCTTTAACATGGATTCACATCCTTGAAAGGAATTAAATTTCCCTCCTCCAAAAGGGAACGTATAAACAATAGACGATTCTGTCGATTTTCCCCCTTTTGCCTGATTTGCACAAATCCTCCCAACTCATCGGTGTGACTCGGCCTATCGTCACCGCGTTACCACCCGATCGTTATCAATCGACGTTCAAGGGGAGATTGTGATAAATGCAGTGCAAAAGCGGAATGTAACGATGATGCTACTAATTTAATTTCTCCGTCGTAATCGCGATCCGGGCCCCAATCTTTATCTCCACTCTCCCGCTGTTGTCGCGGCAGCTGGCGGGCAGCCGCCATATCAGTTGGCAACGATTGCGATAAAATGGGAACGGTTGAAAACAGCGGTGACGATGCTGATATGCGTCCGTGCCCCAAAACTTTTGGTGGTTCTCGTAACAAATGGACGGTGCAAAGGGGTTCAGTTAGATACACTTGCTAGGCCCAGCACGTTACGCGTTTTTGCGGATGGTTTGACTGGAACAACAGTCCCCAGTGTGTCGGTGTTGTTTGAGTGTTCCCCTTTTGTGAAAGGATACGAAAACCTTGGGACTTGCAACTGTACCAGTTAGTTTTCATTTTTGTATTCGATCGTGATTGGCTTGGTAGTGGTTCGGTAAATGTGCTGCGAACGTCCTGCGAATAACTCCCACGGTGGAGTTTCCTCGCCCCTGTCCGCGGATCAATGGCTTTGGCCGGTGAGTGAAGTGAATGTTTTGCAAAAAAAAAACCACACCATTTTTGGATATTTTTTCTAAAATGGCATAAATGTTAGGAAGTATTTTTAAGATAACTGTTAATGCTGTTGCCCAACACGGAGGTCCCCCGTCCATTTCGGGACCATTATCGGCCAACAGTTGTGTACTACGTACACCCACGAGAGCGACTTATCGAAAGTGTGTCTGCCTGATTGCGTGTTATCAGCTGGAAGTTTATCGCTCATTAGTGGTCGCGCGAGCACAACTTCGCGCCGTCATTGCACTTGCTGTATAAAACAATAAACAAAATGGTATCAAGGGAAAAACGGAAAAAAGGCCGCACTCAACGCAACGTTATTGCGTCGCTCACGGTGGTGCGCGGTATGCCACAGATTCGGCCGCTGTGTGTGCGACAATTTTCGCAACAATCGAACGCAAGATCGCTGTGCGTGCGCGTGTGTGTAACAAGGCTAAGTCGCGAGTCGTTCCGAAGTGATAAGTGATAAGGGATGTTTGGGCCTTGAGTCAATGCATTTAGTGCGAGTGCAACGACTGTATGGGAAGGTCGAGGCGAAGAAGTGTGCGCTGACTGGTTTCCCTTTTGTCTCCCATTATCATGCTCTGATCATCGTACCTATGGCGATCGATCGATAGGGTTTCGCTGATTAGTGTGAGTGATGGACCATTCCGGTACCGTCCATTCTCGGTTAATTCCCGGATGCGACGGCTTGTTGGAAGGGGCGGTCGCGCACGCACTTGGGAAAGGTCCGTATCAGCTAATTTTGCACTCCGTCTGAGCGTCCGCACGGTTCAAGGCCGGTTCTCTCCCTCAATAACATGGCTTCCTCAACTCTTTGTACGTGGAACTGCATCACCGCTGGGCTGGGCGATTTTTCATTCATATTCGTGCATCAGAATGAATCTTTAACCCGAAAGCATGTCTCTGACTCTTCCTTAATGAAGATTTCTTCAAATTCTTCGAAGATTCCCAAATTTTGGTTCGGGCTATTCAAAGATTCTGCGGCTGTTTGACACTTGCCGAAGATTTCTCGACTATTACACTGAGCGAGGGATGGATGGTGCCAGTGGTTTGACGCGCTATGGCTGATGAAGAATGTAACGCAAATACAGACACCAGGCGGAGGTGGTGAAACGAGATGCGTACGTAAGCACACACATATGCCCGCGCGTCGTCCTCATCGCGTCACGCATGACGCAGCGTTATTTTGTGTATCACCTTCCTTCTGCCCCACCCGGAATTCGGTCATGGCGACGGTGTCATTTCGTCGTACGCGCGTTGCGCTTCCCAGAAATCCGGAATCCACAGACGGAAAGTTTACTGATAACATGAAACAACGCACGCGGACATGTGTGCCTCTGTGTGTGCGCTATACGTTCTACCGCTGTCCGCACATTTTTGGTTTATTACGGACTTAGTCATTCGATTGTGAGTGTATTTTGTATTCCTTCCTCTGGCAGTCAATCTATAAAACTATCTGAGCTTAACCCATCCTCCATCTTACTTACTTATCTCTGATGCTACCACATGTGGGAGACCCAAGAAGACTTGCCCGGTGTCATTCTAATGACGTAACTACCTCATTGGAGCCTGGCCTGGTTCGCTGTATGATTGGGTGTTCATCATTCAACTCGTAGAGCTCGTGTCCGTGTATTGATTCCTTCATTGAGCTCTTCCACTCGAACGCCTCTCTGAGCATTTCTCTGAGGAAGTAAGTACGGGAACCGAGGATCGGGTGGGAATGCTAACCTTCGTCCCAAAAGAGGTGAAATATTGGACGACTTCCGAAGGGTCGGGATTTGTTGACGTGGTAACTGGTGGAATGCCTATCTTTTTGAGCTTTTGTCTCATTAATCTCCAGTCTGGGGTTCAGTCTGCTGTATGCCAAAGCCGTCTATGTGATCAGATTATACTCTGGATCTGGATCTGGACGTCTACAAGATCCACCTCCAAAAATCCGATACTTTCGAGATGAACCCCTTGGGAGCTAGTTAACAATAGATCTAACGTTATCAAAGAGCTTTGAGAGCTTTTGCGCCATCCTCAGGGTTGATTATATCTTCCACGAAATGGGACTCGCTATCCAATTCCTCACTGTTAAATTCAAGTTTTATCGAACATACTACAAATATGTAACAACCGATCGCTTCTCTAATTAGTTTCCTGTGTTCTTCCTGTTATTTTTTAAAGCAGCCTGCAGATTGGACACTGTACCGAATACCGCCCCGCAGCATGGAAGCGACGGCCGCTGGCTATGCCGATTGTTTCGGCAACGGCGGACCGCATCTCGTTGGCATTGGCGACAGCAATGCCGTGGGCGGTGGTGGACCCGGCACCTCACATCCGGCGGGCGACGGCAGCGGACAGGCAACGATCGGTGGCGGCAACGGTGGCAACACAGCAACAACCATCCAGTGGGTGGGCAATGCGGCGACCGGTGGCGGTGCGACGGCGAAAGAGGATCTGGGCGATATGGCCTTCTACATGCCCAACTATTCGCGCGAAGTGCTGAAGATGATGTTTATGATGCGATCGCACCACATGCTGACGGACGTGACGCTCGAAGTCGAGCAGGAAACGTTTCACGCACACAAGGTCGTCCTGTCCGCCGCCAGTCCGTACTTTAAGGCAATGTTCACCGGCGGGCTGAAGGAATGTGAAATGACGCGCGTGAAGCTGCAAGGCGTTTGTCCAACCGCCATGACGCGCATCCTGTTCTTCATGTACACCGGGCAGATACGGGTGACCGAGCTAACCGTGTGCCAGCTGCTGCCAACGGCCACTATGCTGCAAGTGCCGAATGTGATAGACGCGTGCTGTGACTTTCTCGAACGCCAGCTGGACCCGACGAACGCGATCGGTATCGCGAACTTTGCCGAGCAACATGGCTGTGAGTCGCTGCGCCAGAAGGCGAACCAGTTCATCGAGCGTAACTTTACCCAAGTAAGGATGCGCTCGCGTGCGTCCGCAGGCGAAGGAGAGCCGATCGTCCGGAACTAATCGATCACATCTTTCTCCCGTTGTAGATCTGCCGCGAGGAAGAATTTCTCCAACTGTCTGTGATGCAACTGATATGTCTGATCCGGAAGGACGAGCTGAACGTGCAGGGCGAACGGGACGTGTATGATGCGGTACTGAAATGGGTAAAGTACGACGAGGACAACCGGTATCCAAAGATGGAGAGCATCCTGTCAGCCGTCCGCTGTCAGCTGCTGACGCCCAGCTTCCTCAAGGAGCAGATGAAAAACTGTGCGGTACTGCGCCGTGCACCGGGTTGCCGCGAATATCTGGCCAAGATCTTTGAGGACCTAACGCTGCACAAGCGGCCGGCGGTACGCGAGCGGAAACCCAACACGACGCGCATGATTTTCGTGGCGGGAGGATATTATAAGCACTCGCTCGACATGCTCGAGGGCTACAATGTGGATGACAAGGTGTGGCTCACGTTACCGAAGCTGACGGTGCCACGGTCTGGACTTGGGGCGGCTTTTCTCAAGGGTACGTTCTACGCGGTCGGTGGCAGGAACAATTCGCCCGGCTCATCGTACGATTCGGATTGGGTCGATCGGTACAATCCGGTCACGGAACGGTGGCGTCCGTGTTCGCCGATGTCCGTTCCGCGCAATCGGGTCGGCGTGGCCGTCATGGATGAGCTGCTGTATGCGGTCGGAGGTTCGTCCGGGTCGGACTATCACAACACCGTGGAGTAGTAGGTGTCCTTACTTTTTATCGTGTGGCCGTGAATTCTTAACCATAATTGTTTTCATCTCTCTAGCTACGATCCGGAAACGGACCGATGGACACTGGTGCAACCGATGCAATCGAAGCGGCTTGGTGTTGGTGTAGCGGTCGTCAACCGGTTGCTGTACGCCATCGGTGGTTTCGATGGGAAAACGCGCCTAGCTTCGGTGGAACGCTACCATCCGGAGAACAACGCTTGGACGCTGGTGCCACCGATGTGGTACGGACGTAGTGGAGCCGGTGTGGCCGCGCTTCACCAATACATTTACGTAGTCGGCGGGTTCGACGGTACAAGACAGCTGGCTTCGGTCGAACGTTACGATACGGAGCAACAGTGCTGGGATATGGTCGCCCCGGTCCGTATCGCTCGCAGTGCTCTCTCACTGACCGTGCTCGACGGAAGGTTGTATGCGATCGGCGGATACGACGGACAGGATTTTCTCACGATCGTCGAAGTGTACGATCCAGTGCGGGATGTGTGGGACGAGGGTACTCCGCTCACATCCGGTCGCAGCGGTCATGCATCCGCTGTCATCTATACGCCGTCCTGCATCTCGAGCTACATGGAAGGGTTGAACCTATGCACTGGCGAGGAAAAGCGGCGAGACTCGGGCAGTGGTGGAGCGGGGCCCCAGTTACCACCACAAGCACCACCACCACCGCCACCGCCTCCACCATCTTCCGGCTCTTCCGGATCGGGTTCGTCCTCGTCACGTCCTGCAGAAGGTACATCCGACAGTCGAATGGCTACGGGTGAGCGGGACGCCCTGCCGGAGGAACGCGATGGTGGCGAACCGTTTGCCATGGAAACCGACTCTAGTCAAGAGGAATGTGATAAAGATGTCACTGCAGACGAGGGTGCCATCAGCAGTGTGCCTTTGGAGTGTGCTCCACCGCCAGAAATGGCGCACGTGCGGGAGAGCATGTCATCGTTAGCAATCATGGAACATCCCGTACGCACTACCGCGGTTATACCGCCTTCAATGCGCCTTACACGCCGCATCCTTTCCTGTCGCCGGGCAAAACGAAGCTCCGGAAAGGAACGAAACGGTGCCGCTTCGTCACCGTCACGATGCGCCAAACGAACGTCCTCTTCGGCGGCCCGGTACACACTGACCCTTGCACCGGTCCCATCCAGCCGAAAACCATTCGGTTCCTGCGCGGAAAAGGCCGGTGTCGGCGGATGCAAGAGCAAACGAAAAGCGCCGATACCGGCCGGTGGTACCACGAGCGATGATCATTGCCCATTGGTACGACTGAAAAAGCGGATAACTTGTCTCGTGTCCGCTATTGTATCGCCTACCTCCTGCTCGGTCACATTGCCACCACCCACCGGTACTACTTCGTTGCACGAAGAATCCACCGGTACGGCTACGGCCGACGACATAGTGCCAACGGTGCCAGCGATCGTACTATCCACCGCGGATGATTTGAATGCCGTTAGTAGCGAGAGTTCCCGTAACTCCGTTTCGTTTAATCCGGCCGGCGAATGTATTTCGTCGAGCGTACCGCATCACCATCTACGATCACCGAACGCAAAGTTATGACAGTTATAATGCAAGAACATACTGTTGGTTTTCACAGCAGCAAAGTATTCCAACCATTTACCATTCTCGGTGAGAAGTGGCCCAACCCCCCACTAAGACCAAATACCAGGAAGGCGAGAACTGTTAGCTGTCGATCTAGAATGAATCTGAGTACCAAACCTCACTTACACCGAGCGCCAAGGTGTAGATAGAAGCAGGCAGGCGTGTACTATTCGAGCGAGAGGGAGAAAGAGCTTAGCTTTCCTCCTTCTCCGCTTCCTGTTCCGACCTGTGCGAAGACATTCCTTTGGACACGATGACGCCCGAGATCGAGATTTATGTGCCAAGAGATAGAGAGAGAGAGATCACGTTAAGCGCGGGGCTTTAGTGTCACGAGCAGAAATTCGTAGGCCCTGGGACTTGTTTGATTTGAGGGGTCATTGGAGTTATGCTCTGCTTAGGTGCAGAAAACACTGTGTTTTTACGTAACGAAAACGGGACGACGCACATTAGGACGCAAACAAAAAAAATCAAACCGTGCGTACCACACAGTGCTAGGAACTTTTTTGACTGTTTTTGTTGTTTTATTCTTTGGTAGTTCCTTTCCGGTTTGTCTTATACCGTGTATAAGACCGGTACAATGGGAGCAACAACTATTTTGCATTAATCTCGCGTGCGACATTCGTTTGTATGTTTGAACATCAAAGATAAGTTGTGCGCGATCGTGTGTGCGGGTGTCTGTGTCCTTACACACATACGTTTCCGGATGTTAGCTATCCCGCCCTGTCGGTGGGTGGGATGACGGAGCAAGTTTATGCTAGAGTTTTTAATTTTATTACTATTTTTTAAATAAGCATAAAGTCCAAAAACTGTAACGTCACATGATCAAACTCGTGTGTTAATCATACTCATCATGTAAACGGCGAAATTATGATGACAATATAAGGCGCGAGGATGTAACGATAGCAGCAGGACGCGTTACAGCTTCCTTTGCTTTCTGGGCCGAGGTGGGTTCCACGATACGGGTGTTGTATCCGTAATCGAAATGATGTTTAGCCCAGCCATCTCAAGCCCTTTGATAGCAGACTGAGGAAAAAAGGAAAATAAACGGAATCGGTAGTAGCAGCGTTGATATAAGCGCAAGGTGAGTGGTTGTTACATGTATGGAAGAAAATCCTTACCATTCGCCCAGGACCGAGCCCTCGGACCGTTACCCGGACCATTTTATAGCCACGTTCCATCGCCCTGGTACTTATGCTGATTGCCGTGGCCTGCGCCGCTATGTTCGTGCCTTTGCGCGTGTTTTTGAAGCCCTCGATGCCGCACGATCGGATAAACTGCGGTACACCCTTGGCATCCGTAATCGAAATGATGGTATTGTTGGGCGATACGCGAATGTGGCAAATCGGTATCTCGTTGAACGGCACCCCATTGAACAGTGCGGTCGGTGTGTTGGCATCAGGAAATATACTAGTCTTTCTGCAATTTTACGTTCAGTACATGCGTTAAGTTTCGTCAAACGGAATAGGAAACGGATTGAACTTACTTGTCTATCATGGAATCAATATCAATTGAACGTTCGCCGACGGTTCCCTCATCTTTGCTGGGCAGCGAAGCAAGCATTGCCTTGCGATCCTCCACCTTGCAAAGTGCCGCTGTCTGGTGAAATGATTTCACGTTTCCGAACACCATCGGGCGCACCACCCGAGATAATACGTTGAGTTGGTTCCAGAGGGACATTTCTTCGCAAGTTTGCGATATAGCACGTGGTGAGTTTATTGTTCTTCTCCTCAATTGTTTTGCAACACCGGTTCTCCTCCAACTGTTCGGCCACTGTTTTCACTTGTTTTGTAAGCACATACGTAAACTCGACCTGCAGTGTTGTTGGTGTCGAAGTGACGTTTCGGTTTCGAACTGTCGTTCTGTCACATGGGTTTCGAACATATTTCCAATTTAGATTTTCAAAACTCCAGTTCCAGCTGGAGGTCCTGCTTTTGCAGACCGGCTGCGCTGCCAATACACCATCTGGCCGCCCCGTAAACCCTTTTATTCCCGTTTACTTTAACCTATTCATGTGTTCTATTCTATGTATTCTAGTTGTGATCTCAGTAACATTTGCATCGTTGTTTGCCTGAAATTGTTCTAAAATCAATACGGTTGGAAATCCTCACCGCGTAATCGTTCATCTAACTAAAACAAGAACATACTAAAAAAGATACTTGAAGAAATCAAGCATGGATTGATATAAAAACGATATATTCAGTGAAGAACCTATCATAGTAGTTTTGCTGCAACATTGTTGGCGATATCGTGCGTGCTGAAAGTGGTCTCTTTTTTTTGCATTGAAAACTCCGTTTATTTGAGAAAAATTAGTGAGTGCTTTGTGGTGCTGTATCCCTATAATTTGCAACTGACTATCAAATTGTGCCTGAGGAGCACATAGTGTGTTTCATATTGATGTAAATGTGCAAGTGTAAATGTGACGAAATTATCGCAATTGTCTTCACAATGAGCGAAGAGATCGGCCCAGAAATTTTTGGATTTCTTGACGCACGGACAACCGACCTAAAATTGGAGCATCAAACTTAATACGCGAAAATCAAGCGAACGATAGAAATTCACATTAATATGTGCAGGGCCACGAGAGTTGACAAAATGCTGACAAATTTGTCCAATGACCAAATCAGCTGGTCAACTTTGAAAACCACTATACCGTTACCGCGCACACAATTGTTTTCAGATTTCCGATGCCAGGAGAGCATGTTTTTCCAGAGGTGACATCTGCAGCTTGGGACAAATTTGCCCATCACAATTGCCATTGCATACTATCAAACACGTGAGAACGATCGCTAATTTAAGGAAGATCAATAAAATGGAAAGCATCCTTCATCTCGCTCAAACTTTCCGTCGGTTGGTACGAAATTCCATACAAAACCAGCTGTTTTCCGATTTCCGATACCAGGAAAGCATCCACGGAAGAGGTAGCACCTTGTACAGCAATTTTGCTCGAAAACCGCCGAAAGGTATGCAATGTTTAAACGCAAATTTTCCCGTTGGTCGTGAAAAATTTCTTCGAAAACTACCAGTTTTCGAATGTGTAGTACCAGGAGAGCATCCACGGAAGAGGTAGCACCTGGTAATTTTGCCCGCCTAAAGGTATGCAATGTTTAAACACTAACTTTCCATACAAACCAGCTGTTTTCAGATTGCCGATACCAGGAGAGCATGTTTTTCAAAGAGGTAACACCTGGTACCAGCCGAGTACCAGGATGTTGCACGACACATGTTGCACAACACATGTTGCGCAACATATGTTGCACAGCATCTGGCATGCAACATATGTTGCGCAACATGTGTTGCGCAACATCTGGCATGCAACATCTTACATGCAACAACTTGGGATTGCAATTTTGGTCGAAAACCGCCGAAAGGTATGCAATGTTTAAACACCAACTTTCCCGTTAATCGAGAAAAATTTCTTCGAAAACTACCAGTTTCCGAATATACAGTACCAGGAGAGCATCCACGGAAGAGGTAGCTCCTGGTACTGCGCCGTAAGGTATGCAATGTTTATACACTATATAAACGCCGTAAGGTATGCAATGTTTATACACTATATAAACATTGCATACCTTTAGGCGCAGTACCAGGAGCTACCTATTCCGTGGATGCTCTCCTGGTACTACACATTCGAAAATTGGTAGTTTTCGAAGAAATTTTTCACGACCAACGGAAAAATTAGCGTTTAAACATTGCATACCTTTCGACGGTTTTCGAGCAAAATTTCGCTGATTGTTATCGAAGAAGTAAATCGATTGGAAACCGTACCTTGGGCGAAAAATCGTAGAAGGCATTGGGCTAATCAGGAATCGTAAATGTACGTAAATCGTAGAAAATGTGAGAACCATAGACCATCATTATCCGTTACGATCTTCATGTAGTAACGTGGCGGTGCTGCCAGTGATTTCCGGGGTAAGCAAAATACAATTACTTTGCAAACATGCAGAAATGGTAAAAGAATCTATCAGGAAGGCAAAACCAATTTGTCAGTGAAGCAAGCGGTGAAGCAGTGAAGCGGGCCAAGACAGTCAGCAATCCTAAAATGCTCTTCGGATGCAAACTCGCTACGTTACAATAGTAGACTCCACAACACCATCTTACCATCGATTTACGATAATAATTTTAATGAATTGAACATAAAAGAACTTGCTGAAGATAATAATAAAGGATAAAAAAGGACATTTTTAGACTAGCTAAGTTTTACAATAAATAAGACATCTCTCTGCCGCCTTACTCCCATTGTGTGCCCTTCTGCGTGCGGGCTGTATGTTTTACTTTCTTCGTAGTGCACATGTTTTATTCTAGAGTTCGTTCCTTAGCCTGTTCGTCACGTCTGCCAATAAAATATGAACGCGAAAAACCGAGTAGAATCAGAGAGAGTGAAAGAGAGAGCAAGGAAGGAGATACAATACAAGGGACAATGATGTTTGGAACGCGCTGAAGACCAGACCAGCTCAAACCAGACGAACCAAGCGGCTTAATTTTGTTTTTTTTTTTTAACCCAACGTGTTGAATCCACTTACAACAGCTGGCAACTATCTACGGACGACGGGACAAAACGCTGGATCCACGTGCCTTCGCTATAGATCGTAGCTATTCAGTAAGTCGCTGTGTGCCCACGGGCAGTAGGGAATAGAAAGGTGTTTCAATAATTTTAATGTACGGTTTTGTACGCATAAACTTAAAATCCGATTGTACGCGAACGTATGTGCGTTTGTCGATGTATTGCCGCGTTGCTTTTCATCAAGAGAGAAATGTTGAACATATGTCCGATCTTCTTCGGCACTTAATATAACAGGTGTTACGAAGCATCACACTGTCCTCACACGGCGTTGCGTAAATAACATAAGTTCTGATCGCAAAATAAGTTTAATCGACGTCCGATTGTTTAAATAATTCATCACAATGCCGTCTTCTATAACCTGATTACGTGCACATATTAGAGCCTTGTCTATTCTTCACCGTTCTATAGCCCTACGTGTACACATTTGTCTCTCTCAATACGAGAACTAGGTTCCTTCGGACACTTGCGCACCTTTATAACCACCTGTCTCCAGTCCAAGTGATGCTTTTCGTGATTATGAATTAAGGGACCTCTCTTACTCCACTGGCGACACATCGTTGGGAGTGGAAAAAACCAGGGTAGTCTTTGTAATAATAATTATGAATAAATCATAGTGCGCTCCAGAATCGCAATAATCGATAGGCGGTTGAGTAAACGGAGAAAAACAAACTTAAACATACAGAATTAGAAATTAAACATTTCCCTTCAACATGATTATTTCATTCGAACGAACAGCATACGTTCGGCTCTCAATTGGCCGGGCATGTGTGCGATCCAAAATTTCCTGTATGAGCAATCAGTTAATTTGCGTCTTTGTTGGCAAAAACAACCATGTTTGAAGACGTTGCTGCCTCTCGCTCTTCGCCGGTAGTGCTGCTCTCGCTACTAATCCGCTTATTCTTCTAGCACCTTCCTATTTGTTTCTTCTTTACATTTTTTTTGCTTCAAATTGCTACAGGTTTCGACTGCGAATTCTTCTCATCTTCTTCATCTGCACAGGTTTCCGGTTTGGGCGAAGAGCCTTTCCACTGTTCAAAAGTACACTCTTCAGTTACCCCATCGGATTTTTGGGCAATTGTTTTCTTCTGTATCTTACTAACGTTTGCAAACTGCTGCTGATGCCCCGTTGTGTCGCTGGCTTCCAATAGCTCAGTTACGGTTGCCGCTTCGGCTGCTGACGAAGCGTGACATCCGCTGTTACTACTGCTAACTACTACAACATCTGGATCACGCTGTTCCATTGCATGCTTTCCTGGTGTTGCACTCAGCTCAGCCTTGGTGGTGATGATGGTGGATGCTGGGCCTTTCATGATCGGATTCCTTCTCGTATCGATATTCCGTTCATCCGTATCATCGAGTGACTGGAGGGTATTGGTCTCGTTCGTATTATCCCCTTCATCATCATCCAAGCACTCAAATATTAGCTCAATATGGCTCTCGATGTCTTTTACTAAATTACGTAGATACTGCTCTTGTTGCTTTTGTTGTTGCTGCTGGTTCTGTTCACTACTTGACCCCGTTTCCATTACCGTTGGGCCAATTATTTCACCTTCAGCCGAAGGTTGCGCACTGCCCTTCTCACTACTTACACTACTTTTCACACCACGCTCCTTCTTATCGGCGCTACCGTGCGCCGTGGTCTGAGCCGTTCCTGTCGATTCTGGGCCTGGGGCCGTGGTTACACTTGTCGACGCCGTTGGTTGGATTCGTGTTTCGCTCTCTGGGCAGGGACTTTCGGTGGAGTTTGGCAGCTTTATCACACTGCCAGCACCCGAGGAAGCACCTGGTTTGTTTTGTACGGTGATTTCAATCGATGGTGGTACACTTTCCTTAAGTCGTGTAGATTTAGCCATTGCCCCTTCTGGCAGGGCTGTGGTGGTGACGGCTACTGTTGTCGCCTGTGTGCACTCCGCCGTTGGAGTAGCCGCACCGGAAGTCTCACCGGTAGCTGATGATCGAACGACCGGATGAATCGTTATATGTGGCACAGTCACTTTTCGTTTTTTCGTAGGTATTTCTTCTGAAATTACATACAAATGATTAGATTGTACAATCTTTTCCACCAGCTTGCACGCTTGCAAAGGTTTTCTTAACGCCTTACCGTCACTGTAGATTTCATCTTTAAACTTTGTCAGTACGGCATGGAGCGAATTCTGAAGTGCACCCTTCACCGTGCTCGGAATTCCTGTACGTTGGCCAATGATTCGTATCGCCTGCAAGTCGCCACAAATGTCCTCCAGATTATTTTTGTCCGGCAACAGGTGACAAATGGATTCCAGCAACCGCGGCACGAAAAGACGAGATTTTATCTAAAACCGAATTTATTGCAATAAGTCATTGATTAACCGGCAGAGAACTAAAGTGTTTGGTTTGGCCCTTACCTTTGGATAATAGATTTCGATAAAATTCGCTATTATAGGATCATTTAACGACAGTCTTTCGTCTCTCAATACGTTGTCGATGTAGTCGATTAGCAGTGGATTTTGTATGAGCATTTCAGCGTATCTGTAAGGGAATTTGTGATTTAATATCGTTTTTATCGTTCTTTTACTTGCACACGTGATGCATAGTACCGCGACTTACCGATGTGTTGTTTTATTGTTGAAAATTCCGACCCAAAACTTCGCGAAAATATTGAAGTGTAGCACTACCGCTTCTATTCCGGTCAGCAGTGAGAGGTGCACTAATGGTTCACTGAAGTGATTTGATGTCACTGCCACGCGGAACATGATGTCCAAAAACTCGTGATACGGCCGATAGAACAGTTCGAGTGCAAGATCGAAATCTTTGTCCAAACCCTGCAAGAAGCACATGATATCATAACGAGTATTACTCGCCACCTTCCAGAACACGTTGGGGTAAACAATTCCTACCTTTTCGCATATCTGTGCCTGTGGAATGTTCATCTGGATCATTGCTTTCGGTGGACGGGGTGTATTTTTTGACACGGGCGGCCAGGTCGCCTTCATGCCCCGTCGTGGAAAGTACGAACCCAGCGGCCCGATGGATGATGAGGCAGCTGCTGAAGCGGCTGCGTTGGATGTCGCTGGCGTGGTGGTGCCGCTCGTGCTGTTTGCCTGATGGATAAGATGGTGCACGTGTGGTGTATGACAGCTCGTCAGCAGTGGTACTAGCACAGTCGTGATTATATCTGGTGGAGCACATTTCACCAGTTCCTTCAGTACCTCCAACGCTAGGTTACGCATCTCGGGTGGGTTGAATGTATTCAGCAACGTGGCCAACCGGCGGACGGCGTCCGGCAGACCCTTCATCAAAGCTGGCTGAGGACGTTTCTTCTGTTCACGACTACTTGCGCGTAGGGTATTTATGAGTAAAATAGCCTCCGTCAGCAACTCTTGCAGATCGCCAAACACATGGCATGCGGTCGCCTCGTGGTACATCGAGTGCAGTGTGTGCAGTGCATCGAAGCAAAGCGTTATGCCACCGTTCAGTACAACATACAATCGATCATCATCGTTATCGACGAGAATGCGTAAGGCAGCTATTAGCGTACCCCAGGATACACGCGCATCTAGCCCGTTCAGATAGGCTGTAAGCGTTGTTCGGCGAAAGATGGTTACATCACGCTGCTCGGCCTCATTCGCATCCGGATGGCGTTGGGCGAAGAGAGTCATCAAACGAAACAGCTCATCAACGGCCAACGGGTATTGGGTCGGATGAGGCGTTATGTTTTTGAATGCCCATTGCAAATTCTGGTGAGCCGCTAGCTGTCTGGTAAGGAGACGGCTTTGCTGACAGCACATCCGTAACAAACCATAGTATACCGGCAACATTGCACGGTTGTACGTCACTATTTCCGTATCGTCATGGTCAGCTCTTAAAAGGTAAAAGAAGAATTCATTAAAATAAGTTTTATAGAACAAAAGATTCGTCATTTTTACGCGACGGTTAGCATACAACCGTACTTACAAAATGTAGTTAAATGCAATGTTCCTCGTTATATCTGGACAGTTCGCTACCAGGCTTGCATTTTCTGGACAGTCCAGCGTAGCTTGATACCAAAAAGCTAGCAATGCCTGTTTGTTGTGATGTGCCGGTACAGCCGGTTCTGATAGTCTCGGATGAAACAGATCCCACAAAGATCTCAAGTGCGGACCAACCTAGAAAAAGCACACAACCATTAGTATCTCATTGAGACGATGGGAATGCACAAATATTTACCATCAGTTTCTCCGTCTTCGATACCAGACAGTACGTTAGTAGGTTAAAATACGCGGTAAATTTGCTCGTACCATGCAGGTTAATATCCGTGTAATTTCTGGCCGAACGAAGTAGTAGCAGGAGCAGATTCAGTATGGTGTGCAGGATCAGCTGCGCTTCGCAGGATATTTCGCGATGCTGAAACACGTGCATCGATAATTTATGGTGCGATGTGGCCCGATAGTTGTTTCGGAAGCTTTGCGAAGGCACTAAAGACACCAACAGATAGGCGGCTGCGTTTCGAACGCGTGCATTGCCATGAGCCAGCAAAAACCGTTCCACCCAGCTGTCGGCGGACTGTAGGATAAAATTGTGGACGATCTTGTTACGCGGTGCCTGTACGGCTAACCAATCCAGGGCAGACTGTGGACAGTATTCGGCCGCATCCCAGACACGCTGGAGCACGAGCTGTGAAAAGCACGGGAGGCCTGACGGTCCGCCCGAAGATTCAGTGAGCAGGGTAATTAGCTTGAAGAACGGTCCACACAGTTCCGTGTGTTTGGTGACTGCGGTAAACAGCATCGCTATGATTTGGCTAGCAAGCCGTTCATCGCATCGACACAGCGCATGTATTAGATGACGCGTTTGCTGCGGGTTTATGTTGTCCTTAATCTGTTGGTACAAAAAGGGAAAACCTTTACCGCCTGCGATCGCATTGTAGTCACGTGCGGACAAATGCAGCCGTAAGTCTGGTCCTCTCGATCGTTCCACTAGGGAAGCCACCAATGCGATCATCTTATCCAACGATGCTGGTCGTGATTTATCGACAGTTAACGCCTCATCCGATGAATTTTCTTCATTATCCGAGTTCGCATCGATCTAAAAGCAGTTACAGCCACACAAACAATAAAGTTACTCATACGAATTCTAAACGTACCGTTTGAAACATGTTACTTACACACTCCTGTCCTTTGTGGCCAAGGTAAAAATCGGCAACGCTTCGGATCACGTTAATGCGTAGCAAAAACAGTGCTTCCTCTTCACCCATACGAGAAAATTCGTACAGCAAACCGAAGAACTCTGACAAATGCCGCGAATGTGCCTTCGCGCCATGCTCCATCAGCATAATGAGCGATTTAATGAAACGCGTCACGCAAGACACGTTTCCGATTATTTCGTTCCCGTCAATGTCGGTCTCGGCCTTTAGATACAAGCCGCAATGACTTTGTCTGTGGAGGAATGCAATACGTACGTCAAGTCACTCTTCCGGACACTCTCCGAAAACAGATATTATATTTACCTTAACCGTTGAATTACATGTATCACCAGCCGTTGAAACATCTGACGAACCATTTGATTTGGGCATTGTATTAGAACCTGAACGGGCCACCAAGGTTCCGCGGACATATGGCTGAGAAACCACTCGCAAGCTTCCTGGCTGGCGTTGAACTGTTTCGTCAAAAGCTCCACCCACAGTACCATTGTTGGCTGACGAAGTAAATCGAAGATATGAGAAAGAAACATGTTTAATAAACAAACACATAAGCTCGGAGGAATAAAACAATAATATACCTTTTCCTTGGCGTGTATAAATGTCTCGATAAAAAACGACACCGAAAGTTGTGCTGCAATGCTCGTTATGTCCGGTAGCGCCAGCAAGCTCTGAGGAATGTGACCACAAATTTGCCACATGAAGCTACGATGAAAGAGTGAACCGTTGATTATTCATCAAGCTGTAAAATGAAATGTCTGGCGTCTATTGGCCACTTACTTGAAGTACGTATGCTCAAAGATATTTCGATCCTGCAGGAAATGTCTATTGTCCTGCCAAATCCATTCTTCTAGCTCCTTGGACAGTGGCCGATGCCGGAGTCGTTTGTTCGATTGGTTGATCCGATTCACCATTACCAATCCTGAACTACTGGTACTTCCCCCTCCCGAACCGCTCGAGCAACCAGGCGAACTTGAAGACTGTAGCACTGCATGCGACGTAACAGCACTAAAGGAAGATCCCGGCCCTCCCGGAGTAGGGCCTACGACGGCAGCCATCGGCAGCGCTATGTTGCCACCAACAGTCGCTGTTAGCGCAGAAAGCGATGATATTGACGAGTAAGATGAAGGTGACGGTTCCGGAACAACGCCATGCAGCAAGGTCGAGGGTGACGTTGCGGATGATGTCGATCCCTGGAAACCCATGACCGACGATGGTGCCGTTCCGGGTCCACTTAACGCACCCATGCACGACGATACCACAGAGCCTGATGCGACGGAAGATCCAGCCAAAGGTACAATCAGTGGATGCAACGGTGTGGAAACGGGAACCGACGGTACAGTAATGGTTGGTGCAATAACCGCTGTGACGGGTCCGGCCGATGTAACGGATGCCGTCGATGCGGTCGATGCTGGCGATAATGAAGCAGTGCTGGCAAGCGATGCTATCGTTGGCGCAGGACTGACTGCTCGGGTGGAAGCCACTTCAACTTCCTGCTGCTGTGATGATGTTGTTGATGGTATTCTAGCAGTGCTAGCATGCTTAGTATCTATATCACATTTACTTAGGTTATTACTTTCTTTAGCTACTTCACTAAGTTGTTGAATGAATTCTTCAGTCTCTTGATCACGTTCATTACTTGCTGGCTTTTGAACCGAAGCTACATCAAACGCATTCGGCTGACTCCGCTTCAGTGGGTCAACATTTGACGCAGGCTGCTCTCGCGCTCCTGTGGCATTTCCATTTTTGTTCGAGTCCAGTGGAGCGTGCACGGCGGAAGCATTGCTGTTATTCGAGGGAGTTGCTTTAGCAGACTGTTGGGATGCCGCTGCCGAAAACGATGGTTGTGACACAGAAAACGCACTCGAATTAAACGCTGTAACAGCTGGATTCGATTCGCATTGACCCGTCGTCGTAATTGCAGCTTTTTTGTTCGTTAATTTCCCAACGTCTGGTGACATTGTTTCCGTCTCCTTTGGCGGGGAAAGTGTTGGTTCTTGCTGCTTTCTACAAGCATCTCTGTCCGGCAGGTTGATGGATTTCGTCGGATTTTTAATCGGTGACTTCACAGCACTTTTCGTAGCATTAATGAATGATCTCTTCTCGCTATCTACACTGTTGTTAGACACACCCGTGGGTCGTTTTTCCGTAGCAGGCGATGACGTTGAAGCTTGTTGTTGATCGACTTGATCACGCTGCACATTCTTACCCTTGTTGGAACGCCACTCATAGAACAACATGTACGCTGAGTTCGTTTTTTCGAAACTAAAATCCAAATATTTTTCAGCAACCGAATCGTATGTTTTACTCTGCAACAAGAACGAGACAATGTCAGTACCAAATAAACTCTTTTTCCGTTGCTAATCCGTTACCAACTTACCGTCATTTCTCCCCCAAAACATTCTGCCGCGATTTGCGATGGATCGAACAGTTTCACCTCGGCATCATTAAACAGAAACCAGCGTTCCTGGTGATTTGGATCACCATCCTCATTGCGCTCCTTTATGAAGCTGTAGTAGTGGCCACCGTCAGCATTTCCTGTGTGCACTGTGACGCCTACTAGATCGTACTCATAGTTCTCATTGAAATCCTCCGATTCTTCCTCATCCATCGTCTGCTGCTGTCGTTGCAGATCACCATTGCTGCTGTCGCTAAGGTTACCGTTCGCGGTATCGTGCTTCCTTTCGGCGTTGCTCTTATCATCCGAACCAGCATTCATCTCGACATCTTCACTCTCCTGCTTATCCATCGTCGTTGTAGCTCCGTTTGGTTTGTTGCTGTTGCTAGCAGCATTACACTCACTGCTAGTGCTCATGATACCGGTACTGCTACTATTGCTAGAATTGCTGCTAGCGCTGCTGCTACTGTTATCGTCATTAGCTCCAGCCGTACCAGCCGGATTCGCTTCCCCCGTTGCAGAAGATTCACTCACATTTCGGGAGTGTGAACGGCGCATTTGCGATTTACGCTTCTCCTCCTGGTAATGGTGTGGCATTAAGGTTTTCTCCACGTATCCCGACATGTCCAGACGCATCGGGAAGGAAAAGTGCGTATTAACCTTCTCTTTCAACATCGTAACCATATTGAATGTGTACCGCATCGTGTTAAAGCACAGTATCTGGGGCAGCTTCTTAAAGCAGGCCCGTTTCTCGGCACGCACCTTTTTGCCGCACTGTGAGCAAGTGTACATGTTATCGCCCTCCAGCGTATCCTTAACCGTAACTTCGTCAAGCGATTCATGTAAATTGCGCATATCTGCCACCTGGCAACGGACGGTATAAAATTCCTCCAATGTTCTACTGACGTGTCCACAATCCTACAAAGAAGGAAAAAAAGGTATACAATTAAAAAGCATTGCTCATTAGGAATATGTTGGAATTGCCGATACAATTACAGTTTGACCGTTGACACATGATTGCTTTCCTCCAGCAACTTAACAACAGTCAAACCGTAGATTGGCTCGGTCATTCCTTAACCACCGATAAACCGCTGCTCGGCGCACCCAAAAAGGTACATTCAGCAGTCCCGGGTGTACGGGGAGGCTTAAAAACTCACTAAGGACACAACATTATTGCTGATGACGCCGCAAAAGATGCGCTTGACAAGATTCTTCAGGTCCGGCGTCATCTCCTCCAGCTTCGAAACGAGATCGATGAAGAACTCGGCCATATCCTTCTGCTCGCCCGTGTTCAATGGCTGATGATCCATCTGATAAACCCGGCAAAACGATCTCGGACAGTACGCCTTCCGTTCCGACTCCATCAGATAGGCAAACATGCGCTGCAGTTCGTAGAGCGTCGCTTTGTGCTTTTGTGGTGCATCGGTTGAGATGGACAAGATAGCATCGCGTGTTTGTGGTGTCATGAAGAGATGCTGAATGCACGATGCCATGTAGCAGGTTGCGCCAAGATTCGTTAACCCGACATATCCACACTCGGATCGACCTTCGTCCTGTGGCCAGTAATCCCACGGGTACGGTGAATGAGGTCCAGCCCGGTGTTGCTGCATCAGCTTTCCGTGCAGCAAGAGATAATTCTTCGGTGCGTTGCGGCACATCTCAACTAGCAAATCGTACGCAGCTGCCCGCGCCGCATGGCTCTTGCATTTGGGCTTTTCACGGTCCTCCGGCGATGGCAGTTCGAACAGACAGCAAAACACACTGACCATAAATTCCTGTCCCGCTACACTGTACTTGAACACTGGATCGAATTTTAGCAAGTTTGCCATTAAATTTAGCAACCCGAACAGACCATCGTCCGGACTACCGTGTCGACTTTCCAGATAATCTCGTTCCAGAATGCTGCGGGCCACCTGCTGACACATCGCATCCAGTCCAATAGCATCCCGTGGCTGGAGTTCGTCGCTCGTTGAGCTGCCAGTAGTTCCTCGCAATAGTTCCGGCGAGAGAGCATCCACCAACCGGCACAACAACCAGAAATAATCTCGACAAGCTGGACCGTACGGTTCCTTTCCTTCATCCCCTGCCGACAGCAGCGCGCCATATATACCGCCACCACCCGCCGAAACATTGAGTGCCTGTGGTTTCATATTTTCAGCCAGCGGTAAAAGCGCCACTAGCTTGGACAGTAACGGCGCCATCAACTCGTAGTACGTTTGCGCATTTCCTAAACACAGCCGGTACAGTGCAGCGCATGCCTCTCGTCGAACGGCTGGCTCTGGATCGTCCAATATCAAACGTTGCAGCCAGTGAGAGTTGGCCTCGATTGTCCACAGCAAATGGCGCACCTCCTTGCAGGAGTGTGCATAACAGACGAGCAAGTTCATCGCGTAATGTATCACCTGCGGACGACCGAACATACCCGTTTTGAAGAGGTTTGGATTCACTGGCAAGGACTCCTCGTTCAAGATGGACGCGATTCGCTCGAGAGTTGGACGTGGTTCGAACAATGCCATCGTGTCGCGATTTAAAGGCGGAATCAAGATCCCATTCCCTTCCTGTTCGGGCGTTTTGAGTTCGTCCATTCCCAGCAGACACATGATGCGCAGCAACGAAGCCAAACAGTCGTGACGCCATTCGTTCAGCTCACTCTCGTCCGAACCGTCGATAGATTTTTGAAGCACGCCGGACAAGAAAATGCGATACAAATGGGCCAAACCACCACACCGCATAAATTCATCGCTCCACTCGACCACACGCGATGAGCTGGCACCCGGTTCGTTGGGATCGCTAGTCGACTCGGGACTGTTTTCCTGCTTCTTCAGTTCTTCCGATCCTTGCAACTGCACCGTCTCCATCTGGCCGCTACCCATGCCAGGACCATCCTGTCCAGATTCGACCGATTGCTGTGAATCTGCCGCTTGCTGATGATCATCGGGTTTAGTTGAACAGGAACTACCATCGGAATCAGGTTTGTTTTCCTTGTTGTCCATGCTTCCATCTGAAAGGTCCCTTGCCGTTATTACCGAACGATCCTCCTCACTACACAAAGGTGTTGGTTTTACCACACCTGGACCGGGAGAATTCGGTGCAAAATCCAATCGTTTACCCTTCGCAGGTGATCGGTTGTTGCTTCCAGCGGCGGCTGAGTCTTGTACCACCACAGTTCCTTGCCTGGGGCTAGTTTGTTGTTGCATTTTCAAAGACTTCGAAGAGGAAATCTTCAACTTCAGCTGATTTTTAACCGAAAGTGTCTTGGAACTCGTACCAGCAACACCAATTGCGCCCCGATTATTAACACTTTCGGCGAACGGCATCTGCTTTACGTGCATTGCTCCGGACACACTGCCACAGCAGTTGCCCACAAACTTCGATTTACACAGACTCTCCACTATGTGTAAGGCGTACATGAACTTTTGCAAGTTGTACGGGTCAAGAATTTCTTCTAGCGTGTAGCAACCGCCCAACAAAGGGTCCATATCCTTCGCCAAACCTTCGGTAATTTCACCACCACTGGATGCATTCTTGGTGCCATCTACATCTACACGCTTTTCTTCCAGTTTCTGGTGCTTTACGGTAGCACATTTAAAGGAGAGATTTTTCAGTGTGCTGAAGAAGGATGGACATGTGGGTAGCATCGCAAGGATGTCCCATACACGGCGCGACAGTAACTGAGCCTTGGTGTTGGGCTGACAGCGTTCTCCAGTGATACTAATTTTCATATCACCCAATGTTTGCATCAAGCGGAACAATTGCTCAAAGTACGGTGCCTTCAGGAGCAACAAGGTCGGCAAGCAATCTTTCGAAGGTGGGTGTTGCATCGAAGGGTTTTCATTCTGCTCGCGCCTGCGACCACTGCGACCACCGAGCGACACATAGACCATTTGATTATCCTTAAAGCCCACATCGGCCAAGCTGCGCTCATCGTACTCGGACGTTATCTCCTGCCCCTGCGTGATGATTCTCAATGGTCCGTCGTTCAGCAGTAATCCTAGCATCGGCGCCGGACTGCCGGAACTGGTTTGTTCTCCTCCGCTGCCCGCGTTGGTACCACTGGGAGATTGGGCCATTTTAGCTTGTGGTGGCCCTTGATACTTTTCCCACCATTTCGCAATTTCCGCCTTCAAATCGGCCACCAGATCACTTGCGTGCATATTGAGGAACGATTTATCGGGTACGCCGGCAGGTTGCAGCACGATTCTTAACGGCGGTCCAGGACCTTCCGTACGCAGGGCGCTATACGCCCCAATATCTTTGCCTTCAAGTGCCCAACGACGCAAGTGGTACGCGTATCGCCGTCGGAATGTATCGAGATGGGTATTTAGCAGCATCAGCGCGCGCTGCACACACAGCAACGCATACTCTGTCGCCGGTCCGTTGTTGTCCGAATGTTGGTTTAGTTCTTCGACCGCTTGCGACAGATGGTTCATACATTGCGCCACAAATTGATGCTCATACTTCAGCTGCTTCTCCATGTAGTATGTGTTGATGTACTGAATGGCCGAAAGGGACACATCGGTATTTGTGGCTCGCAGTGCTATCTTCCACAGGTGCTCCATGCCAACATTGTCCATCTCACGATCGCGTTCATTACCATCGACCGGTTGTCCGAAAAGCTCTTCCCGGCCGAGGGTGAAAAGTTGCTGAAACAAACCCAGCGCAACCATTGATATTCCTTCCGGTTTCAACTCCGAGAGGCGCTTCAAATATAGATGCTGAATAGCATTTAATCCGAGGGCATGAGTATCGCCACCTTTCACCTGTGCCTGCAGCCACGAAAACAGACAATCACTGCACTCTGGATCGATGGCCAGACAGCTCCATAGGCTATCCACTTGGTTTAACGTCAGCCGGAAGCTTCGCGGCGATCCAACGTCGCTGAACACCGACGTCAAGAATTGCAAACGCACTTGTATCTGAGTCACATGCGAGTAAAGTGGTCCGCTCTGGCTCGTATTATCCGTCTGTGCACTGACCGCATTTACACTGTGCCGGTAAGTAGACGAGTAATGTTTCAGATTGTTGAAGAAGTGAAACATCATCCGATGCTGCCTTTCCGACCACAGTACCACCTGATGCGTAGTCACCTCTCGGTACTGCTGAAACGACGCAAACAACTTTGGTAGCAGTTTCAGGCTCGTGACCACACTGCGATTTTCGGCCAAATTTTGCAAACAGCCTTCGATGAACCGCGTTCGAATGTGCTTATCCGTGTGAAAACAAAGCAAAGTACCGAGAACTTTCTCCGCTTCCAGTGCAATCGATTCACCCAGCTGACCCTGTGGCGTATTGTAGCAGAAGTGATAATGGAATGTTAGCAATAGCATATTATAGAACATTGTGATCCAACGATATAATACTTACAATCTTATCATCCTGCAGTAGATCCCACAGCAAGGTGTTGCCCGGCAGGCACACATCAGGAAATCGGTAAGGGTTTCCAATCATCATGGTACCTACGGGACCGGCAGAAGCTGCAGCAGCGGCCGTAGCTTGTAGAATATCCTTCGTCTTCGTGGACCCTCCTTTGACCATCTTTATTGCTCCATTGTTTGCACTCATTCGATGCATTCCGGGCGAGTGCTGATGGGGTGAATGTTTCATCAAACCCATTCCACCTGCACCCGGGCGCAAAGGTGACGGTCCTGCTACGGTACCAATAGACCGAGGCCGCGAGATGGGAAACCCTTGATGCAGAGACTCGGCACGCGCCGCTAACTGAGCCAGTTCCTCTTCGCATGGCGAATCCTCATCATCAAAATCGGCCATATTCTTTTCCGATTTATTGCTCATCGGTGACGAGCAGCTACCATCGTGATCGGCCGCATCCGCCGCGTTCAGAAAGTTTATCAAACGACCCTCACCCATTGCGCCCATAAAGCTGGAAACATCATCATTCAGTGCGGCGACACCAGCTGCACCCATCAGGCTGTTGCCGGCACGACCAATCATCTGCTCCCGCTCGTTCATGCCAACGATTCCTGGCCCCAGTGGGCTACCATGGTGATGGTGAGGGTGGTGATGATGGTGGTGCTGCTGCTGCTGTTGCTGTTGCTGCTGCTGCTGCTGCTGAATATGTCGCAACACAGATGTCTGCAGATTGTTATCGCTACAGTCGCTATCGGGGAGCATTGCAGCCAGCAGATCGCTGTCCTCCACATCGGATACACTTTCTTGCAGCTCCTGCAACTCTTTGCGAGTAAGTCCACTTATTTTGCGACGTTTTTTGCGTAACTTTTTGCGCATTAAAAACGCTTCATCCACATCGATACATTCGTCGCTGCTTGTAGCGTCCTCGTTAAAGGCGGTGATAGAACGTGTCATTAGAGGGATTCTTCTGTGAAATGGAAAAATAATTCATATTAGTGGCCCCATTCACAGTAACATGCAGTAGTAAACGGCAAAGCTTACATTTTCTCTTTTATCCTTTGATGCACATCGTAAATATCTGGTTCCACCTTGATACTGTCTGTAATTTGGAAAGAAGAAAATTGAATTTAACACCTATTGAGAAATATACTGGAATCGATATTAAACAATACACACCATCAGTAGTTTCATCACAACAAATTTTATGGCGTGCCTGCTTGCAAGGAGGTGCTCCATTGTCGGATTCTCCCTCACGGTCTGGGCCCATGCGCAGGATCGGACCGGGAGGTTTATGGATGCCGGCTACAACCACCGGCGGTACCGATGGTACATCCGGGTCGGAACTATCATCCTCCGGATGCTCATCCTCACTGTTGGTACCATCCACGCTAACGCTGTTCTCTGAGCTGGACGGGAGCTCGTTATAATCTCCGCGTCCTGTCGCCATATCGCTAGCAGTGGCACCGGCCGTTTTACTCATATCGATAAGCGTTTGTCGCGAACAGTCGCGCATCCAAATCAACCTAGTCAGTGCGGATGCGATGTAGATGCTCTGTTCGGTATGTTCCTTAGGATCCAGCCGGCACAGCAGCGAGTACAGATGAGTGGCCGGTTTCGGTGCGAGGTTCTTGACCAATGAAGGCAAAATATCGTATATGGTCTTAGAGCAGTGTTTTAACTGAGCCGCTTGCCACATCAACGTGATGTGTTCCTCGGTGATTTGATTTTCGACCGCCAGAAAATTAAGCACAATATGCGACTGCTTGATTACTTCCACGTGAAGGTTCGGACCGAATAGGTGTGAGATGATCTGGTTCTCCGATAACCAATTGGCCAGCTTTAACCCGACCGCCTCCACCTCGGAGACCGTTTCCGAGGTGCAGATATCGTTGAACATATTGATGTGTGCATTGATCTGTGCCATGCCCGCCAATCGCATCGTCAGAGTGGAGGAAGTGAAATACTTAAAAGCCAACGCCAATCCTTCCGTATCGAATGTAATCTGTGTGTCGAACGGATCCTTGATGGCGGTCCACATAAAGTCGGCCATCGATTTCGTAGCCGGCGATCGAAGATCCTGATCGGACAATCGGCACATGTACTGCAGCACCTTCACGCGCAAAGGAATGAACAGCTGCACGGTTGAGCGGTAGTTAATCCACAGTTTGATGTTGGAGCTCGTGGCGGTGATCGCATGGGCCGTAGAGACAGGCAATCCGGGCTGATCGAAACAGTGCATCATCGCATCGAAACCGGCGTAATTGCAAAACAACGACACATTCCGCAGCAGGAAGGTCGATATCTCGCTTTCGTGTAAATCACAGAACAAACTCAACGATTGCACCTCTTGGGGTGAAACTTCTTCTAGGCGCGTGTGCACACTGTGCTTGTAGGCCACATAGAGTGGGAAATTGAGCAGAAACACCTTGGACACCAGTATAAGAAGTTTTTCTACGTCCAGTAACGTCCAGGCTTCGTCCATCGCAGGTTGGTTACTTGCATCGCAGGTCTGCTTCTGCTGCTTGTCCACGTTCTTTCCATCGTCCGCTTCAGCAAGCTTCACGGACGACTCAAGAACATATTCGCCATCCTTTGAAGGGTGTTCTGCTTTACCAACGTCCGGTGCGACGGTTGGTGGCATATTTGTGTGTTCCTTTCTATCGCTGACATCTTTCGTATCCTCGGCCCTGGCTGCCGATGGAGTGCAATCTTTGTCGGATGCTGCCGTCTCTGCAGCGCTCGTACCAGTCTGTCCGGCGCTTGCACTCGAAGAAGCCTGCAGTAAATTCTGAGCCAACAGCTTGCGGATGTTCTTGAGCTGATATACGGTGAAGCATATTATACCCTGCACGACCAGGTTGAACCGTTCGAAGTTTTTTATCTCCCGGTAGCAACACATGCACTGCCTGTTCGGCCACGTTTGGATGTAATTAAGGACGACTTCCACCTCGCGCTTCTGCAGGAACACCGGTTGATCGGTGTCATTGCTGCTGTTTAGTCTGGACTCATCTAGAAACGTAGGAAGGAAAACGTAGCAAAACATGAGAATGTACAGAAAACATTGTTGTCTCGTTGTTTGGGCACGGGAAGTGATGTTGGCCACCAACACCGACAACGGCACCACGCTGTCAACGCAGAGCGCCGTGAGCCAGCCAGTGGACGGCGTGCGATACTTACACGAAACAAGAAGATTCAGAAAACCGGAGCAAACATCGCACATTTTTGCTGCCTCTTGTTTTCACCGGACGGAGGCTTGTTTCCAATGTGTTCCGTTCCTCCTTCGATGGCCACCATCCGAAAGTACGTCTGCCTGGGTTCAGTCACCACAAATCGCGCAAATTTGCAAAAGTAATACGAACTATTTTTTCACTTCAAACCAACTCGTTCGGCAGGAGTTCTTTCACCACTTTCTTTCTTCCTATTTGCTGCTGTCATTCGCTGTCAAACTCTTGTTTCTTCCACAGCCGTTGTCTTCGTCGCCACCGCTTTGTACCGCTTGCTGCTGCTGCTGCTGCTGCTATTCCTGCTTTCGTCCGTGCCTTCTTCTTGACGACGACGACGACGGCGGAGATCCGTGTGTTGCAGGTAGCGCAAATCTTGCAAAACGAACGATGCCTTCGCAGAGTCTACCGCAATCGATTCTCCATTCACTGGCTCCAATGCCGACACGCAACAATGCAGAATACAGATTTTGTTCACATACGCACCGGAAAAAACATTTCTCACTCCACTTGCGTGCCTTGGCGGTGGCAAGACATTTTCATTCGCACCGTTTTTCCTGCAGCCCCGTCTTATTCTGCTGATAGACGTTTGTTCTACGTTCTTCGTGTTCGTTTCGTGCTCATGGCGTAGTCTCTTTCGCTGGTGTTGCGCTCTCTTTGTTGCGCCACCGTAACGGGATATTGGGATCTTCTTGGTGTTTGCTGCAATGTTTTCTTCCTGGCGTTCTATGTTTCGGTCGCTGTCAGAGAAATGTCACAGTAGCTACAACTTTGAACGTTGCGGGATTTTCAAATTTGGTTGCGTCTCCCCGCCCAATTTTGCACACAACAATTGGCAGCTATTGGTCTCCGCTCACGAGGTCATAAAATGAGTTCTTTCAACAGTGAATGCACGCATTTCCGCGACCTCCGTGCCGAATCATCGCGGAAAACACACACCGAACAATGAATCCGAGGTTGTAGCTCCGCGCACACCTGCGCCATTGTGTGTGTTGATGCCTGATGTGTGTGTTGACGTTCGGTTGACAGTGTCAGAAAAAAACAATTCAAACACTTGTGTAAATTTGACTCCCGCACGATTCATTTCCCTAAATTTAAGGTGTGTTTTGCGCTTTCTGAGTCGCTATTTCGCTGCAAAGAACCGTTGCACCTTCGTAATAACTCGGTTCAGGTAGCCGGGTCACGAAAATGCGGTGCTGAACACGATTATTAAATAATTTACTGCTGTTATCGCCACCGGGGCTGGAGTAAAAATTAGAACCGGTCCTAATTTGGTGTTGTAGATAAGACTTACTGCCGAACAATCGTTGGAGCTATTGTTTGATAAGACGTGGTTCACATTTCACATTCACTATCCATTCCTTTGCAGCCGCAACTCGATACCGGTGTTCACTGGCAGCGGTGCTGTTGTTGATGACGTGCCAGGATGGTTCGGATACGAAGAAAACTCGTCTTCATTCTGTTTGGCCTAATCGTATCTGTGTTTCTAATTCTTTACGTCGTGCTAAACTATTCCGTGGCCGACCGGAGTGTGAGTATGCGCTTGAAGCTGAGGGACGTCGATCGAGGTTTTAACATTTGCTGCCTTCGTCTGCATTTCTAGCGCGTTCAAGATATAACGTACCTGGAGAGTAAGATAAAACAACTGGAGAATGGACTGAACAAGCACCACCAGGAGTTTGGCGATATTCGCAAGCAAATTGACACGATTCGTGGCGCAGTTGATGGCGGTGAAGATGCGTATGCCGACAGCAAAATACTTGATAAGGCACCCCTGCTCGGGGACCGAGAGATGATGAAAGAATCGGTCATCAACGCAAACGGCGGTGGAGCCGGAACGTGTGCACTGCGAACGGACATCGTTCCCCAGCCGGATGTGCAAATGTTGAATCTGTACGAGCAGGTATCGTTTGAAAATATTGACGGTGGCGTGTGGAAGCAAGGTTGGCCGATTAAATATCATCCCAGCGAGTGGAATAGCCACCATAAGCTGCACGTGTTTGTCGTTCCGCACAGCCATAACGATCCCGGTTGGATCCAAACGTTCGACGAGTATTACGAGCGCTCAACGAAAAACATTTTCGCAAATATGCTACGACACTTGGACGAACATGCGGGTTTGCGGTTCATTTGGGCGGAAATAAGCTACTTTGCGCAATGGTACGATAAACTGGCAGCGGAACAGAAGGATACGGTTAAGCGGTTGGTTAAGAACCGCCAGCTAGAGTTTGTTACGGGCGGATGGGTAATGCCTGACGAGGCGAACGCGCACTGGTACTCGATGCTGCTGCAGCTTACCGAAGGCCAAACGTGGCTTAAAACGCGCCTCAACGTAACACCAGTATCCAGCTGGTCTATCGATCCATTCGGACAATCGGCCACCATGCCGTTCATTTTGAAGCAGTCGGGGTTTGAGAATCTGCTCATTCAACGCACACATTACATCGTGAAGAAGAATCTGGCTCTCAAGAAGCATCTGGAGTTCCGTTGGCGCCAGCTATGGGATACGCGGGGTGATACGGATCTTTTTACGCACATGATGCCATTTTATTCGTACGACGTGCCACACACGTGTGGTCCGGATCCGAAGATATGCTGCCAGTTCGATTTCAAACGTTTACCGAGCATGGGTCTCAACTGCCCTTGGCACGTTCCGCCCCGTCCCATCAACGATCAGAATGTGGCCGAACGGGCTGAACTAATAGTGGACCAGTGGCGCAAAAAATCCGTTCTGTACCGAACAAGAAATGTGCTCATTCCGCTTGGCGATGATTTCCGTTACACCACGAGTAGTGAGTGGGAAGCTCAGCGAGTCAATTTCGAGAAGCTGTTTGACTACATCAATAACGAACCGTCGCTAAATGTGGAGGCAAAATTTGCCACTCTGCAGGACTATTTCGATGCAGTACGCGCCACCACTGGTGCAAATGGAATGGAACAGTTTCCCTCGCTTACGGGCGATTTTTTCACCTATGCAGACGTTAATCAGGATTATTGGAGCGGATATTTCACGTCACGCCCGTACCACAAACGGCAGGATAGGATTTTGCTACACTACATTCGCTCAGCTGAGATGTTGCATTCTTGGAATGTGTGGGAACCGGCGAGCGATTGGAAGCCGCTAGCGGACCGGTTGGAATATGCACGGCGGCAGCTGTCACTGTTCCAGCACCACGACGGCATCACCGGCACGGCAAAGGATCACGTTATGGAGGACTACGCCGAGCGCATGTCTCGTGCGATAGAAGATTGTAAATTCGTCATGCAGCAGACGGTTTATCGAATGCTTACGAAACCTTCGGTTTATCATCCGGATCCGGCCTTCAGCTACCTGTCGATCGATGATTCCCGCACGGTCAATGGATGGATGGACAATGCACGGCCGACCATCATACTGGGAGAAGAGCTACCGAGCAAGCAGGTGGTTTTGCACAACTCTCTCCCGTATACCCGGTCGGAAGTGGTCGAGTTTTACGTGGCCAGTCCGTTCGTGATGGTTCTGGATGCAAGTGGAGGCACGGTACCGAGCCAAATCGCACCCGTGTGGTCGTGGCACACGCGTCCGGACGGTATCAGTCAACCGCAACCTTCAAATACTAAATACAGGTTATTATTCCGCGCCAACGTTCCACCGTTGGGATTGAGTGTCTACACTATCAATTCTAGAAATAGCGCAGAGGAATCACTGTAAGTATATCATGCATAACAGGTGGCATTTAGCAGCATACGATAATCTTAGATATGCATTTTCTTCCAGTGGTGTCACGTATACGAAAGCGATCATATTGTCCAAGTCTCCGTTCACCGTTAGTCTGGCCGCAGGATATCCGGAGGATATTGACCACGCATTACCGACGGAAATGTCTTTACGGTTTGAGGATGGCGGTTCAACAAGTGCTGCTTTTACGTCGAAGGGTTTACTGAAATCGCTCACGATCGAAAACAATCAGGCGACGGTACCGGTGCACTTAGAATTCTATCGCTACGGTATGCAACTTAGCTCGGGCAAGAGCGGTGCATATCTTTTCCATCCGGGTGGCAACGCCACCCTGCTTACCTACGAGCAACCGATCGTGCTGGTCATGAAGGGTCCGCTAGAAACGAGCATTACCGCTGGTTTACCGTTTGCCGTACATCAAACGATTCTGCGGGACGATAGTGTGGAAATTCGCAACTTGGTGGATATTGGCCACCGGGACAACACGGAAATAGTGATGCGTTTGCAGACAAATATCAACAGCGGTGCTACCTTCTACACCGATCTAAATGGTATGCAGATCATCAAACGCAAACGATTCCAGAAGCTTCCGATACAGGCAAACTACTATCCCGTCCCGTCGAGTATGTTTATCGAGGATGACTATTACCGTTTGACGTTGCTCGGCGGACAGCCACTCGGTGGTTCGTCGCTGAGTTCCGGTGAAATGGAAATCATGCAAGATCGTCGCCTAACGCGTGATGATGATCGTGGGTTAGGTCAGGGCGTTCAGGACAACATGCCAGTGATGCATCTGTTCCGGTTGGTTCTGGAGTCGCGAGAATCGTGCACCAAGCCGGATCCCGATTATCCGGCCGGTTTTCTTACGCTTCCGGCGCATTCACAACTTCAGAGTTTACTGCATCCGTTAGATAAACTGATCTACAACGAAAACTATTGGACAGGATTGCAAAAGGAAGGTTTTGGGGCGCGTCATGAGCCGTTAGAACGGGGACTCGAAGTCGTTGCCATCCGTGAGTTACCCCACGTGAACTTTGGTCGGACGTCAGGAGCATCACCGATTGGGTTGATCGTTCATCGGACCAATTTCGAAGACTGCGGGTCGGAAGCAAACATGGAAGGAATGGTAAGAATTAGGAACATTGGCCGCGCAATACCTACGCTTTACTTGCAATGCATCATTCTGTTTTCCAGTTGAACATCAAGAAACTTCTCACCCTGGACGATGGACACGATATTTATTCATCTCGGTTGACGCTGCTGAAACCCTTGGAAATGATTCAATCGGATGACATTAGCCTCTGTCCAATGGATGCCAAAGCGTATATAGTAAAACGATAAACTTCTTATCAGGGCAGTAAGGGGAGTTGGATTAAACCTTGGGAGCAAGGTGAAAAGGCAGCAGCTGCAAGTATATAACCATTTCGGGTTATTCAGGTTATTACGGATGGACCGCTAAACCTTATTGTGCAATAGCAACGATCTACATCCGATCATGCGCATGGCTAATGAACAATCTGCATCCGTAAAGAAAAACGCTCCGTTTCTTTATGGATTGTGATTGTTAACCTCCTTTCCATTTTCCTTCTCAAAACCGAAAACCACACACGTACAAGGCGTTATTTTTGCAAAGAATATCGCACATTTCCTTATTTATGTAGGTTTTGTTTTCCAATTATAGATGTTAAACGAACGATCGCCAGCAGGACGATCAGCAAGTGTAAAGAAACACACTCCAATGGTTTGGTTGCTCCGTAACTACTGGTTACGCATTTTATATGTGTGTGCGTGTGATATATCATAGGTAATGTTTATCGGCTGTACGAAAGCATAAGCATGGTAGGCCATGTGCCCATCGTTTGCACTTTATGTTGCAGACTCTATCCAGGCGGTGTTCCGAACTTAACAATCAGTACGAATCACATTCGAACCGGGATCTGTTTGAACGAAGTACTATGTATACACAAACTATGCACTGTAGATAATTAAATAAAGCTAAATAATACCATTGTACTTTGACTGTGGTACATACATTTATACAGTATGTTTATTTTGGGAACAATCATTTAAACCACTTACTTAAACAGTTAAGTGCAGAGAGAAAGAGATTAAAGATCAGGCTAGGTTCATTAACCGTCGTTAGTTTGTGAAGATTTGGGAAAGACAAATACTATCCCAAACATGAAATCCTGGGACCATGCATCCAGGTTGAAATCAGGCTTAAATCTGTCTGTTTACTTTCTACCTACATCATAGCGGCCAGCGAGGAATGTTCGGTTTCATAAGCCTTGTCATAATTGCAAACCTCACGCACTAGATTGATTGATGGACACGCGGACATTGTAAGCTATTTTCTTGACGCGCCATGTAGTAAATAAGTAATGTTTCTTAAATGAAAATTCTAGTCAATGGCCACACATGACCTGTATAAAGGATTACGGTTCCAACGTAAGTTCTCGCAGTGTAAAATGTTCGTGGATAGGAAGAAAAAGTACACACTTGTCGCACTATTACTATTACGTGCGACATTAGTGTATGGTGGTAAGTTAGTAAGGAAGTTAGTCTTCGACCAAACGAATGGATTTGTACATAATTTTTACCTTGGAATATTTTCCAGCTCGTAAAAATCTTATTGCTCTGAATGAACGTTCCAATCAGTCCGGCATGATAAGAGGTATCTCGGAGATGGTAAACCTGTTAGCACCCAAATCGTTAGTGATTCTGGTACAAAACGAAACAAAAATCGATCGTCTCGACAAGCTCACCGTAATGATCCATCATCATAACATACCCACCTGCGTTTATTACGATTTGGAACAGTACTTCAATTTAATTGAGGAAAATCTAAAAAACTCGCTAGAAATTACATCCCTCATATTCTGTCATCCGGAAGACATGCTGCAGGACATCACCGATAGACGGTTGGCACATCGGCTTAGTTTGTTCATCTTTTATTGGGGTGCTTCGCAAATGCCTTCTACGCTGAACCATAATCTGCTCAAGGAACCCTTTCGGGTGGCCATCATTACGAACCCAAGACGCAATATCTTTAGGATATTTTACAACCAAGCCAAACCAAACAACCGTGGAGATATGGTAAGCGTGAATTGGTTCGATGGGAACGATATGACGTTCAAGCGGGTCCCACTGCTTCCGTCACCGACAGAGGTCTACAAGAACTTTGAGGGACGCGTTTTTAGTATTCCTGTCATACACGTAAGCTACCGCTGTCTTAGCTAGTCTATATTTCAAATGGTCAATTAATACAATGTAACTGCCAACTAGAAACCTCCATGGCATTTCATCGTTTATGGCAACGTGAGCGCCAACGCAGCAGAATTGACGAACGGTACCAACAGTGACGACGCCGTCGGATTCGAAATGGATCTCGAAAAGAATGTAACGATAGAAAGTGACGATACCTACTTCACGGTGAAAGGTGGACGCGATCACAACCTGATGCAGCTGATCGCGGAGCGGATGAATTTCAGCTTTCAGTATGTGGAACCACCCGAGAAAATCCAGGGTATAGCTCTCGGGTCGGAAGACAACGCTAGTTTTTCGGGCGCCCTTGGAATGCTCCAGCGCAGGGAGGTAGAACTTTACCTTGGAGACGTTGCTGTCACCTGGGAAAGGATGAAAGCAGTCGAGTTTTCTTTCTTTACGCTGGCCGACTCGGCGGCCTTTGTAACACACGCACCGAGGAAGCTGAACGAAGCGTTAGCTCTGGTGCGTCCATTTCAGATCACGGTTTGGCCACCAGTGATTATAACTATTTTGATTTCTGGACCCATATTGTACATCATTATCTCCACGCCTTATCGATGGAGGTACGGCTGTAGTGGAGTTAACTCACGGCATCGGAATCGCTATAAAAGGTTCCGGCAGCGCAAACCAGCCTTTTACAACATGCGCTATATCGAGGAAATGAGCTACACACGTGTTCGACGAACTTTCAGGACCAATGATGGGCAAGATTATCCTAGCTTGGATCGTTGTATATGGTACACGATCAACGTGTACTTAAGGCAATGTAAGTGTCAATGGACAATGTGGACTACAAATGTATGAAAATTAATCTTTCTCCTGTTCTTCTGTCTTAGCGGCCAACATCCCATTCGATGGTCATCTTGCGAGATTCTTCTCGATCTTGCTTTGGCTGTGCGCTACCTACGTACTCGGAGACGTCTATTCCGCACAGCTAACGTCCCAGCTGGCACGCCCGGCACGCGAAAGTCCTATCAATACGCTCGGACGGCTAGAAAACCGCATGACACGTGATGGGTACGAGTTGTTGGTGGAACGCCAGAGTGCATTCCATGCAGCGCTGGTGAACTCTACAGGCGTATTGCAACGGCTATATCGACTGACACGACAACGATCGGTAAACGATTCCTTTCTGGTTAAATCTGTCGAGGAAGGCATACGTGTGCTGCAGAGTGATCCGAAATACGCTGTCTTTGGAGGACGAGAAACGTTATATTTCAACACCAAACGGTACGGTGCCAATCGGTTTCAGCTGAGCGAGAAGCTGTACACGCGCTATTCTGCTGTGGCCGTGCAGATTGGATGTCCGTTTTTGGACAGCTTAAACGAGGTGTATGTGTGTATCGTAGGCAGAATGTGGCGTATTTGGGAAATAATCTTTCTTTATATTACATTTCCAGCATCATGCGTCTGTTCGAGGCAGGCATTGTGGAGAAGATAACCATAGCAGAATACGAGCAGATGTTCGGACGCCACAAGGGAGGCATATCGCACTCGGAAGAAACAGTGCGCTCGACGAAATCTACCAACTCTGACTGTGACACAGACGGCACCGGGAGCAAACGGAAGACGGATTCGAACGATAAACTGCATCCAATGAATTTACGAATGTTGCAAGGCGCATTTTTGGTGCTAGCGTGCGGTCACCTGCTTGGAGGTGAGCCCAAACCATACAACAACGGAGGAGATTTTTTTTATTTCAGAGGGTATATTTCGATTTATCACTTTTGCAGGAATTTGTCTGTTTATTGAAAGACACATTAAAATGATCATCAGATGTGGAGAAATAATAGACCGCGTTGGCGTTAAGGTGAAGTGTGTGGTTGGGCAACTCTGCCCACAGTGGAGGTGATTCGCGTAAAATCGACAACGAATCCGGAATAGAATAGCATTATTTTGAATTAAACTCCAATGATATTTTTCTTCATGAGCTCTAATGAACTCTTCATTTCTCAATTTGAGGATCTCTGTTGGTTACAACGGAAGAAGTTTAAAAAATGTTACAACAAACGTATGGATTAGACGAAGACGTTAGCTTTGACAGCAGACGATTTTGGATGTCGTCAGTCTGATTGTTGTGTTTTGTTTGAAAACAAGCGAAGATTCGGCCGCCGGTTTTAATTCGATTCCACAAATCCAGAGCTCGCAAACCAGGAGCAGCCAATGGAACCGACCAAATTGAAAGATATAGTTTTGAACGCAAAGCAACCGTATGTGCTGCACAACGTAAATCCTCAATGGTACTGCTTTCAACAAACATTCGACGAGTGGTGCAAATCATTCGACGATGTTCACCAGGATTCCGTACCATTCGATGGATGCTCGGTGAAAGGCGGTATTTACCCACAATGGGAATCTCAACGAACGAAGAGAGAGATGAAAATGGGCGACATTTGCAAAAGAGATACGTACCATAAAGCTGAACGATGGGACTCCTTCAGTTATCGTAACATCGCACTGCTACCAGAACCATGCCGGAAGGGAATCAATTTTGCATGCTTCGGGTTTCCAGAGGTTGAAGACGATATAACGTTTTGGATTGGATCGGCACAGGCCCACACTCCCTGCCACTACGATACGTATGGGTGCAACATTGTGGTGCAGGTTTTTGGACGCAAATCTTGGACACTGTTGCCTCCGGAAGCAAAGCTAACCCCAGTGCGTGTCCCATTTGAAGAATCAAGTGTGTATTGTGAGGAAAATTTTTACAGTCCCGCATCTTACAGCCAGTTTGCGAAAGTGGAGAATGAAGTGTATCATATAGTGCTGGAGCCCGGAATGGCACTAATTGTACCTCCGAAATGGTGGCACTACGTGGAAACATTAGAACCTGCTCTTAATTTCAACACTTGGCTTAGCTTGGTACGTAAAGGGAGTGTAGATAAATGGTGGGTTATAAAGTGGTTTTCTTATGATCTGCAGGAAACGGATGTCGATTCTCTTATCTCGGAATGCATCAGCAAGCTTTTGCTTCAAGATTTGTGTGACGGGTTGGCAGAGAATATTAAAAGTCATATTATAAACCCGAACGAGGTGCATCCCAATGTGACACCTTTCGAACCAACCACAAACTAATTCTTATTTCTCTCCAACAGGATCTATTGACCACAACGAGCAGCATTAGGCAATCGTATGATATTTTGAACTATTTGCTTGATCAAAAGCGTAACAACAAACAGCAATGTACAGAGCCAAAGCGTTATCCTTGTAACTACCTATCCAGCGATGCCTTCGAACGATTGATAGAAGAATATAAACTCTTTATAAAGCCGGTTGGAAAGCTACAGCAATGTGATTTTTTTACCATTATCACTTCCAACCATTCTCGATACGATTCATCTCAAAACGATGGCAACTTCGCAGGGTTAACCCCTGACGAAACGGAACTAGTGGTTAGATTAGGAAAATTGGTAAACGTATGTTGTAAAACCGATGTAGTGAAGTTAATAGAAAATGTCTTGATGAATGAAAATAGAAGGTGATATACGACCGTTAATACAGCGTTGTATTGTAATATGCAGTTCTATTTCCAATTAGTTTGTTCGAACCTTTACTTGAATGTATGAAGTCCATAATTTTTCTTCTTCGAATCGTATTTTAGGTATCTTGTAGCATTTAAGATATTTAAATTTGTTTAAAAATTATACAAAATGTGCTGTGCAACATCAGCATTTCGATTTTGTAAACGGTTCAAACAAAGTAGTACAAATCATGTGAATGTTCTATCAGGGAATGGCAACCAGCGCCAATTGTGCCGAACATTCTGACTCCTGACTCCGGTTGTTTGCAGCAGTGACTGCCAGTGGCAAAGTCAAGCTTTTCAATCAACGAACGGGATAAAAGGTATACCTACTTTAAATAAAAAACAAGACTTTTGCTTAAATAAGTTTCATTTTTCGGAATGTTCCACCAAATTCGATCTAAAAAATTCCCTCCGCAATGTCACCCTGTTTTGTTGTGACGTTTATCTATTGTGACATTTTCTAACAAATGTCAACAGTGCTAAAAAAGAATGGAATCAATTTAGATGTTTTTCTCTGTTTTTCACCGTAAACTAGAAATACATCAACGCAAGGGAAATGTACAAAGTGTGAATTCTTTCTTCTGAAACGGAACCAGAGCAAGCGTGAGTGGTTTCATCGATCGAGTCGAAGCGTAGCGTGATTTTCTGACTGGTGGTGAAACACGGAACGAACGCCAAGTGGGTGTGGGTGTAGTGTAGTTCAGCTTTGGGGATTTTGCCAATGGTAATTTCATGGCCATTTGTTTGCATTCCGTCACCTGATAGGAAAGCGATTGTGCTACGCTGAAGGTAGAAACGAGCTGCACTGAGCTATCTTATTCGCACGCAGGAATAATTGAGACAAACGGTAACAAGGTTGCGTACGAAACGGTGATTTCCTAGTTGGTTTTTTGCTTGGAGCGATTTGATTGCAAAATCACCTGCCAGTTCTACACTGTTTCACACAATTGGATCCCCACAGTTTGAACAGGATAGCGAACACTCCCATCGGAAAGACGATGAACTACGACGTGCTGTTAAATCGTACCGGATTCAACAAGCTGTCCATTACACCCCAGCACTTCCGGAGCGTTTCCGAAGGTGATTCGCGACACCGTGACCAGCCGCAGGTTGCTGACCAAGGGAACGATGGAACGAAAACTCCTGGGAGGAAGATTTCACTGCCACCGCACGCACACCGCCATGAAACCGTTTCCGCCTCGTGTAGTCCGATGCGAGGTGGTCCCTCTTCGAACCAACCTGTAGGTGGTCCAGGTGAAGAGTTCAAGGGTAAGGTGGAGTCGAAACTGTTAACCATGTGGAACAACATGAAGTTCGGTTGGAGCTATAAAATGAAGACCAATTTTTCGAAAGAGCAACCTTTGTGGCTGCTGGGTCGATGCTACCATCAGAAGGCAACACCCGGACCATCAATGGAAAGCTCGGTAGAGCTTGGCACGTCGGGTCCGGATGGCCAGCTGATGATACTGCAGAACGTTTACTTGGCCGAAGGATCCAACTCACCACCGGAGGAAACGGGTACCGACGCCATTGAGGACAGCAGTCCGGAAGCGATCATAGAGGAGGAAGGAATTGAAGCGTTCCGAAGGGATTTCATATCGCGCATTTGGATGACGTACCGACGGGAATTTCAAACGATGGACGATTCGAACTATACGTCCGACTGTGGCTGGGGTTGCATGATACGAAGTGGGCAGATGCTGCTAGCGCAGGGTTTAGTGGCACATTTCCTTGGCCGCAGTTGGCGCTGGGACGTGTCGATGTTTACGGTATACGAGGAGAGTATACACAGGAAGGTGATCCGTTGGTTCGGAGACACATCTTCGAAAACGAGTCCCTTTTCCATTCACACGCTGGTTTCGTTGGGGAAGGAATCGGGCAAAAAGCCTGGCGATTGGTACGGTCCGGGAGCGGTAGCACATTTGTTACGACAGGCGGTACGTTTGGCAGCACAGGAAATTACCGATTTGGATGGAGTAAACGTTTACGTTGCCCAGGATTGCGCTGGTGAGTGAGAATCGTTTCGTTACGATGAAAGGAAGCTCTAATCCTAACGTATTTTTTTTTGGTTTTAGTTTACATACAGGACATTCTTGACGAGTGCACGGTTTCGGCACCACCGCCTGTAGCGCCCTGGCAGCAAAAGTGTATGGCTGGAAGTAGTAGAACCACAGCACACCCGACCAATGTGGATAAAAGCGGCAGTTCTCCCAGCGCAGATGGTGATGATGAAGGACAATCCGCTCACTGGAAGTCATTAATTTTGCTTGTACCGCTTCGGCTCGGTACTGACAAGCTTAATCCCATTTACAACGAATGCCTTAAGGCGATGCTAAGTTTGGACTACTGTATCGGCATTATTGGCGGAAGACCGAAGCACTCGTTGTACTTCGTTGGATATCAAGGTACGAAGTAGTGAATGACTCTAGGGATATAAGCTTATCTGCAGCAGTATTTCACTGTACGAAGTTTTCTTTTGTAGAGGACAAACTAATACATCTTGATCCGCACTACTGCCAAGATATGGTCGACGTGAATCAGGAAAACTTTCCAGTCACCTCGTTTCACTGTAAATCACCACGTAAGATGAAGCTAAGCAAAATGGATCCTAGCTGTTGCATTGGCTTTTACTGTGAAACGAAGAGGGACTTTTATAAGTTTATCGACAGCGTAAAACCGGTGAGTGTTGAGCGTTTGAAGTGTTGCTTTAGTAAATCTCATTTATCCGGCATTGTTAATTTGTGTTATGGTTGTTTTAGTTTTTAATACCCGTTTATCAAGGCAATCAAGAAACAGGATTCGCGAACCCATCCGGATCATCGAACAGCTCCGTCAGCTACCCGATGTTTGTGTTTTGTCGTGGGAAAAGTAGCGAGCAGCGGGCCGATCTGCCAGGACAGCAGCCTCAATATTCTCACCCGACGGCTTATCGATCACCTCCGACGGCTATACCACAGCACATGGTCGCAGGAAACGATGAGGACGATGACGAAGAAGAAGATGAGGCGATAGAGTTCGTCATTCTATAACAACACGTTGGAGCAAAAGGTACTAATGGGATTCATAAAGCTAGATATGTTTAGCCGATGATTGGTGGTTCCTTGTCATCAAACCGGGTCAACTGCATAACATTTATTCTGCCTGTTCTATACAACAACATTCCACACAGGCAATCGAATGGGTATAACATCTGTTGCGTTTGGTACAACACGAGCAACTAGGTGACCAGACATGAAACACAGGTTTCAGTTCGGCATAAGAGCAAGAAAAGTAATGTTCTAGAGATCTAGAGAGCAAGTAATGGATTACCGTAGAAAATTGTACTTATATTGTGATTGTATCGCTTAAGATGGATGGAACCGTGCAAATTGCTCCGTTGTTTAACGAGAACTACCTTACTCCTACCTATGCAGACTGGCACTCCGCTTACATATTGCAAAGAAGTAAACAAATATCTGTACCATAGGTATGTTATAACATTTAGTTATGGAAGATTTTATTTATTGTGCAATGCATGTTTTGCCGCGCTTGGTTTACTTTCGATTAGAGTTAAGCGTAATATTTTATGTTCGTACTTACTACCGATTGAAAGACGCATGAACATATGCAAACCCAAATATTGTACCGTGTAGAGTTGGAAGATTTTTTACATATAAAATAAATAAAAAAAACTAATCGTAAAGTGGAAAACGTGTGGATTGCAATGTGTTTAATTGTGTTTAATTTGAAACAAACTGGACAACATTTCGGTTGGACTTTTCGAGAATGTCTTCCACGCCACTGTTCGAAGAACAAACGTAGGAAATCGCGCGCGCCATCTAGAGGCAATGGACTTAACTTCACAGCTGTCAAACAACTGGAAGGAATTGTTTGAGCACCGTTTGTTTTGGTACAGACGCGCGTACGCAGAAAATTGACCCATTCAGCCGGCCGGTTGTTCGCGAGTTCGAGTGAAATATTGTTTAACTTTGCGCATTGTGTAGTGTCGAGGATGGCGCCACAAGATGAAAATCAATCGCAGGATAAACCCGTCCCAAAGGGAGCGATCACGATTTCGCAAATAAACGCAGACGAAATAACTTTCGTAAGTACACGCGGGCTTTGTTTATCATCTTCAAAAAATGCATTAATTAATGATGGATTTTTTCACTCTCTCTCGTATTCCAGCTTGCGAACCGGTTTTGGGCGCCGGATACAGCAAACGAACACGAAGCGTACAACCCTCAGATCATAGAAGATGTCTATCGGAAAGAGATATGCGATACGCGTCATTCGCTGCGCCGGATCATGATGCTGGAGTTTAGCCAGTACCTGGAAAACTACCTGTGGCCGAACTTTGACGGGCAAGGCGCGAGTCGTGCCCATCTCATGTCGGTAGTGGCGATGGTGAATGAAAAGTTCCGTGAAAAGGTGGAAGTGTGGAAAGTGTTCGAGAAAAATGGTGAGCTGTTTGTGAAATTTTTCCAGCGCGTGCTGGAAGCGTGCATCGAAGAGTGCCCCGTGACACCGGCCACAATGCGCGAACAGACGGCATTGCTGGTGTTTTTGAACCATTGCTTCAACAGCATGGAGGTGGAAATATGTCGTAATCAGGCGAAGCGGCTTGTTTCGTTAGCTATGTGGGCCTGTCTGCAGTCGAAGCGGCGCGAACAGGAGCTGAACCAAATCCCGGAATGGCGCAAATTTTGGAAAAAGCTCCAAAAACGGGATAAACCGGAGCAGAGAGAAAAGCTTCATTGGGAACGTCACTTTTTGCAGAATTTAATGATAAAGTTCATACGCATTCTTGAGACCATCCCGGCGGACGGTCCGGTGTGCGAGGAAACGGTGCGTTACTGTGAACGGTTCGTCGAATTTTTGATCGATCTGGAAGCGCTGTTGCCGACTAGAAGATTCTTCAATACTGTCATGGACGACTGTCACGTTGTCGTACGTTGTTCCTTATCGCCGTTGGTCCTTCGCGAAGAAGGAAATCTGTTTGCTCAGGTGAGTGGAATTTCTTTATTCCTACTGTTACATTCAATGGGCTGCGGTTAAATAAGCAATAACCATCGGAAGATTTGTTTATTCAACGTAATAGGAAGGAGGACATAATTTTTTTTTTGTATTCTGGCCACCAATGGGAACCAATTTTTGTTTAGAAAATCTTGGTTTTATTGCTTGAAATAAGTGGGTTGTTGGTGCAGGCAAAGGGGAAAACATTACACCAACTTATTTCTTTACGGTTGGCAAGGAACGTTCAGGTAAATTCAATTTGTCTGAATCAACAAGCGGTGATTTTGATTCAGGCCAGGAAGAAAATTGATATTTTGCTGTGGATTTGAATTTCTTAACCATTCAATGACGCTCATTTAATTGTAGTTCGACGCTATTTCAACCAGTACACAGTATGGTTCATTAAACCATTACAACAACAGAGTCATTTATTGTACAATCCGTTTTATTTGCTAAAACCACGTATGCGCTTCTGTTGCATGCAGAGGCTTGTTCTGTTTAACCTTAAATGTATATTTTTAATGCCAAAAAAGCGGTAAGACACTGTCGGCTGTGTTGAAGTACAACTGCGCACCAATTAACGTTTAAAATTAGCTTAAAATTTAATGTTTTTACAAATATTTTGTTCTTCACTTACTATCTACACGGAGCAAGGTGCAAGGAGTATATCGGGAGAATCTACATTTCCCACGAGTAGTTTTTTTGTTTGATCTCGAGCGGAAAACTGATGCTTTTTGTTCGTTTTGCTGCATTTTATGACTAATATAGCAGTGCCCTATCATATCATTGCGCGTATGAACTATGACTATATTTGCTGCTTATTCTTAGCTGTTGAAGACTGGAATTTAGAAGCCTGGAAGCATATTCGGCCTGAGATTCTGTTCGTTTTTTTTTCGTTCGTCCCACTCTGTAAAATCCATTCGATTATTCCACTTTAGTGTACAAAAACATTTTACCTGATGGAGAGCCGATGGACGGTAAAATAGATGCAATGAATATCTTTTGTCTTGGCGACTGGTGGTCACTGCGACCCTTCTGTGCCCACATAATATCAAATGGAGTTTTCTTGATTCTGAGGATCATGCTGTAGCTACCATAAGTTTAAGATGAAATCGAATAATACAACACGACTGTATAGTCAACTGGATGGAACGATGTACGTCTTTTTCCAAAATACTAATATTAGTAATCACCGCCGTTCATGTACGTCATCTCGTCACCCCACTCGGTCGTTTGGGGTGCTTGGTCGCGGAAGCATGATTTAACAAGGAACGTTACATGCTTTTGACGCAACACACAAATATAGAGGATGCAGGGTGCCTGCAATGCATTGGCAATGATGTGCATGTAGAGCAACCCGTCAAAATGCAACCACGAGAGAATGAGAAACAGCCAAGCGATGCTCATTGTGGCGAAGATGAGTGTGAACATCACGAAGCTACAGCGTAGCTTATGGTGAATCCGTCCGTACGTGTGCATCCGATTGATAAAGCGTAACGTGGTGACGAAGAAGAAAATGTTCACTATAATAATAAACGCAATCGGGGTAAAGAACACGGCTACGCCCAACCAGCTGATGTTGTCCTGCCCCTCGAAAAAGCTTTCTCTTCCGGGATGGTGAATGGTTTCGGTGGCACTGCTGCTACTGCCGGGGAGATCGAGAAAGAAGTGGGCAAACACAGCGATTGCTGCCATCGTACCGGTACATCCCCAGGCATATCCCGAATACCAACAGTACTTTCGACCATCGCTAACGCGCAAGAAAACGTTACGCGTGCGGAACATCTTCCAGATGTAATAACCCATCGCATTTAGCCAGAAGAACGCACCGAGCAGGCTGACGTAGAAGAACAGATCCGCTATGAGGAAGCTAACGTGGTTGCTGAACTCGGTAAAGATGCGTACCAGATCGGCCGCCTGGCTCACGATCAGGCACATCGTGATCGTTGTCACCATGTTGCCGACGAGATCGCGCAACGTTGGCAGCACGAAGTAAATGATCGCTACTATCAGCAGAATGATCATGGCCAAACCATGGCAAATCGGGTTGATGATCTTGCGCAACATCACGTCACTGTCGGTCCAGTGGATCTCTTCCTTCGGGGAGCATACCTTCGCCATCATACTCTCCATCAGTTCTCCACCTGCACCGGCACTGCCGATAGCACGATCCAAACAGTAAAGCCCCTGCGAGTAGTCGTAGTGTAGCAGCGGCCCATTAGAGTCTCCGATATAGTCCTCGTCCAAATAGCTGCCCACGCTACCCTGCTCGGTGCTGTGGTGGTGCAGACTAAGGTGCCGCAGCTGACCATCCGGAAAGAGAATCAATTTGTCTTGGCTCTGAAAGGTGTGGAAAAATGAAAAGTTGTAATAAAAAACAGCATTGCGTGCCCCGCCACCGTTCGGAAATTGGGAAAAGCGATACTAACGTCGTGGTATTCGTAGATGATGAACTTCTGCTTGGTGCCACAGTCCGGCAGTCCAATGACGAAACGATAATTGTCGACCTGCACGTTCCGTTCGCCTTTTCGACCGATGAACTCTGGTTTCCACACGGCTGCAAAGAGAGGGGCCACAACGAGGCAAACATGAAATTGATGAAAAATGGGCCTCTTGGACGTTTTGCACGTTCAAAAGCCTTGTCCTCGCAATTTTGTTCTGTCACGTACGTGTCGTGGTGTGTCGATGGCCAATGTGGCACAGGTGTGGAGGTCAGGCTGTTCTATATATTGCAGCAATCAACTCCCTGGTGACTGCACTTGAGTGTTGCACAATTGAATGTTGTAATGTTGTTATCTTTTTCTATCGTGTTGTTTGCTTCGTATCATACAACCCTCACGTCCTGCTAGCGAACCGTAAGTAGCACACCAATTTTCTTCCTTCAGCACAACATCCACTCGAAGTGTGTAAAGGAATGAAAAGAATTTCTCTAGCTCAAAACAAGTAAAAGCGTATCGCTTTTCCTGCATGTACGATACAAGCGAACTCTTTGGAGTGTTCGTCCATAAAAAGGCACACAATCGCCGGTTGCGCCGGTATGTTTTCAAAACCCGGAAACGATAGTAGTAGCACCGAAAGCAATCATGCTCCTGCCCCGTAGTAAGTAGGATGAAATGGAATTTCGATTAAGCTTCCGCTTGGTATGTGATCAGGAGGGCTTTCAAGCATTACAGATTTCCTAGAGCATTTTATCCGGCAATGCGTTGCTTTAGCCATTTGGGGGCATTTGGAAATGTGTCATAACAATAAGGCACGAGAGGCAGAACTAGCCACTCCTTTCGCCGCATTGCGCTTGATTTCATCCTTAAATGTTGGTGTTTTGTTTGAAGTATGATTGAAATCCGGGTATAAATCATGCTCACATCACTAAATGGCCAGTATTGGCGTTGGTGTTATTGATGGATGAATGAACGACCGGCTAGGTTTCATGGCACACATCGATATTACGCATGCCGTGTATCGCCACTCTCCAAAGATAGCGCACTCTCAGACGACACCAAATCAATTGGGAAACAAAGCGAAGTAGGCGTGGATGCTGATGATACGACGAGTGCAGATAAAAAACTCCTTGATCTCTCGCAAATGGTTCAAAAGAATGATTGACTTCTTCGAATAAGTAGGTGCTACTTATAGCACTCCAACGTATATTTCTATTTATCTTGATAAACTGACGATAGGAAAACTCTTCTTAAGGATGACGAAAGGTAACACCTCATACCCCAACACAAGTTTGTGCGAGACGACATTATCTTTAAGATATTTAAATTCTTTAATATATGGTCTAACATCCATGTTCTGGTCTGTTGGGCACTCGTCACATTGGTTGTTGGAATTTAATGGTAGTTAACTTTCAACAATCAAACTCCCATAACTTTATTCCTAAATCTTTCATCTCCACTGGTGGAGGCTCTCTTTAAATGCAGAGTAGATAGAACGAAGCAAAACGGAAAGAGCCCATAGCCTCTGTTCTTCGATGAGTTTAGGTGTATCGTTTATCGGTAACCACTCGATAACGGTTGGAAATATTATTGGATTTATTTCGATTGTCGGAATGTAAGGTAGAAGAGCACGCCTCCGAAGTGAGACGCTGCTCGATTGCATCGAGTATCGAAAGGCATTGAACACATTTTGAGCTTCGAGCATGATTATGGCGGTGGGACGAACACCATCGACAACTCTTTATTGATTGCAATAAAATTAAGGTTCAATATTTACGTTAAAATCCTTTGAGTGTGCGAACGTTTCGTGGTGCAAACAGAAGCCATCGCTCTGAGTGGAGCGCGCGATCGCGATACCTTGTTACCAAAACCGGGTCATAACATTATGCTGTTGGTGAATCGTTATTTCAGCCTCGTTGCAAATTTTAAATACGCATCGGAATTTAAAAAGGCTCATTGTTGAAACAAACGTCGTCTTGCGAGGTCCAAAAGGTCCTCGAAAATGGCGAAACCACCGGGTGAATGTGTCCCGGTTGGGTCGGGTTTAAAAACTAATTAGTTAGCGCCATTATTGTGCGAGTGCAATCGTTGGACCCTACTTTTTCCCAAAACATCTGTTATCTGTGAAGCGTTTCCGTTGCTTCAGTGGAAGGCACTTACTTGCATTGACCGTGGCGGCAACGGTACACTTTCCATCGTACATGACCTCAAACTTCTCGCAGCATTTGTTTATCCGGACCGGTGAAGTTGTCGTCGAATGGGTAAACCCAATTACGGTAAGGACGATAACTGCGAAGGCGGTTCTGGTGGGTGCTGGCATCTTTCGCATCTTGTGGCCAAGCGGTGGAACACTAGAGACACACCCTCTCCCTTGTTATGAGGAAAGTTTTGCGAGATTCCCGTCGTCGTCCTCGTTGTCGCGTTGGGGGGAGATTATGTGTTGCTGTATTGGTCTTTTGTCGCTAGCAGAATGTTGAACAATAGGCCCCCACGTCTGGCGAAGGATGAGATACGTGGTGTGGTGTGGGGCAGGAACATTCAAAACGAGAACGAGTTGCATTTAGTGCTAGCTGTAGTGCATCGTTATTGTTTTCTGCGCCGTGAGGTGTAATTCTACAAGCAGAAGAACGTTAAATAAATCATTAGAAATTGTTACAGTAATGGATAACTTTAATCTTCTCCATTTGGTAGATAGAATATGGCGTGGACAACACTGCAGAATCATTAATGGTCGTTCATAATTCACAGCAAAGATTGTGGATCTCTCATTCTAACCCGTAACCTTTACGCGAGCTCGTTACTGCCATGCGTATGGATCATGTGGATCTTCCTTTCAGCGATCAGCTACACAGATTCACAGGTTGGGGAGAAAAGGGGGAAAAACAAAACGGACAGCTCATTAAACCCGTGTACCCACGAGCATATACATTCCAAGCGCAGACACAAACATGTGCAGCCACGGTACACGGGATATCATCCCCAGTTCCTATAGAAAACCGACTGAGTTTTGCCTTTTCACCGGCTGTACACCGCATAATGTGTGCGCGTGCCATAGACGACCGGGGAAGAGCTTCAGAAATTTCTCATTTATTTATGCTGACACTGAGACCAACTTGCAAGGCGAATGGGGGGAAAAAACCCGCGAGACTGTAGAAGGTTCTGCTTTTAACAGACAGCAGCTACCGGTTGCCGCTGCGCATCACTCACAACCCCCTCAAACCCGTGGCAGGATGTGTTGCTCAATTTCAACGACCCGAAGTGCGATGAAGTGGATGGGTTGGGTGTGTGACGACGATCCACCATCCCCCCAACCTCTCACCAGGGAAGATACAAATTGAGATCATTACGGAATAAGTGATTCACATTATCATCGCCATCAAAATAAGATGTGGTTTTCTGGCCAAAACCCGTGTGCTGTGGGCGATGGATGGTGCTGTGGCGGAAGGATTGTTCCACGGAATCGCACCCCCAATAACTCGCGTGCCGTTCCTCGATCCACCAACTGGAGCGAAAGGTTATCGTGATTGTTTCGCCGAATTTGCTAACGATGATATGTTTGTAGAATATGTGGCTGAAAGCATCGTCACGTTCGACTCGGAACCGAACGCGCCAACGATGAAACATCTTGTAATTGCTTAACGCAAAAGGAGCTATACGATATTTGGAGCTGTTTGGATCCAAGGAAGCTATGCAAAGTACAATTGGGGCTGTTTTAGTACGCTGTCTCCCCGGGATAACTCCCTGGCGGCTTGCAGATGCTGTTTGACTTCCGGTTGCATTTGTTAACATTAGCCGCACGCCGATGAATGGTTTATAAGACAATACACGATGTGTTCGTTCGGTTGGCAAACACAGTATTGACCACAACGGCGTGATTGACGCGAATCAACGCATCCGTGCGTGATGTTTCGGTCGTTCCGTGCGCCTCCATGGCAACCGGAAAGGGGTTGATGGTTGCTTGGATGAGGACACCATTTGCGTGTCTCGTTGCTGTCCGTGGTTGATTTGACGTTTTGTCATGGTGTATCTCGCCCAAGAGAACTACGCAATGGGACACCGTGGACACTTGAATATCTTAAGGGGAAAAGGTATAAGGTATTTACGGCCCCGTACCTTCCACTTTCCGTTCCCAAATGACAATCCTGGAAGCTTTTGGGATTGTGATATACAATTAATTATGGGTTTCATTTTTCCTTCCGCTGGTTCGGTGTCATCTCGTTCCGTTGGAAGCACGGGAAGCCCATGTCTGTAATTCGATGATAGTGCTTATCTTTCATGGATTTCCGTTCCCTTCTACACCAGAATTTGTTTATTATGCTCTTCACATCAGAAACACAACACCGTGCGACGCATTAAAGGAAGCGATGAGAGCAAATAAAATAAAGATATAAATCGATGCAGCTCCGAAAGTTATTGGGTCACCTCCCCTTACAGTACTGGCCTTTTTTTTGCAAAATATTCTTAGTTAGGTCTGGTTATTTATACCACACTCCAAACATGGAATCAGTGCACTGGCAGCCAACACCGAAATATTGTCCCAGCAAGAACGCACGTTCAAAGATTCCGTTCGGTCTTTGGGAACGTTGTGCTGTTGCTGCTGCTGTCGCTACTGGCCGGTTCTCTTAATTTTCCATTTTTTATGTGTTTGTGGTCCCCCTACCAACCACTGGCCAGTAGCATCACGAAGATATTTTCGCATTCCTCTTTTATCTTGCCAATATACGGGTGGCGTTTCTTGATGCGGCCTCCTTCGGGTTGAATGGTTTGCCGGTTCCTCTTTGCGACGGAAGAGATGCGTACGTGATGATAAGAACGCACCGATGTCGTCGACGATTGAAACGTGGGTCCGGCGAAGAAGGAACCGTTTGTCGCCGCCTTTCATGGATGTGGTACGCGGTTCGGAGACGTTTAAAGCGGGTTGATGATGCGGAATAGGACGAGACAGATCGAGAGAAAGAGAGGGAGAGAAAGAGTGGACAATGTTAATCGAACCTTTTTCCCAGCAGGCTCGGGGAATTCCGTCCATCCTGCTGGGTCCCGAACGGTGTGTCTTTTTCCCGATAAGGTATCAAAGACAAGTGGCAACTGCTCCGGCTTGGCTGCTACGGGAAACGAGCCTGTCGATAATGAAAACAATAACGGGGTTTTGTTTCGTTTTGATCGCTCGTACCTCCTCGGCCCGGCGCGGGTGTATGTCTGAGGCTGAGTTTCCCATACTCTCCAAAGATTGCCAGCTTGAAGCCCACACATGATTGGGGCGTTTTTACGTAATAAGAGTAAAGCAACATTTTAAGTCGATCGAAGTCGATCAATATTTTCCACTCCATCTGCAATTTAGTGGGTTCGACTCGTTCGTCCTTCGACCTTAGTCAATTTGAAATCAAAGTCCGTTTGATATCCTCGATAAATTCGTCGAATGCGTGTTTGGATAGGACACTTTTATGTGTGGTGAATAAAATATGCAGCTAATGCGGAGGCAGCTCCGACCGAGAAGATCCGTATGAATTTCCTAAAGTACGCAAACCGTACGTACGGTGAATAGCGCGCATCCAACATTAATATTCATCTGCCGCCATGCTTAATATGCGGCTCATCATTGATACACATCACCACATCACCGCACATGGAGTTGCCCAAGGAGGAAATGCGTCTCTCCAGAGACTGGCTGGAAGAGGAGTGATGGGATCCGTCTCGTAGTCGAGCAGAAGCAACTCTCGAAGGTCATAAATTCCAGCGATTTTCCATCATCTATCCTGTGGGGGGCGGTTTTTTTCCTGCTGAGACCAGTGGAAATGTTAAGAACCGGAGGCCGGAGCAGAAGTAACACATTCTTTGGAATTGTAAACGTCGGTGATGTTTGGTTTTCGGCGTTTAGATGACCGACGACAGGGGAAAACGTTGAGATTCACAGTGTCATGACCAAAAAAAACGACATAGTTCTGTCCATGTTTAACAGTCCTTACGGCCTTAGAATATTTCGACATTGAGCCACGGCATGTCATGCCGTTCACTCTTTCGCCTCTGTTGCTCCAGGCCCGTTACAGTGTGTGCCGGTTCATCCTGATGAAGATTAATTGTCACCGGTTTCCTTCACATGCCGTGTGCCCCCCATGTGTGGGTGGAAGCATTTCGTTCTATTGTTCTGATGGGCTGTGATTATTAGTGTTCGTTTATGCGGGAGTGCAGAAGAACGGGCTTTTTTTTGTCTATCTCATACGATTAGTTTACGATGATTCTATGCATTATTTACATAAAGGTAGCAGCAGAATCATTTCAATCTATACGTAATGCAAAGTTAGCACCCAGATCAGCTGCACCCGACCGGCGATCATAAAACGTAACGACACGGAAGGCATACTCACAGCGAGAGAGAGCCATTTGCATGCAAAAAGAGCAGTAAAGCGACCAGAATATGATAGGAAGCGACCGAACTTCATTGCCCGTGGGTCGACCTTAATACGTGGCATAACCCACCGCGGGAATGGGATATTGTTACCCGGCTCTTTATTAAAACGATGATTTGGTAAATGTGCTCTTATCGCTCTTGTTTGCCCTTGTCTAGGACCCGTAGGACAAATTTTCCAACGTGTATCCTTCGTTCCTCACTCTGCCATTGGCTTCGATTAGAGGTTGTGCGCGTAGGTTGGAAGCTATTGATTTTTTGTTTTTTCGCTGTACACAGTATCATAACACAGTATCAGTTTCTAGTTTTTCCCTGCTATCGAACTAATATTTTCGCTCAATTTTGGCTCATTTTTTCGTCCGATTTTCTGTTTTCAAAGGCGGCATGCGTGCGTATACGCAGTCCCACAACCGACGTGTGCAGGGTTTTTGAATGAACCATTCATCGCTTTACGAGAGACGGTTGGTTTTGATCACGTGATGGAAACCTTGCGGCGTGCGGCAAACCACGGGTCCTGAAGAAGCAACAAAAAACATCTCACGATACGTAAGAGCACCTAAAAGTAGAGAGCAAAAACCACGTTTTTATTTTGATCCTGATGTGAACGGTGGAAAGCCACTTGGTGGGTGGCAAGAGATGGCGTTCTCTTTGTGGGTCTTTTGCATGGACTTTCACCACACCGGCGAAAAGGCCGTGTATATCCGTGACGGAATCTGGCAAAGTGAAGGTGTAGCGTAGGCAAGGTGGAAATTAGATTTTGTGTTTTTGTCTCTTCCGGAAGCTTTAAGAGTAAAGCGACATTATTTTGTCCTCTTAGGGATCGCTCTTTTCGCGGGACAGCATCCAGTTGCTTGAATTGTGCTTAAAGCATAGACGATCGTAGTTAAGGCACAATTTAGCGTATTACAAAACATATTTCGTTTGTTTAAAAATATCGATCGTTTACCAAATTAAACATACACCATACGAAGTAAGCAGTGTGTGTGTTGGTGTTGAATTTCATTCAGCACCCACCATCTATTACGATGAGGCGACACATTCCGTAATAGCTGCCATCAGTACAATTTATGATGCCTTAAGGGGTGGCGGACGGACCCCCAGACGAAGCCGCGGTACCGCTGTGCTCGTGCGGATTTTATTCCAGTTGTGCCCGAGCGTTATGTTTCACGTGCTTCAGTCTCAGCGGTCCCCACCTCATTGGGTTGGGGAGCATGCTCGGTGATGGTGGTGGACTGCTGTGCATTTTTATTTGCATTCCGCATATATCAAAACACGAGCACGAGGAAATTGGTGGTTGGATTTGTTGGTTCTCGCGGCTGAGGCTGCGGCTGTGTCGGTGACATTGCTGTGCGAGATGGTTCTGTGTCTTATGAATAAGGTTATGTCACGAACTTGAAAATCCCGCCAGATTACATTACATTCCCATTCCCAGTGAATCCTGGACAGCCTGATGAAGCCTTGCCGTATTTGCAGGTGAGGTGCGCTAGCAGGATCATAAAAAACAGGTGGACGGGTAGTTTTCGTAGTTTCGTTGTTGATACGTTTTGTTCCAACGATTGCAGTTTAAGAGCGTTTTCATGAATAATAATAAAATGTAGATTAGTTCGTTCGTAAAATAAAAAATGAAAATGAGTTTAAAATATGCTCCAACATTTGAAATGGAAAAGAAAACAAACGAAATTGGGGAAAAGGTACAGGAGGCAGTATGAAATATATAAAAACACCGCTTAGAAGCGGATCGTTGCGGAACATATTCCTTTTAACCGATGACAAGAGCCGCATTTGTAATGTGTATGTGGCGTAATACACACGTAGGCAAATAAGGGAATATTCGTTTACGATCCTTTTTTTTTGGTGTAACATTCGCACTTGCTGAAACCGGCGTTGAATAACACGGAGGACTCACATTCATTCACAATATACATACGTGGCACAAACGTGTATGTGTGTGGTGTAGCGTTGCGACTTTTTGTTGTGTGGCAAGGTTTTTCCTGAAGCAAAAGCGAACGAACGGAAACGTTCGTTGCGTTTCCTTTCGTGTTATTTGTGGGCCTCTTTTATACTTAAACCCTGCCACCAGCAAACGCCAAACTGTGTGGTGAATTTCGTGGTCAGGGGTTTTTTTTTCTTGCTATGTGTGTGCAAACAGCGCTTGGATAGTATTTGGGGGCTATTTTCACCTCCAAACATGCAGATTGTTGGTGTACGATAATTTTAATACTTTTCTTGTATATGTTTGTCCCCCATTTGAGCGGCAGTTGCCCGTTGAGATGTGGCTTTCTTCTATTTTTATTTGCCAACCGATGTGGTGTGGTGGGCCCATGATGATGTGTTCCTAATGTGAATTTTAAAAGCCACAAAAAACGGATATTTTCACCTTTTGGCAAACAGCTGGTCCTGACGTGGAGAGACATCAAATCATCAAGTGTGCATAGGAAGAAAAATGTGCGGTCGTTGCAATTGCTCTGCCATTTGGTCGCACAGCATACCAAGGGTGGATGAATATTTCCCCCAAGGGGACCCTTTTAATTGATGTGGGTTTCATGTAGCGCTCCTTCTTGTAATTGTAAAGGTGCATGGGACGAGCCGAGAGACCCTTTGCTAACTGACACACATTTAAATGCGAACGGTCAAATAATTTCGTTTGGGAAGAAATGTCACTGATGATTGGAGGATGTTGTTGGGAGTACGAACCTCCCTAGAACCGGTTACCGGGCTCGGTAAAGATGAAAAGGAAACAAACAAGTTGATCCGATAATTATTGTATCATTATCAAAGCGAAGTCAAACTTGGATTCTTGCTAGAAATTAGAATTCATCTGGAATTCGTGTTTACCCAGGTGGAATTTACCCATCTCATCTCATGTACAGTGTGTGCTGAAGTCGTTCACGGCTGTGAATTAGATTCATATAAGAATCGTCCACAAATGGTAGGCCTCAAAGACCCCTTGAGGTTTTGTAGTGTCACTAGTCTGTCGCAATGTTGGTTGAATTTTGAATGTTGTGAGTCCAACGACGTTTGATCGTATTCAGTTAATGATGTCTGGTCAATAACCTTGGTGCATGTCCATTAATTTAGGAAAGCAATATTGGGGATATTACATCTATTGGGATGATATGGGACTTTACTTCAGTCCTGCCATGTGAAGCTCGGCGCTGCTACCAAAATACACCACCGAATCGTAATCGACGCATTATCCAAAGAACTATTCAAGCTTTGCTCCAAATACTGTCTTATGGCAATGGTCGCATCATGCCTTTTTGCTTCTACGGTTCTTCGAAGAAGCCATGTCACGGCAACGATGCTCCTCATAAGTCGATCAGGGGGCCCGCTATTTCTTTTGGCAAAACACCAGAAAAAGGAAATCCATAAATGTTGTACATTTATTAGTACAAGGCATAGAGCATCAACACACTTTCTGGCGGTATCGGAAGCTTGAAAATGCATCTCTCGTCAACAATGTTCGTTCCCAGGCTTGCTGCATCACACATTCTGCGGCGGTGTTAGCATTCTTCGATGGAGAAGCGGTGGAACCAGCCAAAACCGTTACCGGAAGTTTATTTATTTTTTTTGGGTCGTTGCAAGATGCAGAGAGCGTGATTTTGTTGGGTTTTTCTCGCACACTGCGCCTTAGCTTGAAGGCAACTGTACTGCGGTTGGTTTTGCTTTTCCGTTTTGCCTTGTAATCCGGTTCCGGTGCACATAGGTATCCATTAGGCCCCCCCTAGATATTATATGAAAGTATGTGGACTGAAAGGATTTTTTCTCCGATCTCATAAATGTCACATGTGTTTATGCTAACAACCATGGCATGCTGCGACAAACTGAGGTATGTGTGGCTTGTACGGTAATATTGTCACCGACAATAGTGTAAACATAACGAGGCAAAGAAACGCAGCATGAGTCGTTTCAAGCATATTCCGTGCTGTGGTGGGTTTTTTTCGTGAATCGCGCTATACTGCAGGGTTGAGCAATCGAGATGTGTGACGAATTAAAAACACAAAAATTGACAACAAATATCGAAGAATGTTTTATGTACAGCAGGTCCAAGGACGCTTTGGATGAATCATCCTATTGATGTTCCATAGTTCATGATCTTGAGCGCATTTAAAGAGTGTTCTTCATCACTGCATCTCGCGTCGTTTGTGGGCGCAAATTGATTGCTGGAATCTTGAGGAGAGATCGAACGTGAATGATGCTATTCCATCGATTTGTCGCAATTGTCACAACTCGCTAAATCGTTACTGGTAATTGATCTGCTTCTAGGGGACAAACATCACGTTGATGACCGAGTGCCGGTCGTGATTAATCCCCAACATCTTATGACGTCATGCTGCACGCCATGGTTGTACGATCGTCGATGACAAACACACACTTGGTGGGCCTGAGAGGAAAAAACACATTTCTGTTCACTACCGGCAGGTGTACGAGGGCACAACACAACAGATTCATAACTACTACACGGCTGTTGTATAGCAAACTCGGTGCTTGACGTGACGGCAAAATAATCCGCGCGCATCGCGGTCACCGAGTGCATGCCGTTGCGTGTGTTTGTTTGCACTCAACCGTGCAATTCCGCCGGGTAACAACAAATACACACAACTTTCCGTTTCCTTCACATTGGCCACAGAGCAAACGGGGTGGGCACACCTACGCCCTGGCGGCGTGCGTTGTTTCTTGGGTATGCTTTTTCATTTCGCTTCTGCTTTTGCACTCCGGATGTTGGACGAACGGAAGCTCCATCGCGGATCGCGCAATGGTTGATGGGTTTTCCACGTACGTTGTTTACAATGCGATTCGCATATCGTGTTTACCGATTGCCCGATCGTAATTGAATTTTCTTTCTGCTCACAGCGAAGGGATTTTTCATTCCCTTAAACTTTGGCACCTGATTTGGACCGTACGCAACACTGCTGTATATCCTCCTCCGTTTGCGCTAGCACAAACGCACAGACGCGCACACAAACACTCGGGTAAACACGGGTGGGCAACGTTTCACCTGGACGCGCAGTCACAAACCGGGGCTCATTATGTATTTCCTTTCCCAAAAAAACCAGATGCCAAACACATCACGCACATAGGCACGGTCGCCCAACACCACGGAACGAAGAGAAGCCAAAACCGGTGCTACGAGACCGAAACCCATTTTGATAGCATTCGCGTCACTGCGCTCCTTCACTCCAACGGCTAAGCCCCGTTTGCTGTGGCTTATTTCTCGCTCATTTACGCACGCCGGGAAATTACACGTCGTGGCAACACTTTTTTGGCCTTTCCGTTCTATTTCCATGGCTATGTTTCCTCACAAAAATCCTTTTCACAAATCCAAATACGGAATTTACGCAAGCCCGTTTTATGAGTGGCCACCAGTCACGGAATTGGCCGCGAAACCGACGGCTAAATAACTACCGCTGACTCACTTGTTTTGTGTTATTTACCCGTGGTAGATGCGATAACTGTGTTAAAATATGTAGGCAGCTCCTGAAAGGCTAAAAACACACTCCGGCACCGGCAAACAAGTAGACAACGCGCAAACCACACAACATGCTCGAGCTTGGTGCGTATTACAGGGGTTTTCCGATCATTGCACAAGCGTGGGGATTTGTTGGAAAGTGTGAATCATGATACACTGCCACAAAATAGGATGTTACGCATTTAATCATTCATTGAAGAATCGTTTCTAAATATGATTCACTCGGAATCGAGATAGAGCTAAGGAATTTCACGTAAATAGGGTTTTTGGCTAGAGTGAATGTTAATATAAGAGCACTGGTGAACCCTGTAAGCGTGTGGCGCAGCTGGCGATTTTGATCGTACCAGTATTCCACACGTGTCGTTATAAACAGGAAACAGTTCGGAGTTTGACTTGGTTTATGGTGACTGGTTAGGTGCTCCATAATTATGGCTATTTGAAATAGCGGTTGTGTTTTGGAGTTTTGTTTCCAGAAACGTAAAAATTATAAATTTAGACTTAAGTTCATCAATCTATTGACATTTCGTTTCGTATTCAAGGTTATTAATTCACACGTTCAGCGTCGCATCACTCAAATTTTGGTGATCATCCAAAAATGGTAGATGTGCTGTACAAAAAGCAAAGTAAGCATTGACAACGGCCCCACGGTAACTTTTGCGGTTTTTGAGTCGCAGAATGTGTTAAACGAACAAGTAAATAATGATGACCAGGTTGACTTATTGATTTCCAAACCCGCTTCATTTATTCGACATGAAAACGACATGAAAACAATTGCGTGTCTGTTTCTTTGAATTAAATTCCTAACGTCGACTTTGTGTTTGCGTCGCATAAATTGACGGATTTAATTAATGTGTTGTCTCTTATTTGCATCATTGTACTGCATTCAAGTACTGTGAGTTGAATCTATTTGTACGACTAACAAACAAGGTACAAAGAGTCGGTAATTATTATATTTATTCTCTCGGCATGAACTGCAATGAATTTTCCAAACAGAATAAATCTATTTCATGTTCCATTAACCTCATTTAGCAGCAGAATTGCCACTGCACATCAAAGGATTTTGAGTTTAAAAAATTGTACAAGAAAAAACCAAAAATTTATGTTTCATTGCTGGATTGGTGCTTACATGTTTTTCAATTTAAATTTTATTCTCATATTGAATTGATTTCACATCTGGATTAACATCGTTTCTATTTAGTTATAATGGGCTTACAGTGAATTTGCTAAAATCTGGATTAGCTCGGTGCAATCAATCCAAACTTTATTATCATGATGATTGTATAATCTTCCTTCCCGAGTGGTGCGTCGAATTTTATTGCACATTCTACACAATGTGCCATTCCGGGGGTGGGATGACTGTTTCGTCCTTGACATAGCCGGGTATTGGTAGTATTGGTGCGCCATTGGTGGCTATCGTCCTCCGGAATTTGCGGAATACCCTCCAAACCGGAATATGAATAGCAGGAAGCTTAGTTCAAAAGTTATTACCTGAGCAAGGTGGATAGAAGGTCACCAGATATATAGAGTCGGCTAACACCTTTCATCGCGTAGCAACACTCATTTACTCCCCGGAGCTCGTTGTGATATTGGAATGTACACAAAAGAAGGCGGTATTGTGCGAAAGTTTTGCTGTTTCAAAAGTTTATTACTGTAAGTTCAAACTTTACCCATTATCTAACCGGCATTTTAGGTGTTTGTGTGTAAATTCATTAACAGACTTAGGCATCACCTCAATCACGCCACCGCACACGGTGCAGCGGGTGATTAGCAAGGCAGCAGTAGCAAAATAGATAAAGTAACGCCTGACGCAATGCAACCACTAGTATTACTTCGAATATATATATCTAATATAGTAGTGTGTACAGTATAAATTCTGCAACTTTCTCAACATTGCTTATCTAGCTCCTAAACGTAACCTACGCTTAACAATTTGCGCGTAACTATAAGTGTTTGTCCAACCAATCGAACTGGCATGTGGTAAAAAATCATCGCCACACGTTCGATGGGTTCGTTGGGAAACCGCTTGGGTGTAAAATGATGGTCTACGGACTATGTGCGTTTGCCAGGGAACACACGCGCGTGGGGGCCTCTCCCTATCGAACGACTTCACCTTCCTTCACTGCTCTCCTCGTACCTCGTACCCTTATGAATGAGGTCACCGATTGTAGAGGTACAGCGAGCACTTTACCGCCAGATGGCAGGTGTCACCACGCTGGGGCCAAATGTTGGCTTGGGGACGCTATTTCGTAAGGTGTTCTGTTTACTTGATGATAAGATCATACTTCCCCGTATCGCGACCTGAGTGTGTGGATGAGATAAAAAAGGGAATTATTTTAGGAATTGACTAGGGTTGACACCTCAACGACGGTATGGTGGTCCTTTCCGACTGCCCCGTTCCCGGAATACCTACCTTCATCGTGCAGATGCTCCTGTTCGTCGTCTTTCAGTTCGGCCCAGCGTGCCGGTGCCCGGAAGCAGATCACCCATCGGTTCGCCAGCTCCCGCTTGATGCGCTGCCGCCAGACGATCAGTACGAAGAAGATGAGGACCCCGTGCAGACAGTTGACTGCGTCGACGATAATCCAAAACCAGGACTGGGGCACCAAACCTTCGCTCATGTGGAACGATAGTATCTCAAACACCCAGATAAGGCCGGACAGCAGGAACAGCTTCAGGTACAGCATGCACTTGTACCGGAGCGACTTTTTCCGATCCGGGCTGAGGTCGTCGCCGCTCGTATGCAGATGTATGCTCGTCCAGACGAACAGGAAAATGTTAATGCTCAGCATCACGCTCAGCGGCAGATAGACGAAGTACGACTGCTCCCGTTCGGCTGGTTCGATGGGGAAAGATGTTGGAGTGGAAAGAGAGAGAGGAGAGAGAGATGAAAACGAAATGGATTGGCGGTGGACGACTCCATTAGGGGAGACAAACTCACTCCGGAACCAGCAGGAGATCTCGCCGAGTGTCGGATACCGGCTGTGATAAATGTAGACCATGGTCGTTAACGTCACGGCAACGGTGACGGCGTAGATGTGGTTCAGGACGTACCAGGATCGTTCTCTGATCTTCCATCGACGGGCGCTATAAATTCCCGTAGCAGCCGCCGGATGCCAACGCGTGGATGGGCAAAACCGATTAATCAATGAGAAAGCAACTCGGGCGGTCGGGCCATACTTACACTGTCAATTTCCATACGTTAGCCATGACCATGTTCAGCCATGCGAAATAGCTGATGAGGAAGAAGTACATCAGGAACGCTGCCGGGGGTGTAGAGGGAAGGGATAAAGTGGTTGTTTAGAGAGAGAGGAAGAAAAAAAAAACGGATGAGGCATGACATAATTGTCCTGAAGTAAAAACAATTTCTTCCCCCCCCAAAGGCGCTTTTCGACGAGGACATAAACAGTAGCACGTCGTTGCCGGTTGAACGAACGTTCCTCCACCTTCAGCCTGCAACCCGTACCGGGTTCTCATTAAACTGGATCAGTCGGAATGGTTTTGTGACCACGCGGAGCATGAAGATTCGTTAGTGGTTCTTGTGGCTAAATACGAACCCAACACAAGTACCCGACGAGTTTCCCTCGCTCTCCTGCCCGATGTTTGAATCCTTGTGACCCAAATATGCAACTGCTGCCAATCTCAATCCCAAAAGCACCATTGAACGCTCGCAAAATAGCAAAAGTCGTTCCGCGTAATTCGAACCATCCTTCCGGTTAGGAAGCATAGTGGACCGTTTGCTTCACAACCGGAACGCTTTTGGCGATTTGCTTCGCACACGGATTCAATTTATGTTCCTTAATCCGTCAGCATCTTTTAGTGGCGTCGTAAAGTATTGGAAGAGCAATGGTGGAAGAGGGGACCCAAGGAGAGAGACTTCCATGCCGGGAAAGGAACGGCAACAACGAACGGTCGAGGTGTCGGGCTGGGTTGGGCAAAGTTTTTTAATCTCAACACGACACTGCGAATGTAGTTACGCTTTCCGTTTCCTTCGCAACATTTCTTCCTGCCATTTTGTTCGTCCTTACAACCAATTTCACTTTCATTTTGGGCCGGCTTCTTAGAATAAAAAGGGAAAGCGTTCGTCAACCATCGGTACACGAGTGTTGTTGGGTGCCTCCGGTGTTTGCTGCTGTTGGCCCGGTTCATTGGCGTTCGCATTCTCGTTAGCATGCTAATTACATTCGCTTGCTTGCTTTTTCTTTATGTCAAGTTCTGTGAGCGGTGTGGTTTTTTTTTGTGCTGTTGCATTCTATTTTGCAATCTAATTTCACCCATCGGCAGAAGGCAACCCAGGTTCCTGCGAAGGGCACAACATTATTCGGTCACCGTAACCTTAACCTTTGCTGTCGGTTGTCGTCGTGGCCGTGGTTTCGTTCTTTGTCCGCTGTACGTTGATACGGCTGATACCGTAGCTACCGTTGAAAACATTGTTACCCCTTTACCCCAACGAATGCCAGTGCCGTAAGAAACATATTTGGTTCGTGTTGATGATGATGAAAGAGATACGATAAAAAAACGTATCTAAAAGCTCTTTCTGATAAAGAAAAGATAAGTAGAGAGAGTGTAAGGACTTTCCCCTGGCGAAACTCAGAACTTTTAATGAATTCCTAAAATTGTCAATTCAATTTAGGCTCCTCTGTAGACAAAAAACGCGTCCTGCATCCTGAATTACAGGGTTTTACAATAGATATGAAATGGCGAACCCCAATTTATTGAATCGCAGCAACCAATAAGATAAACTGGAACATTGCTACATCGGTCACTCTGTTTACGGGCAGGAGGATTCAAGAGTTGAGATGTTCAATACGAGCGATTCAGTAAAATATGTTGTGCTTCAATATCAATCTTCAATTTTATCTTATTCGTTGGTACGATTCAGAAAGATAGCTTTTCCCTTTTCCTTTCTATTGTAAAATCCTGTAAAAGCTTGAGAAAAACCACGCAAAACGGTGGATGTTCGATTTTATGTTGTTAAAATTCATTCCATTCCCTATCGGTTTCCAACCCGGACCCGGATGTACAACGACGACTCTCCGAATATTCTGGAGATATTCGTTCGATTAGTAAATCGATCATCTTTTATCGACAACCTGCCAACTCGGGAGTGGATGCAATAGGACAGTTAACTCGTTCGGGATGTGAAATTTATGTTCGTTAGTCTGTGTCGCCGTTCCGCCGGTTCCGAAAGTTATTGGTGCGTTTGCAGAGAAATTGCATCGCATCCGGTCCATTATTGGTTTCGCATCGATCCGCCCAACACGAGAGCACGGGAAAGAAACATCCCACGGCCACGGAACGGTAAAGTCCTACGGTCCTACGGTTGCACAACAAAGCGGAGTGCATCATGCTGCAAGCATGAATGTGCTTTCAATTAACCAAACCGAATCGATTTGGTTGATGGACCGCAAGGTAGAGAATGTGAAGCTTTCCTCGGAATAGCAGCGGTACCGGCACTTTGTGCTTGCGTGTGGTCTCTACCCAGCGGCAAAACTGGGACGGGGTTTCGTTCCGGCAGCAGTGTTGGCGAATGTTGCAATCGATTTATTGCTACCCGAGCCCGTCAAATGCGCGCGGATAAACGTGTCTCGGTTCCATTTTCCACCTCATTGCCCTTTGCCGTTACGCGGAGCGCTCCGTGCCTACCTATGACCGTGCAGAAGGACGTGTGCGTGAGGGACGCCCAGAGCTGGACCACGCTGAGAAGGAACATGAACACTGCGAGACTAGCGACGGCGGCCGAGGTCACTTTGTCCTGCGTTTCCCGCAGATCCGGTATGATGAAGTAGATGTACAGTGTGACGAGCAGGAAGAATACGGAGATCAGCATCATGATACCCTTGCTGACGAGCATCGTGGCAATCGTCTCCATGTTGGCCATATTAAAGCACACCACAAACACCGGTTGCGTGCCATCGCCGTCCAAGGTGTGCGCCACACAGTAGCTGGTGGGGCAGTGGAGCATCGAGAGCGCGCGCGAGAGAACCGGGAAAGAATAAATAGATCGAGGGAGTTAGTTTGCGCTGGAATTCCTTCGGGGAGAAGGACAACAAAAGCCCCAACATCCAGCATTACTACCGGCACGTTCGACACGTGGCACTTACTCGTGGCGCTGGATCCGGAACTCTCCATCGACCAGGCTGCCCGACTCGTCCACGTACACCTCCTGCTCGATCTCGCGGTAGATCATGTAGCTGTGGGTGCAGTTGAGGTGCATTTCCGCCGTGTAATTACCATCGCTGCGGACACACTGCTGCTGCTTACCGTCGACCACGTACGCGTCCTGGCAACACTGGTTCGCCTTCTGGTCGTGGGTTGTCACCAGCTCGCCGGCCACCGTGCCCAGCAGCAGGACGGCTGCTGAGACGAACGTCACGACCAGTCCTACCATAGTCCGTTTACTGTCACGCGATTGCATGGCCGCCGTCTGTTGCGCTATGCGAGCCAACGGACTTTCCAAAACTATTCTCCCACCCGTGGAGTGGGCCGCCGCACGGTGCACTTCTCGCTTCGCTTGGGTTGTTTCGCCAATTTTCGCCAAACACTTTGCACTAATTTCACTTCCCTCATTAAACGACCCGCCGTGTGTCGTTTACTTTATGGTTAGTCCGCGCTGTATTCCGCACTGTATATCCTTTTTTGCTTCTACTCTTGCCTTTCACTTCCGCTTTCTTAACACCGTTTCCACTATATATAATCACTGAACGTCATTTTGCACTTCCGTTTTGTGCATTCTTGCGCTCACTTTGAATGGCACAATGCATTTCCACCTTGGGCCCCTCGCTCAGCTGCAGCTTCTGGCAGGAAATGAGGCTCTGAAATCTGACCCAACTGCAACTGACCGTCCCTTGGGGGTGGGTTGGGAAAACTGAGGAGAAAAAAAACCAAAGCAAACATGTATAAACGGTCACCAGAAGCACTGCAATGGTTCTGAGAGTTCTTGCTTCCTTGCTTCTTCTCAATTACGGTGCAACAGGAGTGCGAGTGTGTTTGCTTGCCTAGCACCAGAATCGTTACGGAGAGTTGGATGAAGAAGTTGTGGAGTGTGTTTTGCTTTGCTGTTAAGACAATCTCTCTCCACCGACCGAATGGGTTGGAAAATGGAAAACGTTCTTGTGCCCGTTTTTTTTCCCCTGTTCACGCTCATTGCCCATTTCTTCTCATTTTCCGTACCGAACGGGGGTAAAGATGTTCGCGAACGTATTTAATAGGAGCTCCACTTTATCGGAACCGTTTAAAGTGCCTCGCTGTTTGGAGATTTGGTTCCGCAACACAGGGTTCCAGCCAGAAAACAAGTAAATCGCTAAGTGTACGGGAGGAGCTTGTTACGGTTTGGGATCTTGCCATCCGGAATCGGGAATGAGGAGGAGTGAAGAAAAAAAAATAGCTATATCACAAAAATATTGTTAATTCATTAACTCAGCCAGTGGTCCAAGGATGGGGAAGCGCTGTGCCAGTGTAGACCCATGAAGGTTTCGTTCGCTAGACAATGTATTCCGCCGATCCGGAAGAACGGCACGACGGGTTGAGTGACGCTGGTGGGGCGGATTGGCAGAACCAAAAAGGAATTTAATTATTGGTGGGTAACTACCTGAAAACACCTTGACGGCTCCTCGCTCACTTGCGGCCGGCCGGTGTACAGTGTGCAGTGAACGGCGAACAGACGGACAAAAGTCTCGGTGGAAAAAAAGGAGCTGAATGATTAGCAGCATGAAGGGAATTTTTCCATCATATCGTTTGAAACTTTTGCTGTATAATGCAAAAAAAAACTTAACAACAACAAGAAGTTTGAAATTTCTTTTACAAATTACAATGTCAGTAGAAGAAAATGATACTTGGGGAAACTCTTCGAACGGCGGGTGTTGCTACAAATTTAATTAAACACAAGAGTTCGTTTGTTTATACCATCAATTTGTTCGTTTATCATTTGTTCGTAAGTACGTAGATTACATTCGTTTCTTTGGTGTTATCATCACCGTTGTTTTTGTTTCCTTCTGATAAATTATCTAATCTTGCTCTATTTCGATACCAGCAGGTCTAGAGGCTTGCTTTTAATCACATGAGGAGGGATTGTTTGGGGAATTATTATTGTTTTGAAGTTGTCCGGTAATGGAAAGGACATTAAACAAAATTGTCCAAAACTTGTCCACCGCATCCGAATGTCCGAACGCACTATCCGGCGAAACGATGATACGGATAATGGTTTTGGAATGGAAACCCTTTGTGTAACTGGTACTACCGGTGCCCTCAGCGTGATACGACGACGACGGTTGTTATTTCGAGACCCTCACACCCCCCAGAACAAATCACACAAACTCTTCCGAGTGTCGTCCCATCTTGCTGCAGTCGTATCTCTGCACCTGGACGCGCAGTAGTAGAGCAGTAGGGCTCAGCTAGATAACTTTTGGCCGCGTGATATAACAAGAAAGTTGTCGCTTTTGCTTCATCTGTTGGAATTCGTTGCACAGTGTTTTTTTTTTGTTCGTGATTCTTTTCCGCCCATTTCGGTACGGAGTGTTATTGAATACAAACTTACCAAAGGTGCGGAGATATTGGTCGATGTGGTGCAAGTGATGCAACGAAGCAGAAGCACACTCCAAAAGATCATGCTTGAACTTTCTGCAAGGCATCGGCAACAGAAAAAAAGTGCAATCAATAATGGCGGAGTTTATTCGACTGGAAATATAGGAAGTTGGACGTTTCTTTGGACGTTCGGCTAGATAGCTTCGTTCGGAAGACCATAATTCACCTGTCACATAGAGCGTATTGTACTCCGCCCGACTTTATCTGACGTCAAGATGAGGGGGAACATCCTTGTATTCACCTGTCATTCTGCTCAATTCGTCCGCCGTTGGAGCACACTAGAAAACTCGCTGTGTGATAATGTAATTTTCCTCTGAAACGCGGGTCTTTAATGAGCTTCACATCCTGCCTACATCCACCAGCACCATACGCATAATGGTAATTCTGTTTTGAAGAGCAAATTAGCCCTGCTCTCGGTGGAGAATTCGACTGAAGCGACTAATTAGCGTTTCAACTCTCGTGATGCTTCCCTTTACAAAGTTCATGGCTGGGAATGAAGTGGATATTCAAATACTCAAACTAAAACATAACTGGCAGCACCGCTAGAACCGAATTCGGCTCGCAATCACTGCGGGGAAAATCCCCCTGAAAGTGGTACACTTCTTTGCCGCCTTTGTTGTTCTTTCATTAACACAAACGATGCAAGAATGTCAATCGCTTCCGGCGCATAAACCATTTGGCAGTGTAAATAAACATGCATAACCATTCTGGAGCAAGGTATTCAGCCTTGGGACATTGGGGGAAACCCTGACACTGGCGCCGCTCGGGGAAGTACAAAGTTTGCTACGTCAGCACACTGCCCAGGACCCGAGAGGGCGCTTTCTTTCCGGCGCATGTTTGCAAAGCCGTTTCATCTTACCGGTTTTCTCGGCTAATGGATCGTTAGTGTTGGTCCTGGAAAAATGGACAAATTATTGGCGTTGTTGGCACACTCATAAAGTATGCAAAGCTCCCCCGGTCCCAGCGTTGTAGGGCGTATGGAAAAAGTGAGAAATGATCTATCGCCACGTCCGGCAGTATCTCCACCCAGATCTGCATAATACCCTCCCGATCATGTATTATGTCGGGTTGCGTGCGACGTGATCACGCTGCTAGGAATAATGAATTTAATTTTATCCTTCAGGCGGGCAGAGGAGGTGACGGCTTTGAGGAGAGACCGTTGAAAAATATCCTCTGCCAAGTGTCTCTGTGATGACTTATTTCGGTGTGACGTTCCCGGCCTTGAGCAACGGAACCATTGGCAATTTAGGGAAGGGCGATGCGTTATTTCCTCTCTCGCTTGTGGTGGTTGGGATAGACAAACAGACAGGGCCAGACAACTTGTTTCCGTTTCTGTTCGTCATCCTCCAAGACGGTTTTTGAGTCACTCGAAGAATCGTCCGTGTGTGTGCGTCCGTGTCGATCGTTCAAGGTCGCGGTGTAAGTGATTTATCTTCCCCACAGCCATTCCGGCCAAGAAGCTTTGGGTGGACACCAATAACAAACACACAAAGTAAGGCATCGTAAACCGATCGGAACGGAGCAAGTTTTACTTACTCATTCGAAACGCGCATACTTGTCCGCACTTTAAAGCAGCGTGTTACGATTGCCATCATTAATATTGCATTCTCTCCTGTAGTCGACGCCAGTTCCAACATCTCCACTACTAAGCCGATCGCGTGTGCAAAAGGTGAATGTCAAGAGCAACGGACGGGGTGGCTTTTGTGGGGAATTAACCCCCCCCTTCGGGCTTGGGTTTTTGTTGACGCACATTTGTTGCAACGCCTAAAACACACTGCTTGTTGCTTCATGAATCACAGCACGGAAAGCGAATCATTCCGTTTGGATGTCTTTACAAATTCTGGCCAACTTTTGGCCGGAAACTTAACGGCAACAAAAGCCGCGTTTCCCATTCCTCGGGACCGAACGGGAAATGCTTGCCTGGCACAAATTTATCCCATTCCACCTCGACCGGTGGTGATGGAGACCGGCAGCAGGGCGTAAAGTTGCCCACTTCTAGTTGCCCTGATAAATGACACCGCATATTGGGTTAGACACGGGTGAGCATCGCTGGGTGTGTAACGTAAGCGCTCAGCCAGCTTACGGACGACGGGCTCACTCCCCTCGGCTGGAGGGGTTGGTAAAATGGCAATCGATGGAGTATGCGAATTTTTCGGACTAAAAGCAGATTTTGTTTTTTTTTTGCACAAGCACTTTATAGATCGGCCCTTCGTTTAAGCGTGTTAAAACGGATTAAGCAAAACCAAGCAAATTTATGTGGAAAACTTTAGCTTCCCTCGCCTACCGGGGCACACTTCCGGGGCAGAAACATGCAATGGTGGGTATTATTCTTTCTTAGCAACGGTTTCAAATTCATGTTGATACTTTTTTCGAACTAATAATTAAACGGCGGCACATAGTTCCAGTTGAAGGAGGGCTTCTGTGAAACAATACTGTCATGTCATGGCATCCGCGAGATATCGCGACGTGTAGTCGCGACTTACAAGAAAAACGTTGACAATGAGCGACCATTAGAAAGGAGACCGTGCTTTTTCACTTTGGAATCACGCGTATCGAAGTAACCTTCAGTATTGTAAGAGTTGCATGAAATATAGTAGTTGGCATAAAAGAAAACACAACAATGCACACACAATAATAAGAGCGATATTTGGAGATCAAAGGCTTAAAACATTCTAGCTACAACTAGTGTAACAAAAAATCCCATAAAAAAGGACTCAATTCTCATTGCTTCGCACCATTTATCGTTGGTGGACGAGTTGGGCAATGCTTTCCAACCCAATTGCTCTATGTGCTCGCTCGTGCTTCTTTGGCACAAAATCGTTGAAAGTTTGATGGAAATATGTTGCTGTGATAAAAACTGATCGCTATTTTCCCTTTTCGGCCTACAACCACCCACACCGGGACGCATACCATAAAATACATTCCCCATTGGCAAGAAAAGATGGTTGAAATAGAATGTGCCTTGTTTTGAATTTGTTCCAGCAACACGAATGGGTGGATAGTGTTGCGTAAAACTCTGTCCGTAAAATCAACTAAACTGGGCCAGTTTTGAGTCCCCCGGACCTGCGGTCCTGCGGTCCTACTTCTGGGACTGAAGTATGTTTTTATTGTAATGTTGGGTCGTAAAAATAAGGATGGAAGACAACCCGACAAACCAGGCTCTCTCCAAAACCCCGAGCTCGCCATGCGACCGTGAAACCCAATCGGGACTCAGACTGCTTGGGCTGGGCGTAGAGAACAACATGAAGCGAGAACAGTACGATAAGGAAATAAAATCTCGAAAATTTGATTAAAAATGTACAGAACGTGATGACGGAGACCGGGCCCCCGTCGTCATCACCACTCGGTGCATCGGGGTTGCATCTGCAGCCCCGGGGGCCGGAAATGTGATTGCAGAAAGCTGAAATTGTTTCCCGTGAATTCCGGGTTGTCCGGTGCAGGGATTTGTTTTGCTGCTTTTTGATTGGCGTTTTCGAATGGAAGAAGTGGTGGCGAGTTGCAAATTGAAAAACTCCATGCGAGGAGTTCCCTGTTCCCTGTTTTGTGGCTGTGTCCTGGTCCGCAAGAGCTTATGGAAGCGTATGTGCATTTGGACAATCTCAAACTAGTGGGAGGACGACGTATCGATCGTTCGAAGAGAAGAAAATTGTGGCGATTAGTGCAAACTTGCTAATGAATGTTTCCGACCCATTTAGGGATGGTTGAATCGAGCAGTGGAAGCCATCAGCGAGAAAATAAAATGTGTTACGTACATATGAAACTTTTTGGCCACATTTGGAAACTGTACGGATCCTCCAGACACAAAGCAGTCTCATACACACAATGCTGCGACACAATGTTAATTGATAGACATTGGATGGCGACTGGGGATTTTGAAGGTTGTGCGGTGCTTTGTTTGGGTGGTGAGTTTGCCAAATGTTTGTTGGATGTTAATAAGCGCGATTGTTTGCTGTGCGTGTTGACACATTAACGGGTGCATTTTACCCAGGCCGGTTTGTATGCAGTTCTGTACGCTTGGGTACTATATTCCACGAAATCGATTTTATATTTATTACATATTTTTAAAGGAAAATTGTGGTCAAAATCTAGCAACCAGGGGAAAATAGGTCGTGCAAGACGAATGCGTGACAGTTGAATGCTCTTATCATTGCTGTGTCAGTCAGCTTGTAATCCCACTCTTTAATCTAATCCCCGTTTTTAGTCTAGGTCAGGATCGCATATCTATCAAGCGGGCAGCATTTGCGCGTGTCCACCGTTTGGACAGCTATCAGGGTTAATTGGTCGGCAAAGTTTGGAGCGGATTGAACCGAGTCATTGCACCTTCGGAATGCAACGTGAGATGTCGGCAATATTGATTACGTCCAAGGCTATCAATGGTCGATCGATGTCAAGTGCAGCCTCTCTGTTCAATTACGCGAAATTGAGTGTTTAATCCTCGCCGAGAGGAGCAAAAAAACACACTCAACAAACCGAGTGGCAAATAATTTATTGATAGATGTGCAATTTGCAATATGTCACAATTTCATTTTACGTTTCCGGCAATAAATCGGCAGAATGTGAAATGGAAACGAATTCGCTTGCAAAAACGTGTCCACCATGTGTGGGGAAAGCAGCTCGCGCAAAGGACGTACATTTCGGTAACAGATGTGTGTGTGCGGATCTCCTTTTTTTGGAGAGAAAAGTTCTTCTGGACGGCGATGTTGGGGGGGGCGGGTTCGCTTTGATGTGTATCCTTGCTGTGATCCAAGAGAGGAGGCGAGCATGGTTTAACCGGGTTTCCGAAAACGGAACACTGCCGGCCACTCGTAAATGCGAGTGCGTGAATGTTCCTGACGTGTTTGTGCTTGCCTGTTGGAATATTCATCCTACCGAAATCCCTTGCTTTCCATATTTTAAAGCCCTGGGACCGGGTGCACGCCGGTTGTCTTCTTAAGCCTTTTCGTGGGAAGCGTATTGTGCTTTCCGTTCGCCGAAGCTGCTTAAAACGTGCCTCATAAATCCAATCAATGGGTTCAACTTCGGGTTTTTAGAGCGGCGACGGAAAGACCAAGGACCCGGAATGTCCTTGTCCACCGGTTAACCAAACTCATCGGCCGGTTCGAGTACGTGCTTGCGTTGTTTGAGGACCTCGGGACCTTCAAGGTGTGTGGGAACCGATTAAACTTTCCTAATCCTTATAATTTAATAGCCGGCGTACAGTACGGCACATCGATGAGAGAGATCACTCTTTGTCTCTTGTCTCGATGAAAGGTGGCCGTGTACCGTTGACGAAACGTTTAATGAAAGTTCTCCCTTAATTTTCCCACCAATCGCCCGCTGCTCGTTCCGGTGCGTCGAATTAATCGTGATCACGTCGGCACGTGTTCACACGCGCGCCCGGTATTGACCGGGCGGCGGTGGTATCATATCTCGTGTTGGTGTGTTTACTTGCTACATTAATAAAAAAAAACCACCCCTTGACGCCACACGGGAGGAGGTCCACGCGAAACTTGTCCGCGTTATGAGCGCGAAGATAATCCAGTTCTAGCGCTTTGCCGCCCGATGACGAACGAGACGAATTCTGGTTTTGTTAGTTGATGCACATTGGTGCACCACACCGTCGTGGTGTATGGGTGGTGACGGTGGAGTGCATAGCAGAGCAACTGAATATGCATCGCATTGCGTGTGCAACGCAGCAGCGGTTGGGAAAGGGTTTATCTTGCCCAAAGATAAAGCTTGAAGCTGCTTCTCTTTCCGCGCCGCTATTGTTGCGTGTTTTTGAGCGTTCGATAAGAATGCGTTGCTGATTATGCAGTTCGTGCACTTTTGCACCCACGACAACACCCCTTTTGTCTGCCGAGTTTCGCGAGGTTACACTCGATTTACACTGTTTGACGTTTGTCTCTGCACACTTTGATCTCCACAAAATGGGTTCGATAGGGCGCCATCGAGCAAACGGCGTCAGATGATAGCGTCGTACGTTCACTTGGACAACGTTTTTAATTCGCCGTTTGGCTTGCAGGGAACACTTTTTCGTTTTAGAATAATTTGATCGACTGTACCTGTTGTGATGCGTACTTTAGATTACACACTTCAACATTATCGGCCACAAGTTGTTTTGTGCCCTTCACTTGTTTTCCTCGCACACAACAACACAAATGGGCGTGTGTGTATGTTTTTGGGTATGGACGCCGATAAGCGACAGTACTAGCTACTGCTGTACGCGGTAGTGTTTGCGTTCGAGTTGTCCGGTTGCGCGTGACGCGAGCCCGCTCGCTACCATGCGGTACGACGGCTAGAGCGATACTACGAGCACCGATGCGTTCGGGACGACGCTCCACCAGCAGCGGGTTCGGTTCCGGACTCCATTCGGGTTTTGTTCGCGGTGCCACCCGAGCAGCAACATGGTTTGCGCGAACGGTGCGTGCCCCATGCGCGCATTTTGCCGTTCCTGCCTTTTTTGACGGCCACACCACAGCTGATAGTGGGCAACGAAATGCGTTACGCGACGGTAGCGATTATCGGGGGCGTCCTTTGGAGGGGGGGGCAAACGTCTGATGGGCAAAGCAACGGATGCTGTCGGATCGTATACAACAGCCCGCAACAGCTGCAGCACCAGTGCACGCGTATATCACGTCCGGGGCCTCCGGGAAACAGCCGGTCGCTAGTGACAGTTGGAATAGTTGGGCCAGTGACGGAGTTGGCGGGTTGAAACTCAAAAGATGAATGGCTTTTGAACGAACGCGCGTTCTCCGGTAGGTATGGCCCGTCGATTGCAACATGCCTCAGTTAACCCTTGGATGTGCGGATGGCGACGTGGCTCGTAGTGATTTATTAGAACTGCAAGACCCAGCACATTAGACGACTAATTGGATGTTACCCACAATAATGTTCCAATGTTTATCCAATCTAGTTTGTAACTTTGTTTGCCTCTTGTTCGCTATCAAACATTGTTCGTATTGCGTACGTTCTCTTTACATTAAACTAGCTGGTGGTTCATTTTTACATTGTTTTGCATTGCAAAGTCGCTTAAACATCATTTGTTGGCTTTAATGTGTATATTTTATATGTTACTATGTTTGTGTGCTTGTTTTCCTTGTGCTTCTAAACAATAATCGTTGAGCATTAATAAACTACGCATTGGTGGTATTTCAATCGTCGTTTGGTTGCGTGTTTTTGCACGATAAAAATAAAAATCTGTTCGATTGGAATGCTTTTAGCACAATCACCACCACCACCCGCACTCGCACAGTGAGTGACGGTTACGCGGCTTCCCAGGCCCAGCCAAGTTTCGGTTGAGTGTGGCCAGGGAGATAGAGGTGTCGGTTGTTGTTTTTTCCACGCTCTTTTGGCCGGTAACTGTGGCACAAGTGAACCTTTCTTCTGTCAACGTTGGTGATTGATGACTATCTGTTGATTTATTTGCCAGCGTAATCTCATGGGCCGGACCTTATTTATGCTGTAAAATGGTTCTTCATTCTGTTCTGCTTCTTGTGCATAATTTGTATACTTTCTTGTACTACCCCAATCTACTACCTTTAAGCGTTAGAATTTCATGAGGGTAATGCATTTTTGGTGGTTGTAATCAGTAGTTCGCAAGGATATCATAAAGTTGCTCCAATATACCGCATTGTTGAGTTTGCAACTATGCCACTGTAAGAACTGCGGGTTCTTTGGATTAAACTATGAACCGAAAGCCAGCAGAATTTCAACCGGCAGTGGATGAAACGTTGAAACTTTACTCACATTCATGTTATCTTTTTTTCCTTTACCAGCCAACATTCTGCCTGACGACAGAAGGCACTGACTTAGTGCTGTGTGACTGGATAGTGGCTGCTTCTTTCTGCCTCAAGCCGCAAGAAAGGAACGCCGGAGAAACGTTAAACGGAAGTGAATTTTCCTGCGATTTCCGGGGTTTTATATTGTTGTTTGCCGAGCGGGGCGATGAATCTGTGCGGCGAATCTGTTATGAGGGCTGCTGACAGGATGGTTGGAGTGCTTGTGCTACTTGTAGCACCGGGAAGCCAGATTAAAATGGATCCAAAATGGGAAACGACGTGGAAGGGAAGAAGAGCAAATAATAAGCATTTGGGAAAATGTTCGTCGTTTCACGCAGACATCAGACATCAGGGGGAGGACCGCACCCCACACTTTGGTGCCGGGAGTTTAAGAACATTCATCTGTTTTGCATGAATTAAAACTTTAATCCACTTGCCCCGGCACCCCCGTCTCGTCGTTTTTTTTTCTCGAGTGGGACCACCAACACACCGCGCGGAGGGACCATCGAAAACAATGTGCCGTACACCGTGACGGTTAAAATGTCTTGTTGTGCCACGGTGAAGATGAAGTGGTTCGGTGTTTATCGAACACTTTAAAATGCAAACTGAATTTGGGCACCGATGGCAGGCATTTGTGTTCGGGAGGCCTGTGCTAGACGATTAATTGTGTACTCGAGATGGAATTGGATGGAATTTGTATTGGCAGACTTTTGAGCGTCTGATGAGAATGATGAAACACGATGCGCTCGCAATCAATATTTATTGGCGTATCTGCTTGAGATATACACCGAATGTATCGCTTTATTCCACATTCTAACTGGGGAAGTTGGGGAGTTCCACTTTAAACGGGAATGCAACAATTCGATGTGGAAGACAGTTTTGGTTCGAAATTCGTTTCTAATTGTTTGATGTTACACAAACTCAAACTTGAAGGATGGATGTAGTTTAGATAACCGTTTCAAGAGTACTTCTTATGATACTATTTATGGATGTAATGATCATTGGAGAACTTGTGGACTGAAATCTATCGATCGTGAAGAAGAAGTGGAATCTCTGAGGAGAAAAGGACTTTACGAACTTGATTGTCCGGTGTCATCCGAATCACATGATCAGTTTTCAGTGCACGTCCTTGTAATAGTTTTTCCATGGGCATTGTGACAAATCCTTCCCAATAGCTACCTCTCGAAGGCTTCCTAGGAGGTTTTATACAGCTTAGGACGGTACCCATATCTCAGAGGTGAATACACGGAGCTATAAGTGTACTTCATACCACTGATGTTGAAGTACTTTAGATCGTATGCCTTCATTAATCTTGTTGATGACTTTCACCTCGAAATGGATTAAATGTTAAACAACTTGAACAACATTTCGTTATGTTCAAAGGTGAGGTACAGAGCTTCCAACTCTCAGGCGGTGTTCTCCGGTACCACTAACGAATCCTGTTTCCTGGGCCTTCCACAGAACAACCTCTGACTTTCCGCGTCGCTTGCCATTTCCACTTCTTGTCGCATAATGTTGTATTTATTTTTAAAATAGCGTACTATTACCTCTCTTTGTAGATAACGAAACGGAGTAAGCGCAATGGCATGTTCGTCAGTGTTCTGGAAGATGTCAAGTGCGCTTCATTCGAATGATTAAGCAGTAATAATGTACCACAACTTTATTCATGTGCGTCAAAATTAATCTATTATGTGTAAATGTTTTCAAAACAAAACCATGAATGGCGCATACCGAAATTTTGTGGCTGTTGGTTTGCACCATTGCTGATAGGAAGGTTAATGTGAACGAGGTATTAATCACGTTCGTTGTTACTGATAATGCGATTGTACAAGGGAGGCTATAAACAAAGTAGAAGATGTTAGATTTAGTTAATGTTTGGATTCTTGTTTCTGAGGATTCACACATTTTTTTTTCTTTTTCATTCAAATTCTTACTGTTCTAACTTACATACCCCATAAGCGATGATTTTATCAACAAACATGTAGTAGCAGAGCCATAAAGCACAGTTTCTTTGTCTTGCATGCAGTTTGGTTTGGATGTCGCTTTGTAAATTCCACGAAGTAAACCATGACATCAATGTGTGCGCATTTTTCATATTATGTTTCGATTCGAAGGCAAACCTCGACTGATAAACTCATCCCGTGCCTTTATCTTCCCTTACAGCTGCTGGACATGCTGAAGTTCTACGCCCGCTTCGAGATAAATGATAAAACCGGGGATCCTCTGACTGACCACGATATGACGCAACAGCACTACGCCAAAATCAAATCCCTGCAGAAGGCCGCCTTTGCCAAGTTTCCCAATCTGCGTCTGTTTGCGTTATCGAATGTAGCGAACGTCGATACACGCGAGTCGCTCGAGAAGCACTTCGGTGCACTCGATTGTGCCAGCCTGCGGGAAATCGCCTGCTATCTGAATCTGGTCCCGGAGAAGCTGCAGGCCCCGTTCGAGTGGCACCGGGCGGATGAGACGTTCCTGCGGGAGTTGCTAATATCGCGGCACGAGCGACGCGTGTCACAGCTGGAGTCGTTGAACGAGATGCCCCTGTATCCGACCGAGGACATCATCTGGAACGAGAACATTGTCCCGACGGAGTTCTACTCGGGCGAAGGGTGTTTGGCGTTGCCGAAGCTGAACCTGCAGTTCCTAACGCTGCACGATTATCTGTTGCGTAACTTCAATCTCTTCCGACTGGAATCGACGTGTAAGTATCGAAGGCCAATTAAGTTAAGTAGATTTTATATTTCTTTTATTAGTTTAATTTATTACAGGGCTTAATCAAGAGCATTAAAACATCATCGCCTATGCCTACAGTTGTATCTTGATTTCTGTTTACGATAATCCTTTTCAAGTCGAAATCCTTGTGTCTATTGTCTTATATCCCTGGGGATAATCACAGTTGTTTGATTGATTAAGTGTGGAACACTACGCGCACAGACTAGGATAATACACATAATTATTGTTGGAGACGTGAACGCCACACGGATAAACGCGGTTGCTTGGCAACAGTCAGTACAATAGAGTTCCGTGGTGACGCCAGTAGACGCGCACCTTTTCCAGACTAGTAGGCTCAGGCTTTAGACGTGTTGCATAATCATTAAGAAAATATATTGTATTCGAAGATACAACAATTTTAATGGGCTTTAAGGTGCTTATTGCGTTGGGTCCTCCCATCATTCACTGTTCAATGTTTGCTCCAAAAGCAGACATTGGCAAGACATTCATTAGAGGTCAAGGTTTGGGGTTAGCTCGATAGATTCCTTCTCCACTTAATGTTTTCGCCAGATTCCTCATAGATTTTGGTTCTTTACTTGCTACACTCGTGTTTCTCGTAATTTTCCCATGTTATACGTTGCTTCAGTTTCTTCATGCTTGCTAAATCTGATCCGTTTATGTTTCCACAGATGAAATCCGGCAGGATATTGAGGACGCCGTCAGCCGAATGTTGCCCTGGAAATCGGAGGATGGAGACGCTGTGTTTGGCGGATGGGCCCGTATGGCTTTACCAATCCAGTCGTTCGCTGTGGTGGAAGTGTCCAAGCCTCACATTGGCGAGAAGAAGCCGTCTCGCGTCAGGGCCGACGTCAGTGTTACGCTGAACGTGCGCAAGGAAGTGCAAGAAGAGTGGGAAAATCTGCGCAAGCACGATGTGTGTTTTTTGGTGACGGTCCGACCAACCCAACCGATCGGTACCAAGTATGACTACCGGGAGCACTTTGTACCGCAGGTCGGGCTGGTGCACGTACGTGGTTGCGAGATCGAAGGTATGCTCGACGCAAATGGACGTGTCATTGAGGACGGTATCGAGCAGCGACCGCAGTTGGCCGGCGAGCAACGCACGTTCCGTGTTTGGCTCGATTCGAACCAGTATCGGTTGGACATGGACGCTACGCTGCAGGCCGGTACCGGTGAGGATGATGAAGGCAAGGAGGATGTGTACGAGGGATTTAACATCATCATGCGCCGAAAGCCGAAGGAAAACAACTTCAAGGCAGTGCTGGAAACGATCCGGCATCTGATGAACACGGAGTGCGTCGTACCTCCGTGGCTGCACGATATTCTGCTCGGGTACGGTGATCCCGGTGCGGCACACTACAGTCGCATGCCGGACCAGGCCCGGGTGTTGGATTTCAACGATACGTTTCTGGATTATGAGCATGTGGCGGGTAGCTTCCCGTCGTACGAGATTGCGGCGGTGCAGCAGGAAGGAAGGTTGAGTCTTCAGCCACCGTTCCGGCTTACGTTTGAGGATGTACCGAAGGAAAGCGATTCTGACGCGGATGCGGAAAATAATGGAGAAGAACGTGAACTGTCGAAGCGTATCCGCGTGGAACCGTATCGCATACCGAGCCGTGGTCCGTACAAGTACAACGAGCCGAAGAAGAACGCGATCCGCTTTACGCCGACCCAGATCGAGGCGATCCGTGCGGGAATGCAGCCGGGATTAACGTTAGTGGTCGGTCCACCCGGTACGGGCAAAACGGACGTTGCCGTGCAGATAATCTCCAACCTGTACCACAACCATCCGCAGCAGCGCACCCTGATTGTGACGCATTCGAATCAAGCGCTGAATCAATTGTTTGAAAAGATCATGGCGTTAGACATTGACGAGCGCCATCTGTTGCGTTTGGGACATGGTGAGGAGTCGCTCGAAACGGAGAAGGATTACAGCCGTTACGGTCGGGTAAATTATGTGCTTTCGAAGCGCATTGATTTGCTTGGACAGGTGCAACGGTTGCAGGAGTCGCTCGGTGTTAGCGGGGACGTGGCGTACACTTGCGAGACGGCAGGTCACTTCTATCTCTATCACGTGGTGGCAAGATGGGAGAAGTTCCTGAGCGAGTTCGAATGTGAGGGTGGCAGTGGGGTGGCCGGTGGGGAAGGAAATCCAGCCCGCGAACGTTTCGAGCAACAGTTCCCGTTTGTGCGTTTCTTCAAGGATGCCCCACAACCGTTGTTTGGGGGTGCGACATACGAGGAGAATATGGACATTGCGCGCAGCTGCTTCCGGTACATCTCGCACATGTTCGCTGAGCTGGAGGAGTTCCGAGCGTTTGAGCTGTTGCGCAGCGGATTGGATCGTTCGAAGTACTTGCTGGTGAAGGAGGCAAAGATCATCGCCATGACGTGTACGCATGCGGCACTCAAGCGGAAGGAGCTGGTCACCATGGGCTTCAAGTACGACAACATCCTGATGGAGGAGGCGGCTCAGATATTGGAGATAGAGACGTTCATTCCACTTTTGCTGCAGAACCCCATGGATGGGTACAATCGGTTGAAGCGTTGGATAATGATTGGTGATCACCATCAGCTGCCACCGGTGATCAAGAACATGGCGTTTCAGAAGTACTCCAACATGGAGCAGTCGTTGTTTACGCGGCTGGTGCGACTCGGCGTGCCGACGATCGATCTCGACGGGCAGGGTCGTGCGCGGTCCAGTATCTGCGAGCTGTACAAGTGGCGCTACAGCCGTCTGGGTGATCTGGAGCACGTGCACAAATGGCCCGAGTATTGTCGTGTCAATGCCGGTTTCGCCTTCGAGTATCAGCTGATCAACGTGGAGGACTTTAACGGTGTGGGCGAATCGGAACCGAACCCATACTTTTACCAGAATCTGGCCGAGGCGGAGTATGTGGTGGCGGTGTTTATGTACATGCGGCTGCTGGGTTACCCGGCGGAGAAGATTTCCATCCTAACTACGTACAACGGTCAAAAGCATCTTATTCGCGATGTGATTGAATCGCGCTGTGCCACCAATCCGATGTTTGGCAAACCGCATAAGGTGACCACCGTCGACAAGTACCAGGGTCAGCAGAATGATTACATTCTGTTGTCGCTTGTGCGCACGAAGACTATCGGTCACATTCGGGACGTGCGTCGTCTGGTGGTGGCGATGAGCCGTGCCCGTCTTGGGCTGTACATTTTCGGGCGGGTGGCACTGTTTAAGAACTGTGTGGAATTGCGACCAGCGTTCCGTTTGCTTATGAATCGACCGCTCGAGCTGCAGTTAAATCCAGGGGAGAAATATCCTGGAGATCGTGGACTAGACGGTGGCAGCAACGCATCCGAACCGTCCTCGTCCGAATCATCGTTACGGACTGTGAAAGATATGACGGAGATGGCACAGTTCGTGTACCAGCAGTACATGCAGCAGGTGAACGTAATTCGCGAAGAAATGGTACGATTCGGGGGGTTGCGGATACGGTTTCTGGAAAAGAGCTCATGTTTGGTATCTGTTTTTGTTTTTTAGGAAAAAATGAAGTCACTATTCGAAAAGCAACGCCAGGAACAGCAACAGGAAAAGATGGACGAACAGATCAAGCTGGCCGATGCGGAAGCGGAGGAAGCGGAAAAGCAACGATTGGCGGAAGCGGTGGCAAAGAAAGATTTTACTCCTACACCAATTCGTAACGAAATAGGCGATTCGGTTGAACCGATCGAAACCGCACAGCTGGTGCGTCGTGGCAAAAAACGGGCCGCTGTAGAGGAACCGGAAACTGAACCAGCTACGACAGAAGAGAAGCCAACCGAAGAGGAGCCCGAGAAGGATACACCGACCGATGAACCGATGTCGGAAGATAAAGAGAATTAACGATAAGAATAGTGGAAGGAAGTTGCCAACTTTCATAAAATGCCCCTCAATGTACTTCTTTCTTTCTTTGTAGTAGTAAAAAATGATGAATGCGCTAGGTTCTTTTGTGTTGTATATTTAATAGGCTTACGTTTATTTGATACATTACTTTTCGAACTCTCAATTCTCTCTAAATTAGCACATTTTAGATTAGTACAATCACTTAATTTTACTTTGCGTTTTGGCCAACAGCCACAGCATAGAGGCGACTATTTACGAAAGTTTTCACTAAAAGTTTTGTGCAGTTTTTTCACCTTTCTTGGTCCCAACCCGGAACACATACTTAGCTTCTCTTCGGTCGTATTGATTAGCTTCCCGAGTGTACCATAGTTCTGCAAAAGTATCATCGCGTCCGTCTGATTGACTGGTTTTATATTAGTAAGTGCCCGTACCAGCTTCTCATGCGGATACTTCTCGGCCCGCTCCATAATCCAGTCCGGTGGCCGGTTTTCGAACAGTTTATACTTCTCCACAATCCGTCCGGCTTCATCCGCGTTCCAGGCGAGCATAAGCGTCAGATCGGCGAGCAAACAGATGCGGGTCAGATGCTTCAACGCATTCTGCGGTTCGGATATATCAATCTGCACCAGTAACACACGCAGCTCGTACATTTTCCCGAGCTGCTTCAAACGCGCGTGGATGTAGTCCGGGTTTAGGTTGTGATAGCGCAGCGAAAGGAACAGGACACAAGCACTCGCGCCAACCACATAGTCCGGCACGATGTCATCATATTCCCAGGGTATGAGCTGGATTGCTTTAAGCAGCGGATTACCACGCTGCTTCGGATTTACCAGGATGCAGTGGCTTTTGTTAACCTTCGCCACAACGACGGATGGTTCGGTCGTACCGGACGACCCACTGGTGGACGGTGTCGGTACATTAGGCGAGGGTTTGGTTTCACTTACGGCGCATTGTTTCGGTGCCGGTGGTAGCTCCAGTGACGCCAGTAGTTCATCATCATCGTCCATTGTAGCCTATTTCATTGTGCGAGGGATATCGACCGGCAAATAAAAGTTGCGCCCAAACGGTTTAATACTCTAGCTCAAGGCATTAATACCTGACAATTTAATCATATCATCAACACCTATTGTTTTGTTTTGTTCTGTCATTTTTCTGTTTATGTTCTCCAGTTCTTTTCTATAAAATTCTATTTCATTTGGTTTGAATAAATCGTTTGCTCGTAATGGTCGTTTTAATTTATTTTTAAAGAACTACTTGGTAAAGAGGCTCGACGCAGAAGGAGTTATGGCCCAGATGGCCCATAATTATTTACAATTAATATTTCCCATATTTATTTACAATTAATTATTCTGAATTCCTTTGCGATCCTCACTTCCCAATCGCTGAAGTCCCCGGGAGAGTTGGGACAAAATTTCGTCGTTTGCCGAGCTTCAGAAACGGTGAGATTTTTGGTTTCTGACACCAAGAGAGCATGATCAACGAAGAGCTAGCACAAATTTCCGTACCACGTGGAGCATTTCATATGCTGTACCCTTCCCTCTAGTGATCATAGCGCTTGATCCGTCGAATGATCTTTCCTCTCTTTCCGTTCGTCCAAATGTTCTAGCACCCTCATATGACTCAAACCAAGTTCATTTTTATGTAAATAACAATAAGGAGTATTGAAATCATATATTTATGTATGGAATCCTTTCAAACTCCCGGAAACTCCAAGACGACATGAGATATAATTATTGCGAAATAACCGAACAATAAACAATGAATAAAGTTTTACGGAAATAGTGTTATTCCATGTTTCCTACTCCTAATAATTAAAAATCTTAACTGCTGTACAGTTATGAGACGCACTGTAGGCACTGGATGGATGAAACGAGACGCAGGATTCTCCTCTCAGTACCTGAGCTATTTACTCTACCGATCGCTCTCCCTTGTTTGATAGTGTGAGTAACTAATACCCAATCGTAGAAGATCTCTCATTCTGATACCATCAAAGCGAATGATGCCGTGAGTATGCGATATCAATATGTTATGTACAAACGTGGCGGAGCCTTGTGCGGATCAGATTGATGTTATCTCCTTTCGTGGATGCTCTCTTGGTGTCAGAAATCACAAAACCGGTCGCTTTTTGGTGGCTCCGATCGCGCATGCGCGGAGACTTCGACGAAAGGAAAAGCGCTTCAAAATAATGTGCAATGGCGACTGAGATGACCGTGTGGTCTTCTAGCTTTTGTGTGGTGGACATTAAATACTTACGGTGATTAATTCTTTCCATTTTGCTCTCTGTTGTCCGCAACAAATATTGTCATCAAGAAGAAGAAACAGTACCGCGAGTCAATCTGCTGATATATGTGATATGTTGTGATATGTGATATTAACATCTATTGTACTGCTCTTTGTCCGTATCGTCGTATGCTGAGCGGTGTCCACGTCCTTCGGGCACCGGCACAGCTCAGCTCGTCGGTGTATTCATGCAAACTATATACTCAGCATAAAACCGCATGCAATTATGAGGCGCGATCAGCTTCTGCTGGTGGCGACGCTTCCTTCTAAACGCTTTTACGTACATTCGTGTTTATATGAAGCATTTTGTGGACAGTGTTTTTGTGTGTTTAATAAAAGTTTATTTAATAGTTTGATCTTCGGATGCGTGGTTGAGCTGAAAAAAGGGATCAACGGCGGATCAAACGGTCGACGGAGTAGGTGGTCGCCTAGGGCCCCGCCCTGTTGGAGGCCCCAAAAAATGTGTGTAATAGTAAAAGGTGTATACATAGGCCCCTTCTCCTTATGCTAGAGGGGACCCCTGGCGAAATTTGACCGCGAACTACCCGTGGGATGATTCAAAGTGAATTCAGGAGCCCCTTCTTACAGCGCCTTTAGCTTTGCCTCATTTCAAGGGCCTCAATGCCCCCCCAATTCATCGTTTTTAAAATTAGAGGCCCCATTTATAATTTCGCCCTGGGTCTCTAAGGGGATTTATCCTCCACTGTGTCGTCCCAATGTGCGATGTGCACAATTCCGTCCGTCTGGTTCAATGTCCCTGTGTGGTGTAAATGGTGTCCCTCTGCTGCCTCTGGTTGTCTATTTGCATTGATGGCTTTTCCAAATTTAACACGTCACACGGTACATTGGAGTGCATCCCCACGCACGAAGCGCTGGAAAACAATCGCTTATAACAGTGGAGTGTGTTGGCACGAACGTTTTTATCCTGTTCTATTATGTCTGACGCTAAATGTACACAAGAAAAAGGGTCCTCTAGTCCCCAGGCAAAATAAGTTGACGGATGTGTTTAAATTGAATTTATTTCCCACAATGCAATTTAAAACCTTGCCGCACTTGTGAAGGAGTGTGATGCGCGTCTGGATGTTGTGGGATAAATTGAATTATCTTTTCTACATTTGCATTAAGGAATGTCTATTTTAAGAAGATCTCTGTGTTATCCAGCTAAATTTGTTATCTACTGTTTACAAATGATCATCTGATCGCATCTCGTTCGTGTGCTGTGCGTGAAATGTGCTCAGCAATTTGGATAGGAAGATTGGCACTGGCACTGAATAGCATGCAGCAACAAACCATGTTTACATTTATTTACTTTCATAGTTATCAGTGATAACAAGGTAAGGCACATACCCATATATAAATAATTCAATAATTCAATAATTGAACCCATAAATTCAATTTCTTTGGTGACCGGAATGTGAGAATTAAGGTTTATAAAAGAACATTCCTCTCACATTCCTATCGAACGCATTAGAGTGAAGGGGGAAAAGGCAAAACGGATCCTGCGTCTCTTTCGTATTTTGCGCCGATCCGTTCGTCGAAAACGCTCAGAAACGGTGAAATTTTTGGTTTCTGACACCAAGAGAGCATGATCAACGAAGAGCTAGCACAAATTTCCGTACCACGTGGAGCATTTCATATGCTGTACCCTTCCCTCTAGTGATCATAGCGCTTGATCCGTCGACTGATCTTTCCTCTCTTTCCGTTCGTCCAAATGTTCTAGCACCCTCATATGACTCAAACCAAGTTCATTTTTATGTAAATAACAATAAGGAGTATTGAAATCATATATTTATGTATGGAATCCTTCTAAACTCCCGGAAACTCCAAGACGACAAGAGATATAATTATTGCGAAATAACCGAACAATAAACAATGAATAAAGTCTTCGGAAATAGTGTTATTCCATGTTTCCTACTGCTAATAATTAAAAATCTGAACTGCTGTCCAGTTATGAGACGCACTGTAGGCACTGGATGGATGAAACGAGACGCAGGATTCTCCTCTCAGTACCTGAGCTATTTACTCTTCCGATCGCTCTCCCTTGTTTGATAGAATGTGTAATTAATAGCCAATCGTAGAAGATCTCTCATTCTGATACCATCAAAGCGAATGATGCCGTGAGTATGCGATATCAATATGTTATGTACAAACGTGGCGGAGCCTTGTGCGGATCAGATTGATGTTATCTCCTTTCGTGGATGCTCTCTTGGTGTCAGAAATCACAAAACCGGTCGCTTTTTGGTGGCTCCGATCGCGCATGCGCGGAGACTTCGACGAAAGGAAAAGCGCTTCAAAATAATGTGCAATGGCGACTGAGATGACCGTGTGGTCTTCTAGCTTTTGTGTGGTGGACATTAAATACTTACGGTGATTAATTCTTTCCATTTTGCTCTCTGTTGTCCGCAACAAATATTGTCATCAAGAAGAAGAAACAGTACCGCGAGTCAATCTGCTGATATATGTGATATGTTGTGATATGTGATATTAACATCTATTGTACTGCTCTTTGTCCGTATCGTCGTATGCTGAGCGGTGTCCACGTCCTTCGGGCACCGGCACAGCTCAGCTCGTCGGTGTATTCATGCAAACTATATACTCAGCATAAAACCGCATGCAATTATGAGGCGCGATCAGCTTCTGCTGGTGGCGACGCTTCCTTCTAAACGCTTTTACGTACATACGTGTTTATGTGAAGCATGTTGTGGACAGTGTTTTTGTGTGTTTAATAAAAGTTTATTTAATAGTTTGATCTTCGGATGCGTGGTTGAGCTGAAAAAAGGGATCAACGGCGGATCAAACGGTCGACGGAGTAGGTGGTCGCCTAGGGCCCCGCCCTGTTGGAGGCCCCAAAAAATGTGTGTAATAGTAAAAGGTGTATACATAGGCCCCTTCTCCTTATGCTAGAGGGGACCCCTGGCGAAATTTGACCGCGAACTACCCGTGGTATGATTCAAAGTGAGTTCAGGAGCCCCTTCTTACAGCGCCTTTAGCTTTGCCTCATTTCAAGGGCCTCAATGCCCCCCAATTCGTCGTTTTTAAAATTAGAGGAATTTATAATTCCGCCCTTGGCCTCCAAGGGGATTGATCCTCCACTGTGTCGTCCCTATGTGCGATGTGCACAATTCCGTCCGATTGGTTCAATGTCCCTGTGTGGCGTAAATGGTGTCCCTCTGCTGCCTCTGGTTGTCTATTTGCATTGATGGCTTTTCCAAATTTAACACGTCACACGGTACATTGGAGTGCATCCCCACGCACGAAGCGCTGGAAAACAATCGCTTATAACAGTGGAGTGTGTTGGCACGAACGTTTTTATCCTGTTCTATTATGTCTGACGCTAAATGTACACAAGAAAAAGGGTCCTCTAGTCCCCAGGCAAAATAAGTTGACGGATGTGTTTAAATTGAATTTATTTCCCACAATGCAATTTAAAACCTTGCCGCACTTGTGAAGGAGTGTGATGCGCGTCTGGATGTTGTGGGATAAATTGAATTATCTTTTCTACATTTGCATTAAGGAATGTCTATTTTAAGAAGATCTCTGTGTTATCCAGCTAAATTTGTTATCTACTGTTTACAAATGATCATCTGATCGCATCTCGTTCGTGTGCTGTGCGTGAAATGTGCTCAGCAATTTGGATAGGAAGATTGGCACTGGCACTGAATAGCATGCAGCAACAAACCATGTTTACATTTATTTACTTTCATAGTTATCAGTGATAACAAGGTAAGGCACATACCCATATATAAATAATTCAATAATTCAATAATTGAACCCATAAATTCAATTTCTTTGGTGACCGGAATGTGAGAATTAAGGTTTATAAAAGAACATTCCTCTCACATTCCTATCGAACGCATTAGAGTGAAGGGGGAAAAGGCAAAACGGATCCTGCGTCTCTTTCGTATTTTGCGCCGATCCGTTCGTCGAAAACGCTCAGAAACGGTGAAATTTTTGGTTTCTGACACCAAGAGAGCATGATCAACGAAGAGCTAGCACAAATTTCCGTACCACGTGGAGCATTTCATATGCTGTACCCTTCCCTCTAGTGATCATAGCGCTTGATCCGTCGACTGATCTTTCCTCTCTTTCCGTTCGTCCAAATGTTCTAGCACCCTCATATGACTCAAACCAAGTTCATTTTTATGTAAATAACAATAAGGAGTATTGAAATCATATATTTATGTATGGAATCCTTCTAAACTCCCGGAAACTCCAAGACGACAAGAGATATAATTATTGCGAAATAACCGAACAATAAACAATGAATAAAGTCTTCGGAAATAGTGTTATTCCATGTTTCCTACTGCTAATAATTAAAAATCTGAACTGCTGTCCAGTTATGAGACGCACTGTAGGCACTGGATGGATGAAACGAGACGCAGGATTCTCCTCTCAGTACCTGAGCTATTTACTCTTCCGATCGCTCTCCCTTGTTTGATAGAATGTGTAATTAATAGCCAATCGTAGAAGATCTCTCATTCTGATACCATCAAAGCGAATGATGCCGTGAGTATGCGATATCAATATGTTATGTACAAACGTGGCGGAGCCTTGTGCGGATCAGATTGATGTTATCTCCTTTCGTGGATGCTCTCTTGGTGTCAGAAATCACAAAACCGGTCGCTTTTTGGTGGCTCCGATCGCGCATGCGCGGAGACTTCGACGAAAGGAAAAGCGCTTCAAAATAATGTGCAATGGCGACTGAGATGACCGTGTGGTCTTCTAGCTTTTGTGTGGTGGACATTAAATACTTACGGTGATTAATTCTTTCCATTTTGCTCTCTGTTGTCCGCAACAAATATTGTCATCAAGAAGAAGAAACAGTACCGCGAGTCAATCTGCTGATATATGTGATATGTTGTGATATGTGATATTAACATCTATTGTACTGCTCTTTGTCCGTATCGTCGTATGCTGAGCGGTGTCCACGTCCTTCGGGCACCGGCACAGCTCAGCTCGTCGGTGTATTCATGCAAACTATATACTCAGCATAAAACCGCATGCAATTATGAGGCGCGATCAGCTTCTGCTGGTGGCGACGCTTCCTTCTAAACGCTTTTACGTACATACGTGTTTATGTGAAGCATGTTGTGGACAGTGTTTTTGTGTGTTTAATAAAAGTTTATTTAATAGTTTGATCTTCGGATGCGTGGTTGAGCTGAAAAAAGGGATCAACGGCGGATCAAACGGTCGACGGAGTAGGTGGTCGCCTAGGGCCCCGCCCTGTTGGAGGCCCCAAAAAATGTGTGTAATAGTAAAAGGTGTATACATAGGCCCCTTCTCCTTATGCTAGAGGGGACCCCTGGCGAAATTTGACCGCGAACTACCCGTGGGATGATTCAAAGTGAATTCAGGAGCCCCTTCTTACAGCGCCTTTAGCTTTGCCTCATTTCAAGGGCCTCAATGCCCCCCCAATTCATCGTTTTTAAAATTAGAGGCCCCATTTATAATTTCGCCCTGGGTCTCTAAGGGGATTTATCCTCCACTGTGTCGTCCCAATGTGCGATGTGCACAATTCCGTCCGTCTGGTTCAATGTCCCTGTGTGGTGTAAATGGTGTCCCTCTGCTGCCTCTGGTTGTCTATTTGCATTGATGGCTTTTCCAAATTTAACACGTCACACGGTACATTGGAGCGCATCCCCACGCACGAAGCGCTGGAAAACAATCGCTTATAGTGGAGTGTGTTGGCACGAACGTTTTTATCCTGTTCTATTATGTCTGACGCTAAATGTACACAAGAAAAAGGGTCCTCTAGTCCCCAGGCAAAATAAGTTGACGGATGTGTTTAAATTGAATTTATTTCCCACAATGCAATTTAAAACCTTGCCGCACTTGTGAAGGAGTGTGATGCGCGTCTGGATGTTGTGGGATAAATTGAATTATCTTTTCTACATTTGCATTAAGGAATGTCTATTTTAAGAAGATCTCTGTGTTATCCAGCTAAATTTGTTATCTACTGTTTACAAATGATCATCTGATCGCATCTCGTTCGTGTGCTGTGCGTGAAATGTGCTCAGCAATTTGGATAGGAAGATTGGCACTGGCACTGAATAGCATGCAGCAACAAACCATGTTTACGTTTATTTACTTTCATAGTTATCAGTGATAACAAGGCAAGGCACATACCCATATATAATCAATTCAATAATTCAATAATTCAACCCATAAATTCAATTTCTTTGGTGACCGGAATGTGAGAATTAAGGTTTATAAAAGAACATTCCTCTCACATTCCTATCGAACGCATTAGAGTGAAGGGGGAAAAGGCAAAACGGATCCTGCGTCTCTTTCATATTTTGCGCCGATCCGTCCGTCAAAAACGCTCAGAAACGGTGAGATTTTTGGTTTCTGACACCAAGAGAGCATGATCAACGAAGAGCTAGCACAAATTTCCGTACCAACCGGCCCCATTTCATATGCTGTACCCTTCCCTCTAGTGATCATAGCGCTTGATCCGTCGAATGATCTTTCCTCTCTTTCCGTTCGTCCAAATGTTCTAGCACCCTCATATGACTCCATCCAAGTTAACTTTTTATGGAAATAACAATAAGGAGTATTGAAATCATATATTTATGTATTGAATCCTTTCAAACTCCATGACGACATGAGATATAATTATTGCGAAATAACCGAACAATAAACAATGAATAAAGTCTTCGGAAATAGTGGCACTGCGCATTTCCTACTGCTAATAATTAAAAAACTGAACTGCTGTCCAGTTACGAGACGCACTGTAGGCACTGGATGGATGAAAGGAGACGCAGGATTCTCCCCGCAGTACCTGAGCTATTTACTCTATCGATCGCTCTCCCTGGTTTGATAGTATGTGTAACTAATAGCCAATCGTAGAAGATCTCTCATTCTGATACCATCAAAGCGAATGATAACGTGAGTATGCGATATCAATATGTTATGTACAAACAAGGCGGAGCCTTGTGCGCATCAGATTGATGTTATCTCCTTTCGTGGATGCTCTCTTGGTGTCAGAAATCCGAAAACGACCTGTTTCTGTAGGGTTCGCGCGGGATGTGTTCGAGTGAAATCGATGTTGAAAATGTCGATCAACGGAATGGGTTGGGTTGCGAGGAATTCAAATTCATTAGATTTTACTCGATAGTGTGCTGCCGTTCATGGTTGTTGACACACTGAATCTGTGCCCAATAGAGCAGGAACTCAAAAAACACACTCAAACGTGCGAATTGGTTCCGTTTTGAAGCCTGTACAACTTGTTGAAGATGTTGATTTCGGTTGATCATAGCAACCCGGTTTTTCCACACCGAACTACCGTGGGCATGTTGGTTGCTATGGTAGACGATTGTGACTGTTTGGTTTCTTCACAATCCTTCACTTGACACTGGAGATTCGTAAGGTGTCCTCAATTTAAGGTGCAAACGAACAAGGGGGTGTTGACCGCGGTCATCGACTGGACGACACCAACGATGGGCGATCGGAATCTGGAACTGCAAACCACACTCGTTCGCTACAACAACCCGGTGCTGGTGGTGAAGCATGTTGAAAAACGAGAACCAGCGAGTGATGCGGCTCCAGCGAAGGAACAAACAGGCCGTCCCGGGTCGGGAGGTGCCGTCGTAGTCGATAGTCCGCGCGAGACGGAAGAAATACTTAACTGTATCTTGCCACCGAAAACATGGGAAGAGGACGGACAACTGTGGACGCAAACCGTTTCCAGTACGCCAGCCACTCGTCAGGATGTGATCAATCTGCAGGAAATGTTGGACACACGTCTGCAGCAAACGCAGGCACGCGAAACGGGCATATGTCCGGTACGGCGGGAGCTCTACACACAGTGCTTCGATGAGCTAATCCGGCAGGTTACAATCAACTGTACCGAGCGGGGTCTATTGCTGTTGCGAGTGCGGGACGAAATCGCGATGTCACTCGAAGCGTACGAAACGTTGTACTGCAGTTCGGTGTCCTTCGGCATCCGCAAGGCGCTGCAGGCACAGGAAGGCAAGGAGAAGCTGCAGGAGCAGATACAGCAGGTGGAGCACGAGAAGGAACTGCTGCTGAACTCGATCAGCGATATGAAAATTAAGGCGGACCAGGCCGAACGTAGGAATGCAGAACTGCGTGCGTCCGAGGAGAAGAAACACTCGGAAGAGATTGCCTTCCTGAAGAAAACCAATGCTCAACTTAAGGTAAGCTCTCCTTGTGCTCCAATAGGAGGGGACAATTTACTAAACAGATTCAGATACACGATGTATACTGTTCTGTTTTATGAAAACGAACATATTTATTGACAATGCTTTGCCCTGGTTGTAACACACAATGTTTTCACAGGCCCAGCTGGAAGGAATTATTGCACCGAAGAAATAGAATACCCCGGAACGCTACACACTACAGCGCCGTGTAATAGTTTTTCACCAGCAACTCTGGGGACCACCAACAAACCAGACAGTGTTTACTTTTGAGCCCGATATATGTTATTATACTGTAGCTAAATTTTTGCGCCTATAACTAATACAACACACTTTAAAAAATCTTCCGACAAGATGAGTCACTTGCACGACACACCGCGGATACATTCGGGTTGGAAAGGAAATTCGGACCTTCTCTTAGCGTGTTCACTCGCGACAGGCCGGTTTGTTGTGTCGGTGCTTTGTTAGCACTTTTCGTTGATCTCCGGTACCACCTTGAACAGGTCGGCCACCAACCCGTAGTCAGCGACCTGGAAGATCGGTGCCTCGGGATCCTTGTTGATGGCAACGATCGTTTTCGAGTCCTTCATACCGGCCAGATGCTGGATGGCGCCGGAAATCCCGATAGCAACGTACAGCTCCGGTGCCACAATTTTGCCCGTCTGTCCAATCTGCAAATCGTTCGGCACGTATCCAGCATCCACGGCAGCACGGGAAGCACCCACCGCTGCGCCCCATTTGTCCGCCAGATCATACAGCATCTTGAAGTTGTCGCCCGATTTCATACCGCGTCCACCGGACACGATGATCTTCGCCGCAGTGAGCGAAGGACGGTCGGATTTGGTCAACTCTTGGCTGACGAATTCGGTCGTTTTGCTAGCAAAGTCTCCAGCCGGAGCTTTCTCTATTGCAGCCGCACTACCGGCCACTCCGGTCGGTTCGAAGTTAGTACCGCGCACCGTAATGACCTTCACTGGATCTTTCGATTTAACCGTCTGGATTGCATTGCCGGCGTAGATCGTGCGCACGAACGTATCGGCGGACTGTACACCGGTAATATCCGACACCGGGGATACATCCAGCTTGGCGGCGATACGTGGAAGGACAGCCTTACCGAAAGCCGTCGCTCCCGCTACGATATGTGTGAATTTGAACTGCTCCTGCGTGGCCAACACGAGCGGTGTTAGTGATTCCGCCAGCATACCCTTGTACGCGTCACCCTCCGCTACCAACACCTTCTTCACACCGTCCAACTTAGCGGCTGCCTCCGAAACGGGACCAACTTTTGTGCCAGCAACCAGTACGGTCACATCACCGCCAAGCTTCTTCGCCGCTGTCACCGCGTTGGCCGTGATTGGGTTGAGCGTCTCATTGTTGTGTTCGGCCACGACTAGCGTGCTCTGGAAGCGCCGAAAACCCTGCCGAAAACGAGGCGTGTTAGGCGCGTGTTTGCGAATTATATAATTAATTTCAATTGAAAGCGGGGGTCCATACGGTCTTCTGGCAGTGGCAAACAGCCGTTCGTTATCTCGCGTTATCATCAGATCAGAAGGTGAAGACGGACGCGATGCGGAACCTTGCTGATCGCGCAATGTTATGCAAAACGTACCTTCGGACTCTGCTTCGTTTCATTGCTTACCTGAACCGATGGGCGTGCGAGCGACGAAGAGCAGCGGGCAAACATTGTGCGCTATTACTTGCGGAACCTACCGAGAACCGTAATCAACAACAGAACAGACAAAATGGATCACATACGTTTCGGATGGGGAATTTATTAAATGGAATTGTTGTCAATTGACGTCGGTCAATTCCCAAGTACCGGATTTGCTCACCACCGTTTTGTGTTTGACAGCTGGTTCCATCTGGCTGTCAAACAAAGGTTCAAATGAAGGCGTGTTTACACTGGGCGCGACAAGTTTTGGGGCACGCTAAGAATCGTTGGAGTTTGTGTAGCTCACAGTTTCGTTTCCTAAGTTACTACAAAATAAAGAACGTTCGAAGAAGGTATCTAAATTCCTCATTTCCTTTGAGGTCTCCCCCTAGCACTCTGAATTCCAGGAGAGATGCAATCCCTGAAACCTTGCGAATTCAAGATTGTAATGATGGAAAATCCACCATGAAAATGTATCCGGACTTCTAAACTCCATATCTCCGGTTCCAGCTCTGATTCGGAATGCTCCGAAGTCAAATCCTGAATTGAATTAGAGGCAAACACGCTTCGATCGCTTTGTATTGGAGACGATCGAACTGACACTGTTTGTAGTGTGGAGACTTTAACGAATGGACAGCGATGAAAACGTTCACCACTTCAATTAATTCTACCAATATATTAAACGAAATGAACTCTTGGAACGTTCGCGTAAGCTTAAACTTAATCACTTTCTTTTCAGTGGACTGATACGCATACATCCGGTTTGTTAAAATATCATTTAATGTTTTCCATTCTCTTGTCCCTTCATTAACTTTATTATTGGTATTCACAATCGTTTCCCGCTTAATTTGGTTTGTTAGCTTACCCAACCGGACCCAACCACCTGTTGCCGGTGGCGGATTGGGATGGCGGAGAGAACAGTTAGAACAAAATGACGATCACTTTGTGTGAGTGAGTCTGAAACGAAACGTGTTGTTTGTGTGTGCGGATCCCTGTTTCCCTGGTCATAAACGTTACGAACATGGCCGTAATGGGGGTTGAGGTTTTTCTTTGTCGCAACCGGGCATTTACAAACTATGGGCCATACTACCACCATTCGGCGTGTTATCGTTATAGTTCTGGTATAAACCACTTGCCGCACCTGTTTCATTGATGCACACGTGCATATTCCTTACTTAATTTACAATATCCGTCATTTCATAAGCCTACCGTTTGTTTGTTTTACTATCCATACTATCCTCTCGTCGAGGTGGAAATCATTAATGTGTTTTTTGTTTTGTTTTAGTAAAGAGAGTAACAACAATTGCGCTATAGTGTTTTTAAATTTGTTCTTATCCAGTTCAACAAATTTGCGGACGTAATAATGATATTATAGGAAGTGGTGCGCGCGACGTCGACCATTAAAACGGAACAAAGCGTCAGATTAACACACAGCTCTACACTTATATTAGAATTAATTTAAAACATAAACACAGCTTTCCATTGCACAAAGGAGTGAACTCAAATGGAAAAACAAATTAAAGGCGACAAACCAAAAAAAAAAACAGTCCAGAGCTATACGGAGAGGTTTGTTTGCCAATAATACTACGGTACCGCTTTTGTACAGTTTGAATGATTAGTGTAAAAGCAGCAGGAAAGGAAAATGCGTACTCATCTAACACATAATTAGAGCTGGTCACACCACCTGTATGTACTCCTTGTTTCATGGAATGAGGAAAACAGATTAGAGAGGATTGCTTCCCACACACGTTCGCTTCTGGCCGTATCGTATCGTCACGTTGCACAGGGGGTCGATGCGGGGGAAAACGAAAATTTGAACAATAAGGGTAAACATAAACCAGCTCAAGGACTCTTTGCCTTCGGCCATTCGGTCACTCAGCATGACCAGCGCAGTACGAATGCATTAATTCTAGCCATAAGTCTATGGTCGTTCCATCTCTGCTCCGAATCTGTTCCATTGTACGATCCACTTACATTTCATCTATTCTATCATATTCACCTACTTTCCCTATAGTTCTCCCTATCAATCTGGCCCCCCTCCAACTCATCCTGCTCATCCTGCTGCTTTGTGACTTTACCCAGGCCCATCCTTCCACCCCACGAATTCCTACTAAATTAATCCCCCACTGTCCACATTTGTAGTCGATAATGTTTTGATTCACTAAGTGTATGTTGTTGTCTAAACGTCTACTACCACGTGCAGTTAATTAGTGTACGATTGGGTTGTTTGTTTTGTTTCATTTGAATAACTTGCCTACTAATTATTAAGTTCGCCCACCCACCAATCCTTCCTGTTCATTCATTATTGGCGCGCACGTACTCGTTCCCGGTTACTATCCTAAACGTTACATAAATTACACTAGACTCCCGGCTCATCGAGTGGAGCTGACCCTGACCGTACCTTTCTCCGACAGGGCATTGTCTTTTTTGTCTTCTTAAAAAGGATAAACAACGGCCAGCGGAAAGGTGTTGGCGCGCACATGTGTTCGAGAGAGTAGGTAATGCGTTTGAGTTGATGTTGGCGTTGCGTGCATGCACGACTAAACGATCGCGTAAAATTAGCCATCAGTGATAGGAGGAGAAACATTGAGAGCTAAGGAGGACTCGGGTTGAGACAGAGAAAGTGAGTGGGATATTTTGTAAGAGAGCTTTATACACCCATTGACACATGGATGGTGTCGTCTTCGTCGTCGTGCGATTCATGATCACCATTTTCTTCTTATCATCAACATCAGCTACTATTTCCTTCGTACTCCTTTCTCTCACTAGAGGTTGACTACTTGAACACGGATAGAAACACACGACGATGAGGATGAAGATCGTCCCAAACGAGTGAGTTGTTTCGCAACGGGAGTTCCCGTACGTTGTGGAATGCTTGAAATGAGTTGTTGGCGAGATATCTCCCCCATAGTCGACGGTATCCATCAGCTAAAGTCCGGGATCTCGCCCTACTTTGCGAACGTAAGATTGTACGTTTTGAGTTCCATCGGCTCGAGATAGATGTCGGTGAACGTGGTGATTCGTTCGCCCGGATGTAACCCCGTCAGTGACGTTGCCTGGATCGCTTCGATCCGTAACCGTCGGAAGAGTTGCAGTTCCCGCACCTCCGGCTGACGATGGTCGATCTCGTTGCCATCGCCACCGTCAATGATTGCGTTTTTGGATGGATTGCTGGTACTACTGCCAGCACTACCACCACCACCACCGCTACTACTGCTACCATTGCCGCAGAAGTGACCGATCATTTCGTCACCCCCTATTCGGCAGCTGTAACCTTGCCGTTGCAACACCAGCAGCGCAGAGCTGGACGGGAACAGTGGCAAGTTGCTCTCGGTGAGCGTGCGCAGATTGAGCATGTGCAGATCGCACGGGAACTGTACCCGCAGCAACCGCACCGCCCGGTTCAACTCCAACTGATTGCTTTCGTCGAACCGTTCGACGATGAACAAGTTGGCCGGATAGTTCAGCCCGTTTGCCAGCGCATTGGCAAAGATGCTGGGCAGCTGGTAGGGGTCGGCATTTGGCTTCTGTTCCTCGTTGGTGTTTGCAGCCGGTGGGTCCGGTTGGGCCGCCGTTGGTGTATCGATCGTTTCCAGCGTCAGCCAGAACCGGTGCCGCGTCAGACGGCTATCGATGACACCTTCGCCCATGCCACGATAATCGTCGTACAGTGTGCGTCGATCGAGCATTACCTCAAGCTGGCCCGGTTCTAAGCTTGCCGCACCCTGCGCATGCGTTGTCAGCAGCGTTAGACGCATACGATCGTCCTGGATAAACGCGCCGGAGGTGATGGGGAAATAGTTTCCTTCCACCCCAATTGCCGACACTTTCACCCGCTTCTGATACTGGAATCCGTTCAGGTCGGAGTAGAACTCCGGGTTTTCGCTCGCTCCATTCTCAATATCCGTAACGAACCGCATAAACAGTTCCGTCTCGCGGTTCTTTGGCGGTGCCTCGAAGTCGATATCGTTTTCGATGTAGATCGCACTGTCCAGCACACTGTTCGAGTTGTAGATGCGTACCGTGTGCGCCAGGAACGGTCCGTAAATGGCGGTCACATCGCTTGCCAGTGGACCGGACGTGATAAGAATGGTCAGATCACCGTACTGCTCCAGCACGTCCTTCTCGGAGTTGCGCTGCTCTGGATCGGTTTTGAAGAGATACGCACCCGAATGGAATTGAGCACTCTTGTACGCGGCAAACTTGATCGCACACTGGATCTGCTTGCCCATGTGCTTCTTCGTGACCGACTTCAGGAACCCGCTCTGCTCGTCGAACAGCAGACGCATCTTATAGTTCTCCAGCTGTATGTCACCCGGCTGTTTGCTGCGTACCTCGAACGCTTTCGTCTTCTCGTCCTGACACTCGGTACAGTACAGTGTGGCCATCTTGCCCTGGTAACCGTCCTCATCGTATGCGGCCGTGTACGTGGTCAGCGAAAGGGGCGCTAACCGTGCGACAAACATCACCTCGTACTCCTTGTCCGAGGGTACAATCTTGCGCGACGTGTACGACGTCTCCGTAATGTTCCACACCGGGTTGATCTGGATGTCGACGGTTTTGCCACCCGCGTCCAGTATCTTTACGCGTGGCGTCAGGGTACGTATCGTGACCACCTCAAGCCGTTCCTGGGCGAGCGCGTTGTACACGATAAAGTCCGTGCTGCGACCCTCCGTCACGATGATGGGCGTTTTGCGCGGCAACTTGCCGAAATTGTCCCGCTCCAGCTCGCCGATCAGGAAGCCGTGCTGCTGATCGAGCGGTTTCCGCTGTACCAGCAGCTCGATCGTCTTCTCCTGCAGCTTTACCGTGTCCTGTATGCTTTCGAACAGCCGCAGTGCATAGTCGCGCATTACGTTCGCTTTCGACGTGCCCGTGATGGCATCGTGGTGCTGAAACAGACCGAGATTACGCCGCGCCAGAATCATCTTTTCGTAGTTCTTTTCGTAAATTTTGAACGCATTCGAACTGCTGGTTTGGCGGGCTCGGTTGAACGCGATCGTAAACAAAATCTCCAGACTGCGCAGATTGTGCTCGAGCTCACGGCTTAGGATCTTGTAGTATGGACGTGTTGTGAAGTAGCCGGACCAGTACGCCGGTCGCCCCTCGTTGAAGATATCGGCATACACGAAGAAGTCACCCTTGAGTGTGGGGAATCGATCGTACCGTTCACGGATGGCATTGAAGTAATCGACCGGTGTGCCGAAGCTTATTTCCGCATTGTACTTCTGCCGATGCTCGTTGATGTAATCGATCAGCTTCTTGTAGTTGGTGTACTGCTGTTCCATTTCCTTCTCCTTGTTGTACCGGAAGTCATCTCCCACCGGGATGAGCGCCACATTGTGGGGGAACAGTGACGCCGTGCGAGAGTACTGTTCCATCAGCAGATCGGCCTTCGCCTCAATGTTTTCCGGTGTGATGAACTGTGCCTTGATCGAATATTCCGTGTATTCTCCGGGGATCTTACGGAAGTCAAAGTTCAGACAGATGAATGGATGCGGTCCGCACGAATGCTTGATCGAGTAGATGTCGAATGGCATGTTGTGCGTTAGCATCGTATGATCCCGTGCGCTGTTCGATAGACTCTTCCAATATGGCGCCCACAGGAAGTCACCGTACCGATGGCGGGCGAACCACTGCTTCCAGGCGTAATGGATCCGCTGTATGATCGTACCCTTGAAGCCGGATGCGGCCAGCAGATACGGCACGGTACTGCCGTGTCCAAACGGATCGATGCTCCAGCCCGTTTTGGGTGTAATGTTGAGGTTCGCCTTAACCCACTGGTGTCCTGCAAAGAGGTGAAAAATGTTAGTAGAAATGTTGAAACACCAAAAGCTTACGGCTTCCTACCTTCGATAAGTTGATCCACCATAGCGTACAGATGGGCATTGGCTTCATCCGTCATAACCCAACCTCCGGTCGTGATTTCCAACCGTCCCGATTGTACCAATTTCTTCAGTATCTGCAATTGAAGCGATGAGTTGCAGGAAAGTTAGCAGGAAATGTAAAGGTTCAACCGGTAATAAATGTGTTTTGGTGGAAAAACAGATTTCGAGAAGAAAACATCGATGCCATCCATTGATTTGGGTGAACTTTGAGTGAATAAATACGGGGAAGAGCGAACGTGGTAGGATTATGGTTGGCGTCCTCTGAAACGGACATTAGACGAAAATCATTTCGTCGAAAACCCACCATACATTGTATCGAGCGAAGCGAATTTAATAGCAAACATGTACGTGGAACGCCCAGAAGAGTGGTATTACATTTACAAGGAAAATACTATTACATCAAACCAAGGGAGCAAAGGTCGGATAAGGTTGGAATAATTAGATGGCCATAAATACAATTTTGTGGAAATTGGTTTAACGCTCGTTCGTTCTACGAAAAGACTCCGAGTTGAAGATTCGTTTGAACATTTAAAGTTAACTTTAAGCAACGTTCGTTGCATGCGGGAATGAGACAAGATGAAGCGATAGGGATGATTGCGAACGTAGAACGATAGTGATTATGATAGTGGTTAGGTTGGACTTGGTGCTCTTCTGTTAGCCTTATCTCTGCACTACTCTCATGTCTACAAAAATTGCACCATATAGTATGCTAAACGGTGTTTGCTTGTACCCCATGGAACCTTCACGTTCAGTAGGTCACAGATTGCGAACGCAGATTAACCGAAGCACATTAAACGCTATGCCTAAACGAAACAGCTGACGCAGTGCTCAGCAGAAAAAAAAACAGGGGAAGGGAACTCTTTCCACCTACCCGCTGTTTGGTCGGATGTGCCTGATCCCACCACAGCTGCAGGAAGCTAATTTCGCTCCAGATGAACGACATGTTGCTGTACTCGGGCATTTTGGTGACGGCCAGGTTGAGTATTTGGCGCGAATCGGACTGGAAGTAGTTGACGAACGTTTTCAACCAGCCGGGATCGTTGTGGGAATGGGGCACCACCACAATCTACGCGCACGAGTGTGTGTGTGTGAGGGAAGAAAAAAAGGAAAAAAATCATTAAATTGAAATGCTATGAAATATACATTCGTCAAGCATAAGCATATGTGTTTCGCTGCTTATCGAGGTGAAGAATGCATACATTATCACCTTCCAGCGAGACGCGGAACGCTGATTGCTTTTTATGTTTCGTTTCCTTACCTTAAGCGGTGGCCTTTTCGGGTCCTTTTGTAGCTTTTCATAGCGGGTTTCAAAATCCTTGTCCCAGTATTCCTTCGTTTTCATCCATTCGGGCTAGAGAGAAGGGAAGGAAAATGATGCAATGGTTAATTATTTGTAGAGCAAAGAGCCTGACTTTCGGATGTCTGCCTTGTGGAATTTCCTTTAACGAAATTTTAATATATTTAAATCAATCCTCTTGAGGAATATTGAAGTAGAGTTGTTCTCATAGTAAAAATGACAGTATTGCTTTAATTTTTTTAAAATATACTGTCTTTCTTATCATACATCCCACAACATTGTGTTCAAAACCACTCCATAAGCACTGTTACGCTTGAAATGTCCCCCCATGACAGCATCTTCCATGCAGGAGGTTAGACGTATCAGGTTGTTCGTATGAGACGAACCGCAAGCCGACCCGTTCGTTGACGAGCGTACGATTGCAAATAGGCAGCTAAACGGTCACAAAACGTTTAACCCATTTAACGATACGACCTGCCCCGCCACGACATTCACGCCACGACGAGGCGCATGATTTACCGATGTAATAACACTTGAACACTGGGCCGGCAATTAGCGAGGCAATCGAAATCGGGTGGGCTGCCTGCAAAGCAGCGGCACTACCCGATCGTACTGATTATTTAGATGCAGTGTAGCATATGCTGTGGCGGAAGACACCCGCCCAACATCCGGCCAAAGCTCATCTCGAATGGGATGTGAATTCGAGTGTGATGCACACTAAAATGTTCTCGTGTCGTGTAAATTAAACTACACATGAAAAAATGAAGCCATTACTTGCTTGCCAGCCTGGTCCTGGTCGCAGTCTCTTGTCAGTCATTCGATTCGCCTGATTTACATGCATTCACGGGGCCCATTTGTGTGGGTCAATTATCATCATCGTAATGTGGTAGAGGTGTACTACATTATGTTAAACGATGTTGTATGACATTCATAACTTAATGGAACTTGCAACATTGCAAGTGATTAATAATTTAAATGTACGACAATAAAACACGTTCTCCGGACACACAATTAGGGTTTGATTTATGAATCATAATTGTGATTGTTAAAATTGAAATTAAAAGAAATTTATTTTTCACATAAGCTCGTGCATGAAGTTGTAATATTTTACATACATAATTGGAAATAATTGGTAGCCTTTGCGTAGGTCTCGGCAAAGGATGTGGTGTGGTTTTGGCGTTTTTCAAAATTCCACCCGAGAATTATACACAATCGCACACACACACCACACCACAAACCAACTTCACTGGGTTATGGGAACGTTAGGACTCCTTTTTTCCGGCCAGAATCAAACCACAAAACCAACCCACTGGACTGCAGCAGTGCCAACACACAGTACAACGGCTACAACCATTGTGGTCGTGGAAGTTTGAAAACCGTTGCCGGCATCCGAGTAAGTCGAGTGCGCGAACTCGTCCGTTTATGGACCCTCACCGATGTGGTGCGTTGAACGCCAACGTGTCAGTACGGAGACCGGAGCTTTTCCACGGTCAACCGTGGATAAAAATCATCACTCCTGTCGGTCCTTTCTCCACCAAGCGGTGGCTCGGACGTTTGTTTTACAATGTCCGTAACGTTGCGGTCACTAGGGTGAGTGGGTCGGACTGTTCGACGAGAGCACTCCAAAAGTGTACCCTGACAGGGTGGACTGATACGTCGTGCATCATCTTCATCAATTATATTCATCTTAATGAATTCCTGCTACGTCAGCTGCTGCTGTCCTGATGTAGGACAAAGGAAACTTACATCGTTGCCGTTATCTTCAATTCGTTCGCTTATTAAAGCAATGTATGGGAAATACTTGTATACCCACTACTATCTGATATACAGCTATTAAATTGAGTTACAATTTTACACATCGACATGATTCCCTTTGTTGAAGTGCACACTGAATAATTAAATTCTTTTCTTGTCTATCTCTACCACAACCTACAACCTCATCGACTTCCTCGAAATTGGAGACCTATTTAAAGTCCTTATTGAAGAACATTTTCAGTCTTTCAATACTGTAGCTATTTTGTAAGGTAACTGCAGTTCTAGCCCTATTCTTGCATTGAGAACAATATTCCATAGTTTGTGGTTTACTATGGCCGATTAACCTGAGTGAAATACTGAAATGCATCTATCCAACCTTTTAAACAAACGGTGTAGTCAATCCATCGATTGATATTGTTGGGAGCTGTTCATGTATTGGGACAGAAATAATCGCTTTTCGATGTTCTTCACCCACTTCAGGCAATTCCTTGTTTGTCTTCATGACCTCAGACGGGTTTAAGTTGATTCTTGATAGTGAATTCATCCTAGCGCACCTAGCGGAAACTCGGCGAACTATGACGCTTTCATGACACTTTCTGTGTTTATTTTGCTTGTCAGCAAATCCATTTTTTGTAGCATTTATTCGTGCTATTGTTTCAAAGAAGCGCATATAAAAAGAACATTTTTAAAAACCTTAACTTTGAGTTGAATTTTATGAACCTTCAAAACGTACGTTAATGAGGATTCAAACTATCTAAAAACTCCCTGAAACCCTTCTGCTGACAGCTGGTTCGCAAGTGTTAGGATGGTTTTTCATCCTCCACGGTAGGCTTATCATGCAATCTGGATCTTGCACTGTACTTTGCCACCTAGTACCGGTAATCTCGCTGACTGCCATGTTTAACACAGAGACACTCAGTGGCAAAGACTGTAAAAAAAATCGTGCAAAACCTCCCTCCTCTAGATGACATCCTTAAAATGTACGATCTGTGCGCACACAATCTACCAGCCACCAGTCGGATGATGAGCGTCGGTATGATGTAGTTCCATACATATCTCATGCGACATTTCTTTATCCACGCGGGCCTGGGTCTGGGTGTGTGGGATGCTATGAATATTATGCGCATATATGAATATTTTCCTCACACTCGGCACACTCGAAACGCTTGCCTTTGCCGACCGACATTTGCATACAGAATTGGGTCTCGGAATGGCGGATGGTTGAATCGGCTGGGGGCGACGGGGGCGCACACATCCACCCAGCGATGATGAGCGTACTAATAAGAAATCGAAGTGATTAAAGGACAATCTCCAATCATCCACGGTTGGGTGGAGCAACTTTTGTAAAATGCAGACTCGGACTCGGAAACGGTGTCGGGGATCGGGCCGACTTACCTGGAAATCGAATTTCCCATACTCGTCCACGGTGGTGATGTCGGTCGATGCCTCCTCCAGCACGTTGCACTCATCCCATCGGCTACCGAAGCGCGGCAGTGGGCCAGCCTCTCCGCCACCGTCGTCTGCATCGGTTCCGCCACTGTCGTCGTCCGCATCGGCCGAGTCTCCTCGCACATTATCACCTACTCGATTGGCGATGCGCTGCTGCCGACCACCGGCGGCTGCAGGTCCTCCACCACCGCCACCGATCAGGTTGCTCCGCAGCCAGCTGTGCCACGAATGATTTGCATTCGGGCCCGTATGTTGTCCGTTGGAGCTGTGTGTGCGTGTGCGTGAGAAAGAACATAGTAAAGGATACCCGTGTTAGAACAATGCGCTGGCTAGTGTGAGAGTTATGGCGGGAACGGTTATTGTGGCCGTATTGTAAAACGGGGAACGGGGTTGGAAGAGAAAAAGGGAAATTGCTACCATGACCTCAGCTCGTCAGCCCCGTGTAGGGGTTTTTCTGCGGTAGAAATGCATCAGCAGCCAAGGGGGGGTCATGGGGGATGTTATTTCATTATTTGTCATGGTCATTTGTCGAAAAACCCCCCGGTACGTTCTCCACGATGGATGGGTGGAACCGAGATAGTACCCGAGATGCCAATATTCAAATTCATTCTCTCCGGCGTAATTATATGAGTGTGTGTCGTCTCTTTGGTAGACAAAAGCATTTGGCCAGAATGGCGAGTGAGCAAGTGAACGAACGAAGTAACTTCAAATGATTTGCATATTATTGGCATCACCGAAAGGGATGTACAACCCCACCCTGCATGTTCCGCAGTGAACGAAGTCACTTCCGAAAACTATTCATTGGTTGGATGGTTGAAGCATCCGAATTGCAGGGCTGGTGGTTCTATGCGAACGGTTCTCATCCGATCCGTTCCGGCAGAAGACCACAACAAGGACGGAACTCGTACCATTTTGCTATTCCACTGCTCCACTCCGCCCGGCGATGGCGTCGGAGAGGTCTCATCGTGTGGTCGTGTATGCTCTTTTGATTGTTGTCCGTTGTCACAAAGAGCTGCCCATTGCTGCCTACAAGCTTCCGGTTTAAAATTCATTCCACCACGTTCTGGTTGATTGTACGTTTCGGGCGTTCTGGTTGGTTTTCGACTGCGAGTTTTGAACCCTCCGCCCGAGCGATGGTTGAGGCCTATCCCATCGGGGGCCTATCTTTGTAACGGCAGACGGGGAGAGAGTGTGTGAGGTACGCCCGAAAGAAGCACCAAGTGTGAAGCACTTCAAAAACGTTGAAGTGCAATCGTTCTGTAAAATGAGGCACACATTTTCCTACGGTATGGCGAGTATGCGTGAAGTTTGGAGATGCCACTGGGAGGGCAATGCAATGAATTAATTTTCTAGTTTAACAATCATGTAGTAATTTAACTTTTAGAACATAGGGGAACTATGTGGGGCCGCTCGGCAGACACGGAGGACAATTGCATCGCTTTTGCTTGATGATCTTGCTAAAGTGCTGGGATGTTCGGAATTGTCAGTACCGGAGGTATTCCTATGTTCGAAGGGTTTATTAATCATGCAACCGTACCACCAAGTCGCACAATTGACATGAGAGAGCTATTCGCTAAAGTTATTCGCCAATGTACGCCGAGTCCCTCCACCCAAACGCACCGGGCGGTTCTCGCACTCCACAAGTTCCATGGCTCGGGAGATAAACTTACACCTTACCTTTACACCCGACCCGACTAGCTTTGAAGCCGAGTTTAATGTCGAAGGCCATCCTATTTCGTTCCGCTTTTTTGTGGAAGGTGTTATAACGTTCGGCGAAAATTCATGCTCGGGCAGCAGTCTGTTTCACCGTCGTTATTCGGCTCCATCAATCCTGTCAACCGTGCCGACGAGGATCCTCGAACGGATAAAAAAAGGGATGTGAGGATAACGAGCCATCCCTAAACTCGACAGCCAGTAAATAAGTAGCAAACAGCAACAAAATATAAAAAAGAAAATATTCCCCCAACAAACTTTCTTCCGGGGAAGGTTACAACAGCAAAAGACAGGAAAAAAGACAAGGAAAAATCAACAGAGTGGAGAAGAGAGAAGAAAAAACACATACATACGAAGGATTGATCCTTTTTTTTGCTGCTGTCCCCCCGTTCCCCGTTGGATAGTAATTTTTGATGACATTCCATAAAATTTCATAAACTTTCGCCCCTTTCCACCCCCCCCTTTTTCTGTGCTTTCTCTTTGGCCGGTGATGACTTTCGCTCAAACTTTCCTTTTGCTTAGTTCTGTGACCATGCGTGTGTGTGTGTCTTAATGGTTTTTTATATCCCGTTGTTGGGGAAGCTTGTGTGTGTGTTTGTGTGTCATTCAAGGCGAGCTTTTCTTGTTATGATTGTCGAATAAATGTTGATTCGTGGGCGAGATAAGGATTATTAGGATTTATTAGTAGCGACCGGTATTGTATGGAAGATAAATTGAGTTCTTTCTGCTGCTAGTTTGAGCAAAATGACTGCCAAAGCACTCAGCAAGCAAGTAAGTGATTGTGTGAAATAATAACGATTTGGACGTGAAATCCGATTTCCAGATCAAGCTTTTTTCAAGCGTTCCCAAGCACACACTGTCTGCAGAGTCGCAGAGTTTAATAATCGATGCGGGAGTTATTTTAAACGTGCTGTTTATAATCTCGAGTCCGTTGCTAAACATTGTTTATAAAAAAAAAGAGCAAAAGAAAAACGAAGGGCTACCTAGCGGATAGGCTGAAATAACAGTGAGAGTCGATGGGAGGAAAATGGTCAAATGGCCCCTCGACCGACCGACTTTTCCTACGTCCACAATTTGTCATTTGTTGACCGAGCGGGCAGGCCAAAAGAATGGCCAACCGAAGAAAGAGAATAACGTTTTGCCTTGCAGCGTGTTGCCGTGGCTGTAAACTGTACCAACCGGTCCTTTGCCGTACCGACGCAGACAAGCTTTCTTTATTCGAAATTTTATTATGAGCGTTTAATGATGCGAAAATATATGGATCGGCTCACATCGTCAGAGGGAAAAAATGGATCGTTCCACCCTGGCATGGCGGGTTGTGTATGGCTGCGGGCTTTGTTGGTACAGGGAATAGGGGAGGGGGTGTCGAAGGACATTCGATATATTCGGTAGCGAAACATCAGGAGAAAGCTTTGGTTCATTCAATGGCTTTTGTTTTTGTTTCGCTGTTTGTGCCTGCCGGCCTACTGACTGCCCCACTACTGTTGTTTGTGAATTTTATGACCATTGCTGCTGCCACACTCCACGATGCAATTCCGTGGAACTGTTTTCAGCCGAGCACGCGACCGTTATGAATGGGCATTTTGTTTTTAGCTCTCGCGTTTCGAATAATTGTGTGGGCAGAGGGAAGGTAAGAGGACGCGTCGAGGGGTGTCCAAAGGATGAAATGGAAATAAACAAGAAACTGGACAAGATAGAGCAACGGTTTGGGGATGAACAAGTTGCCTGTGGCACACGTGGAACCGCGTGGTAAAAGGAGAGATACTCGCGCCTGATGACGTACGGTCGATGTCAGGCGTAACAATAAACGGTAGGCTCCCTTTTTGCCCGTAGGCGTTGGAAGGGAATTTGGGATTCGTAACAAGCTAGCTCCCTATCTCTCTCACTTCTTCCCGTGCACATGGGAAAGTTCCCCGTCCTGGTTCACATCCCATTTGACGCGCGCTGTGTGCCCGAATACCGCGTGGTACGCTTATATTTATTGTTGAATGATTTTTCCGATTGAACGAGAATTGGTAAATTGTGAATTTTCAATATCTTGCTGTGGAAGGGACGGGAAATAAAGTGCCGAAAGTGCCTTCACGCGGTTCGAGGCAACCCGACAGCAAGGAGTGCGAGAAATGTGCGCTGTAAACGGCCCATTTGAGAGTCACAAACAAACGGCCCGTGCAGGCGTGTACAATGGGACTTTACTGTATTTTGTCCGTTTCCTCAATTGCATTTTTCCGCCCAGTTGCTCCCAAACCGCGTATTGTAGCAAGCCACACATTTTATATGTATTCCGGCTTCATCAAACATCAAGCAACAACCAGGCGTCTCCATCCGCACCACGACTGACGTTTGGATGTGTTATGTGTGTTTATGTATGTGTGTTCAGCACTTGGTGCACTAGCGCGTTTATAAAATGTCATTCCGGGTTCCCTTTATGGCCACCTGGCCCTGTCAATTGGTGCAAAATTTTGCTCGTTCGTCGAACGCGCCGTGGTTGTGTAAATGTGTGTCGGAAGTGCCCGGTCGACACATTGCGTGAATGTGACAGTGTGAGCGATGGCAATAAAAGGCTAAATTGTCGAAACGATTTTCGACACGATGGTCTCCCCGGCAACGAGAGATGTAGCACAGTGGGAAAGAGGTGGGAAATCCTCGAAGGAACGATTTAGACAAAACGTCCTTTGGTGATGTGCGGCTGTCTACATCATGACACTGACACGCGAATGAATGTACGATTGAGGTGATGACGGATTTTGCATCTTAGCTGGTGACAGCAATAATCTTATGTTTGGGATTTTTTTAAGTAAATAAAATTGTACTAAACTAAAAATAATGTAAAACTTTTTGCTTTCATATTGGTTTCGTTTGTCCAACCTTTTCACGTCCGAACCAATGTGTTATGGATAGCGTCCTAATTGACCTCGATTCTGGTTGTCAGGTTGGGGCCATCATATCAACCCCGCTTAACTTATTTAACCACACCGGACCAGACGCAGACAGTGGTACAGTCAAGCAAACGGCAACCAAGCTTGATGTCATTAAACCAGCTACATTAGATGAATGCCCATGCGAAGGAACGAATTCGCACGTGAGTGCGCTCCGGACACCGGACACAAAGCAGACCCCTGCGATGTGGTCACAGTGGAGAAAATAGCGCACTAATCAAATATACCACTGATATAAACAGTGGTACTGGGGTCGGAAGTCACGGAACGGCAATCCGCACGGAACGAAGCGAGATCACCCGCCCGCCCTAATCCAATTGCTTCCTAATAAACCGAACGCAGAGATGTGACTGGGCTCCGCAACGGGGGAATTGAGAATTTGTATGTGTGGAGGGATTCTTTTTTGTGTGTGTGTGTCCGCTCCCCATATCCTTCCAAATTCTTCACCCAACTCGGCGGTGGTGGAGTTCCGTGTTTGCCTTTCAGTCCATTAGTGTTCTGGGTGATGTGCGGATGATCACGAGTCCGTGCAGTACGAATCCTTGCGACCGATTCCGGTACGGTATCGTTCGGCGAACTGGTATGGGTATTTTTTTGTGTTCCACTGCCGCACAGGGCATCCAGGGAACAATTGTGTTGCCAAAGTACGGGTGCGAAGAGCGATTGGAGCGTACTTTCTTCCAGGAATTTCTCCCGCGTCGAATGAATTCCCCAGTACAATTGTTTCCGCTCGCACGGCACGGCAATTCCCCGAGGATGGATTACGCAGCTTAGGTCATACATTCCGCGATGGAGTCCGATCGTCTGGCACGCCGCTGATGATGGTGACGATGGTACCGGATAAGTTTACCGGGCTCCGAATCGAAGTCCCGATAGTCTTCCCGATTGATGGCACGGTCTCTGAACGGTATGAATAGAAATAAAGGTACCATAGACGATGGCTGCTAAACGCCATTGCCCGTCACCATCCCATCACCGTCTAATCGAGGGCCGGGGGGCCCTGTGCCACACAATAGCCGGTCATTTGCTACGCTATCGGAAGCGAAGATTTGAGATGGAAGAAAAATGCGATTTGACGGGCGTACTGCATTGACTAGCTCTTCACAACATCCTGTGGGGCGATCGTATCTCCGCTTTTTAAAAAATGACCTTCCCACAGCAAGGCGATAGTTAGTTAAGGTGGGGTTTAGCAGGTCGTAAAAAAAAACATCCTGCACGAACAGTGTGTGGGTGAACATAACCCAATTTGTACGACAATGCAGATCCATTCCCTCCAGTGGCACGGTGCAGTTTTCCGAGTAGCATCACTTAGGAAAGCCACCATCATCATCACGCAGACGACACAAAGTGTGCCGATGACAGACGGCCGTCCGCTTCAGCGAAAAACTCTCAACACGTGATTGTGTGCAATGCGAGAACGGCGAATGGTGTCTGCTTTCTTCCCGCTTCCGGCAGGGTGAAAGATTTCCCAACAAAACCTGGAACTGGGCGAAGAGCGACAGAGGGGTTTGCCTAGATTCCGAACCGTTCGTTCCGGGGGCTGTTGGCAAGTGGATGTTGTGCGGTGGTGACAAAAAAGGGCTGCTTTCAATTGAATTTGATGCCCGGTATATTGTACCGCACCGTGCTACGCTCGTTGGCGATGAGTGTCTGCGTTGACAAATGCATTACCGTGCAAAGGATTACGGATGTGTGTGCGTTTTTGTTATCTTCTTTAGTACGATAACAAATTACTGTGAAAATGGTTTTGGAAACTAGAACAGCTCATAATACGGAATCTAAAGTTTGTCCCACCACAGCATGAAGCTTAAGTGTTGTTTACCTGTTTGACGTTACATGTTTCGGATGACTTGATTTGTCATATCCAATGGCTGCTTGAATCACTCATAATTTAATGAAAAAAATCTTGCTTATGAGCTCATGGTATATAACCCCTAGTTGATTCCTCCATATAGAGACTACTAGCTTCTTCCAGCGAATATATCCAACTATATAGCGAAAATCCACTATACTTCTTTTTATATTATTAATTATACTGTTTAACAAATTATTGTTTTAGCCCTATATATTGGACATAAGTCTTTAAATGGATTATTTTACTGAGCATTAGTTATCAGGTACCTAACCTTTGTTTTATGCCTGAGACGTTCGTTGTCTTGTAAGTTGAAATCTCCAGCTCTAATGGAGCCCTGTTCATGCTAAAAATGCAATAACCATAGATGATTATAAAACTTTTTATCAGGAATAGAAAGAAGACTTTACTCGTGTACTGATACCTGAACAGGACTTTAATTTATTTTTAATTGGATGATTGAAATGTATCCACGCCTGGAGACTTTGGTAAAGTTATCCTACACCTGATACGCCACGCATTGAATTAATAGTGGCAACTTTTAAATTAACCTCAACCTGTACATTATTCAAACATACCCAAAACCGGGGGTTTTCAACGCATCCCAAAGCTTCCCCCGGAACACAAAAACATACGTACTCGTGCGTACGACAGTGCGCACGGTACAGGTTGATGGCTGATCCAAACTTTGCTTGACCGAGCATTCACATTTGGTACACCGCAAATGAAGAAACGTTGTTCGTTGTCACCGGTAAGGAAGTCATCGTGTTCTCGCTCTCGATGGCTTAGCATAACATTTCCCAGCAAGCCAAACCACTGCCGATGCCTGGATACGACCAGGGACGACGGATGACAAACTTACCGGTCTGAGCATGGCATTGCCAAAGGATTATGGTTCCGTGTTTCTGTTGGCACATCGTTCGATGATGGTGTACACCACAGCACATACCCATACCCATACCCGTACCGTACCGGGAATTGAATCGGATCGAATCTGCATAATCCAGTGTAGCTAACGGATGAGTTCCTTCCCGTGACATTCGGACATGCGGTGCAGTGTCGTTCTGCTGCAGACCAGGGTCTGGTGCAGTTCATTTTCAATCAGTAATTACATTACTACATGTCATGTCGACACAGTGCCACCGCCACAGCCAGAGAAATGTTTTCAGCCTGCGGCAACGGTGAAGCCAAGCGTTAGTAAATTTCGGTAATCGACAACCAAACCATTCGCTTTCGTCCTTGTTGTACTGATATGGTGCAAAAATGAAAAATAAAAAATTAAACTCCTCCAGATGTGCTGACCAGAAAACATCAAAGCACCGAGCTGGTCCAGTCGGCAGCAAAGTCACGGAACTTGGAAAAAGTAGAGCTGTCCACGCCTTTGCTTGGCGATGTACGGTTGACTCGTTTCGCAAGCACACTTTATCTGCTAACCCGAACAAAAAGTTTCCTCACAAACAAACAATCCCGAATGCCGCCGACCCTTTCCGTGCTGCCATTTTGCGCGTCATGGTGGTGATCAGTTTTCTTTAGCTTTGCGTTCTTGCGTTTCGAACTCTTTGCGGGGCAACTCTTTCGCCGAAAAAGTTCACCCGGCGAGAGACGATCCCTAAGTTTCACGTGAAAAGTGAAATGTGCTTTAGAGCAGAGCGCGAAGGATGCCCTCGAGGCGAAAAGGCGTCACAAAAAGGCCAAACGGCAAGGGCTAAGGGTTGTTCTTCGATACGCGCAAAAAGCCAACTCCGAGATCTGGCGTATCGGGCGCAAAAAGGTAATTAAAATCAGAATAAACTACAACATCGAGGATGTTTCATTGCTTTCAAGTGACAGGAAGCGTGTAACGACGAGATGGAATTCTAATTTCAAATTGTACACCGGAAGAATAAATTATTGCTCGGGTACATGGAGGAGCGAAATGTTGGAACTTAGAATAAACACCCGAAGCACCCACCGGGAGGCATTTAGTTAAGGCAAACTGTGAACAAAACGAACGTAAAAAATCCTTTAAACATCTTAATGTTAGGGAAGTACAGACTCCGCCGCTCGTGGTTCGATTGATGCACCAATAAATTTAGCTTAACTTTGAAGCATTCTTCAGGCGAGCCGGCGAACAACATCTCGGCATTCCTTCCGGTCATTTGTTGCCCGTAATTGCCTATCAAACAATTTATTTATTTTTGCTTTACGAACCAAACCTTACCAAACCAGCAACGCAGGACCGCGCGCTGTTGGGACGGGAACGAAATGAGATTCCCGTCTGAAAGATGCAGCACTCACTCGCACTAACTTTGCTTCGGCCGCCAATAGTCGAAGTGCTTGGCAGAAGGAAGAAAGTTTGCTTACTTCGAGTGGAAACCAATCGAAAGCCAACCAACCATAACGGCCGAACATCGTGTTCTTTGTGATTTTTTTTTGCTTTCGTTGTGCCAACTGATGCAACAACTTTGTTAGGCCAAACGGATTGAAATGGAAGGGCACACGGTAGAAAAACACGGTTTCCATGCCTTCTCGGGTAAAAGGGGGATGTTGTTTCCCGAAGTCCCGAGGAAAAAAACGGTCTGTGCATGTGTGGAATTGAGCGGGGGAGCTTATGGGCAAATGGCTAATAATTCAATTCGGAATACTTTATGCAGTCGGCGACATCACTCAGCCACAAATTGAGGCACAGCGCTTTAGGGACATTGTTGAAGTTGGTGAGTGTTTTCTAAAAAAATTAGAAATTCCTTCTCTCTTCGAAGCATTACCGGTAACGTTTCCGTTGAACTTGTTGACACGGGAATGGATAGGAAATCTCCAAAAAGATAACATCCAGATTGTGATCAGAGCAGTCAAAGATTGGATTAAGGATCAATTCGACGAAGACAAAATACTCGTTTGCTGAAGGCTCTGACGGTGGAAGTAGAATATCACTTGTCGGTGACGATCTCGATACAGCTCACTTCAGAGTAACTGAAGTAGCAAAATATGGAGGAGTATTGTTGCGGGAAACCCTGCTCTTGTCAAACTTACATAGTCATATGATAGCATAGCCTACTAATATGATCCAGAAGAGCCCAAGTAACATATATCTCGCTGTGACATGTTTGACAGTTCTCAGCGAAACAGTACTGCGGACTATGTTTGGCAACTCTGGAGCGATCATAGGACCCTATGCTCGCCTATGTTGGATTACTGCTTACACAGTCGTGCTATCTATATTCGAATGCATTACAAAATTCTAGCAACACGAAAATAGCTTTTGAATATTTCAATCCAAAATCCTCACCATAGAGGGCGAAAATTGGAGCTATTCGATATGCAAATTGTTCAGAAGCGTTCGGAAGCACTGGAGATACTTTAACCCTTGTTGAAGACGTAGAAAAGTACTGAGAATCGTTTTACAAGCTAATGTTTATATTTTTCAATGTTGCGACTTACACCTTGACGTAATGACACATTCCACGCCGCTGGAAGTGTTACAATTGGAATGCGAAATGTGTATAGCACATGTATCTCTTTCCAGCTGGATGCGGAACGCCTATAAAAATACAGTTTACTACAACCTGTGCAATGCGGTTCCGGGGAGCGAAGGTTGCTGCCTGCCAGTATCGATTAGTGCATTAGTCACACACACACCCACATACACGTGTCCCATACGGTACGGCAGTTGCATTTTCCGACCCGGAACCAGGTCCGGTAGCATTTTCTCACATTAAGCACCACTGGTGAAGAATATATACGTTGCCCACGCATTGACATGGACACATTGTACTTAACTGTACGTAACTATTGGCTGGCGGCATCATGCGGAACGGGTTGTGTGTGTGTGTGTGTGTATGTGTGTATTGAAGCGTGCAGGGATATTTATGCTCACTTATATCTCGCTTTATGTGATTTTTTATTGCCTTCAGATAAAGGCATGCTTTCGCACCGTTTGCCACACATTACGGTTCTAAGCAGGGGCACAGGGGAGGTGTGTAAAGCGTCGGAGGACTATGGTGAAACACTGCCTTGAGCATTACCGGCCGCGGGAGGGAAGGGCAAGAGGATAATGTATGGTTTGCCATCGCACCGACACTTGCTGGCTTTTTTGCCCTCTGCACGGATTCATCCTACCCCCGTATCCTGCCCCCTTAGAACTCTAGATCTAGCTGACTTCCGATTCTACCGATCGATCCAATGTTATGAGGCGGTAAAAGTATACCGTATTGCCCCGTACAACAGCCGGGAACGGAATGCTGAAAGTAGACACACTTTGCGAGCCGAAAAATATGACATTAGCAATCGCGCAAACCCGATGGGAGCTCTCTCGAGCTGGTCGCTCCGTCAGCAAAAGCATGCCGGAAGACAGGAAGGAAGCTCTACCTTAATGTAGGTTACCACACATTTTGCCCAACCGGGTGCTTGGCGCGCCAGTTAATGGCCCAAAGACTGGTGGCACCAGCAAAGGCGGGCGAGAGTTATGGGTAAAGTTCAGTGTGCCAATGTGACAATTTAGTCGTGCGATTGTTTTTGTTTCTCCTCTTCGTCACCACCTCAACACTGACGTCCATTAATGAGCGTACATTTAATAATTGTTCTTGCTGGAGCGATAGCAAACAATTTCCATGAAAAGCAGAATGCCGCATTTTGTTAAGTGCGTGTGGTTAATTTTAAGTGATTTATTTGTGTTTTTTGTTTGCTTTTTGGGAAGCTGTATTGTGTTTTGGTTGTATCTTAAAGCGGAAGAGGAAGGACATTTTTTTGTTGAAGGAACACATTGAAGTTCTAGTTGGTGCAATGTGCCTTAGAAAGTAAGCATAATGAACCGTTGTCCCTCTGCAAGCTTATCGACCTATGAATCTTTTGTTTAAGTTTTCAAATTGTTTGTTGAAAATGTCGCTTTTGGGCTAACAATCTACTTACTTATAGCCTTAAGTTGACAGATTTAAATGATAGTCAATTGACGATTCACTGTGTTAAACTCTGAACACTTAAGCTTGAGACTGTAGAATAAGTCCTAGCCATAACGGTGATTAAATATAATTCTGGCTAACTATTTGTTCTGTAAAAGAAAATTATAACTTTTCAAAAATTATTGAATCTTTCTTCAAGAGCTCTGCCATTACTGGCCTTTTTTTAAAATTGATTCACACGTAGCTGGATAGTGATTCCTGCGTACGGAGGATTGGTCCGGATGGGGTTTTTGTAGCGGTCTTGTCTTGAGCGGAGGAATCGTTGTCACTATCAAGAATCTTTGAGGATTCTTAAATCTTCCATTCCAGATATTAAGGGATTCGGAAATCTTTAGTTTTTCATTAATCTTCAGACAGTCAACTCATGACTGTCTGGAAGGCCAATTATTAAAAAAAGGGTAATTCTTTTTCAAGTTTAAAACAAGATGTTTTACATCATAAAAACTGCGCCTTATAATTTTCAACAAAAAGCCCAATGTTGCAACATAAACTTCCTTTAAATTGTTGACTGTTCTGAGCCCAAGTTTTATTCCCAATTTTTAGTAATACCATCACTTGCAGCTCTTCACAACTTGAGCAAACTGGCACGGAAAGCATTGCGTCAAATTCTACCCGAGATTTATCGATAAATGTCTACCTTATTGTCACACATACCGCCGTCCGGAAAATCGCACAGCCAAGCACGAAACATTTTGTCGTCAAATTGCTAACGACAGTGGATGGAGCGCCCAGCGCTAGTTCCAGGGCTCCTGCCCGGTTCCGGTTTTAATGACACGATATCTCGACATGGTAATATACCATTCGAATGACCCGACGGTATTAGTTTTACTGCCCGCATTATGTATCACCCAAAAGCATGCCAACGTAAATGTGTTGAGGCACCCGACACTAAACTAAACGGCCCGCCCCGGCTACGGAACGACGGTATCGGATCGTTACCCCGCGTCCCGATACAAGGGCCCAAATAAACTCTTCAACTGTTCACAAAACGCAAAATCAATTCCAAAAAGTCGTACAATCTCGACTTAAGCACGAGCAGCCATAATCCCAAATTGGCTCTCATAACTCCCCCGCCCCGCCAGTGTGCCGTGCGCGGTGGTGGAGGGAATCGGGTCCCAAAACCCATGCTTGGAAGTTGAACGGAAATCGTCAGCAAGTGGACGAGTCCTCCAATAAAACATAAAACTTTGCCGTGGGTTGGGTGCTCTCGTGTGGTGCAGCATGAAGCCTCGCGCAATCGTTGGATCGATTTTGGCACGCAGCAAGTGGCGGTGGTGGATTCGGAGATGATCGTCGTATAATAATCCATTTCAGGGGGGCCTTCGGGGACGGGGATGGCCGAAAAATTCGTACCAGCTGCCGGTGGCAAACGGCGTGTAACGCGTTCGCTTGCTGCCACGGGAAAAAGGATTCGCGGGTTTATCTTCCGGAAATGAGCCCCTGCCGAGTGGTTGGCGAAGCCGTTGCGATATAAATTTGGACCAGACGAAGGATGATGAACAACATGCTACCCAAAAGGGTGGTTGATGGAGGACAAGCGAACCACCAACAGCAAAGAAAAGAAAGGATCGTGTCTACGTGTCTCGTGGTTTGTTGTTTGTTGTGTGTTTGCAGCAACATAAATCGCTCTGCACCACATGACTTACCGTTTCTGGTGGGCTGCACCGACTGGCACAGCGCCGGATGCGTCCTTGCCGTCCATCCCGGTCGGGGCAGACGGGCCGGATCCAGCCGGCGACGGTTGCCCCATGGAGATGTAGTAAAGGCAGAGCAGGATCGTCACGAACGCAGACAGCAGACCGATACATCGGGGCGATCCGCGTCGAAACAGCTTCATCGTCATATTGGATTCTTTCCTTTCGCTTTCGCTTCGGTTTCGATTTTGCTTTCGCTTCTCGCCCTCTAATCAGACTTAGTGTCACCACTTATCACACACACACACACACAGACACGCACGCACGTATTTAGTTGGGCGGAAAGGTTTCTGCGCGCCTTTGGCCGGAAATTCAACACTCACCGCCACCGAGTTCTTTCACATTCGCACGCACTCCAACGGCGCACAACAGATTAAAACGCAAGCACGTGAAGGAAAACGTGACACTTAACGTAATGACAAATTAAAATAAACGAAACGAGTTGAGATCCTTGCGTTGCAACGGTGGCTGTGATGTTGTGATCGGTGCCGGGTGTGACGTTTCGTCCTGCATGTTGCGGCTAGCAGTGCCTCACGTTCCGACGAAGGAGGAGCTGAGCCGTACGGCCTGTCAGATCTGCTTCAAGATGCAACGCGCATGCAGCAATCCCCATAGTACGCGATTTCTTCCCTCGGATGACGCACGAGGACACGGTGTTGCCGGGCCGCCTATCGTTTGGAACCTGCGAAAGGAAAGAAACATGCGAATAATTTAAGATTAATGCAACGCTCACTCTCAGCGGTCGGGGTGTCGTTGTTCCAGGGCTTATTTATGTTTGCTGATTCGTCTTCCGCGGCACTGCCTCTGCCGCAGTTATAACAACCTCTGTCAAGGTTAGGGGGTGATGCCGGTTTGTGAGTACCCCGTCGTCCGAAAGGTACCCAACAGCAAGGCCAAGAGGTAATTTGTGCATTTTGTTAGCATTCCTTTTTTATTCCAACCAACCACCACCGCAAAAAAAACCTTCGGTCCGGGGGATTTGAGATTGTCAGCTTAAGCGGGTTGAGACCCCTAATGACTTCGATTCATGGCGAATGGGCCATGGGCCGGTGGGTCTATTCATGCGATCGCAATAATATCCTGCGGTGGTGATGCTGCTGCTGCGCGCGAACGATTCCAGCGTGGGAGCGACCCCCTGGTCCCTGGTGTGCGGTTTTGCTCTAAAGCGGATCGATTTAAGTGGCCCCCGGTGGATTAAATCCCGCGAAAAATCCCGTACGTCATGTTACAGCACAAAAAGGGGTCCCCATCCCCATCCCCGAGAAGGGTACTCGTTTCGGTGTAGAACAGAGAACCGATCATGCAGCAGCAGCAGGTTCTATAAAAATGCATAATCATGAATATATTTGTGCATCGCGTGCTGCACCAACAGCATGAGGTTTTGGGCAAACAAAAGGGACCGGGGAATGCTGTCCGGGGTAAGATAAAATGGGGTTTTCGACATGAGTAAGCAGAGCTAAAGGATGATTTTAAATTATACATCATTTCGTTCGTTCGACGATGCCGATTTTTTTTTGGCCGTTGCTCTAACGTACGTGATTGAAAGCGGAGAACGATCAAGCATTAAACGATATTCTAGCATATGTGTTGGAGAGAATGCAACCCATGTTGTACGGATCAATATTGTCAGCTCATTTCTGTGCGAAAGACACGATAAGGTTAGATTTTCAATCACATTTTCGTATAAGCTAACAACGCTTTATCCGGTGCGACAGTGTGGAAACAAATATAATCTATGCGTGGGGTAATTCATATTCTTCAAATCACTGCAATTGCTCTTTACGGAATTGGATCCTATTGTGTACAGGGCACTACCTGATCATTTGTAACTGCATGAATAAGGGTGCTGCATTTCCCACAACGCAATCATTTATCAGTTGATGAACAAGGGCGTAATTGTGATTTTTAACTAACGAATTTACCAACCGGTAAGATAAAATGATATGAACGATGTATAAAATGATGATTGTGGAAAAAGGAAATAAATTATTTTTAATATAACTTTAACAAAAAAAAGGAATTTGGCAAAATTGTGACGTAGTTTTACCGTTCAAATAGACATGCAGCGATTTTTCTCAGTTCGAAATTTCGCAAAGTAGCTTAATCCCAGCGGTCAAGCTTTTACTCGTTTCTCTGCGTTTCACCCACTCCCAACCCTCGTTGGCCTATACTTTTACGCATCGACACATGCTATCTCCGTTTTTTTGTTCGTCAAGCATGTTCTTCTCTCGCTCTTTCTGAACTTTACGAAAGTTTCGCACCGTCCGCGATGTGTATGTACACGTTGAGCTTATGGAATTATCCATGTGTGTGTAAAAATCATTTTGACAGGACCGACTTTCCGTAGTAGCCATAGTTTGTTTTGCTTCGACGTGGAAAGGTGTCTTGTGAGAATAGAAGAAAAATGGTGTATAAAACCATTAAAAACGATTAAAAATGGCATCCAATCGAAAGTGACCCAGTGACTGGAAAGGGAAACCACAGAAATCGGAAAAGCAACATTGAAAAAAGTGGTGGAAAGTTGACCAACGCATCGTCGAGGCAAGTTGACGCTGAAAACACATTAAGGCTACTGCGGGATGTTGGTAAGTAACTGAATTCAATACATTTGGACTAATTCATCTAATTTACATCTTCTTTTTATCGATGTAGGTATTTTTTTGTTATTGTAAAGTGATTGGCACGAAGGACAAGACAATGAACATTGCCCAAGAAGAATGAAGCGGAAAGGACAAAAAATGAAGCATGGTAAGTGTGTACTTTGGTGTGTTTTATACAAAATATAATGATTTATTTATTAATTGATACTTTGTTTTATTTCCAGACCTACGCATAACACCATATCTGTAACCAAGAAATGTGCAAGTGAAAAATATGTAAATAAAAGCAATAATAAATTATTTAAAAAAAACACTTTTTGTCCTATGGTATGATGACATAATCTCAATATGCAAGAAAATAACGCACCCATACCTAAGCGGTTACCGCGCTGCACACCAATACATGCACAAAAAAGCTCTTCGTTAAGCGGGCTTCACAGAGGCTTCACTCGGACCAACTGAAGCCTCTGTGAAGCCCGCTTAACGAAGATTTTGACCGCTGGGATCTTGCAAAAAACCCCACATCTCATTTTGAGACAATTTAGCGCCTACTGAGGCTGTCAAATCATTATATTGTTCTTCAAGCCGGCTCGTTATCCAGCTCCTCATGCAAAATCGAACGAATCAGTAGGCTCTGTCTTGCCCAAATGCGTGTCTTCATTCTTCTCATTGTTGAATAAATTCGTTTATAACCTACAATTTACAAAAAAAAAAAAAATTTAAACACAACCTACACCGATTTGTGGGTTATTTGTGTGTGTGGATCAATGACAGCCAAACTTAAGCTATTTCATACACGCGATAGCATGCGAAATGTCTCACTGGAAAAAATCGCTGCATGTCTATTTGCACGGTTAGATAAATCCCTTATGCAATAACGAACAGCATTAAAGCATTTGCAGCCTTCAGGAAGACGAAACTAGCGTCGACTAATGCTACTAAGGCTAAATTTTTCTTGGATCTGTTCAGCGCCATCTAGGGTAAAAATAATGAAACAGATCAGATCACAATTTGCCGTGAAATTCCCATAAAGAAATATAATATTCAGGTATTTTGATACTATTTAAATTGTTAGACAAGATACGACAAGATACATTCCGTGTATGATAAATTCCAGCATCATACTGGCAAACGTTGGTCAATATGTTTATTGATTCGCCAATTCGATCAGTAGAGCAAACAGTGAAAAGAAAGTTACGTTAGCGTAGGCTGGGATAAATAGTATAATTGAAATGATACGTTGCAGTTTCGAATATACGGTTAATATTGGACAGTTTCGAGCTTGCAATGGTGTCCACATCACGTATTGATGCCATCTTCCCTCTACCTCGCAGTTGATCAACCAGTGAACTCTCGAGTTATCCTCTTTTGAAACGCGTGAATATGTGATAAATTGATTTTACCAATTTGTCCCCTTTTTTATTACACCGATCGGCATGTGCGTATCACACAATCAAGATAAATACATTACGGAATGCATCAGCTGTACACGTACGTAAAGTAACTGTTAATAACAGGTGTATAAACAAGGACATAATTTCACAATACAGATATTATCATGATTTTTTTTTGTAATAGGAAGCTTGAAACATTTTACTAACAAATGACACATCATGTTTCACGGATGTCCGATTGCGAAATTTCATATCCTCATCATCGTTTAAGCGAGTTCATTTCACGGAAACTGTAAACCTTTATCAGACAAGGCCAATTTTTCATGCATCGTGGAAACACGGTTGTCGAGATGTTGTGTTGATATTTGTTTGTGCAGGATACACATACGAATCCGTTCCGTACCGGCACCACGTTCATCATCGTCCTAAACGTATCGGAACCGAACGGTGTTACGTGGCGATACGGCTCGATTCCAGAATTGCGTATTTGTTTTGCGCATTGTTTGCATACAGCAGCGATCGTGCAGAGATGTAACGATACGGTTAGTGCAAGAGAACAGAACTCGGAACACATTATCATGGCTTCCAAATAAATATGTACCAATACGTACACGCACAGAGCGAGAGGAAGTTTCCCGGCACTTCTCGAGGCATGGAAAATATCCTTGTTGCTATCCGGTCCGTCGAAACCAATCCCACTCGAAAGGGATTACGTTATTAGATTGTTTCGTGTTGCAGAGCTGCTAGAATAATCGCACACACGTAACACAGATGTGTGGGGGGGATTCTCTATAGTCTCGCATTTTCATCCATCACGTTTCAATCGGCTTTTTGTTCCACGCAAGAGCGAGCTTGAGGCTTGAGGCTGGGACTGGGAAGCTGTTGCCACCTACCACACACCTCCAGCGGAGCCGTGTGGTACGAACACATCGAGTACAGGCACTGATAAATCTCCCGCACCAAATTGCATCCCTCAACACCCCCAACCGCGCACACCAGAGGATTCGAGTTCCCATGAACAATTGCGTGCTAATCAGCTTCAGCTGGTTCTGAGATCTTCGCCCCTTCCGACACTCTCGCGGGGACGAGAATGGATGGTCACGCCCCCGAAAAGGGAGTCAAGGGTGGTAGTCATGATTTAAGTCTCATGCGTCTGATCAAGATGTAATTCATTAAATGAATGCATAGAAGTACCGGACACGGGGCGGAAAAGGGTGCGAGACAAGGGCGTGCGATAGGGTCGGCAGAATTCAACCTAAATCTCTGTGTTTAACATGTTGCTTGTGGCGATGATTGTCAATTATTCATCCCCTGCTCCGTTGCGAGGTCGGATCGGTATTGCGCTGGCTTCTGCTACCGCCCGAACACTAGAACGAGCGCTGTTGGTAACCGGTAGAACCGGACAACAAAGGAAAAACGGGGGAAATGAAAAACCCTTGCTTGCGTTGGAAGATGGCTGGTCAGATTTCGGTACAGCTTCCCGTTCTGTACTACTGAGCTGAAAAGTTTAACAAATACACTCACACACACACATTGCAATGTATAACGGAGGCACGTACCACGATCGTACCACAATCGGCTTCGCTAATTAATACTAATTTTTGAACCTTTGTCCGGCGCGTTTCGTTGGTTAATTAAAATTCATAAACAGTCCGGGTCCCGTTTCCAGCGGCTGGCATCCCGCGAATAAAGTCTCCCCGTACACGTTTGCCACGTTGTTTTTCGCAGGAATTAAAGGATCCCCCCCCGCCATCGGTTGGGTTTTCCGTTTTGGCTCCGGACGGTACCGATCCTTCGGTGGTTTTCTTTTCCGCACCGAATCGCACAATAAAAACCACCATGTTTGTCCTTTCACGTGGCAATTCGCGCAATTCGGTACGGCTTGGCAGCTATTTCTGAGCCGCGAAATGCGAAGCGAAAAAGGAAGATCGTTATACGTGCCGACGAAGACGAAAAAGAAGGCCTTTGAAGGGCTCAACAATGTGGGCAGAGTTCGTAAATTGTATGAAAATTTTAATTGTCGTTAAATTAAATTTGTGATGGCCGTTTATCTAATGTGATAGACTAAAGTTTCTTCGTGAAGGTTTTTTTTTAAAGATTTCAAACCCACAGCTTAAACAAATGTTGTTAAATTTTGTGGTTTGTGGTTTCATTTTGGATACCATTCGGAGAACCTGAGAAGTAATTAAGACGAGGAAGAATATAATAACCCGCTGTATATAAAAAAAGTATTACAAAATCGCACGCATTAATGCATACTATACTAGCTTCTGCGGAAGGTCTCGTTCTATTATTATTATAGTAATTCGGTTGGGAGCTGCAGGAACTTGCCAAACATTTACCAGTTCTGTCTCTCCCTCCGGTTTACCCTACATTGCTCCCCGATCCATACGATAGATGCGCACTGCTACGTGAATTATTGCAATACCGTACTGACCGTCTGCTTAGAAGACATAGTGTTGCAGCTATTCTTATCGCAGCACCACCTTTGCACGACGACGGCGGGACGACTGTTCGACTGGCTGGTCGAACGAATGAAGCGTTCACCTGCGAAAACCCCAGAAGGGACCGTCGTCGTGTTAGCCCGCGCGAATGCCCATCCTAACCATGATTTATGCCACGCCACGGATGCGCACGGCCAGATGCTCTAATTAAATGCCGCAACAAAAAAAAACAAAAACGTGGGGAGGTGACACAGTGATGGTGGCTCGGTGGTTATGGTTGATCGTCACGAAAAACGGAGAGGAAGCGAAAGAGGGCGATACGGCGTTTCAGTTTAGCGAGCGTGTTGCCGCGGCACGAGTGCATTTGCAGTGCGCGATGAATGGATGGAAAGATGCACGCTCGGCGATGGTGGTCGTAGTGGTGATGATGAAGGGCGAAGCGTACGATAAACGATTGCTGTTTTGATTTGAGTGTTTGATCTTTTGTGTGCGATAACATTACAAGAGCATCGTGTCTTTTATTGTACCATGAAAATGTAATTATTGCTTAAATTATCACTGATATCTGTAACAAGGTAATAAAGAAGGCATAAAGGCATAAAGGTGAGTTCAGAGCATCGAACAGAATGTTAGTCTCAGCCCTCCGACAGAAGACGTGACCTTAACGGCCAACAGCATTCATAGATGGAGATCAAGGGCAAAGAGATCTTATCGTTCAACTGGTGAAGAAGTATCTGGACAAAATGTATATTGTTATTCGGAAAGAAAGGTTCTGAGGAATCGCAACGTTTTGGTGCTTAGCGATCATGATATATACTTGATCCTAGAAGACCCCGATACCTCCGAATACTCTGATGGCAACAACTCCTAGCCCGAATACTTTACGTCCTCTCTCTACCAAGGAGATAAGGATTGTCGATTCCTGAAGAATTTTTGAGGAATCATTTTCCTGAAGAAGATCCCTCAGTGGTTGATGATCAGCAAAAATTGATAATATTTCAGGAATTGACGGTGATCAATTGACTAAATGTTCTCCGGAAATTGGAGCATTCATCATGAAGCTTGGCATCGTCCAACATGCGATGGAACTATTGGAAAATATTAGTCAGCTTAAGAAGATCTTTTTACCAAAAAAACCGTCAGTCTACCCTCGGATGTGATCGACAGATCTATGGCCCTCCTTGTTTGCCCCATCGCTGCTTCCAACTAATCAGTTCGAAATTCGCACATTTTCGTGATGTATCTTTGCAAAGGGCCAGATTCTCACGCTTCGACGAAAAGCACTAGATGAAGGACAATTTGTAAAATCACCGTACCCAGTTTCACGATGGATTGCTTTAACCTCTTTTCGTCAATGAGTTGCAGCAACCGATTGAACCGATTGCCATGTTGCAAAGATAGATCAATTGCAGTCGGGTCCGTTGCATTCGTTCCCCTTTTTTTTCTAGATCTGCGCATTATTGTTGTTCCATTCGTAAACACTTGGCGTGCTCGTTGATTGCTCGGCACATCAGACGACGGTGCGGTTCATTTTCATTGGCGCTAAAAACTCAAACACCGCAAGGAATTGTGCATTGGTTATAATGTGTTCGATTTTCACGATTCAAACCAATTCACCACCAGTGTGACATGGGAATGCATGCCTCCATACGGTGCGGTTCCTTCCTTTGGCCAAGTTAAATAAAATCGAACCAACTCATCCGTACAGCGGGCAGCGATTGCTTTACAAACGGCGCATCACGGTTGGTGCCATGCGTAGAACCCATTCAAAGTGCAATCGATGAAAATCCGTCGGCACTGGCAAAGCTCCACAGTATCTTGAGACCCACTGACAGGTCGTGCGTGACGAGAGGAAATTGTCTTCCGTCGCTTCGATTCAATCCGCGTCAGTCACGAAATGGTTGGAAAGTAGCAGTGAGCCAATATCTGGGTCCAGGTCGGTGAATGGGCTACGAATAAGCCGTATCTTCCGGCAGGTTTGGAATCGAGCGAGCGAGCAAGCGAGCGATCGATTGATATTTAATTTCGTTTGCAAATGCACAAATTTTGCAGATGCGGACCAATGCTAGCACCGTTGCGATGCGGAGAGACAAGTTATTATTCATTTAAGCCGCTACCAGACCGGGCCACCCACAAGAAGAAACCCGACGACAACTTTATCCGAAGCCGGAAAATTGCATTGCATGTTCGACTGCCGGGGGAAGTAGTGTGTACGGTTTCAACTCGTTCTCCGTTTAGCATTCTCGGTCAGATCGATTTTCCGCGCACGACAGGATTTCGACGTTTTGAAAAGCGAAGTTATTCGAGCAAACTTTGCCAGCACCAGGACGGAATGGAATGTGTGGTCGGAGGTGGTGGGCTGGATTGGCAGGAATTGAGATGCATAAGGTAGCGCATAATTGCTGTTAAATCAAGCATAAGCGGCACGATCTCGATCCCACGATTAGGTGGTCGATTGTGTACTGGTGACTCGAAATTGACGCGCTCATTAAAATTTACCCACCAAGCGGCGATGATATTGTCCTGTGCTTCGGACAGACCTCACTGCAGCACTGCAATTCGGGCGCAATGTCAGTGTGCACGTGCACGTGTGTACGTATTATTGAACCCGCGATGAGGGCAGCTGAACCGAACCCGGCAGGGTGGTGGAACGTGGGGAAAGTCGAAATAAACCCGAGCTAGATCTAGATCTAGATATGCTCGAGTTGAACCGATTATTGGCATTTCTAGACCTTCCCGTTATCGTTCATCGTTCGAACCGGCGCTGACACGCCAACCACGGGTTTTTGGGGGAACAGTCGGTGAGCTTATATGCATGACAGATATGGGCCAAACGATCTGCATTGTGACCATTGACAATGTCTGGCCGCGTCTGGAAAACGGGTTTCGTGATTGCACTGCCACACAAACGAGATTGGATTAGTGTGATGATGATTGCGGACGATGGTTCAGGTTGACGCATTACCTGACGTCCAAATGCTTCCGTTTCGCGTGGGTTAATCGAAACGAACAATAATTCAAAATGATTACAGAACCAACGTTTAGCCGTCTCGTTTGCATTAAATTGAGCATGCATAGTTAAATTTTATTTATTTAATGATGAAATGATGAATGCATTTAATATAGTATAATAACACTCAATTTACAGCCAATTTTTTTAGTTGATGATGTTTTATTCTTAGTTTTTGAGTGAACGAATAAATAGTTCTGTGTTAACTAACATACTCTTTCTTGATTATTATGCACAAATATTAGTCCAGTCCACAGCAAATTGTTTAAATTTACTCCAAGCTCTTATATTCCACTAACATCTCGACATGGCGAATCGAGACCAAGGCAGGCCTCAATTTCCTCAAAACCTCACACACCTTCTTCCAATAATACTCTCTTGATGTAGTTGACAACTTCCGGGTAATATTTTTTGACCAATTCCAAAATTCAAAACAACATTTCCTTTCCCTTGGTTGTCAAACGTTGAAAATCTTCGGACATATGACGTGAGAGACGTCAACGTCTATCCTTGGTGTAGGATATCAAGTACGTGGCCATAATGCCTGTCATTGCCATCCACAGTCAAGTAGATCTCGTCATCCACAAGGACGAAGTGACTTCTTTTCTCCATCAACTTCAAACCACACTTTATGGATGACAATTATTGGTCAGATATGACTGGAATCGAATGACACTTTCGTATAACAATGCCTGTTCAATTCAATATTTTGTCGATATCTCTAAGGTCACGGGGGAGCGATGAGGTTACTTTGCTCTGGATCTTTAGCTTTAGCTTGCGATGGAGTTTAAGATCATGTTTACTGTCAAATGTCTGAAATAAGAGAATATAATAAATGGTGGATTGACTAAATCCACCATCACACGTATAGAAAATCGCTTAAATCCCTTATAATACTGTTTAAAAGTCAGTTTCGCTTTCGCTAAACATTTCGTGATAATATTTTTAAACTTAATAAACACCATCAGAATGTACGCCCTTGATAAAGTGAGTGTGGGACGTAGACTTCAGCTGTCAAACCTTTCGTCACGTAACAAATTATGCAAACAAAGGTAATTTAAACCCGCATGAGAATGCTGTCGTATCATTTGCTGGAAAATGTTTGTTTAATTAACAAAAACGTGAATTGAGCGATGCTTTCGGTTGTAAAAATTAATTATACATTAGCTGGAGAATATTCAGCCAAAACGAGAGACATACCCACCAAAAACAAAAAAAAAGCGCCCTGTTCCTTCGGGACACGTTATCCTATCATTACATGTTCATTATCACGCCACTTCACGCCACATTGGGAGGTTTTTTTTCAGCTTCCATTCTCCCTCTGATAGCGTACGGTTATAAAGCTTCCCATTATCACGTTACATCCGGTACATCCGCGTACCCCGTTGTATCCGTTGTCCGGAGGTGTAATTGAATTACAAGCCCACCCGAATAACACGAAGCACCACCACCCGCACGACGGGTGTGTGTTGGTGCTGTGACGGAGCATCGGCCGCCTGGTAGCTAATCTGACACACCGTGCTCCTACATTTGTTACTTACTATTTGCCACACACCGGGCACCGTATCGGTTTTTCCCATATCCTTTGATTACCGTTTTGCTGGCGTGAGGCTCTGATGGCTCCAGCAGCAATGGGCGGCGAGATGAGCGAGCCCTTGATTCCGTTTACCGGAACACACATACACACACGGAAATCATCATTGTGCAACATTACTCGCAACGAATGGAAGCAAGAAGAACACAAAATCCCCATATGGACGAGATGGACGGATGTGGCAACGGTGGAAACGATGCGCTATCGATGATGCTGTTTGTCTTGTGGGTGACGTTGAAACAAGCAAGGACATCGAAAAAAAAAACACACAACCGATTCCACCTCCGAATGGTGGGTGTATCAAATCAGGCCACCGGGCTACCGGGAAGGCCAGCGAGCCATCGCTTTAGTGCTTTTGTTTCGATCTCTTACACTTTTTTTTTCGGTCGGTGTGGTTCGCCGATGCTGGCGGTACGCGAGGCGGGAAAGCTCTTTGCTAAATTGATTTTAATGGGCGATCTCGAACCACCCATCCCACCCAAAAGCAAACCCCCGGAGGCGGTGTGACCGATGCGGGTAAAAACCGGTGACCATAGTGGGCAATAAAAGTCAGCTCAAATTTAGATTTAAACCAATTTGCGACCCCAAAAGCCAATGGCGAGACTAATGCAGCCCTCTGAAGGGTGCACCCTACCCTACCCGGGCTGGGACGCGCGGACAAACATCGGTAGCTCGGTGCACAAATGCATTAAAACGGAACGGTTATACATGCAGCTGCGCAGTTTAACAAAAAAAAAGAACCCCCCAACCGACGGTGGTGGTGGCCCCATTGTTGGTCAAACAGCGCTAGCCACCAAATGACCCGAAACCGTGGATGATAGCATTGCAGTTTTCCTTCCGCTTCGCTGCAAACTCGCCCAAATGCAGCACAAAAGAAAGCACCGATTTCGATTGTGATCGAACGATCGAAAAAAGCGGGGGGCAAAATGGTTCAAACGAGCTTTAGCGATTTGTGTGTGTTTTATTTTTTTTTATTCACTCTTTCAACGACTTCGGTTCAAATTTCCTCCATATTGGTAGCGCGTTGATAATTTTTTTATCCCTCGGTTTTACTCCACTCAGCGCCACACGGTTTATGGCAAGCCGGCAAGCTAGGGATCAAGCATGGAAAATAGGTACAGGAATAGAAAAGCTAGCAATGAATGAGCAGCAAAAGGTTACAACACACGAGGTCGATATTACTTTCATCCAAAAATACGATGACCCAGGGTGAGACGGGACGACAGAAACTTCAATTGAATTCTACGCAACGGATACATGCGAAAGGGAAGAAAATCAAACATTCAACCCCCTCTGCCTGCTCCAGCTACATCAAAACTCCGTCAATCAGAACTGGCTCCGAGTCCAAGTTCCTACTCCAACTCAACCGTACCGGAACACACAAATAAAAATCAGATTAATATTGAATGGGAATCACGTACCGGTGAAGTCATGAAAACGAATCAAAATCTCGCTCGCCACTTGTGCCACAAGTAACGATGAGGTTACTCCGCAACAACAAAAACGACGTAGAAGAAGGCAATGTTTCCTCAGAAACGGAAGTTACCGTTGCCAGGGGTTGCCGCGGACCGGTTGAGTAAGAAATAAATTTTTATTACTTTTTAAATTCCTCCGACGCGTTGGTGAATTCCTTGGATCCACACAGAGATGGCGTGTTTTACACCGGGCGTCTCCATCAACAATGTATGGTGTCATCAAGCGGGTGCGCATCTTGCGCTACCTTTTGCGTTTTGTATTTGGAGCTTCTCTGCTTCCGTCCGGAAGACACTGTGTAACAATACCCATGTGTCGTAAAACCTGGTCGGTTTGACTGTGGGTAAAGAACCACTTGGAGCTTGTATGGGGAACGATTTCTTACTGCCAACGCTGCTGCCCCCTTTGCGTCCCATAGAAAGGAAAAAAAGGGACAGGATTAGGGTGAAATTGTCCCGCTCCTGCTCCAGCAATCAATTCCAGCGACAGACGGCAAGAGGCACTTGTTTCGTGGTGTTTATTCCCGCTCCGGTGGGTTTGGACGCTTGGCAAAGGAAAACGGCAAGCACCCCGATAAGAAGCGAATAAAATCGATTACCCGCGGGCCAAAGTGTGTCCTTTCTTTGCTGCGGGAGGTGTGCGCAAGAATTGATAGGAGAATAAAATTTAAGCTACCGACGCTCGCGACAACAGCGTGTCCGGTTCTGGGTGGTGGTAAATTGTGTAAACATTGCCATCTCTGCACCGGGGCCCCCTTTTATCGCGAAGATGCCGCCGCCGCCGGCGACAGTTGCGCGAAACGAAGCGGTGAAGGATGCCATCAGTTGCGGTGATATTATGGCGACAGTCGCATCATCATCATCATCATCATCATCGTTGTGATCCTTTTATCATTATCGTTGTCATCGGTGTGATAGCGTATAACCGGTGGTTCGTCTTATGGATTGTGGTGCTTGTGGTGAATCTCGCCGAGGTTTCTTGATGGGCCAAATGCCGGGCCTCGGCGACGATCGAGTCGGGTACCGCTCCCATTCATCATCAACCCACGTCCTTTTTTAGGTAGGTGGGAAACGATTTGCATAATACTATCGAACGAGCGGTCCCGAGGACATTGGGCTTACCCGGGGCCCCCATTACACCTTCATCACACGAAACTTTGGTGTGGAAATGTGGCGTGAGATAAAAAATGAATTCTCCTCCCTATAGCGCGCGCGCCTGCCTCTTCTTTTGTAACGCTGTCCCACCAGGACTTGGGACAACAAAAACGCAGCGGCTCTGATTGTGCCGTGCAAAGAGCAGGCAGAGCAGCCGCATCGATCGCCTCGAACGCCGAACCTCGGAGCGAACCGACGACAGCCGACAACGTCCATTTTGTTCGTAGCCCTGTAACAAGTTTTGCGACGTGTCTGTCGCTACACCCTTTAGTTTTCTTTCATCCCTCGAGTTTTTCCACGTCCCTTTCCCCGCGGTCGAGTGCGCTTCTCCGTAGATTTTTTTTCTATTCTGTCCTCATCCGGTTTCGCACTGCGCTTTGTTGCCTTAATCTCTTGCCCATCTTGCCGTTGACATTTTCCTAATTGAAATCGAATTGAAAGAAATGGAGCGAAAACCCGAACGCCCACGGTGGCCGCGGCCACCAGCCACCCCCGCCCGGTGACTTCCACAACCGGTGAAAAGTGGAAAACCGAATCGGTTACGTAAGCTTTCTACCTTCAACAATATTCGATAGGATTTTCCTCCCATTCTTCCATGGCTTGATGCGTCTTCGTCTCCAAAACCCGGTGACACGACCCGGTGTGTCCTGTAGGAAGACAGAACATTGCTTCAATCGAAAGTTTTTGGTTCGGGTGTTTGGCACGTAGCAGCGCAACCGCGTCCTCCCCGCTGACGGATGGACGGGGTAATCGAAGAAATTTTATTAACTTTAATGCAATGCATTACCAATGTTTGGTTTTCTGCCGATACTGTTACTATCTGCTCGCCCTGCTCGCCGACTATCAAGCCACCGTACGGCCACCGTGACAGTAAAATCAATAGACCATTGGGAAATCTGAGCATAGGATAAGAGCTATTGGAGGAAAACCCCTGGAAAAACAAACTTTATGATAGCGTTCCTATAGGTGGTGGTGAAAGAAATGGTTAAGCGATCGTCATTTAAAGTGTTGTGTTAAGATGTTATCCTATGTCGGATGGTAGATGGCGGTTTGAGATCTTGAGTATTATGTACGAGATAAGGAACATAACAGGTGGGCTAATAATTGTTTGGCCAATGATAGTAAAACACTTTTTTTTGGCAAAATTATTTTTTTTTATTCAACATACATCCCTTCAAGGGTGTTACACAGATTATAGCCGGTTTTCAATTTTGGTTACCATTTTTGTAGTAGTATTTGTACTTTGCCTCAAAAAAGGCCTCAGTTTCGGCAAACACCTCTTTATCCGACGAAAATTTCTTTTCAGAGGACATCCTTTTGGGATCTGAGAAAAAGAATTAGTCACACGGGAGCCAGATCTACGAAATACGATGAATGGGGAAACAATTCCTAGTCTAAGTCATGAATTTTTGCCATTGTTTTCACTGATTTGTGGCACGGTGCGTTTTCTTGACAAAACAAAATTTTTTTTTCATCAAATGTGGCCGTTTTTTTGACGATTTCGCCCTTCAAACGCTCCAATAACTTGATATAGTAGTCGTTGTTAATGGTCTTTCCTTTCTCAAGATAGTCGATGAAGATTATTCCTTGCGAATCCCAAAAAAACTGACGTAATAACCTTGCCAACTTATTGTTGCGTTTTCCCCCGCTTTGGAGCAGGTTCATCGCGTCCAGTCCGCTCGGATGACTGTCTATTGGACTTTGGAGTGAAGTGGAGAGGCCAAGATTCATCCACGGTATCATATTGACGCAAAAACTCGGATTTATTTCGCTTAAACAGCTCCAAACACTGCTCCGAATCATCAAATCGTTGTTGTTTTTGATCAAATGTGAGCTCACGCGGCAGCCATTTTGCACAGAGCTTTCTTATATCCAAATACTCGTGAACGATATGTCCAACACGTTCCTTAGACATCTTTAGGGTGTCATCTATCTCGATCAACTGCACATTATGGATGCTTTTAATATTTTTGTAATTTTTTTCAATGTTCTCTTCTGTAACTACCTCCTTTGGGCGACGACTGTGTTCACCGTCCTCAGGGCTCATTTTACCACATTTAATTTTTTTTTTACCATTTACTACATTTAATTTTTGGCTTCAACTGTATTTTTCCCCTTTCAAAAAGCAATACTTTATTATCACGAGAAATTGCTTCCTTTCCATGATTACTCAAAACACGAAAGTTGCGTCACACAAATTGATATAGCCTACTACGTTATTGTCCGACCTGTCAAATTTTGACAGAACACGTTTGAAGGTTGGTATAAACTAGAACCCAGCGGTCAAGCTTTTACTCATTTCTCTGCGTTTCACCCACTTCCAACCCTCGTTGGCCTATACTTTTACGCAACGACACATGCTATCTCCTTTTTTTTGTTCGTCAAGCATGTTCTTCTCTCGCTCTTTCCGAACTTTACGAAAGTTTCGCACCGTCCGCGATGTGTATGTACACGTTGAGCTTATGGAATTATCCATGTGTGTGTAAAAATCATTTTGACAGGACCGGCTTTCTGTAGTAGCCATAGTTTGTTTTGCTTCGACGTGGAAAGGTGTCTTGTGAGAATAGAAGAAAAATGGTGTATAAAACCATTAAAAACGATTAAAAAAGGCATCCAATCGAAAGAACCAACTACCTCCCAGTGACTGGAAAGGGAAACCACGGAAATCGGAAAGAGAACATTGAGAAAAGTGGTGGAAAGTTGACCAACGCGGCGTCAAGACAAGTTGACGCTGAAAATATATTATGGCTACCGCGGGATTTTGGTAAGTAATTAAATTCAATACATTTGGACTAATTCATCTAATTTACATCTTCCTTTTATCGGTGTAGGTATTTTTTTGTTATTGTAAAGTGATTGACACGAAGGACAAGACAATGAACACTGTCCAAGAAGAATGAAGCGGAAAGGACAAAAAATGAAGCATGGTAAGTGTGTACTTTTGTATGTTTTATACAAAATTTAAAGATTTATTTATTAATTGAAACTTTGTTTTATTTCCAGACCTACGCATAACACCATATCTGTAACCAAGAAATGTGCAAGTGAAAAATATGTAAATAAAAGCAATAATAAATTATTAAAAAAATTACTTTTTGTCCTACGATATGATGACATAATCCCAATATGCAAGCAAATAACGTACCCATACCTAAGCGGATACCGCGCTGCACACCAATACATGCACAAAAAAGCTCTTCGTTAAGCGGGCTTCACAGAGGCTTCACTTGGACCAACTGAAGCCTCTGTGAAGCCCGCTTAACGAAGATTTTGACCGCTGGGAAATGGCATGGATTTAAATCTACTAGCGCGATCTATGTGTTAGACCAACAAAATATCAGCCGACCTGTTATTGCGACATTTATGAATATAAAAGGATCAACGATCAGGATAATTGACCAACGTGCGGGAAATTCTCCGTAACTTAATATTATGCTGTGGTGACTTATTTTCTTCAGCACTTTGAGAGACATGAAGAAATAATGATCATAAATGTTTATTTATTTGCTGCCAACTTGTAAAACTAACTAACTAATAAACTCGTTAAGATGTCAAGTTTCACAATCTTAATAATATAAGATGCCTCGAATATCAGACTCCGTACATCTGGAAAACTTCCAGAGTTAGGAACGCGTCGATCGAATGCGCTGGCGATAGTTATCTTACTAGTTTCTGACCCTATAAGACACCCTATTGCCCTATTTGCCTAACAACAACACTTAAACTGATTTGAAGAAGTACAAAGCTTCCAAATAATTGGGGCTGTTAGTTTCAAACATTCTACGTAGACATACACTACAATGCGGTCCCGCCGTTCGTAGTACGCTACGAGCACATTTCTTCGCCGTAACATAAATGCTACTGCTGGCCCCGCTTGTCACCTCTTGCCACACGGGCCAAACGTCACATCGGTCCGCAGCAGAAGATCTGGCGGATGGACGACAGCAAAACAGCAACAAAACCGAAAGCAAACAAAAAAAGAAACCCATCCTCGGTGGACGACAGATTGCTTTTTTGTCGACGTGCATCGTTATTTTTCACGGTCGGATGTCGATGTGTAAGAGGCCGTCGAAAGACATCGGACGTGTGGCCCGTGCGGCCGTCCATGTTCCGGCGCTCGCAGTGACGCAAAAAGAAGGAATCACTCAAAATGCTCCGTGTGCTGCTGCTGCTGTATGCTGTTTGGCGAAAATAAAACAATTTTCGTCGATCGTACTACGGCGAAACGGGGTGCGTCCCCGTCCCGTCCAAGGGGGTTAGAAAATATGTTGTGAGATCTCCACTCCGGGGCGTGGGCGCGTTTTGAAGTATGCTCGCACGTGAAAATGAAGCATCCAACAACAGGCCGAAGGGCTGTCATGTGTTCGGTGACGGCCTTCTCCAACCATTCCCTTTGGTGCCGCTGTCCACCCCGAGCCGGTCGATTTGGACGACTTCCGACAAATGGTAGAGGAGCATGGCATGGTCTACGTTTGACGCGCGCTTGTACCGAGGCAGCGCGATCATGGATGAAGTTGGCCATGTGCATGTTGGCCGTACGGACGGCGTCGACGCGTCTCAATGTTTGCACGTTGAAGTAATTGTACGTGAAAGGCTTCCATTCCGACGGTATCAAACATTCCTTTTTATCCGCACACGAGCGCGCATAAGGCAGAATTAGGATACGGGAATGTTAATAAAGTTGTGATTTTTTTGTTGTTGCTCCTTTTAATAACAACAATATTACCTGCCTGAGAGGGTGCTTCCAGCAAGCAGCGTGTAATTTGCCGCGTGAACCAAAGTGAAGGGATAAACTTTAAACTGGGATGGAGCTCGCCTTGGTTGTCCAGGGTACTCTCCTGTACACACTTCAAAGGAAATCAAAGTTGAGCATTATTTTATTTAATTTTATTTTCTTCCACCAAGTCATGTTCAATTTCTGCGTTTGGTTGTTGGTTTAAGCGGCTTCTATTTACTTGGAACACATGTAAAGGAGTTTTATTCCATTTTAATTAACGCACCAACTTTCCGTCTAATGTACAGTGGCTTCGGATTATCGATTCAGTCCTCGCCTCATGTGATCTCCACAGGTCTCTTATCCTTCGTACGTCAGGAGCAGAATAATTCCGAAATCGAAATTCACTCGCCTCTAGACGGGAGCAGTTTTTGCACTGGATGCACTTCTATTGCACGAGAAACCTGTTGGCGCTCTTGGAATCGCGCAGAGTGCAACTGAACGAGCATCATTGTTCGTTCCCCTTGGGCTTGACAGCTGGCTCCGATAGGTGTGTTTGTGAAGAAGTTTCTTCCGTTGAGTATCTCTTGCACCGATGGATGGTTTTCGATGGTTTTTGGGATGCACTGAAGCTATCCATGATGCATCGATGCTGATCAGTGATGAGCTGCACAAGCCGGTACAACGGTACCGGCACAGAATTCCCTTCAAGGGCCTTCCCGTTTCGTGGGAGGGTGTCAAAATGTTCGCAAACAGTGGCGCACGCCGAGGGAACGGTTTCTTAAGGTGAGTTATTTGAGAACGAAATCTAATTATTCGCCCATCGCCATTAGCACGACCATCACGCTTTCGCTAACGCTGCGTTCGGAGGCCCTTCTAGAACGCAGAAGAGAACGCAGCCGGGTGAATTAAATAGTGGCGTTCCAGTTTACTTACCGACCGTAAGCTGATATTGCCGCATCGTGGGCAAATTGTTTTAGCGCCGTGTTTCAACATTTACGGCGTAATTGGATGTAGTGAAAATCCACAAATAACCGGAACACCTGTTTTTAAGAAGATAGACCAACAAGTTGGATGCAAATTGATCTGAGATCGGAACCTTGCGTCCCAATCGGAACCGTCGGATTCGCCTGCACATAAAATGCCTTTTTAAACCATCGTCCGGCTTAGCGAAAGACATCATATTTCATTCGAGTACCAATTCAAAGTTGTGCCAAGTATTTGTTGGGTAGCTCCTTTTGTAATACGAAATATGGAGAGGAATAAGAGAGAGAAATAAAAAAACCTCCACGAACAGACCAAAAAAAGAAGGACCAACGCAAGAAATACTCCACACGCAGGGTCCAGAAGATTTATTTGCCAAAGTTTTGGACGCCCCCCGTCCTGGGCAGAATTGAAATGAAAATCCTATTTTACGGCAATTGGTTGATTTAATTATTCATGCAGGCATTGTCGTCAATCTCCAGGGCAAGTATTACTTTTTCTACCGTTCCTTCTACCAAAGTAACCATGTTTCCATTGGTAACGTTCGCAATCTGTTTTAATATAATCTTTCATCAGAACTGTAGCAGCCCAGAAAACCACACCACGGGTCCAAGTAGTATCGCTTTTCTTTTGCGAACGAATTAGTCTCCAATACGCTACGGCTGCCGACAACCCGCGGCGCAGTGGGTTCACACTTTCCTTCCGGAGTTTTCCACCGAGTAACGTGACGATTGAACGTGACGCGGGCACTTTGCTGGCCAGTTTCACTTCGCTAATTCAATTTTTCAATATCTCGAGGGGTGCTCTGAATGGGCCTGCTGTGCCGTGCTACTGAAGCGTGAAATGTGGAAAAATGGGATAAAAAACAACGACAGGTAAAGGAAATTTTAAAATATCTCGCGTGAAAACCTTTCCACACTGTGAAATTGCATTATCCCGCGGTATGGAGTCCCTGGTGAGGCGGTCACAAAGATGCAGAAAACAGTACACCGGTGACATAAATAGATCGAGTTCGACAAAAGAGCGCAATATATTTGCTTCGTGATAATACCGATTATACGACGAACAACGCAAAGAACATTGGCGAGTGGTGTTGAAGCGCAAATATCTCCATTCACACCAACTGTGGTGTGCTTTCACTTCAGTATGCAGCAGAATAACATTGTAATAGCAATCCTCATTTGCAATGCAACCACCAGCCCCAATAGCCCCCCGGGAGTTGGGCAACCCTCGGGTGGCACATTGTTCCCGGTTTTCCGAAGAGCTTTCACCGCCACCGCGGCCGTCTCGGTGTCGGGTATATTGAAAGAAAATGCAAATGAAATGAAAATGTCATCCTTTAATTTTAGATTTTATTGCTTTTCTCCTCGTCAGAGGTGTAAGGAAGAGAGGGAAAAAAACCTCACTCAGGTCGGATCACATTCGCGGTTCTCAAGATCCCGAAAAGGGACGTGACCGGATTGTGCAATGTATATATTCAGGGTTTGGAATATAAATTCTCACCCACAGGCGACAAAATGGCTCTTGTAAAGGAATCCAACGCGTATCAGTCGGGTCGGACGGGTATTATTATTATCGTTTTGCTTTTGTTACGATATTACACTCAGAAGCAAACTGAACTCTTCATATGATTATCATCGTTCGCGAAGGATATTCATACGTTCCAGCAGCAAAAGTTGAATGCCCCACAGTGCATGGACACGGTGCAAACATGCATCTTGCATAAGCATAAGCAATTCACTTACAGCACTAGCGCTCCTGTCGCTGGCAGTCTGCTCGCACTAATTCGATTGCACTTGTCACGTTCGATTCGGTGTTGTGGAAGTGCGCGAGTATTTTCCTTGGAAAAGCATGTCCTGCTGCTGGTAATAGAGTTCACATCGAACGTTCGAACCGAACCGACCCCCGCCGTCTGTATCGATTGTGTTAGTGTGAGGTAATGAAAATAAATTTTCATTTAAAAACAAATTATGTTTCCAACCGAGCGGTTCTGCCCTAGGACAGTTAACCTACGAAGGCTTCAAAAGAGGGATTGTTTTTGTTGTTGTTTTCCCTCTCGGCCGATCGGTAGAGGGAACTTCGGGAAGATGGTTTATTCTTTCCTCTTGCCATCTTGAGCTCGTGTGTCTTTTACGTTGGCAGTCGGAGAGCCCGGGCCTTAATTACTCCCGGTTGGATGAATTATAATTAGATTTGGTCTTGCGAGATTGTCCTGCACAGGGCAAGGCATCAGGGGTTAGCCCACCGTTATCACAGCTGGAGATCTCGGCAAAGGTGGGAGTCATCTCGGGCGAGTAATGGGGCGTACTTTTAGCGAAAGTTCGCACACTGTACCCCCCCGTTTTCCGACCAACTTCCGACCCACCGGAAGGTGTATGAAATAGAAGAAGCTTTAGACTTGATGTTCGATTTTAATTTGCACTGCAATGGATCGTACCGAGGACATCCGTGTAGGTTGAAACACCTGCTGATTCCTGGGACACTCGGCAATGTAATGTCTGCAGCGAGTTTGACGTCATCGGGCGATGTGCAGTGGTTTGTGGTGCTCTCCCCCTTTTCCCGGTAAGTGACAGGTTGGTCAGTACCAGCAGATTGAATTTTGTAGTCGCGCTTGCGACTTGCCACGACAAACAAGCGGCCGACAAGATTGCCGATGATAAATATCGTCACCGGCCGGATTCTCGAGCACGGCCCGCCATACTGTTGTTGTTTTGCGATCTGTCTGCATATGCGATCCTTTCTCGCTGCGTCCGACGGTGACAGCGCGATGACGATGATGGCTAGAATGCGATTTACTTTGGTCGTGTGCCAAATTGAAATTTGTTCGCCAACCAGACGACAGTGCTGGCCGTTGCACATCTGCACCAAAACGGACGCGTCCTTCTTGCGAACCGAGGACGACGGAGCATCACAAACACGCGACAAGAAGTGTGCCAAAAGACGTGACCGTTGGTCGGAGTACGTTTGGCGTTAAATTTTATACAAGCCCAGCCGCAATGTCGATGTCTGTCAAGCTGAAGGAGTGATTCCGTCTGGGTATTTAGGGACGAAAGGTCATCATAACAAAACAGGTGCATTAAGGTGCGATTGGTGGACGAGAGTGTTTGTTTGGCAATGATGTTTTGGAGCCAGAAATCGATAAAAATGTAAGCAAAACAAGAAAAGATGAGATTGCATCAGAATGAGACTAGTTATTAGCTGATAGAACTCTCTTCCGCCCAAAAACAAACTAAAGCCAGGATGGTAGCAGTGGAGCAGACAAACAAACAAGCAGAGAGTAAAGAGAACACATTAAAAATCTTTCAACAGATTCGCCAAACGTAACAAGGCCCTGCCGGTAATGGTAATCCCCGGTGAACGAAAGTCAGCAGCCATCGGATTGCTTCGTTCCGTTCGGCAGAAAGAAAAACAGGAATCAAACCAAGATACTAAAACGAGTGTCTTAAGCCTAATTGGAGCGATAAGGCATAATCATGATATTGTGCTTTCTCCTAACCTGGCCCGGAACTGACGCAAGCCGGCGTTGGGAGTGGTTCTACGTTACTTTCCCATGCCGAAAGCGAGAACATTTTCCGGTTGTGCGTACGAGACCGGCAACCGGGACCGGTTCGAGCTCGCAGAGTGGTAAAAGACGCGGCTGGATCCGAGCACGTCGGACGAGCGGCAAACTAATGGCGTAAGCGTATATAAGTAGATTGGGAAATCCGACGACGACGCTTCCTAAACAGCTTCACTCACCTGGGCGTGGAGTGAGGTGCGACCGGGCCGGGTCGGGCCGGGAACCAGTGCCCATCCGACTGCCAAGACGCAACCGCAGTGGCCCATTCGATACGTCCAACGTTCATAAAAGACATCGGGAAAGATAAATCCAGAATGCGAACATCACACCGAAAAAGATGACACATGTTCCGCTGGTGCGTACATATTTCTTTCGCTCCCGTGCTTTGTGACTCCCTCTGTCCCTTCCCCCACCGCTTCTGCGGCCCATTTGCCGATGTTGTTGATGATGATGAGAAACAGAAGAAGTTAGCATAAGAACTAATTCGTCCGTTGACGACGACCGTCGACGCGTTTGGACGACGCTTCATGCTGCTGTCAGTTTTACGGAGGGTTTATTTGCCCCTGAGGCCATTCCCGAAAGGGGAGAGGGGGGAGAGGGAACAGAGGGAGTGTAAGACACGCTGGTAGGCCTAATGCTGCCGGCCATCTAATATTAGCTGTTTTGCTATTTTTGGCTTAATGTTGTTGTTTAGTTTTTCGTACACGGATGGCGCTATTTCCATCGTTAAGCGGCGTCGGACGAGGAGCGAGGACCTCGAAGCAATGGGGAAACTTTTAACACACCTTACATATTTTGCCTACGCACCCGCAGGGAAGGTGAGATTTTTCTTCTTCAAACCAAAGAAAAGATTTCGGCAAGAGGTTTTTCGTCTGCAGTTGCTGACCTGCTTTTTTTCCTGGTCGTTCTGGTCGTAGTCGGGTTGGACAACCCTGTCTTCCTAGCTGGAGAGTCAAACAAATCCAACATCAATAAATATGATGTAATCAACAGATGGTGAGATATCAAATAAAAGGCAAGATAATATTATAATAACGGATAAATTATTAATTAATTTATTATTTAAAGTTCAAACTCCAGCTTGAACCGAGTCCAATAAGTCTCGTTACCTTTGTTGACAGAGGTTAAACAATCCAACATTTGCAACCATTTCCACGACTAGTTTGTCCGCATAACGAGCCGGAAAACTTCGTTGGTTTGTTGCAGGAAAAAACACTCACACACATTTTCTGCAATGTTAACCTTTCCCCGGGGGAAAGTATCATTACCGTAGTTACACACGGTTTGGAAACATATGGGACGGCGTCAGACGGAACGTAACATAACGGCGCGCAGCATGGAGGAAAAACATGAGCACAAACACAGCGAGAAAATGATAGCACTGTGTGCGCCCCTTTTGTTTGTTTCTTTTATTACCGACAGTTTTCCTTACAGATTCATCCCGTCCGGTGTTTGTTTGTGCGGTGGTGAGTGAGAGCAGGCCACGAATCGCCATTGTTGATGCTGCACTTCATCGCAATGAAACCGTGCCGAGAACGTGAATATGGTGCACAGACTTTGAAGGGCATTTGCTTTACGGTACGGTAATTGTGGCTAAGCGCGATATCCCACAGGTTCCCACAAGGTCAGCCATCGTTGTGCCAAGCTTTTCCCGGTGGTTGAGTCACATTCGCGTGACTTCACTTTTGTGAAGTTCTTACTCGAATCATATCTTTAAAATAGCTCTCTTTTGTAGAGGACAGACTTTAATAGTTTTACCAAGAATAGTAAAAAAAAAGGTCGTCTAAGGTCCCCAAGACCCCGGGACGCAGAAACCCCCAACAGGTCGTCTACGGTATTTACTGAGCAATCCGATTGGATTAAAATGGTGCTGCAATTAACTCATGAAAGAAAGACGTCCGTGTAGTTCCTGTTCCGGCCAGTACCGAACTGGTGCGCTCGTCAAACGGACCCTCTGTCAGGCCAGAGCGGTCAACCAAGGCGAACACTGCACACGAAGCGCTAACACAACACACCATAAATTCTTCACCTATCATGCTCGCCACGAATCACGTGGGGTACGTGGTTCTTGCCACTGTGCAGGTAAGTCGATGAAAAGTGTTGCCACCATGCCATCGGGCGGACACTGGTTAGGGCGATTGTTTCACGTCGTCCAAAAGCATCCCGCGAGCGAGAATATGTAGCGAGTTGACTTTTGGGTTGACCACTATAGTGTGTGTGGGAGCATAGCTAGAGCCCAGGGCAAACCCGTGTTTCAGTGCAGGACAAATAATGGAGTTTGGCCATTTCACAAGCGCTGCTGAAGAACGCTGAACTATAAATTATTCTACTTCATTCACACTTGGTCAGCGCCACGATCGCCCGGCCAAAATCTTTCTTTTCTTTGGGTGACGGCGACCAATGGAAAAAGGAAAGGAATCGGGTGGAATCACGAGGCGCACAAAAGTTAGTGACAGCGCGCCATTCGATGGCCAACCGAAAGAAGTGGAACAAGTTTCGGGCATCGGTGCCTTTATACGGATGTTCACACATTTATAAAGATCTACACACTGCACTGGCCAGTAGTGTACGCAATGTCACCGAGGCGGACGTCCGCAGGTGAGCACTATCGAGTTGCAATGTACGAAAAAGCGAAACGATGTCGTTGGTTAGCTTCGCCATCATGGCTTGGTCCTTCAAGGTGTCCACCTAAGGGTGAACTTGTTTTGTCACCCTGCTTCGACCGTCCGGACACCGGGCAATACGTGTTCGGGAGGTTTTGCCGCGACCGGTCCAGGAATCGGAAAAAAACTGGCCGAACCTATTGTGTTCAGCGTGAGCCAGCAAACCAGGATAACCATTAGCAGCAGCAGCGGACACAACACGCAGGAGGGGGAGGGCATTTACGCGATCGCAATTGAAATGAAAACTGACAAATGTGGAATGTTTCGGCACTTCGGGAGAAGGAAGGAAGCACATGGGAATGGATCAGCGATTGTGGCAGGAATTGGTCCGGATGGCAAACGTTGATCACATCCAATGTTCCAAAATTGCAGTGCCAGTGTATGCATGCGCTCACTGTTGCAACCCGGTCACCACCATTGATGTGCGCGCCTCCAGGGCAATGATGTGATCACCATTGACAGCTATATATCGGGATCCCGGGACGGTGGCCTCCACCCCGGAGGGGCCAAGGCACACAGTAGCCGTTTGGTGCCTGCTTCTCGAAGCTTTGATGAGTGCGTTGTCAGTGCCATGTTGCATGTGCGTTTGTGACGACATCGGGGCCAAAAAGGCTGAGCATGTTGATTACTCTGAAAAATTTCGGTAGCAATTTCGAGAATTTGCGACTGTTTGTGTCATTGGAACTCGTTGTCTTCTTCCACCATTTTTTTTTCTTTTCTTCTGGTTCTTGTTTTATGTTGCTGTGCGCGCTTTTTGTGTCTCTTTTGTGTACTCTCTATCGACCTTTTTTTTTTTGTTAAATGTTGCACCACATCCGCACATAGGCTTTCTCGGAAAACATCGTCCCGCGCGAACAAGACGAATAATGCGATTGCCGTACTGGCGGTGGTGCGGCAGGAACGGCATCGTGCGCTACATTGCTGCGGAGCCCAATTTGAGCTGGGTAGCAGCTTCCCAAACAAAGAGAGACAAATTATCGTCAAACGGACCGATGCCGTTTCGTGGACAAACAAGGGACCATTGGAGTTGGCACGGTTCGTCGACAGGAATGCAAGCAAACTGCAGCGGAATGTACGGACGGGAGTCTCAGCCTTGTTCGCATGAAAAAAAAAAAAACATCCCCAAAATAGCCATTCGTGCAAGCGACAAGTTCATGTTTGCATTAGACGGACAGTTACGGGGAATAGTTCCATCTTCTGCAGAGAGTCACCCATGTTGGCTGAAGGCTATTTTAATCTTTATAAGGAAGTATGACAACATTCGCAACAATTCATCTACTGCACAATATTTAAATCCCCACTTTTTCCATCGAAGGAAGCTTATAAAGTTACTCATATTGCCTGAAGTTTTGGGCTTTCTTAAAGCTGTAATTACCATTCCTTGGCAGCAAGATGCAAAACTATTTCACAATATAAATATTTCCAAACGAAGGCGAACCCCAACCAGCGGTGGTGACCCGACAGAAAATTGTCTCCACAAGCAACCGGCCCGGCCTGCCGCATCCCTCCAGAGCATGTTTCGGTTACGGGTAAGCATTTTTAATTTGTTTCGCCGAAGTGAGTGCCCTCGCGCAGGAAACAAGTGTAAGCGCCAAAGTTATGCGCCCCCTTATATCGCATCCCGGTGGCGTGAAGGTGCCACCGGTGCCGGTGGGTTCTCGGCGATTGGATGGATGGTTTCGGATGTGGACGTGATGCTATTTTGCTTTCCCCGAAATCATCTCGGACCTCCATTTCGGGCAAATCCTTCGAGACGACCCTTGTGGCGCGCTTGGCGGACCAACTCGTTGAGGTCGGATTTTCTACGGAAAATTGTTACTCCCCTTTCCCTCCAATGTCCTCTCCTTGGAATCCTTGGAAAGCATGAACGAACTTACGCCAACGAGTAGTGCCACTTGTGGCCAACGAAGGCACGGTAAAGTACCAAGGGCAGGGATTTTAATTTGCATATCATTTTCAGTTGGGCCAAAAAGTCGGCAACCGTTTGCCTGACGGAAGCAAGTTTAAATTTCTTCTGAGAATGATGATTTCGACCCGGCAGCCGGAGAGATGATGGGTTTAAGCTTTCCTTTCTTTTGCGCCGCTGCCGTTGTAAGAGTTTGTAGTTTTCAAGTGGTTCTGCGTGCTGCTGTTGATCTCTTTGAATAGTATACTTCCTTTTTTTTTTGGTTGTTGCTAAATACTTCATGAAAGACTCCTCTTGCGGGAGGTAGATTATTCTCGCTCTGCTTTACTGCACGACACACTTGAGAAAGTGGGGAACTGTATTATTTATTCGACTGTCGGTGGGGAGCAAGTCTGAACGGTGGTTGTGGTGGTGTGGTAGAGATGGAAAAGAAAATATTATTAACATTGTCGGGGCAGTCATCAATGCATGGGAGAAGAAAAGAAAAATGTTACCCTCACAAACAATGTTCCTTCACACTGCGTGGACCTGAGTGTCCTGGGTCGGTCTTATGCGAACTGGAATGCGAACGGGGGGAGCCGTATGAAATTTTCATTTCGTACGCCATTGTGCGAACTTTACCCCTTTTCAACTGTAGATCTAATGTTTTACTAGCGTCAGCAAAGGTAGACCATGAAAGCAAAGAAAAGAACAGACGGATCACGATGCTCACACCACCACCACCACCGTTTGCAGCAAACGGAGTTTGTCGAATGTTTTGAAGAGATCTTGAATACCTTCTACCAAACTATACCAATAAGATTGCTCGCAATAGCACCGAAGAAAAGCACCAAAGAAGTTAAGATTGCTTTTCACAGCGATATCCCTACCAATTGGATTTGAACAATGCCACTGAAAAGCGATGTCACGTGCCGTCGTACTTGGGAGGATCTTCAGGTTTGCAAGCAGGATTTGACTGCAGTGAAACTTCACCGAATCCGGATACCTATCCGTACGCTGAACGTGTGCCCAATTCGGCCAACTCGGGTGGGGGTGAAATAAAACTAAAAGATTACGACAAAAGTCGGGGTACCCGTTGCGGCGGCACCACTTGCGGGAAACTGACTTTTAACTACTTCTGCTTCCATCCGGCGGGACAGGGAGACAGACGAACTCTGTGCAACATATAAAAAAGGAAACTCCACCAAAAAAAGAGGTGAAAATAACTCTCCCCCATGATGATTGATGCAAAGCAAATTTTATCATTTCGAATATTTGCCGATATGAGAATTGATTTGGGGCAAAAGGGATTTTACCGGTGCGCGCTTCATCCTTCAAGCACATCCGGGGGCTTTTTTTTTGTTTTGGAGAGCGGTTTGCCCGGATCAACGAACCTTTTTATTCCTCGGCAGGTTAGAGGTCGTCCCCTTACGAAGGACAAGTGGGACGCATATGATTGATAAATTCCGACATTCTTCAAAGCGCACTCGACCGTGCTTCAATTTGCGTGCGTTGCAGTGAGACAAAACGGGAGGACCCCAAGGTAAAAATGCTCAACTGAAGAGCTCCGGATAGAGCTGATGTTTGTGCTGCGTGCGACCCCACTTGGGTGGCGTGCCGTAGATTTATGAGATCCTGGGAAGCATATTTCCTGTGCGAATCGCTTTATCTAATAAGGCAGATCTCTTTACCGCAAAGAAAAACATGTTTGGAAATTTGCGATGGCAACGCTTTGCCGTTCATTGTGGGTACGGGGTGCGGTTTCCTACTCCGAGCTCGTTGGGGGTTGTTTTGCTTATTGACTCATATCTTAAGTAGGTACTTACACAACGATGAGCAGATACTTACAGCCGGGAATGGAATGTTTGCTGATTGTATTTCACTCATGAATGTACCTTTTTTTATGAAACACAAACTCGTGAAGCAAGTGAGTGTGTAGCGTGTCCCGAACGACTACAGTACGAAGGGAGAGATTTATCTCCGTGCGCAAACAACAGTGGAACTCGACCTTTTCGGAGAAACATTTACGAATAAATAAATAAAAAATGCAACATGAATTACAAATTTAACCCCGTTCTGAGGGGCTGAGGTAATTTTGTAGCGTCTCAAGATTAGTGTTGCACTAGCCTGTCCGGTCACTTCATAATTCAGGATTTTCAGTAAGCCCAACGTGGTCACGTGGAAGTGTTTCCACAAAATCCACATCCACAGTCGTGGTCGTGGATGATGTGAAAATGTGAACTCCACTGAGAAGTTCCATTTATCAAACCGGCTATTCGACTATTCCGTGTCGATCCGGTCGAAAAGGTCAAGCCAATGGTCAAACAGCGAGACTTCCACCAGCAAACAGATGGAATGGAACAACATATGCACCTTTTGGTCGTAGTTGGCTGGTGTTCCAAAAACGCCAAGTGCCCACCGCTGAAACACCATCATGAAAAGAAGCTTTGCCTGCCTGCATATACATAAATTTAATCTACACCGTACACCGCAAAACGAAATATTGCCATCGATGGACAATCGTCCGTCAAGAGTAAAATGTTGCCCATTGGCTCCCCCCCCCCACATGAGCGCCACCACATTGTTCCATTGTGCACCGACTAATCCGGTACATCCTTCGGTGTTCCATTCAACTGCAGATTCACACACTGCCTTCGGCAGATGGGCCAACTGCCCAATGGACTTGCGCTCCGTGGGCCAGATGGTTCTAATTCCTGCCATAAATAAACACATTCACCGCAGCGCTCGCATCGTGCTGAAAGTATGCATGAGATAAATGTCCTAACCTGAGCGTCCCCCGTTCATTGGGCAGCTAGTTGCGATTCCACACCGGACGGACACAATTCCTTTGCCCGGATGCGGTACACCGAGGGGTTTGCGTTCGGTAACAATATTTTAAAATCAGAGGATTAAATTTACATCGATTAATTAAAATTTTATCCGATTTGAATTTCAATTCTAACCTCGGCATTTCGGGATTTTGTGGTGCCTTTGTCTCGTGGCCCGACCGGTGGATCATAAGCTAGCTGCGACTGAAGCACCCCACACAGCCCATGATGCTACAGGAGATCGTTGGAAAATTGTGTGGAATGTAAGAATTAAGCTCAACGTGAATAGCCTTTGGCACGTTTAAGTAGCAATATTCGAGGTACCGGAATGTTGCAAACGCTTTGCTGAGAATTTTCCCATCGGACCGGTGTTGGTGGTGTATAGATCTTTGAATAACAACCGTACGATCCATCGCCGGAAAGCTCCAGATGGAAATTTCCCTTGGAACGGCTTGGAACGTTTTACAGCAGCAATAGTGGCAGCAGAAGCTGTTGGCGTTTTTTCGATTTAAGCCCAAAACGAACGGTTGAAATGAAAAGCGAAACGAAAACAGGACGACGAAAGAGTTTCCCCCGAAAGAAATAAAAAAACAGATTTTCTCGTCCTTCGCAGCGTGCCCGAATAGGACGCGTTGTTGACAGAAGCAGTCGATGGTTGATGGGGAAATGCAAAGAAGTCTATCAAAATATCTAAATATATTTACGGCGAAGTAACACACAAACGGTACAACTTCCAGGATGATGTTGAGCCGCGAGGAAGTGGAACCCGATTCAACGCCTTTCCCACTTGGCGCTCTTATCGCGTGAATTATGAAAAGGTAAACTTCTTTCTAACACATCTCCCATTTTCCCCCAAAACCCCCCGAAAACGAAAAACGAATACTGGCGGTTTTGAAATTGAATGACGTGTTTTGCGTGTTTTCGAACCTTACCCAGTCCTTAGAGTGGAACGCAGAAATGGTAGGAAGATAAAAGTAACAACATCCTGTGCCGCGTGCAGTGGAAATGTAACGATAACATTGGTTGCGTCAATTTCGGACAAAAAATCTGATTTCCATCATAATAAACAAACTCCCCGTTTTTTTCTCGGAATGGAACTTAAAGGTGCGGTGTAGCAAATATAGCACACACCGATTGCCAGCAATTTGTGTTACTGTTTGCGTCCAATTATTGCAATATTGCGCTTTGTGACGATCGGTCGCTGATATGTAATCAGGATTAGGGACAGGATATGACGATCATTAGCTCTGTTTGGGCGTGGGTGAGAGAAAAAAAAATGACAAAAACCCAATATACGATTGCGACGGAGTGAGTAATATTTAAACTTTTTCATGATATTCCCCTGAAGAGATTTTTGTTTTCCAGCATGCTTGCACAAGCATGGGCAGGCGCGCCCGGGAAAGTGGATGGTTCGTGTTTTCATTTCCCGAAACTTTTTCCACGGAGGTCGAACCAGTTTTGCATAAACTCCAATTCCTTTGCGGTAGCACGTTCGGGGCTAGATTGAAATATAACGAAAATTGATGATGATGTGCACGGGATGGAAAATGGGAAAATCGCACCCCCAACCCCGTGTCGTTCCGATGGAAACCGATGGAAAAGTGAGTGAAATAATATTCAAAAATGAAAAGAGGAAGGACAGGATGAAGAAAAAAAAAACCGTAAACACAAATTTCCACACCACTGTTTCGCGCTTTTCCCCCCCTTTTGGGGCGTGACGAAACAAAAGTTTCAGTGTATCAACATATTCCACCCCCGCCGGGGTGGGTTTTTGGGCACGATAAGATTAGAGGAAAAACGATGCGAGCGAACGAGAGAAGGAGAGTGAACCCTTCCGGGGTTTTTGGGGGATTTTTACGTCGCAATGAATTCCTCACAGACCGGTCAATTGGCGTGACGTGCGCGAAGGGGCAACGCCGCCATTCCGCCATTCCGCCAGGTAAACAGATTTATTTTCCAGTTAATTTATATCGTTTTTCTTCGGCAGCCGTTTGGGGGAGCCAAGTCCTTTGCGCCGTAAAAACACCTTTCCAGTTGGGGATATTGGACCGTTGGAGCCGGGACAACACGAGGGGAGGGTTTGATGATTTTGATGGATTGATCCTTGTTTTTGTGTGCGGACGTATACAAAAAGAATTTGCCGACAGTCCAGACGAGACCGTGCATTCAAACAAACTCATCAGTGTTATTGTGACTCAAGACGAGGGAAAAGCTAAGTGCGTGTTTAGCTAAGTGTGAATTAAACGTGGTATGGGTGGTTTTGAAAATGTCTAAACTAGAAGGGAAGTGCGTACCGCTGTTTGGCATACAGCGTTAGAGGAACAGCCAAACTTCAAACATTAGACTAAATTGAGAACATGTCAAATTATGAATGAAATCTCGTTATTTATCAAACGAGGGGAATGCACAGACCCATATTGCCATAAGATAATCTATAAATAGTCATATTTATCAGGGATATACATCAGGGGTCTAACAAAAAATGGGGACGGTAAGGGTCGATTCAACAAACATTTCCGGTCTGTGTTCAAACCTAGATTGAGATAAACCCAAAGTATTTTAATACGCAAAAGTGCTGTTTTTTTGTGCTATTAGTAAACCAAGACACATTGTGCCAAATATCAACCATTTTGAGGAGGCGAAAGGTGGTCTAGGCCTTTCTATAAGAACCTAAAAGAAGATGAATAATATCTTTAGATCGTTGGTCTATAGACTGGCTATAAGTCTTAAAAATAGGAAATGAAAGAATATAAGAAGGATGTAATTTATTTTAAAATGTGCAAATGAATAAAATTTATCTAATATCAGAAAGGAAATACAGAGAGCGAGTCATTCGTGAATATAGTTGTTCCGTTCCCATCCGGAACGAAAAGAACCCAAATGACATTTCGTCATTTACACATCCCTATGCGGTGTGCTAGAAGGATGTGAGAGAGCGAGGTGAGAGAACGAATTGAGACAAGAGACGAGAAGTAGAGTGATCGCCAAAGGGAACGGACGTATCTTGTAATTGTTAAAGTAAAAGTTAAAAATAAATGGTCGAAAAGCAAAAAATCCTAAATAGTTCAATTGTGTACAAGGATTGAACAATAGTGGAGAACTGAAATTCTAAAAGAACAAATGTCTTCAATTTATTATATTAAGGAAAAGCGCACTTTTTAGATTATAAGCTTTGCCAACTTAAGTTAATATACTAACTAATGCCTAGCAATATATCACTAAGAAAATTCAACAGAAGAGCAAACATAAAACCGCTTAAATTAAAGCTCCTGTCCTGCTTCCAAACTTCCAAAACAAACTTCCTTGGAATTATATTGCAAATTAAAAATGGAACCATAGCTCACGTACTTGAAGACATTGGAACAAAGACAATGCTGCATCCAAAGCGACATTGTTCTACACCTGTGTCTGCAGCCAAGTACTTCAACCAAATCAAATCAAATATTTCACCGTCGTGTGATAAATAACCAATCGTTTTCAATAGAGTTCTGCTCAATTACATTCACAGCACCTGGCAAGCTTTCAACATGGCGCAGAGACGTGCATACGTATGAGCGCACCACAATGCGAAAGTACTCGAGGATCTGTACTCAAGCAGCGTGATTGAAAGGTGTCGATAGAGTGTCGTCTTTTAAGCACGGTATTTCACAACACCGTACACCATTGGGTAAATTAATTCATTTCCATTTGTTACTTTCCACAGGTAAGGTAAGGGGTTCGTATGCGACTTCCCCATCACCTAATAGCGTTCGGCCATTCTTCTTTCGATATCGAACGTCTCATGTGTGGAACCGGTCCTAATGTCAAGAGAATGCGTGCGTACGAGTCAGAGACCGGCAGAAATCGAGAATTGATGAAGCTGCAATAGGTTAGGTGCCCGGGCAAGAATAATGAGTACTATCGACGAGACGAGAATTATCGTCGACAGTTCATTGGTCTGCATAATTTGTGTGTGTGCGGAAGAGAACCTTTTCGTTTGCATAATCTGATATTGCTTAGGCTTAATTTGTGTACGAAGCAAACAGTTTCGTGGCAACTGGACCCTTACGAGTTTGTAAATACAAAAAGGCTGTTAAAACAACGGACCTAGTGAAGAAGGTTTCTTACGAGATGTCAGAAAAAGGTCAAACAAATTAGAAATCATGGGATTAACTCTCTTCCCGGCATTACGTCTAACTGGCCTAATATGGTCATTACATCATAGGGATAAAAACAACCTTATTTTCTTTTGTAATACCTTCAAGCGCACAAGCAAATCAAACACTGGACTATTGTTTATCGTGACCTTCAGAAGTCAATTTCAAATCAACGAAATTGTAAAACACACTTTATGCGCACGACAGAATGGGGAGCGATTTTCCTCGAAACGGCCCCTCCGAATGGTAGGGTACAGTGTGTCAATCTTCCATTGCGTCATTAGTAGCGAGACATTTGTCATCATCGCTTGGCAGCCAATTAATATTCAACTTTTCTTTGGCTAACCCGGCGGTCCAGTTCCATTAGACGCTTTCATTAATCATCGGAGAGCAGGCTCGTCGTTTGTCCATTAGCTGCCGGTGTCCTCCTGCCGGGGGAGGGGTGGAGGGGTGACAAATGGACGGTTGCTGCTAATCGGTTTCGCATTGAAAATTTTCCAACCGATCCTTTTTGCTTTATCTCTTGAGACGCTGACTTTCCGTCACACAACGCGTGTAATCGACGTAATCATGTATAAGAAGGGGGGAAATAAATTCGATAAGGTACAGAATGCCTCTTTAATTTGATGGAAAACAAAATATTATAAACGTCATTTAGAATATGAGCGTCTAGTTTTCATTGGACAATGATGAAATATTGAGCAATTGTAGAATATTGCTTACCTATAAAAATCATTCCGTTGACGTTTGATGTTATTAACTGTTCTGAAATGGTAAAAAGAAAGATAAATTTTGTTATTTTAAAAATTGTATAACATGTTTTTTGTTATATTGAATCAGTATGTTAATAATCCCGATGGACAGACTCTGGCTACTTGGATATTTTTCCGTGACAAATAAAACCATAAACCTGTCGCGTGGTGATTAACTAAACTGCTGCGATTGAAAAGTAATCCTACCCATAAGCAAACAGGAGCGGGTTGAAATGGGACGTAAATGAAATCCTCTTTTAATGATCGAAACAAAACCGTGCCCGGTGCTGGTTGATTAAAAAATAAATTCAATCCCATTCCGAATGGAATAGCATCGAAACATTCCACGCTGCATAGCATCGGCGTGTTGGGGGTTTGCCGGAAACATTTTCGTACGGAATTGGCACCGTACTTACATTCACTGCCAGTAGGTTGAATTCGTCAATTAATGTACAGTCGAAATCAGTCGGCCGTACCGCAGCAGGCAGCAGTAATGGGTTGGGATGGAGATATGGCCAGAGCAGGTGAGAAGCGTGGAAACCCCTCGAAGCAGCACAAACATCTGTACGAACAATTTCAAACATGACCATTGGAATCTCGGCGTTCGTGCCGGTTTTCCCCCCCTGGCAGATAGATGGGTTAGAAAAGGTGCGAAAAAAAGGTAAAGTGTGTGCTTCCCACAGCGTGCCAGAGAGTGCTCAATCCACAGAAACCCGGTAGCGAGCAAATCAATTCTACATTTAATTTTTCAACCCCCGAAAAACGCAACCCCTACATACGCAAAACAGGGTGGGTCGGGCGAAGCGAGGTTGCTCCACGGGCTGTGTTTATATCGTTCGATTGTAAGCTTCATAAATAAAAGATGACCCTGTGGCGCCTGGAAAAATCCTGCTCGAAATAATGTTGGGATTTTTCACGAAACAAAAAAAAAAACAGACACCACACTAATAATTAATCCGGCACAATGTTTACGAACACGAAATGTGGCCAGAATGTAGTAGGGTGCTTTGTTGGCAAATGAACTACCCCTTTTTCCCGTCCGGTACACCCTGTTTTGCGTTTCACCCAACAGAGGGCGAAAGTACGTGCATTTGCAAAACGGCAATAGTTTGTGGCATTTTAGTGCGGGTTCCGAGCAAAGGTGTTTTGAAATATGTATAGGGACGACGAAACACGACCCCGTGTGTCGATAACGGGGAAATGTGAAAGTGGTGGAAGACAGCCCGGTCAATAGGACTTTCACTGAGTGAACAATTATCATAAATAGCTCTCCTCATCCGAGCAGGCCGCTCCGGGGTGTTGTATGTTTTGCAATTGAATATGCTCAGGGCACGGCACGCGTGGAAATTAAACCGTGGAAATGAAAAAACACACAAGAGTGCCATAGAGGCCACTCACTGTGACACGCATTCTAGTATCATTGCACGGTACTTGATCTTGTATGCCTCTGGCTAATCAGCAACGTGTGTGTTGTGACATGTTGCGAACGGAGTCACCATTATTCAAACTGTCGGCACAGTTATGATGCCATGGTGTTGCCATGGTAACCTGAACGATGTTGGTGGCTGCTTTATAAAGATGGATAATATGAGAAATAAAAGCACGACTTTCAATGCGAAAATTAACAGCCTGTGTGACAGGTGAGCGCGAACAAACTTTGCCTAGAATTAACAACCATCCACCAGGAAGTCACCAAGCGCGGGACTCGGGAAACTATGGCTATAGCCGAAGTGAAGTAAAGTTTCCTGCAGCACAAGATACAGCATGCAGCAAACGGCATACTAAATCAGTTGCGAGTTAAAACCTCTTCCCCATGTCGGTGGTACACCCTACGGCAACCCTTCCACAGAGAGCGCCAGAACATCGCCCAACACACTCCGCCCAGATGTAATCGCTTCGTTTAGCATAATTTAAAGTAACAGCAGCAAGTGGCGCGTGATTCAGCCGTGATTCAACACCATAAAACATACAATCTGCTGCCTGCTGCTGCTGCTGCTGAATGAACAACGCGTCTTTTTTTCTGTTTTTTGCTGCGAGTAACCCCCGAGTTTGGTGCACTGAACCGGAGCACTTCGTAGCCAACGGAACGATCAAAACACAATCTCAACCGGTGCAACGCGTGGTCGAAGAATGCAACGATTCTACGCGGGTCCCACCACCACTACGGCGATGCGATGTTGCTGTTCCGTCACGCATGAATGGTCCGTTGCAGCCTGGGCCGCGATCGTCGTTTGGATCAGTAACGCCGCAGCGCCGCTTCAAACTACATTAGATCTGGTAGATGGCGTTGAAACTCTCCAGAAGATGATGCGACGCTGCATCATCGATTCAGAGATGGTTTATGCGTCGCAAAGGGCGTCATGTTTATTTATATAAACACATAGACAAACTGTGACGAAAGATCGCGTGGAGAAAGCCTCCACCCTCCCTCTCTCTATGTTTTTCATCTAAGTATGGTTGCGAAACCGGTTCCCGGGCTTAAGTATGCTGCTCCACTTTAGAATTGTAAACTAATGAAATCTTGGAAAAGTCTCAATTTATGTTCTCATTCACTTAACGCAACTCCCCACCGCGGTAACAGCTTGCCGGTTGCAATGTTGTGTCTTCCGTTCGGACCATTGTTTGGAAGCACCGTGACCTCAAGCGGAGGCGTGGTGGTGTAGTTTTTACGACATTCGGTAAACTAGACGACGCATTGTGTTTTTTTCCAACATTGCACAACGACCCAAGCGATTGTTTTGTGTCTGGAAGTGCAGACTGTCTGCTGACGATGGTAAAATGAAAAACAAAAGAAAAACACCTAGCTAGAACACAACAATATTACGGATTTCTTTGACTTAGTTTCTTCATCATTCTATCGATCGATGATATTTTTTATTAAACTTTAAACATCATAAGTAAATAATGTACAGACGAAAGATGTCTGTTTGAATAAACTCCAAGAAAAACGAAGGAGGACAATCCAAGCATAGACCACTGCTTAGTCAGCTTTGCACAGCATTTTCCACCCCCATCGTGGATGCTAAACGCCTCGAGGGGCCGATGACTTTCGATTACTGAAACAGCAGCAGCATAATAACGTAGGGGATAGGGCCTGCTGTACGAATGCTGTGGCAGTGTGTGGGGTCAAGTTCTCCCCCCTCCCCGGGCTTCATATTTCTACGGGTTTTTTGATGAATGAATGATGGCGTTTTCCTTTCGCAATTCATATCGCCACGTGCTCCTTTTGCTGCCGTTTGTTTTTTTGTCCCTTTTCCACTGGTTTTCATCTTTAGTGCCCTGTTTTTTTTTTTCGCCTCCTACCGCGTCTCCGATGGCAAAGTCAGCCATTTATGCTAAGCGATTTTATTTCATCTGCTCATCTTTCTGTGCTTTTTTGTGCTGCTGCACGTTCCACTGGTGGGAATCGCTTTTCGGTGGTGATCGGTACGGTGCGGAAACGATGGATTCGATTTTCATTCTGCTTGTTTGAATGTTGTTGCTGTTGCCAGTTTCGTTGTGGCACACACAGAGAGCAACGATGCGATCATATTTACGGTGAAACATCACACCAATCGAACGTTCATTGCACTCCTCGGTGCAGCGTTCCGAGCGGTGTCGTATGCAGTTGGCAGTGTGTGATGGGGAAGGACGGGCGGGGGGGACGGTTTTATGAGAGCGTACTGATGATACTTTGATTGAGAACCGTCGAGGTAATGCTGCTTTGCTTCGGTAGAGCGTAACAGACATAAAAAAAAGATGTAAAAAGTAACGGAGCTAAGCACTCGAACCGATGCAGAAGCGCTGTCAGCTGTGCGCAGCACTGACCGGTCGGTGTACAGAGTATTGCTATGGGTTTTCTTTTTTTTCGGGAATTAAAAAAGTTGCGCTATGAAATAAAATATTGCCACCTGGCTTTAAACTTTGCAAGGATTACGATTACCATTTAATACCTTTGCATACCGCAACGGCGAAATAAGAGAGAAGAAATATATTATTCTTGCACTGTTTTTGTGAAAGTTTGATAAAAAGGCATAAAAAATATGAATTTTATTAAAGTGGATCACAAAAGCTACACTGATATGTTGGATAAGTGCAAGTAAGAGTGCAGTAAGTGAGTATAATTTATAATAGAGATAATTTTCAAAATTTTTATTAAGCATTAATTTTTTTTATTGATTTTTAAAAATTAAAAATCGATGTTTTCTCGACTTTGCTGAATCCAGACTAAATCGAATTCTTAATTTGGAGTCTAATAACTACTGGAATTTAAAAAAATGACTATAAGTAGGAAATAAATACAAAAACTGAGAAAACAATAATAAAGTAATATTTCATCCTGTCAAGCCACTATTTTTGCACAAAAGCAATGAAACATAAATAACGGTCCAGGTAGCCATACCGTGCATTAGACACGAGTTATGGGTTAAGAAACTAGTGCACTCTAAAATAGATCCCCGAATATCGTCGCACTGACGTCAATGGGTTCTATTTCTCTCAAGTGTTTGCCCACACTATTATGACCGCACGTACGTCTCGCTTGCAACTTGTGCACACATCGCCGGAATCACCGGACACTACATCAATTCCACTCATCTTTCACCAAACCGTGTCCCCCCCACCAAATTGGCCCTCCAGATATTCAGCACCCTCCAAAACGAGGGGCAATGCCACAGGAAGGATTAAGAGACCGCCTTCAAAGCTCGCGCGCGTTAGTTGATTGATGAGATTATGGTGTCGGTGGTGAAAATGCGTGCTGCCCATCGAAGCAACCCGTGCGATTGAGAATAATGTATCGCTTCTTTGCTTTTCGCCACTGACGCAAGCAATGACCCCAAACGGTGATGGAAGGGATTCGAGTGCAGCGTGCGGGGTTCGCCGTTATTTGCCTTGAAATTGCAAATAATTGCAGCCGTGTGCAAAAATGTTGCCTGCACGGATAAAGATCACAAATTCTTCCAAGCCCCCCCCCCACCCCCTTTTAAGGCGCACAAAAATGACTTTCCGGTCAGCGAAACGGAACGATAAGAAGAAAAAAGCGCATAATGCAATGCAGGATAAATGCATAAGTTGATAGTAGCCTAGAGCGGTGGACGGCGACATCAATCTTCGGCAGCAGAACATCCAGTACCAATCAGAAACCGGGTTGATATGGATCAAGGGATCTGTTTTTTTGTTGTTCCTGCTGCTGCTGCTCCCGAGTTCTTCCTCGGGTTGTTGCATACCCAGGTGCATCATAACCAAATCGATGGCGGAATGGTGGTTGGATTTGCTTGCGGGCAGAAATTGGTCGAGCGATTTCTGCGATCGTATCGCACGCCATCGGAAGTCAATGCACCCGAGAACTTGCATATTCCGGCCGTACGGGTGAAACGGGTTCCCACGACACACGGAAGAGAGCGACAGCAAATCTGAGGGCGGGTCGACGCTAAATTATAGTAATCATCGTTGAAGAACAGTGCAGTGCAACGCAAGATAAAGCACAACTACATCGTATGACAGGAAGGAACAGGTGATGAATTCCCGTCCGATAGCAGATCATTCTAAGAGCAATGCTGTAGATTCGTTTTTGCAATTATACTTTCAATTTAATGACCTTCAAAAGAGCTTCGAAAGAACAGGCGCAAGTCCTTAGAGCTAATGAGCAGAACTTCAGTTTCATCGTCAGTCAGAGCTTTTTGTGTATCATTTGCTTAATTAATGTTGTGTAGAAAAGAGCTACAATAGCGAATGTCACAACCTGTTGAAGACCAACGAACTATCGCCAAATGGAGGTAAATTAAGGGACACAAACTCTCCGCATTGTTGCTGCTGGATAGTCTTCCATTCCGTGCACGAAAGGCTACGACAGAAGTTGTCTGCACTGCAACCGCACTGCTGAAAATCTTACCATCGGCAAAACGGCAAAGCATAAATCCACCCCCCACCGGCCATAAGTTGCGCCCCGAAGACAAATGGTAATTTCTCCCGCTCAACTCCACCCAAAGAGCTTCTTCGTTCGAATGAGTTCTTCGCATGGAAAAAACAGGATACCAGAAGTTCGACCCCCGTGTGCGGAAGGGCGATTCCCCCAGCAAATGCTGCCCCCTGATAGCCGCACGCGCCACACATTGCCATCGGTGCACTTGAGCTTGAGGTCGCATAATTCGAAACAGAGCAGCAGAGCAATAGAGCACGTGGCATTACCTGGGGGGGGAGTTCGGGGAAGTGGCCAAACTTGCAAACCTGTCTGGCGGTTCCTAGACCCGCACCATCTAAAATCCCCCCGAAACCAACAACGGAAATCCTCCGAGAAAGGGTTACTTCTTGGGATTTCTTCGCTACGGTTGGGCGAAGCTTTTATACACGGCACCGATGACGATGACGATGATGATGATGACGATGAGGACAATGACGCTCTTTGCTCTGGTGGTTTTTCATAATTTTGTCTCCCTTTTGGGAAGGTATCGTCGGAATTGAAAGGAGTCGGAGTTGCACTCCCCATCAGCTGCACTTTCCTGGCGCTGGCCTGCCTGCCTGCCGGAAAATCAGGTAAAGATGCTGGTCGACCGTCTTCGGTGCCTTTTGTTTGGTTAGGTTTCCGTTCACCGGAGCGTGTAATCCTCTTTTTTGCACAACCCTGCACCGGTTATCTTACGCAGGTTGAGATAATGAAAGCAGCTTAGGCTTTGGTTGAAATTTTGGGAAGTATTTTAGACGGGGTATTATGTCGGCACCACTTGCAAAACAATTAGTTATCAAAGACTTTGATCATATCATCTAAATGTATCGTAGCCCTAAACATGTTTTATACTTTAATGTACAAGGGTAAGATTTTTATGATTATTATTATCTCGTCTAATCAAAATCACAGCTAAATAAACAATTTTTGTGAGAAGAAAAATCATATTCAGCCCTATTGAAGCCTCAAAGCTCTTGTTTCAAAAAAGGAAATAGTTGAAAGTTAGAATGCCTCAAATAACAGCCTCAGTTACAGCCGTGAACATCTCAATAAATCGTGGATCTACACACTTGCAAGCAAATCATTGCTTTCCGGGCCAACCGAATGGCTCACGCCGCATATCAACATGTCAGCTTTACGGATTACGATTAGTGTTACGCTGGCTGGACAGTACGTAAAACAAGAATGCAAATAATCTCCCGGACAAATGTTTGTTCGCACTCACCCCAAACCCCATTCCGATGGCCGCCCTCTGCGCCGTACCCCCAAAAAGCGATGCGGCTTATCTGTATTGCCTTTGAATTTGGAAGGTAAGGGTAAGCAGTCTAAACGCGGGGCAAAGAAACAAAAACAAAGCAAGCCTCTAAAACATTTTCGAGGCCGGACCGTACATACCACAAACCACCCGGCGCCTATTAGCGATACAGGACACACAGCAATCGTTTCAGATTATTTGATTGGCAGCCAGAATCGCGTTCTCGCGCTCAGCTTAAACTGTTATTAATTACCGCCGCAGCTGCACCTGGTTACCCGGGCTTAAATCCTCGCATCCTGCCCCCGGTTCAACCACAAAAACGAACGTAAACTCGTCACAACTCGGAAGCTCATAATGGATAGCTCATTTTCGAACTCGCTCGGCGGTATCACAACACTCACCGTGCCACCAACCGACCCGGCCCGGTGCAGATTAGTACAGATTAGAGCAGCAAAACTTGAATAGCAAAACAGTGGAACAGTGGCTGAAGCGAACGTTCGATTCAGAACACCCTTTCAGCCCTTTCTTTTCACGTTGAGGCTGCGTTGAGGCGACTCCGAACGCACGCGAAGCACAGGCGGAACTGCGTAATCTCTTTGGCGAACGAAATCTTATTCTGAACGGCTCCACAAAGTCAACGACTTTTGCACTTCTGCGTTTTGTGAAAGTTGTAACCGAAAATTGTGGTTTTTTTGAGCACATCACCCGCTTCCCTTCTAGCAGGATGCCGTGCTTGCATGTACTGTTATGCCCAGCAAGCAACACAAAACACTCAAAAAAAAAATGGCAATTCAGATAACGTTTGTTTTACGGTTTTGAGAACCTTTCCGAATTCGGTGACCCGTAAAATGGGTGAAAGGTTTTTGCAGAAATACACAAAATACGCACACAAATACCAAAAGTCCTCTACCCGCTACCCTTCAGCGGACACCAGCGGACCAGAATGATGCGATTGGGGTGCCGGATTCGGATTGCATTTATCGCCGCTTTACATATGTTCCGTAGCCTGGGCGTGCGTGTGGAGAAAGGAATCAGAACCCCCCCCTCCGGGTCACGGATGAGTTGCGGAAGGAAACGCACGATAAACCGAAACTTTGGCGAAGGGTTATAGGACGGACGCGGAACCACTCGAAGGAACCTGCTCCGAGCAAACCGGTTCCACGGGACGGAGGCCTGCGGCGTTACGATCCATGGGAGGGAGAGCTTAATCGGGGTAGCCTTCTGCATGTGTGAGAGGGTGTGAAGTTATCTCAGAATGGCCAGCCGCCAGCAGCAGCAGCAGAATATTAAGAGCGAACGAAAGGTGAAAATATTCTGATCGGTACCGATTCGATCACACAGAGCCAGCCAGAACCATCTCCCAGGTGGCAAATATATGATTTAAAAGCGATGAGAGGGAGATGGCCTGTGATGCTGTTTCATGAATATTTCTGTGTGTGTGTTTGGAGAGGGGAGATGCGGTGGAATGTGGAAACATAACAAAGATCGGGTCGGTGAACTGTTTGGCCGGAATGAGCGACTGCTCAGCTGCCAATGGAATGCAATATTCAATATTCCCCGCGGAAGAAACATTATTTTGTTTTTTGGCGAGGTTCGAAAACGGCAACATCGTCTCAACGGGGCTCAAGAATGAGCAACCAAGGTAAGAGATTGGCCGGTTCCGTTTCCATCACACGGAGCCCGCTAATAATAGATTCCGAGAGCCTTTCGACTCCGAAACCCGGGTTCGATTTCGATAAGGCTTTGCACAAATTTGTTGGCCAACAAGGCGTCCCTCTCTCGAGACGTTTGCAAATCTGATGTGGCCCGGGCCACCCACCTTTCGAGGTCGTAATGTTTGCTACTGCTTGCTTGTTACCCCAACATCAACCAAACCAGCATGAAATTGAGGAAAGATCCGCCTTGGTTGAACGTATATACACACGCTTCTTACAAATAATCTTCAGGTTCCGGGAGATAGACACACACACACCGTCCTCCTCCTACAACACCACGTCGGCAATCTCCAGCTCTAGGTCGGAGATGCAAAGTGAAACATTCATGATGGTATATTTTGCTTGAAGTTAATCGAGCGTAAACCCTCCGAGCAGCCCCAAATCACGCCGGGCCCGAAGAAGGGCCCACCAAGATGCAAATGATTGCCAAGAAACGCTGCACAAGAAGGCGCACATAAATGCGGGTTTTTTTGCGGGACACGGGCCACGGGAAGAAAGCTCGCACGAGGAGGTGGCAAGGGAAGAAAAAAATATTCTCATCCTGCCCCGCTGCTGGTTCACTCGATGAAAAGGTCCTTGCCAGGCCGGTGGAGCATGCATCGAGCTATGAGCAGATAATTACGTCGTTAGCATATCCCTTTTCCTTTTTCCACGGGGTTTGCCACCCCTGGCTGGATGCTTCAAGAAGTTTGGCCGGCCGGACCGGATGTGAGTATTGGGTTTGTTCGGTTGGTCGGGATGCTGGGATGGTCGTTTGTGTGCCTATTTGTTGTACGGCACACGGTGGTGTTGCACTGAGCACCCTGGAAGGGGGACCTGATTATGCCTTGAATGCCATCGTGTACAAAAAAAAAGTGCCCATGTACACAAGTACACGAACGAGCATTGGTTACACGTTACACGTCCCTTCATGTTGCGGAAACCGGATGCCGCACGTGTCTGGCAAGCCGTGTGTGTGTGTGTGTGTGTATAGGCAAAATAACAGCTTTTACTCCTCGGAATCGTTCGTGAAGTTCAAAGGAAAAAGAGATCTGACTCCGGTTTTGATGTCTTTTCGCTTGCCGCACACACCTCGGTGTGTGTGTGTGTGTGTCCTGGTGAAATGTGAATCTCCAGTGAACTGGATGCCATTCGCCGGATGGCCTTTATGCAAAGCAGACGACCAACGATGGCAAACTTGCAGCCAAACATGGTGGTCGGGGGTCTCTACTCGAGCAAGATCATTTCTGTATCCTTCGAACTTTGGTGCTTTCTATCATAAAGGCATATCGTATCTTATGCAGACACATATTTTATGCACCCACCCACACAGTCGAGGACTTGCACCAACCGCCCAGGATCCAAGATTTCTGTCTAGAGCCATTTACGGAGAGGTCTCTTCACGTTCACACCATTCGCCATCGTAACCGGCTCCGGTTACAACAAACGCTGTTCACATTTCAATGGGCCTCACCTTACCATCGTTCTGTTCTGGCATGTTCGGGTCGGTGTACGTCATTAGTAGCTTATTTATAAACAACATGTGTGAACTGCGCCACAAACTTGCATTCCGCCGTGCGAAACACCGCGCGAAACATGAAACTACTGCTGTGCGAGCGAGAAAAATGGCACCCTGCCCGGACCCCGAACGTCCCAAACACACATACACAGAGAGAGTGATACTAATTAGCGAAAAGGATGCAATGATTAAAATTGCATTCACAATTTGCGCGTCATTCCGTGCATATTAATTTAAGCAAACAAAATACAGCGGAACACAACAACGAAACGCTATCACAAGCGCGAAACCTTTCGCGGCCCGTGGGTAATCTATTAGCTTTATTTTATCTTCCCCTCTCTTCCCCATTCCCTCCCTTTCTTCTGGCCGGTTTGTTGGCCAAAATAATCGGCACCGGCAGGCTCGCACACACACGCAAACCCGTACGGTGTGCTTTCGCTGATTTGGCTAATAATTAACAAATTAGCTTTCCCATTCATGGGGCTCATTGTGATCACATTGTGTGTGACGACATCGGGAGTACTATTACCCGTACTATTACCCTACGGTGACGCTAATTATCCAACGCCATGATGGATCGGCGGATGGCCGAATGCTGACAATTATCAAACGGTCACAACAGCGCAGTGTAATGGCTTTGATGCTTTTAATGAATCTATTAGTTTTGTTGTACGGCAAAACATGAACCCTTATCAGATTGTTCATAATGAGCCGATATTTATACTGCGCCGCGTTTGTTTGGTTGCTTGGATACAAATAACACCCAAGAGCTGCGCGCTACGGTTTGATGTGGAATTAAGTTATAATAGTTTCAGGTACATAAAAAAGTACGATATTTCGATACATCGATGTCGTTGCATAACAAATATAATTATTGCAGCGAGATTTAATTGTTTGTAACATTTTCACAGAACTGAGGGAGATTTGTTGTATGGCACAGATTTATGGAGATGAAAGTTGCCATGAAGATTATTGTCATAACGAATTAATTAATTGTATTTGATCTGGTACATCAGTTCAATTTATTATAAATACCAATACAATATATAATTAGTAAATTTAATAGAAAAGATAAATATTTTGAAACACCCTGTAAGCGAACGTCAAAGTTATATTAAACGTCATAATACCGTCACATCTTTATCGTTATATAAAAACAAATATGAATAGCGAATTCTAAGCAAAGGATAACTATTTCCCGCAGGCATTCTGAGCAAAAGGACCCTAAACCAATGTGCGCGTACATTCGATTAGCATTCAGACGATCGGACGTACCATTGAGAGATGCGTTAATAATACGCAAGTTCTACATCTCAACGCTCCTTACACGCACACATGCGCATGGCAAGATTATGTGGAACAGCATGAATAATTAGACCGGGCAAATGCGTTTGCCGAACTTCATACATCTCTTCCTGGAAGAGCTTCTAATTTGTCTCACCAAGAGCAATGAAAGGCGACAGCCATAATACATAGGGACGGAGTAGGGCGCGATATTGGAAGCATTAAGATGTTCATCCCTCGAGATGAAACTGTGAAAGATCCCACGCGCCATCTTACGCTAGAGCGAAGCTGCAAGTGTGACGCCATATAGGACAAACGGTGGTGAGGTGCCACCACAGTACCGATGTGCCATCGAGATGTATTTGTCTGTGGGGCGCAGGGGAGAAAAAAAACCCCGGGGCGAAAATAAAGCGACCGATGCGACCGGGTGGATTACTTGTGTCTCAGTCGATCGATCGGTACCGTACGTTATGCGCAAACATCCCCCTAACCCCGAAGCGGACGGCAGATGGGGCCGAAATGGGACGCGCTTATGTTGACTCTCCGTTTCGCGTATAATAAAATGCTACATAATTTCGGGGTAGTGGTGGCGAGATCTACAAGCAAGTTCATCTTGCTCCAGTACAATCTTTCGAGGTCGTGCTGCTGACCTGAAATGGTTGTGCTGCCATTCTCGTGAACACTCGTTATGGACAGATAATCGTTATTAAACGTGACATATCATCCGATGTGTAGCGCGGGAGGCGCAGAACAGTAGACGGTCATTGAACGAACGGTTCCTTCCATTGGACGTCGTTGCTCCGAAGGATTCAATTCATTCGAACGGCTCAAAGGGAAATCGAGGACGGGCACGTGATCTCCCACTCCACCCAAAACGCAAATCCTGTTGTTCGATATTACAGCCATATTTCACCGGCTGTTGTTGAACGCCATTTCCCTCGTCCCCAGAAGGTGGTGGCCAGAAGGAAAGATTGGAATTTGATGCCTTTCTCTGCGTAATCGTTGTGCAACAGGCGTAAGGCATCACATGGTGATTGCAAATCGCTTCAAAGTACGGTCCCCCGAAACGAGATGCGTTTGGTGCTGTAGAACCGAACTGAAGGATGGATGGCTACGCTTAGTGGCACCGTACCGCATCGATCGTTATCGATAATCGACACCATATTGGTAATGTGAGCCTTGCGGTACACTTGCTCCAAAACTTGACATCGTTGTAGATTTTCACGAGTGGTTGTTCTCGGGGAGCCCAAAAAAACAACTCACCAACCACAACGGAAAGAATGTCGCGAGGGCGGCAACATGGAAGCGTAACGAACGAAACCAGCTGCAAAAAATTGTCATCGACTCGGATTGTTCCTGATGATGTTTTCGCTTCTGCAATGCAGGAGCCCATCTCCGGGAGCGAATAATTGCTGCACTGGAAGTTATTTGTTTTCGATACGTTATCGATATTGGAATGGTTCTTCTACGCTGCGAGAAACAAACAAAGCGAACATCGAGCTGTGGCATGCAAAACATGTTTGTTCTGTTACCACATGCCACCATGTAGAACACAGTTTTTGTTGAAGTTTGAGGTGGTTTTTGATACGGACGACCTATAAATAATTCTATTGTTTGTTGAAACTTTTAAAGCTTTCAATATTATACTCTTGAGTGGAATAAATGCTACAAAGTACGCCCAGAAGATTGATATATTACCAAACATGTCAGCAGAAGCCGTCGTCCAAGTGCTTGAAAAGGAATCAAGCACTAACGAATTCTTTCAAGTCATCAATCGTCCTCGCTGTGCGCTGTCCCCCGTTTTCTTCTTCATCCGTGTCTTCCAGTAGTTTTTACGACCGACAACAACTTCATCACCCTTCCCTACCCCATATCCAGCACGGAATCGATTCACCAGTGTGAAGAAAATGGCAAAACTGGCTGATCATCGAATGTCAATTTGTTGCCGCCGTCAACACAAATCCACAAACCTCGACACTCGCGCGCGCGCGCAACCGGAATAGCAAAATCTCTTATCCGACAAACGGTAAACAACAAGCAGACCACGGAGCAGATGACGGAGTTGGAGCTGTTGGAGCTGCTGTTGGGTTTCGTTATTCGTCTGGTTTGCTGCTTGCAATGCAATCAACCTTCGAGACGTTGGTGCTCTTTCGGGGCGCTTTCCATCTTTTAACCCGAGCCAACACCAAAGATGACGAAAGAAATCCGTAACGGCGGAAAAGAATCCCGCTCTCAGCGCTTCCCCAATGGCAAACGGTTGGCCGATCCCAACGTTTGAGGGCTTTAATTAGATTTCCTCTTCGTAGCCTGTGCTGTGAATTGAAAGCGAATGCCGCATCCGTTGGTTCCGTGTGACATGGCGCCACCATTTCCATTCTACGTGGGTTGGACGTGTTGTTTAACCCTTGGGTGATATTTGCGCTACAATTTCCATACTCTTACTGAAGGAAGTCCGACATTAAAGTATGATAGTTAAGATAGAAGTCTTAAGGATCAAGGATCTTCTTACACAACAAGTAATGGACATTGACGAATAATAAAAAGATATCGCATTTAATTGGAATTCCCCTCATGGAAGTCACGTTGTAATGGTTTAGCCTATGATCGACATGAAATCATAACCCTACTCAGGTGTTGGAAAAATCCTTGAGTGATCCTGATCTTCTAACAATCCAGATTAACTTATTTTCGCCCGCAACAGCTTTATCCAAGGTTCAAGTTCCTTAAGTCGAATGTCTTCATCAGAGTCACGTCCTCGCAACGGACTCTCCTCGCTAGGTAGTTTATATAGCCAGCGAATAATTAGTTATGGGTGTGAAATAATCAAAACTTTCATGATTGTCCTGCGTGTCTAATAGAGTGCTTGAAAGTTTGAAGGAAACTTTTCCACTGTAGCCATTTAGTAGCCGGAGTACAACGGCGAAAAGGTTCGACCATTTCTCAGAATGATGGATCGTATGCAATCGAGCAACGAATCAAAGCTGCACGGCAAACTTTTGCAAGCGCGGAGCAGCAGCGCCGTACAAAGCGATATAAACACAAACCCATATCTCAATGGCAATCCTTGGCGACTCATTTTTCAACCGTCCTTTGCTGGGCACACTGTGGCAAAGTGCACATTGTACGAGGGACAGAAAAAAAAAACGATGTACAACTCCAATTTACTTCGATCTTCCATCGCCATGGGGATCATGACTCAAAAGACGCTTCACCAACATGTCCTGCTTCCCTTTTCGAGCACGGCTCGCGAAACCAAAGCCAACGTGGATGGCTGTTCGCGTGGAATCGTTTTTTTTTTTTGCTTCTTCTCTCCCCATTTCCCCATTGCAATATGGCGGCGAGTGCAACCGAAGTTAATGGTGCTTTTCGTAAAGTCTTTTCTTGCTCAAGTTCTGACCATGGCTTTTTGTTTGAGGCGGGAGCGGAATTTCAAGAACCCTGCGGGGATTATCTGCGCCCTTGCTTGTCCCCACTTTTTTTCTGCCCCATTCGAAGTATTTTCTCATCCTGGCCGCGCACGTCAGCAGGCGTTTATTTTTTAGACGCTTTATTCGTGCACATAAAATCACTAGAACACTCATCTACCGCGAGCCAGAATGGTTCACCCGGCCTGTGCTGGTGAAGGAGCCCGCTAGTGTTACTTCAACGGGTGCTTGGCGGCGTCTCAGCGTGACGATGAGTGCACCGGCTGTCAGCTGGACCGGGAGTTTTGTATCGTGTACGCGTGAAGCATAGCAGACAGCATCTTCTGTGCATACTTTTCTGCCATGCTGGTCTATGAGCCGCGCAGCTGGAAGTCCCGCGTGATGGAGTTAGGTGGCGACGGTTGAGCATTAGACTGCTGACACGTCTCGAGCACTCGTTCGTACTATCGTTGCCAGCTGCGCTACGAGAGCGGGTGTACGGGTTGTATTTGTACTGCATCCATACTGACATCGATTGAGCCGTAAAGATATTTGAGCTCACTACAATCTTCGGCCGAAGGAGTTGGAGAATTCGAATTCGGCCTGTTTCTTCAAGATACTGCGCCCTCCACATGTCCAGATAAGCTTTCCTGAGCGCGGCACTTGGTGCGAAGCTCGGAAACGATGATAAATGACGAGTCATGAGCTTCCTTCCAGAAACTTTTGCCGAACGAAACGAGCTAGTGCCAGCGATGGGAAACGGCCGTTCCCTTGCGTGACTAACGCTCCTGTGCCTTCACTGTATCCGTACATAAATATTCTTACTGCAGCAATTCTCTCCGGCGGTCGCGTCCCAATTGTGACAGTTGCTTAATTAAACTATCGTTTCGAAAACGAATTCGCTAAGTTGCGTGGTGGTTGCTTTCGGTTTGGGCTTTGTGGCATCAGACGACACCATCTCATCAGGCCAACGAGGCCTTGCGGTTCGGATTCGGCTAGGAGCAGCGCAGAAAGAGTTGACATATTTATTGCAAAGACCCCGTTTATCGCGCGCCAATGTCCCAAGGATCGGACCGTTCAGGGGGTTATAAATTAGAATTTTATCAAGAGCCTATTATCGATAGCACCTTCCGCGTTTCTGTTTTCTATTCGATACCCCTTTTTGTTTTTTGTTCCGAAATAATTCTCTTTTGCTAAACGAAGAAATGGGGGGTCCATGTCTGGGCCCATAAAGCACCTGGTCAACTTTTATCATGCATAATCGTTGGTAAGCTAGAGCTTATCAAACTATGGAAAGGAGTCGGTAAGCCAAGAACCTGTCAACACAGGATAAAACAGAGGTGATTGAAGTGCTTACTAAACATTGCACTACAACTTCCACCTCAAGTGCTACTCCATAGTCATCATAGGTTGGGGGATTTTACAGCAAACACAACCAGAAGTGGACCTCTGATGGCATAACGGAAGTACCTAATAATCACTGCCGATTTTCAGTAGCCAACTCCACCTCCGGACCCGTATATCTCATGTTTCCGTTCGCGGCATCTTAATTAAAATGAATCCACTGAAAGGGACAGGGCTCAAAAACACGGAACAAAAAAAAAGGGAAACTCATTTATAACCAATTTACTGATGCGTCCAATTAACACGACCACGTACATCCGTTCCCTGCCGCTCCCCGGCCCCGAAAGACAATTGTATGGTGGAGTTGCAGGCGCAGCGATGGCTTTTTCATTGTTCAAACTGTCAGTCGCAAGGTTGGTTGGCGTTCGGCATCGTGCTTCCGCATCCGGCCATAGTCCTTCTTTCAGGCATGTTGCTGCATCGAAAACCCACGCAAATTCGAACCATTTGTGTACGATACGTCAATGATTAATTATGAGTGCGATAAAATCGGGTGACAGAAAGTAAATAAATGAATAACCAACACGCACTATGCACGTGCGTACGTTGCGGGTGCGATCTATCGGCAGACTATCGGCACTGTGGCACACAGTTGCATCGAAAAGGTATAACAAAGCCACCGTTTGAATGAACCAATGACTAACATATTATATTTAAAAATTGACTCCAAAATATAATGAAAATGCATCTTGTCTAACGTTGCAGTACATCGAAGACAATGTCAGATAAAGACAGGCACCTCAAAACGGAAGGCCACAGGTATAACAAACAATTTTGTCTAAAGTAACTTCGAAAAATTAACAGAAAAGTTCTAAAATTGGTGTTCAGAGTTTGAGTCCCTTTATTTACGATCCAGATCAAAAATAATGATCGTCTATATAAACTGATCGTCGTGCACATTTTCGGGATCTTCATACTCTAGGCATGCATTTTGCAACCCCAAAGGCTTCGGCAATAGTAAGTTTATTAGGGTATTGATGTTCAGTTGACCAGTGAGGATTTGCAAGGTTCGCTACTATTTTTCGACAATGAATAGCAGGAATCGATGGGCCACCAGGATGCATTTTGTCGGTGTGCTTACCTTTGGCAGCATCGAAACGATACTAAAACTCTCCAAAAATATGAACCCATCCAATCGTCCGACACGTCCCAGGAATGGTGGATTATGGTGTGTTTGTTTGGTAAATTGATCGATTCATTTCACATGTCCTCGTCGGACACGGAGAACGGCAAGCGTTTCTCTTCTGGAGGACGATATTCACAGCGCCGGTTTGGATGTGGTGCACTATTTCGGGTTTCTTTTTCCATTACTTTTTTTCTGCCTCCTCCCGTCAATCTCGTTATATTCGGTAAAACCAACCAGTCTTTGCGACAGTTTTACCCCCAACCGTGCGGCATCCGTGCGGGGTTTCTTCCCGGACCGTGCCTAAATGCACTTCATCATCCGGTGGCTGGCGCAGTGGCTGAAGGTGAAATTTGAAACGAGTCACAGGCACGTTTAAGCTTCATATTCTCTCGGAGATGAGTTCCTTCCTGTGTTGCGCATCTCTCCCAACTCCCATTCCCTGAGGTCCACTATGAAACGGGCGCTACTAAAACATGCAGGGCGGATGATAGAAGCAGTCTTTGCTCATTTTGCGTCAAGCGAAGAAACCGATCCATCACACGAGCGCCACACAGAATGAACAAGGGTGGAAAATCTACCCTAAGCGAACGATCAGCCCAACCCAAACCGGACGACGAACGGACCAAGGGAATGAGAACAAATCAATAAAATTGTTGACATTTCGCCATTCGTGTGCCGAAAAGGGAAAAAAAACCCATGAAAATGAAAATATGCACTACCTCACACACCAATCGACCAACCAAGGGCTGTCTGGGGGGATGTAATACGGATTTTGTGGCGCTTCGTACGTTGGCAAAATCGATTACAATAGATCGCATGATGAAGGATTATTTTTTACAACGGTGAGCTGCTTTCATTTTTAGCGCTTCACCGGAAGCAAGTTTGCTTTGTTTTCTTTTTCCATACCTTTCCGCCGAACCGGATGGATCACGGCAGGACATCCATCGAGCGAAACGAAATGCGCTTACGAACGCTAGTGCAGATGGCGTTAAACCACAAACAACAGTACGGCACAGTCCCAGTCCCAACCCTCAGCCACGGTGTGGTTGTAAAAAAATATCAGCGCGAACGGAAATCGGCTAATGATCATATCCGGTATAGCCACGATAAGGATCATGGTGGCCATGGTGGCAGGAGTACCACCGGGAGAGCCTCGGAAATTTGTTTATATTTTCGAGCCGTGCAATCCTGGTTACATCGGTTTGTTTGGGGTAGCGAACTGCGAAAACAAACCTGGTGCGCTGGCGATTTATCGATCTTCTCCCACACTAGATAAACATGTTTTCCACTCGTATTTTTTCGATCGATATTGATAGAGTTGCGAGGATGATATGGTTGAAAAAGTATGGGAAAATAAGGATTATCTTGTAAACATGATGCATCAAACGACGTTAAATTTATATATGTTATTAGTAACCTATAAATAATTGCATCGACGAAAAAAACTTTATGTTGTAAGGAGAGGAGAACATTATGAACACTTGGACATTAATACTTTGAAATAAATAAATAAATAAATAAATAAATAAATAAATAAATAAATAAATAAATAAATAAATAAATAAATAAATAAATAAATAAATAAATAAATAAATAAATAAATAAATAAATAAATAAATAAATAAATAAATAAATAAATAAACAAATAAAATAACGAATAAATAAAGTAAATAAACGCATGCATAAGAAAATAAATCATCAAATAAATAGATAAGCAAATAAATAAACAAACAAATGAATACAAAATGAATTGGTGGCATACTTGAAAGCTCACCGGAACCGCAATGGTGGCGGTAAGCTTTCAGCAAACTGTTTGCTTACATTATTCAGCAGATGCATTCAAATACCACTTTTGCGCTCGGTGTTGCGAAACAACGGCCACAGGATCATGACCCGAAAGTATGGAAACTTTAGAAATATATTAACCATGATCATTGTTGTTTTTTTTTCTTTGCTCCCATAAAAGGGCGAACGGTTCCGAAATCGATGTTGAATTTTCACTCGCAACGTACCAACGAGAATTCGCCGCGTTCTCAGTTCCGTCTTCCGTGCCGCATTATTTGCGCACCATTTCCCATTAATCGTGTCGGTTTATTGGCTGCAGAATTTCCCACCCGCCCTGGCAAACTGTTTTAAGCTCGCAGAACGAAACTTTGATAAATGCGCCGCCATACGGTGGGCCAATTGCAACAAGAAGCTGGCAACAATACAACAAGCGAGTGAGTGTTCGAAACTGTGCGAAACAGTCAAACAGGAGAGCGTGCGGCAACTCCCTGTAGGGCAACCGAATGAAACGATGTTAAAAACGATCCAGCATTTAACTACTACTACTACTACTTTAACTAGCAAGCGAGCGCTACTCGCTGGCGAAAGATGCCATTCGCAAACGCAAATTGATTCCCGAACAGTGTTAATTAATTTATTCCGTCACTATCGCTTCCTCGCGCCCTCGCCCTTAAAAACACACTTTTCGTTAAGAGTGGAAACAGTGTGATATGAGGCCCTCCTCCTCGCTATCGTGGCGGCTCGATCCTCCGGTCCCATCGGGTGTGGGAAAATTGTTTAAAATTTCCACGGGACTGAAAAGTTCTTTGCGCGATATCGATACTTTGCGGAAAATGAACCATCAACAGAAAGGTCATAACCCGCACAATACCATTTCCGAATGCGTCGGGTTTTGGGCGAGAACCATCGTACAGGCGCCGATGCCTCATGCACGATGGAAATGTAATTGAAATTGAAGTCTACAACAACGCAACGGTTATTAGACTTGCCGAAGGGTTTGTTGATTTTCGTGCCCGGCTGAAACCGGCCCCGAAAGATAGAAATATTATTCTGCTCGCCGCACTCGCGCACACCACACATTGGAGAAAGTACGCCTGAGTTCCGGTTTTTCAGAGATTTTTTCCTTTCGCCTTCTTGCAAAGGTTTTCCCAAGGCATTTCCCTGCACCGCGAAGGCAACGGTTGGGAAGGTTTGACAGTGCGGCAGCAGAAGCCACTCAATTAGAAGGAAATTTGTTGCAATTTTATCGCAAGCACAAAATGTAATTTACTCCGACCTTTTTAATAAGCTGTTGTCTTGCGCTCAGTTATTTTGAGCGTAGCCTGGCAAGGAATGGGCACTGTCGTAAGGAAGTTTTGTCTTCAGTGCGTTGATTTTATTTCCTCATCGAATTTGCGATACATTCGAGAAGATATTATTTTGGTTTTTAGAGACATCAGTTATGTTCAATTTAAGAAAATATTACAGTCAATATGGTAAACCACAATTAAATTTCAATAGATCTCATATATCCTCCATCCTTCAAAGCAAAGCTTGGTCATTTCCGTGCAAATAATGTTCCTTCAACTAGCAGAAAAACCAAAGAAACATAAACATTTCAAATTAACCTTTTATTCCAGCTCAGCTCCTTTGTTTCCAGCAGTGAATCCTTCCAAAAACTCACGAAGTCATCGCGCCAGCTGAACACCACAGTTGTTCACGCTCGCTCACTCTTGGGTAAGTTAGTCCAAAGTCGCACGCAAAACTTTCAACTAAACTTCATTAGTGTTGGAGAAGAAAATTTCCTTTCTGCTTTCAGCATCCTCTGCACTGGATGCGCAAGTTCGTTGAGAACCCGTACTGCTGCTTTGACAATAGCATGCTTATTTCAAAGCAAGCAGCTGTATCTGTACGCCATTCATCTACCGGAGACCTGGTACAGTTCGAATCGTCCAGCTCGTCCAGACGTGGCAGGGCACGGTTTCATGACGATGAAATGAATAATAGAATTAAAGGAACTCATTTACCCGGGGGGAATAAGCAAATACTGTTTGACAGTTTAATAATAGTTATCGATTAGTCTGAACAGTACATATTCCATTGAAACACATTTACACATTACTATTATTGGCATTAATTCGACTTGATTGTCCACGCATATTAGACAACTTTCTGAGGCGTGTGCGTTTTGCGGACCTTTCTTTACCGCACAAAAATCCATTTCTGTTTCCTTTCAAGTTGGTGCGAGTGCCTGTGGTTTTCTGTGATAATGAAACCATACATAATTTTAGCAGATTAACTTTCTGCCGTGTTTCGCGTGTGTGAACACACCCTTTTGTTTACGATTCGTTTGATTAATGTACAGAAAACGATGAAAACACTGGCGATGTGTGGCGTCGCATTCTATGTATTCCTCAAAGACAGCATTCAAACCTTTAACAAACAAGCGATCATAGCCATTGCTGCCATTACTTCCACCAGCTTTCAGACACTTTGACAACCTCGACCAAACAGCGTTTCGGGTCTCATTCGCGAAACTGATGAAACAATGCACCAACCGGGATGAGCATAAACCGGAGGGAGCGGGAGTTTGAGCGACCGGAATCTAATTGAAATGCCAATTTCGTCAACGGTCCAATTATCATCCGACCGGTGTGACTTTATTCAAGGGCTGATTCAAACACTTCCCGCACAGTTGATGGAGTTCCGTCAAGCGCTCCGTTATTTCGGCGGTCCACTTTGTCCAGCGGATGGTAATTCGGTGATAAGTGCCTGATGTTAATTCTGACATTTGAACAGCGAACAGTGACAACTCTACAAAATAGACCGCGTAGTGCATAGAGTGTTCGGGTACGTTCGGGTGGTTCTTTTTTTGGGAGTTCATTTTCATTTCGACAGGGCGAAAAAAAGGTGGGTGCAACACAATTGGAGGCATGGGAAAACATAATTGGAAATAAGCTTCATTTGCATAGCCTATATGTTTTTGGATACCCTCTTTCATAGCGACCCAAATACATCCTGAAACATCATAATAAGAATCGGGGATCGTTGTTTATCCAATTACTAAAATACTAAAAGAATAATTGAGCATGATTCTGCATTACTACTAGAACAAAATTGGCAAAATTTTAGCTTCAAACAATATTCTATCGCATTTTCGATCAAATTGATATAATTGATGGAATGATGAGATGAAGTCTAAGTACCAGAAAGAAGTATTTGTATTGTAAACTTAATTTAGCTTAACTTTACTGTAATAGCGAATTCCAGTGCTAAAAATCATTAGGATTTATCTATTAGGTCCGCAAATAAATAATGGCCGTTTTTAAATCGATGGGACCACTGTGGATTGTGGTGCGATTTTGTCGTTTACAAACGTCATAAATCGTCATCGTCGGGAATGACATAATCAAACTGAGTAAACAGATTAGTGATTATTTCGTGCGAGTGAAAGTTCCTAGTTTTTGAAAATGTCTGATTTTGAGCCGGATAAGCGCCATATGCGGGAGGTGTTGCTGTTTTTGTTTCAAGCGAAGAAAACGGCAGCCGAAGCGTATCGAGAGCTTTCGAGTGTTTAAGGCGATGCTGCTCTTAGCGAAACAAGGCGTCGGGATTGGTTCCGACGCTTTCGAAGCGGTGATTTCGTCGTGGTAGATGCTCAACGTGAAGGAAGGCCCAAAACGTTCGCCGACTAAGAATTGACGGCTTTACTGCAGGAAAATCACTGCCAAACGCAAGAAGAGCTTGCGGCCGTGCTTGGTGTAACTCGTCACAACAGAAAGGGGTTCCTTTTATTGTTCCTGTTCCTTTTTCCAGCAATCCTAAGCGCAAAAAATCATGGGGATCCCCCGGATACCCCAACATCATCAGCTCGACCAAACATCCATAACTCGAAAGTTATGCTGAGTATTTGGTGGGACCAGCTCGGCGTCATCTACTACGAACTTATGAAACCGGGAGAAACAATCACTGGTGAAGTTATTCTGCTGCATGGCAATGCTCGGCCACATGTTGCCCAACCTGTGAAAAACTACCTTAATACCCTCAAATGGGATGTTTTACTGCACCCGCCATATTCACTGGATCTGGCACCATCAGATTTCCATCTGTTCCGTTCCATGGCACATGGATTGGCTGACCAGCAGTTCTTCTCCTATGAACAGATCCAGAATTGGTTGGATACCTGGATTGCGTCGAAAAACGTATCATTTTTCCGAAAAGGAATCCGCGATTTATCCGAAAGGTGGAAGAAAGTAATAAATAATAATGGCCAATACTTTGATTGACCCAATTTCTTCAAATAAAAATGACACGAGTAAAAATAAACTTATGTAAAAACGGCCGTTATTTATTTGCGCACCTAATAGAATATTTGCAAAATTTGTATATATTATATGCTACGCGATTAAAGGTATTTCCCATAGTGTGTTCTACTCTCTACTCTGCTTTTCAATGATATTCCCTTGTTGGTTAGAATTCACGTACAAGGTACATTCACCAGAACGTACGCCACTATTGTTTGATGATATTTATTCTTTTCTCTGCACAATTTATTGCATTGTTAGCAGTAGTAAAATCTGGCATCACTTCCCTTTCCAAACAATTAACCTTCCATTCTGGCGGAGGGCTAGGGTCAGCATCATTCAACTTGCACCACCAACTCGCTATGCTGCGAATGCGCGCATCTCGTAGCCGAGAACTTCAAACTTCCGGCAAAAAGAAATAGCGGAAACAAAAATCGTCCACAAACAAAAAAAAAGGCCAGCAGCAACCCGCATCCTCCCCCCCCCAAAAGCAGTTCGTTCAAGAGCAACCACCAGCCATGAGCGGGACAAACGGAACTAATCCCTTTTTGTACACCATCGGCAACACTCTGGAACATGGCTTGCTCTGTTCCGTGTTAGTAAAGTCGTGACTTTTCACAGTACGTGACGCGCATCGATGATGGCCCAATTTTGATCCCGGCCACTCAGCCCACTCACAGGCTGCTGGGAAGGATATTGTGGTCCACTTTTCCACGGCTGTACGTACATTAGATGTCCTGGCGTGTCAGGTGGGAAAATTGTGCCAAATTACGAGCAAAACGTCCCACAAAAAGGTGGGAAAGGTTAGGAGATATGGAGTGTTTGTGACCCGACTGTGACTCCGATCATCGTATCAGTTTTTTTTCCTCTCCCGAGAAGCTTTTGCAATATATTGCAACGGTTCACGGGCTTTAGTTTAGCGATAGCGATACACAAACACACAGCAACACATTAGAAAACAATTGTCCCGAACAATTCGATTTAAGTGCTTTTCCGCACCGTGCCGAAGAAGCGCAAAGAGCGCATCACAATTTCGATTGACTTTTAAGCAAGGAATGTTTTAACTATTTTTAGTACCGTGGCACTGTTGCGTTGCCCACACAGTCCTTCTTACAGACGCAGTCCACAGAGTGCAGCTGGGCAAACAATTTGCAACATTGTAACCTTTTTCCTTCTCTTCTTCTTCTCTGCAAAAATTTTCCCTTTCCGGTTTGGCTAACAAATGTCGCGAATTGTTTGCAGATATGTCGCTGTATTTATGTACTCGCCCAGAGAGATGGATCAGAGAGATGGATCGCAAGCCCATCCACTGTGGTACTTTAAAATAGTTTTTATGTGAACTTTACATTCGGAGATGAAGTTGTGGTGGAGAAAGCTGGAGTGAATTTTTGATGGAAAGCTTCAGTTTATGCCACGGTTTTTCATGCAAAATTGATGTGAGGTCTGATTATTCCAGGTCATATGATGGCACGGGTTATTCCTTTGCTTGATCTCGTGTGATCTTAACCTTCTTTGCACGGTGAAACCGTGGGAAACACAGCGCAAAACATATTGGGCATCTTTTGTACTTGAACTTCTCGAGGAACTTTATTATGCAGGGCGAATTTTAAAGCTTCCACAGTAAAACAAAATAAGTAAAAACAATCTACATTTTAAATAATTATAAAAAAGAGAATAAAAGAAGATTAATATTATGTTCGATTTTATCAAATAAATTCACGAACTGAAATTGAACGGAGTTTCAATAACGAAGAATGAGTTCTTATCTGAACTAAAATAGTTCTATGACGTTTTAAAATTGATTCTCGAGCAAATACATTTATTCAACTACATAAATTTAAAGTACGTATATTTTTGCCTTCTTTCAGTTATTAACAAAATAAAAAAAATCATTTCAACCCAATGCGAATACCTTGCAGCATGCAAGCGGCGCGAGCAAGCCTCAAAAATCTACCGAGACATCATAAAACAACGGAAAACGCAACGCAAAACAGTACCATATCCAGCACTTCTACCGGTTTTGCGAAAGTGGCACGCAAGAGAGACACACCGTACTTACGTTTGGCCCGTCCCGTCCCGCGCGATCGCGTAACACTTAAGCGCGCGGGGCAACGAACTCGATGAACTTGAAAAGCGGAAACCGATGGATGCAGCCGTATGCCCCCCAAAATGGGGCGCACGGAAACAAGTACGGAATGGCGACCGCCGGTGTCAATTTGCCGCCAAGAGATTAACCGTTAATTTCGAACCGAAGACGTGAAAGGCACCCAAGCGAAGAACGTGCGAACGCGAGTACCTCTCTCCCGCATAAAAGGCGGGCGTTGTTTTTGTTTCGAGTTTTGTTTTTTTGGTGCAGCACAAGCAACCCAGTTCAGGTTCTTGATTTTCATGCACACATTAGCCGCGTTTGGCGATCCGAATTCAAGCGATGCGGGGCCCTGTTGCCCACGAGCAAGATAATAAAAATGCGAATGGTAATGAGCAATCTTGCGTTGCTTAAGGGAGAATGTGAGTGACCTTTTTTGGGGGTTTTCTGTTTGCTCGGCCAGTGGAATGGGTGGACTGGTGACAATTTCTGCGATACTGCGAGAATTGAATGCCAAATGAATTTATCTCCCTTCAGGCCGGAAAAGAGTCGATCGCTTTCGGGGTGTCGTATGCGATGGGAGGGTAATTTAAATTTTCACTCCACACTCTCAATGGCGGTGCGGTGCGAATTCGGAAACCTCGCCCCAAAGCGCCAGCGAACCGTAAGCACCCTGCGGGACCGGAAAAAGCCACCGGAAATCTGTCAATTTATGTCCGCGAAATACGTCGCCATCGAGCGAGTACAAATGGTTGACAAAAATGCGCCCTACTCTGGCGGCCCTCTCCGGTAGATATTAATGCTTTTTTTATCCACCACTGTTCTGGGGATTGTTGTTTTTTTGTCAACATCGCCCAGGGCAGGGGGGAAAAACTGTGCCACCGGGTCGAACGGAACGGACCGGCGACGTGCGACAGCGCACAGTAAGTTTACAGAAAGTAATCCAACGGCACAGGTGGGACGGCCCTCGTTGGGCGGCCGTTTGATATTCTGCCAGCGTCGATGTGGAACTTGTTTTTCTCCACAATTTTATTTTTACTTTGTTATAATCCAGAAGGGCCCACAATGGCTTCCCTCTTTTCCTTAAGCGTCTTTAGTTACAAACGCCATGCACAGTGAAACCTTTCCCTCTTCTCAGCCGTGTGCATGCGATGTTGGCAAGCCACAAAGAGGGGCCAAACTGGAGGCAGCAAAGACACGTGAGAGCGCAAGGAGCTACATGGTTTAGTTATTTAAATATTGCTCGGTCGGTAAGAAGGCATTGTTATTACGTGATGGTCCTGAAGTCGATCTCCATTTCCCACTGCCGTCGTCAGCGTTTGTGCCGTACGGAGCAACATTGCATAATGCCGTACAGAACACTTCCGACTTGGGTGCGCAATAGGAGACGGACACTGACACCCGGCGAACCCGGCGCGGAACCACCGGGCAAACGGGTGGCAAATAAATGCACACGCTTTCGCTATGCGATACGATCGTATTTGCAATTGAAACGAACTGGAAGCAATTTGTTCTTTTTGGGGGGCCGCCCCACTGAATATGATGCGATTGCACAACGTGTTTCACACGGAAGGTGTGTGTGTGTGTGTGTGTTTGAGCGGCTGCCATAATACTTCTCAGAACCGGGATGTAGGGTATGTGCTGTTAAGAGCTAGAGAAAGTAACAATATGAAACATTACATGAAACATTGAAGAACACTGAAGTTGAATAATGAAAGAGCACTGTACGAGTGAGCCACATGCACTCCACAATGCAGTAGTTTGTGGATGCTTCTGTGGATAATTGGAAGAAAAGGTTGAAGAATGAAACATAAATGTTCGCTTGTTGTTTCGTAATGTTCTTCCCTGCAAGCAGAAGGAAAGAATATAGTTTTAATTAAACAATAACACCATGAAGCAACATCCCAGGGTTTCATCACCTTCAAAATGATAATGGGAGATGGAGGATTATTGATTCTATGCTTTCTCGGTATCAGTAAGTTCATAAGTTCTTCGGAGGATTCTCGGGTGGACTTCTTTCCTTTCCTTTAGAAGATCTTCAATGTGATTGTTTTTAATTCGTAATATCGATGAATTGACGTTCGGTAACGGTTCATTCTCTATTGACATTATCTTCTGAACATTCCGAATCAGTTTCTTGAATGTTGCATTCATTAGCATAAAAGGAGTTCTAGCAAGTTAAATGCTTGTTATGCGAGGTATAATTTGTAGAAAGGTATTTTGGTAGCGTTTAGATTGACTGGTTATTTGCAAAACATTAAAAAACGATAATAGTTAAGAGGTATCTACCTGCAGTCCATTACATATTCGAGTTGGCAGATCGTTACGCTAAGAAGAAGATCTTGAAGATTTCAAAAGTTTCAACAGCGCACCATTTCTGGTATTATTTTCTGTCGTGTGAAAGATCGACGAAGATATCACCTTTACCACCGGGCAGCTCATATCAAATGATGTTCAATTGTCATAAATCTAATAACCATGAAATACACAATTTTCTTCGTTATCGACACAACAACCTCAAGAGGTCTAGAGGCCTGTCATTGCTGGCTTTTTTATTTTGAGTGCTTTTGAGTACGAGGTTTTGGACCGGATTTTTGGTGCAGGGAAAGGCTTCACCATCACGGTGCCCCAAATACCCAATATATTGCTAATTTTATAAGCATTAATTGTCTGATAAAAGCCTTTAGTGTTATTAAATAATTTGCTATACAAGAAAAACTGGGATGTTTCACCAAAATTGTTCGTTTCATAAAAGTTCTGTAGTCGACGGCATTCGGTGGTTTGTCGAAAAAGGCAAATTGTCAGCACGGTACGGAAAATGTAAAAAAGGCAAATTGCATTCGCAGTTGCTTTTGGAAATTGCATTTCTTTCAATAAAAAGTTTTTTTTCTGAACACTTACACACTTTACAAACAAGCCATTTCCAATTTCTCGTCTTGTTATCATAAACCCCGCTGGTCGGATATGCATTCTTCGGAGCTTCGAACTCGTTTTCCATCACACTTCACTATCTTGCTGGAAGCCGCACTGAAGTGGTGAAGCGCAAACAGCCGGGCGGAATAAAAGGAAAAGCAGGTTTTTGCTGCATTATTTCCATCTTATTTGGATTCCATCATGAAACGAAAACATTACATACACTCACTTACAGCATTTGCTACCCACCGAATTTCGGCAACATAAGAATGAGAAAAGAAATGTCGCACTTGCAGCATAGAACGTGCGAAACTGTTTGCCAGACAGTGATGGAAAAAAAACGACGGCCAAACAAGTGCAGAGACGGACGAAATGTATGCACAATCTTCTATCTCCGTTACTCCATTGCATGCACACATCCTTCCGTATCCTTTGCTTGGCGGAAGGAAAAATTTTGACAGGAGCGCAGAATAACACCACCACCACTACGGATGGGACAGCATGACAACAGAGCATAAACACACCACCAATTTACCTGTTTCACACGCAGCAGCACTCGACGAGTTGTTTCAGTGTTCAGTGATGTTTGTTGCGTAAACTACGTTCTTCGTTTGCTCTATCTTTGAGCATCACCACGTCCAGCACTGACCTGTGATGAAATTGATCTCTTTTCAAAAACAACACTGTACCGCACGGGTTGCGTTTACACACACACCACGAAACACAGCCGTCAGCATCCGCACCACTATTCGCATTCAAACCCACGGAGGTGAACGCATCAAAACAAATTCTCTCGTTTTCGCTTTGGCCACCTTGATTATTCTTGCTGTGCTTCTCACGCATACACCTCACTTAATGATAGTTGAATGGCCAAGACGGTACAACAAAAGAAACCACGCGGACGCCACTTCCTGGCGTGCCAAGCTAACCAAAGAAGCTGCTGACGCTGATTTGGGATGATAATGGACGCAATTATCACGGGTCAGGACACACAACAATCGCGATACGGCACGGGAACCACATTGTCTGCGGTCGGGTGGTAGATAAATTGGCAGGCTTTGCAGCGTATCCTGGCGGGTGTACTGTGAGTGTAACTACCTGGGATCACATTACGAAACACGGTAGCGTCACTTCGCGTCGCGAAAACCAATCGATTTCGCTTGAAATTTCCATGAACCGGACGAACGCGTTGTTCACAGGTTTCGATCGACGGGAAACACGACCGCACGCAACGAAGAAAGAAATAATTTTGAGAGACTGACAAATCGAACCGTCGTTCGACGCATCAAACAAGCGGAGAGAGACGTTGATTTCGGAGAGGAATGAATCGAAGAGGTGTGTTTGTGTGCGTGGGCACTATTCCGAACAGAGGGAAACATTCTGTCGATCGTAAAATATTGTTTAGTTGGTTACAGCAGACAATTTGGCGCATTTTAGCTAATAATAAAGAATTCAACAATCTCGTTTGGTGTGAAATATAATTATTTTCATAATAAAAAATGACCAATACGCCGAAATACTCATTCTGGAACTGAGCATATTTCTTTTGATTAAGTAATGTTTTATTGTAATTACTCGTCGATTTTTCAACATTGGAAATCCCATAAGAGCATAGTGAAATTATGTTATCTCATTTTTAAATGCAAATGTTTCCATTCGTTAAAGATGTTTGATTGCATCGAAAAAACCTACATCACAAAGGAGAGCATTCGTTAAGTTTGTGTTCCGTGTATACGGGGCTTAAAAGTTGCGTACATTCTCCGAGAGATGGTTTGTTGCTCTCTCATTGTTTTCATTCCGTTTCATAAAGTTAGCTGTTTGTCTCTTTTACTTTAAGGTGGATGAAGACTTTAGAAGATTGTTTTATTCTTTAGGGTTTTTATGATACAATTTTAATACTATTCTTTATTTGGAAATTATTGGTTGAAGTTATTTTTTGCTTCGATCGATGTACGTAAATGAATATGCTTTAAACTGTGCGTTTGAGTGTAAAACGGAGTATGAATTAGAAAGAGAGAAATGAAATTCACGCAAGAACAGCAGTGCGAGTTTTGGCACACTGGGAAAATGTAGAATTTAATATTAAATTGAACAACATATTTGTCTGTTTATTTTGTAATAAATGGTGTAAAATATATTTGCAAGTGAAGCAATACCACGAGGCACCTAACTTGTACTGGTGTCGAGTTGGATCCAATGATATTATCGATGTATTCCAACCGGTTTGTGTAGCTTCTAAGAAGTTACCCTCAACTTCCACAAATTATACATCACGAATTATACTCCAAAAAAATTAATTGAACTTCTTCGCAATTCTCCTTCAGTCCAGAAGTATAATTTCTCGAGTATCAATTATATTTATAATATTTTTTCCATATTTTTATATGATTTTACTGCAAAATGTAGTATTTGTAATTTGTATTGTGTATTTGTGAAAATCGTGTTCTATCGCTCGAAGCGCAACATTTGAATAACAGTCTAAACAAATATCCTTTGCTACGCTGCATATCTTTTCACATATATCAATAGAACATTAATCCTTAGACGTACAACACAATGGAATCTGTTGCTGCTAAACTTGATTAAAACGTTAATAACTGTTGCCGCTTATGATTCGTTACAAGTTGTTGAAGCGACCGCTAAAAATGTGCAAGAAATGAGACAATAAATTCAATATTTAACGTCCCACCTTTACATCCGCCAGCGGTTTGTGGCCAACCAACCACCATTACAACCCCGAACCGTGTAAATCATTACTCCCTAGTGCTCTGCAGGTGGTTCAACATCGAATGCAAGCATGTTCGCATCACAACCCCCCAAAATCTGCGTGTCTCTTCAAATGGCACGAGCTTGTAATTGAAACAAAACGACCCTCGCTGTATGCCGTGCTTGGCGGAGTTGCATCAACCCTCCCTTTTTTGAAAAATGTTAATCTCCGTTCCCTGTACGGGAGGGTTCGAATTGGCATTTCGCTCCCCTATTCGGGCGAATGGGAAAATCGGCGAAACTGTCACTGAGCAGGAAAAGTCCTTTTCGGCGTGGTGTGTCAACCGGTACCATCGTTTGTGACAGTTTACACCCATATCCTCGCAAAAAAAAACAACACCAACACCAACAGGCGCTAGAAGCGAACCATTCGAAAAAGGGAAGGACTCTACCATGCAAACTTCATGTTTGCGCAATAATATTGCGCCCGGTGGAAAACTGTGGAGACCGGGAGAATGCGCGAGAGTCGATGAGCGCACCGAGGTGAGAGCGTGAGACAGAGAGCGAGCAGCATGAAACGTCATTTTTGCCGAGGATACGCCGCAGGGCAGGACATACGGTTGGAAAATTCTCCATCGTCATTACTCTCGGTGTGCAGCTAGAGTCCGCAGCGCAGTCGAGCATCGAGTGGTACCGTACACTTTAGGTTCTCCCCTCCTTGTAACAGGTTCAGGAATAAGGAAGGTGTTTCCCTAAGGCTGGCCAAAAAGTGAGTTTCATCCTCATCAGCACAGGCTGCAGGATATCCAACAACTGCTTCGATGCCACAGTGTCTGCCCTGTGTCTGGTAGCGTAGTGCAATCGATCGGTTCCTTTGACAGCTTCCAGTGAGCATTGCGTGATACAGTAACGTGATTAGCGTGAGGCGAATCTCTTACCTAATTTTCCCTTTTCCCTGTATGCATTGGCATCGACATCTGCACTCCGGAAGAAAAACGGCCAATGTGTGGGTGTGTGTGTGTGTGTGTACGGTGGTGAAGTGTAGTTGGAAATCGTACTTTGTGTGATGTGAAAAAGTTGTGGAAAAATCAATCAGACTGACGATTATCGATTTCAGTGTGAACGAATGAGGGCACGCATTAGAGCCAGACCTCTTTCGCTACGCCATCGTCTTGTGTTCCGCTTCCTAGTTGAAGTGCAGCGCCTCCGAAATGGCCGTAATTTTCACACTTTCTTGACGAATGTCTTCGTCTTTCTTTTGTTATAACCGCTTCGCAATAGCAGCAGCGCATTGTTCCCATTTCTTTTCGCGTCAGTCTGTCTTGTTCCGGAAAAAAATGAGAGTGTGAAAATTGTGTGAGAGCAAGAGAAAGAGCGAGTAGGCGAGGAAAATTGCAGACTGTGCTACCAGATACTTCCAGCCATCCGCTCTCACTGCTCATCTGCTGGTCATCATCTGTTGGCAAGATTTCACTTTCAGTACGGTGACGGAGATCGTGCCTTTTTTTGATCCTGATTTCACTGACATTCCCAACGCCTCGCTTGCGACAGCGAGTTGATGACTGCGTGTTGATTTGTGTCCCGTAGCGTTACAACCCACACCACGACACAAACACCAGCAAAGGGCGAACACGTCCCAAATGTCCCCAAGGTGTCGGTGGACGGTTTGGTGCCCGTTCGTGTAATTAATTTAATGTACTGTTTGCTTTACTTTCCACAGTCTCTGCGCCTTTGCGTGAGTGCGTGATCCTTCCGGTTTTAGTGATCTAGCCGCCATTCTCTTCAGTGTTTCTGTGTGTTTGTGTGTGTGCGTGTGTGTCTTGTGGAGGTGTGAGGTTAGTGTTTTGTTGGTGTGACAGCGGGCTTTGCCATCATTTCCCAAGCCACTCGGTAATAATCCCCGGCGGTCCTTGAGGTACAGCTGTTCTCTTGAACGTGCTGGAGCAGTCGAGCAGCAAGTCGAGTCGCAAAGGGAAAATGTGTGGCCCACTGAATCGTACCCCGGTGTACACCCGTTTCGGTGCCTGATTGACGATTTTGGAGCAAGCGGCCCACCACAACCGATCGACCGACCGACCGACAGACCGACCGACCGAATCGACCGAACCGAGAGTCACCCGAGTGCCGCAGGAAAATCGATACGGAATCCGAAGTGTGAACCGTGTCCAGGAAGGGCTGGCACTACCGAACGTCCAGCAGCAAAGAAACACACAAAAAAAACGGAGCGGAAAACGTAAAACCGAGCCAAAGGCTTTTGGCAGCCTTTTGTGACTCCCGATCCCTTTTGCACCTTGGAGTGCCGAACACTCGATTAGCCGTGTTTTGCGGTACATGCGAGCAAAGTAAATTACGACGACGACGACGACGGGAAAACGCGTGAAGTGAGCCGGCGTGTGCTCTCGTTCCCTCTGTTCCTCTCTCTTCACTCTGCCCGTACCAGCGAAAATCGGCCGGTGGATAGAAAACTCAGTTCCCGGCTTTGCCACGTTTCGTTTGTTTACCGCTATCCGCTACGTGCTAGCCGTTGGGTCACCCGGCAGGGACCAACGTACAGTAAGTATTGCGAGACGGATGAAGTTACCAGGTGGAACGTTCTTTACTTACGCTTCTCCCTTTCTTTCTGCCAGTTTTAATACTCCTTCAGTGTCTCCACGGTCATCCAGCAAACACCCGGCTTCATGATCGGCTCATTTTGGAACCTTTGTAGAGCGTGCCCATCAATGCCTGTAGATAAGGTAGGTGAAATGCTGTTCGGCTGAAGTTGTATGAGGGTATTACCGGGTTTTATCTATAAGTACGTGAGGAAAGGGTCGGTGATTTGGTTTCCGTTCAAGACGCTTCATTATGCGGGTATATAAGACACTGCTGCCTAGACTTGAGGTTTCGGAGGTTCTATAAGAGTCTATAAAGGCTAGTAGCTGGAATCCTGATATTAAATCAAAGAAGTGTTAAGTTGAAACTCAAATTTATACAGCATATTGATGTTTGCACTTTAGACGAGTGAATGAAGTCAAAAGACGACTTTGGGTCAGTGTCTTAGACATCTTTTCTTTTGAAAACTTCACCATATAACAACCAAATGTGAGGAGTGCTGCTCACATTTACTTAGTGTTTTAAATCGCAACTTGGAAAAAATCCTCAAGGAAAACCTCTCGTACCAGAGGTTAAATAGAATGTCCTAATTGTACGTACTTTTCCAACTTTCAAGAGCTTCAATCCGGTCTGATTGCGGTCTGAAGTTCGCTCATTTGCTATTAATATAACTTCCGAGACTTCATTGCACCCTCGTGGATAAACTTTAAAATGTTTGATAAGCTCTAGAGAACTATAAATAACTATAAGCTGGTGCAGGTCATTGGCGAATAGACGGTGAACCGTCCATCAATCAATGTCTAGGATGGTTTCCTTATGTCATCGATCAGTTTCCTCCGTTTCCTTACGGTTTGTGGTGGGAAGAAAGAAAACCCGGCTGTCTCTTCTTCAGTTCTGGATTGTTTTTTTTTTCGTATTGAACCCTCTGTAGTTTCGTTTTAGCCCGTGAGTCATTCCCGACGACACGAAGAGTGATCACTCTCCAGGAACGGGAATGTCTGCAGTCTAGGCTCGGTCGGTCTAGAAAGTTTTCCCAGCAGCCCTTTTCCGGGTTGGTTTGTACACAATTATTGATCGTGTTCTGCCGCCCTACAAACTGAGTGTTTCTATCCAGGGCTGGTGGGTGGAATGGAACTGAAGATCTCCTGGAAAAAAGGTTGACTGAAAATAAATCGTATACATAGCCGTTTGTCTTCCATGAAAGTCACCGCCGGTATATCGGTATGCGACGCGATGTTGATTGAAGATGAAGGGAACGATGATTATTCATGCACACGGTGGATGCCTCAACAGCGGCTAGACAAGTATGCCTTCGTTCGATAGTCCGGGCGTGTCCTTGTGGTGACATTTACGGGCCTATTCTGTAGCCTTTGCATGGTGAATGAGATTGTGCGAATTGGACATTACCTTCCGAAGGGTGTGGGCGAATTGTGCTGATGGTACTTTTCCAAGGTACCAGATTGTGAACACATCCTTCGCGACACATGTTGAATTTCGTCGGCTATACCCGTGCATAAAGAGCTTTTCTCTCTTTGTGTGTGTGTGGTTTTTATGTTTCTAGTTTTCCAATGACGTAAGCCATTGGGTCTGGCCACGGGCGGGAAATGTGGGCGTGAAGCTTGTCGCGGACGAGTGGCCTATGCTCGTTTCGGTGGTATCCTTTTTTCCCGTGCTATGTGCTATTATCGATTCGGTAAGCGCTGGGTCTGGTTACAGCCAGCACAGGCCAGGACTCGATTTCTCGGTTTCACCACAGACCGCTCAATAAAGCAATTACGCTCACACAAACATCTGTTAAGGAGGAAACATAAATTCCAACGATATCCTTCCTGGTGGAAGTGTGCTCGGCAAGGTGCGCGATGGAAAGTGAAGAGAGCTCACGAAAGCACGCTGAATGAGGGTGAAAAGCTGGAACACATAGAGCCGAAAAAAAATAGGAACGAAGAAACACACTCGCACACCGTTTCATGAAATAGTTGCATGCATTTCAAAAGTCATCCACCGCCCCGGGTTCCGGTTTGACTGCAGCACCGTTCGGTCGTGGGTTGCAATTCGTCGCTCTGGCCTCCATTGAGTAATACGCGCGGTTCGCGCTGCAGCCGGCGTTCGTTTTGCCGACGAAAATATCCGCATTGAGCAGGGAAAATGCAGGCACGACTATCGTGTGCCGTGCCCGGTGTTTTATGTGGATGATGTTTACCGAGGGAGGGCAGGCCACGGGGTGGGTTAGCCACGAAGGCTCATATGGTTCGTTCGCCGGTTTCTTACAGGTGCATACGCAAAGCGAACAGAAAATGAGGCTAACGGTCTGTTAGCATGCTGGCATGTTGGCGTGGAAAATGGTGGATTACGAAACGTTCGAACGCTCGGCACATTCTGCTGCTGACGCCAGAACTCTCTTCCGCTGTGTGGAGCAACTGGGTCCTTGTCGGGAGTCAATTTTGTAGTGTAAAAGGATGCGAGTAGAATTTCTACGATAGGCACCGCTTTATGTGCTTAGGTTAATTATATTTGCAGTTTCAGTTATGCTCACAGCCCCATAGACTGGTTGGTTTTTAATTGTTAAATTGATTTTCTGTTTGATTTCAACAGAGCAAATCTTTGGCTGAATTTTTTGGGCGATTTATGCAACATGGATTGATTAAAATTTGATTTCATTCTCATGATGCTATCATCTTATGAGAGCCTAGAGACTTTAATTGATAAATTTCTGGAATAGCACAATTATTAAACTAGAGATCGCTTTAACTTCATCATAATCTACCTGACATCTGAGGTTTATATGACATGACTAGGCCGGATATCCAGTGCTTACATAGATATTCGTTCGATGAACTTCACGTATCAGACTTGACCAACTTCTAACTCGTAGTAGATCCTCCTTATCCTTCTCAAACCGAAAATTACGTATTCAAACTGTTCGGAAATTGCATGGATCAAGCTTAATATAAACATGATATCTTCATTCCTGGGCAAACGATATTAAATGAAACTCAGTTTAGAGACTCTCAATTTCCTTACAGTTATTTGATGAATAGTTGAAATTGTTGGATGTAGTTTGGACAATATCCTTATGGAATTGGAACTAATTCAAAGGGATTTCTGTCCATTTTTACGTTCAACGTTTTTATGAATTTCATTTTATTTTAAATAATCATCAGCAGAGAGTAAAGCTTCTGTTAGTTTGCATACATTTCTCATTTACACTGAAATTAACCCATCTGGTGTCGTTAACAACTTCAAACCTTTAAGCCTAGGGTTGTTGGTTTAATGAACTTGCACAACAAAACTAATTTTCCGGTCAGCGTTTGTGGCCGTCCTTGAGAAACTTTAGCAATTGCAGCGATCGAGCAAGATTTCCACCAGGAACAACTTTTCCCTGAATTGCCGTGCATGTTTGAAGCGTCCTCCCCCCCCCACCCCAGAAGAAGATGGAGGTGTTTACGTCAGAAATCCCAATTTATGTTCATTGTTATGACCCAATTAGCGAACGTTGTTTATGATGAGGACGATTAATTTCTTGTATCCTTTTTGGGCTATGGAACGTCGATGAGTGAAGCTGGTCGAATCTTTAACTATTCTCTTGATCTCCTATCTTGTTTCTTTTCCACAGCTCCATTCGGAATATAGAAGTACGTATCGATGGCACGAATATACCGGGGGACCCGATGTCGTAAGAAAACCACCTGTGCCAAATCAATTCGGTAATTATGAAACGTCGCGCATTATTCACCCACAATACAAACACACACACATCGTTAGTCTACTCACACCAGTTTCTTCGATTCTTCGTTGACGTTTTTATTCTCGATTTTTATTTTCTTTTCAACTAAACAAAAAGACCCGTCACGGAATAGATGATTTCATTTTCTTGCAGCTTTCCGTTTTGAAACAAAAATAAACAATTCAAGTAGCAGATTAGAAAGCATAATAGACCTCAAATTGAACACAACCACGCTTTCATACGTAACAAGTACACATCTAGCGGGGGCAACGCGCACACACACACATAAAAGCCATGGGAAACAGCGTACAATTTGGAGCAAAACTTTTCTCTTTATCTTTACCGCTCTATCTAACCATTTCTTAGCCTACTTGTTTTGGTTTTCTATGCCACACAACAGCAAGAAGAATATAAAAAATGACAGGACATAGACGCCATTGGGACGTATCAAAAGCCAACAACAACAATAATAACACACACACACAGACACACACAGGCCCATTCGTTCACGAGCAGACACACACTCTAAGGGCCGGTTTGCGCACGTACGAGCCACCGGGGTCGGAAAAGTTTAATGGGAAAGTTTGAGCGAAAGATAATTTTATGCGTAGCCGCAGAGCACCGGTTCGTCATCGTTGCCGATAATGGATGCTCCTGAGGAATATCTTTACCCGGCAGTGCAACTAGCTTTTTTATGTTGAAGTTTTATAATCACTAGTTAAGGCCCGGTAGAACCTACCGGATGCCCGCAAACTCTGGGATACATTTCAACTCTAGCATACAACCTAAAGGATCTATGCAAACTTTAGGGTGCAAATGTTACCTTGTGGTACTGTTGGCTGGCCGAATGTACAATTTTCGGTTGAAACGATTTTCTCGTAGTATAGATCATTCTTTAGGATGAATATCAGATGGAGATCAGCACACATTTCTTACCGTGTTGATCGGGTTTTTTGTGATCTCGGGCGACTTAGGATTGCAGTTGAAAGTAATGAAGAGATTCGTTTTCCCCAAGGTCCACGAATCCTTGTGCATTGTGCTCGTTTGTACCGGTTAATTTACAACAAAGGATGGATGTGAAGTAACACCGTATTCCCGTGGATTGAATAGTTCGACAACGGGTTATGCTGTTGCTGATTTGTAGCGTTGTTGCTGCCTATATTCCCATGTACACTCTGCAATTCCCCAAATGTTGACCTTAATGGGGCCAGACGTTGAACGGATGCTGGTCAGCAGCCTCATCCCATAACTCCAGAAGGAACACTTTTGCACGAAGCTGTTAAGAATTGTTGTCTTACTTGTAACAAAATTGCAGCTCGTTCTTGGCTCCCATTCTCTCCCATGTATTCTATACATCTGTGAGTGGTGACTATCACGATCTACTCCATCTGTGATATAGTTGTTCAACTTTTCCAGGTTGTGAATCTGTTCAAGGAACAGATTGATAGGGTAATGAGCTGAGCAAAGATGATCCAATCCAATGTCGTTAGCGGAACGGTATGCACGATCCCTTCAGTTAACGTTCCCTGTACTGTTCCTGGGTGAGGCCAATAGTCGAAAGGGCCAGCCTGATTTGAGCCCCTGGCTTTAGCACTGATATGGTCAGAATTGAAAAAGTTAAGAGACGGTTCACATGGATTTTAGTAGCATGAATGTACCAATACCTGAATACAATGTACGCTGCCAATTGTCACATCGTGAGGAGCATAAATCTTGCTACCCTGAAGCAGGTGTCTTATCTATCGCCAATCTTCGATTATGAGAGCAATAAGAAATTTCAATGCCATGTCCAATGTGTTCGATTACAATATATCCTTACAAATTCTCTGTAATCGTCTCATTAATGTGAACCCGTTAAAATCCATTCTTCCTATTGCTTGTCGTTTATTTAATCCCTCTTTTCTGTTACATTACCGTGTCGTGATTGTTTATAAGTTAGGTTAAGGTTAGTTTTAGCTATAAGAAACTCTTGGCTTAGTCCTGATGGCGAACAATTTACCCTGAATTAATCTAAATCTGAACCTAAATTGCTCGGCTAGACGCTACCCAACCCATAGGCTGTAAGTTACAATGCACCTTTTCGCGTCAGCTTATCCTCGAAGACCCAATCGCAAGGTATCGCAAGGATTCGCGTCAATTGCTCGTTGACATATTTCTACGCCATCAGTAAGCACACCGATGCATTTTGTCTTTCCAGCAAGAGACCTGCTACCTTCATCAACATCGATCTCTCTGGATTTGATAATCAAAAACCACACCGTCTTGGCAATGGTGTAATCAGAGGGAACGGGATCGAATGGTGGTCCAGCAGAACACGTCTACTTTTGCCACGCCAAGCTAACCACTTGATCGCACAGTTGCAGTTGCGCTGTGAGCTTAACCGTTGTAATTCCGTGTGTGTTTGGTCCGTATGGTTGTTTTCGTTCAAAAAGGCGTACTGTGCCGCTACCATGCTTAGCAATGAGCGTCCAAATCCCCTCGAACCGTGGTCTCCGTTTGTCCGATTATGTAGCGACAACAGATGCTGATGGTAACCAACAACACACAACTCGATTTCGGCAGAGTGCGGTGTTGATTTAAGCTCTTCTTGCATTGTTCTGAGATGTGTACGGCATAAGACAAAATTATTACTTTTTATGTAATTTTATAGGTCTACATAAAAAACGATTTAAAAAATTCAAATACACACACAGGTACAATCCAAACAGTCTATGAAAGCCTTTTTTACATGACCAAACATCTCATATCATGTCCTTTTCTGTGGGGTTGATTAATGTTTTTTTCCTGTCGAATAAGACAATACCCACGCACGTAGCAAGAAGGGAACATAAATAAGAATGTTCTGCAGAATAAAATTAAGAAAGGCGTAAGATGAAACGTTGTTTCAAAATGGTCCTGTTGCAATTGATGAAGTAAATTTGATGAGCGTGCTATCGGAGGCATACTTACGCTTTACATAGAACTGATCTCCCAAAACGATAGAAGTGAGTGGATTGGACCTCTCCAACTATTAGCGATACATTCTGTACGTTTAGTGTAGTTTTTCAGAAATGGATACTCGATCTGGATCTCCTGTGGTAGATTGTTCCTCCTCCTGGCGCATAAAAGAAGACACTCAAGCGCAAATGTCGTAGGAAGTGAGGGGCTTTTCTGAGAGTTGGTTTCATTTTTGTTATCCAATAAAATAGCGCAAATATTGTAGTGAGCTTTCTCACATGTATACGCGCTTTTGCTATGGTAGCTTTTTCCTCCTTTAGGCGAATAAAAAATGAACACACTCACGTGCACAGGCACGCGCACCCCAGGAAAGTGTTGCGGGGTCGTAGGGATCGTTTGATACTGTCTTTTCTGTGTGTAGATTTCTGTTTTGTAATTGTAATCCATTAAAATAGCGCAATGTTTTGCCCGCATGTGTTTGCTTTGTGTCCTGGCGATAAAAAGAAGATTCAAATACGCACAAACACATGTGACCTATCGGAAGGATTTGCTCAGGGTGAGATTGTGTAATAAACCATTTAAATAATGCAAATAATAAAGTAAGTTGCACTATTGTTTGACAAAACATTGCATTGATTGGAAATCATCTGACTGCGCGCATAGTTTAGCACAAAGGTAGCGATGCGAGAGCGAACGGGAACGCAAGCACGCGGCTTCGCCAGAGAGAGAACAAAAAGTGAGAGCGATCTGTTCGGATCACGCTTTGCGCTTATCGCTTCGCTCGCTCGCACGCTCATGCAGTGGTGGTATCCATGCATAGAGAGACGGTCGGGTGAAGCACCACTGTTCGTGTATGTGCTAAGTTTCTCTCGCCGCTCTCTCGCGGTACGATCACGCTATGCGCTCATCGCTTCGCTCGCTTCGCTCGCCTGACCTGACGCGGCAAGCGTTACAACGAACGAAATTTTATATATAGATGCAAAATCGTGCGCTTGAGTGCTTAACAATGTGCTGTCAAACATGTTGCTTGGGAGAGTATGCGAAAAGCTCAAATGTTTATTGGGAAACTGTACCCGTGAACACAATTTTCTGGACAATGATTCAACCCAAATCCTTCCATCGCAGTGTGCTGACTTTCGTCTTTCAGTCCTCTTTATATTCGGAAGCGGACAATCGATCGATCTTGGTCCGAGTTGGGGACATTTCCACCGCATGCTTGTAACTGCCGTGTTTCGTGTGCCGATGGTTGTGATTTTAGCTCGTGCGACGGAATGTCCTGGCGGTCATTTCAACATGCGCGTTGCATGTTTCGATGCCCCGGATTTGCTGTGTCCACACCCTCCAGTGCCGGCTTTCTGTGGGTTGTGATTCCGATTTCGAATTACTACCTATGCGAGTCGTTTTTTTTTTTTTTGAGGATGCTTGTTTCCTGGTGCACGATTTCCTTGGACGATTTCCAGCACCATGTCACGAAATGGTGTCGGTTGTATTGCAAAACCACCACATTCACGCGTGACATGTCGGTGAACAAATAATTAAAACTGTTTTCCAATTACTACGCATGGCGATTGTTTGGTGCAGCTTGGCACTCTATTGATTAATTTGTTAGTTTATTCAACTTTTGTTGGCTAAACTCCACCAAAGCTTCGGTTAATTACCCTGTTGGACGAGTAAAAGAAACTTGTTCGAACGAAGCGAGTTAAACACGATACTTTTCAATTTGTTGGAAGGATAATAACCCTGCAAGGTCACCTTGACGATTCTCCGATTTCTTAAAAGAAACCTCCAATGAGCTTTTCTGTGCTTTCTCATTCCTGTTTATGAGTGTGTGTGTGTGTCTGCTTGTGAATTACAGTGATAATGTGTGTGAATGCGTTTAACTAATTGAGTGATAATAAATCGCGGACGTTAGCTCAAGAATCACTCCAGCGCTATAAAATTGTGCTCCCTCCCAGGCAGAACCAGCGCAAATAATTGATTGAAATGAGTCCGGCACACGATAGAGGAAGCTTTCCTGCGCCCACCTGCGCCGACGGTGTAAGACGCTAGAGCGTTAAACCTTCCATTGAAAGGCGTTGGCATGGAATCGAAATGTCCAGAAAAGGTTTTTGATTCCAGCACGGCTCATTATCCTGATTAAGTCGCGCAATGTAAACGTTCACGTTTACGGTTCGGTTTGGGCAGGATACAGTTTGGCGCGTTTGTGCCGCTCATTAGCTACAGCCCTCAACAACAACAAGCAGCAGCAGCAGCAGTAAGGCTGACATTCTATATATCCGAACAAACGACAAGACCCCCCCAGCCCAAATGCCATTGAAACAGTAGAACCGTTTACGTTCCTTCATCTCTTACACCTTGTGTATCTATTTTTCAAGCAGCCAGCTCGAAGGCGGATCACTTTTTCTCGAAATCAACGGAGGATGAAAAGTTTATCGAAGGTGATTCCGCTTCCGCCTGCCGGGTCTACCGGTATCCCGGTATACTCTCCCGTAATTCTGGCCACACTCAACCACACACAGACAACACACAACCCACACTCACACAAAAACACGTACACATGGTCAAACCGATTCTAGGGCCGATTCGGGTGGCTTTACGCTACCCAATGTTGCGTATACCTTTTTGGTGCCAACGGGGTTTTCTGTTTGCTGCTGATGATATTGCTCGTTATCTTAGTTGTTGTTGTTTTGTGTTTGCTTATGTTTCGTTCCTTTCGTTGCCCTAGCTTGCGCAGTTTGGGGATTTTGAAGTCCAAAAAATCTGGTCCACTAAATTATCGCGCGCGCCTGCACACACACACAGAAAGCTCACGCAAAGCTCCACATGCCACCATTGTTAGCTTCACATGTGCTCTGTTTTTTCTTTTCCCCTCGGGGGAAAGTCCGGGGAAGATTTGACCGAAAATGGTTGAGGTTTTTTTGCAGCAAATGAGAGTGTCCGGTGGTACGGTCTGGAGTGCATAATTCCGAAACAGTGCCGGGGTGATTGGCTGGCGGCCAATCGAATGCTTTTCAACGCGGGTTTGCAAATGAGAGCATTTTATAATTGTCACTAAGCTAAAGGGGGGGAGAGAGAGAGAGAGTGTGTGTGTGTAAAACACAAAGCAGAAGAGTTTGAAGTGGATGAAGCGAGGATTAAAGCGAAAAGGGATTGTGCTACAGAAGCTAAACGTATTGATGCTGATGTCAGCTTGGATTTGGATTTTTAACTGTTTTTTTTAGAAACATGTTTGTGCACTGACCTCAATTCTAAGCAATTGTCTCTTTTTTGCCCATTCGTTCGTTCGTTCGTTCGACCATAAAATAAACCTTTGCCAGCGCTTGCAAAACAGTTTTTATCACCGGGCTTGGAATTTCATCAATTATGCGGTGGTTGTTCCGATTAAAATTAATGGCGTTCCGGGGCACTGCTGGAATCGATCGAACCTTCTACCGGGATGCCGGTCCCCGGTGCTTGTTATTGCGGGCACATGTGTGCACGGCGCAATACTTTCGCTTTCGTTGTGTGCGTGTTCCGTGTGCCACTGCTCGGCCGAATACAAAACTGGCCGTCAATTGATCATAAAACATGCATGCGTAATTGTTTCGATTTTTTTTCATCCTACTTCTGCTCGGTTGGCCCAATGGTGGCGAGTGTGTTTTGCGAGGTACTACGCCGGAGTTTCCGGTTTCCGGATTGCGTGTACGGATAGCATTCCGAGGTCCATTTCAAACGCCCGTAACCGATTGCTTTCGCGATGCGAAATTTGTTGACGTAACATCGTTTGGCGGTGAAAGAAAAGTGAACAATAATGGTGGAAAATGTGTGCCTTTTCGCTTTTGTTGCACCACCGTGAAGTGCGCTCACTTCGTGAGTTAATTGAATGTTAACCTCGTACGCTTGTACCACAACGAGATTTCACAAAATCGGAACGCAGTTCCTGCAGCTCCAGCTGGGGGGGAAAAAGCAATTTTTTCCGCCATATCACAGGGCGATTAGATTCGATGCCGCTACAGGTTTAGCGGGATGCTTACAGCATCAGCTTTGACTCTTCTCTCTCACGAGCTGCCAATCCTGGCTTGATGGAAGGGTATGACCTTCAGTTCGTTTGGGAAGGTTCCCTTGAGCGCCGAATGATGTAACTTGGGGAGACGAAACCATCAGATTGGCTGGTCCCTTGTATGTACCAACCAAAGCACAAACCGAATGATCGATTCAATCGATCGTTGAGATGATGTTCAACCGTTTTTCTCCTTTTCTTTTGAGCAAAAAATATCCAAACCTTTTCGAGGCATCCAGCCAGCATTCTTGACGTCAGGTCGTCACATTAGTATTTTTTTTGTATTATGTCCAGCTACGCCATTCGGAAATACTCGTTAGGAATTTAATATTCGTTCTCGCGTGTGATGAATTGACTTTCCTACCGAGAGCGATGATGAAATCGTCACCGTTGGTTATATGTTTACCGAGCATCTTCGTAGCTGGAGTCGTCGCCGAATGGTGACAAACGAACGAAAGACGATATTTGCCCTTCAGGCTTTTGTAGTCTCGTGCGAGCATTGATCTGGCTTTCGGCGAAGCGTAAGTACATGTGAAGCAGGGCGATGTGGTGTGTTGCGCGAAATTTGGACAGCGTGTGCGTTGTTTGGTTGTACAAACATGGTTCGAAAACATAATCCGCCTATAGTTTGCGCCATTCGGAGTAAAGCATCCTTTTAATGCATGGCAAACAGCGCAGAACAATCGTGTGGCCTTCAGCATCTCATGCTCCATTGTTTCATCGCATACACAATGACACACAAAAACAGACAGACAAACACGCACATACAAATCATAACTCACAGCATGACGCGGTGGCTGTGAAGGTATGGACGGCCGCAGAGCATTACGATAGCGAGAGCTTTCCACTCGGGCTGGCTATAAACATCCCATGTGGAAAGATAAGTTGGAAATTTCCGAAATCCGGTTTCGATTTAGCAATGAGCTCATTGGGTCCGCCACACTGCTCCTCGTAATGCTTTTCGGGCCGGAACATGTTTTTGCCGCTTTGCATCGTAGCTTTTGCTGGGTGTAGTGATTAGCAGATCGTTCTCTAGCCGACTCGCGTAGCTTGCAAAAAGGGCCTTGAAAAATGTGTCCCATCAAAAGCACATTCGGCGTCACTCCGCTTCTCACACGCTGCCACTGTCTCGCGCCACGTTGTCACGCTGTGTGCGACGCTAGTGTCATCATAAATTATTTCATATTTGACATTGACTGTAAGGGACAGGGTCTCGCACCCTGGTGTGTAAGGTGCTGGTGCTTTGCATTGTTCCGGTTGAATGGTTTGTGATGGATCAAAATTGAATTAGACTGCCGAAGACGGAAGCACTATCCGAACAAGTGGAACGAGCTTTGCGGCCAGCACTTTACCAGCTCCAGCTTCGGTGACATACGCGAGTGAGGCAGGCAGTGAGCAGATTTGTGATCGTGATTGGAGCAGAAGTTTATAAGTAGAGCAGCATTGAACGATGGAGCTTTGAGCCTTTGGGGGTGGAATCCATGTTCCGGATCAAGTGGGGTGGGTGGGACATTTTATTGTACTGCTAGCGATAAATACTGTACATATATATTAGCTAACATTTTATTTGCATGTGCAATCGTTGTCGTGCCGGTAGGTGATTCGGTACCGTAGTTGAACATTTACAACACATATTGTATGTTAACGGATGATATGCGTTCAGCAATGATTGTTTCGCTCCCTAGCTACCTAGCCATATGTTGTGTTACAACAATAGATTGAACTCAAAGTCACAGTTTTACGAGTACCTTTGTTTTAACCGGACGCTGTTTTCTGTCTCTTTTTCGCCCCACTTGCATTTCTTGTGTCTCTTTCCTTTTGAAAACATTCACAACCGTAGCCTCGATCAACGAACCGCCCTTGCCGAGAAGGAAAAAGTGCCCCGAGCTAGCGTATCGGACGAACGAGTTTTTGGCCGCACGGGGTAAATCCGAAGCCATCGGGCACGATCGTACCGATGCTGGAGCAACGACTCACACTAGAGCAAGGGTAAGTAGAACGGTAGTGCGGAAAGGATGCAGGGTTTTCCCCTTCCGAATGTGTCATGCCACCAATGGTGGTTAGGAATACCTTTTTTTTGTCGTGTATTCGCTTTCCTTTCTCCTCTTTCGTTATGTTTTTCGCTTTTGATTCATTGTTTGATTTTAAAAAGAAAAACGATGCGACGATGCACTAGACGATGTTCAAAAATGAGTTATGTTGGTGTTTTCCATTGTGTTTGAGTTACATGCAGAAATAAAACTCGATGTTGCTTTTTCAGTGTTTCATTATAGCTACCCAGATATGTTTAAATGCTATACAAAAACACAACACTGTACCAAGACACGTGTAGTTCCATTTCGCTGTTAGGGCCTTCTACAGCAAAATGCAAATGGAAGGTGCCAAATCTTGCCAATATAGAATGGCTCGATAAAGTCGAAGTTTTGTTTTTTGTGACTAACACAACGTCTTTCAACCTAATTTTCAATCAGAACAGCATTTGAAAGCTTTCGTTTTTGAAGAACAATGTAGAATGCAAGGTGTAGTCTAATTTTAAAAACGACCAGGCGTCTCCATGTAAATTTAGCTTTAACCACGTTTAAGCAAAAATGTAAATTAAACTAATGCATACATCTCGTAGCAAAATTTAGTTTGAATGATGCGATTTATAATTATTTCCTTTAACACGCAACATATCGAAGATTTTCAACGACGATTTAGACACAATCCCACAAACGACCAGGCGACTCCATGTATTGAAAGTTTTGCTTTTAATTTCGTTTAATACACTTTTGAATTAAGCTGCATATGCGAAATTTAAGTAGCAGTACAATGAATATTTTTATTTCCATTCAATCGGATGTAAACTTTTTTTGTATCAAATCAAATCCATTAAATCGGTATAAAAATTAAAACACAAATCCTACAAATGACCAGGCGTCTCCATGTATAGAAGTTTTGCTTTTAATTTCGTTTTAAAACATTTGAATTAGGCTGCAAATGCTAGTATGCTGTACTGCTGTGCTGTAATGAACATGTTTATTTCCAATAAATTGGATATAATTTTTGTTATCAAATAAATCAACATTAAACAGGATATAAAAAATTTGAACACAAATGACCAGGCGTCTCCATGTAGTAGTGGCAATGCTTTGAATGCCTTTTAAAACTCTTATCTGTAAGTCGAAATGCAACCCCAAAATGCACCCAATGCACCAACAGTAATAAGAAAATAACCCATTCTCCCTTGGAGTGCCTGAACAGCAACAAATCAACAACAAGCAAACAAATCGGATCGCTATGTATGGTGCTTTGCACAAGCTTTAGCAGCACATTGACCTCTCACGAAGAAGACAAGCACATGACAAGCACGGGCACCAATTTATCTACCTGCTACTTTCTGCTTTTATCTACTGAATGTAACAAATGCGCCAGCGGTAGCGTTAATTATCGATTGTTTTATTGTTTTTCCTTCCCGTGTTTTGGCTTTTGCTATCTATTATTTAAGGAAAATGTGTTTCTTTTGTTCTGTTTTCTCGCGTGTGCATTATGTGTGTGTGACCGACGTATCTAGTGAACTGGCGAGCCTTTCAGTAGTAGTGAATAGCTGCCACAGTGCCACACCGCGTATAGATTAGTGCTTACTAGCATTATGCGCTAGAGCTAGAGCGTGTGCCATAGGAAGACAATCGTATAGAAGCGAGTGTGTGTGTGTGTTTGCAGTAGTGCAGTAGTGGCTAAGTCGACCTGTTGAAAGATTTTAATTAAAATGAATACGTTACGTTAACTGATTGCGATTGGATTTGTGCTTGGAAACTCCGTAAGCACTAGGCATCACCGTACGAGGAGCAACACTCTTAAGCCAACACGTTTCCATATGCAGGGTTTACACGATTCGCCTCCCCCACATGTACTGCACGTGACTTTAGACACAGTGGCAGGGAAATGCAAAATGTACTGTTCATTGTTAATGATATAGTGAGTCCCTCTATGGAATTACAAAATAAAAAATCAAATGAATCTCATTTCATGTAATGCATGTATGGTAAAACATTGGTATAGTTGTCCGATCCTCAACGTGCATAGCTTAGTTCGAATTCGTTCTAGCTGGACTGTTAAACCGAGCGTCCCTATTTAATCAGAATTTTGTTAGTGTTGTTGCTTTCTCTGAACAGTACGTTTGATTTCAGCTTTCCGCAGTATGATAATTTGCCCATATCCTTTCTTCCCAAAATCGTCTCTATGATGCGAGATCGAATGAAGTATTTCGAACACTCAACAATATTTACGCTAAACTGCAACAGCTTCTCCATGCAACAGTAAAGTGGACCAGCCTCGTACCCGAGCGGCACCAGAAGTCCAAGCGTTTTAGAAGTATTAATTATCACGCAGTAACTTTCTCGGTAACCCATGCTTACAATGCTATTCATTAATATTTTCATACGCAACTGCCATTGCAATGGGCTCGATATTTAAAGCGATGCTCCAGTTTGAGCGTAATCAATGTGGAATTGCTTTCGAGATCTCGAAGCTTCAATCCTGAGCTATAAATCGCCCACTCAAAACACCACCTCCAATTGACAGCTGAAGAAGAGCAAGGGAACCATGTTTCTTCCGTTTCTTTTGACGCAAAAATTAATTTCTTCGAGATAAATCTGAAGAACAGTTTTCAAATCTGTGCGTAGAACAATCCAGCAACAAAGAAAAAACCAACGATCCTACCCCTACGTCTCCTACCTGTATCTGAACAATTGCCCAAGCCCAAGAAACAATGTATTCATTTTAATTACAGTCTGAAGAGCGTGGAACACCGTCGCGCCGCAGTAAATCGGAAGGACCGCCGGCTGGTGTCGCCAACGGAAGGCTTCCAACCGGGACCGGATATGCGAACGGAACCATCGAGCCGCCGCCGGTTTCGAACGCGGGCAGGGCACTGGAACAGGTAACGTTGGTAACGCTTTTCTTCGTGCGTGTGTGCGCTTTTGTTGGACGATACGTTGTCCCCATTACCCTGTTTTTCCTTGTTTTTGGGTTTTCCCTTCGTATACTTTTGCTGCCGAGTGTTATTTTGTTACTTCTTTAAAAATGAACGCGCGCGTGTGTGCCTTCTGTGTGCTTTTATTGCTCTATGAATGCGCGAGTCTGCTTGCGAGTGTGTGCGTGCGTGTGTATGCGTGTGTGTGTGTTTTGTTTCTTATCACAGCTCTAATGACTGAACCTGCTGCCAAGGGTTTGAAGTTAGAAGAGTAGAAACGATGTGTAGATACGTAATGTGTCACTCACTTTCATCACTTCATTAGGCTTAGGGACCACCCATCCTAGTAACCTGGTTTTTTCGTTTGTGTAACATTTTTTATTTCTGTGTGTTGTGTTGTGTGTGTTTCTCCAAGCACTTGATGCAACGAGAGCATGAAGCACATGTACATATGCTGCAATTTTATCACTTCACCAGACTCATTCACACTGAAGCTAAACAGAACAACTCATGAAAAGGCCTGATTCGCCGTCATCTTAAGATGTTTAGGACATAACCTGACATACCTTTCACTGTGCATACGTAGCGCATGTAGAGCCGCCTGTCACAAGCACGAGCAAGATGTCCAGAGAATACTAACATTCGTCATCGTTACTTTCTTTCTCTTGGTTACCTTTTCTTTTATACGTTCATGTGTTTCGGTTTATTTCCGTACGGTGCTCTGACCGTGAAACCGTGGTTTGCTTTTCCACTATCGTTCTCTCTTTCTTTTCCTCGTATCGTTTTCCTGTTTCTGTTTAACGTTTTAAACCCTGATTCTTGTACCAAGCGTATACTTACTATGCCGCACCGGACGGTGTACTGCCGGACCGGATTGCGCGATTGCATAACCACTGTACTAACGTAAGTTTTTCTTCCTCTTCCACCCCCTTCAACCCATTTTCCCACCCTCTTTCCACCCTCCTTTGTCCATCTTTCCCACCGATGTCCTTCTCGTTTCAGGCGGGTGAGTCTTCTACTAGTGGACTATTCAAAAAAACCATTACCAAACTGAGCACGGAGTACCGGCTCCAGTTCGTGTGGCCACACGTGCGGCGTGCGATCAAGGGCGGCCCCGGGGCTGGTGCGCACGGCGCTGGCGACGGTGACGGTGCGGACACTATCGATGCACCCCCGCGCAAGTCCCTCTCCATGGGTGCACTGAAGGCGGCCCAGATCGGAGCCGCCGCCGGTGGCGGCACCATCGCTTCCGTACACAAAAAACGAACGACTAACGAGCGAGAAGGTGCGATCGCGTGGGCGCGCGCTTTTTAAACCATTCCGAATCCCTTTTTAAAACCACATCGTTCTCTTCCGTTTTGTTTTTTTTTTTATGTCGCTCTTACTTTTTCGTGCTTTCTCAGTCGTGTTTTGGCTCACTAGCCCGCTAGTTCGCTGTTTGCTTCCCCCCCAACCTCGCCCTTCTCCATGCCCCCTCTCTCTTGCTCTATCTCTCGCTCTCTTTCCAGTGGTACGGATGAGTCTGTTTCTTGTCCCCATTTCTTTGGTGTTTCCATGTTTACTATCTTGCTAACGTATTTCAAACATGTTTTGAATCCTTTGAGTGTAGATCCACTTGATTCGGCTTCTTTTCCGTAGATTCTCTGTAGTGGTTCTTCAAAAAATTTTACGATTTTTCTTCTGAATCGTTTCGAGCATGGTTGAGTATGTTTTTTTCAACTGTATCCTTGATGGCGCTACTACATCTGCAATACTAATTAAATCCCGTGTCGTATTACACACTTCAATTGCCCGCTGCTTTGATGTATAATTTGGTCACTATCTTTTTAAACGGTTTTTTCTTTCCTTCTTTGCTTCGTTTTACAAAGCCGAGACTCGCTAGAATTCTAATAATTCCCTTTGCTTAATCTCTTCAAAATTATATTAATTCGGAATATCCTTTAAATGGCGGAATTTATGTACCAAAGCTGAGATAAGTCTGAAGACCCTGAAAAGACCCTCAGCAAATTCGCTTTTATTAAATTGGTGAATGAAAATTGTGTTTAATCTTCTTATAAAATTGATATCAGTCATTTTCCTACTTTAATATGAAAGATCAGCGAAGGATGAGCGCTGCTATTTGTTGTCTTTAAGTCGAAGCATTCAGATCGGTAGTTTCTGTCAAGCTTGGTTAAATGTTGGTTCTTTCTGAAGTTTAAAGAATTATGGTTTGTTGTCTAATAATAGAATACTATAAGGAAATGTAGGCAGCACCCTATATTGTTATTGTCTCCCGGTGAGCCAAGCAAAATTGTGTCTTAATTTATTAATTATTTGTAGCATTACTAGTAACATTTATTATAATTTACGAATTCAATTCCATTCGTACCGAACCCCGTTGGCCGCTCGTATCTTCTCAATCGTTTGTTTATTTTGAACAAGATTTCGAATAATATCAACATACATCATACATCCTTTTCCTAATGCAACATAATCCATCCCTGCCGGTACATATCTGTAATGAATCGTTCATGAAGCAGTTGTTAAACTTTTCTATAATTTTGTTTAAGACATCTAGCATTTCTGAACTGCCTTTGTAATTCGTACAATAAATTAAAGTAAGGAAAACAACATCTACGTTTGTATACAAGATATGTACAACACCTCCTTCCTTATCTCGCTCATCAATCCTTGTACAATACCTTTGCCCTGTCCCTGTCCTTTGGAGATCCCATCGTAAGCACCATCATTCCAACATCTTCGTTCCATTTATCCCATGCTAAGCCCCCCGAATATGATGTTCCGAATGGAATGGTGGTGTGCTGCGAACGTACCACATAACCGATATTTATCGCCAAAACCCAAGCAAAAGGATAACCGTTCCCACCGAGTAATGATGTTCTGTTATCTTTTTCTCTCTTTCTCTCTTCTTTCTTTATTTGTACTCTTACCTCTCTTACCCCCAATTTAACATCTCCCCTGTCCCTTGTCTTACCGTATGCATCTGAATGAATTTCCATTTCATGCAAACGTGGGTAATAATAATCCAGCCACGGCCACGGAGCTCGAACCACTGGTCAACGATTGCGAGACGTCGATGGAAAAGTCGCAGCAGCCGAATGAAAAGTAATATGAAAAGTGGGAAAGTCGAATGCGCTGGGCATTGATTGACTTTCTTATTTCCGCTGGTTCACTGTCGCATAGCAACGGCAGCTTGAGACGGTACTAATCGGTATGTTTTCCTTCTGCATTCCATAATGTCACTTCTGGGCTGTAATTAGACGCGGCGAGATGGCTCGCGTTGTGGAGCAGAAAATAAAGGCACTGCGCGTGGAGAAGGAAAAGTTCGGTTTCGAGCCGGAGGCAAACGATGCGTCCCGGGCACAGGCAAGCTCCGGTATCGACAATGCCTGGTACAAGGAGGTCTTGGAGCTGCGGAAGAAAGCGGGCGAGTACCGGGTATGTATTGATGCATTGCTCGTCAGTCTTGTTCTCATTTACGTCCTCCCGGGGGCTCATTGCTTTTTTTTTTGCAGAACCGGGGCTGGGGAGTGGAGATGAATCCCGATCTCTTCAACAAGCAGGTTGAGCTGTGGGACCAAGTATCCCGTCGCAGTTCGCTGAGTGCACTCTCGTTGGCATCAAGCGTTCGGTACGTTGCTCGCAAATGGATGCGGATTATGCAGCACGGCAATGCATTCGTTCCCATTAACTCCATTGTAGGCCAATTACGAAAGAAGAGAAGGAGAAGGAGAACAACAAGAAGAGCTCTCCAACGAAACCGTTTACTCGGGGAGCCCGGGTACCGGGTGGTGCTCGACCGGTTGAGATCAGCAAGCCGGGACTGCCAGATGGGTTGAACTTCTCCGCTGCCGCCCGTAGCCGCAAGGACGCCATTCGTCATCATCTGGAGCGCACGACCGGTCCGGATGTCGAGGAGGGTGCACTTTTGCCTTCGCCGACACGCGAGAAGCTTATGCCAGCAATACCACGCTCGAAGGCTGACAGTCCGCAGCGTGGCAGCCCTCAGAAGACGGCACTGTCACGCCACGGTAGCCCGCAGAAGGGAAGCCCACAAAAGATCAGCCCGAAGAAAATGTCCAGCAAGGGTAAGTAATTCTCGGGAGGTTTTTGTATTGTCATCTGGAGGATTATCGGATTGGGTTGCCTTCCTGATCGAAATAATGAATATTTTATCCGAGTACATCCAAGAATAGTCTGTAACTTTCAGTTCCTTCCTATCAATAATTCCCTTCGTATCAATAGCACCAGTGCTTCAACTTTCTTTTCCTTTCCTTATCTTATCACACAAAACACCTACTAATGCTGTTCCTCGTCATCTTTGTAGGACGGTCGCAATCCGTAGGACCCGCAGTCGCCACCGACGGTAGCGCACCTGTGGTTGCCGGTGGCTCACCGAAGCGTCAGATCCGTTCGGGCAGTACGGTCGCTGCCTCGACCGCTTCGTCGGCGGCCAAAACGCACAAGAAAACGCCGACCTCGGCAACGGCGCCGACCATCGCGCAAAACCAGCAGCAGCAGGCGGCCCAGCAACCGGAACGAAGACCACGGCCGAGTGAGTACCGGTAGCGGAAGTTCGTCAGCGAACGGACGACCGAATGTATGCTAGGTTTTGCGTTAGTCTCTTCAGTTTACGTTTACTTCTGCTAGCTACGTTCCTTCCGTTTTGCAAATCGTTCAGTCAGATTTTGGTACTAGCAAGCCCCCCCCCCCTACTCCCTTTAGGTTTTGTGAAAACCCCTCTTTAACACTCCCTACCCCCCTTTTGCTGTTCTCCGTTGGATTTCTTGTACCTGTTTGACCTATCTTTCTGTGCCATGTTTCATATTCGTATTGTTTCGTGCTAGAAACGACATCAGTAATTGATTCGATGGATTCTTAATTGTGCAGGTGGTGGTTTGCGTACTCAAATGAATTACGATGCTATCTTTAACTTAACATAAATCGAAAAGTTTCATGTACGTTTCACCATCGCTGGCCGGATAGCATTATGATTACTTCTCAAGTTTGAGTACGCTAAAATTACTATACATAGAAGTTGAATGAAACATTTCTGCTGTTTTATAACGTGTATTTAGTTGACAGTATCTAGTACCCGGAAAGAGAACATAGACTATTTAGAATAGATAAAAAAATAAATGGAGATTAGAAAAATTGGCTTTAAAATCACTTAAATACAACCCTCCATGTATACCATGAGAAGCATGTATAGAACACCCTCCCACAGCAAATTACGAGCTGCAGTGCGAGGATATATTTCGAATTCTTTTTCAAATTCATACCCACTTCAGCAGTGGAGTTTCTTTTGCCACTTTTTCTAACACTTACAGCGAGAATTGGTAAACTGGTGTGGAAAATGGAAAATTTACCATCGAATCCTCAGTACCTGTACAACCCTTACAGTTACTACTTAGTGGCATTAGAAAGGATCCAGGTGAAAGCTTTCAATTAGCGCTAGAACAGAAAAAAGTATACCTAACAATGTAGATGATACTGAATCGTTTCTGTTTTCGGTGGTTTTAGTGTGTTTATGTGTGTAAAGTAGTGGAACAACTGAAAATAGTTTTTTTTACATAGAATAGTGAACACAAAATGTTAGTTGAACGAATGGACGGAATAACGTGAAACAACAAGTTGCGATACCTGGCTGAAGTTACCTGGTATTTGCAGCAGTTCAACAGCAACATTCTTCCTAGTAAATGTACAAGCTACTAGGCGTCTCCATCGTTCGGGCGAGAGCGATCATGTATAAATCATAAATTACATTTTTCTTGTTGCGAGGGGTTTCCGGATGATTCATGGCAAGCTGCAGCCATGACGGATTGTATTATACTTACTTTCGTTTTGCACAGACAGGTCGGTCGGTTAGCTTTTCTACTCTTTGGTCATATCAACTCCTCCCACAATCATCAACTCCCTTTTGCCTCGTCTCCCTCACCGTTCGTTCCTCAACCTTTTGTTAGCCGGCTTAAGCCACACTGCCGGACCGGATGCGGTTCGATTAACGGTTCGTTTGACAAGGCCAACAAATACACTCACAACAAAAAGGGGGCCCGCCCCAACGGCTCCGCACGATTTATTGATGGATGCAAAACGTGTACGGCGTACGGTACGACAGCCATGCTCATTAATCTTTCGATATTCATTCTTTTCTTTCTCTTCCACACAAACACACCCACCATGGTTCCCGGTTGATGCGCATCGTCTGTGCGCTCGTACACTCACACACCACCCATCAATGACTGTTTCTTCTGTTTTGTTCTATCCGTGTGGAACTAACGCCCATTCTCATCCCGTTTTTCGACCCATTTTCCGGTCATTTTCGGTTTTGTCACCTTCGCCCTCACTGACGGTCACTTTCACTCACTGCTCTTTCTCTCTCTCTCTCTCTCTCTCTCTTTCTATCCGAAACTATCTCTCTCTCTGTTTTTCTCTTCTTTGATATCCCCCAGCATCCCTTTCCACCACCACCAATCACTCCCGCTCGAAGAGCAGCACCCTGCCCACGAGCCGCCTCCATCCTCCGCATTCCGGTAATCTCACCAACCTCACCAACAACAATCATCTTCCCAATGCATCACCATCATCATCCGCCGCCGCAATGGCCGCGTCCATGATCGCGTCCACCACCAACACCGGCACCCCATCCACCGCCGCCACCGCCCGCGCCAAGCTAACGCTCGCGACCGGTACCAAGCGGCAACCGCAGGGGGGCCGGTCGGTCAAACCGCCCACCAGTCTGGCCAGCGACTCCTCTGCCCCTTCGTCGGCGTCCAGCACACTGAGGAAGAAGCAGAGGATGGTGCCCGAGGGCGGTGTCGGTGGTGCCGGCGGTCGGGGCAGTACCAGCGCCAGATCGGTTGAATCGGACAAAAAATTACCCATCGGAAGTAAGTAACCCTCGCCAACCCACGGGAGGGGGAAAAGGTCGTGCCATTCAACCATTATTTTGTCATTTTTTGTCACGTACCTCTATTCGCTCATTCTCTCTGTCTCTCTCTCTCTTTCTCTCACTCTCTCTAACTGCCTTCCCGTTAGAAAGTCGCTCTATCTCTATTCCAAAGTTATACGCTCCTTTACAATTACATTGATTCTGTAATCAATCGAAACTCATTACGAAAAACAAATTCATAAAACGGGCGTCTGACGACCGCTTTCCATCCACCCAAAACTGTTGATTTCTTTTTTATTAACTTAACCACACATACCAACGCGATCGAGTCCCATTTTGTGTGCGCCTGTGTGGGTGCAGATTTTTTTTTAAATATTAAAATACGATCTCGGTGCGCGACATCCCCTCATCGCGTGAGCTGTATCGTTGCTTAGCAACGTGACGATAGCTGTACGGCTCACGCCTCACCTACATGTGTGTGAATGCGTATTAGTGTTTGTGTGCGTGTGTTTATGTGCCATTAGCGTATTAGCGTGTGTGTGTGTTCTATCGTTGCTGTAAATATCTTTCTCGATATGCCACTAGATCAGTATGCAGTATGATTTGTACACCACCTGTCTCTACTGATTTTGTAGCTAATCCGTAGTCGCTATCTCTGGAAGGATGTGTTTCATCTTCTTCTTTATCTAATGCTCTTTCTTTCTCTCTTTCGATCCTCTCCCTAGATGTGATTATATGTGTGTACTTTCATTCTTTCATTCTCAGTAGGCAACAGATGTTTAGTTTAGTGTGGTTGCAACTCACCATTACTTCTTCTGTTCTTTCGTTTACGGTTTTGCTTAGAGAACGACAGATGCTCTTTTTTTTGGTTCGTACTTTCCCAACCCCCCGTTAGTGTTGTTCCCTGTGCGTGTATGTGTGATAGTGTGAAGTGCTTTTTTTTGTTAATTTTCCTCTGTTTTGTACTTATTTGTTCTCTTCTTCGTTTCGGTTCCTGTGCCGTCTTACGTTAATGATCACTACGTCTTGCGTTTGGTATCCTATTTTCAGTTAGAGATTGTGATATTGTGCGTGTAGATGTAGTACGTACCGTGTCGCAGTGAGCGTTACTAATGTTTTTCTGGACGTTTGTCACTTCCGTGTTTTCTTCTTCCGCAACCAACCCGTTGCACCATGCACACACACACCCACCCACACGCGCACATTTGCGTACCTGCAGGCGTTGAGGATGCGGACAAGGAAAGTGTCCCAACAGTGGGCCCAACCGTGGCCCCGCCCCCGGAAATACTGGAGCAGATAATCAAGTCACCTCCAGAACCGACGCGTGTTAAGTCGCCGGAGCAAATCATTATGCGCTCGCCAGACCCTGTCAACTGGACGGTGCCCTTGGACACCGGGAAAACATTCACTGTGACGCAGAATGTGCGAGAGGGTAAGAGATCAACTGTTGTGGAGTTTTTTTTCGATGTTGGAATGTTTGAAGGACATGTCGCTTTCTTTCGTCTTGCAGGTGATCCAATGATTCGTCCGCACAGTGAAATTAAGGCATCCACTCCAGTAGAACAACCGCCGCCACCTCCCCAGTCGGCACCACCAGAGCTTTCTGAACAATCGAAAATGCCTAGTAAGAAATTGAATAGCGTATGCATAAAAAAACCTGTTGTGAGATATGTTTAGACCCGAAGTTCCCTACCTCTAAGATTAAAGTCTAAGTGATCTCTTTGTTCTATCTGGAGTTTAAAACCATAGGCCAAACGATCGAGAACTTACTAGACAAAAAGAAAATTTATATGAACACCAACAGGCTACCTCACACAATTTAAGGTTCTGATTCTTTTTGGAAAAAAATCTTTTTGAATGATCAAGTATAACAATTTTCCAAGTATCTTTAACTTTGCTAATGGCCCTTAATCGTGAATGTCACAACTATTTAGGGCAAGGGCTTCGAAAGGAATATCTCATCCAATAATCCAACAAGGACAATCTTTAGATAACTAAGGCCACGAAAAAGCTAATCAAAATGCATATTGGTCCATTAGTTTAATGAATTCTTTACTAAAGAGCCCTATTAAGTGTTTTAATACCATTGTCTGATGTTCGTTACAGATACTAAGCTAGAACCAAGCTCGATTAAGGAATCGGAAGATGAAGACGATGATTTACCACGGTCGAAATCATCCGTTGCTTCGTCGGTGAATCCCACGTCGATAGCGATTTCGGAGCCGATGACCGTTTCGCAACCACCACCACCACCATCATCGTCCCAACTACCCTCTCAACCATCGGCGGCACCACCGACTGTCGGTGACACCAAAACTAACGATCCGGCAGTATCGGGTGTTGCCGCAGCTGCGGCACCGGAACCGGTTCGCTATGATAAACCCGTGGCCGGCTCGACGCTACGCTGTCTGGACGATCCGGCATTCGAGTCGGACATCAACTCACCGCTAGCGAACCGGAACGTAGCTACGGAGGTGCTCGACAAGGCGCGCGATCGTTTCGATCGCTTCTGGGGCAACCCGAACGAAAAGCCGGAAGAATCTTAAGCACCACCAGGAGACGGACATTAATTTTCCTTCTGCTCGTACCTAGCGGGGCCACGTTAGCATCGAGCAGATGGTGTTTGGGGCGTTGATTTGCTGTTGCCGTTAATGTGATTGTTTGTGGAAGTGCAGTGGCACAGTGATCCACACCCAGTACTCCCGTAAGCCCAGCATTAGGAGGGGGCAGCATCTAGTAGGATGAATGTGAACGGAATGAGCATCGAAAACCACTCAAGATAAAGTAGTAGTCGCGTGGCAGATAGCAGGCGCTTAGGACACAGCAACAACAACAAATTAAAAAATAAACAGTGACAGGGTAGTCAGGTAACACTAGTAAAACAAATCACTTATCAAAAACTCTCAGCGTTCTCGTGGACTGTTTCTGTGTGTTTTCTGTGCTTTTTCGAACCAGTGCCGAAGGGTTTCCCTGGCGCTGGTGTTTAGGTATTAGTGCGCGCGAACCTGCAGGGCAGCATAGTAGTATTGTTATTTAATGTATAGGGTATAGTGAGGCGTGAACCGATCCGTAAAGGGTAGTCCGATTTCGGACGTTCATTACTTAGGTTATTTCATATCCGGGGGGGGTTGCTTGGTTTTGCTTCATCACTCCCAGGATCTCCCCACATTCCATTCGAATCTCATTCTTCAAATCGCACATCCACATAGGCTAGCTTCCGTATCTTACAAAACCAGCACACCAAGCAGCATGTCACCCATAGACACACCCACACTCTCTCAGGGAAGCCGTAAGAGTACGTTTAAGCAGCGTGTTCAGGAGGTTTCTCGATCGAAGGAAATAGACAGCTGAAGGAAATGGGGTGACAAGGGGCACGAATGTCGGGAATTTGCAAATGTAGCAGGTCTGACAACCTTCGTTTGCTGATGCCTGAGTTGGTAGACTGATCCGTACCGAGCAAGCATGTTATCGAACTGGCGGAAGTGATATATTACTTGGGGTTAGTGAATTCCATATGCTGGTTTAATAATATCAATCAGAAGCGAAAAAAGCAAGATGCAGCTCGCCAACGAGTTGTGTGCAGGTGGTGACGGATATGACGCGAGACAGCACAGCAACAATAATTGCCGCACGGGCTGTAACCCCATCCTCGGACGGTGCAATTTAATTGCACTCGAAGGGTAAACAGTGCGAACTGGTTGTAACGAGCGGGCTAAATAAACAAAGTTGCACCTTCGCGTGGGGGGATGTTATGCGCCACCTTCGTCCATGACGTTCCATATAAACGGGACGGGGAAAGGTACAAAGTAATGGTAGAAGAAAAAACTCAAAGCCACACCAGAAGCAAAACACCATTAGCTAGGGCGACGCCAGCGCACCGGCCCCTCAGTTGGCGGTGTCCGATCGAACAAATCATCATCCGTCTGCAGTTTACGCGGTTAGTGGAAGGCTCGATAGAGGCCTCTTTCGCACACACTTGGTTATATATTTGTGGGCATGCTTTGACGCGCTTTTTTGGGCCATATTTAGATTGTCGGCGCGTCTGACCGCCCCGAGGAATTGCGCTTGCTGTTTGGGCGTAGTGTTCTTGTAGGGCCCCTCCCCATTGTGTAGGCACCCAACGCAAGCTCGAAACCGAAAACAAACGTAAAGATTCTAAAGCAACAATGAAAGGAATCCATTCAAGCGTACAAGCGTACATTGCAACTACAGAAATAACGAGCCAGAATTTCCTAACCGGCGCACGCTCCCGTCGGGATGGCCCGTCCATAGTTTGGGTTTTTGTTTTTCGAATTGCAGCTACAAACATACACATCGCACCAGATCTAGCTAGGAGATAGAAATTGCAGCAAAATAAAAACAGTTTTGGATGACACATTTTTTGGGACTACATACTACATTCGCACCAGATTTGCCGTGCCGCTAGGAAGAAAAAAAACTTCTAAAAACATATATCAAGTCATAAACCGTGCCATCGTTTAGTTTGCAACCAAAAACACAGACATAGAAGACATTTGTGCGAGATGAATCCCTTTTGTGGGCGAGCATTGTTGAACACAGCGGGCAATAGATAAGTACATTTAGTAACAATCATTCAAAACCAAACGAAAACAAATCGAAAGCCTACACAGAACGAAGAAGCCAGTAGAAGATGATGATAAACTATGGGAAAACTTCACGTCCGGTTCGAAAACGAAACCTCTTCAAACCCCTGATGATAGTAACGATGGAAACAGGAAAGGAATGATACTATTTTTGCAGCTCCATTTAAGATTCACCAAACAACCCGTTCGCATAACTTCAGACTAGTTAAATTTCATACCGAAAACTCGTATCTAATGTAAGCATCAGGAGGTGGTGAACATACATAATTCACCCATTTAGAAAGCGGAAATAGAAACAAGCGAAATGAAATGGAAAAGGAACTTACTACAAACAATGGGGTCGATCATACCTTAAGCTGTATGAAGCTTGAATTGTTTGACAGGACCGGTACAAAATTCCATCCAGCTACGGATAAAAAACGTCAAAGAATGCCATGAATAGCAGGCCTAGCCCTCTCGAAGTTGATGTGTCGATGAAGAAGAAGAAGAATTGAAGTTTGGTACATGTATTAGTAAACATTCTTCATGTTTTGTGTAGCTCAGCTACGTTTGCTGCTTTGTTGTTCATTAGCAGGAACAGCAGCAGACGTTAATCCATACTTTCCACATTTCAGCATTTGTTTGGTTCTGTTCGAAACTGTTCGAGACGACCACAACCGAGTGATACACGGAATCAAGCTAAAATTATTAGCAATTTTCATAAAAATTTAATTATTTTATCATAAATTCTAAATCTTAACTTTCTTACTTTCTTTACTAATTTTTAAGTGTTTAAGTGAAAATGTACAAAAAGATTTTTAAACCAATCGTCAAAATACAGACAGAAAAACTTGCTTAAGATATGATCGACCCCAGCATTGAGCAGCACCATTACAGTTAACGAACGCAACAGAAACAAGGAGGAAAATCAAGAAAGAGGAAACTTTGGGCTACAACTTTTCCGCCCCTGAATGGTGTTTGTATCGTACGTGAGCTTAGGGGACTTTTACCATGACCATGGATTGATAGTGCGCAGGGTTGCGTAACACCCTGGGTTGTATTTGAAACACACAGTTGTAACTGTCACCACAGTCAGTGCGACAGTCGCACTCGAAATGCAATTATAATACATGAACAATTAAGAAGAAACAAAACAAAAAAAAACAAATCCTACTGAAATGTATCGCAACGCTGCACTATATATGATATGTATGTAAGCTCTCTATTTATCCCACTGTTGCTATGTTGCCTACATTTATGTTTTTTTTTCTGTCCGGGATTTCGCCAACGCAACTAATCATTGCAACCGTATGATGGATAATTTTTTCGCATTAGCGTCACCTGTTTTGCTGAGCTTTGTATGGTTAAGGAGAGTGTATACCTGCGTTACTGCGTGTTATAGATGCGCCAATGCTTTGTTACTACGCACGATCGTTATTGGGGGGGTGAATAAATAGGGGAGGTGGGCTTCGCGATAAGGATGGTCACACTGGGAATGGTAAAGGGATAATAAAAGCTTATATGCACTTTATATAAGCTCACACACCGACACAGCCACACACACACACACACGTAAACAGCTAACAACACACCAAGAAGAAATTGAAATGTTAGGAAGGGAAAGACATGTGAAACGAATGTGATTTTGTGATGGGAAATTTATACGAAATTTTATAATTGGGAAAAGCGTGTTTTTTTGAAGCGATAAGATCCGTTGAAGGGAGACTCTGACTCTGAGGAGGTAGGGGAGCGACCCTGCCAAAGGGTAGGGGATTCGAGTGAGGTGGCCATCCAGAGTACGGCACGGTGTGGACAAGGTGTGGGTAATAGTACTGTTCGGATTTACGTTATGGTGTTTTGTTTTCTATACATATATATTGCTTCGATAGAGGTCGATCGGGCGATAGGGTTTACCGTGTTAAAGAACGTGTAATGCAAGTTATGCAATGTAACGAATGAAAAAAGAACAAAAAAAAACAACATAATATTGATTACAACAAATACTCTCTTTACGATGCTTAATGATTAGAGTGACATGATGCGTGGCCAGTGCAAACGACAGGGACTGTAGCGATGTATCGTGTACTGCCGGTGCAGCATGTAGCAGATACATAAACATGTAACGAAGGCGAGTGTAACGGTTGGAAGGCGTAACGATCGAATGACAGATTTTGGGGATGCCAGTATAGTTACCCGTGAGCAGTATTCACTGCCTTCGCAGAGCAAGAAGCGCAGAACGAAATAAATCGCTATTGATTATGACACTTACAATACACTACACACCTACAAGCAAATACAGCAGCTAGCCGTACGACGAATTTGGGTGGTAAAAAAGACGATGAAGGCAGAGATGAACACTGCTAACGTCCACACACAAATACCGAATAATTACCGGAAAAAAAAATCGCATTCAGCCAACTGCACTCCAACCTATACAAAACGAACCATAATTAAAGGACCGATAATAAAACAGGCAGGTTTACGATGGGGGACAGGGGTGGAAGACTTCGACACGATTAACAATGGCCGCTGGTGCAGCACATGAATCATCCATTAGGAGTGATGCAAAACTAAACAAAAAAAAACCAAACACACACACACACACACAGAGTGTCACAGCCGAACAGGAGTTACGATTACGTCAAGTCTAGATTTTAAAAATTCAATACAAAATATTAAAGGAAAAATGGAACCACATATGAATGATGGTTAAACAATACCCTGCGTTTGCGTTGTGGTTTTTTTTTTCGCGTTTCCGAAAACTTTCTTCCCGGTTCTAGAGTCTGTCCCACCGGGGGGGCTACGTCTAGATTGCTGCGTTGCCGTAGGTTATTGTTTGCGGTTGTGAGATCAAAACTGTGGCTGTGCGTTATAAAAACAAATCTCTCAATAATTTAGAACCTTTTATTGGGGATTGCGTGAGCGTGGGTTGAACGGGAGTGGAAAAGCACCCGCTTTGTAGCACCAACGAAAAAAAAAAAGTTCTTCCCGACATGAAACAAACTTGACGATGCTGGGCTGTTTGCATTTGACAGCTCTCGTGGGCATTGTACGGGGGGGAGTTTAATTTTGGGCAGAATCATAGCAGGCTGGCTGGTTTCCTTTTCACTTCCAAACACAAAACGAGCTTTAAGCGATTGGGCTTTTCATGGTTTGGCTTTGCTACCGTGCTGAACGCGATGATTTACCGGGTGAAATGGAGAACGGTTACAATTGCCAGCGTTACTACGATTCCATCATGACTCACAAAAGAGTAGCGAGACAAAATTAAACCAAATTTGCTAATCCATACTACCGGCAACCGTTTGATCACGATTCAACACAGCTACCCCCCGCACAACGGTAGCAGCAATCGACTGCCGCTTCTCACCGTAACCGCTAGTGAACTGTTTCGTGAGCAAACAAAAAAAGCACAACAATGTACCAAAAAAGGGGGAAAAAACAACCCTCTTGCTTTTTCCCGATTTCAAAGGAAAAACCCCTTTCAATCGCGTGCGGTTTATTTAACGTTTCCCTGGAAAGCAGTTAACCAAGCATCGGCACCAAAATACGACCATTCTCACGTTCGCACGGACTGATACTAGCGGGGACGGAACGGGCGGAACCGTGCGTTATTGCTTAGCCGCTTTATTTTATTTTATTCGATTTGCCGTGCGATTCGAACAACGCACGAAAAGTGATCGCTGACGGTCGACTCTGCGGTGGTTGCACATTTATCAAGAGTGCCGGTAACGTCGCATTCGATACATTCGGGTACGCACGTGTCGGAACACTCTCGAATAGCACATTCTATCTACTGTAGATACGCTGATCGGCGGAGCGAGGGAGAATGTTGCAAATCGTCGTGTGGAACTTTCCCTCTGCTTCGGGGCTTATGATGCCGATATGTGCCGGTACATCAAACACGGTGCAGATTTTTTTGTACGTTTGTATGTGTAAAAATTACCTTTATCCGTCTTGTAAGGATGTCGATTTTTTTTTGTTGAAGTAAAATACGATCTCATAATAATTCTAAATTGGGGTGGATTATTAAGCAGTAGCACCGAGATGGAATTTATTTCCAGTGATTTGTAATTTGAAACATCAAAGCTTAATATTTTTTCTATAATGAAAAATGTATTTACGATTCCAAATAAATAATGCTCCTTAAATTTTATGTATTTCTACTTACTTCGATATTGACTTATTCGAATATTAGACTTTCCTTTTATTGCTCATTACTTGCTCATACTTCTCAAATATGTTCCCTAACATGTCCATATCATGCAAGTTTTAAGATTTAAATAACAACTTCCACATTTATAATACTTGGAGGTCTTGGTCTGCTGCAGAAGTACTTTAAACAATTCACGAGTAAATTCTGTCGTCTGGCAACCCAATTACTTGACCTTTGTAGCGCAACTCCATCACTTGATCTCAATTTGAAGCAAGCATGTCGTCTCTGTTCGTATGGACGACTTTACTGTCTGGGTCGTGAGCCATAGTGAGTTCAGTCATAACATCGTCTCCATTGTCCTTCCAGACAATCCGTCAAAATGTCTGAGCTTTTTCCTTTCAATCGTGACTGCAGGGTCTCTCGCTAGATTTGAACAACGTTCAAAGTCTGTATTTTACAATTTTTGTTGCATCACTGCGTGGAATTCCTAATCCCTTCTTTTATGCTTTGTGATCACTAAATCGCAATCAGCAAAAATAGCCCCAGGAAATGTGTTATATAAAAATCATCATTACGTAAGTGTTATGTGAGTATAACAGATTCACCTTTACGCAACACACACGCATCGATCGATCGATTGCATGCAAAAAAGGACGATGATCCAGCCGATTTCCCACGATACCGTGCCGGGGAAATTCTTCACCCACGTCAATATTCCCCGGTTAGCGTTGGGACGCTGATAAGAATCCGCTGGCTGGGGAAATAAGATTCGTCCGACCGTTTAATGGGACTAACTTTTACGCCCCCCAGCACCGCATAACGGAGGCACGATGATTGACTGTTGATGCCGCGAATAATATCTTGCCACATCAGCGGTGCAAATGAATTTCCGTATGCTTTTCCGACCGGTAGATCTTATATTTTTCGCTACTGCCTCTTGTTTTTGTGATTCCCGAACGTGCCTGACAGGGGCGTGATGTTGGTGAAATGACGCAAACTTTCGGTTCGGTTGCGAGTCGCGGTGATGTGATGGGGAGTTTTTGAACGAATGGTGTAGCAATGGCAAACTTTGTCCATAATTGAAAGCGGTAGTCAGGTAAGGTAGGGTACGCGGGTTTGATTAAGACCGATCCGAACCGGGGATGAGCGTTACGGCTGTTTGCGAATTGATGACGGCACGCGCCCACGGTGGGTATTTTGCGTTTGCGGAAGCTTGGTGAAAGAATTTCAAGCTTTTGTCCTTCACACAGACTGAGTTTCAATTTGCGTGTAATTATAAACGGACCGCTGTAGTTGAAATTTAATCTCACCTTGGCGTCGCTTGCAATTCCCGCTTGCTGCGATGAACCGCATTGTGTGAAACCAAATAAGCGTGGAACCCCAGCGCACCGTTCCATTGGTTGCTGCGGTAAGTTTTGTTGAAAGATTGTTAGACAGCTGCAGACTGGATCGGAAGACTGTTCCTTGCAGGAGCATAGCAAACGGAATTGCACGACAACTGCAGTGTTCAAACGAGTCATTGATTTCTCGTTTGCTGGATGGTTGAGATCTTTTAAATATTAACAACAACCAAAACATGTCGAACTCTGATAGCTTTTTTGCCATTTTTCCTTTCCTGGTTTCACACAGTCACAGAGCAGAAAGGGGAAATGTATGACTCCGAAAGTCACAGATATGAAAAAAAAAGTCATATTCACCTTCAGTTTAGGGGAGGGGGGGGGGGGGAACAATTTGTAAAGTGCTGGCTGCCATGTTCCCTGGTGTGTATGCCGTCTAAAAATAAACTGTCTTCCTGCTTTGGCCACTAAGCTTCGAGCGCGTCGAAGCTACCAGTTCCGGAGTTCCTGCGAAAATAACAAGTATCCGCCGTAACTCTCAGCTGCTTCCGATGCTGCCGGTTGGCATCAGTTTTTCGAAGATCAATTATTAATAAGCTGCCGGCTGTTTAGCATGTTCCTTTTTACCGGGCAGAGAAAAAAAAGGGAAAAGTTTTCGACCTTCGCCTTAAGGGGATGGCCCAGTGGTGGGAAATCTTTTGGGGAACTTTTGAAACATTAACCTCCGCTTTCTACCCCTATTGTTCCGGTGACCGGGACGCTATGCCCGAGTGCGGATGAAAGCTGATTGAAATTTAATTAATGACTATTTATCGGCCCATAGTTCGATATTTCGTCAATCAGTGATCCATCGCTTTTGGGGGAAGATCAATTGACGGTGAGCCGAAAGATTGGAAATGACAAGTGGAGAAAGGTTGGAAGAGAAGCCAAAAGGGCAAAACATCTTCATAAGTCAATCCCCGTATGCGTGCCCGTGGGCGGGTGGTAATAGAAATAGGAGAACGCATACCTACACAGGAGAACGGCGTCCCAAACCAGGTACGCTCCGTAACCATTCCGCCATTCAGGAACGTGGTAATGAATGAACGGTTGTTATGATTTTCGCCAAAAGGGCTGCGGGACGACGATGTTCGGCGCTTCGATGTTTCGTGAAGAAGAACCGCTACGCTGGATACGGCACAGACTGCGCAAGCTTTGAATGTCGCGCTTTGGTCCGAAACCGATGCGATTCGAGCACGAAATTGTTCAACAGCTGCTCGAATGTGTGTTTGGCGCGCGGACAAACTTCCATCGGCCGCCCGCAGTCGAACTGTGTCCGTGCTGCCGAACGGTGGTAACGCATCTGACCGGTTCATCTCCTCTGCCACAGCCGGAACGTATCAAGCCCTTCGGGTCTGGCCGGTTCTGGAGTTTGAATTTCGCGATCGTTATCATCACCCAAAAAAGGTGACAAAAGGCTCCGAAACTCCGTGCCGAAAACGCGAATTTCTGTGCAATGCAAAAGTGGTTCGTTTATCACCGACGATAGTGCGTTGATCGTGTCGGATAGGGAAGCTCATAATATTGGCCGCTAAATGAGACCGGTCGTCAGTTTTAATGACCGTCGGTGTGTGCGTGAGTTTGTGAGTTGTATGAACAGTGGGAACCGTTCGTAACGCAGCGACAGCGCAAGCAACAGGCTGGGCCACGGCCAGGAAGAGTGCAGAAAGTAATGAACGACATTGTTAGCCAGGTTAATGTGACCGCCCGGTTGTGCCACAAACCCTCAACGGAACGCCCCGACAAAATGGCACAATTCGTGACATCATTTTCGCAGCGCCAGCCGAGTGTACCGCGGTGAGCTGATAATAAAAAAAAAACCCCGGCGCGGAAAGGTGGCTCGATGGTCGATTGTCTGCTGGAGCACGGGTTTTTGATGAAGCTGTAACGATAACGGCCGATACCGATGAGGATTATGTGCGATACGGTATGGTCGCAATAGCGAACCAGATGCTTCCATAAACTAATTACTTCGAACGGGATGGTAAAGGTTAAACAGAACAAATGGCAGGAATATGGCCGTGGTTCGCAGGTTTGAAGCGGGTTTTATGCAGACAACGAACGGAATAGTGCACTGATCCTCGCAGCTCGGTAAAGGTAAGGGTAATGCTGATGGGGAAAATTAATTATTTTTTAGTGCATTATCACAGTCAGCTGTTGTACTTTCCGTTTGAAGCTGTTTGCTGCTCAATTTGGTTCATTAAAAACGTTGTTTGACTATCTCCTGAATTGCATAATTTATTGTCGCATTTTCGCTGTAAATTTGCAATTGCTACGAATAATTTGTCATAGCATTTGCATAACTAATCAATCAACGGGCTATTCGTGGCTGAAATGCAATTAGGATAATATTTGCTTTAACATGGAAGTGCAACTCAAAGCGTCGGATAATGTTCGAATTACATCTGGGCTTTGATTTTATTATTTCATGAAATGACAGTCTTTCCTTCCTGTCACTTCTTGCTTACTAGACCTTTTTGCCCTGCAGCCGAATAGTTAGTACTTGCGACAAAAGAACGATCCGATCCGAATGGACCACAGGGCCGAAAATCAATTAATATTATTACTGTTTAGTGAATCTATTCAATTTATATAAAAACTGTGTGCCATTAGGCTAATTCAATGATAAAATGTTTGAAAAATATAATATCTCTGGGTCATTATTATTCCTATATATATTCCAATTCCTTAAAGGAATTCCTTTGAAAGTGAATTTTAAATAACTTTCTTCACTCTTATTTTAAAAGCCAATGCTAAAGAATTGCGAAAAGAAGCTATAATATTTTAAAAATATTTACCTCATTAAAGCGTAATAGAATTAAATAAATTTAGCAAATTTGCTTCCAATCCTTCAAAGTACAAAAAAGTCCATGATTGCTTGACTGCTCACTTAGAGACAGTTATTGTGTACGGTCACATACAAGTGGCAGTAATTTCGTCAGGACATGGCTAACAGCTTTATTTTGCATCGATCACCATGAACCTCCCCCCAGCGGCCAATGCAAAGAACAGAAAACAAAAAAAAACTCTTAAAGAAAAGTAACACAGATAGGAATGTTTCGGCAAATTGAATTACGTTTGAGTTACGCATAAATGTCTGCAAATTGAAGAATATTGCATCGCTTTTTGATGTGCAAATGTTCGCAGATACAGCGGCAATATTGTGTAAGCAACAGTGCTATAAATAGTGTTCAAAAATGTGCTTCAACTTTTGAACTTCTATAGAGTAAGACTGAAACAACTGAAACTGAAATTATAGTTGCTAAATGCTTTACTAGTCGCGTTATGTGATATAAAATACGTTATATTGTCACACGGAGGGAGCATTAACGTTAACGTCTTGCTAAATATTTACAAAATGGTTCGCAAGAGTTGGAGTAATACACAAATCAATAAACGATTATTTATTCGGTGCTCTTTTCTCAGACAATCACTGCAAATAGCAGAACAAGGTGCTTAATGTCAAGTTAACCCCCAAGGAGCAAATGACGCAAACGTTGATTCATGGATGCTAGATTGAATATTCTCGGTATTCCATTAGATGTAATCATATACCGAGAATGAAAGCTCCTTTAACGGCCATAATTATTTTCGGCGAATTATGATGCCTGCATTTATGAAACGTTTGTACCTAAAAACTTTTCTTCGTGAAAATGATTGATCAAAATTATCGTTGCTTACGGGAGCACGAGTCTCGGTTTGTGTGGTTTTTGGCGGAATTGTGAATTACCCGATGTAACACGAGTCCGCTTATGTTAACTCTATCACGCGCATCACAAAAGTTTATCAAAATAAAGTGAGCAGCAGGAACTGATTAGTAGAGTTTTCTTACAGCGGAGAAGATACAACTGCACGCCAAAGGTTGAATGTTCCGTTCAGTAGCCGCGCAATGTTCTCAACAATCGATTTAATGCTTTGCGTGGAAATATTTGCTTGAACAATTCTGAATTCACCTGGTAGTTACGGATTCACAATCAACCATCCGTAGCGAACTCCTCACAAGCTTGTTGCTAAGAAATGGAAAGCTTCTTAGCGGCTAATACAATCTGATGGTATTCGGGGCCGCTCTGCCGTGTAAGACAGGGATAAAAAATTAGAAATTACATGCCATCCACAAGCATGTAATGGCTCTTATAATCTCTTTCCTATGATGTGTGGTAAAGCGCCCAGGAAACAGTTTGAATAACATTACCATGAAATCTAACCCATCCTTTAAGTTATCCTTTAATTGAATTACCATTCCCGCAAACAAACTTCCTGTCTATTGATGAACACTGCGATCTTCTTGGAAGGTTGTACATGAAAATTTGTGGAAAACTTGAAGCATTTACTCACCCCGTACCAACATCGCTGGTTTTGTACTACGGTGCAAACGTCGCCTTATAAATGTCACGGGTGTGTAAGCAGCACTCGAACAACTTTAAGAAAGAATTTTACGTCATTGCACCAAAACAAAAAAAATAACCAACCTGCCGGAAGTGTGGACGTGATTTAAGAGCTTCCACTACTATTAGCCATCTCAACCATGCAAGATTCAATAAATCGACCTTCACCTGGATCGTCCGGCTCGGGGCCTCTACAAGACTAAACGTTTTACCACCTCCTCCCCCACATTGAGTGACCTTCCCCGAACGGGGTTGGGAAAAACATTCGTTGCACATGCGACCTGGCCGGAAATATCCCGGCCCGGGTGGTGGGTGGTGGTAGTGGTTTGATGAATGGTTACACTGAGTATCGTTTATAGTGGGCATTTGTTTCCATTAATCCCTCGCTGTACAGGTGATTTGATTATAGTTTGTTTGCTATTATTGGGAAAGGGGAGCAAAATACCTTTTGTTTATAAAATTGCCACTGCACCCTAAAATAGCGCCCTGTCATTACGGCCAATAGTAATCCAACGATGTGTTGGCTGAAATAGTACTTCAATATGTTCAGCTTATTTTAGAGTGCATATTACCTTCTGAAGCGGGAAATTCTTCCCCTGAAAACTTAATGCAGACGCCACGAATATATTAATGTGCAAAGTACGATAGCATCAGCATTAGCAGCCATTAAAAGTGATCCCATAAAGTCTTATTATTGCGGAGTCAAGCACTAAGCTGGTTTGGTTGGGATTTATAGAAAATTTCTAAGGTTGCTTCGGTTCGGTTCGGTTCGTTTTTTTTTTTGGTCAAGGATCTTTCCATTATGGTGTTTCCAGGCTCAAGAATACCCGCTTTTTACATGGCACGACCCCGTTGGCCCTTGGGTTGAGTTTTGGGGCTATGATGCTAGCGATCCCGAACTATCACCGTGTAATGGGAATGGTTTCCCATTTTTTTTCTAGTTCCTTTACCAGTGCCGGGGTTTTCTTCGACGTTCAACAGTTTTTAGTATTAGTACTCCCCCATTTGATTGCCATCTATTGAATGGGAAATGGTAAGCCGGCAACCGATTCCCTCATTATGTGGGAAGCATTTGCCGATGTGCCGATAGGGTCGTATGGGATGGCGAAAATGTTTTCCACCCAATCCACTGCAAAAAGGTACTAACGTTCGGTCGCAAGCATCGCTCTCGAGAGCTGTCGTTCTAGGTTGAAATTGAAATAATCGACCTTGGCAAGGGAGTCGCACCGCTATTCACTTCGGTGCTTTGGAACAACCATTGGCGCCATTATGCCATTACGATTGTTTCCCAACTTCCCGGGGCGAAAGAAATGCAAATCAAAGAAGCTTTCAATGTGACAATGGTCAAGGGCATACTGGCCCAAGTTTAATAGGGGAAAAGTCCCGATTCTTCCGCCTGCATGATCGTACAGCTCTTAAACTTTTTAAGTACAAGCTGTTGGTAACGCGCATTTCCCGTGGTTGCGTAAAGTTTCTGTCGGCGGTGGTCGGCAAGATAAACTTGCTCTGCCTGAAGTATCTAACATGCCTCATGCTCGTCGCTCGGCGCATCCGTTTGGGCGTGCCGTTATTACCGTGTCCCGCCCGCCTGTTGGTAATTATTTTACTGACTTTTGACAGGATATTAAGTCGCACCGTTGCGTCGCAGTGGATTCACTGAGCGTTGACCGTATGGCGCAATAATACACCGGATCAGCCGGTGGTCGACTGGGATGGGTAACGCATTAGGAGCGCAGGGCACACACCATCCAAAGATGGCGGTGGTACGGTTCAAGGTCTAGTTTTAATTAAAGCTAGCCCTGCTCGCGATATCGTCCATTGCTTCCGAAGCGTTTAACGTGTGATGAATGTGAAATTATTTACCATCACCGTAATTAGCATTTTAATCTACCGCGCACCAGGCGTCTCCATCGATTGCTTTGAAGTACGCGAGCAAGTCAACGAAAATAATAATAATAATAAGAAAAAAGAGGTATGTAATCATATTTTCACCGAATGGCACCACACTTTTCAGTGCCATCTGTTATCGTTTTGTGTGTCTGCAGCGTTCCGTCCGTCAGCTCCAACTAATATAACAACGGTAAAGCAAATTATTCTGTCACGGGCGCGTGAATACTGGCTAAAGCGAATCCCTTTTTCCAGAAGCAATCAGGCATGAGTTATAAGAAAACGGGTTCTTCGAAAACAGATGCTTGAAGGGACTGTAGTGGAGTGCAAGCGTAGGATGGAACTGTGGGGATGAGAGGACGGAAGGATGAGCTTTCGATGGAAAAAAGGACACTAGCATCAAATATATTATCGCATTCTTTTACCTACCAGAACAAGCTTCGTTAAACCCTTATGCGTGGCTCTTTCGTTGGAATTATTTTTGCCCAAAAGGAAAGGTTGCCTCCTACAAAAAAAAAAAAAAAAACAAAATAATGTCAAAGAAAATCGACCCACCGATCAAGGCCCGGGGAAGGAAGATTTGTTTTGTCCTTTGACCAACAATGCTGCAAGGTTGAGAAGCTGATGCTTTGCTGATTCCCTTCATGCGGGACAACAATAATGGGTTAAGTGATTTTTTTTTTGTTCATCCCCCGTTTTTCATTCGATTAGTAGCTGCCAGTCTTTAATACTACAAAAGAAATTTCCTCCTTCTTTTACACACACTCTCTCGCTCTTTCTCTCTTTGTCTTTCTGCTTCAAAGATTTATATTCTTGTCGCTTCATCACTCAACTTCAAACCAGCCGAAAATGGGCGGATCGTTTTACGGCCGTCTTCCTCGACCTGGCCATAAAACGTCTTCACGGAAGGACGAAATTAATTATCGTGATTTTCCTTCAGATGATAAGATCATTAGCCCGGTTTTCCAAGGACTGCAAGGTGTCAAAATGATGCTGAAATAGAGTCGTGCCAGCGTCTGGGTCAATTTTCCGAACTTCTACTGGCACTGACGGGGCCCGATGGTACGGTTTTTTTGCGTTTTTGTTGATTGATGAAATGTGAACGTAATCATTACGCGGAACTTTGTGCGCTCCAGATTTAAGGGCTTTTTGTTCTGTGCATATGGGAAGCTTACAGGCCGTCCTTAAATTGAGCGATTTTTATTGATGCAAAACAATCGCGCCTTCGAACGGGTCGTTGCGTAGCTAATTAACACGCTCAATTTCTTTTGATGACCTCTATTAGCCAGACACAAATCATCGAGTGGAAAACGCACTGCATTCCACTGCCCAAACACGCATTCTGCAGGAGAATAACTGTCGCAAGTCGCGGTGGAGTGGTAGTGTCACACAAAATATCGCTGATCGATTCGAACGCCTCGGGCCACACGTCCCCACAAGCAATGGCCAGCCCAGTTTTCCTGTTTTTCCAGGGGAAAATTCCAAACTACCTCGCACTAGCTAGTTCGGCTCGGGGCAGCAGTCATGATAAGTTAGGTGGTTCGATACGATGCTGTCGTTAATTGATGAGCCAACCGGTTCGATGCGCACACTGTGTCTATAGAACTGCCGCCAAGTGGTGACAAAGGGCGGTCCGTAATATTTGTAGCACGCTGTCGAAGTACGGGGAGGGAAAACTGGTGGGTGCAGTGTGTGTGTAGGTGAACATATTTTACATCCCTCCGTTGCGCTAGTGCTACTGGTGCCAGGTGCGCTTTTCTAGGTTTGTCAAACAGAACGTTGATGTCACACCTTGTTGTGACGAGCTTCTTCGACAAACGAATGTTTCCGTACCAACACTCCTTTGTTGTAGGATTTCTGGTTCGGCTTTACTCCCTCCATGGCTTATCCTTTCACCATAGGAATTTTCCAGGGCAGAAAAACAAGCTTATCTGCGGAACGGAGAGCCTTGACGGCACTCCCGAGAAATCAATGGCAGCGTCGGTGGGAGGTAATTAGATAAACGCAACATTCGACATTGACAGTGCGTTAAGCCATCACAATCATGTTTGGCACAGGCAAGTCAAGTATAATTCCATGCCGACATCTGGAAATACAACGAAAATAAAAGAGTTTAGTGATTAAATTTATCAAAACAGTTCACTATTTACATGGTGAGGTTCATTCATTCTGATGTTTTGTAAATTGGAAAGGCTTGAAGATTAGCTTGTTTTACAAACAAAAATTATGAAATTCAATAAAAGAATTTGCTAGTAACCTTAAATCAATTAATTTTGCAGCATGACGATAGTTAATATTTTTACATTAACTAAAATTTACAATTTGCAATGAGTGCCCTCAAAATCCTTAAATGATTAAGCCCTAATTCAAGATTAATAAAGAATAAAGAAACACAAATTAAGACAACAACCATGTTCGCCTTACAACACGATGTCCTGAAAACTGCAAAAAGTGTCGTAAAAGGAGTATTCTACGGCCATGTTCATTTTCGCGAACATGGTCGAGAAAAATGATCGCTCTCTAATTTGCTTCCTGGTGTCACATGCCAACAAACTTCCATTTGCAAAACACAACAGCACGGTGCGCCTGTTATCATCATTAACAGTCATCTGACAATTGCTCTGATTGCTGCCACCGTTCCCATCGGAACAAAAATCCGTCAGGAGTTTGTATTTAACGGGCCAGCACTACACGGGCGGAGGTGTCCCGCTCACGCTGGTATGTAAATTTAGCACGTCTACCATTCTCGGAAAGCGTACTTGGCGGGGATAACACACTCTTGAGAATAAGAGGTTTCTTGTCTGTGGAGTGTCGTACCACACAGTTCGCACCGGATGATACCGCAACAAACAAGTACGAACGAAGAAACTTACCGGCAGCATCATCACACTTGGGTGCAGCGCGTGGAACAAATGAAACTGTCCACAATTTGAGCCATTAATGGCATGCTGTGGGCCGATTGGTTGTTACGAAGGTGCGATAAAAACGGTTCGTTCGTCGGCATTAACGGTGGCATTTCGTCGTCACCTTCACCGGAGCATGGTTGTTCCTGTTGGTGCTAAGCGTTTTCGAGGTGGTTTAGCCTACAATGGGTGTCTTGTCCGCATGATTAATCTACCCTACGAACGGTTAACTATTAATAAGCTCCGTCTGACGTTCGTTGAAGTGGGCTTCATCTATTATTGTTGCTCAACCGACCGATCCCTCCCGGAAGTGGTCGAAGAAAGAGCCCCTTTCGAGCAGATTCATTGTCTCATCAGCAGCGATCATTTGCGATTGCTAAATCTTACGCCTTTGGTAGATCTATTTTCTGAGCTTTGGAAAATTCTTGGATGAAAGGGCTAAAGTGGGTGGAACGTGGAAGCATATCATTTCGCCACTACCACAACGATACTGATTAGGCATAAATTATGCATCTGTTCTTGCATGGTGGGAATAATTAATTATAATCGCGCTCCTACGTTTGAAAATACAATTTACAAAGTAATTTCCCAACAGGTGGGAAGCGGTACAGTATAAAACAATTAGCTGTACTGGATAATCAGGGTTTTTAGGAAGCGAGAAAATATTTCGAAATTTGAGATAATTTAATTAAGATTAAGAGGTACAGGAAATTCTTTTGAGATAAAGTTCAACATGAAAACAACTTCGGGAATTCATTTGGGCTAAAATTTTGTTTTTCGTTAGACCGATCTCGAAAAATAAACCACCTTGGAAGTATGGAATTGATTTATTGTTTTTTAAAGAAATTTAGCTGGAAAAGGAAACAAATTGCGGAGCTCTATGGTTGAAGTTGTCGCACGACATGCATTGCTGAAGGTGCCTAGTAATTGACACACAGATATAAGTCCAAAGGTCTCAAAGTTCATAATAATTTTTAAGGTTAGGTTTCGTAATTGAACATAAATGATTATAGGATTAAAAGTAAAAGGATATTATACACAATTAGGATCAATAGGATCGAAAGAAATCCGTTATCCTTGCGTTCTCGGAAGAAGAAACTCGAGAAAAGTTCAAGAGATAACACGTTTAATGGATGAATAAAAAAAAGCTTCTACTTTCCAACGCATCTAGTAGAAGGAGAGTTGATATTTCATTAACAACAAAACGACAAAAGAGTTTACCAAGCGGTGAATTTAGCTACATTTTCGGTAATTTCTTGGAACTCCTGAATGCGCCTCAATTTGTCATTAATGTCATTCATGTCATTCATGTCATTAATGTCATTCAGAGCAACAAAGATTCATTAATTATTTGCCCGATGAAATGAATCAGTGAATTATGTCTTCCAATTATGTCGTGCTGTTAAAGTGCTCATTTCAAGGAATGAATTCATCTTCCCAAACAGCTTGGAAAACCGTTGCAAAAATGTACCATCAAACACTCTTGTTTTTCTTCTGTCACTAAATTAATAACGCTTCGAAAACCGTACGGAAAGTTGTAAATTTCCCAAAATCAATACACGGTACGTACGGCGTTTAATTTACATACATCTCGGCTGGCTTACTTCCTCGAAAGTATTCACCCAAAAAACTCATGCATCAGTTAAATGATTCGACGAGTTCCGAGAGGTGAACAGTGAAATGAATTGGTTTGTTTGAAAACGTTTTATTTGCAGTAAAACATTGCACGCTCACTGCCATTTTCCTTCTTCTGCTAATTTACAGACTACTCCAGCACACTGACCGCGCGCGCCGGATGCAATCAACCAGCGAAAAAGCGGATGTCCTTCGCAAAAACGCTGAAAGCCTACCTACCAACGGTTGGTCGGGCCCACTAACTATCGCCCACTAACTAGCCATCGTCGATGGTAGCAAATAATTTCCGGCGCATCAATATCACCGGTTCGTTTTGGTGCCCCGAGCGCCTGAAGGGTATGCAAATATCCTTTCCGTCGAACACCGCAGGATACTTTCTCCGCTAGGTGCAACCACACCAATCTCTTTGCCATTCGATCTCTTTCGCTGATGGAGTGGGGAGTGAGGCGCTGGTTAGCGATTGAATTATAACATTCCCATGCTCCTGTTGTGCGGCAAAAAACCAGTTGGGACATCGTTAGTAATAGTGTGTGAAGCCGCTCGTTGATGGTGTACCGTAGTTTATGGTGTAGAATTTGCTTAATGAAATTGAAACGAAAAGTGTGTTGCTATGTGCCGTACCGAAGCATCAGTCTTCCCGCAGGCAAGGAGATACGGAATAGTTGCCTAATGCTGTCGTATAACATTCCGAGACTGGTGATTTCGGCCGTATAAAAGAAAAGCATCGTTCTCTATTCCGTGCGGGTTGGAAGCAGGATACGTGGATGGGAGTGAATAAGTAAAAAAGAACCCACCGCATTTAATAAGACTGTTTGCGTGATGAGATGAGCCCGGTGCTGTCTGCATGCCAACGAAACCGGGTTTAGTGATATTCAGTGAGCGGATATAGTACGGTTGTTCCGAAGTTCCGAAAGATGGCCATCAATGGGTCCACCATCACCACCAGCGCGTCGGTCATCATCAACTACACGGCGGCCCTCTCGACCACCTACCAGGAGCTGTTTGTCAATCTGCAGCTGAACGAGGCCGGTCCCGGGACGGTGCTGGATGACCGGCAGCGGGCGAATGTTACGATCGGGTGCAGCCGGGCCTGCCTGTCGTGGAAGAAGCTCGTCCTGGTAGCGCTGTTCTGTCTGCTGATAGTGATCACCGTCGTGGGGAACACGCTGGTGATCCTGTCCGTGCTGACCACGAGACGGTTGCGCACCGTCACAAACTGCTTCGTTATGAGTTTGGCCGTTGCCGACTGGCTGGTCGGTATCTTCGTGATGCCGCCTGCTGTCATCGTGTTCGTCGTCGGTACGTATCACCTTCATATTTCCTTCATCGGGGGTTTTTCTTCCCTGGGCTAATATTCCCCATTCCAGTTCCGCTTGGGAGCCGTCGCTGTATTGCATTAATCTGTACAACCTTTCCCAAGGATCAGCCACGGTTCAACGTATCGGACCGGAGCATCGCATGGTACAACTTGTTGCCTGTGATGTTTCATCGTCCCTTTTTCACGCATGGTTCGTGTACGCCAAGGATTAATTCTTCGCCGTGCGGCAACCCTCAGGAGACGCATCCGGGCAGGTCCTGTCTGGCACGATATTGATAGGCGTCGGCTTACACCGTACGCCTGTCAGTAATCGCGATTCTGGCCCAGTGCTTTCGTGTGCCTTTTTTTTTGGTTTTGGTTGCCTTTTATCATATTTCTCTCTCTCTCCCCGCACGCCGCATGGCAAATCTTGATGATGGTCGGGAAAATTGTTCCATTTGTATGATGTCGTTGTTCATTTTCCAATTTTTGTTTTTGAAATCCCAGCCAGAATTGGCCTCTGTACTGTACGCCAGTGGGCTCCGGTAGCACAAACGCACGGTTTTCGGCCTCGTGCCCCGATGAAAGATGATAGCGACAGCATAGCATGCCGGCTTATGCTTGTCTAGCGTGCAGGCTCGCATCATGTTAATGCTGATTGAGCTTGAGCCAGATAGCGAACAAGTGGTGGCAGATGACACCGATAACGTAGCGCAGACCGTGTTGTAAAGCTGTTTGTCATCGAAACTTCATTAAAGTACCATTATGTTGAGGTTAAGTTAGACGGCGAGTGGAAAAAGCGTACATTATAGACCGAGCAGTACAGCACTCGTGAACCGGCGCGATCTGAGAAGAAAGAAATAAGCTCAATTTATCAACAACCGGAATGAAATCATTCGGAGATTTGTGTTTTGTTTTTTTGTTGTTCGCTCCCGAAAACAAATGACAAAAGCGATCGTAGCACTTGCAATAAAACACTCTCGAGTCAATTGTTGCAAGCATGCCGGAAAGACAAACAGGGCTTTAGTAAATCGTTTTGCTTCGTTGGAAGAAATGAAAGGCAAAGTGCACACGAGGGAATACGGTAGGGAAGAATGCGGCGCTGGCTAGAGTGGAACACATTTTTATTCTCGCCCATCGCATTCTGCCAAACGTTCGCGGTAACTGCGAAGAAAGGCGGAAAGTTCATTATCGTCCGCCGGAGCGCTCGGGCAAATAAAATTAACACAAATTTCTGTTGCTACCGCGCGCGCCGGTAAATTGGCTCATGGCGCTGTGCGCTGTTTGCGTACGCGTAACCGAATCCACGAACTTTTGTGGATGAAAGTGAAAGTAATCCTTTGAATCAACAAAACCCCTGTAGGATATTGCCGGGTTTTTTTTTCGTGTTGTGCCTGATCGTTCCTTCTGCTGCTTCTTATTTCTCGCTGCCTTCAATTCCTCCTCGAATTCCTTGAACCTTGAGGTGGTGAATTCCAGTTCCAGATGATTTGTCTGATGGCTAAGTGTGTGCGTGTGTGGTAGAACTTTCTTTTAACCTCATCCTTACTTTCATTCCACTTTTCACTTTATCCTTTTTTCACAGAATCGTGGCAACTTGGCTGGATACTTTGCGACATTTGGATATCGCTCGACGTGCTGCTCTGTACGGCCTCCATCCTGAGTCTCTGTGCAATCAGCGTTGATAGGTACATGGGCCGTGAGTTGGTTTTGAAGAAAAAAGGTTTTTTAACGCGGTATTTGGTTGGTTTTGGTTATTTTGGCTTCTTTTGCGGCAGATATCTCGCTGTTACCCGACCGCTCACCTACTCGAAACGAAGACGCTCCAAGCGGTTAGCACTGCTGATGATATTCGTCGTGTGGTTGGTAGCACTAGCGATCACCTGCCCCCCCATTCTTGGCTGGTAAGTACGTCACGACACACACACAAACACACCTACATACATACATCCCACCTTCGGGCAGCAATGGTGTTTTTGTTGCCATATGGATTAGATGCTCAATTCAAGGGGACATCATCATAGGGACACTTCATCTTATCGCTTCATCCGCCCAAATAGAACGAGATCTTTCGAGTGGGAAGTCACTCGGCCGTGCTATTTTTATTCCAATGCTGTCCACGTACCATTAGCGTGAGGATACGGTGAGATTTCCAGCAGCTGCTTGGATGATGTGCTGTGGTCCATCGACCTTAAAGTGCCATCGACAACCTCGACGGGACGGACGCGTGGTCCTGTGTAGCCCCGGAAAATGTATCCCATGCTCTCAGAACCGTCATGACAATGAGGAAAAGGCTGGATTTCAAATATTGATTCCAAAAACATAACTGAAGTACATGATGGTGGCTTGCGTGGCTCTTAACAACCGAAGGGATCTTCTGGCTAGGATGTTTTCCGTTAACGTTCACTAAGCAATAGGTCTTTTGCTGTATTACTTTTATTATGGCAAATAGTTGAACCTGCTTGTTTTTTCACAGTTTCTTCCTCTCGACATTATCGTCACATGCTTCGATTCGGATTTTTCCTTTATTTATATCCTTACCCTCATCAGATTTCCTTACAGTGCCTGGAGATGCTTCGTGCTTTGTCAAGGTTTGGCTTTTTAAGCGCAAAAGATTGATGCGATCATTCGTGGGACAAAAAAAGGTGGCTATCTTTTTGGCGAGTCATTTTTGTTGTTTCGTTGTTGCTATTGCAAATAAAAATAAATCATGTTACATCGACACGAACGATCCCACACAAGTGCCGGCCACCGTGAAGGGGACAGTACCCCCAAAAACGGTACGGCAACCGACAATGGATGACCTTTTAGCAAAATTAGCTTAAAAAAATCGCACAAATCTCGTACGAAGGGAAAGTCTTGGAGAAATCCTTCCAAGTAATCGTGTTGTTTTCCTCGGTACTGCACGAAGCAAACAACCAGCATTCAGCATTGGCGAAAGTCCGACCGGCTGGACGCTGGACAAAAGCACAAAAGCACCCACCGCACCGTTAAGGTTTCACAATTTTGCGACCAACGTTCTTAGAACTTGGACTGTTTTTTTTTTTTTGAGAGTGTGTGCGAAGTAGTAGAGGACGCTTATGCGCAACCGAATGACAGCTCGTGAAGCGTAAATATCCCAATTTATGTTTAACGTAAGCTTTTGTTGTGTCTAGAAAGTGAAAACATTTTTTTTAACTGGAACTTCTTTTGAAATACATAAACATACCCTCGTTCCGTTTAACCTCGCTCCAGCATTATTTCTTTTCCTTCACATGTCGACTTGCCGACTGTTCACTGCCAACATGCTCACCGGGAACCGGGTAGTACTTGCACTGCTCGTGGTAAATTCAATTCCAAATGTTTATTCAAAAGTTCACAAGTTCACTCCCGCTTCCTGGTGCGCTGTTTAATCTCGCGTATACCAATAAGCTGTCTGACAGATACACTCGAGGCCGTCCCGGGTGCTCTCTCCGTAAGTGGATTCACTTGCAAAATTTTAATCTCCCCAAAATCAATTACCCCGTACGATGAAACTTTAGCTCGCGGTGACCGGTGATGGTCCCAAAACTTCACGGGTTTTTGGCCCTGCACATGATCTGGGATCTTGGTCGAAAACATTGCGGGCCCTCGAAACGCAATTTCTCACGAAGTTTTTCTTTCTTTCTTTCTCCTTTTTTTGTTGCTGGCAATCCCATCAACGTACCCTCTTGCGTCGAACGTACAGGTACGATCAGGATCGAAGGACACTACAGAGCTATGAGTGCCACTACAACCAGAACAAGGGCTACGTCGTGTTCTCCGCCATGGGTTCCTTCTTCATCCCGATGACCGTGATGCTGTACGTCTACTCGAAGATATGTTGTGTGCTTACGTCGCGCCAAAACAGGATGACCAAAACGGAGGTAAGCGCTAGTGAAAGAGGACTCAGCAAATGGTGGTGAGAACGAGTCATTTTTGACATGTGCTCGTGTCGGGTTCTCACCTCAGGCTCGAGAGGCACGATGAAGGAAGGATGCTGCCCAAGGATACATGGGAGTCTGTTATTAGGGAGGTGTTTTTTCACGGGCCCCAATCCAAAACTCATTTGATTTCGTGTTGCGAGAAATGTGTAGATGTGGGATTTAATTTGAAGTTGTCCGTTGTTATGCTAATGAGTCGCCCACGGCTTACCGGATGAAAGGTTGGGATGCTTATTTAGGGACTGTTTTGGGTACGGTGTACTTAAAATTCCGCAATCATAGATTTTTACGCAAATGGAAATTACATCGTCGTCACCAACCGCGGTAAGCGGTTTTAATTGCCTGAATGCTTTGTTTCATATTATCAACGTTTCAACACACAAAGTAGCGTAAAGGGACTTATAAGTTCCGAGAAGGGGAAATGGTAATTCAAAGTGTTTTGATTCACGGATTGTTCGGTTGCTTAATAGGCAGACTGAAAGTATATTAAGTTATCAATCTGCGATATTGTGCCACAAACAGCTGTGCGTTACAAAATTATTTGTACTTTAAAAACGACTTAAAATTACAGTAATTTAAAGTGTTTAGATAATTCCGCAGAAATACAGCACCAGAAAGAGGAATTTTTTTAAGGGCCAGGGTTCGGCAACTTTGTTTTTCTTGCCATTTTTTTCCGACCTACTCAAACCAGACAACCCTCTTGGGATGGGTTATGTTAAATATTAGTCTTGGGTTCTTCTTTCGTTTATCTTTAGGAAGGAGCTAGACGAAATCAAATTTCGCCTATTTGGGAGCAACCTCTTGCGTAGTGTATAAATGTACCGCGGGTTACTCGATGTCAGTTTACTTTTTGACCTTTTCTCCTCGCTCACCGTTTCTCCTTCTTCCTTTCATCTTTTTTTGTCAACTTTTAGGCAACAGAAAAGAACTGCGATATCGAAGTGGACAACTGTACGTCGGATGCGGACACCAGCCCGCGCCAGATGGTGAGTGGGGCGTACGGTGGACGACACGCGCTTTCCGCTGCCCATTATACGAATGGAAGCAGCAGCAATAACACTTCGCACCAGACGTTGTACGAGTTTCTAAGCTCCACCCGCACGACACCCAACGTTGCGTCGCGTGGCACCCAAAGCACCACACGGAACGGCAGCAATGCAAGCGGCATGTCGAAGTTTTCCGGTGCAACGTTTGAACTGCGACCGATCAACACGGTGCAGTTTAGTGCGAGCCAAATCTCACTGTCCGAATCGTGCGCCTCAAATGTGACGAATAACGCCACCAAGATTCGGCTACACGGGAAACGCATCCCGATCCGCATTTCATCGCTGAAGCGGGAAACGAAGACGGCCCAAACGCTCAGCATGGTCGTGGGAGGCTTCATCGCCTGCTGGTTGCCGTTCTTTGTGTACTACCTGCTGATGCCATTCCTACCGGACGACTCGAAGAGCGATGACCTGATGGAGTTCCTGACCTGGCTCGGTTGGATTAATAGCGCCATCAACCCGTTCATCTACGCGTTCTACAACGTCGACTTCCGGGTCGCATTCTGGCGGCTCACGCTGCGCAAATTCTTCAAAAACAAGCACAACCTCACGTTTTACAAATCGTAAAACCAGACCGATAACGTACCCCCATGAGCGCATGAAAAGACAGTCTGTCAGTGTTTCGTTACTTAATACATAGTATGGAATAAATTGAAAAATAAAATGTATATTGTATGGTCTCCTTTTTGTTCCGATTTCGATATGCCCGGCGGACACGACCGGCATTCAAGGATGCGCAATGAATTGTAAATCAATTAAGACTGTCCTCGCTACTTTGCAAGGATCAAACAACAGGTTCCAAGAAGTACACTTTGGGGGTCGGGTTGGCAATTTGTGTATATTTTTGCGATGACTCCAAACCAAATTTCCAAACTTCAAATATCAAAAAAATATTCCTTTTGCCTGAATGGTATGACTTCAAAGACATAAAATTCAACAGCTCTTGTTTGTGCATTATGTTTTACAGGTGTCTCTTTCGTTTCGCTGGTAAGTTGTAACGTGAAATTTGCATGCATGAATTAAAGGTGTTACGGTTTATTCAAGATACATAAAAATCTAAAATGAACATCAATAATTGTTATCCGTTTATTGGAAACTAATTTTACACGAGATTTGATTATGTGATTATCGATGGTATTTTGATGCTTGTCGTATCAACAGATGGTCGTTGATATCATCAGGGGTTGGTGCTGTCATATAACATCGGATTAACGCACACACACGCTGGGGTATTTGTACAGCAACGGGATATTATTCTGCGTGCTCCCAGCTAGACATAACTGTAGATTTACTTAAGAATATATTCTACAGTCATATTTTTGTTTTACCATATTTTAATATTACCTGTTCACAATTATTCGTCCCATAGGAAATCGATTTCAATAAAACTTGATAAAATAAATAATTTCAGTAATGAACAATTACCCGTCATAGTTTACTACCATTTCCTTGAATCGCTACAGAACATACTGAAGTTCATATATAAAAGATAATTTTTATTTAAATATATTCAATATGAAATTATTACAAAGTGTCTAAACATACTGTTAAAGCTCCACAAATTGCACACCAAAGCTCATCGCGCTACTACTGCTTGTGTGCAATATTGCAAACAAGAAAGGATATTACCAAAATGAAGCTTTCGAATGAAATTTATCCTTCGCTTTCAACGCAATGGAGACGCCTAGTCGTTCATTAAAAAAATGTGTAGTTCATTTCATCACAATGAAATACACACGATTAAAATGTTCGTCTACTGTTTTTATTGAAACAATATCATCAAATGAAATAATTTTGAGTTATTATATTAAAATTACATTAACTTCAACAATATATCAAGCTTCGTACAGATCGCATCAATCACATCTGTTTCAGTTGCTGCAAGTTAGGAACATGCCCTGTTCTGTAGAACTGTTTTAATTGTTGAAAAGTATTCCCCTTGCCATCGTGGCAGTACTGGTATTTGCGGTTGGCATATCCAAAGTTTTCTGACAACACAATAACAATAGCATGCCGTTTGTTGCGAATGAAATTCGGTGAATTTTAATTTTCTTTGAAAGAATCCTCAATGTAGCTTGTAAATAGTATTTTGTAGACAGATTCTCATTCAGAATAACTAAATTTAAATGCTAGTAACATAAGTCTTCGAGCAATATAATGAATTTTAAAATTTAGGCCGAGAATGTAGCAAGGAAGGGTCATTAAGCAGTCATGATGATAAGCGCTAAACATGAAGTGTTGTATAACGTTCAACTTTTAGTGTGAAATCAATGGAAAGGGTAGAAAATACCAAAAAGCAAATGATCGCTTTACAAATGAAATTGGCTTAAAATTAATTTCAAGGAACAAATGATCACTTGCACTTCTTAATGCTTTTACTTTATCCAATTAAAGTTTGCTTTTAAATAATCGCTTAAAAGCTTCAGAGCATTTTCTGCTCTCTTCACTTAAGCAATAATTGGATGGAGTGATTACCTGTAGCGAAAGTCCTGAAAAGAACTCTTATAAAGCTAGTGTTGTGTAAAATATGTTTTGAAAACCTGTGTGTTTTGTTGCTGTTTTAACTAAAGCTGAAACTAATTGTAACTGAAGGTGAAGAATGCTTTACGGCTTCTCGGTAGACTTTTATGTGGCGTTGAGCGTCGCCCCTGCGGGTCACCTGCTGCTGACCGGCACATTTTTATTAAAGTTTACGACGAACGCTACAACACCTCGGGAGCGGGAGTTCTTCTTTGCAATCGGTTTAATTCTCCCGCTGCACAGGTGCGCTGCAAAGTGAGACGGCCGCGCGCGTACGGGCAGCCATCAAATGCAGCAAAACTTCTGTAGCCAGTGAAGGCAGTGAACCCTCGGGTTCAGGCTAGTGTGTTCGTTCGTTTGATTTGAATGAAAAGCAAGACAGCGTTATAATCTCATTACAGTTTTATTGCATTAGTTTGTTTGCCGTCGTTAAAAGGTCGAATCGACCTGTGCCGGAAGTGGGTTCTTCTGAGGGTTAAAAACGAAACGGATGCCTCGGATCTGAGCGGCACTGGGTTCGCGCCAGTCGGCACGGAAGATTGTGGCGGTCAATATGCAAACCCAGCAGCGACCTGGTGGACAGGCTCGCTGGAAAACCCAGTGCACGATAATCAATCATCATAAAGTTCGCTACCCTTAAGGTACGATGCAACACGGCGTGCTGCTGTTATCGGTCGGCATTTCTCCACCGTCACGGTTGGAGGATAATGAAAAACAGGAAGAAAGCCACGAAGGAAATGTTTCTCGCACTAGCAGTGGCGATAGCTCGGCAATTAGACGATCAAGAAGGTTGAACCGGCATGAGTATACAGAAAAATTGCTTTCACCAGCTACCAATTACAGAGTGGCCAGTGGGAGTGGATATGAAAACAGAATGTTGTTCATCGTGCAGCGAGGATTGTTCGTAAAGATATGCGACCACAGGAACCACGCACTGTGTCGGCGTGCGTTACAATGTTACCAGCTTTGGCTATGGTTATGTTCTGGGTGGGTCTCTCTGAACTCTTGGTAAAGTATGATGGGTAATGTTAATTTCCATTTTCCCCCTGTATATTAGTCATCGGTGTTTTAACTTTTCATATTATAAAAATATTGCTGACAATGTTTAAAATATTAATAAAGAAGGTAGTCATACGTTCAGAAGTTCAGAGTTAAGAAAAAGTAGTTCAAAAGAGGTCATTTTAAAAATACCTTTAAAAAATATTTAATATTTTAAAATCAATTAAATACGAGAACACTTGGGGCGGCCCAGTGGCATGATGGTAGCGGAGCCGGTCTTCACACGAACGGATGCGACCAAAATCCCATCCGGACCAATCCCCCGTAGCAAGGACTGACTATCCTGCTACGTGGTAAAATAAGTCGAACGGCCAGGCCGTTCTAACGAACAAAAAAAAAAATACGAGAACACTTTGATTTGACGGTCTTACTCGTTCACTGTTTTTATTTATTCTGTTCTTTTTAAATGACAGCTGTCAAAATTGTGGTCGTTGCTCAATGCGCGTTTACACGTATATACATCTACTCAGTGGTGGATCAATCCCCTTGGAGGCCCAGGGCGGAATTATAAATAGGAGCCTCTAATTTTAAAAACGATTAATTTGGAGGGCATTTAGGCACTTGAAATGAGGCCAAGCTAAAGGCGCAATAAGAAGGGGCTCCTGAACTCACTCAACCACGAATCCGAAGATATAATATTTTAATAAAGAATAAACTTTTAATAAACACACAAAAATACTGTCGACAAAATACTTCATATAAACACGTATGTACGTAAAAGCGTTTAGAAGGAAGCGTCGCCACCAGCAGATGCCGATCGCGCCTCATAATTGCATGCGGTTATGTACTGAGTATATAGTTTGCTTGAATATACCGACGAGCTGAGCTGTGCCGGTGCCCGAAGGACGTGGACACCGCTCAGCATACGACGATACGGATAAAGAGCAGTACAATAGATGTTAATATCACATATCACATATATCAGCAGATTAACTCGCGGTACTGTTTGCCTCCCACATTCCCACATTCCCACATGGTTATTCTTCTTCTTGATGGCAATCTATGTTGGGGGACAACAGAGAGCAAAATGGAAAGAATTAATCACCGTAAGTATTTAATGTCCACCTCACAAAAGCTAAAGGAGCACACGGTCATCTCAGTCGCCATTGCACATTATTTTGAAGCGCTTTTCCTTTCGTCGAAGTCTCCGCGCATGCGCGATCGGAGCCACCAAAAAGCGACCGGTTTTGTGATTTCTGACACCAAGAGAGCATCCACGACAGGAGATAACATCAATCTGATCCGCACAAGGCTCCGCCATGTTTGTACATAACATATTGATATCGCATACTCACGTTATCATTCGCTTTGATGGTATCAGAATGAGAGATCTTCTACGATTGGCTATTAGTTACACATACTATCAAACCAGGGAGATCCATCGATAGAGTAAATAGCTCAGCTGCTGTGGCGATAATCCTCCGTCTCATTTTATGCATCCAGTTCCTACAGTGCGTCTCAAAACTGAACAGCAGTTCAGTTTTTTAATTATTAGCAGTAGGAAATGTGCAGTGCCACTATTTCCCAAGACATTATGTAATGTTTATTGTTCGGTTATTTCGCAATAATTATATCTCATGTCGTCATGGAGTTTCCGGGAGTTTAGAAGAATTCCATGCATAAATATATGATTTCAATACTCCTTATTGTTATTTCCATAAAAAGTAAACGTGGTTAGAGTCATATAAGGGTGCTAGCACATTTGGACGAACGGAAAGAGAGGAAAGATCAGTCGACGGATCAAGCGCTACGATCACTAGAGGGAAGGGTACAGCTATATGAAATGGGGCCGGTTGGTACGGAAATTTGTGCTAGCTCTTCGTTGATCATGCTCTCTTGGTGTCAGAAACCAAAAAATCCATCGTTTCTGAAGCGTTTTCGGCAAACGACGTTTTTGATAGGATGTGGACACCGACGGGCAGACGTGATCAAATTTCGTCAGGGGCCTCTTGTGGTACCCTTCGGGGCCTTCTCTAGCATAAGAAGAGAGGGCCTATGTGGTGTATACTATACTATACTATTACACAAATTTGTTGGGGCCCCCGACACAGCGGGGCCCTAGGCGACCGCCTACTCCGCCTACCGCTTGATCCGCCGCTGCATCTACTTAATTATTATTTTATTTTTTTAAACTTCTACAATATTTAAGTTATAGATCGTACAAGAATTGAAAAAAAATCTCAAAATATGAAGAATAAATAGCTTTCGCAATTCATCCCCGGTTCAAGCATTTTTTTATTATTATTTTGATCATCGCAGCACACCCTCATCGGAGTAAGCAAGCAGTTGAAAATAAAAGGAATTGCAACTACTTGATAAGAAGAAATTCTCACCTACCTACCTACCAGCACTGGAATGGCCTGAATTCACTTAACATATCGCTCATGATAGCTGCTGATTAAACCATTTAGCTGATGGCGAAAGTTTCCGGCTGGTGGTATCTGTAATTTTATAAAACTTGTGCAAAAAATGAAGAACAAAAAAGCTCAACAATTCTCTGTAATCCACCACACATGTTGCCACCACGCTCGTCCGGGTTTGCGACGAGCCCACACACCTACATACATGCATAGGAGCATTCCCTACCTGTGCTTAAGCACAAACACTGCACCAAAAACTTTTCCCGAGGACGCGAGTGAACAAAAGACGGCATGTAGCGGACCTTGTTTGACAAAAAACGGATGATACGAGCAATCAAGGCGTACATGTATGACTTGTGTTAGGGGGGGTGTGGGAGGATGTATTTATTTTTATCGCACAACAGATGTTTCAACACACAAAAAACACACACATATTCCATGTAATGCAGAAAAAGTTTCAGATTGGTGAGGTGATTTGATCATTCGTGCTCCTGATCGCTAACATTCCATGCGTGACAGCTTTTATGCTTAAAAATATGTAGGCCAGAGGGTAAATATGAACATAGAGTCGGGTTCAGAATAGGATAATGATGTTTATAATGAAAGGCATAACGAGCTCAAATAATTAACTTAAAAAGACACAGCAAATATCACCAGTAGTGTCAGAAATTGCATAGTTATCCTTCTTTGTTCATCCTCTTTGCAATAAACAAATAATTATTCTAATTGTTAAGCACTGTCCTTCCCTCCGGGTGAGATGACTGCAAAGGTACGTTGTGTTAAACCACACTGCGGGCAAGTTTTCATATCTCGGATTGATGATAAAGCAAGAAAAAAAAACCCCATCAACCACCAGGCACGTTCGAGAGTCACCGTACGGGTCCTTCTTTTTGTTTGACTGCTTTTTTTTTTGTTATTTGCTGTTTTCATTACATCTCCTAACAGTCCGCATGCAGTGTACGAAGGGACCCTCATAAAATATGCTTCACGCTGTTTATACCCACTCCACGTGTACCCTTATCATTTTCGTTTAATCTCTGGCGCTACTCAGCGAAGTTGCGCGTATCGTCTGATGGTGGGGTCTTTTTTTGCGAAATGATTTACCTTTAATGTCCCGGTCCGCCGTAGCCAAAGATGCTGCCGGGGCAGATAGGAGGACGAAAGAGATGCAGAGGAAACAAAATCCACCACCATTTAAGCTCCATCATGTCTGATGAAACGCGTTTCACAGTGCAACTAAGCAAACAAAGAAGGAACGAGGAAACGGCTGGAAAAGATAGTAGGGAAGGGGAGATGAGCTGTAAAGGGCAATAAGAGACGGAGGACCTTGTCAGCCCACAATTATAACCGATTCCACAGCTGATGCACCCATTTCCGCACTTGTCGGTTCTATTTTGTGTGATTCGCAGTAGTTGCGCCGCTAGCAAAAAAGTTGTTCTACAGGGCTATATTTCGCTTTAAAGACCCACCCGGTTAAAGAGCGTATGTGTTAGCCATCGCCGAACACTAGCTCATAACTCTTCTTCGCCTTTATCGCTCACCGTTCAATGAGAGCAATTGACATTTCACCAGCTCTACAAGCACTCTTTTACTGCCAGGACTCCATCCGGACGCCTCCGTGAGTCGTAAAGAAAAGTGTTGCTTGATGGTCTATTCATGAAAACGGTTGGGTCTTTTGGGGTGGATCGTCCCTTATCGCGCAGGTGATCCGAGCCAGCCAGCCGTTGGTCCGCAGGCAGGTGACCGATGTCTGTGTCATGGTCGAAAGTGGAGCCATTTTTATAGCAGCAATCAAAGCATGTGCTGCATTCGTTAATGATGACATTATGTTTTACTGTCCCCTGCTTGGGTACCGAGGTTCGCAGAATTCGCCGTACCGCTAAATTCGCTTGACATTTTAAAGGTGACTTTTATGGGAGACGGTTTGTGAGCGTGTCTGCCGTTGCTGTGAAGAAAATATTGTTACGCTGTGTATTCCCTTGGGGTGCTTTTCCATTGTGTCAACAAGAGCAGCGGCTTACTTAAATGCTACATTTAACCATCCACACCCCTTGTGGATCGATCGCAAGCGGCGCCTAATTCATATTTCAGCTTCAGGTGAAACCGCGGCACACGAAATGCGTTTCACGAACGAGCCGTGTTCTGGATCTTCAACCACTCACCAGCACCACCAGGTACGTGCACTGGCGGTTCCGGACCGAGCGACTGGAACCGCATTCAACCACATTCACCCACAGGTGAATGGAGAGGGTGCGCAGAAAATCACTGGAAAAGGTGGAAGAAGCGGTGGAGCATTTCGAGCCGCCGCAAAGGAAAACATTTATCGTTCTGTCTTGGGAGAAAAGCTTACAAGCCACTAAGCGCCTCCATCGGTAGCGAACGGGGCGAATCTTTCGCATCTTCGTGCAAGACGCTTTCCACCAGACCGGTGACGCTGCTATTATACTTCCCAACTCAAGCAGGTAACACCGTACTTACCCTAGCCTAGGCAAACAGGGGCACTTCGGGGGGGAGCAAAAGAAGCAAAACAAGGTAGCTTTTATGCCAAGCGCAATCGAATTAACTGAGATTCAATTACGTTGCAGCATGCGATGGCGTCTTCTCTGTAGTAGGCTACTTGCAAGATCCACTCCACTCCACATTTCTACATTTCCAGTGCAGTGGTTCAATGTGATGCATCCCTTCAATTCTGACGTGCTTCTCGGGTGAGTGTGATATCATTCAATTTCAACCCTCCCTCAGAGAGAAAGAGAGAGCGAGAGAGAGCGAGAGAGAGTAAGAAGCGTGATGTCGATCGAATCGCAACGCAACGTCTCGGCTATCGGTTGCCAAGCAGGCCACGGAAACAAAAAAGAAACATGGTGCAGTTGCTGTTTGGACAAAAACCTAGGAGGCGTTGCATATTGCAAGCAATTTAAAACAAGCGAAACGGGATCTGGCGCCGGAATCCGCAGCCGTAAAATGGTATCTTTGCATGATACCCATTGAAAGGAAAATGCAATTTCCGACCGATGGGGAATCATTCCTTTGGGGTTTCCAATCGTTTGTTTCTTTTTTAACGACTTTCTCACGCAATGCAACCGAGAAGATTTTGGTACCAGGTGTGCTCAGTAAATGAGCTCTGTGCAATGAGGCGGGAACGATACAAAAACCCACCCAGAAACCCTTTTTAATCTACATTTCATGAAGCTCTCAACAGTGCTCTACAATACACATTCCAATTTAATGAGGCAAACAATGTTTTATGTTGAGTGAATGAAGCTTTTTTTCCTAGTGGAGAGAGTGGTTAATTTACCTTTTCTTCTCTGAACTCGCAGTCCCTTTTCCATGGGAGAAACAACAACATGCTGTGGTCTAATAATAAAGACGCTGGTTAAGTATAACTTTGAATGCGCAATAAAATAAAGTTTGGTCTTTGGTCCGAACTCCGGAACTCCGTTCAGTTCCGGAATTCAGTTTCAGGTAGTGATTCAGTTGCCTTTCTCTGTGGCAAAACAACGGCTCCAAACCTGGTTAGTAATGTAAAGCCCAGCTCAAAATGAACTGTAAAGGAAAATTAAAAGCATGACAAATTCAAAACAAAACTGCCACGCATCCCTGCCACTCAATGCGCACGGGAGCTAATGTGAATTCAGCTCTGAAGCGGAACTGTCGCTCGTACCATAAGCAGGAAACGAGAACACTGAGGTTGGTACACTTTTTCGCTTGATGCTGGGCGCAATTTCATGGCAAAATGGAGAGAAATAAAATTCGTGACTGCGATACGGAGAAATAAGTTTCCCAATTTACAATGCACTGCCACTTCCTGACACCGCTGCATTCAGAGAATTAGGTTTTTGCTGTGTTGACAGTGGAGTTTCAGAATGCCAGGAAGTGCCTGTAAGTTGTGGAAAATATGTTTACGGGTGCTTGAAGTTTTTAACTAATGAGGCTTGTTTAATCATTATTAAATTATACACTTGTGCAGCTATTCGCAGCCGGTAGAGGTTAAATAATAGTATTAAGAAATCTTGGTACAGTGAAACTAATTGATCGGTTCTATTCGTCTATTTCAATGTTCACACGAAAGCTTCCACAAACTAGCTGCATTTGATTAAAGCAAATGAATGGTGGTGTTAGCAAATCTTCATGGAATAAAACGGAAAAGTTGCTTGAGCAATCCAATAAGCAGTGTTTCGTTAACGCTGTCTCGGTTAACGCTGTTCGGCTGTTAATCGAATCACCGGATACCGCGTGCCTCGCGTGTCGTGCCCTCCATCAACCGAACGGGACGCCGAATCGGGCGTCGAAAAATTTCCCTCTAGAAGTGATTCAATCGAAGTAAGCGCACGCAAGCACCAGCACAACAGGGCGAATCGTTTCTGGCATCATCATCATCATCATCACCATCACCCGAAGGCAACGTTCGCATGTGTCTATTTGGCACAGCTGTCGCCACCGCTTACCAAAACATCGGTACACCGTTACGAGTCCATTTGATCTGCTGCTGTGTCTGTTGTATCCGGCATCTGTTGTCTGGGCTTTCCCGTTCCACACAAACGCACACAGTTAGCTAAACGATCGACCTTTCACCGCTCGGGAAAGGAAGCGTACGAAAAGGACATACATCCGTGTCGCGTATTGTTTTATGCTGGTTGTTCTGTTTTTCAGTCGAGTCGTCCAGGTGGATCTGCCGCCGACAATGGACGATGATGGAATTGTCCATCAATGGGCGTGGACAGAATCAAACGGTGGAATGAGAATTTATCGATTTTTAATTAACCTTGCGATCGGTCAGAGATGAAGCTGGTGTAGGAATTGCCGTTGCCTGTGTTCCGTGTCTTCTCATTACCGTCAGCCACATCAAATTCAGAAATACACCGCTCATTACGGTTAATGCATTCAACATGTGAATGGAGATGAGTTCTTCACCAAGGTTTTGCCCAATTCATGAGACCAGGTGAGAATTTAATGAAAAACTGATTTAATTAACAAACGATAAATGTTTTTTTGGTTGGGTTCTAGAGAAGCACACCATAATTGCACCAAGTCGATCAAATAATTTGCTAAAATTCTTTGAAGTTTGTGCCTCATATTTTGGCAACGTTTTTCGAACTAATGTGTATGTGTGTGCGCAAGGTTCGGTAGAAACGATGTTTGACTAGATGAGGAATTTTACACTTGGAAACGGAGCCATCACCTAGAACAAACATTAGACCTAAGTTGGTAGGAAACCGCTCTGAACCCCATTTTGCTGATCATTCATAGCGAATGCGAATACCTTCGCATTTGTTTAGGCAATGGAGACGCCCAGCCTTGCACACCGAGCGAGAGACGATATGCCTCAGCGCTGTTCCGCGCTTATCCTTCTCAGTCATGGCAACTCGTGCGTTTCAGGATGCTAGATTATTCGCCGAGCCTCATCACCCGTCGCCGTTCGAATCAATATTCTACGCCATCTACCCGGCTAAATGTTGCCCAGCATTTAGAAACACCATAAGCGAGCTCGTGCCGGACTGATATCATCCGCGGCAAACCTCAGCTGGTTTGCTAAATTGAGTCGCAACCACCACATACACACACACACACCGAGCACACCGAGCACACCTGCTAACCGTGATCCATTCGGGGCTACTTTACATTCGCCGCTCATCTAGATGGCGCAAAACGCCACTGCGATACGAGCGGCGGTCGATACGGTGGAACGTTGAAGCGATGTAACGCTTAGGCAGAGTGTTTAAAATTCCTAGAATTCTTCACCATTTGCAAGACCGTGGCCTGCCCGCGAATGGTAGGCGCGTGCAAATGTGTCAGCCGTACCTAGCGCAATACATGTCAAATCTGACGTCGCCCATTTTCACATCTGGCTAAGAATGGCATCATTTTGTCATTGCCGTTGTCGTTTTTCGTGTCTACCATTTTTAACTTCATCATACACCTTCAGCACCGAACAGCGAACGTGCCAACGTGAGTGTTGGTATGCCTTTTTGCATGCACTCAGAATGACAAACAGGTGACACTGCTGCTGTATCGGTCTTATATTGTATCAGTTTTCCGAGCAGATTATGCACAAAAACAGAATCTCGATTTAGGTGGGGCTGAATGGAGGATTAATTTAGAATAGTATTTAAACCTCGCTGTTGTCGGAGTTTCGGAGTTAGATTGTTTCATCGTGACTTTATTTAAACTGTAATTACCCAACTCCAATAAATATTAATCTTAATTCAGATAACGACGATTTATTCGGGAAGAAGAGGTAGAGTAGAGAAATATTCAAATACCTTCCGCGTAGGACTACATGGTGTTTTATCTTATTTCAAAACTACAGACTATCTTCTTCTCGGTATGAAATAAAATATTATGGACCATCTTCATTTTCTTCCAAATTTATCGTAATCTAATATTGTGTTGTGCTTATGTAGATATCATTTTTCAAAACTATTTATCAACTTAAAGTCTAATTCATTTTGGGAAATATCGTTCCTTTCTGTATTTAGAATTAAGGAACACAAGTTATGGAAAGGTTTGTTAACCAGAATTATTAAATGGAATTAAAAATATTTACATTTTATGCATTAAGGACATTGTTGATATTAATTGTACTCAAATTTGGAGTCGATAAATACAAGAAATAAATAGTGAAGTAGAATTTCACTATTTTGATAATTAATCTCTGAAATTAGGGTTAATATAATCGAAAACGAAATTATTTGACTATAAGGTGTGATTAAATTATCAAAATTTAACAACTTCAAGTCTATTTCAGTTTTGGAAAAATCGTTCCTTTCTGTATTTTGAATGAAGGAGCACATGTTATGGAAAGGTTTGTCTAGAATATTTAAGTAAGTAATCAAATTGTTTAATGGAATTAAAAATATCTACATTGCATGCATAAAGGACAGATAAAACACTGTTGATATTAATTGTACTTAGTCGATTCACCATTTTTAACAATTAATTTCTGGAGTTTGAATTAATATAATCAAACAAGAAATTGTTTGTCTATAAGTTGTGATGTCAGGACAAACGGAGATACGATTGAATATCATCTGGAGCTGTCCAGAAGGGCTATAAGTCAAGGTGAAGTGTGTGTGCTCTAATCAATCGAATAAAAGCTGACAAAACCTAACATTTCTATTCGAGTTTAGTCAAAACTACACTACTATATGAAACTCTTATTAAAAAAAAAATTATGATCAACACGATGCGATTTTTAATTAATTGTATTTTGAAGTATTTATTGTTTGGAAGTGTTTCTAGCAAAGTGTTTCTACTTTCTTAAGATCAAATATGCTTGAATGTATGCCTTCACCCTTTGACCCTTCGTGATCGTATCTGTTGAACTTCAAGCTGGAACGAATAGAAAAAAACATCGATGCACAGCACTGCACAGGATGCGAGCGTAACATCGACACACCAACACAAAGCGGTACAACAATAAAAAATCATAAAACACGAAAGATATCCTTCCTGCATTTGCACCCGACCCAACCAAAACCTTCGCCTGCGCGCTTCCCAATTGTGGCCCCAATAGCACGCTGTTGCTCGATTCTGGGGAGAAGATGATGCGTTCTCTCCGCGCTCGGGCCAGCCGGTCGCATTGCACCGATCGGCTCTCGCTCCGATCTCGGACCGAAAGCGCGTACCCGAACGAACATGGACCTCCCTCCAACAGTATCCGGGCACGTACATCCGCTTCAAGCAGCTATCCAGCGCGTCAGTTCTTACCGAACGCTCGCACGATTCACTCGTTCATTGCTGGCCGCAAAACCCCGTCCGTTTGGTCGCACCATATCGCGCGTTACAAAAGTCATCCCTCGCTGGTGCCGTCCGGACCCGGTTTCGGTGGGACTCGGTTTCGCTTCATTTCAGTTGCTGGTCATCTCCACGACGGGGGCCTTTGGCGAACGAGTGATCGGGTGCCTCGAGGCCAACGAGATCACCCTTTGCCCAGTTGTGAGCCCATCCGGAACAGACCGGGTCGCGCACAGCGAACGTGAAGCTGCGTGTGACAACGATTCGCTCATAAGGCAAACAAAACGAAACAAAGCGGAAAAAAAGGTGCGAATCTTACAGACCTATCCCACTTTCGGAGTCGGTCCGAATGGGGCCGCAAGCAGTGCGGCGTTGCTTGCGGCGTGATTAAATGTGACGAAGGGTAGTGGCAGTGAAATGGCGCTGGAAGCGTTGAGGATGATGGGTTTAGATCAATAAACAAACAGACGCCACACACACACACCGTCCAGCCGTTGTGGATCATCGTTAGAACGCGTTTTGCCATCGCACAAATGACTACATCGTTGTGCTCGATAATCGTGTGCTGGTGTGATTAAGTTTCGATCGACAGAGGCACCAACTCACCCGCGATCGTCATATTGCGCGATCGTGCCACGAACGCACCGAGGCGCACTTCCACGATTGCGGGAAGAAGGTGCACGCGAAGTGCATAGCAACACCAAACCCCAAACCCCCGAACCCAACCCAATCCGTGCTACGTTGCACAAACCCGAATAAATAACACTGCTTGGTTGGGTGAATGTGATAAAGTTTTTTGCAAAACTTCCGATAGAAAAGCTACCAATCATCCGGCGACCTCCAAAACAGTGCCCCAGTGCGAGCAGGCTGTCGAGCTCTTCAAATACCTTACTGCCACAGAAAGTTGATAAAATATGGCCGGATGAAAAGTTTTGCAGCAATGTCGAGGCAATGTTTTACGCCTGCCAGCACCGAGTGAACGAATTCCGGTAAGTGTTCGCAAAGCAAAAGTGCATCAATTAGAATTTGGAGGAATGGAATTTTAATGGGCGCGTAATGCTATTTGCTTTGTTTAACCAATTTTGCCGCACTGCTGCGAGTCGGGTGCCAAAGCCATTCCGCTCAAAAACAATGCGAAGTAAATAAGTTTTGTGCAAGTTTTATTTGTGATGTAAAGTGGAAACTAAAAATTCAGGGGCAATATTAGAGCAAGAGCAAACCAAAAACTGAGGCACAGTAAATGTTTGAATATTCAATGAGATTAATTGATTAAAATGGTTCAAACATTCGCTTTACCTGTCCGGATTGCCCCAAACAATGGGCTTAAACGCAAAATACCTCCAACAACAGCGCTAAACCTGAATAATTAAGAGTTTCTAATCTAAACTCATCGTCATCAGTAGATAATTGAAGAACATTCCAGGGAAGTTTGGGCAGAATATTTAGCGTGTGCAGCATGGATTCGCGTGGCACGCTCGCCCAAATGTTCAACCCGCGTGGCCCTTGACACCTTTTCACAAACTGATTATCGCGCAGGCTACTTTGCTTTATCAATAATGCAGCTTACGTTCATGCCGGTCTCCGGTGACAGTCTGCCCTCTGCGGTTGTTGCTACAGCTAACACAAAGCTTTTCTTTAATTAGCTTCGTGGTATTTGAAGACTCGTGCTAGACAAAATAATTTACGTTCCACGAAACCTTTCGCCGTGTGGAGTGTTTGCCGGTTTGAGCCGCGCCTTCAACGTTTCAAAGGGAAACGTTTTCCCACAGCGCACAGATTTAAATGCTGCGTATTGTCACCGGAGGAAACGTGAGAAGGGGAAAAAAACAGCATACACACACCTCCCCAAGAACGCTGGCAGAATGATGAAGCTTGCTTAATCTCTTTCCCTTTAGACACGGCTCACAGTCTCTGCGAATGGTTGCCTGCGCTAATTGCTGGAGCTGGATCAAAGACATTGCCCAAAATTTGATCATCAACATAAATTAAAAGTCCTCTTCGGTGATTTGGGGTCTGGGATGTCTGGATGGAGCCCGCTCGGAAAGGGGCTGATTGAAAGAGATATTCTAATTAAAAACCATGGTAATGGAAAAGTTCCACAGGCCAAAAGGCTCGCCTTGTGGTGTGGTAACATTCAAGAATTTAGCTTAATATTTATCTAAACAAACGCACACTTCGGATACGTGTGTAAAATTAAGCACAAAATCATGAATGAAAGATTTTCGTTTCATGTAACGCATATTTTTTCAACTTGCGCTCATCTTCCAATAAGTGGCCGAAAAAAAAAGTGAATGGAAAAAGAGGCCGAACAAAGCTATTTAAAATTGTAGTCCCCTAAGCACGTAACGAGCGGAAAATAAAATGGTAATTTCAGTCCCAGAAAGCGAGCAGCTGGCAGCTGGTCCAAAAGGATTTCCTATCGGTGGGGCCCTATCGGGTGGGTGGGAATGACAAAACAAAAATAACCCGAACCCCGGTCTCTTTTCAAACATGGCCCTGAGAACAGTTTCTCGTTAGAAAACCGTTCACGACTGCTACGAGATCTGTCCATTTCCATTATTTCCCGCCCTTGGTGTTCATTTCCTTTGGGGAAAAGGATTTGTTTTTCTTCTGAAAGGCCACCACCAGCACGCACCACGCTGCATAATGGGGAATGCGATTTTAGAGCTTAACGCGGTTGTCGGGAAACTGCTGCCGTTGCTTTCCACGCGAACGGGAATCGTACACACGTGTGATTGTGACAGTTTGTGTGCGAGCAATAGAAAGTGTGATTTTGTTTAATCGCCCCGGTACTTCATAACTTTTTCCGTTTGTTGGAAAAGCTAGTTCAACACTGGTTGCGGTAGCATAACAACATTCAAGATCGCTCAAGAAACGGTACTTCTCGGACAAAGTCGACAAGTGCCGAGTTGGGATATGCAAAGCGAAACAAGCGGCAACGGACGCGAACAATGGTTTAATTAAGTTTTACTGAATCGCGCGAATGGCAGGGTCCGGTACGGACTAGAAGGAAGTTCTCCACTAACGGGCACCACGTGGCCCGGATATAAATTGTGAGTGTGTCTGGCCCGGGTGCGGCAAATGTGGTTGAAAAGCGAAGCGCGCAATCGAATAACCTCACTTTTCTATAATCTAATCAACCGAGCACATCTTGTCCCCGGTCGCTTCATCCGCCTTGGAAGGGATGGGTGGCAGAAAAAAATGGTTGAACGCGCTACAGAAGAAAGACCCTGTCAAGGGAGCAATCAGAGCTCCATCCAGACATCCCAGACCGGTCTGGTGTGGTGTGATCAGGTTCACGCTGGTGAGTGATCTTCAGGCTGGGTTCATCACGAACTGGAGCAACATCAACACATCAGAGAAATTAGATAGTACGCAGAGAAAACACAGAGTTTTGCTAATCTAAACAAAGCCACCTAAACAAAGGACGCATTCGGGAAGCAGATCGTCAACAGTATCAACCACACACGCAACCACAGCTTAGCCAAGCAGCACAACTTGGTCCCTGTGGCCCAGTAAACTTCTGTTGCCTTTCGCTTGCTTATTGGGCTCATGAGGAGGAAGAATCCCATCGATACGAGAGGGACAACGGCGGAATTTCCTTCCAAACACCCGTGTCTATGGCAAAGTAGCTTTTAAACCGCCTAGAGTAACACCGCCAGAGTGTTTGTTGACTACAGCAGGCCATAAATTCTAACCCAACCGCTCGCCCTTTTCTGGCCGTGGGTTCGAAAGGCAACCGCAAGCTTTGTAACAGCACTAAACCGCATGTTGCTCATCCTCGACGTCCTTTCGACGGCCCTTTAAAAGGTTTTTGTTCCCGTTCCCGTTCAGAGCAAAGAGCGAGCCACCCAGACAATACTGCTGCTGCTGCTGTGGATGAGCAAATAGTAATCATGGCCTGTCATGTTTTCATCATTGACTCTGTGACGGACTCTGTGTGATGGGCTGAAAGGAAAGGATAGCAAGTAAGGGATGCGCAAAAAAAAAATGGATCGCTTCACGTCACACAAGAACACACCGGTCACATTGCGTTAGACCGTTCCGGGGTTTTGATGCTGTCCATTTTCATCCGGACCCACCTGTCCCGGATGGGGACCGTCGGGAGCCACCGTTTGCTATTATTCCTGCTGCGTCTGTGGCCCAAAACTGTCATCTTTCGGTATTGGGTTCCTGCGTTCCTGGCTGCGCTGCTTTGACAGTGTAATAAATTGAGCGCAGTTTAAACGGCACTCGCACCGTACACCGTCGCGCACTAATTGCTTCGGTTAATCAAATCAGCTTTTCAATTTTATGCAACCCAATCCGACCGTTGGCGCCACGGTGTCCTGTTGCAGTCGGGGATGAATTTCTACGACGCCGGAGCGGAAAAATGAAGCGCTTGTACGCATGTACTCGGCACAGTGTGCCTTGCGCGTGGAAGCGCGTAGAATTAGCTGAATAGATGAGTGGTTAAATTAATCATTAAAAATGAGACATCGCGTCGACCGGCTGGCACGGGGATGGTACTGGATCGACTGTTCCCTGACATCATCATCGGGAGGAGCGAGATGCTTCGTAATGGGTGGGCCGTTTTTCCTTCGCTGGCGTCAATCAAACGATACCCAATACACGCACCAATATCAAGTTGCCCAACACCCGTTTGCCAGAATGACAAAATGCGTCAGTGTTTCATTGTGTCAATGTGTGTGTGTGTCAATGTACTCCACTCCAATAGCGCTGACGCTGGGGGTGGCTGAGCGCTTCCTTAAAAGGTGTCCACAACGATTCACGACCGCGTTATCTGTTCCTGCCGGGTTCTGCACCACAAAAGGAAACGTGTAGCATTAGACTTGTCACGCGCTTTGGTCGCGCAATCAAACTGCACGTTATCGTTTCGAAAGCATCGAATGGCGTAATTCACGCGAGAAACCGATTACACCCCCCTTTTGAACGGTTCATTTTTTTACTTTATTTATTCACTTTTTTTGTTATGTAAATTTCGTTTTCGACAAGGGGAAAGATGCGATCGTGTGGCATCACGGTTATGGTTTGTCAATAGTGAACAACAGACCATAATTGATTTGTCAATAGAGTTAATTGTGAAGAACCGTAAAGAACTCGTTCGTTTGATGATTGTTCCAGGTAACAATGTTAAGAAATTTTGTTACAATTTTCTTTTCCAATTTGAGAGTTTTAGGCATAATGGAATATTATTTTTAACGACTTCTTCATCCAAAAACCCAGATATCGCTTTAAATGTTCTCAACATCTTCCAATTCAATTGAGGCATTCCAATTCCATTGAGCAATGGTTTAGTCGATCTTCCCGGACGGTGCTTACTCGCTCACTTATAACCGAGCTAAAGCAAGTTGTATGTTTCCAGAAAACTTTAGACGAGTTCCAATCACATTGTTTGTGATATTTCACAGCGGTGAACTTAGGTGTTACTTGCTTGGCGTTTGAAATGGAAGAGAATTATATTCCTAACAATATCCTTACTTGAACTAACAATAACTTACGTCCTAAACTAACACAAATGTAACTTCTTCGGCCTACTTCGTTGATCAGGCCCAAGTACCTAAACTAAAGTAATTCACATTGCATAACTTTAGGCTGCAACACACACTTAAAAGTCATATGATAAAAACCCCAAATAAAAATTATTCGCGAGAAATCCACGAAACAACTGCAGGAACTTCAAAACAATCACAATGATCTCCCTAGAGTACACTTTATTTATATGTATGAATGAATTAACAAAAATTGTCGTAAAAATATGCATTGTAAAAATATAACTGTACGTTAAAAATATCATAATAGCTGACTGTGGAATAAGAGTCTTCAACCCTTGGCCATTCGTCGTTATTACAAAATGGATCTGGCTTCGCCTTCTTGGATCTGACGAGAGCAATAGTTCACTAGCATTGAGTGATTCGATGGTGGAAAGTATGAAAGACAGCAACCACCATTTGTTTACTCTATTCTCACAATGCAAACCGGTTCGCTTTTCCATCAACCCGAAAGGTCAATCCATTATGCCATCCAATGAGTGGAGCCAATGAACGACAACACTAAAGACATCCACGCACTCCAATAGCGGGCGACCAAAAACCAACTCCTTCCTGCAGTCACTGCCACCGCGGGCGCAATATTATTCCCCGTGGCTAACGTTGGGGCGGTAATTTGATAATTCTAATTTATTACTGTCTCCGGAGGATGATCCGACGGGTGCACTGAATGGTGCTTCCTCGAATCCGTACAAGGAACGCAATCGCGTGTAGGCGCGAAACTTTTCCTCAAATCGAAACACTTTCGTTTCCCTAATTCACTCGCTTCGATGGCCCGGTGCACTTACGTTGCGAAGTGGATCGGATAAACACACTCAAATTACACCGCGAGGAATACGGGCCAGTCTTGGACGCGGATTACGCACCCAGCGCCGGAATGTCCATCATTCGATTAGGGCATTAATTTGACCCACGGCACTCTGAGGCACGGCACGACACTAAATAGTAATTAACTGTTACCACCTACAGGCGTTTGCCCAACCAAAGGACCGAACCAAAGGACGACCGGGAGGGAGGAAAACTATTCATCACGTTAATTTATGTTTGCCCCGCACAAATAGAAGGCTAGCTGAACTGTGAACTTTGTAGGCGAGCTTTCTTGTGGTGAGGACGCATGGGAAAGGCACCGCCAGGGAGTCGTTTTAGACGTTATCTCAAACTTACTGCCAGTGTCGCTTCCTGCCCGTCAGCAACATGGTTCGCTCGGAGAAAGAATGAAAATAACAAATCCATTACCATGATGACAAACGGTATTCCATTTCTTTGCATCCCAAACAGCTTTGCCAGCGCCGTTGTACGCAGAGCGAAAAGTGCAGCAGAATACAAAAAGGGTTGCGCATTCGCTCCACATTCGGTCTCGTGTGTGCTGATGTCGAGCGCTTCACCAACACCAACGAACCGTATTATGACCGTTTGATACGACAAGATTAATGCGCCCTGTTTGGTTCCGATCTGATCAAAAGTCAGCACGGAGCATGGTTACTTTCGAACCGGAACCAGGTCGCTCACATACGCTCATGCAGGAGTTCCTTCCGTCGAAATGACATCCCGTCACGGACGAAAAACGAGCATAAACACGATGAAAAGCGACTCAATCTTGTGGACGAATGCCGGCAAGCTGCAAGTTGCAAGTGCGCTCCACATTCTCGGAGACAATCTGTCCGACTGTGGACCTTCGGCATTACGGTGCCCACACAAGTGTGCGGTTTGATCTTACGGTGGAGGGCTGGTGCTTCCTTGAACGAGATTACACTCGGTGTGTTTCTTCCTCGTAACCACAACCACTAAATCACTCGCACCGACGGCAAGGTAAGAGTGGTCGAATTCTGCCCCAGGACGGCAGCCTGACGATGGCCCATCTTATTCGGCTTGTTCGGACAGATTTGTTTCGAGCTATTGCATCCTTTTGCACTCCACCCGCTGGCCCTCGGGGAAACCCTGGGGGGATGGTAAACTTTAATGATGTCTGCAATTTCGTTCGCTTACCAGCGGTTCAGCAGCACACCGGATGTTTGGCGATGGCTTTGTTAGGCAAAGCTTTCAAACGACCAGCGCTGACAGGATGGGATTGAGCCTCGCTCGGGCAAAAACCCCATCACAGTACGTGCTAAACTTTCACCCTAACCACGCACACATACAAACGCTTGCTGGCATGCAACATAAACAGAGCGTGTAACAGTGTAAGCATGGGAAAGGATGTGATGAGATGCCCAAACAGGGCCATGAGTTTCATTATCTCGAGCAGGGTGTTTTCATTGTCTAATTAACGAACGGCTGCACTCCACACATTCTGGCAAAGCACTATGCCACCTTTTGCGTTGAATGTCCTTAAATTTGTAGTATTATTACATAATGGTATTGAACTTCAACTCTGTAAATCCTTAATATATCTAATTACTGATGCTTCTAAAGTCGCGTTTATGCGAAATATATGTTATGCATAATTTAATTAATAGCATTCAAGTAAATAGTTATAAAAATAATGTATTTTTAGGATAGTCTTAGAATTTCCAACCATAATTATTTAATTCTGTCACTTTCATTCAGTTCAATTTGTTGTTCGAACCTCTCGCCATCCTATACGTCATCATGAAGCTTGGAAAGCTCGTCCTTTTTAACTAAATAGATAATGAAAAAAACATGAACTTATTTCTATTAGGACTTGAAAAAAAACCAACAGCTAAAGATGCTTTAAAGCCTTAAAATTTGCTAAAATTTAAGTTTTCTTCTTCTTTTTAAGTCTTCTGTAAATTTCGATAAAAAAAATCATTCTTGCTGGTGCAGCTCTTAAATTCCCTACTTTACACCCAAACGAACAAATTAATGAAACTAATTCGAACTTTACACAGTCGGCACGCGATGCACTTCAACCATCCATCGCTCAACTTTGTCCCATAGTTCACACTCGTGTCGTAGCATGCAGTCTGCGTGTGTCCCAACCCATGTACGTCCATAAAGTACCAGTACCAGGCACCGCAAGTGAAGCACTAGTACGGTAAACTTTTGAACGCTGACAGGTTTTATCTCCATCAGTTCGCCCGCCTGCGCTGCACGCTGCACGCCATCAGGCACAGTTTCTATCGCTGTGCCGATCGTAACGATGCCTAATGGCATCAATATTCGAACAATAAAAGCAACATTGCAATGGCACGGAACGCCGCAGGGAGGCGGAAAATTTCGAAAACAATCCACTAAATCTGTCCTAAGCGGGGACGAGTGTCTGGCAAATAGGATATCCCGACTCGGGCGCGATCGTTTCAGCTTGTTTGTATCGGTAAACGGGTAATTAATTCGTTTTTCTCTTTCATTACGCATGCATATTAACCGTTTCATGCGCAGAAAAAAAACGACAGTATTCATAGGTATTCGTCCCATTATCCAGCCTGGCTGGATGGCTATTTCGAGCTACTACCCATCCATATGAAGCAACCGGCCTCGAATTGATGCATGCAAAAGGAAAGGAAACAATGCAAATTTAATTCAATCATCAGCCTCACAAAAGCCTCATACATTCCACATAACCGGGCACTGGAAGTGAACGGGTGCGAAAATTTAGCATTACGAAGAAGGCCACGGCAGTGCCACTTGCTAGACCCGCATTCGGTTCGCTTCATCCTTGCTCATTGTATGAATGTAGTCAACGAGGGTTTTTTTTTGTTACGCTCTCCGCATTGGTAACGCATGCTGTAGATGAATGATTTGCTTGATTTGATTTGCTTGTTTTTCTATCACAACAAAAACCGGCAGAGTTTGTTTTGCGTTAGGAAGAGCGTATGCGTCGAATGGCGCGACATGAACAACGGGTTTGGACAAGGTTTAATCGTCGTTGGCGTAATCGTGTTCCCAGAAGGATGAAGGATGATGTTGGTTTTGCCATTCTTTTTTTTTTGTTTCATCCTCACTCCGACATCAGGTTGGAAACCACTTTCGCTGCAAACAAAGTCCGGTGCAATATTTCCCAAGGCGACATGATCGAGAAGCAACAGCGACGTTTTCTTTTTCTCTCTGGCGAACCGAGCCTCTTGTGAAGAAACATGAGAAGATTTGGATAGCAGCTAACGGCGCTACAAGCACGTACAATGGTCGAATATTTGCAAACCGTGCAGATGCTTGCATGAAGCTTCATTCGAAAAGCCTATTTTAGGAGTACAAGTCTGCTGCTACATATCCATTGACAATAGACCATCGTTCAGCAAGATAGCGACCAAACAATTCTTTTTCTCAGAGACTGTACAACAACGGTCAGTCGTGGCTGCTGGCTATTTGTCTGTCGATGATGTTTACCTTTGATCCTAAAACGAAAACCCTTGCATGACCTTGTGCTGGTCCCGAGTGGAGACCCCAAACCCACGACCTTTAGTGTACACATATATGTAAACAATTTGCTTACTCAATGAAAAAGCAGAAACCACAACGAAACAATAAAAAAAAAATATTAATATTTCAAAATGGCTTCTTGACCGGAGACTACGTGACAGGACTAGTTTATGTAAGTTCTGGCATAACCTGCTTCAGATGCATTCAGAGTCAAACACGAGATCGTACCGTGAAAATGGAGTCACATTTTCCCTTTAGCCACGTACTACCAGGTTGGCAAAAGTTTTTCACCCGATCCGCTCCATTTTGCGACATGGGCCTGAAAGCTTACGCTGGGGAGATTATGCAACGTGATCTAGATGTGTATAGAAATGGTTCCAATAAGGCAGCCATATTGCATGTTGTAACGAAAGAGAAAGGTAAATAGAAAAAATCATAAGCAAACTTCGCCAGCAAAGCACTCGAGCACTTTCGCGGTATTAGTTTGTGATTGAGTTTCCAACGATCCGATACTACCTAACGCGAGCTTGTCCAGATGGACCGTATCGGGAAAGGCGTATGGATGTTTGTCTATTTTACATTCGATAAGGAGCCAAGTTCAATCTACACTGTAACTCATGTCTCACAGTGATCCGTGCCATACTGGTCACACCGAATGCAAGGGTTCCTGCCTTCGCTCTGCTCAATGGAAACGATAACATGAAGCGTGGGGACTAATGGGAAAAGCTGCAAATTCCATACTGACAGATATGGCTAGATATTGCAGGAAATGGCGTAAAAAATATCGCAAATACCTACCTCGCACACAAACTCAACTTAACCCACGTTAAGCATGGATTATATCAGTTTTTGGCGTGATGTTAATATAAAATGGACGTGTGCCATCTAGCTCTAAAAATGAAACACGACTACTTTGCAAGTAATCCATCCAGTGTACAGTAATCTTTCCGTGAAATTTACGCAACTGTATCAAAGAGCTCTTTATTTTTTTGTTTTTTTGCTATCAGTACAGAAACTCTGGGTTATTTTATTCAATTTGTTAAATACTGTCCCGCCAAGTTTAGTGTTATTCTATTTTTTTGCCTTTAGTTCGCAAACGGACCCGATAAATCGACTGCTTTGTGTGAGGCGTGAAATTATGCAAATCTTTCATGCCGTGTGCTCACCGTTCACGGTTAAGGAAGACAATTGATAGCCAATAGAATGGGCTGGGTTGAAACCGTCCTGGACCCAACTGCACCCAACTTGCACCTGATGGGGTACATCCTTCTGAAAGATACTGGCGCTTCGGGGAACTTAATCTGCGCCCGGGTTTTACACGTGACCTCTTGTGGGTTCTTCCCGTTCACCACGATTGAGCCATTCGGGTATCCTTACAAAGCCGCCAACATCGTACCTTTTTTCCCTGTGTATAGCTGGACAGAGACGGTGAGTAGCTGGGGGGGACAAACGATATTTATTCAAGCGGATTACATTGCCCGAGTACTCGTAAGCCCTGGTAACTGAGATTGGAATTTTTGTTCCGCTGAGGACTGGATCGTGGTCCCATTTTACGGTTACGAGCTGCACGGCACATGTGGCTCCTTTCTGGAGGATAATTCACCAATAGAGCTTTGGGTGGCCAATCTTCATCTTCGGTGTGGGGTTGAAACATGCAGATATTTTTGTATCGGGACATGGCTGGGCCAATATTGAATGAAATTTATCGCCATGGTTCACAGCACACGCCACTGCGGAGGACATATTGAATTCAAATAAATGTTGCTTCACACCTTCATTTCACGTGAACACTGGTCTTGTTGTAAACTTTGAACCCACCAACTGTCACTTTTAACCTAAAAACACACTCATTTTACTATGTGGATCCTACCGAGACTAGCAGCGAGATCAAAACTTTCCCCAAAAGTGCTGCAATCCCTCCCAAAAAAGGTAACATTCAATCCTCGCACAACTGCCAACTTACTACACATTCCGGAAGTTTTGCGCCATTTATTAAGCTCCCAAGAACGGTGGCTCCCCTTTTTCTTGCCGTCGGACAGCGGACGCTGTCAGCGTGGGGGCTGTCAGTTGGGCGGATGAGATTTGGCGTAGGAATTGATGAAAAAAGTTGTACTTCTTAGAAGCTGCAGTTACTGCTGCTAGGACTAACTAATCTTAGGCACGGTTTCATTAATCTGCGTTCAAAGTTACTCCATCATCGCCATCAGCGCGTGGCCACAACTTTCTCAGGTTGTCTGTGGTTATTGGTTTGTAAGAGATGAGGGTAGAAAGGAGAGCGAGTCGTAAGTCTATTTACTTCACTGCTTCGATCTGAGAAAGATAAGTTGTTGGGTTCCGTCTGTGTTAGACTATCAATGGAATTGTTTGCGGTAATAGTGGCATTTTTGTTAAACTATCTTTTAAACTGCTGGCTCGTAAGTTGGAATACTCGTCTCACATCTATCTTTAAGATCTTTTTACTATACATAAGCTTTGAGTGGACAGTAGACAATTACATTGATGTTGAAATTCATGCAAAAGCACTCCAATAGGTGATATTGCCGCCTGGGAATACTTTTCATCACCTGTTTAGTATCTATTGTACGAAAGAGATCTATTGCCTCAACAAATTAGCTTGAATGTGTGAAATTATTTTATTATCAATAGCATTCTTAAGTACAAAACATTCTTTAAGAAAAGTAGCTTAACTTTTCAAAATTCATCAAAAATTTGTTTTACTTCTTAAAAGTTTCGTTTTGAAATTTCTTTCTTTTCTGTGATGGGTCAAAATCGTAGAATATACTACTCTGTTGGATCTCTAGAATATCTAAAATATTTTGTTTTATGCTCAACTGAAAACAGGAACTTCGATGAAAACGTGAAGTTTTCGAATTTAAACATTGAAGTTATGGGCCTATTTTCGAATGTTTTATAAAATATTTAACATCTATTTTAATTAGCAGAACCAGTATAAAACTGTCGGAAGGTTCACATATTTTCCGTTCTAGAAATAACACTTTTAAAATATTGAATCTCTTAGCGAGCTCTTGACTGCCGAACCCTGATTGGATTACGTCAAATATTTTAATGATTTAATATGCTCTTGATTTATCTCCCTTTTTTGTACCGTCACTCATCACCGCGTTCTATCTATCTTTCCAGTATCATCATGAACGCATCTGCCATACTAGGGAGTGGCAATCAGATTTATTCAGAAGTCCACTCTTTTAAGAGCTGTTGAACATGATGATGCGTTCCCACAACTACTACTGCTACTACTGCTACTACTATCTTCATCTTCACACCACCGAAGAATGAGCCACACGCAATCGTTAGATGATCGTGGAAGTAAGCGACAGCAGCACACGAAAACACCCGCACCAATATCGTTGCGTCTCGCCACAGCATCCACGGTACCAGCGACGGTAACGGGAGCGACCGGTCGCTTTGTGACGCCACTCAATCGCACGGTGGCGGGCCCCCCATCTTCAGCCTTCAATCTGACCCGAAGCGTGCCAAGTCTAGCGGCCAGTGCTGCCAGCATTGGCAGTGCCGCATCGCATGTGGTCGCCGGCAAAAGCCGCACTATAGCGGCCAACGACAGTGAGCTGTTGGAGTCCGGCAGTGGCAGTGCGTACAATTCAGCACCGGATGATGGGCGATCGTCGAACGATTCGCTGCCGTTTACGATCACGTCGACGATCAACTTTGCAACGGAGCAAACGCTATCCAGCCCCGGCTATCCGGCGTCGTTCCCCACCGAGGGAAGCTCCCTGTTTGGGGGTATCGTTGCCACGACCACCAGTGCGATCGCGACAGTCGGATCGATCGATCCGACTGCACGCCAGATCGAAATGCCAAAAGGGATGGACGAACACTTTCTCATCGCCAACTGGCAGGATTGCGTCGTTGTGATACTGTTCTGTCTGCTGATCGTGGTGACTGTGATCGGTAACACGCTCGTTATACTGTCCGTCATCACGACGCGCCGTCTACGCACGGTTACCAACTGTTTCGTGATGAGTCTGGCCGTGGCCGACTGGCTCGTCGGTATCTTCGTCATGCCTCCAGCCGTAGCGGTCCATCTGATAGGTAAGCGAAACGTCACTACCATACGGTACCCGGCCGGTTTTAATGTGGCGCATTATCATTTCGCCGGCTGTAAATTGTTTGTTTGTGTTCGCCAACCATTCGCCGATTCTTGCTCAAGTGTCATCTCCTCATCTCCACTCGTGCACATCGTCGTCCCTTCCTGCGATTCTTCTGATCGCGCCCACAGCACACGCGATACAATTATGGTGCGTTCGATTGCCTGACGAATGGAATGTTCGGTAAACATTCCACCTGATACAAGTGTAAATAAACAACAAAACTCTTATGATACACAAACACAGACGTGGGCAACAGCCGGTACAAATCACATGCCATTCGATAGCGAAATCTTCTCGAGAACTATCGATATTGGGTCGTTCGTGTAGCCAAACGATGGACCGAGCCGTGTACCGAAAGTTGTCAGCTTCATTTGGAAGTTTCCCATGACCCGCACCGGATCCGGAACAGAAGTAGTTTGTGAATTGTTCCCCATCCTCACCACAAACACTAGAAATCCTTGAAATCGGTTGGCCTTGATTGCTTACCGAATGTCGTTGACGTTCGCCGCAACGAGATCGGTTTTTGGCAAAAGTGGAACCCCATTTTGTATCCCGCCGTTAAGCGTCCCCGGAGCGTAAACTTCTTCCGTCCGTAGGTACGACGTGCGGACCGTGTCCGCAGACCTTTGGCCATCAAAAGCAGGGAAAAGTAATAACAAACAAAAAATAACTTCCCATCTTCCTGCTAGTGGTTTCAGCGGCACAAAGAAGCGAACGTTTCTATTTACAATCCCTGTCGAATGGCATTGGAACGAATCGTCCTTGTATATTAGACGGGACGCAATCGGATAGGTTTTTTTTTCAGGAGCTGTCTTCCGCTGCGGTTTTGCTGTTCCGCTTTACCAATACCTTGCACATGGCAAAGACATCTCCGCGTGACCCTTTTCGCTCTCAGGAATGTGAAGTTGATAAATTGAATTACGAATCTTTCCCAAATTCACGACGAGCTTCAATTGATATTCGGCAGTCACGGCAATAGTTAAAAGTGTTTTCTCAGCAAATCCCCACAACCCACGGTAATGCTGAGAGCATCGGAATTGATGATGCTTAAATGATTGTCAAATTTTATAGCATTGCGGGCAATTCGCACCATACAGCTAACAATAAATATGTCTACGTTAAATCAAACTACCTCGTAAAACCGTGGCCCGATTGCCTGTGGGTAAGTTTTCCCTCCGCGATATCGCTAACGCAGCAACCTCTGCTTTTGTGAAATCACTTTCAAAATCCAACTGTACCCTTTCCTGATGGATGTATCATGTCGATGGTGCGTTTTAATCGGGCTCGTGATTTTACGAGAGGGTTTTCACCGCCAAGACGTGCTACGGCTGGCATGTCTGGGGCCCGACCAACTCGTAAAAACATTATACGAGTGCCTGGTGCTGGTGCTATTGATTTTATTTGCCCAAGTGCCCGAGTTCCGAAAGTTCCCTTCGAGCGCCGACGTTTAGCCGGATCATTAATTCAAGCAACAACCATTTTGGCCACTGACATAAACATGCAAGAGACATTAGGAATAGGTCTCCTGACGATAAACGGTGCGTTTTATGCATGACGTAGACGAGGACGAGGAGTAAGTGACATCATTGCACAAAGTGAGGTTAGTTGCGGCTGTTTTTGAGAAGAGTTTAGAGCAGCCATAAAAGTGCTCAGTGTTTGAGTGAAAAATCAGCGACATTTCATTTTCGATTCAGCTTCTTTTTAGATGTGAAAAGCAAAAAACAAGAATCTTCCTAATGTGCCAATCCTTTTAAATTCAAACGATCGTCTTTCAACGGTCCGTTTAGATAAAGGAGTTCAGAACTCCTACATAGTTCCGAGACCATTCAACTCATTCGTATGCATGCACATATATAACTGCATTTCGATTTGAGGTTTCTCCCACAGTTCGTCATGCCGTGATGCTATTCAGTTTAATTTACTCTCGACATTCCAATTTCTTCTAATTATATAACCGCTAATTCGTTCGTTCTGCAAAGTGGCTTCGGTCGGTTGCATCGCGTAAGTGCATTACGGTGCTAAATTACATCGCGGTGAACGTGGACACACTTCCATCGCCGAACCGTTTGCCCAGTAGCCCCCGAAGCACAGGTGCTATTAAACTTCGCCACCGTTCGAAGACACCAAACACACGCGGAGCGAGGGACCCACCGGTGGGATTAACCGGCACGGAGTGGATGACAAAAAGGTCAACCATTTCATCGATGCGCTTCGCTTTTAATCTGCCCTAAGGGCGCTGCAGTCACGTTCTGCAACGTGCAACTTTTTGTTCGTTCGCTTTCATTGTTGCTCCTTTTAATTCAACCCCATTTCCCGATGGCGCTGGCAATCGTTTAAAGACTTTTCTGTTGTGGTTCCCAGGCCACCATTAGTGGAACCACCGTAATCGGTATCCTTACACTTGTGCCACATGCTTCGGGGTCGTTTCGCAAACGGTGGTACTGCGATACTAGTCGCACATAATTCTTTCGCTCGCCGGCCACATTTCATTCCTACTTTTCAGATTCCACAGCAATCCGACGGAATCGAGCCATTGACGGCTCCACCGTGCCCCGTGCCCGTTCCATCCATTGCGACATGATAGGTGATATTACTTTTAAAGACAAACACGACTGTTGCTTCGAGTTGCTAAGCAAGTTCTTGGTGCCACTCATTTGTGGAGTTGGTGGCATTAATGCCACGGAATTGCCGTTGTCGTACTGCCAGCAAATGTCCTGGCTTTTCCGCTCATTTTCCACCCAGATCCAACGCCACGGCAGCACATTTTTCACCGCTTCGTGCCAGTTTTGTTTTCTTTTGCCAATTTTTATTCATTTTCCCGCTTTCTTCTTTTCTTCGCAGGGTCCTGGCCGCTCGGATGGGTTCTGTGTGATATATGGATCTCATTAGACGTACTCCTATGTACAGCATCAATTCTCAGCCTTTGTGCCATTAGTATAGATAGGTATGTACTTGGGTGGTGGTGGCACGTGTTTGAATGGGTGCTTTTCCTTTTCCTTTTCCTTCTTTTCCCCGTTGTGCTGTTCAATGTTGTTCATTTACGCTGCCGTTAATCTAACCTTTTCATCCCATACATTCCGACACATCCTGGGCGATGGTGCGATATGGTATCGCTGTTTTGTCAGCAAGCGCGACTAGCGTACATAAACCGACGACAGGTGCCGCTTGTTAGTGAGTGCTCACCGTGTAATGGCTGACGAATTCCACATATCGGAAGCTTTTAACACACACCGGTGTGACAAGGTGTGACGTGGAGTGGAAAATCGCCCCAAATGCCATGGGTGCGGCCGGTTTTTGACGTTACACTTTTTCTACTGCGATGGCGATATGTTGCGATGGCGATGGTTGCCGTTTAACGGCGTGCCGTGCGTGGTCTATTCAGTTTGCTAGCGGACTATAAATTATAATACGCCACTCGGGTGTGTTTCGTTTCACTGCGAGCCAAAACGTGGCGTAGCGTACCAATAACGCTTGCGATGAATATTTCCAGTACACTGAGAGCATCTTACAGGGGTTGTTAAAGAGACTCATATCGCGAATTGGGTACTAAAATCGGATATCTTTTTTTTATTTCATTTGGACTCTAATGTTGGGTAAATGTTATCAGCGTTAATGGTAGCAAAACAAAACGCTCATTGCAAATGGGCACATCACAGAAGCCGCAAACATATCTCTCGATCGCAAGCCAGACGGGTTTGTGTACCAGAAGAGTCGTAAAGCGAAAAAGAACTCCCGCTCGCATACCCATCATATCTACCGATGGGCCGACGAAGCAGGCTGGGGAGCGCAGGCTGTACAAACAAAACAACAGTCGGCCTGCAGTTAGTGATAAAGCTCAATTGGAAAATTGCTGAGCCCATTATGATTTGGCCAGCATACACGACCTTGCCCCATCTAGGCGAATTCTTCCCGGCAGGCCCTTTCCTTTGTGTCGGACAAATTGCTTCATCAGCAGACGGTTCCGGTTTTGGGGAGGGGCGGGCAATTGGGCGAATAAGCCTGCTTGGACGATTTGCCGCCCGATAAGGTGGTACGTGTGTGAGTGTGGGCACCATTTGTGACTTTCTTCCCGATCTGCTCTGTTCTGCGGTTAATGGATATGGTGCGTAAATGTATATTCCAGCGTGCCGTTTATGGGTGAGAGAACTGTGCAACGTTTGAGAGCGGAATAGGAAGTCCAATCATGGAATTGTTGCCCGTTTTTGCTCGATTAACACATTATTAACGCACGCCATATGACTGGGATTGCGGGTGTATAAATAAATGAGCATGTCGCCGGAATGAGTACAATCGATATGAATCTAATGCTGCCCGCAATCAAACCAAACTTGCTTGACGAAGCTTTAAATATCGATCAATTTCCGGGGAATTGTTCTCACTTTTTTTTGCGACTTGTTTACCATCTGCGTCAGAAGAATCGGATCGTGAGCTGTAATATAAGTGGCATCGCAAGATTGTGTTGAGTTATTGAATTAAAAAGCTCCATTGAATCATTGCCTGATTACGCTAAGGGTTTCAAACACCCAACTCTACTTAATGAAGAATGAGAGAAGGGACATAAATTCCGCACGTTTAAAATTGATATAATTATCATAAACCCTTGAGCAGTTTTAAAGGGAAGATACACAGTCGGGAATATTCAAATAAACAAAGTACTTTTTTTTATTTCGAAGCTTAAAGTTTCAGAAACTTTTGACAAAATTAGCAAATAAATAAACATTTAAATATTACAAAAAATATGAAATTGTAACTCAAGGATCGTCGGGAATCTCTAGACGACTAGACATTATTTCGTTCAAGGATTTGTCTCGAAATAATTGTTTGTGTATCATTGCTTGGATGCAAATTTTTAGCTGTTTTAATTTTAAATCTTCTCTTAATATATTGTATTGTTTTCCAAGTTATCCAATGAATGATTTTAATATGAATTCATTAATCTTTGTTTTGAAAACAACTGTGAATGAATCTTTCTTTCATGAAGATCTGCTCAATTCCATCGAGCTCGGTGCTTAATGCATGCCTGGTTCGCACTTGACGCCCGTGCCGCGTGCCACTAGCAAACAACATGCATGGAGCGTTAAGCACCGAATAAATTACAGCCATATTATACCACATAAACTACCGTGCCACACTGGTGGATGTAGGCTATGAATAATTTCCATCCAGCATCCATACATTCGGGGCTACATTCGACATGAATGAATACCAAACGGATAGCAACGCAATGACGATACGGAAATGAGCCAAGAATTGAGGTGAAAATGAGATCTCGGCTCATTTTGAGCGAGTTAAGCAATGCTGTTTGAGCGTTCACACGACCGCACGCGCCTAGCAGCGTTGGAAGGCATCACCTTCGTGGTGCGTGGATGCAAATGCCAGTAATAAGGGTATCTGCCCTGGTTCCGTCTCAAGATTGGCCGGATGCCGAGGAGCCGTACCATCATTCACACGGATGAGTTAAGACGAGCTAACCGTCACCGAGGCTAACGATGATAACGAGCGAGATAATGTGCGTCCTGAGTACGGGAATGGTACCGCAAATTGATTTACATCGCACCGTTATATCATTTACGTTCTCTCATCACATTTGCGCCTTCTTCCAGCGCGGCACAGCATCTCCAACCTGGGGCCCTGTAGGGGCCGTAAGCTCAAAAAAAGGACAGAAAACTAATTCCATGCTTAAGCGCCCTCCAGGCGAAGGGTCACACTATAATGAAACTGACAAAATGAAGGTCTTCTTGCTCGGGAAGCACTCTTGAAATAGATTAAGATGTGCAACTAGAATTTTGGCCCAGCTCGACAGGAGCCTCAGTACATTTCGAGGATCATTTTATTCGCACGCTTCCAATCCAACGCTACGGAGCCCCGGAAAATCACCTCGAGAGACATAGTTCGTCCAACTTCGTTATAAACTCTTATTCACGGGGCCAATCGAACGTCTAATTTAATTAAAAGTATGCTCTCCGGAACGCTGTTGACAGTGGCATGCTTCATGGTAATGATGATGGAACAGTGAATTCATTTAGTCGAAAGTTGTAGCCCATCCTTTCCAAACAGTTCCTGCCACGGTAAAGATGAAACTTTCGTGCAGCAAATTTATGTCCCGATAAGTCGCTGCGTTGTGCATTGTTTTGCTGCGGAGCTCTCACAGTGCTTAACCGTGTCATGCAACGGCACTTGGGGGTTTTTCTATCCTTTCCACACGGTATGTTGTTTACTAAATTAGGAAAGTCTATTCCGTAAAACCCACGGTGGGTAGCATGCCAACAGGAAGAATTCCTGAATCCACAGCGCCACGTGGCGATGTCTGCAGCAAACCGCAAGCAGACTAATTAATCAGCTTATCCGCTGTATTTAAAAGCTCCACCGCAAGGCAAACGACGGATTACACGCGTGCATTCCACGTCGTGTTGTCGTGGCAAAAACCCGCAAAATTTACACCCGGGCCCCGGGAGCAATTGTTGCCACCCTCATTAGACGACGTCCGGGAGGAAACAATTCAATCGTGCAGCGCCTTAAGCTGCTCCGCAGTGGTTGCCGCAGATGTCGTCCCACGATGGGTACGGACCCGGTATTTATCTCGCACAATCCCGCTTGGGACGGGGAGCACTTTTAAAAGTGTAGTGCGACGGAGCACGGCAACGCTTGATGGCAATAAGCTTCGCGGTTACACTTCGGATGAATGTTGTTGCAATGGACGATTTAGCAGCTTTGCTGCTGGCGCGGTTGAATGCTTTCGAGGGATCGAGCGCCGGGTGGGCAGTAAATCCCAAATGAACCGATCGAAAGCACCGAACTGAATTATTCAACACGCGTTTGTTGATTCGCGGAACGGAAAGTCAATAAGAATGACCCCGTTTCGGTGTACCGCGGTTCGGTAAACTTCAAAGCGGTGTCGGTATCGTGTAATTGAGTGATACAAATGAACATCCCGCAATCTGTTCTCAAGCATTCATTAGAGATCGAGCGGGAAATTGTTTGGTTGGGTTATATCACTTGGTTGCAGGAATTAATATCACAAATTGATGAGCCTGTTAGGACACTCATGAAGATCTCGACGCTCAAATCAAGAGTTCCAGTTAACAAAAAAAGTTGAATAACTTTGGGTTGATATAGTCCTTCCTACCATCCAGTGCTTTACTATACTTACTTCAACTATATAACCGGATCAACAGTCCCTGTTCGCAGTTCCAGTCCAGCTGATAGCCACTGCGCAACCATCGTTAGATGGGACTTCGGGATTGCCCGACTCGCGGGGAAAATTCCATACTTTGAGATTTATTCGTCCCTTCTGTTGTTTACATATTTATGATCACTGCTCGTGAATCCTAACCATGCTACTAAACAAATGATTAATGCAGCAAGCGTTTCCTGGTCGAACCCCAAACCACTTTCGTTGGGCGACGCTCAAGATTTTTCCTGGTGTTTTCTCTTTTTCATTCGCAATTGTGTATTTGTTTGTTTTTATGAACCTTATAGAAAATATTTTTTTAGCAACTGAAGTTGCCATTTTGTTTTTAGTTATATGTTTTATGACAATTTTAGCAAATATGACACATTATGTCTGAAGTGTTATAGCGTAAATTTAGAACTTCTCTAATAACTGATGCATGTTACTGTGTTGTGCTCAGTATTCGTAGGCGCGATGAACGAATCGAGGTAATTTGTGCCCAAATTATGTCTATGGAATTATTTTCCCATTCTTTACCGCTGACGTACGGCCACCTGATTAATATCTCCAAGCCACCCCGATGTCGTGCAGGTTCTCTTTGTTTGCAGTTAATGTCAAATTTATCAAATCCTTTCCTGTTTCATATTTTTCGGCTGGTTAATGGGACTTGCTAGCTAGCTAGTGAATGGTGTGGTCCCTTCTGCTGCTAATAAATTCCATTGAATAACTTACTTAGTGCTACGACCCTGTCAATTATTCTAATTGTCTGCCCTGCTTCGGCTGTTACACATGTTACAAACAAACACTGATCGTTAGTACGCATGTAATCCTTGTACATCCACAGATATCTAGCCGTAACGCAACCATTAAATTATTCCCGTCGCCGGCGGTCGAAACGGTTGGCGCTGCTGATGATCCTGGTCGTATGGGTGCTGGCACTGGCCATCACATGTCCCCCGATTCTCGGCTGGTAAGCGTCGCAAAAAATCGCCTCAACACCGAACTGTACTGCTTCGGGCTACTGCTACTGTAACCGTTTCCATCTGCTTTCGTCTATCCCACCAGGTACGAACCGGGCCGACGGGAGCTGGACCAGTGCCGCTACAACCAAAACGAAGGCTACGTCGTCTTCTCGGCCATGGGCTCTTTCTTCATTCCGATGACGGTGATGGTGTACGTGTACGTACGGATATCATGCGTTGTCGCCTCCCGGCACGATAAGATGACGGAAATCGAAGTCCACAAGGTACGCCCGCCGGAACGCTGTTGTCTTCGGTGCGGATTATGGCTTAGCCCGTGCCGGGGTACATCCCGCCCCGTGGACAGCTGTTGAATACTAATAGAATAACCGCTTGTGTCTGCTGGCTCGAGGGCACGTGCCCGGCCTGAGCAGTCGGGTTCTGGAGGTCCTTTCCGGTGCACACGGACGGAAGTCCTGCCGAGCAAACATTCAAATTTATTCTGCACAATTGTTTGTGTTGAAAAGAAATCATGATTTATGAAACGAGCCGTTTGCCACGTTTGCGCGGCAAACAAATTTCATGTTTACATGCCATTTGTTGCGTGGGGGTTTTTTTTCTTTTTTTTTGGCGCGAGAACACGACTTTATCTTTCCACTTTGATCCTGCCAGCAGACGGGATCTTACGGCTTTGTTTGCTTACGATCCCGACCGTTTTGGGCTCCACGGTTCCCTGAACGGAAGATTGTTTATCTAGGCAAATTTCACTATAAAAAGCAGTATTTTTGTGTTTCGTTTCTTTACATAATCCTTTGTCTATTTCTGGCCGGAAAGCTCATGATGTAAGCGACATTCTGATGAAGTAATCCACAATACGGTGTGGGAGTGTGTTGGCACTCGCTTAGGAAAAGTTAATTTATTAGCCATTAAATATGATGCAGCATTAAGCTACTCTCTCGCTCTCTCTCTGCCAAACAACATTCATTATCACGCCAGCGTTAAGCTTCCTTTTTGGTCAAATCACTAATTAATTGCTAATGAAACTTACCACCCGTTAAATCGAGGTTCACTGATACCAAACTGATACCAAATAGGAATTCGGGATGACAATGTCCATTTGCTTGCGTGGACTGGAGCGTTACGACACCGCAGAAATTGTGCAAGCTCATTCTGCTTAATTATGCGGCAGACTGCAGAGCACATAAATTTGGTCGCTTTTTTACCGATTCACGCTAATTATCTGGCCAACAACAGCGGGGGGGAAAAAAAAGGAACCCAAACGAAAGGTTCGTGCTCAGCGCACAACCTCGTTCGTTTGCTTATCGCTTTCGCCGAGGGCTGGTTCTATCATTGTGACTGTATTCCGTTTCCCCGTTTTTCACTTGATTACCATTGCATTTGCAGAAAAGTCACCGCATTCGCGAACCCGAGGAAGATGGCTATCAGTCCGAGCTGGATCCGATCCCATTGAGTCCGAAGCGAAAGCGTTCCTCGTCGCAGCTTTCCACCGCCACGACGACGTACGTCGCACAGCTCGGACCGATGCTGGACGACAGTGGCCCGTTGAAGCCGGCTACCAAACGAAACAACCACAAACACGGGCCCTACGAACTGATGGACATGAGTACGGCCGGTGGTGGAACGCTAAACAAAACCGCAATCCTTGCTGGGACCGGTAACGGCACAGGAGGACCCGCTGCTGATGGACATCAGGAGCAGCAGCAGCAGCGGCAGCGCACGTGCGATGATGGAACGGCTGCTCTTGACGCGATTGTCGATGATCCTGTCGTCGATCCCGATGGGCCCGGCAGTGGTAGCAATACCGAGAGCAATGCGAGCAATACGGGCGCTACGGCTACAGCTGGTGCCGTCTCGCCCAATTACAAACAACTTCCACCGACGGGCTCGGAGCGGTGGCCGTCGGGCAATAACGTTTTCAATCAACAAAGCCACAAACCACAATCCCATTCGATGGCGAGTTTCGTCCCGAGCGGGGCTTCGTCGCCACCGCCAAACCAATCGCAGCAGCATTTCCACCACCATCATCATCATCACCATCATCACCATCACCATCATCACGAGGGACGGCCTACGGCAGCACTGGCGGCGACGGCGGGCGGTGGTGGTGGTCTTAGACGGAACAACACGGTCAACACGTCCATCACGACCTCGACCTGCAGCACGGTGCAGCTGGTGGGGGGACGGTCCGGTGGCAACAACATCCGCATCCACCAGAAGTCCCTCTCGTCCCGCATCTCGTCGATGAAGCGGGAGAACAAGACGACCCAAACGCTCAGCATCGTCGTCGGTGGCTTCATTGCCTGCTGGTTGCCGTTCTTCATACACTACATCATCACGCCGTTCCTGCCGAAGGACTGGACCGTACCGAAGCTGGGCGAATTCTTCACCTGGCTCGGGTGGATCAACAGTGCAATCAATCCGTTCATCTACGCCTTTTACAGCGTCGACTTTCGGGCTGCCTTCTGGCGCTTGACGCTGCGGCGGTTCTTCCGCAACAGCGAGAAGGCCCCGTTCGCCAACATACACCAGCTTTCGATGCGTGCACGATGAGTTGCGAGCGGGATGGTATACTTCCCCCATCTCATTCGCGACCCGGGCTCCGAGATCCGCAATGCCTCGCTCCATTCATGATTGATGGAGCAATGGAGCGACCGTGGGCAGCGTGGCTCACCAGATCCAACCGTGGCGTCCAAACGGGGCGAAATTCCGAACGATGATGAATTTGCCCGGCTGGACGCCAAATGGATCGCATATCCGATTTGGTCAAATGGGCAATGACCAACGCGGGTAACGGTGGGCACGGCCTGGCGACTTTGAGGGCATTATGGTACGGACCCTCTGGCAAAGGTCCATCGGCTTCCTGTGCGTTATTGTTTGATCGTTTTTCCCCCGTCATCGCTTCGTTGGTAAAGTATTGTAAGATATAGTCAGTTAAAGCACTAGCTCTTAATAGATATTTTGGTCGATTGTTGATACATTTTAGAAACACACAAGGATTTCTTAATCTCGTCTATTGATTTTGTTGTTTTAATCGTCTCCAATATCTCGGGATGGAGCAAGAACCGCAAAGAATCATGTCCTGGAGAATAATAAATGGAAGTAGATTGGAAAACACGTTGTGGTAACCGGGACACGCACCTACTCAATCATTTGCTCCCCGGGAGGCCTTCAGCACGTACACCCAATTATTAATTGTGTTGCAACCAAGCTCCACACAAGAGCCACACCGCTCGTTAGTGTTCGATGGTTCGATGCAAAATGATTCACGAGCGGATATCGAAATCAATTTTTAAAACCGTAAGACATCTTTAACAAAGCAAATCCTACTACTCATGGTGGAAGGTGTGATGGAAGCATCCGCTACAAGAAATGCTTGGATAAAAGCGGGCCAATTTATGTCCCGAACCGGTTCCACCGTTGCAGTTGAGTCATGGAGAAAAAGGATTTACTTTAAAATGGACTTTAACAAGGTGTGCGTACCTGGCGAATGTCTGCTGACAGCTTTTCCAACGCTTTTCCGAGGCGATCTTCATTCGGTTGCCTTCATGACTGGTCACATTCATCATTGTGCACACACACACGGTGCGATGGTTTCTCCAGGTATGGCCACTCGTCAGGACCATGCTCTCGTGATTCTCGTGTGCTACAGAACACACACACACGCAGACAAAGAGCCAGAGCCCCACATTGCGCCACTCGTAAGAACTGAGGGCTCTTCTCACCTTGCTTAAAGCAGCTCTGTGAACACGTGATGAAAGGTGGCACCTTTAGCAGCAGCAGCAGCAGTACACACACACACAAACACACACAGCCAGATAAACAACGTGGCAGGAATGAAAATGAAGTGTCATCGTTCACATTTGCCGCCATTTCGTTACAAACCTTTTGTGTCAAACCCCATCCCCCCGCCCGCTTTTATTATACTGGTCGTGAGCTTTCCTTTGTTTGGCGGGCACAATGGTGAGTAAAGTGAATGTGAATGGGTGAAAGAAACGCCCGTACCGTCCAGTGTAGATGATTCCGCCCTGGTGTATAGAAAAGGGACAGCAAGGGCCTGTGCAACCAGGGCTGGGACTCCCGAGACCCAGTGAACAATTAAATAAAATGTACATTGCGAAGCGAAAAGGAAGTCACTCAGTCACGGGAAGCGTTGTGTGTACATCAATGAGGTGGTTCATTTGGATTATTTCCGGGCTGGACGAGCGACAGGAATTACACGCACCGTTGAGCAGAAGCATCCAGGAAACCAGATGTCAATAGCTAGCGAAATGTGTTTGTAGGGTCTGAACGTAAATAATGGCGTTGGCGAGTTGTCTGCCCCCTTGTGTCATCCATCATCGCGGGCGTTATTATTTTATAATTTTTATTTCCCAAACAAAACCCGACAGAATCGGTTTCGTCGATCGGTGCAAATGCAACACATGCATGCCTTTTGCAGTGTGTGTGTGAAAAAGCTCGGCACAGAAGCCGCTTATTGAAGCTTTGATGGATTCAATTGTTTGCTGGCGGAAGGGAATAAAAACCGTCCGTTTGGTACCATTGCGAAGCAGATTAAAAATCATCCTCCATTAAAATTTCTCCCAAAACAACAACGACAACGCTAGGGAAACTATCCGTGCAGATCAATAAAATATTACTTCCACGTTGTGATTTATGTGTTTTCGTTCGTTGTTCGTTGGTGGAAAAGTTAAAAGGCGAAAACAGATTTTTGGCGGATTGAAAGTTGAAAAAAAAACCTATATACTTTTGTTTTGTTTTTGGCACACGAAAGGAAGCCCACCGATAATGTCCTCGCTCGGTCGTCGATTATCAAAAGCACATATTCCGGCATTAACTTTGAAGGCTGGAACGGATGGATTGCGAAGGTTCCGGTAGCGAATGTCCTAACGCATTGAAAGTGAAGGGGGTGTTGGTAGAAGGGGAACAAAAATGCGACTAGCAATTTAAAATCTCCCGCATAACTAGAGTACATCGCCTAGGAGGATGGGTTGAACATGATGAAATAGATGCAATGAAGTGGAAAATTAAATGAAATAAAAACCTAAAACGACATAAACGATGGCAGCGCTGATCGGTCGGCTGAGCTACTGCTGTGAAGAAGGGTAGCACAAGCAAACGGGTTCCCGCCGCCATGTTGTCCAGTGTGATGGGTTCGAAGCGAATGAGCGGAACGTTACTGGAAATAAAAGATGCTTCTCCATCATCGTCATCACACACACACACACACACACACACACATACGTACGTACAACAGCCGGTAGACGGCGCGAGGAAAATCATTTTCTCAGCGTAAACAGCTTTTGTTTTTGTTCGAGCTACAGAAGCCATCTACCAGCCAGCCTGGTTTGAATTGAATAAAGAGGATTACTATGCCTAGACTAGAGCAAGTGGGGTGTGTGTAAGTGTGTTTTTATGCTAGTGTTTTGTACTAATCCCTTCGTTCCTCCCCACTCCCTTTCGTTCGCCATCCTTGCACGTATCCAGAACAGGCGTTGCAGGCAATCCGAAAATTCTTCAAATGCCGTACATACCCGGCCGGAGCAACTAAGCTGCTGTAGCGCCATTATCTGCCGCTGCGCTTCAATGTTGTCCCGCCCGTCATATTAACATCGATAAAATTGATATTTTCTCAGCACAGCGTAGCGGGAAACAGAATGTGACAATCAAGACGCGAATGCTGTCCCTTCCCAAGAAGTTGTCCTTACTTCGTGTGGCGCAAGTATCGAAAAGAGGTGGAGATGACTTCGACAGCAATTGGCTGTAAAACCTACGTCAACAGTCAGGAACCCTCGTTGCGGGTAAAGTGCGCTACTGCGGTGCTTCAAATGCCGGGCATGATTGGAATGGAAGTGGAACCGCTAATTTGACAACTGCCAGCACTTCCGCTCAATCGAACGTGGCAGACACTCGAACGATTGGAGAAAAGGATGTGATATAAAAGGCGTTCGTGGTGCTTTCGACCCTAAAAGCATCCGATAAAACATTGCAACTGAGTAATTGAACAATGAATGAACACTGAACCTGTGTGTGTAGAGGTTTGCTTTGTGTTTTCATTCAACGAAATCGAGCAGAAAAGAAATTTCTTCCTTTAAATGTTTCAAATAAAGAATTGTTGAACATTCCTAAAATATACTACTTGAAAATGGCCGTTCCTAGTTTATTTTATAATGACTTATGCATTTGTGAGAAAAACTTGAGGTCGTTATAGTTTGAAAATGAGATAAACACCAATTCTTGCTATATTCACCACTTACAGCCGGGGAAAACCCCATTTTCACCACACCAACGTTTTATTGAGACGATTTTTGCTACTTGGGCTCATTTCCCGATGGTGGAACTTTCATGGGAAGCTTTTTATAGCTTTCGTTTTTCTATTTAGTACAATGTTTTTTAGCACAAACCAAATTGAAGTTCATCTGGGAAAATTGTGCTAAATCATATACAAGTACCAGGCGTCTCCATCAGCCGAAAGCTTTTTCGGATTTTTGTATGAAATTACGGATATTTCTTTCCCGAGCATGTGAAACTAATAAAATAATGTTAAATAAATAGTTTGCTTTCACAATCACAATTCTATTCACCATCCTTAAAGCAATCAGTTGGTAAAGTGTTGTTCCGTTCCCATTGAACCGGAGTAAGTTAGTTCCCGCACTCCCATCCTTATAGCAGAGTAAGTTCGTTCCCGCACTCCCATCCTTAAAGTGTTCCCATCCCTATAGTGTGCCCATCCCTAAAGCGTGCCCATCACTACCGCGTCCCGATGACGTTCAAGAGTATATAAGTGACAGAATAGATGAGTCCTTTGATTAAGATAGAGCTACAACTCACCCTGCCGGAGTTGTAATCATACTTTGGTCCTTCGATTAAGATAGAGCTACAACTCACCCTGCCGGAGTTGTAGAATAGATTGGTCCTTCGAAAGAGTGTAGCTTCAACTCACCCTGCCGGAGTTGAAGTAGAATAATTTGGATTAATAAAGAAAACGAACAGTGTAGTAAAATGGTAAACAAGAATGAGTTTTTGTGATATTTTATAATTATTTTATTTTTTTTTAATTTATCAATATTATTTTATTGATACGATAAGCTGATCGTTTTACTGAAATATCGTATGAGTATCGTTCGAGCTTCGATCTCTGCATTAAAAGACAGGACACTTAAAAGACATCCTTTCCCATGACCGCACAATTCGGTTTAAATGTAGATTAAATGGCTCAATTATCGACTGTTTTACTTTCTCTATCTTTTCAGTGTTACATTTCTCGAAAATTAATGAATAAAACGATCGATTAGAATGTTTCTTTACTTCTCCAATTCAGTCTCAGAGTGAAGCGATAGTAATATATTTTCATACCAGTACATGTTTTGTTTTACACATGAATTGTATGTCTAAAGCAATAGACTAAAACGGTAAAATTTAATTATCGCACTTAAATTGTAAGTACCACGTGCTCAATTTCGATTTCACACGTGTTTTGTTGTAATACTGTTAAATTTAAACCATCCAGCAGCACACATGAATCTGCGGTGAATTTGCCAATGTTGATGCCATTATTTGCTTTACAGATAATTGTTGTGCTTTATTTCTTATCGCCTCACTTGGCACGAATGGTACATTTGATCATGTCTCTATAATAGTCTACACTCCGCTTAACTCATTTTCTGAGCATGTCTTTTTAGTAGCAGCCTTTCGTATAAAAATAATTACCATTCCGATCAATTTAAAATATCCGTTTACATGTTTGAGTTTGATTGTTTTAATTCATATCTACATCCATTTTTTTTGCTTTTGCCACATAATCGTTCGGAACACAAGCTTACACATCCATACGCACACACATACACACGCATACACATATACATACATAGTCGTACATGGAAAGATTGTTTATCTCGGTATTTGACTATTGCCCAGTGGTTCACGGTACGAATACAATCAGCATTGCACGGATAAGAAGCACACATGTTAATCCTGCTAATCCTTTCACGCGAACTCTATGCGACTGAAAGGGAAAAGGAGAGTGAGAGAGCACGAGAACAAACTCGCGACGTTTCTTGAGAACGCGAGCCGGTTTGTACGGTATTGTCAGCTACAGCAACGGCTCAAAGAAATGTTTCATCCTCCACAGCGCTGGCCACAATGGCGTTCGTCCCGTTCGCGTTCGTCCCATTGCTGGCGCTGCCGGCTCCACCGGTGGCCGTCCCATTGGCATTACCGTTCGTGCTCAGCACCACACTGCCGCACGTGATGGTGGTGGTGACCGTGTCCGTGTTGGTGGTGCTGGCAAGGGCCGCCATGCCGGCCGCCGACGTCACCGTTCCGTTGTTGCTGCTGTTGTAGTTCACGGAACCTCGTGCCGGTGCAACCTGGAATGTGTTGGTGGGCATCGAATAGGTCATTTTGTACTGTTGGGCCCGTTGCGTGCAGAGACCATAGCTGTGCGGAGGGGCAGGAAAAGGGATGGAGGAAGGTAGAAAAGAAAGAGATAGGATATTAATGAGGAGCGGGCAAAGTGAAGCATTGTTACATGGGCGCATACTCACTTTGCGAGCAGGGAAAAGAGATCCTTCCGATACTGGACAGTTAAAATGGCGTAAAGGTACGGGTTGGCACACGAGTTGAGTGGATAGAAGAATACCAGCAAGATCTTCGACTTGCTCACACCAATCAACGGATAGCCGGCAATCGCCGTTAGTCCGAAGAACGCAATCGGTGCCCAGCAGGCAAAGTTCGTAAACACCAAGAGGGCCATCTTTTTCGCCACTGTCATCTCGCCGCTGTGTGCCGTACGGGCTGCCTGTCGTGTTTCCTTGCCAAGCGAGAGATAGATCTGGGCGTAGCAGACGACGATCACGACAAAGCCGCACCCGTTCACGACCAGCACCGTGAGCAGGTAGGCAATGTCCAAGCTGTCCCGTGCCTCCATCGGCAAACAGATCGAGGTGGACGAGTAGTTGCTGATGCCGAACAGGGGCATCGATGCCATCGTGATTGCGTACACCCAGCCGACGATCATGATGTACATGGCCGCCGAGAGTTTGATCCGTCGGTTCAGATAGATCGCATGGGTGATCGCAAACCAACGCTCGAGCGTCACGATCGTGAGCGTGAAGATTGACAAGTGGCTGGCAAAGACTGTAAGGAATCCGGCCACCTTGCACCCAACGCCATACTGCCAATCGAATGCATAGTTGAAGTATTCGCCCATTGAGTGGGCATCGATCGAAGCTATCAAGAGCAGGTACAGACCCATGCACAGGTCGGCAAATGCGAGATTGCAGATCAAGAATTTTGGCACTGTCAGATCGCTACGGTTGGAGAACAGCACCACAACAACTGCCACGTTGCCAAATACGGCCAGCAGCACCACCACCCATACCGATCCCCGTAACCAATGGGATCCCATGACGTCCTCGCATGGGTTTAATGCGTCTGGCATTGGATAACACTTTACATCCAAGATCCTGTGGAAATTAAAAAGAAATGTATTAGACATATAATTCGAACGCTATTATGCTTCTAAACCAATTATTCATCAATCCTTTACGTTAAAACAGAGCTTGATGTGCTGAACTCCTCAATATGATAAGGGATCTTGTAGCCTCTTTGTGTACAACTGTATGACTTCCAATGCCTTTAATGTAGATTGCCTTGTATAATTGTTCCAGATATTTCTTCAGATATCTCAAGCTATCTAGACTTCTTGTTTAGAACATCTTCACAAGCACAAGTACAAGTAAACAAGTACATCTTCAAGTATAGTCCGCAGATTCTAGAATAGTTAATTCTAATACATCTCACTTGAAAAGTATCGAGAAATACTTCCAACTCTCTCAAAGGATCTTCAAACTGTATGTAATGGACGAATTACTTCGGACTGTAGCTTCTAATAACACCCTTAAAACAGTACTTACATCGGCGTCAGATTGCCACACAGTGCCTCCATAGACGAAATTTGTGCAACCGTCTCGTGGAACTCGCCCAACAGTGGATTTTCCGTGTACAGACCACTGCCCATCGTTTGGTCGCCCGCTTCATCCACCGGATGCCCGGTGATAGGCAGCAGATAATTATCTTCCACTATATCGCCCAACCTTTTGTCCGACAGATCAATACCCTTCTGGAGTGATTCACCACCAGACGGCCGCTCACCAGTTTCACCACTCGACGTTAGCCGGGCAAACCAACTGTGAAAGTCCACCGAACGGCGGCTGCGACTGTTTCGCTCTGTCGCTCCACTGTCGGAACCGTCGGCTTCCAGCACGAGTGGCGTTTCAGCACTGGATGGTACCTCCAACTTGAAGTGGGGCGTTGAGTAGCCGTTCGCGATGCACCGATGCTGCACTTCGTAGAACTTTTTAAGATTGCGTTCGTGTGCGTCTGGGTCGTGGCGGGCAGGAAACTTGAACGCACAGCAGTGAAACGAATGCGTCAGGAAGGCGGTCCGCAAGTTCTGACAAGCAAACAGACAAAAAATAAATAAACATGGATAAACGGAAACATAAGAGGTCATAATTTGATGTTCCAATGGCGCGACTTCGCAAAGTAGTGTTAAACTCTTGACGGATGGGTGCAAAGTACTTCGGAAAGGAAGACTTATTTCACTCAAGCCTGCATGTCTGCTGCTTCACTCAAGTTTACAAGTTTGCAGTTGGTGGAACGCGCTCTTCTCTTTGTACAAGATTACTGTAGAGGAGTAGCTAATAATTTAACTGCTGTCTTGCAGTGATGCAATGTAAGACGCGAGAATTTCTTTAATTTCCTTGTGCTTTTTGCTCGCTTTTCCTACCTTGAAGTTGTACACCGATGGAATAGTTTTCAGTGAGTGTGTGTGCTGTATGCGCAGTATTTCCAGCTCTGCCAAACCTTCGGTAGGCAACTCCTCAATAGCAGTCCCGGATAGATCACTACAAACAAAGGAATAATCGAACCGTAACGATTGGTGTTCATTCTAATAATAAGCATCGTTCATACTTACAGCTCTCTTATGTTACTTATTCCTACGAATGCTTTTTCGTGGATTTCTTTCAGCTTGTAGTTCATTTTAATGCTCCTGCAAAGAAAAGCAACTTAGGCTAGCATAACATTCCGATCGGATGAAGCATTACTCACAGCCTAGCTATTTCCGAACCATGGAATGCCGATCCGTGAATCTCCGTGAGGGCATTATTGTCGAGAATTCTGCAAAACGTACCAAAAACCAATCAAGAACTTTCCTTCCTGCACTACAAGCGATGTCTTAATCCCATAAACTTACAGCTCGTCAGTCTTCAGTTGTATCGATCGCTCGTAAATTTCGCGAATCTGATTTCCATCCAAATCACTGCAGAAGGCAAGGCATGGCCAGCATAAATACATAAATACATGAACACATTTTCAGTATGCGTGGGAGCGCTTGTACATCAATATGTTACTGACTGAATGTGGTACCAGCGAAAGCATTAGCGAACATCAAGATATTTTTATGCTGCCCGAGCCACAGGCAACACCGATGCGGATGATGATGGTGAAGATGATGACGATGATGATGATGATGATGATGGAAGAATTGGAGTGAAGAGCGATCGAAACAGTAGCGTTCTTAAAATAGTTCCTCTGGACAGCTCCGCTAACCTTGTGACCACATATTGGAAAATGATGGACCACGGGATGAATGGTGATGATGTAGTGTTGTAAAGCAAATCCAAGCGTGCTGTTAATGCGTCCCCTTAGGAACATTGTGTACCATACTCAAACACACACGCATGCAACACAGTTCTCACGGAAGCATAACAAATAGTTCATGGTCGGCGCAATGCTACTCACACCATATGCATTATTATGTGGTCGGAGAGAACGCGCAGGTCAGGCACTGCGAGCAGTCCGCTGTGTATAATCCTCCTATTGCCGGAACGTAAGCCGTTGCCATGGTGTTGTGTAAATGAACCGAACAGTGGGAGAGAAAGTGAGGTAAGGGAATTAATAAATCAGTTTACTTCCGAAGTGCAATGCCGGATAGTGTGATTCTAACAAGCCGTACAACGAAAACAAAAACATGGACTGGAATCAATACCTGGCGGTTACTGATATAAGGGAATTTTTTTTCAATACCAGTTAATGCGCATGGGAAATGACGTTGAGAATTTAATAACGGTAAACTAAAGTGGGAAGCGAGTAAAACCACACTTTCATACCTTTTCCAACCACAAATTCAGTTCAGAATGTTAAAGTTCATAAAGTAAGAATCCATATCACATGGAGGTTATGGACTACTCTCCATTTGTATTTATAACTTTCATACATTGTTAACTCGCATGACAATAATTTGAAATTCAATTAGCAGTTGTGCTAATTAGTTGCGCAGCTGTGTTCTCCTCATTAGTTGGGTCGAGTCCTTTGTATAATTGTTTCAATTTAATTTCCCAATAAGTGATAACCATTTGCTTCATTTCCTTCTCTTCATCTAATAAATCATATCAGAAACAGTGTTCCAAATTGTTCTCATCGGTTCGAATTGAGTTCATTTCGGTCGTATGACTGATTGCTGAAATATTGCCCTTGACAACTTGATTAGTGCCTAGGGCAACAAATAATCCTTCACAATCTGTCCAAATTGGCTCCATTGGTTTTCGCGATGGTATTGATTTTAGTTACTACAAACAGTCAAACAGTTTGATTTCTCTTTGCTTACATCAAATTTAGTTTTGCATTTATCTAGCGACCGGTAGGATGCTTATTATTTTAGGTTATTTTATGGTCCAAAAGCTCATTTCAACGAATTTGTATTTGAGTCAGTAATAGGTATGAAAAGTATTTATTTTCTACACAATAACTTGTAGGTTATACTGCTGCATTCGGGTGTTTATTAAACAATCAACAAATCTGTGGTCAAAAAATACTTTCCAAATTCTCCAATATCTAATCTTTTCCTATCTAAAATACCTCATAAGTTAACAATTCTCTCAAACTAGATATTAAACATCCTACAGAAATATAATTTTTTTATAGTCTTCCCACTTCTATTCGTTCTTATTTCGAACCCGTGCGACCAACAGCAGGAATGTAACAATTTCAGATTTAAGTCCCAAAAGTTTCAAAGTCCAGTATCACAAAAGTTAAATTTGTAACTGAACTGCTGCCCACTGCTGGACCATCAGACATTCGAAGGAAATGACTTTCAACTTTCGAAAGTACCGCCTGGATCGAGGAGAACTTCACCTGTGTAGGTTCGGCTTTAAAGCATCAAGTTTGCACAAAAAAAATCAACGAAAACAAGCGTCAAATCAGGTTCTGTTGTTACAGTACACCCAAATCAGTGTGCGCGCTCTGTTTTGCCGGAACTGGTCTCGTCTGTAAACGAAACAGAAGATCTTGCGCGATATTGTTGTTCTGTGGAAATTATATTAAAACCGTATCATCGTTTGTTTAACAAAATGGAAGCAAAACAGGAATTTCAGCTCACAGCTCCTAACACAATGTTCATGCCACAATAACCGTGTTTAATATCCCGAGAACAAAACAAAAAAACACTGTCCCAAATTCAATGCTTCTACTTAAAGTAATAAAACATGCTTTTGTTTTGCGTGTCGCTTCAAACGCAACCTTTAGAAAAGGGGCCTCAAACCCAGCTCACAGTTCAATAATACTTACAGCGTTTTCAGCTTCATCGAAATGCCTTCGAACACATCCGCGGGCAGAAATTCGAGCTTCGGTGCGTGTGCAATGTAGAGCGTGCGGAGGTGGCGCAACCGGGAGAAGGCGGCCGGTTCGATGCGATGAAACTCCCGCAGGTAGATGAAGAACAGATCCTGCAACGTGTCCGCGTACACCGTCAGCGCGTTGGTACGCAAACGCTTGATGCCGACCTTTTCCAGCGTCAGCCGCTGCATGCCGGTCAGCTTCTGTGGCACACGCACAATCGATTGTCCGAGGCAACGGCACTGCACCTCACCCAAGGCTTCCTCGGTCGAATTCCAGCAGCGACATTGGCCCCGTTTCAGCTCTATTACCGGCACGGTGCCCGTTTCCAGTCCGTCCGATGCCGACTCTTCCCGGGGCGGCTGCCGGCTGGTGGTGCCGTTGCCGTTGTCCAGCAGCAGCATTGACGCATTGTTCGCGTCTCCGGTTCCGTCCGGCGTCAGCGACACCAACCTGCCACCGGCCGGAACGATCACATTGGCGTGCGTAGTAACCGCAACACTGGGGCCGGTTTCCACCGCCACTGGTAGTTGACTTCCTGCCAGCAGGATACCAACCGACCACAACCACACACCCACCGTACGGTGATACTGTCTCCCGGCACGGTCCAAGCTAACTGTCATTATTTTCTTTTCGCTTTCAAAATAGCTCCGAGTGCCGGAAGTTGGCGAACGTTTGTTTTTCCGCTACTCGTACACTGCACACTCACTTTCACCTTGCGGGTCGTCACCCAAACGTTGCGGTCACGCACCCAACCTCATGGGGTTTGTAAGGCGGAAATCAGCAAACATTGCCGAACAACGGAGCCGCAACCACGAGCAACGATAGAACCAGCACACACTACAGGGACGGTTGATCGAAGGCAATCGTTCACGTGATTTCGTTCTCAAATACTCCGACCAGCAGGCCGGCCGTTTGTCGATAAGTTTGCGCGTTTACACCAGCGTCGAACCAGAAGCGGTCAAATTTGATTGTCATATTTTTGGTCGTTGTGCAGTTACACCGGCACCCACCGGAAGGGATCCGATCCGAAACTTTCACGCACTTTCGTCGCAGTTGCGATATCTACAGGGGTAAGATTAGGGGATGGAGAAGGAGAATTTAATATTAAAATATCTTTGCTCAACTTAGAAATGCGAGAAGTTTTTGGTATAAAAGAATTCAATATTTTAAAAGTTTTTGCAAAAGCAGACGAAATTAAACAACAATAATGCTTGAACTCCAATCTAAATTAATCCAATTGCCGGATGAACGTGAATTAGTCTCCAGTGTTTTTGCCTTCAATCAATCACGGAAAGGTTTACGCTTAACCGTACAAGCGTTCCATCGAGCTTTCCACAGATAGCAACGCCTAGCTGCAACTAATGAAAAAAGTATTTCCATCAAGGCTCAATCTTATGTTCCCCGAAATATGGAGGCCACCTTTGGCATGGCGATGGGATTATCGTGCTGCCAGATTTGGGGTTTTCCTCTGTTCTTTTTTACTACCAAAACCTTGATGAGGGTTTATCCTTTCCAGTCTCACATTCTTCTGTAGAAATACGTTCACATTCTTCACGAATTCATGGAACAATAAAGCTCTCAAATTAAATTTATTGCGTGAGGAATATACATTAACTATTCATGCGTGGACGAGCTTTACCATAAGGAGAAAATATGTTCAGGTGCACCACCTGGTAAACACGTTGCTATTATTAGCTCAGGCATTACGTAGGACTAACAATAACGTAAGGTTACTAAATTGTCTATTATTTTGGCGTCTATTTAGTCAACAAGATTGATTGTAACAGTTTGTACCGTTCAGGGTGATACTTAATAATTAACATAATCCTCTCAACCATAACAAACAACCATACGTGCAGTGAAAGCTCCTTGGTCTCAGAACAGGTAGCTTTTACTCCCGCGAACGTGCCATGAAGGCAATGGAGAGTGAGCCACAAACACTGTCTGCTTTGTTAATTACACTCTCTTGCAGGAAATGTAGCCATTTTCCAGCTTACAATCGCACCGTTTTTGTGAGAAATTCACCTTCAAGAATCTTCAAGAATAAGAAAGTTCCAAATTAACGCACAGTTCACTGTTACCTGACGCTTGATCCTTTTGCTGAGATTGGTTTTCTAAGAGAGGAAAAGCAAGTTTTTTTTTGTTTTAGTAAATAAACATGAATGCTCCTAATGGTCGCTGAAACTTGAGCCGATCAAGTGCTCACCATGAAGATAAATCTCATTAACGCGTCTTAACCGCGAAACGTGCAACATTCGAGGCTGTTGGAATTTTTAAAAAGGAGGGAAAAATTGATCCTCAAAATTCTCGAAACGGTACCAACAAAAACTCTCTGCGTGAAGCACAAAAAACAAACTCCCCTCAACTGGACCACCACTTGAAAAGTGAAGCATAAAAACATGATCATAATTATGTATATCTTTATCAACAGCATATTCAAAGCCTACAAAAACTCCGAACAGTTTCCTTCGCGTCTTTCGTGATGCATGGTTTCGTGAAAAGGTTAGAAAAGGGTAAGTTTTTGCTCATTTGCTGGCTTCTTTGCACGTGCCACTCGTGAAGGGTTCCAGCGCTCGATGAATCGTAAAATTTACTGCCCAACTGTCGGTGTAACTCTTCCGCCATGCTCGTCACAGCATGGTGTTCTGAGGGCCCCCAAAAAACGATACAATCGTGTAGCATTTTCCAATCAAAAAACACGCTTCTTATCGATGAGCACCAACAACGAGCGGTTGGATGGAATGCGATAGCCCTAGTGCGTCTTGTCGGTGCAATTATTTCTGACCGATACACCGTAGCACGTCATCATCATGATTCCTTTTTCGTGGGTCTCAGGAAGATTGTCAGTATTGTGTAAAGATTGTCTGTAGCTTATCGCTAAGGTAGTATCCACTGTCTGTTATTATCTTCTCTTCAATAATGTCACTTCATTTCAGTGTTGGCTATAATATTTTTCGTAAAAAAGAAAAACAATACGACGCACTATGCTGAACGAGGAGCAACATCGAAGGGCATTCTCATTTATTAACTTTCTACCAGGTGTTTCCATAATTTTGCGAATGAAGGAAAACATTTACCCTCGGCAGTCATCTCGGCATCTTTTCACTTTTATGCAAATTGCTTCCGTGCTTCATGAAACGTACCGTTATTGACTATTTTCCCCATGAGTTCCCTTTTGTCTGGGATTGATAATTGAAAATTTCATTCATCTGCCAACGCTCTTGCGGAAATTGCGTTTCAGTTCAGGTCCACACCGCTCGGGGATCAGTCCGAATTCATTGCGATCCTTTTCAATGCGTACCTCGCGCTAAGGATTATTTTCAACAATATTTCCAGGCCAACACATTTCGGATGGAGATTTTTCTTTTCTGTTTGGCAGAGCAGAGGAAAGATAGTTACATGAGAAATCATCAAAAAGCCATGAATAATGCGTTTATTGTAAGGACATCCGATCCGAATAGGGGTGCAATCCTGGCAGATCTGCCTGTGCTTGCTTGCCAGATAAAGCAGTTTCAACGAATTTGTGTACTTCAAAGCTAATGGAAAGTATTGCAGTGGTAAAATACCTAAATAGGGTTAATGGTTTTATCTGGTATTGAAGCCCTGTGTAACGACTCTCACATGAACTGACTGACTCGCCTCAGGGCGAGTGTGAAATTTAATATGTGTTTCACACATAGTCATTGTTGTAAAGCTTCATTACAATTAACATATTAATTCGTTGAAGCCACTGTAGATCAAAGCGCAATTTGAATGGCATTTCAGACCGAAACCGAAACAAGCCACTTTAAAAATAATACCATTTAATATTCGTTTGAAACGCTCTCTAATGCGGTAACTAGGAGTTACCGTGTGAAACTGTTACGCGGTGTTATATTCTTTTCCTAGATTTCATTTGCTAAACGTCCTTATGCCACCTCTTTGTGATACATTGTACATTATGAACTCATTAACCTTTGGAAAATGAGGTTTCGTTCGAAGAATATAAATATAGTGGTTACATCTAAATTAAGTGGTTTTGCACATGAAACTAAGTGTTGCAAATAAGCAAATAAAGCTAATTCTATCAATTACATTGAATTTAATTTATTGTATTTACCAATTGCTAATTACATTTTCGCTCGTCAATTTATTTTTGGAAGACACTTGCTTGCCCGCATGCATTTCACAGCTCAGTGCCGTGTCCCATCTGCACCTTTTCAAGCGTTTCCCACACATTTACATACATTTAAACGTAATCTCCCACTATTGCAGTCACATAAATGCAAAAGTCTCCGTCAAACGAAAGTAGTTCAGTAACAATGGATCAGCTCCATTAAGCAGTTAAAGAAACCAACGCTACCAAATGCACGCCATGTAAGCTTTTGGATGTAACCATAATTGGAGACAGCGATACCATGAATACGTTGCATTTGAGCAAGTGTCCTACAGTCGCTCGTTGGATGCTGATTGCATTTCCTTTACGGTTTTCATCAAATTTGCAGTCACACTCGGTTTTTCGTGTTACTGTATGTCGGACGATCCTTTCCCAGAATGGTGTTTTGCATTGCAAATGATATTTGTGATGCATGTAATGAAAGGTTTTTACTATCTCTAGCGCATTTGTGTTCCCGGATACGTAGTCCTTCATGCCGTGTTTGTCGAAGGTTGTGAAATTTGATATTCATGTAGCTTGATATCGAGAAATCTTTTCACTCGAAACATTCTCTAACTTTCCTCTATCCCTTTTTGTAATCAAATTCAGACCTATGAATGCTGCTTACCTTTGAATGCTACAGTCAATGTGTTGTCCATCAGATCGCGCCTGCTATGGTCGCGCGAAGCATAATAAAATACCTTCAAATTACACCAAACCATTCGAAGATATCTTCTTTTTTCTTCCTTCTTCAAGTGGCTCGTGTTTCGCGGTTCCGCACCGCTTTGGCAGACGATTTGCAACCGCAAACCTTAAATTAGATCATGATCGCACGATACGTGCAAACAAACCAGAGCGGACAGTCTGAGACTGTGTTTGCTTTGGCTGTGTCGAAGGACAAATGTTCCGCCAACACAAGCCTGCTATCACGGGCACTATCACGGCTTAAACACACGCAAAACTCACATTTACACGCCCTTGTACACCGCTGGCTGGAACCACACTCGCTGGCTGCCACAGACAGACAGATGTGGAACAATAGACACAGAGCGAGCTGCTGCGAAGAGCGAAGACTGCCCCGGACGAAATATATGTGATTTTTTATTCAATTTCATCTATCCGCTGGCACTGTAAATTAGCATCGGGGTGATAATTTTGTTCAGTCCCGTACCAACCATCGCGCTCTTTACCAGCAACGCAGCCCGTATCCAACCGGAGGAGTCTCGCAAGAGCCCAATAGGCGTTTGGGACGTGTACTGGCAGAGGAAACCTTGTACATTACTACAACTGCACATGTGCCACATACAGCCGAATGATACACTGGCGCTGAGTCGATCTTACAGCAGCACCGTTGCAGCGGAACTACCGAAGGCTTCGAACAAATCGCCCAATGAGGGTTAACTGAACCACCTTATTACACACTCAGGCTACGGAGCCTCGTCACACCATTTTCCACCACACAACTTCATTAATTAAGCCCGCCAATTGATATTGGCCTCCCTGCGCCTTGCTAGTTGAGAGCTGCCGGTTTCAAACAATTATCGCACAACAGTGAAACTCTATACCCGCACCCGGACACAATGACAAACATACGCGAGAAAGCGAGTCACCGAAGACCGGCACTGTCGAGGGAAAGCCGGAGTCGTAGCCTGTCCGCTGTACACTTTCTGGTTTGGCTCGGCTATCGGAGTGGACCAGGAAAATTCCGTCCGGGTGCGAAGTCACGAGCAAACTAACTGACAAACATCATCCCCAACGGCCAAACCGACCAACACTGAACGCAACATCGAACTGCGCGATACGAACGGTTATTCGGGACGGTGTGTTCATCTCGGTCGGAATGAACTTATGCTGCCGTAGTAGCTGCTGCGTGAGGGTATTTTCTTTCGGTCTCTTAGTACACTTGCTTTCTCGGTTACAGGTTGTTTTTCCAAAATCGAAAAATTCCGCCTTTCAATTCGTGTTTTATTAATTTCCTTTGATAATTATTAATTAGATTTCAATAAAATGAGCAGCGAAACAAATTGTAGCAACTCGACAAGAACGAAATCCGATTAGGCAATCGTCGGTCTGGGACGTGCAAGCAGATTAAAGTGCATGACAACCAGCTTCAGTATAAATTGCTTCGAAATCTTCAAACCCAAAATGACCAAACAGATTCACTATGGTGACTTTGTGTACGTATTTTTCGATCGCAATAGAAAAACCTTCATACACACACACCCACCCACGCCGCTGTTTTGTTTGCAATTGAAATGTACATCACTTTTCATTTGCTCGTTTTGTACGAAATTGATCGCGCGTAAACATCCAATTGACGTATGTTTACCTTACCGATACCGGAATCAAATCATTAGAACAGAATTCACACGAGAATCGACCATCAAAGCATCCTCAGATACAGCATGCGGTCTACAAGTTAGACAGGCTATTCGGTCGAATTGCTCGCTAGTGTAAGTGACCGGATGTTCGAGGAAGGGAAAAGATGTTGCATTTGTGGGATTCAAATAATGTTGCGAAAAATCAATACGTCAACTGGTGGTTTTCTGAAAACCGATTTGGGTGTAGATGTGATCTACTTCTTGGGGAATTACTTAACTTTGTGTTTTACGATGTGTCAGGAGGGTCACTTAGAGTAGGCGTTGAAAAATTCGTAAAAACAAGGAAGTTGTTTGGCGATATTTTCAAAATGTGCTTAGCCCACCGCAAGCCTCATTTGATTTGATCTTGTATATGAGCATTTGAACGTTAAATGTTGAGAAAACTGAGGGTAAATGAATTTGCTTAAACGCCACATCTTCGCTAATTGATATTTTGTACGGGCTATTGAGTTGCTTCCGGTAAAATTTAGCTACAATTATGACAATACGTCCGCTGTAGATGAATAAAAAATTAAATATATAGTCTTCAATTTTCCACACCTGAACATACCTGTCTATTGTAATGAAGTCACGGCTCCGAATGTTGATTGCTGACCACCGGAATTTGTCTAGAATTACGAAGTACCACGTACATAATTTATAATTCCCCAACTTCTCCACGATTTGACGCGTTGTGACAATGTGATCAGTTGTTTACTTGTCGTATCATAAATCTGTTTGATAGTGGTACCTGTCAGAAAGGTTCTACAGTGGATTGGCCTTTAGGTTAAGACTCAACCCTCATAACTAGGGCATTATAGGTCAGGTATAAAAGGGCCAGATAGTTTAAGGGTCTTCTATAGTTCTTCTATCTCTTCTAGCTTGTCTTCATTCGTTCATTAGCTCAAACTAACATGTAATGTATTATTCATTAGACAAGAATGAATTTCAAGAACGTATTTCAAGAATTCATTACAAGAATGTGTTTCAAATGTTTGTCAATGTTGTTCCAAATACATCAAAATCCTGTCAATCCACTTGTAATCATGTTCATCCCGTATTTCCTGGAAGAATATTAGTAAACTGCCTATCACATTTTGCCGAACCAATGTCATCTTCGAAATGTCTTAAGTTCCATTTAAATGTTTCTTACGAAATCGCTTGTTTTAAAAATGTACAATCGTGTCCACATCATTTTGCACAGTTTCGGTAAAAGGTATTCTCGTGTCTAAAAATATGATATTCACACCAATGATGTATCCAGCACAATAAGCAACGTGAACTAGTTTCGTCTGGTTTCGGAAAGCGTGGATTCCCTCCGGAGGTGCATCAATTAGCGAAATTCAATACATTAGCCATTCGCAGCTGTCGATACTATCATGTGCCAGATTGCCAACGAACAAACATACAGCCACATGTTAAATGTGTATGGAGGCGCGCGGTCCATCCAACTCCCGCTCGTCAACTCTTACTCTGAGGGAAGCTATCCAAACACAAGTGAAGCGAATGTGTAAAATCTGTTGCTGCTGAGAAATAATTAACAACATCACGGTTCGAAGCCAATCCGAGTGCTGGAATGTTTCCCCGAAATGCTCTCCAAAATCCACCTCAATTAAAGGCGCGAACCCGCAACCGTTGTTTGTGTTCGGTGATGCGTGATTTTTCCTTCATCATGGATTACCTCCAGTTATATTTCGAGTGTCCACCCAAAGCTCTCCCATCCAATCGCTGAAAGAGGCTTTCCTGTTTGTTTTTTTTTTGGCCAACGCAGCCTTTGCTCTGGATTAAGCGGATGATGAACGGAAGATGTACGGTATTAAAGATGAAAGCAGAGGTATGCTTGTTCGTCTCCTCCCGGTTGATCCGCCACCCACCTGGCAATCCGTTGTGTTGTCCACAATTTGCGGCAGGTGCAAGCGGAACAGAAAAACAACGATGTTCATCCCGAAGCTTTCGTCACGAAGCTCCAATGTTCGGATGAACGTTGGTTCTGCTGCGTGCGTAACGCGTGTATTACACAGCGGCAAGGTAGGTGTTATCTACCTTCATGGCCACTTGTTGCTCTCCGCCAACGAAGGCTACTTTCATTACGTTCGTTAGCCAGACGTCTGCATGCTGCACTTTCAACAAAGGACTGCATTTCAGTTAGAAATGGCTTCCGCGAGAGATACGCATACTAGACTACGAACAAGCCTACTAAAGCCTCGGTCGGAAAGTATCGGGCCCACGATTTCCAATACCGGAAACGTTCGCTTTAACAGAAGTGAAACGTTGCACAGATTTTACCATCCTAAAGCCAGAGAACAAAGCGTTGTCGGAAACATAGGAAATGCTGGAGACCTTTACCCATTCTTTTGCCAATACCGAGCCCGGGCAAAGCAAACCATTTAACCAGGGTAAACAGAACGTTCGCCCGCCCGCGCACCGGTCCACTCCAATGTGTTTCGACTGCTTGAACACGCGATGCAGAACCCGTCCACTGCGATGCGCGCCGAATGCAAACATTACCCTTTTTGCAACAAGCACAAACACGCCGCCATGGAGGGCCGGCGCCATTTACGATGCGCCCTCTGTATTGGGGCGAAAGATAAATAATATTTGACTTCAAGATTCGTGACTTTCAGCAGTAAAACTAATGATGCCCGGAAAAGAGGCCCATAATGAGCTGAGGATAATGGTAAAGATGACCAACCAATCTGTTTATCAAATAAGTGTTTGGAAATTAGCAGTCGACTTAAGTGAAATGTGATTTTTGTGCTGTTTCACTGTTTATGAATGAATCGTTCGGCATGAAACAATTGACCTAATTTCGTGTTTTGAAGTGTTCTGGAAAAATCTTACTAAAGGAAAACGGAAAATCCTTATCATTGCAGTGGATGTTAAGTTGCATAAGAGTTTATTTTTAGAACTGAACATAAGGCTCTCACGTCCTTTTCCTTCCTAGCCCGGGGAAAAGTGTGCAGTTTGATTGGAGTAGATTCAAACCTAATTCGTAGAAGCTTCGTTCATTCTACCACAGACATTTTAAATTAATCCCATTAATATTGTTACATTGTTATGCAAACTTGCAAAAAAAAAACTTTACTTGAACCGTTTGCGGTCTGTTTATGAAACACTAGGTAAACAACATGCCGAGAAAAAAAACTGTGAATTCCAACGAATGAAACGAAATGCACTATATTTCAAACAATATAGCAAAAACGAGCACATGCACAGCAAACGCAATAAAACAAATCATACATCGATGCGGAAACGTAATAACTCAAGCGCCAACGCTCAAACATAAACTAATCCTTCCACCAGCTCAGATCCAGCCTGGGAATCTCGTGCGCCGTACAATCCACCGCCCGGTTGCCATCGTGCGGAAGGCCGAACGCATCCGGCAACACGTGCATCCGATGGGGATCGCCCGCGTTGGCGCACACCAGCGAAGCCATGGTCACGCGCTGAATTTCCTTCAGCTGCGGTAGCGTAAAGTGGCCCGGATTGGTGTCCGGTCCGTTGCTGTAAAAGTACCGATCGCCACGCTGGAATTTCGAGAACTGATCCGCGATCAGTTCGGCAAACGTGTCCCCAACCACACCACCCTCCACCGGGGGTTCCAGCACGCCGCCCACGTACAGATCCACATCGTCCGGGTGGGAGTAGAGGGTGCGCAGCTTGTGGCCCGCCTCGGTTCCAAAGTCGTCGAACGAGCTGGTATCCACCTTACCTCCCAGTCGCCGATAGTCGTTGTAGGGCCGGACGGCATGATCCCGGCCGCGCTGAATGTTGATGGCGGCCAGATCGACGCCGTGCTGTTTGCCCGGTTTCACGTTCAGGAAGTGTGTCAGGCTGGTGGAGAACAGCTCATCCACGGACTGCATCGATTGGTGCTGCAGTGCCTCAAGCAGATCGTCGTAGAAGTGTCGCTCGCGGAACCGCGTCGGATTGAGGAAGGTGCGCCACGTGTCGACCGGTCCGTCATGTAGTCTGAAAGTAATGATTACGGAGGAATTAGTAAGAAATTCCTTGTCTTGGTGGCAATTCACTTCACTTACTCCAGCTTCGAAGGTACAGTGGAGTGACCGAACCGGAATGCTGCAACAGTAAACTCGCTCGACACGGAGGGGTTCGTGTGGTGGTTGTAGAACTCACTGTACGTTCCAGGATCGGCCAAATGCAAGCGATACAGAGACGTGTACCGAGGCCCAATCACTTTGGGCAGATATTCGCCAAATGCAATATGTTGCAGCTGGGCGATGACTATGCGACGAGACTCCTGGAACAATGTACCGTCGCTCCAGTGTGGGTTCAGTTTCTGGAGATGTCGGGCCAGTCGGTTATGTTCGCGCAAGAACAGTGTATGGACGGCAACGAGTGAGATCAGCTGATTTGAGCGGCCATCCCCCGTTCGAAAGCACATTTCGGCCCCCGGATCGCATGCGTCCTTCGAGCGATCGAGCGGTGGCAGCTCGTTGTGAAAGCGTCTGTGGTACAGCGACTTCAAACGTCCACCTTCGTGAGCCCGCAGTTCGTGGGCTTGCTTTTTGCTCGTGCCATATATAGCCGAACCATCGATGAAGTGACTTACTGCGGACAACTGTCTACCATGACCTACGGCCTCACAGTCCCGCATCGGGGCCACGGCCGCACGCATGAAGTGCATACAGCGCACACCGTGCTGGGAATAGAAATCATCCCCGCTGGACACCGGAATTGGCATGCATCCGGGTGGTGCATTCTTCACCCTGCCAGTCCCATCCTCCGTGCAGCACTTCGCCTTCGCTTCGATCGCTTTATTGCGCGAGAAATCGTGCGCCAGGAACTGTCCAAACTGCATGAACAGTACGTTTCGGGTCGCGTGAGGATGGTGCAGATCGGCAAACAGCGTGGAAGATAATTTGCGAGCCGACGGCAGGTAACGACCGGTGTAGGAGACAATGCGTGGCGCCCAGATGCCATCACCGTACGCCGGTGGAAGCAAGCGCTCCATCGGATATCCTGCCGAACCCCAAAGACTTCCGCCCGGTTCGACGTTATTGCAGCGTCCGTCGAAGCGCCGGTAACGTGAGTGGCCCTTTTCGCACGGTGGCCCCACCAGACAGCGCTTCGGACGTTCAAAATCCCCTGCCACCGCTGTGCCATTGGAGCTGCCAAAAGGGAGTGTAAAGCAGAGGAAAAAGAATTCAATCAAATCACTGCTGTTCAAAGTCATTTGCCAACATTATGCAACGATCTCATTTACATCCTTTGAAGGGCCTGCCATGTCAGCACCTCCTGCAGCCCATCCCGTACCAGCTCCGGCGAGAGGACATCGTCCGGTAAGGGCACTCCACCGTGCACGTTTACGTCCGGAGACACGTCTTCGAGCACGTTGCCTTCGGTGAAGAATTTTGCCATCTCTTGGTATGCAATTTTTTCAGCATCTCGCAAAAGTTGCTCTTGTTCGTGGTGTGACATTTTCGACTGCAAGGACGTTGCATTGGTCACACTTGCAGCAACCGGAGTTGACGGACAACAAATGCCATTAAATTCCCCATTCAGTAGCGTACATCGACGCCAAACCGAATGTTCCCAGCGCCGTTCGGTTGGTGGGCGAAGGTGCGGTGGACGTGAAAGGTAGCGGACGATGGACATTCGATCGACTTCCGGACACTGCAACAAACGCACACAGGAACTTTCCGGTGGGCAGGAGAGCGTTGTGTGTGTCGCTGTTGGGCAGAAGAAAAAACAGGAAGATAATGAATTGATATTATAATGAGCTATTTAATTAACGGAAATTGAGTTGCAGCTAATAGGCAGCGCACATAGTTTATGTTACCAATTCTGTTTAAAAACACCTCTCCATAAGTTGGGTGTTTTGAATGTAATTATTCAGTTTATGATGTATTGATTTACTTATTAATAGTCAGCAATAAATCGTTTTTTTATATTATAAGTTCTTCCTAAATTAGGAAGTTATTTTGTTAAATATTTGTAATTCATTTTTTAAATATTGAAACAATCTTTTTATAAAGAATACAATGTTTCAGAAAGAATCCTTTTCTTTACCACCTTTTTGTTGAATAATTTTGAAGGAAACCTGCTACCAGCACGAAAATTGGCTAACATAATACGAAATGTTTAGACAATTGCTAAACACACGGTCAATGCTCAATTCCATCGAGCCACTAACCCGTGTTCGTACAAACATCTTCCACAAGGCACGTGCTGCTGTCCTTTACTGTACCGCGCACTAGATTTCTGTACCGATTACCGAGGTTATCTAAATTTATCTCAGCTGCCAGCCAGAACAAACACTATCTCCAGCCAGCTGCAGAAGGAATCAGTTGATTTTGCAAGTAAATAATCTGCCTCTATACGCAGCCAACAGCTTTACTCACCGCTTGCGTTGGCCTGGGTGTATAAATCATTCGCACCCATACCATCGTCGATCGTCGCCAGTGTTTCGGAAATGCAAAGCGCTATCGCTACGCAGAGTGGCGCTACGGCGTGTTTCATCTTTCGGAAGCTCGGTCCTACACCTTTGTAGGACGGAGGGCGAACAAACGTAATTAAACTAAAGTTACGAAAAAAATAGCACTGGCTAGTGAAGCCATTAATTGGGGTACAGCAAAAAAAAAAAGCGGACGGCACTAACCACAGGACCATTAAAATAGACCGCCTGTATGGTACGGTTGATTGGCCTGCTGAAATGAGACTGAAGGATGAAGGTAAGGTCGGAACATTGGTGTCGGATCGTTACATGCGTGGATGAAATAAAACATCGAATTAGCTAGTGACAGACGGCACTTATTTATCTATTACATTAGCCTCCAATAAAATTGATATAAAATGAATGTTTAATTAATAATTGTTTGGTTACGAATAATGCATGAACAATGATGGCAAAAATTATCGGAAAAATGGTTTTGTTTCAAATTTTGAACTTGGTCTTATCGACCGTTTTATCTGTCACATTGAGACACTGCGTTGCTTTGCTTCCGGCCAATGCAAAGAGTAGCACACGTCCGGTTGTCACTAAGGACCAGTGCATCGACCGCTCTAGCCACGAACGCATCGTTACCGTACCTCCGATACGATGCAAACCGAAAGTGTGCTTTCGTTTTTAGTGATAATTTTAATACACCTTTTCGCAACCGTGCAAACGATCGACGTTGTAGAACGATCCTCATCCGGGTTCGCTCACCAATGTGCCGCGTCGAACGAACGATGCATGCTGCGGGTGATGTGCGATGTGGAACCACGTGCACGCGACCAACTCGTATCGTGTCTTACGGCTGATGGGCTTGAAGGATTGTGCTGTCGCGTCAGTGGAGAATCTAGGCGTAGGAAACGTTCGCTTCCCTACGAACTCGCCGAGGAGCTGTTTAATAATGCCGTGGGAGATGGACATCGTGTCTACACGCGCAAGCTGGCCAACATCGATCGTTACCGGGAGGTTATGACGAGCGATGCCTCAAAGGAGTCGCTGGTGCGCCAGTTCCACAGCACACCTTTTCTTCGCCAACTGAGCGTGGATGATCAGGCAGCATACGAAGACATATTCGTAGCACGATCCTTTGCCGATGCGCTTAACCTTACCGTGGAGGAGCGACTCGATCTCGATGAGATCAGCCTGAAGAATGCGCCACGGCGTAAGCGATGCCTTCCGCCAAAATCCTGTGATCCGCACGCAAGATACCGAGCGTTCGATGGGTCCTGTAACAATCCTGTTCCGTCGCGTACCAGCTGGGGTGCGGCCGGCCATCCATTCGAGCGTTTACTACCACCGGCATATGAGGATGGTGTGTGGGCTCCGAGAGTGCACTCGAGCGTATCCGGGCGTCCTCTTGCCAGTGCGCGGGATATTTCGGTCGCGGTTTTCCCGGACAATGATCGTCCCGATCGCAAGCACAACCTATTGTTGGTGCTATTCGGACAGTTTATGTCGCACGATTTTACGCGTAGTGCCAGTGTGCAAATGGGTAAGTCTTCCGCTCGTTGGTACTTTGTTGCATGAACAATTTGAAGCTGAATTCTTGATGCGTATCCAAATTACAGGAAAGGAAGAAATTCAATGCTGCAATGCGGATCACTCTGGAGCTTTGCACGGTGATCAGGCTCACTTCGCCTGTATGCCAATCGCTGTCAGTCCGTCCGATCCCTTCTACTCTCGCTTCGGCATCAGATGTCTGAACTTTGTGCGACTATCCCTCGTTCGGCATGGCAAGTGTAAGCTGGGCTATGGTAAGCAGTTGAACAAAATCACTCACTTCATCGATGGTTCCTCTGTGTACGGTTCGAGTGATGCACTGGCCGTTTCCCTGCGTACATTCAATGACGGGCGCTTGTTGAATAGCTTCCCGTCGGGCGAGGAACTTCTTCCGTTCACCAGAAAACGGAGCTCCTGTGAACCGTGGGCCGAAGCATGCTTCCGTGCCGGTGACGATCGATCGAACCAAATCGTTGCGCTTACGTCAATGCATACACTGTTCCTGAGGGAGCACAACCGAGTTGCCACAAGGTTGGCCGCACTGAATCGCCACTGGGATGATGAACAGCTGTACCAAGAGGCTCGTCGTATCGTTGGAGCAGAACTGCAGAAGATTCTCTACAACGAGTACCTGCCTGCTATCGTGGGCCATAATAAGGCTCGCCAGTACGGGTTGTTTGATGAACACAACGGACACACGAACTTCTACAGCCCCGATGTGAAACCCGTCGTCTTCAACGAACTTTCCGGAGCGGCATTCCGATTTGGTCATTCCACCGTCGATGGAGCATTTTTGTAAGAATTGATTCTTGGTTTGGATTCCATTTCTCGAACTTCATTGCTGTTAATTCCCAACAGGATTCAACACCGTCATCGCCGTTCGGAGTTGGTTCCAATTCAGGAAGTGTTTCTCAACCCATCCCGTCTGCTGGAGCGATCGTTTTTCGACGATCTTCTCTTCTCGCTCACGGATCAACCGCAGCAACAGGTGGACAATTCCATCACATTTGGGCTGACGAGGTTACTGTTTGCGGGGCGCAACCCGTTCGGCTCGGATCTGGCCTCATTGAACATACAGCGCGGCCGCGATCATGCCCTGCGCCCGTACAACGACTATCGCAAATGGGCTGGTTTGGGACGTGTCACCGGCTTCGAACAGTTTGGCCCGGTCGGTGCACGGTTGGCCAGCGTGTACGACTCGCCGGATGATGTGGATCTTTGGGTGGGTGGATTGCTGGAACCTCCGTCGCAGGACGGTGCACTATTCGGAGAAACGTTTGCCGCCATCATCAGTGAGCAGTTTGCACGACTTAAGTTTGGCGATCGGTACTACTATACTAACGGGCCGAAGCACAATCCGGGATATTTTACCGGCGAGCAGCTGAACGAATTGAGCAAAGTGACGCTCGCATCCGTCATCTGTGCGAACATCGACCATCCGGAAGGGTTTTCGATACCGTCGAATTCATTTAACCAGCCGAGCGAACATAATCCGCCAGTTCCATGCCATGCGATGCTTTCGATGGATCTGACTGCTTGGAGCAGTCACTAGTTGTGGCGTTTTTTTACATACTATTTGTAGTATGAGCGGTCTATTTATGGTGTTTTTTGTTTTAAATGTGTTTTATTTAACACTGTTGTAATTTGTTGTGTTTGTTTGAATAAAAATGTGCCAAAAGAGCACAAAATGTTATCGAAAAGCACGTGATTTGCAGACCATAAGGAGGCAGGACCATGATGACAGGGAAAATTTGATGAATTTGGTATTATAAAGATATACGTAGAAGCAATATTGAATGTTTAAAACATTTTCGATGTTATGTGAATGCTCCGAATATGCAACCGCCGCTTTAAATGATTCGAAACGTGGAGAATTGAACATTGCATTAAAAACGGATTGGTCGTTTATACCCAACCGAGTTGAATATCCAAGGTGCGTTCTTTATTTTTTTTTTATTCCAATTTATCACTCAGGGCTCGTGTAATGGCTCGATAGCAGGATTGTAAAGTTTTTAGAAGGGATGGGAATAAAAGGAGCAAGAAACGAGAAAGGGCCGTTCTCCCAATGTTCATTCTCTCGCGCTGGAAGCGCTCTCGCACAAAGGGATTGCCCTTCAAGCACAGCAGTTTTCGGTAGTGAATAAAAGCGCAACAATAAAACAAAAATACAACAATTTTTATGTTGTTTGATGCACAATTCCTGGCGCATCTATTGCAGTCGGTGCGAACGGTAGTGGTTGCCGGAAGCTGGTGGTTGCGGGGTAAAGTTGCGATCTGCGCCGTCCGCTTCATTCCACGCGCAGACTGGAAGCGCAGCAGGAGTTTGTGATTGTTCAGCAGAGTAAACTGAAAAATAACGTAAACATCTGAAAAAATCGTGAATTAAACTGTGTGTAAATGAAAGTTGATGGATAAGTGAGTTTGCTTAAGGTGTTTGCTAGTAAATTCGGCATCGTTTGGAAGAGTTTTGGCAGTGTTTTTAACATTGTGCTGCGTCGATCCATCATCAACCTGTAGCGGTAGTTCTGCCGTTCCATTTCCCGAATTACCGTGGCACGTACGTGAATGGAATGAAAAAAGGGCTGTAAATGTAAAGTGCAACACTGCTGCATCACATTGTGCACAATTTGGGGGTGAAAAGGATACCCTTTGGGGTGTGAAACAGTGAAAACAGCTTTCGCAAAATCGATGTCACCCGTGGCAACTGCAGCGGATTGGCATTGCTTCAGTGTTGGTGACGATGGCGCTGCGAATGTGTGCGTGCCGTTTCATCCTTCCGCGCGTGCCGTGTAGCACCGTACGGCGCTGGTAGTAGTGGTGTTGTTTGTGGGCCGCGAGTTGATGGATTCCGTTTGCATTCCCGTATTGTTTCCACACAGTGCAGAACTCCCGAGCCCAAGACCAAGGTGTGCCACGACGGTAAGCGCCGTTTTGTTTATCGCGTGGTGATCCGATGCTGTGTGCAGCAAATGTGCTGAAAAGTGCATTTTAATCTGTGCTTTCCGTGTGCAGTGAATACAAAACGCGTGAGGAGAAGCTGTAGGAATGCTTGTTTGATGTGCCGTGATCGTGATCGTGTGCAGAGAGTGAAAAAATGTAATGAAAAGGTGCATTTTCTGCGACGTGAAGCAATTGTGTCTGTGTGCATTTACATGAAAAAAATTGTTACTAGTGCAGAGCATTGGAAGTGAAACAAATTTGGTGAAGAATTGAAAGAAATTCCGCATCTTCATTTCTGGTTGGTCGCCCGAAGGTGAACAGCTCAACGTTCGCTGTGATCTTGCTGGATAAAGAGATTGCTTGTCTGTCGCTGCTACACAAGTGTGATCAATCATCTCCCGCACGGTGACGATCATTGTTGCTGTGTGCTGTTGTGCTGCCACTGTGTTGGAGATTCCGTCGAGAGCTGGTAATTTACATTCCACCGCACATTCCAGCCGTCAATGCCATCTCCCGTAGCGCTGTAGCATTATCTAACAGGTAAACACATTAACTATGCACTCTGATCTGAAGAATCCAGTCAGGCCAACACCATCTAGGTCATGGCAGCATGCATCGCCTCGAAACTCCTTCTGTAAAATTGTAAATATTCCTTGCTTAAAATCACTTCACGGAATGGCCTTGCTCACGGGGGAGCTTCAATTCTATTCCAAATATCGATATTATGACCGTGTGATAGGAGGAAAAAAGAAACGAAACGACACGCACATGTTGCAAACAGGTTTTTGAACTTTGTTTCGGACAACTTCATGCTCATAATGTGCGACCGGTGGTGGCGGCAGCGACACCTGCACCCGATCCGAAGGGTGATGTGGGGTGTGTGTTTGTTGTGGAGTGTGGAGTTTTAGGTCACCGATTTACGTTTCTGTTTTTCGGCCGTCGGTTTCAAGGGCAACCTCTGTGTAGGACATTTAAACTTTTGTGCTACATTGCTGTTTGCTGGAATAACACCGAGGGACGCTCATCGGGAGAGTTGTAAACTTTAATAAACTTTAGTAAATAAGTGTCAAAAAAGCGCTCAAAACTGTTGACACAAAAGAAATGTTTGGGAGTTAATCAATGTTTTGAATTGCTCCATGTTCTTAGAGGCTTTTCGACTCACCAATAATTCCCTTAACTTTCTTTGTTAATATATTTTGAAGTGGACCAATTTCAGCTAATACCGAATTACTCAGTACTGGGAGGGGCTTTTCCACTTCAAGGGAATTCCCTTGAAATTAACTTTGTTTTGTTTGAATTTGTTGCTTTTTCTTGGGCTTTTCGACTTCTTTATTTTAAAGTATCAATCGGACTTGAAGCTCTTAAAAAATGTATCGATCATTGTGCGACATTGATAAGAGCATCGGTCAACAGCAGTGCATAAAGTTGCAGCCTTGTGTCTAATTGATGGTAACACCAGCGCTCTAATGTCTGAGCATTAAAGTTGTTAGCTGTCTGATTAGCACCCTCCCGAGGGTGATGGTAAATTGAGCCACAAGCCTCTTCCCCACATCGTCCATCCCGGGCCAGCAGCATTGCATCAGACGTAGGGAACACACCACGGCAGCGCACACCCCCAAACGAACGAAAGGGCGAGATCGCAGGAACGCAAAACTCCAGCCCGTGGGGGAAGAACTGCAGGAACCGAGCGCAGAGAATTGGCAAAACCGAGTACAACAACCTTTTGCTTTTTTGTTCTCCACGCTAACTGGCTGACTGACTGACTGTCTGACGTTGCCGGCAATGGCATCGCCCACTTGCAGCACTGGACCGGAACCGAAGCAACGAGAAGCACTCCACACACAAACACACTTGAGGAGGGAAAGAAAACTGTTGCGGTTTTTCGAGGCCCGCCAGCGTCCCCCTATTGCCCATCCCACATTCTAATGGTGCAAACGATGGAAAAGCTTCACAACAGCGCACGCGTTCCGTGTGGACCCAAGTCTGCGATTGGGAAGAGATCGGGAGATCGAGAAAAGTGCTTCGCGATCATCGAGTCGCGAGATCAGCCGAAAGTGGAATAAAAGGAGACGGGAAAGAAAATACCGCTGCGCAATTCTGCTGTCGTGTGGTTGGGTGCCGAAAGAGGGTGTGGAGGGGGTAGGTTGAGTTTGGGGGATGAAGTTGCCAGGTTGAGGCTTTTTAAAAACGCATTCAAAGCAAAACCGCGAAGCCACCGCGTGCGAGAATGGGAAGGGTGTATAACGGCGCGCCGTTAAGGGTTGCTGGCACACACACCATCGCCAGTGCTGGAATGCGTGTGTGTGTGCCCGTTGGTGTGTATGTGGTGGTTCAGTTCACTCAGTGCTAACGCGATCATCATCATCATCATCAGCGTGAGTGACGGCGAAGCAGTTGGTGAGTGCGCGGTGTGCCACTTGTTTGGTTGCTATGGCACACGCACCCTTGTTTCGTGTGCACCCCTCTCACGCTACGCGAAGGTGTGTGCAGGTATGCGTGAACGCGGAGTACACGGTCGTCAACGCGCCCTCCGTGTAGCAGTGCGCAGCAGTTGCGTTCACAACGGACGCGGTTGTTTGAGAACCCAAACGCAAAAAAAGGTGTACAAAGGGCAGTAGGCTCTGGCAGGCGGTTGTTTCGAGTCGAGTGTGAGTCCGTCGCTCAGTGTTAGTTAAGCGGCCGTGGAAGGAAGGTAAGGTCGGTGTTCGCAGCCGCCGTGCTGTTTCTCTTGGTCGTTCGATCTTCGCATGTCGTCCAGCGTGTCCGAGCTGCAGTGGTGTAAGTGTCACGCAGTGCGCAGTGCGTGCGTCTTCTTCCCGCTTCGTGGGCACGGAGTTTTGCAAAAGAGGAAACAAAGGCCAGCGCGCACACACATATCGTCCCCTGCCAGACGCAATCAGCACCGAATGGTTCGCAAAGATACCGTCGGATCGTCGTAGGATCGTAAAATGGCTCCGGGTATTTGATTCGCGTGATGGCCCGCGTACGATTGTACCTGTAGTTGGCTGGTGTTGCTGCTGCTGGTTCCCTTGTAGCCTGCTTTTTTGCCGAGGGGTAAAATACATGTCCCCTGTGTGTGAAGTGCTGGTTCGCAATGTGGTTCCTGGCAATATTGCGGTGCGGTGCGGTGCATTCCCTTCTGCAGGGTTTTCGTGGAATGGAGTAATAAAATAAGGAGAAATATTTTGGAAGGTTACAGTACTGTCCTACCAGACAGAATGCGTACCCCTCGCGTGTGTGTGTGTGTGCGTTGTACGGGCGATCGTAAATCCGTGTGTGCGCGCGGAGATGCTGTAGTGTAATGGATCTTTTTTTTCTTCTTAAGCAGTGGCTCTTGCCTTTGTATGTATTCGCGCGAACAGGGCGTACGCAGTTGGTCCCTTTGTAAAAAGTGGCCTGTGTTGCGTCGCCTTACGTGTCCGTAGTGCGATTCTTCTGTTCCTGATGAATTTCTTTTCATTCTTTCTCTCGCTCACTCTCTCTCTTTCTTTCTTTCTGTCTCATTGTCAGTGCAGGCAGTATCCTTTTTCTGCAGGCTATAAAAGATTAGGCAAAATTTAAGCCCTCGCTTCTGCCCCGAAAGGTGGCTGGTAATAGGGCTGTTTTGTGTGTGTGTGTGTTGCGAATCCGTTGCCGCGTGTGTGGTGTGTCGGCAAGAAAACAGCAGGAAAAGCGGAGAAGAGTGCGCGCGATGAAGAAAGGAAAATCGTTGCGAAAATAACAGTTGTAAAACGAAAGAAGAGTCGCATTCGGTAAAGGCGAGAAACCTGAAGGCAGCGAGAGAGTGGTTATAGTGGTGGCCATCACTGCCGGTCACAACACACCGCACTCGCGCAGTGACGTAGTGTGTGCAGTTTTTGTGAATCGCGTTTCCTGGAAAAAAGTGCGCGGAAAGGCGGCCAAGAGCCGGGCAAGTGGTGCAGAAACCCGCCAGAAAACAAGTTACTACAACGCTCTCAAGTCTCCCGCCGACGTCCTCCAGCATTCCACAGCGAGTTGCGTCTCGATCGTGTGGCGAGTACGTCATCGTTCGCATCATTTCGGGGTGAGTCCACGCACATATCGCGCACCACTACACAGAACGAGAGCAGCGTGAGTGTGCGAATTTGCGAATGCGGCAACGTGCGCCATTCGATCGGTCAGCGGCATATTTGGCCGTTGAAACATACGTTTGCCACGAAAAATACGCGGAAGAAAAGGGCAACGAAAGCATGAGTCATGAGTAGGTGACGGAGGACGGAACCCCGACTCCCCGGACTCTGGTGATGTAGTTGGTGGAGTGAAGCTCTCGCATCAACTTACTTGCTCCAAATCCGCGGCGGACTCGGGGATATTGACGGTTTCAGTTTCTTGTTGTTCGTGTGTGTGGTACAGGCTTAGTCCCCCCCTAACATACACGCAATCGGAACAGATGGCTTTGGTCGGGTGGCAAGAATGGGTGTTTTAAACCGAAGAACCATCGAACCTCGTGGCGAAATGCGGGACCGAATGTGACTGACAGACACACGACTTCGAGCTATAAATTGGATTAAGGGCAGCAAACGTACGTGGTTGTTTTGGTTTCGTTGTTTACTGTCCTCAGCTGTCACACTGAGGGAGGACACCCCATTGGTACATTCTATCGTTGCAGGGGGGACTAGCTTAAAATCGAAGTCGTTACTTTCGGCATGCAAAAACGATTCATTTGGTACAATGATCTCATACTTGGCCACGGGATTGATAAGAACCAATCTTAAGCTGGATGGAAATGTTAAGATGTCAGAGTAAAATGGCCCCAACTTTCATACAATTTTATGTTGAATTAACTTAAATATTCACCGTGGTCATCAGGAAATCAAGAACTTCATCTACATTGGCCAACTTCTTGTGCCGCTTATAACAAGGTCAGCAAGGCACTTCTGACATCGGACATGTTTTCTTAAACGCATTTCCATTGAACTCCAATAAAAATCCTATAACTGTCATTACGTGGAATTTGCGGATTATGTTGAAAAATGGTAGAAAGAATATCTTTTTCCTTATATTCAAGAAGAACTGCTAATCTGAAATATAATTCCCTTTGATTTGAAGACATTTCCTTCTCTAAACAGTAAAAGGACACCTTAATCCGGGGGCACTCAGAATATCTTCTTTATAGTGCTGAGTAAAGTTTGAAGAGATCAAGTGATTAGGGCGACAATACAGGCCTTGTGGCCTTCTGAGTTTGTAACATTAAAACGAAGAAGTCTTGATAACATCTTGTCCTTGCATCCGAGATTGATTCACAATGCTCCGTTGAAAACATTAATCATCATCTCTACTTTACACTTTACATAGTGTTTTGTAAAAGTGCCTCTTGTTCAAAAGATTATTTGCGCGTACTTCTTGCGTATCTGGGTACTTTACTGTATAACAAACAAATAGCTCTTGTCCCTTGAAGTATCTTCCGGTAGGCAGACAAGATACATCCAGGGGTCCAATTGGGCCAGATAGATAAGGAATGGTGCGATAACACAGTCTCAAGTCCACTTTATTATTGGCAGAGCACATTAGTTGGCGCTATCTCCACCACCGGTAACAATATTGGTCTTTAAGTCCCAAGCAAAAAACCGGATCATATCGTGCTGTGGTTGGAATGTCGTCGCGCACCGGAAGTGGTACTCCAGTACCGTTTACCTGCAGCCCAGGGCAGCTCAAATGGAATGAAAGCCCGAGAGGTTGGAAACAAGATATGCGTTTGCACCTGACGATGATGGAAAGTTGGCGTATGCTCGCGCGATGAAAGAGATACGGCGCGGCAAAGGATATCCGTTCGTTCGGTTGGTTTTGTGGGGTGTGCTGGAAGGCAATTGAGTCTTCCGTTTCCAAACAGGGAAGCGTGCGATGCATTTGCGGACGGGTGTCTCAACGGTCCCGCATGCCTCTCGTGTATGCAACACAGAGAAGAAAAAATACTACTGCACCCCAGATAATACCGTTTGCTACAGTTTCCGGTGCGTTCTGTTGCACAAGCCAAGCCAAGCCACCTTTGCGGCTCCAGGAACATGCCTGAATGCGCACGTGGATGTGCAATGTCATGCGATAATGCGTGAACTGGTTAGTTGGTCACAAGATGACAGAAACACACAACTACCACCATCAGACAATCCCCTCCTAAGTTCACCGGTGCGTGTCCAAAAAATGCAGCGTCAAACAAGATTAAGCGCAGTACATCAAGCAAAAGCTGAAGCAAGTTGGCGCGCTTCGACACCTTCGAATGATGGATGATGTTTCGAATTGGAAATAATTATTCCCTTTTTCGTCGTTTTGATTGAACGCGTTGTTTTGAGAATTGTGGCTAAAAATGTTGCAACCTTTGGGTAAATATTGCAATATTGGTATATTCGTAATGTTAGCGTTTTTTTGAGGCAAGAACCTTAACAAAGATGAGTTGCAAAATTGTGGACCTGTTTCGCCTGTGTCGGTCGGGGCATGGTGGCGTTGTCGCTTCAAATTATCATAACAGATGTGTGTGTGTGTCTGACTGACCTCACAAGCCCTCACCGTCTTGGGGCCAACGAATTATGCAACGGACGAATAGCGATCGCTTTCATTTTATGTACACACAAGCAAACGTGTGGTCCCCTTCCTTTTCGGCGCTGGTGAAAGATGATCGCGTGAGAAAAACGATGAAGAAACCGACGTTTTGATGCGCCAACGGTGTGGTGTAGGTAGAGAGCACACTCACACAGTCCACATTACCCTTGAAGTGCGGACGGCAACATAGCAGGGCGGTAGCAGCAACGGTTCCATATGCACCAGCATTCGGTGGATGATAAACGAGCCATTAATTTGATGAGGTAATTATAATATTACCGATCGGGCGTATGCGATACTGCGTCACTGCGGATAATGAGCGACCATCGAGCAGCGATGCGGTAGAAGTTCGGTTTGCAAGATATGTTTTCTACGCAAAACTCCACTTGCGGAATTTGTCCCGCAGCTGTCGATCATGGTACAGCTTATTACGCGCCCAGGGTAAGGTCAGGTGTTCGGCCCGTGCGACCAGACACCCGCAGTCAGAACCCGGTTGACGTGAGTGACAGTGACGGAAGTGAAAGCTTACTACCATGGTCATTAACCTAGGGTCTATGTCCGAGCTGTTCGGCACGTGGAGATTTAAATGAAATGATTTAATTCCTGCTTCTGGACACTCATGTCCGTAGCCACTTTGAAACTATTAGATCTTCGCTTCGAAATCACTTTCACTTTCACGCTCAAATTGCAACTGTCACCTTGTGACAGTAATTAATTAAATTGTGTGTTTGAATGCTACAAATTCATGCCAAATACATATGGGAAGTATTTCACGGGGAGACATGGACATGGAGTACACCAAATTTGTTTATTATCGAGGGAATTAAAGTTCCAAAGTTTGGCGCCAATTTTTCGATTGCGTCCCTTGCCATAGGGCTGTAAATGAGTCGGTCACAGACAGAAGCTTTGGAGATCGGGGAGAATTGAAATATTGGAATGAATTCCAGTTGAACTTCAAGTTCCTACATCTCTATCCCGACACAATTTCCAGCTCAACTTGAAAATGGTCCAGAAATGACGTCAATTGTGGCTGTTTAAATCCAAAATCCAGTAATGCTTGCTTTTTTCACATTAGGAAAGACAAACTCTTCCTATTTGTTGAATAGTGATTAAATTTGAAATATGTCCACCAATGGCAGGCATATGTATGTTCGGAAATAAATGAACCTGCTGTTAGGAATTGGCAAGCTACTACACTACTGCCCTGGGGTCATGACAAGATGAGACAACAAAAAGAACGATTCGTCATTTGAAATTGATCTTGCTATGGTCCGCCCCGACCCGGTCCCGTGCGTCGTGCGTCGCCCGAGAAGCGGCGGAATGGTATTATTTAAGGATTCCAGAATAACGAACTACGCAGAAAAAGCTACATTCAATTTGTTTGCCTGGAATTGATTTTTGGTAACAGCACAAAAAAAAAGGTCAAATGTCGACATCAAAATGATTGATTTTCATGTCAGCTACATGGTTCCATGGTGTCCATTGACATTTTGTCCGCATCATATTCCGTCTCATGTCCGGTGTCCGCTAGTTCACCTGTAATTTGGTGGTGTTGGCGATGGTCATTCGAAAGCGAAGAAAGCGAACTCCTCGTATTCGGGTGGCGTAATATTCACCATTTGCTTTACTTTCCCTTTTGCTCAGCAAAAAGACCTCCAGACCTCACTGGTGATCCCACCAGCTTTAAGGCGAACCACTGTAAAGGGGGGAAATGCTCTCCATTACACCATTGCCAAACCGTCTGCTGATCTAAGCCTTTTCTATGGTTTTTTGTTGTTGGTTCGTTGCGTTAGCGGAACAGGTTGTACGTTTGATGGTTCATTGCGTAGACATTTATGACTCCAGCGAGGGAAGGATGTCAATTGATGTCGTTGAAGAAACGAAACGCAGAAAAAAAACGAAACCATACACCGGGCATAGTATCGAATTGCTTCAAGAGTTTCGAGTGAAGATGTCGCGGTGATATTCGCAGAAATAACTTTCCCGGGGTGTTTGACACGCGGTGTACACACATCCGTCGAAGGGGAGCAGGAAGATAAGATGATTATCGAGAAGAAAAAAACCGATTTTGAGGGTTTGAATTGGAGGTTCTTTCAGGAATGGAATATTTAGCCCACAAATTCAAGCATTCGTATCTTAACTAAATCGGCCAATGTGGTTTGTTTGATTTTAAGTTTAAACAGGTTGTCGAGACAATCGTACCGTTCGGCCACACAAAACTATCAAAGCTCTTGGCATCGCCTGGCAGCTAGATGCCGATGTGTTGTGTTTCGGTGTGGCTATTCCATGCAAAACCTCAGGACCATGTATGTTTTCCCTTGAACAACAGTTGGAGCATTTATTTTGATGGTTAGATTATAGCGAAGAGTTAATTAAGAATTCTTTTTTGAGGTGATTTCAACATAAAATGCGCTTAGAATATATTTAAAATCACGAAAAATTATCAATTTAATACGTATTCTGTTGTGTTCCTGTACTAAAAGGATTTCTTTTCTTGAAGTTTTATTTTCATCCGAGAATTGCTGGCAGTCTATGCTTGTTTCAATCAGCTACTATAACTATAACTCCCTTTTTCATGGGAAAATTCCAGTATCCAAGAAATAGTTATTATATTGCTTCTTTTTTTAAACAATGCGGCCTCAAGTTTATCTCGATTCGTCAGCAGAACTCGCTGTCATCGGCAGAACACGTCGAGTGCATCATTCAGTTCCTCCCTCCATCTGGGGAGGTTGTGCATCATGTGACGACTGTGTGCTCGATCTGCTCGTCAGAATACACTCAGCAAAAGCTTCCATTAGCGCAATGTTTCACTACGCGCAGTACAAAAAGTATAAAACTTTTATTGCATATTGTTTGCTATTGCGAAATGTGGGTTTCTAGCTATAGGAATATATCTTTGTTTTCGTTTTTCTGCGCATTTGTTTCTCTCCTCCGACCGCCGGAGTTGTGATAAAGTCGTTATTATTCATGTCACGAGTAGATTTTACCAACCGGCCCGGGAGTAGTTCGTTGTGGACTTTATCCATTTTGTGATCGGTCAGAGTTGTCCCTTGAACATCAATAGTTTTGAAAATCTCTTGGGCATCGAGGCATCTGTTGGGTGATGAAATAGGGAATGATAGTTTAATATGTTTTGCATTTTATGTCTTTTGTATGAAGTATGTCATGCTTTGCCAGCTTCAGGCATCGACGCCTGCTACGTTTCAAACACCATGTGTAAATTGATTTTCCATAAATAACTACAACAACCAACACAGACACCGTTCTCTGCATCGTTTGCATCAATATTCAGAACGACGTTACATGATGTGTGGAATGTTTTGTGAAGCCACGAAGCGCAGTTTGAGAGCGAATCCGGTTCTGTTGGGTTTCTCACTTTCAGCCGCTTCAATATGTTTGTTTGTTGTTTTTTCATCCCCCCCCCCCCCCCCCCCTTCCGTATTCGCGTGATGTCAGCGTTTGTGCAGAGGGGCTGTGTGCGTTTTTGCATAGCGAATGCAATTCCCTGACATTGAATGGAAATCCGACGGTAGGGAATGCAGCAGTCTTAACGCTAGTTCAAGTTCGCTTCGTGTATAATTGTGTTGTTGCGACATGGTTTTGGAGAGTTTGTCAGTTGATGCCCCTTTTGGTAGAAAAACAGATCATAGAGTGACCCCTAGGCACGGACTGGACGCTTATTCCTGTCGTAAATGCTGTCAAACGGATTAACCGCAGAGAGTGCAGCAGCGCGTTGTTGGTGTGTGCCCAACCCTACGGAAAGAGTGCGGAAGTAATGTGCCGCTTCTTTTACTATTCCGATTCTTTAGCATCTTCCGCACCCAAGCAGGCTTTGTTTACCAGGCGGCCATCGCCGAACCTCGCGGCACGTCCGAATTTCTCACGTTTTCCGTCGCGCAGTTCATCTCCGGATGACTCCCGGGAAGGGAGGTTGATAGTTGACTTAGAAAAAACAAACCCAACCCAGCCAGCACATAAACCGATCCGGTGAGGAAGCGGTGACGGAAATACGGTACGATGCCAAGCCCAGCGTTTTTTAAAACGGGGGCACCACAGCACCAGAGCCAAAGGGGTTGCAAGATCGTCCGTATGGAAGGGAGGTGGGAGTTTGGGTTGGCCCGTGGGAAGAGTGGCGCGGTGAAGTTTACAAACATTTCTTAAACGGTCGGTTGTATTTTTTTTTTATTTTGTCCGAGGTTTGAACTGACGCTCGGGGGGCAAACAGGCGCATCCCAAAAAATGCACTCCCGGGCCACGGACTCGGACTCGCGTGTGTGAGCGCGCTCGAATGCGTGCCGTAATGGTAGCGTGATTTATGCGCTCCCGGTGCTCTCTCGGTGCTTCTGTTTCACTGTTGCAATGCCCAATGCTTGTGCGTGAAACTTCCCTTTCGGCCACAGCAATCTCCCCAAGATAGTTGTGTGGAATAATCGCGTTGAATCGAAAGGAAATAGAGCGATGCACGGTGGTTAGTATTTAGTAAGACACAGGGCGGGTGCAGTCTTTTAGGGTGTAGTTTAGGGCCATAAAGAAGGCACGGCAATTGGACAAATGGTTTTTGCGAATGATGGTGATGGTCGCTGCACTCACAAAAGACAATTTCCCAGTTAGGTTAGGCTTTTCGCATTCCACCCTACCGTGGATGGAACAATCGTTTGTCCACGCTGAGGGAATTGCTTGCCTGCGTGCTTGGTGGTGTGTAGCATCTGCTTCGCCATCAGTGCTGCCCGGGGATGATTTACATTGGATAATAGCGTTACCCATCTGGGTGCCGGTTTTGGTTCGAAGTGCATCCAAGTGTGCAGTAGAACTGATCTTGGCTTACACGCAAAGGTTATTCAATTGGCCTGGGTTGCTCGTTTGTCTGAGTTTGTTACAAATATGACTAGAAGGTCTGTGAGCCGCTCAATACTTTTGCTTTTACCTTGTTTTTGAATATTATACGAGCTTTAATTCTACCTCATTTAATGGGAGTGTAATAGAGAATTAACAAGTATCTAGAAATATAATTTCAAACTCCGCGTTTTTTTTTTTGGTTTGATCTTCCATGATCATAAAGAGCAAAACAAGTTTTCTTGGTCACGGTTCATGGATCCGTTGTCCGCGGTGGATTCAGTGAACCGATAAGGCGGAAATGACCCGTTGTTGAACAAAACCAAACAAGACCAAACGGCGCAAAAAATGGCTATGAGTAAGTTTTACATGAGCCCAAGAACTGTAATGTTAGGTTGATAAATGTGTTTGGCCTGAAATTGGTACGTTGCTGCACGATATCTTAATATTATTTAGCAACAAATATTTGCGCTCCAAACCACGTACCCCGGAACCACGTTTCATGGCAGCAGCACCGCACCGGTGGTCTAGACGGGTCGCGTCGCAGGCGACCAGGCGAAGATCGTGTTGCGTTCCTACCTGCAAGAGAGACGAAATTAAATTGGCACCAGGCGGATCGGACGTTCGGTCCTACAAGACGGGTAGCGCTGGCAACGACTCAAATGACTAGGTAGCATCTAATGAGATGTCTCATCATCACTGACGGAATCCATCAGACGAGACGCTTCGAAAAGGGAAAAAAACAGCTCATGAGTGTCTATGCAAACGTTCGCAGTAACAGTAACATCGATGCGTTCATTGAAGAAAAAGGATCCATTTGTAACTGGATAGGAAGCTAATTATGTCCTATAGCTTTCTTTCCCATCATCCTGGATCATATGTAGGCGGTGTTGGCAATTTGTTTGTTGCTCTCGCATAAGGTCAAGATGCAGTATGGGTGAACGAAGTCACGGCGACAAATATCCTGTTGCGCCTGTTATTGTATCTTGTACAGCAGAAGCTCAAAGGCCTGCCATGGGTTTTTGTAGTATTCCACCCCAAAATTAGCCCGCCTGGTCATTCATGCTTGGGGTTGGAAAACAAAGCATTATCATGACTGAGAAGAGGAAGTATTGTTTAACGACACACTGACCTAATTCTAAACAATAATCGCGAAATAATATCCCCCGAACACAAACGCAACAGAGAGTACCACGAAAGTATCAGATGATATCATAATTGAAGCACATAATAATGCAAACTGAACTGTAAGAAGTGTGTACTTGAATTAATTATTGTTTATTTTAAAATAAATGTCGGCGTTTACACGATTTGGTATGAAAAACATTTGCTTTACAATTCCAATTAATATTGACAGTGAAACATTTTTTACAAAATTTTGATGATATTTGGCCTCTATACAAACATGAATCAGAGAGTTGTTTGTTTGCATGGATTTGCTTGTTAATTTGTGCAGAAACCGCGCTTACTTTCCACCAGGGCATGCCATAACGATTGATGCTACATTTTGTCGCCCAGACCGCGAAACGTATTTGGAACCGACGTTATTGCATTTGATACAACTAGTTAATTAGCATAACATTGCTTCTCTCGCCACTTGTTGGAAATGCAGTGACTATTCCATTGCGCACAAGGACCCCTTGCGTGAAGCACAATCATCAATTTGATCTTTCGCCTTGACAAATCATTCTACCGTCGGACGCTGCGAATGAATCATTCGGTGGAATACATTTTGCTATCAATCTCTGCTCCTGGTGACCATGGCAATCACCGGAGTCTGACCTAACCATTGTAGCTCCGATGGTCTTGGGTGGGAGCGGGACGGATTAAACGCGAATTCCCGGCAGTCTTTCTCGAGCTAGGGCGCGCGGGCAGTAGTCGAGGTCAATTAAATTCTTCGCCCAACTAAGCCCTGATTGCAATGATTGCATTTGAGTGAACAAAAACCCTAGCGGAAGGAGTCAATCTCCTGGTGGCAAAGAAGTCTGTTTTTCTATTTACGATTGAAGGGAATGTCTAGATTACCGCTTTCAGCTGAACTACTGATACTGAGTAATAAAGCTTATCGCAGTGCTTAAAGGCGTGAGCTGTCCAGTAGTAATGGCAAACTTTTTCTGATTTGTTTTTATCGTTTTATGGTAAAAGAAAATTACAAAAGGTAAATATAAACATAATCAATTGTTGGTGAACTCGATGTACTATTTAATTAATGAATGTTCCTCCGATAATGACCTACAATGTAGAATACATCCTCTGTGCGGTGAAATATTGTTGGCCACCTACATCGCTGTTGATTTCATTCTGTTACTCCCTGCAATATGCACGAGCGTAATAAACTTTACCAGTTACGTTGGTTGTTGATCCAGCACTATTTGAGCAAAGTTGAATATGAATTTTCAGAATAAGTGTACAAGTTTGAAAACCAAATGTCAAAGTGCACGGTGCAGTGTGCATCGCTATGCAGCTTTGTTTTTGTCTGTGGGCAGCTGTGTCCACCAGGTAAATATTTTAGGAATCGCGACAATGCGCAATGTCCCTTTAGTAAATAAATCCGTAGCTCTATAAAATATAGTCCCGATGAACCCGCCGCAACTTAAAGCGGAAAATGCAGAATCTTTCACAATTAGAGTGAAGCGACCATTTTCGCACAAACCACCCTTCTTTAAAGCACCGAAAGTAACAACCGAAGCCACAAAAAAAAGAAAGAAGCAACAACCACCATGTGGAAAACCGAGTCCATAAACAACTCTGGGAAATCGCACGCCTGAATGACCGCGAACGAGTACGCCGAGTGTTGTCTGAATGAACACCACCATGCACGCTTTCCCGAAGGGTTCTTCAAATGTTTGCGAGTCCACGCCGTCGTCGTCACCCGCCCGGTTATCTTCCGCCGCCGACCGCATGTACCCATTGAATGTGTAGTCCCCCCGGGGACTCGCGAGGCGGAAATGGTGGGAAGTGGGACCATTTTTGGGCCCCCTCCGCGCTGCTGTGCCCGCGGTTTTTCAAAGCTTGACGATGGTTTTGTTCCGGGTGCAGTGAAGCCTAACATTCCCACACTTATAGCTCGCGCTCACATTCTGGGTTTAACCCCTCTGGAGCCTTTTTATTTGGAAGGTATGCACTTGAATTCGCAGGATAAGAGACTGTTTCGAATGTGTCCAAACAAACCATTTTAAATGTGGTTGCGTGGAGGGTAAAGTAACCATCAGATGAACATTCAGAACTTTGGAGTAAATCACTCGGTGACGATAGAACTGTGCTGCGTATGGTGAATGCGTATTGAGAACATATATTAATGCGTGAAACATGAGTCACGAGACAATAGCACATTAGCAGCGCGGGGACCTGCCTAGCAATTCGTAGGCTATTTACTGGTATGCTATTTCTTTTTTCCTCACACAGCCTGACAAACGAAAACTACACGTTCCCGACCGTTCCGACAGTCAATATTGCGACTTCGGGCTGGGATGTTTATTTCCCCGAGTGTACGTGCAACTATGTGGCCGAAAGGCGGCTCTGTGTGGCGGCCGTTATCGATCAAATTCTTTCTTTTCCGTGCGGGCGGTATCATCCACTGTACTGCGGCCACCAACTCCAACGCCAGCTCGGGAATGGTTGGAATTTCTGTGGTTATGTTATCCGACCCGAAACGGTTTTCCATTCGGTTCTGGCATTAATAGTGAGCAGTTGTCAGCTATATATATATTGGCTTGAAGCGAAGATAATAAATTATCGTCGGTACATGTTTATTTTGGACAAACCAAGGAAACAAACAAAAGTGGCCGCCCGAAAGAATGAACAATGAATATCGATTTAATATTCCAAATCACTTTGTTTACGGAGGGAGTGATTGTGTGATGTAGTAGGTGGATTTTGTACATGCACGGGATGATTTCGATGATGAATTAATGATACTCTGGTAAAAGTTGCTTATAAGATAATGGTAAAATACATCCTGGAATAGTTCGAAATTTTATTCATGACCGTCTTGAAGTGACAGCGAAATTGTTTACGATGCAAATCGTTAATTGGATTAATTAGGTAATGGAATTCGATCGAAGCAGCTGCTTTATTTTTATTCGCTAAGTAATCTGGCCCCCACCCTCCATTTGTGCCTTTCCTTACTACCACCGTGTCTGGATGTGAATTTTCCCTGCATGTATGTATAGGCGTTAATCTCGAAAAAGCTCGTTTTTCCTCCTAATATTTTGGATCAAGGAAATCGTGTACGCACGAATAATGCCGGGCGTGAAAGGAAGATCTCGATAATTGGATTCTACATTCCAGTATGAATCATTTAAATTCAGCGTACGGCAAAAGCCTACACAGACACACGGGTGGAGATTGGGGCCCCGGGAGGGTCCGGGTAGGGTTGGAACTGGATTGGAGCTACCACCCCGAAGCAGTATGGCCATTAGCAAAACTCGCCCCAGCTGCGTCGAGAAATTCCTCCACGTTGAGCCACGCGCTCGCCCTCCTTCGCGGCTTGTTAAGTTCGTCAATTGTTGTCATGTTGGCATGGGCAAACGATGGCGCACCTTCTGGCACACACCTGCAACCCGAGGCGCGTCCAAAGACTGTCATTGTTGCGAGCATAAACTATGCCTAGAATCGTTAAGCATTCTGTGACAGCGAACATCCATTGTTTTCCGCTTTGCTTGGAGCATGTAACTATGGCAACCGTAAATTAACGATCCTTTCCGTAAAATTTCTCCAGCCCCGGCTTAGTGAGGTAAGAGTTATTGCAGAAGCATGCAGTAATAAATGTAGGTTATACAGGGTGGCCGCATTGCTTGCTTGGTCGGCTGAGATCTGGTCCACGCACGTAATGATGCGTAGAGCTGTGCTGTTGCTCTTTGCCGTAAAGCATCGCCGACTTGGATGGGGAGCGTGCTCAGTCGGAATGATGCGTCTTAAAGTTAAATGGTGTACAGATGATAATTCGTCATGAGCGCCACTTTCAACGGGTTGCATATTAGACAGTGCAGATACCAAATGTACCGTGTTTAGTTAGGTTGAATGCCAGCGGTTTAATTGTGCATTGTAATTAAACATTAGAACGAAATGACTGATGCACACCTGAGTGACGCAATGGACAATAATTTTACGATCACTTTAAAGCACACAGGTCGCGCATGAAGCTGCAACAATGATATTTTTATGAATAAACTTCAAAAATAAATTGTTCGCATGCGATTGCACGAGTGGGTCACGACAGTAGACGACATTTTTACGTTTCGATGCCTCGTAGTAGCAACACGGTTTTTAATGGCATTCATTCATTCGACGGTACGATATGAATTACGCGCGTAATGTATTCATTAACCAAACAAACTTTTTTCTCCATTTGTCCTCCGCCGAGGCAAATATGAACCGCGAACGAGAGAAGGAAACGCAAATGCGTTGGTTTTCTTCGAAAATTCATTTCATCGTTCCGGGACGACAGCCAAGTCAATCAACAGTGGTGTTTTTTGAGGCCTGCTCGCCCCCCACACACATTTGAATGTTCCATACATCCCCAAAATTTCACTGTCAGGATTGCAAATGGAACTGCGCTCTGGTCTGTTGGCGGCTCCGCAGAAAGTTTGGTCTCGGAATTGGTTTTCAACCGCGAAAATGCCACGATTTGTTTTTCCTCCTTCCATTTACGAACGAACCCCTTGGGGGGGTGAGGTCCCTTGGGGGTAGTATGGAAAAAGTTCTGGTGGGGCTGTCGTGATGGCAAAAAAACATGAGGAAAAACATTAATACAGCATGTTTCGCAAGAGTTTCTAGCGAATGCGCCGTTTGCGGGACGATAATCGGCAGAGAAGCGTAAACATTCATCTGTTTCTTTGTCGGAGAATGGTAATTTCATCGTGCTTGAGGGTAGACGGTTTGAATGCGAAACGAAAGCTGAACTCCAACTGAACGTATTGCCTTTTGTAAAACGCACTGATATAATTGCATCAGTTGACTTTATGTGAATTTTTCATTCCTAATCGGGTAACAGTGTGGACAGAAAAAACAACCTGGAGATTGATTTTTTTATGGAGATTTATGTAGCTACAATCATCTCGTATAGATCACGCTTAGCGACATAATACAGTGCGAGCCATAACTGTATGATCTTTAGAATTTTTGAAAACAAAAAGCACAGCTTGAAAACTATCGAACATTTTAAATCTACACCGATAAAACGTGTGAAAAGTGTTATTGTTCTTAGCATATTTTAACAGCAAAATGTTAAAAAATTTTTTAGATGAAAGTACGATCTCATATGAAATATCAATTTTATTTTTCGATACAAATAATCTATTAAGAATTCAGTATCTTTACTTAGAGAATTTTTGGCCATCTCGATTAACGTAAATATCTTCTTGAAAAGTACTTTGATCAACAACCAGAGTCTACATGCAACTTTAACGTCACGTTACTTGTATTACACTTTCAAAACTCGGTATATATATTATTGACAAACACAACGTACTGAAATATAACAAATATAATGTTATATCTCCTCATATAATTCTTTTCTTCTCAAAACACTTATTGCCTTATACATACGTTACGCACTGTATTTCTACCTGTTGTCATCGTTGGTACCCGTCTGTAAATATCGTCACTGAGCTTAACACCTTTCACGTCCCTGGCCGTCTAATTGATCATAATAAAAGTAATTACCTCTGGTTGGATGTTCATAACTTGCCTTTAATCGGTATTCGTTCCCGCGCTACAGCTGTACAGTCAGAAATTTGCTCCATTTTAACACTTTGCTTTCCGCTTTCTTTCCTTCGCAGACATTCCCGGTGAAGCAACAAGGGCACGGTGCCGTGTGTGTACATCGCTAGAACGATCTCTGCGTACCATCACGAGGAAGGATCCAATTATCCGATCTTTTTGTTCCATTCCTTCCGGGGCTGACTAAGAAGGCACGCCGGTACATTTAGATCTGCCGCCCCGGAGACCTTCTGGTGGTGAATCGGGGGCAACCTGCGTCGGGGGCTAGTGTTACCACGGCTAGAGTTACCGTTGACGCGCACTGGCAACGGACGGAACCATAAGGCGCATTCATCGCGTGCGCCAAAAAGTATTCTCCCGACCGAGGGCGACGTCTAGCTACGCACCGCTTCCGAGCGCATCCACATTCGATGAAAATGTCGCTCAATGAGAAGCGGATGTTTGACCGCGAAACGCTCCGTTCCGTCATCCAGCAATGGAACACGGTTCGGTTGGATATTTTTGCGCTGTCCGAGCCAAATGAGGTAAGTTTGGAGTAGCATTGTTTTGTGGTTGCGTCAACATGATTTTTGTTGTGTTTTTAAATTAGTTGTCATTAATTTTAATAAGCAATTCAATGTAAAAACTTAAAGTGAGTTTGCCTTTTTATGTCCAAACGATGCAGTAGGTGATATATCTCTTTAAAATTACAATGTTCCAAGCCTGAATACTTTATTTGCATTTCCACAAACAACATGACAATTGTATGCATTAGGTTAAATTGATAAGAGAATTGCTCACAACAACTACCTACCAGGGCGGTGATGAAGTGTAGCCAAAAGACAGCGCAAATACGACAATGTCCGCAAGAATTAGTCATACCCTATAACCGTTGATATGTTGCGCATGAGTGACACAACATTTGGCTGGTTGGAGGTGTTCGTCTTCGTTCGTACATTGCCCGGAAAGATGAAGCTGTTTCCTGGAAATGGCATTCATTTTCGTCTACCTATCGAGTCGTTCAAAACGATAACATACATACCCACCGCAACCTCACCGGAACTCCCTACAGCTTCATTCACCCACCCCCGCTCACGTATCTTTCCGTATCTTTCGTACCTTACAGAACCTGGAATTCCACGGTGTGATGCGATTTTACTTCCAAGACGAGGGCCAAAAGGTAGCAACCAAATGTATCCGTGTCGCATCCGACGCCACCGTTTCCGACGTTATCGGTAAGTTTCGGCATTAATAGATCGCTCGGCAGGGGCTTCCGTACCGTGGGAAACCCCGGGGCGGGAGCGAACGGGCGAACGGAGAACGGAATATGGAAATAATTTGTCAATGCGTGTTGTGTGTGTCGTTTCGGTTTTGCTATTTGTTATTGCAGAAACGCTGATAGAAAAGTTCCGTCCCGATATGCGAATGCTGTCCCTGCCGAACTACGCACTGTATGTGGTCCATGCGAACGGCGAAGAGCGAAAGCTGAACCCGGACGAAAAACCTTTGCTCGTTCAGCTCAATTGGCATAACGATGATCGTGAGGGGCGATTTCTGTTGAAAAATTGTGCCCAAAAGACAAATGTGAGTAGATGGTCGTAATGTTGAGTTTTTGGTCCTCCGTCCTTTGCTTACGCTACGAAACATCCACTGACATGCACAAGCTGTGTTGTGAGGTGTTTGTAGCACGGCAAAAGGACAATGGGACAGGGATGCGAGCGTCTTTTATTAACTGTGCTAATTTTATACTTTACAGACCTTAGACAGCATCACCGATCAGCCGAGCTTCAAGCGCAAGCTGTCGAAAAGGGAAAAGAAGGAGCAGAAAAAGAAAGAAAAGTTGAACAAACTGCAATCAAGTGGTGGTGCCGGTGGACCGGATTCGGAGAATCATGTGGCCGAGAAACTGTACACCGAGCTGCCGGAAACATCGTTCACGCGATCCATCTCCAACCCGGAAGCGGTAATGCGGCGTCGCCGGCAGCAGAAGCTGGAAAAGAAATTGCAACAGTTCCGGTCGAGAGACGGCGGTCCGGACACGGGCGGGACGCTGAAGATCTACGGCGAGAGCCTCTGTCGGGACGTGCCGTACAAAACGCTACTGCTGTCCATCCGGGACTGTGCGCAGGCCGTGGTACGGGAGATGCTGTCCAAATATGGCATGGATAAAGTGGATCCGCTTCACTACTGTCTCGTGCAGGTAAAGTTCGTCGGAAAAAATTGCAGCCATATTTACCGGTACTGACTGTAGGATTGTCCGAAACGGTCGGATTGTGCCGGTATTGCCTGTATGAATCCTTTTGAAGTGGGGACCCCGTTTTGATCATATTTTTTGTGTTCGTAGGTCAACAGTGATGGATCGGAATATATCCTCGATGACGATGAATGTCCTCTCTCAATTCTAATGAATCACCCTACATCTCGAGGTAAGTGGCCAAACGTGTAATTTATTCAGTTCCCATATTTGGGCCAATTTGTCCACTTTGAAAAATAGTCTAGGGCTATTGAAGTACTACGAAATCAACTTTATAACAATCAATCTTTCTCACTGCTACGGATAAACGATAGGAGTAGCTTAAACTTGTTACAATGCTACTATATTTACACCTTTCCATTGTAAGTTCCATGCATTGTTTGAGTAATATGTAACCAGCATGGAATGTGTGTGCGGCACGATGTAATTGAAAGTGAATTTCTATTGTACTGCACTTCTATACATTAAACAACTATTTAGGGAATGGACATTGACCTAAAATCAATATTTTATTGCTGAGCATCACACAATTGAAATTAGTTTCAAATGACGCCCAATGTACACCAACCTTGCTCGATTGTTCAATGAACCGTAAATGTGCAGCTTGTTGCTTGATTGATGCTTGATGTTGCTTGAAGTATGGAGGGTATTTAAATATTTTCAATTTGTACAGCATCCGTTTAAATTCGTCCAGTGCTGGAATAGTACGATAACCACGCTTAGTATTTAATTTCCATTGCCATTTAGTTTTTTGAGATGAACAAAAACGTGCAACACATCAAAAGCTTCGAACAAACGAAGCAGCGCCATCTGTTGAGCGATAGCCCAACATGTAACGTTGGAATCAACTGTGGTAATACTGTACAGAGAGTACTTAAACTTATCTTTATATTTTATTGATTAAAAAAAATGGTACTTCACATTCTTTTATTTTTGCTAAGAATTTGATTTAAGCTTTTAATTATAATCTACCTATCCATTTTTTCGGGTCAATTTATTAGAAAAAAACTGACTTACAGCAGGTAGCTGCCTATGCCGAATTTTCTTATCTTACAAAGCTGAATTTTATTCAGTGCTGCAAAGCAGTGTTTGCTGTAAAGCGATACTGAACAACACCTGCCCAATATTCCAACGCACGTGTACAATATGCTTCCTAGACTGTTACTCAATGTTTGTTATCTCTTCTTCGCTATCAGTAGAGTGCATTCCCTGATCCAGACATCCCAACCAACCGGGGCTAGATAAGGTCGTTATTTGATGTTCGAATGTATACAACATTGCATGGCATAACTAAATGAAAATAGATCATGTCCATTAGGGTACAAAGTAGTTCATTTTGATTAGGCAACAATTATAGTGCTGGTGACCAATCAAGCCGGAGTTTTATCGCCTGTGGAGGTATTCAAGAATGCGAGGAACAAAAAAAAGCGTTATAAATCAATATTAAAGGTTAAGCCGTCAAAAAAGAAAACCGTTTTGTACCGGAAGCGCTGCAAAGTTGGAGGTCAAATTGTTCTTCTCCGTCATCATGTTTATGCGGTGTGCGCTGGAAATTTAATGCAAAAGTGTAGAACCGAGAACCCGTTGGGACCTGATGGGCTTATCTTACACATTTTGAAAGCCTTTCTTATGATTGTGCTGATTTATGGAGTAATTTGCGGTCGACCGTTTTTTTTTTTCGTTTTTTGTTGGTAACCAAACAATGTCCGGGTAATAGAAAATTGGACATTTGTTTGTCCAAAACACCGGCACCAAATTTCGATGATTGATGCGATACAACTTGACACGTGAAATGTTTATCAACCCGCGGGATGTAGCGTCTTCTCGGTGGTGGTGGTGGTGGTGGCCAAAGAACCCGGAAAGCAGGGGGATTTTTTAATGCAACGCAGCTTAGTATCGTTATCGCTACAATCATCTGTATCATTCTCTCTTGTTATAGAAATACTACTGCTCTACTATTGCTACTACAGAATTTGGGTTTCTACTCCGGCTCTTTCCATAACCAAGGGTCAACGTGGTTTGCTCCAAACAGCTTGCATTGACCTTACACTACACGGAGAGGGTCGGATACGAACCACAGCGTGTAGTAATGCTGCCGTAAAGCATACAAATGAGCATGCTATCGTAGGAGCACGGAACGTGTCATAATCCTACGGGAAATGGAGAGATTCCTCCGCCAAGAGAAGAGCAGTCGTTGCGCTCTCGTTCGGGAATGTGGGCCGCAAATATGGTTCGCTCCCGGAGCGTTACGATACGGCAATCCGATGCGATATGCAACTGTGGCTCTGTTCCACAAAACGCCGCTGTCGCCGGAGCGAAAGAGTGTCGTGACGGCCGATTTCAAACCGCACGGTTGTGCGTTCTTTCGTTCGGTGTGGTGTGTCGTCCGTCAGTCACCAACATGCTCTCACGTCGTGCGGACGAATAGGTTTCGGACTGGTAGGGCGCGCGCACACATTACTTCCATCGGTCACCGGGATGCGATGGTCGTGTACTTTACGAGCGAGAAATTATTATGGAAAACCAAAAACGAAACAAAAAAAATAAGGAAAACACTCCACCGCGGAAGTGTGAATCGTGCCTGACTAATATCTTCCTCATCTACCCCCCCTTTCATAAAAAAGAACATAAAAGAAGTGTATGCCGAATGCCGTGAGATATGCGGGTTAAGAAACGTTATATAGAGGCGAGAGAAATGCCGCTGGCTGGTCGTAGAGGTTACTACGACAAAAAGGAAGAAAATGGAAGCGAAAAGGCAAAACAAACAGTGCTCTGGCTGGTTCCTCAACTTTGTGTCCCAATTAGTTGGCCATCGTGTTGTTGTGTGTGTTTGTGTTTGTGATTATCGCGAAAGGAAAATGCGCCGCCTTTTCGGTCGGTGTTGGTCGTTCCTTCCCGAAGTGGGGCAAATTTTTGAAACGAAACGCCAAGTAGTAAATAGCTGCGGCACTGTGCAAAGGAAAAGGCAATTAAAATGGTTTATTAGATCGAATAATGGTGAGGTTCATCGAATCAATCAGCTCGCTATTTCGAGCTGCAGATGCAAGAGATGATGTAGTGCAGTGTGTTCCGTGCTCGTTGGTGTTCTGCATTATTCTCGAGTGGTTTTCCGTTCGTGCAGCCGCACACGATTCAAGTTTTTAACAGCAATTTGTCTGGCTGTGGTGTGCTCAATGTTTCTGGAAATGCCCACGTATACTAGCAAACCGTATCGGCTGGGTTCTGGGAATTGTTACAAATGCACTCTCGAGTGGATGCTGCAGACCCACTGAAGGAGATGCACCGTCTTGGTGGGGTTGCACCTACAGCACACTTTTTGTATGCCATCGTAAAGTCCGAGTGGCGTGAGATGGATGTAACCTTTGGTTCGGTTGGTACGAATCGATACACTTCGAACGTTTGAAAGCAACGAAACGGCCACGGTTTAGGCACGCATTGTTGGGCTGGTAATTTGGATATTCGTAAACATTTATGCATCAAATCTTACCCCGATTACTGTTGCTTCACTAGTTTTTGTTTTGCTATTGCTTTCCTTCCTAGGCTCCGCGATGTCGTCGGCACATCGTTCCGTAGCGTGTGAAGTGTGATGCTCGTTTTTATGATTTTTATTGTTGCGTTTGAATGAAGTCGGTGTGTGTATTGCGCGTGCCATTAAGTTAGATTTCTTGTGCGTAATTTTTGCTCCATCAACTCGGTCTTGCGAGAACTGTGTGCTCTGATTTTGCATAACAAATCAGCAACTTAATATTAACACGTGAATGATGAAGTTGCCGACAGCTGGTGGTAAAATGGGCAGCAATATGTAGAAGCAACGGTTACGATTGTTTGGTGACAGATTTTTGAATATTTAGTAGTCAATAGTGAAGTGCGCAGTGAAGTTGTGATCGTACCCGAGGCACTACAGCGGGCAGCTCTAGTGGCTTGATCGGCAAAAAATATTCACAAAAGAAGATTGAATAGTTTCGTGAGTATCAGCTACTCGTTCCCATCCATGCTTTGGAAGCTGGCTTCTGGAAACGGAGTCGGACTAATACCGGTGACACCATGATGGACTGGGGCATTCGACGTAAGTGTGATTTATTGTAGCCATTAATTTTCGCTAAACCGTCATTCCAATCACATCGCAATCATTACAAACATCTGCACACCTGATAGTTCCGACAGTCATGTCCGACAGTGTAAAGTTTACTGTTTGGACTCTCCGTTGTTATGTTTTCCCCCCGGAAGGCAAGACAAGGTCCCCACCTGACAAAGGAATGCTCGGCTTGGTTCCGAACGTGATGTAATAAACAAACACATCCCGAGCACGGTTGCGTTTCCAGCGTTTTCTTTTATTCTTCACACCCGCCCAGCATCGCGGGGCGAATGTGTAACAAGAGCCGCTCTATTTGCTGTATTATTGTCTCGAACAAATATGTCTTGAACGGCAGTGTGTTACTCGCCTGAAAGAAGAGACCCAACAAAAGCAGGGGATGAAGTGACCCAAAGCTGACCCCGCAAACACTACTGGGGAATTGGTGGATGCTTTTCCAGAACATTGCGCGAGCAGCACTGCTTCACTGCCATCCTTGATAATGTGTTTTCTTGTACACACTTCCATTAGTGCGAGTTTTGCACTTCGCCACAGCGCTCTACATACGGCCGACGGCGAAGATCGAGGGGGACGGTCGTCAAAAGCGCGCGCGACCGGATGTTGCTGAAAGTGAAAGCTTGGAGGAAGAGAGGGACGAAACTTCACAAATTCCTTTTTTCTACGCTTTTACGGGACGAAAAGAAAACTTCCATTTGTGCACTTGAGACGCTTTCGGGCGCTTAGAGCGTACGTGTTGACTCTTCTCATTTACGGTGCTGTCTGTGATTTTGGAAACTCAACTCGCTTTTTTTTGTGCTTGTTGGTTCATTTGTGATGAATGCAATTAATCATTTAAATTACTGTTGTGTACTCGTTCGTGGCATTTATTCAACTGCCCGTACGCACATTGCGGATGACCGTATGATGCGTGTGCTGCGTTACCAATACTTACATACTAATTACAATCTTAACCTAGTTTATACTTATGAACTAATTTCTTAACTCTACATTCTCCCCGTTAAACTATTGTTCTTTTGTTGAAATATTTTTTCCTAGGTTGTCCCTTTAGTCGCTCAGATCTTCGAATGGGCGGTGAGGAAGATTCGCTTCTGGCTCGCTTTCTACTCGGTTTTGGTTCTATTTTTACTTTATCTGATATTTCCTTTTCTTCTTCATATTTTGTTGTTTGCGGTTGGGCCAAGATTATTGGGTCGTAATTAGAATTCTTTTTCAATTGGTTGATGTGTACCATTCTAATATTTCCATTAATGTTTACCAAATATCGTAAAATACTAAGTTTTTTGTAAATAGTAACCGGAATCCATCTAAATAATTCCTTAAAATGATTTCTATATAGGGCTTTTTCTCCTTCTTTAAATTCTACCGTCTTTGTCATATACGACGTATTAAATACGTTAGGTTTACTAAATTGCCTTTTCATTGGTGGTTTTTTAAGAGATGTCGCTCCCGTTTTAGGTTTCATTGAATTCATTATAGTGATGGGTACATAACTAAATATTCGTGAGGCTGGCGTGACTTTTGTTACAGTACACGGTGTGTTCCTATAATTTGTTAAAAATCTATTGATTTTCCTAGTTAGGGATAGATGTTTTACTTTATCATCAATCATAAATTTTTTGATAACTTCCTTTACTGTTCTAACAGCTCTTTCAGCTAACCCATTTGATTGTGGATGGTATGGGGGTGATTTCGATACCTTTATACCTCTCACGTTTAGAAAATTTTCAAAAGCAACCGAATTAAAGGGTGGACCATTATCGGTCACGATTTCCTGAGGCAATCCAAAACATGCAAAAAAGTTTTCTAGGTTTTCGATGATATCGGACGCCCGCGAAAGATTTAATAGTTTTACGTCTATATATTTTGAAAAAGCATCTACTATTATGAGTAAGGTACGGCTTTCTATATAAAAGAGATCCAAATGTACCCTTTGGAAAGGCTCTTTTACGCTTGGCCATTTAGTTACTACCACTTCTTTTGGCACTATTTGACGTAACTGGCATACTTTGCACGATTTTACAAATTCTGTTAAATCCTTGTCCATGGTTTTCCACCACACGTGCTGCCGTGCGTTCATTTTCATTTTTACTATACCCTCATGATTTTGGTGTAAGTTTGTTAGCGTCAGACTTTTTAGGCTTTCCGGTACTACTATCCTATCGTTAAAACATAAAATGCCGTCTTCTATTCCAAAATGCGTTTTGAGTTTAAAGAATGGTTTTAAACTATAGTCCGGTTCATGCGTCCAGCCGCCTTTTACTCTTTCATATAATGTTTTAATCAAAGGGTCTTCCTGCTGATTGAAACGTATTCTAACATCATTTAATAGCCCATTTTCTTGAACCGCCTTTATTCCTAACTGAATATTTTCAACACTTGGTGCTTCCACTAACGGAAGCCTTGACATAGCATCTGCGTTGCTCATCATTGTACCTGGTCTTTGTTCAATAATATAATCGTAATTTGAAAGGGTCAAGGCCCATCTTTGTAAACGAGCCATTGCGATCGAAGAAGTTCCTCTGGTTGGGTTGAAAATTTCTTTAACTCCGCTATTATCGGTTACTAACTTAAACTTGAACCCAAATATATATTTATGAAATTTGTTTACCCCGAACATTACGGCTAACGCTTCCTTATGTACGTGAGCATAGTTTTTTTGCGCTTCGGTAAGTGTAGCTGAGGCAAATGCGATAGGCTTTTCTATTTTGTTTATGACGTGAGACAACACCGCTCCCACTCCATATGGACTAGCGTCCACAGCTAAAACTATTGGTTTACTGGGGTCATAAGGTTCTAAGACTTTATGATTTATTAACATTTGTTTTGTTTCTTGAAAAACTTCCTCACATTTATTATCCCAATTAAATTTTGTATTCTTTTTTAGTAACGCATGTAACGGATAAAGTTGAGCTGACAAGTTGGGTAGGAATCTACGGTAGAAATTTAATAATCCCAAAAATGCTTGTAGTTCATTTACGTTTCTCGGGCTTGCCACTTCCGCGATCGCCTTAACCTTATCTTGATTTGGTTTTATGCCGCTTGCCGAGATATTGTATCCGAGGTAATCAATACTAGATTTAAAAAATTCCGATTTTTCTAAATTCAACTTTACTCTGTGCTTGTTTAGCCTATCTAGCACCAGAAAAAGATTCCGTTTACATTCTTTTGTCGTCGCTCCTCCTACTACTATGTCGTCTATGTAGGCCATTCCTGGTGACCCCAACAGTATTTGATCTATTATTCCTTGAAAGATAGCTGGAGCCGAACTGATGCCAAATGGCATGCGTGTGTAACGATATAATCCCTTGTGGGTATTGATTGTACATATTTCTTGTGAGGCTTTTGATAATGGTACTTGCAAATACGCGGCAGTCAAATCTAATTTGCAAAAATATTTCCACTTGGAAATTTTGGATAGTATGTCATCTACATGTGGTAAAGGGTAGTGTGTTGTGGATAACATTCTATTCACGGTAACCTTGCCATCGAGGCAAACTCGAACTTTACCATTTTTCTTTTTAACTATAACAGCTGGACTTGCCCATTGTGACGTTTTGGTAGGAACTAATATTCCGTCTTTAACTAACTGATTCAAATCATTTTCAACTTCATCGATTAAGGAATACGGTACGGTGTAAGCCTTATGGAAAATTGGTGTTGCATCTGGTTTAAGAATCAAATTGGCTACAAAACCGGTTATCATGCTATTTTCATTATTATTCACCGTATTCGGGAATTGTTTTCTTATTTCGTTTAGTATATTGTACTCTTGATTTGATTCTAGCGCATTGATTTGAAATACTCTTCGCCAGGTGGGAAACATCCAATCCAAGGCGTCCCTTCCTAACAAACAATTTACTTTTCTTTGTGCTGGAATTACTGTAATTTGCAATACGCCTATTTTTCCGTCTTTCGTTCGTACTTTTACATTAAACTTCCCTAGTGGTCGTATTATTTGTCCGGTCGCAGATACATACGTAACGTACGTTTCTTCTAAAACGTGTTTTTGAAATTTTTTACGAAAAATTTCTTCTGGTATCACACTGGTACAGGCCCCACAATCGATCTCAAATTCTAGTCGTACATCTCTACACAATAAGGATACTTTAATTGGTAAATTTTCCATTCCAATTGCATTTACGTTTTGTAATGCCACTACTGTACCCATATGTTCTACGCCTTCTTCCTCTTCTTCCCCTTGTTCCTTCTCGAAGGCTCTCATGCCTTTTCGATTGCTCCTGCAGCACGATGCGACGTGTCCCGTTTTACCACACGCATAACAATTCCACGCTTTAACTGGACACTGATTTGGATCATGCTGTCTACCGCACCGATAACACAATACACTTCTGGTATTTCTGCTTACTCGATTTCGCTCACCACGTGCGGCAGGCGAATAATTATTCCATTTTGTACGTCGTAACGCCGCCATCTCCGCTTGCCTACATTCGTCCTGCTCTTCCGACGCTGATCTAGCTGGTATGCTGGTCGCCTTGGTTCGCACTGTTGCTATCTATTTTTGTGCTTCATTTGGGTTCATCTCATCATTCTGTCGCTTTGCTGCTTCCCAGGACAATGCCACATTGCACGCACTTTCGTATGTGAGCATGCTTTTTGAGAGAAGTCTCTTTCTCAGCTCCTGGTCGGTGACCCCGGCTACTAGTTGGTCACGTAGCGCCTTTTCAAGGAATGACTCAAAATTGCACAACTGTGCGGCCGCCTTCAATTCGATAATGTATTCGTTTATCGATAGCTCCTTTTGAAACACCAAGCGGAATTTGTAACGTTCCGCCACTTCATTTGTGCTGCGCTTTAGGTGCGATGTTAATGTTTTTGTAAGCACATCGTACTTTATCTCCTTAGGGTTTTTTGGCGAGCACACTTTCCTTGCCACATCGAACAATTCGGCGCCACCAATCGTTAGTAAGAACCCCGTTTTCTTGTCGTCTTCAACGTCGTTCACTTCCAGAAAAAGATCCACTCTTTCCAGGTAATTTTCTATTTCCTCTCCAAACACATACGGCTGCACTGTTCCGATCACTTGTTTCGCCATTTGACTTTTGTACTCTTTGACTTTATCCTCGTCGCCAATCTGTTGTGTACTCGTTCGTGGCATTTATTCAACTGCCCGTACGCACATTGCGGATGACCGTATGATGCGTGTGCTGCGTTACCAATACTTACATACTAATTACAATCTTAACCTAGTTTATACTTATGAACTAATTTCTTAACTCTACAATTACGTATACGTGCCGTTAGGCGCATAAATTGAGCAGCTTGCCCGCGGAAGGAAGTGCAGCTGTCCGTTCCTCTTACCGTTGACCTTAATGTGTGCAATGTGCTTTGCAATGATGATTATTGCAATGTTGCTCTATTATCATTGTTTTGCAGTGGAAGCTTACAGAGTGAAATGATTTCGCTAGAATGTAAAATGCGGTGAAGCTCTCCTCGTAGCTGGCATTTTCTTTTGATTAAGTTAATTGTTGCCTAGCGTGAGACGCTCAGCATAAGTTCAGCATAATTGCTCGCGTTGTTCCTTGCGTGCAATGGAGACGCCCGGTCGTTGATGAAGCAATCTTCCCAGTTGCGAAATAAACGAAAGCTCCATTATTAGCTTCTCCGGCGTGTTGTTTGAAGTATTGGTGTGTGTGCCCGTCTCCCTTGCGGCGCCCCCGAGATGCGTGGAAGCGAGAGTTGAGTTTGAAAATTAAATTTTCATGGCTCTTTACCGCGCGAAAAGGCGCACGGGCGCTCGGGAAGGCAAAAGGGCCCCATTTATTTCTATCTTGCTATTCACTTCAGGCCGGCTGTGCCGCCTATACGGTGGTTGCTGTCGGTTTTATATGTTTTATACATGTCGGGCGAAGAATATTACCTATTAAACAGGCCGAAGTGTGCTCGGCTTGAATGATAAACGTTTGATAGATGTTTGATTCGAAGCGGGACGGTGGGGGGTTTATTGTTGGTTGGTCCGACGCTTAAAACAATATCAAAGTTTACTCTCAAAACCATGAAATGATTAGTTTGTGCTTGACCGAAAGGCGCACAATAAATACAAACCACAATTGAGAGAGAAAAGTGGTTGAGTTTACTTTTGCTTTTCGGCAGCAACGTTGATTACTTAAAAGAAAAAGGTAAACTATCGTGCTGTTCGGCAGAACCACTCAATTAATATTTAATTTCTTCCTTAGCTTACAGCAACATTTCCCGAACATTCAAGCACTTTCCTTCCAGATTTTCCAAACCACCCACAATCATTAATGGCGCTAATTATCCTCGCGTGCAAGAGTGCTTAAAAAATGCGGGCTACCAAACGAAGAAGGGACGGCTTGAATTGATGTTGCCTCAGCTTCTGTACGCCGATCCTGAAACACGATCAGGCAGGGCTGTGTTTGCGCTTACGGCGAAAGTTTTCCCGCGGTAATTGAAACAGGAGCAAACATTCAACAGTGTTGTTAATGAAGAATTTTCTTTTTTGGATTCGTTGTAGTTGTAATATCTTCCGGCGGGATCCTCTGTTCTTGGCCGTGCAGCCGTGAGGTTCGTTCACCCAGGAAGGGATAAAGCTTGAATTCGTTTTTTATTATCCACAACCGACCCCAGCGCTCGTGTGTGTGTGTTTGATGAACGTTTCTGGTCCGACCGTAGCCAGCTACACAACTGGATTACACATGCGGTTGGCGTTACAGTACGTGTGCTAAGTCAACTCGGGCGTGCAAACAATTCCTTTGCGTCTGGCTGTCTTCTTTCGCCCAAGACGGACATTTTCGGTAGCCGTGCGAAACAACCGGTGACGTTGTATCCGGTCATGAAGCGGCAGCAGCATCCTGTCGAGTGTTGACTATTCGCCTGGGGGGCCTCACTGTCCATTATTTATAAACCACCGGGCCTAACCAGGCGCCTCCATCGTGGCAGTGGAAAAAAATGTGGCAGTTGTTGTAATTTTTCACAATGGCCATGGCAAAAAGTTCTCAAGCATGTGCCTACGGTACATTCTAGCGCTTGCTGCCTAATGTCTTGCCATTCATCTCTTTTGCTGCGGTTGTACCTGTTCATGAAATAAAACAACAACAACTGCAAGGCTGCCCTTCCTCAGGTGTACTTATGAGACGCCGCGTTGGGACACGCTATTTACTTGCCGGAGATTAGTGAAAAGGGTTCTGTCGCACTCTGTTGCCCGAACTCTGATACGGTGCGGTCGCCTGTTGATGTCTCGCTCGCTTGAAGAAAGTGTACGCCAGCTTGCGCCAACCGTCCGACGCAAAATTTGCTGAGTTTGCCAGAGTTGTTATGAGTTGTTGTTTTTTATTCTCCTCCTCCACCTCGCTAGATGGTGGTTTTCTTTGTCTGGTTCACTAACAAACCGATTCGTATGCATGTCAAACGAGAGGAAAATAAAATATACATATGTATATTCATATTGCACGGCGCGTGTATACTGACGTATCATAGATGGCTTACCCTTTGCGGTTCCCGTCCTTCCGTCCCTGTCTTAAGGACGACTCTGTATCGTACCGCTGTCGGGAGACCTTTCCCCCGATGCTGTCTTCGGCCCTGACAGACCTTTGTGGACAAAATACGTTTCCTTGTCGATGGAGCAGGAAGTTGAAAAGTCCTGCCCACCGAAGTTATATCGGGGTTGGTGTTGGTGTGTCGTTGTGCTATCGATTTATGTGTGTGTGTGTGTGTGTGTACTGAATATACCCCACAGGGTTCATTTGTGTGATCCAACGTGAAAGAAACGAAGCTGACACGAAAAAAAAAAAATAAAACGACCCACCTTTGCTATAAATGATCGATAACACCGATAGCATATTTGGTTCTGTCGGTGTGGTGTGAAGTTGTTTGCAGTGTGCAGTGTTTACTGAGGAATGTATATAAATCAATGCAAACAATGTTAGCGGTAGAACAAGCACTCCCAGGTATAACAAGCACAAAGTACAAAACGCCCTAGGCGCGCGAGGTCCCGAGGGGAAGATTTACATCTTGTAAACTCCGTGGCTGTCTCACCCTCGCATTACCATTAATCAGCGTAAAAGCTTCATTTTTAATGCATTAAACGTTAATATTTTTGACAACCGTTTGTGCTGGTTTTCCCGATTGTGCTGACGGCATGTTTTAATTCGCTTTACTTGACGCGATTCAATTATTTTAACATATTTTATTTACTCATCAAATCTGTTGAAATTGTTTTAATTTTTGATGAAAGTTGTGATAATTTTGTCTATTTTTGCGAACAAATAGATTTATCAAGATCAAAGTTATTTAAAGATTGGAGCGATTCTAGGAATAGAAACATGCTTTGTGTTTTATTTTTCTATTTCATTTCGTGCTCGATCCGTTCGAGGTGGTAGTAAAGCTCCTGAAAGTAAACGTAAAAGTGCACATGACCTTCGATAACTTTTTCTTTGTAAGTCTGCCAGTAATACCCAACGCAGAGCGAGACTCGTGCTATATAAACCCCTACTTGAGCGGAATAGATCTTTGGAAAAGGTTTAAGGAAACGATACGAGAACTCCTGTGGAGGGTTCTTGAAACTTACTCTTTTACTTTGCAAAGTTTTCTTTCTGATATCACCCCAGGCAGGACCAATCGATGGAATTATTTCGATTTCCCCGGAGATTTCCTTCGCTTCGACAATGGCAAACTTATACAATCAGCTGTTTAGCTACAGCTCAGGGTCAGGGTTGGCCACCGGTGATTGTCCTTTGTTGGCAGAATATCTCGGTCTCGGTGGACAAAAGCTTGCTTGGATCGTCATTGTCATCTTTAGCCCATTACCTTTTCCCATGCCACTACTGTCGGTGCCGTGTGATTGTTGGTTTCCCAGAGGGGGAGGGAGGGGGGCGGTGGGGGGTCACGCAATGATGGCAACTAGGGGTATGGCTATTAACTCCAACATCAAAGAGTATCGGAGAGCGATGTTGATTGGGTTCGGTAAGCGAATCCACGCGGCCCCAACCATGACGTCTGACATCGTCCACTTTTGAAATCTCCCGTGCAAGCGTCGCAAGCGGCCATGAGATTCAAAACCCTCATCGCGCCCAACGCCACAATGGGAACGGTTCTATTAAAAATTGGTCCTCCCATCCTCCCATTCTCCCCCCATCGTCGATTTTCGCTTCGTCGCTTTTGCGAACCTTCCAGCGTTTCGGTCCTCCATGGGGGTGGTGTTGTAATGGGTCCCAAATGGGTTACTAAAATTACTTATCCGAATTTAATTCCCCGAATATCGTAATCATTCTTGCCCGGTTGACGGTGGACGTTTTGACAGGGGGAGGGGGGGAGGTGAGATGGTTAAAGTTTGTTGTGCCGCCGTCAGGCTCGGGTCGAGCGACGTCGTTGCTGTTGCTGTCCTCGACACCGTCCTCACTGGACGAAGGTCGGTGTTGGAGAGTGGAGTGGAGAGCGGTGTAAACTCTGATGCCTTCGCACTCGAGTCAAACGTTCTTTTGTTGTCGATTACTATTCTCGTCCGCGTGTAACACTGTGTGGTGTGTAGGTCGTTGGTGCTGAAGGGACGCGCTCACACCACGACGATGGATGTGTGCGAATCCGGCCCTTCTATACTGCCGCGATAAGAACCACTGGGTCGGGTCGGGTAGTGTCGTGTATAGTGCACGAGACTGAAGAACACTCAGCCCAGCGGGAGGAAGCAGGAGAGAAAGAGTATGTGTGTGTGTGTGTGTGAAAATGGGGGGAATTTTTGGTTTAGGAGCAGCGAAGTACATATGTTCTGTTCTGGGAGTCATTTGCTCACAAACAAACAGACGACAGTGTCGGAGTTCATCGGCGGGCGGTAAAGGATAATAAAACCCGGAAGGAGCCGGGATGTGGGCGGCCAGATGGTGGAGCGTCCTCACCACCACTGCGGCGGCCACGGAGTGGTGGGTGCTCTTCTGCATGATATGTACTGCGGGCGCGCGTTTCATTACATGTACTCTAACCCGCTCTGGAGCGCGGACCCACTATTCGTCTCCAGCAGCGTTCGGTTCGGCAGCTCCGATCGGGCAGTGCCGGGCTTGTGGTGCTTTCGAGTCGCGTGTGCAGTCGGTGTCGGGTTACAGAATCGGCTGGTGGTTTTTTCCCGGTGCGTTAGTCAGGGTTTTTCGGTGCGGATTAAGAGGATGCGCTAAGCGCCTTTTGCTGGAAATTAGTTCCGCGAGTGTAAGTCAAACTTGCTGTCTTGCTGGTTGTGCTAAATCCAGTCAGATCTTCCTCCGATCAGTCCGATCACAGGTGTGTGTGTGTGCTTCAAGTGTCAATCACATGATTAACCGACGTTTCCGGCTGTCTGTGGCGAATATTTCGATGAATTTCGATGACCAAACTAACAATCTGCCCGCATGGATCATTAATATTGGAGTGAAGTGGCCTTTTTTTCTCTCTCTCTTTATTGCACTTAACGACACAACTGCGCGGAGTGATGTACGAGACGGACATTGTGATTGTGACGGCATTTATCCATGACCGGCGCGCTCTCCATGCTCTATTGTTGGCGATTGTCCAGTCGAACGGGCTGGGCCGCAGTGGTAACCGGTAATAAACCGAGCACAAAACCAACTACTGGCGACCAACTACGAAATCGACCACACTCGTTCGCACACTGGAAGGATGGATAAAGGTTTTATCGATCGGCCAAACCATTAATGTGGGCCCGATACGTGGAAAACCCGGTGGACAGTGTGTGGAAAGGATTACGCTTCAAATTGTGCCCGTCTCCCGGTACAAACGGATGGCGGGGCGCATAGCCACCATTAGCATAGCCAGAAGAACCGGCTCTGGTCATTTTGGTGGGACTGGATCGGTTGGCCACTATCGGCCACGGGGTGGAGATGGAGGAAATCATTTCGATGTGATAAGCGCACCACCCCTTTTTCCTGGAAAGGTTGCCCAATGTGCAGTGCCATGTGCGGTGTAGTGTGTCACGGAAATAATCCCACTGATAGCGTGGTGAAATAATAGGGCGTTACTGCTGCATCCGCGTACTGTGGAATTTTGGTTCGTTGTGGCCGTTGTTCGTTCGGCGCAGTATTGCAAATAATGTGGAGGCTTCTGCATAAGCTGTAATCATGATTTTCATTCCCATATCCGCCTTTAATCATGCGCGAAACAAATGGAAAAGACTATGGCAAAAGTAATATTACTTACAGAAATGACGCAAATTTCATCTAATTTATGAATGCTTTTACTTAATTCGAAGTAATATCAATCAAACTGTTGGCGTGTGTTACCCTACGTTGTGTTCTTTGTTCTTGTATCAAATCCAAAACTCCTTCCGTTGATTTCTAATGTTGCCTTTATTTTTAACTAATAACTTGAACTTCGATCTATTATAGGTCTGATCCTCTCTAGATGAGGTTGGCCCTATGGCTACTTGATTAAAATCTCATTTGTCCTAAAACTTTCCCTTTCTCGTTTTCATGCATGGATCGAATTCTTCATCTCTGCTTTAAAATAAAACTATTGTATTTCCAACACAAACAATATTTTGACGATAATTTGGTTCAATTTGTTGTAAATTCCATCAGCCATTATTCCTGACATTGCTACCGTTTTTTACGTAAATAGTTTGACGTGAAATGTTCCGAATTAAATGACGAAACATCTGCAATGCGAACTGTTATTAATTTTCCAACCCCCTAGTAGAACTCGCTTCCTCGAGGCTCGCTGTCTTTGTTGTGTCCCGCTACGCTTCCCTACGGTTGACTTTTCAACATAAATTCCTTATTTGACACCGTCTGTCACATTTCCCAAGCAGTTGCCAGGGCATGGCAGCGTGTTCGTTTTCGTTGTGCTGCTGCTACTGCTTGAAAGGTTCTCGACCATCTTCAGCATGTTCGCTCACTATTTTATCTTATCTGGCCACAGGTCGCGCCGTGAAGCAGAAATTTTAAAGTGATCTTTCATTGTTGTTCACTTGCCGGTGCGGAAAGGCACACCGTTGCGGAAAGTACGGCAGCTGGAAAAGAACGGATTTATCCCGACGATCGGCTGCTTGAGACACGGAGCGTGATTTTGTCGAAAGACGAATTCTTCCGACGATAGAGATCGACGGTAGCGCAGCACGGAGGTTTTGAAGTACGCTTTTGTGTGTCTGTGTGTCTGTATGTGTGGGCCAGGCTGAAAAGCGAAAATAAAAACAACAGGATGAAAAATTGCTTCCAGTCAGCATAAGTGAACTTGATTAATTGATGAAGATAAGCAGGGAAGAAAGCAAAATACAGCTAAGTGGTAGCAGCGGCATCAGCAGAAACCCACCAACTTCCCTTTGGAACTGGAGGAAGGGGGAGAGAACTCGGAGTGAAAGGAGACGGCCGAAAAATTACGAACGAATGTCTTCCCAACGTGTAATATCTTGTTATGGGGATTTCGCATAAGATGGAAAGTTTTTGCCTTCCTGAGGAACACCGGGCGGCACTCCGGCACACTTCGGTGTAGCCCGGAGTTCCGGCAGAGCAGCAGGTGCTGCTGCTGCATCCAATACTGTGCGAGATCTGATCTTGTGTTGCTCACACGCAGAATGACGTCATGCGATTGCGGGTGCACACACGAGACGCGTATGTGGTCCATTTCCGAGATACGGCACGCGCTGACGTACGTACCCGGGGTTTAGAACCGTTGACGCCCCGCCGCACGCCGCAATGTGCCAATTCTAATGAATCTCGTAATGCTTACTGTAAACAACCGGCAGGCAGAGCAGGCTAGCGGGGGCAGGAAATGGGAAGAGTGGCCACCAATAATGCATTCTTCGTTCGTGCAGCTTTTCCTTTCCTTCTTGTCTGCATGTGTTTGAAGTTCGGGGTTTTTGGGGTTAAAGAAAAACCAAGCGATGGAGACGCCTGGTGCCGCAGATGGAGACGCCTGGTACCGATCACATAAACAAACATTTCCCTTTAACGAACGTGTGTGTGGTGTGAACGGTGGCAAAAATGGCTTGATTCACTGCAGAGTTTCATTCCAGGGCGCATCATCTTGTCGGTTGCGATCGAACCTAATTATGAATCTCCATCCGACGTCGGTGTCAGAGTTTTCGGGTGAAGTAAACTATTTTGTTGCAGTGCTGCTTCATTGATTACATTTCAATTCCAGAACCACATTTCGGAATATTATCAGGCATTGTTCGGCTGCGTGTCTGCGGCAATCGTCGTTAGCCAATGCGCCATTGTGATGCAGTTGCTGTAGCGTCCTTCTAATAGAGCGGTAACTTTAATGTGTTTTACGAAGGACAATGAAATGCTGCACAGACAAAAAGGCGAACGGACGCAACTTAACTGTCCCTTGCTGACCTTTTGAAAATACAACTCGCTAGAGAATCTCGAGCAAAGGTCCCCACGTCCTTTTTACGTGCATCCCAACAAACGTCGTAAAGTAAAGTAGCTTCTAACTGTCCGCATGCATGCGTGTATGTGTGCCCGGTTGGACGAACTCACCCAAGAAGATAATGTCTAAGGGTCATTCGTGATGGCGCCATACTATCGACCAATCTTGAAGACTCTTTTTCTTTCATTATTCTTTTTCCTTCTAAACACACACACACGTCCGTACGATAAAATTAAGGCACACAAAATAAACTCAATCATTCCTGGCCGGGGTTAGGGACAACCTGTGGTGTAGTAATGTGTTTTCCTGTTCAGGCTGCTGCTGCTGCTGCTTCTGATGCCGTAGTAGACGTATCTCGTAGCCAAACGCTCTCAATAACGTTAAGGAGGGCTTGATCTTTTTGCGTGACGTCTGCCGTCCTTGGACTCGACCGGATTACCATTATCGGTCATGCCGATGTTCGTGCGAAAAGCTTTTAATAAATGTTGGATTTAACGAAGACGAAGACCGTAGGAACTTCCGTGCACGTCGTTCCCCCGCATACGTGCGTCGGAAGATGTGTCATGTTTTCTTTTTTTTTGCTGTCGTGAGGGAAGGATCAGTGTGAAAGAATGGCCGTATAGGTGGCAAAAGGATTACTACTAGGCGGGATACCAATTTTTTTTTTCGCCCGCTGTGACATACTACGGCAAACTTCATGTGCAGCGTATCGTATTTGTAACATGTGCGTGTGTGTTTTTTTAGACTGGGGCTTAGAGCGTTCAAGAAAATACATATTCAACCGTGAAACATTCCCTTCACGAACTCTTAAACATTCATTCGATGCGTAAAATGTGTATCCAGATTTAAGTCCCCTTATATGGTATGAATGTGGACCCAATTTTTAGGCAAATCGGGTGGTTGGGTAATCTGATTTTCGTATTGTCATTTTTACAACATTAAAACATTTAATTGTTACAATAATTTGATTCAGGAATATTCGTCAAATCTTTGAATGACTGCACTTCATAAATCTCTGAGGATCACAAAAGGCTGAAGGTTCTTGAATTTCTGATAATTCTGAGATTTATTATTCTTATTAAGAGTTGATCAAGTTGATCCTCCCATCAATGGAGATCCATATGCATGAATTTCGGTGGTATATTCAAAAATTATATACAATTTCACGTAGTTAATATCGCTATTATCAGAAACAAAGTCCATACACTTTTCCATTTTTCGAGTGCTACCCTGTGAAGTGGGGTTTCAGCTAAAACGTACCATCAACACACTCTCCGAACCACTCAAAGTTGTTGTTATGACGCATTTCATTTCAGTTTACGTTCGGATGTACGAGTCGATAGATAAAAAGCAGCATCCGCAGTAGCTGGTGTGGCCACCATGTGTGTACTTATCCGTTCCATTATCTACCACGAGGAAAGAGTCTAACTTTGATTTGGAGGTCACGATCAGTGTTCAGCAGCACTGGCGAAACGATAGAGAGAATGAGAGAGAGCGTGTGTGTGTATTTAATTATGAACATATGTAGTAATTAGCATACGCAAGAGGTGAAACCAGTTGCCCTTTCGAAGGGGCACAGGAAACTGGCCCGAATAAGGGAAACGACGGCTTTGTTTATCGTTTTTGCGTGTATGTACTTTATTCAAGGCAGTTTACTCTTGTGAATGATTAGGTTCGGTTGCTTGGATTGTTGACTAAACAGGCACGATCTCATTTTCGAGCCAACTGGTAAAATGCCTTCGTTGGGAAATTATGTTTGTGAAGTTTATTTTCGCATTGTACTCACTGTACGCATTTGTGCAAGGAGATCACAGTAGGCACAGTGTGTTTGTACAATCGTCTTGCATTAAGGAAGAGTAAAGGAAATATAGTAAAGGGCAGGATGTGTTTGCTTGATAATATTAATACAAGAACTTTTCTTATTGTAATATATTAATAAGTCATCGTAATGTTTACATTAAACATTTAGGCAAACGATTAACTCCGATCTCCTATCGTTCTGTTTTTCCAGGTTCTATCATGTTCCATGTGCGTCGCCGACCCGCGGATTCGCAGCCGCGAAGACGGAAAAAGAAACCGCTGGGCGTGTCGAACGGTGGCAACAACATTGGCGGTGACCGCGAAGGTCCCATGCTGATCGAGATCACGCACAGCGGAGATGGTGGACGGCGCGTTAAGCTGGGCAGCGAACCGATCGAGGTCGGTTCGGCCAACACTAATGCGCTGCAGCTGTTCGGTCCCTCCATCCAGGCACGCCACTGTTTAATATCGATGCATGACGGAGTCTGCACCGTGACGCCCCTGCACGCAGATGGTACGACATTTGTCAACGGTCATCACATCCAGCAGCCGACGATACTGCACGTGAGTATATGCGGGGAAAATAACGAAACATGGAGGATGAACCATACAAGGAAAGGTGGAATGTCCATCAACAGTTGAATTTCCAAGCTTCACGTGAACACATCAATGCATCCATCATTAGATGAGTGATAGCGATGTGAGGAGCTGTTAACTGCTGATTTTTCTCATTCCAATCAACTAACCAATAATTCCGATGGTAGTAATCATTTGCTCGTTTTAGAATATAAAATGCAACACTTTCCCCAACGGCCAACGGGTGGTTCGCCGTGTTAGTGATGGATGATGAGCACGGCTGAGATGATAATTTCGCTCAAACTGATACCGAACGTCTTGAATACACATCAGCGATTTTATTTACATTAAACATCATCAACCAAAATCCAAGCTCAGTTGCCCCGTCCGGACGTCCTTTCTTGGTGTTCCACAAGTGCTCGAGCTGATCCCCCGAACCAGGACGAGAATAAATCATTGATGAAATTGATGGTTCAACGGCGCAAACGATGCGTGACGGGGCACGAGGGTGCACGACGCAGTTCCGTTTTGCTAATCCTACCGTTACGTTAGTGAACAACCAAACCGTAAACGACGGGCTGTGCTGTGATCGAATGCTCTAAACCCCTTACCGTTTTCTCCATTTGCTGGAAATTGTGCGATTGGATGGAAGATTATCTATCGCTTAAGCGTTTTACTTCGCATTCGTGAGACCATTGAAACGGGTTTCGCTGACGGGCGCACAAGCAAACGTGTATTGTGTGTCTACAGCTATCCGTTGTTCTACCGTCAGTTTGGGCATGGGATTAGTTTATACTTTTTCTGTCTTCTGTGACGCCGTGGCGGAGGAGTTGGAGTGGCATAGGTATCACTGATTGAATATTCCATTCGCAATGCCACACTGTTCTCGCGAGCACATCTGCTAGACGATGTGCGAACGCGATTGTGAAACGGCCGGTAGAACCGACGGTGTATCTTCTCACGGGTGGGAGAATCTGCATGCCACTCCACTGGTTGACGGGAAGGTCTACGAGCAGGTTAAATAATTTATTTCGATGATTACGGTACAGCGAAGCGATGGAGCGAAAAATTCTGTGAATATGGTTTACCTTTTACTCCGATTCCTGCGAGGAAGTCTCGATTTCGAATTAAACCTGCATTGGGTTCTGCTCCAATTTCGCCACAGTTCTGGGTGACGGTGCGAGATCAAAGTTTGAGCATCAGCAATGAAATACGGCAATTTTTTTGTTTCGAAGTGTTATCACACATTTGTGGAGAGTGGTAGAGAAAAAAGAACGTTCCATTACAAGCTTTAAGTGAGTTATATTTTATCCTTGTTTATTGCACAAATAAACTCAATCTCGCTGGAAATGTTCTCGAGTGGCTTAATGCAACCCCTGCATGCAGGCAGTGCATTGGGTTAGGAGCGTGACAGAAACAGAGGGAGTATAAACATTGACCTATATTCCGTGTGTATATGTTGCCGGCACAAACCAAAAGTGCAGCACCATCAGCAGCGCGGGCTGGTAAGGTTGTAGATTTCGATGCACTATTTTTAAAAACCGAACCGAACGGAAAGATGCGACAGCACCTAACGCGGGATGAAGCGCAAAAAAAACCCCTGAAGTTTATCACACGATTCTCTTCTCTGTGCCCGTCACCACACTGGGTAACCTGTGGGAAAAATGTTCGTTCTAGCGCTGTTGGTGTGTTTCCAGCATTATACTAAAAATAAATCATTCAACGAAGTGTATGGGCTTGGCCTCGTGACGTTCGAACCCTCTTACGGTGCAACTTCGTTATCCGTTAGACCATTGTGTTTTAAACTATATTAATAGTTTCTCAATGCATATCTTTTGTTTTTGGAAGGGCAATCTCAACTAAGAAAGTTTTTCCATCGAAACTGCGAATCCGAAGATGTCAGACGACTCGGACGACCACAATGAGATTGAACCGCAAAGCGGGAAAGATGGTGTCAGTCATGCCATCAGAATAAAAAATGAAGAACCAATAAAAATGGGGTCCGAAAGGGTTGCTTGCATATTGTACGAAGCCTTGTGGTTATACTAAATTACCAAAAGAGAGATTGTCCTTTTTCCGTTTTCCGTTCTTCAGTTTTCACGCTATGAAAATCCCAGGATAAATGGCGAAATGTTTCAAGTGTCTTCTCATCTCCGGCAAAAAAGGGATCACTGTGCTTTTTGCTGTTGTTCAACCTCGGTAGTATCGTGCGGTAGTGCAAAAAATCTTAAAAAGTGAAACGAAGGTTAAATGTCGCCGACATCCTTCGGTGATGGTAGTAGTAGTAGTAGCAGTAGTAGAGAGTAGCAGCAAAACGCTCCGTATTCAGCCGAGCGGAATAAACCAATTTGAGGATACTACCGTCTAGATCGACCTTTATGTTTTTTCATGTTGTTGTTGCTTCAACGTCTTTTCGATTAGTCGCGCAACGAAGCGTGGTCAGAAGTACTCGGACAATCATTTGATGGCGTTTTCTTTACTCCTCAGTCTCTTGCATTGGTTGGACGGCGGGCACTGATTCGGTTTCCAGTTTGGTGCAGAAAACTTGCAGAACTCTGACAGGAACCGTCGACTGTGTCAAATTAGAAGCTCGTTCTGAAGCTCGCAACATGACCGAGCGCGTGCGGTCGATGCCTTCGGATGCCCATCCTGGGCTGATGATGATTAATAGTTTGCAATTTGCCATTGCAGCTTTTCCGGTTGTCTACACGGCAGGGAAATCAGAGAGTTCCCCGGGAAAGGTAAACTGACGCATCCGCCACCATCCCGCCCCAACCTGACTGACGATGCTACGTTACGCAGGTTACGAAGCCTAAAAGCGAACACGGAAAATGAAGCAACGCGGGAAAAGGGATTAAAATTAAGCTGGCGGAGTGTTCCTTTAGTTGCATTACGGTATCTCGGTTGTGTTGCGTGTTGGGCGGCGTGTTGGGGCGAAGTTTTCATTCGCGGTGGAAGCACCGGTCGTTGAGCGCCACCAGGGACTTTAATTAAAAATCCTTGCTCCCTCTCGCTCTGCTCGCCCTGTAGTTGTGGCGTAGTTCTCGAAAGCGAATGGATTACTACGCGTTTGCCTGGGACTTGCCCACAGCGCGCAACCAATATTAAAACACCAATCGGATTACGCGTCGTGCTGCAGCAATTAGATTTGGAAGCGATATTGCAAAACGATGCAGCACAAAAGGTTGGTTTTTATAATACAACACATTACGAAGTTTATCAAACATTTCCATTTTAAGCCGGTAATCATCAAAGTGAACCTGATTGCCTTTTTTTCATAATGGAAAGGAATTGTTTTATAATGAAATTGATGGTCATATTTCCACGATGATTGTTCTTTCTTCCTGCCCTGGCTGTAACGAGCAAAATCATTACGGTTGTAAAACAAAATCGCTTTTAATTTTGACCCTCAGTTTGCTGACAGGGCGAGCGTACGATTGTATATTTTTCGCTCCTCTTTTCTGCTCGCAGTCGGTAGCAATATTGGGGCACACTTTTCGGTGGTTTTTATAGCTCTTAACACATTCTTCCGTTGGGGTCGGGCATACCTAAAATATTTAATCTTATTGCATTTACCGGGGCGGGGGGGGGATGGCCATCAAACGGAAGGTAGAATCCCAAAACCATTTTTGGGGCCAGTTTATTGTGAGGAAAGTATTCGTTTGTTAGATGCTTATGTTGTTGTTTTGTTTTCTGCTTTTCCTTCTAGAACGGTTCCGTGGTCATGTTTGGCAGGGTTGCATCGTATCGTTTCGTCGATTCACCGTCAGACGGGCGATACAATCTGGCGCTGTCTCAATCCCAGCTGGATTCGGCCTGTTTGTACGAAAGGTAAGTTCCGTCGTAAAGTTGGACGATTTCAAATTAGCTGCCCGGCCGAGAGTGCACGTCAATATTTGTCACCGGTCGTTAATTTGTCCAATTTAACGTACACTGCTAGCTGTGTTTTGTTTTGTAGTATGTGCTGCTACAGCTTCCTCGTTAGCTTCCTAAATATGTGTATATATGTATGCTGTTGAGTGTGTTTTAATTAAATGCTGTAAAATATTCGATTACATTGCACACACGCCGAAATGAAATGAAATGCACAATTATCCTTTTAATCATGCCGGCTTTTAATCACACACCAGCTAGTGACGACATCATTCGATAACACTCTTTTAGTATTTTATCATAAAAAGCTTTCATTGTTGTTATACATTATTCATATTAATGATTTTTGTTTTTTTTAATTTTGTTTCATTTTTCGTTTTATGTGTTCCGTTGTGTGTTAATTCGTATGCTAAACGAATGCGACTGTGTGGTGTTATGTTGTGAATATGTTCTCATTATGTTGCAAACATCTTGCCATCTTGTTTGTTACATCATATACGCTTCGCTCCCAAAAAAAAACAATATAAATTGCTTTTGACACGCACACCACAACACTCCGGTATTCGCGCGGATCACCCACACCCACATTTCGACAATGCGCCCCTCCCCTTTTGCACACCTCACCATGCGAATGTTGCAATCTCATCCCATCGGCTCCAACCCCATTTCGACGATGATCGTACCCCAGTCGATCACCGACCTCGCCAACGTCCTGGAACGACGAAGAGAGCCGTCCGATCAGCCCAATAGGTGGTAAGATGCCGGCCGGAAGCAATGCCGGTGCCGGTGGTAGCTTTCTCGATGGTCCCGTCGCTTCGACCAGTGCCGAAAGTGCCTCGTCACAGCAGCAATCGAACTCGTTCGCGAAAACACCATCGTTCGACATGCAATCGACGGCCGGTGCTCAACAGACGCATTCGCACATGCATCACCATCATCACCATCATCCGAGCGGGTTGCTCGTGACCGCCTTAGACGGACCGGATGTGATGGGTCCGGACGATACGGCCAGCTATAAAGGGGGGCACGCTGGCAATAGCAACGATCACAATGAGGGCGAGCCGCACCTTCCCGGTGGTGGCGGTGGACCTTTCGGCGCAGGCAACGGAGGTGAAACGGAAACGAAATCTATTTCCAGCTTCAAATCCATCGGATCAACTACCGACAGGTACTGTACATCTCCACGCACACTCTCCCGCTCTGACGAATATTTTCGATGCAACAAGAACGCGCAAACAACGCATCTGGAGCTCATTTTTCCATCCTTCATGCTTTCGCTTCTACATCTCACACGCATGTTTGTGAATGTTTCTTTGTCTTAACGCGGAATGGCCAATGCTATTGGAGATGTGGTTTTTCCCGCTGTGTTATGGCGCTAATGAGCAGAAATGTATACCCTGCAGGGGTTTATTCTAACTTCCATCTAACATCTAATATCTGTACGCTTACTTTCAGCAGAACGAGCACGTTTCCAAAGCTGCAACCGTCGCATGCCGCAACATCAATTGCGGGCGAACCCGGCGGTCAGGAACCCATACTTCCCGCCGTGCTGGAGTTCCCGGAACAAAACCAGGAACCATTTCTGCAATCCGTCATCAGCGAGCTGGACGTAAATTCGCCCAACTTCAAACTGGCACCGGTCTACACGCTCTACCTGTGCGCCCGGTACCGCGCCTCGACGCATTACCGTCCCGACCTGCAGCCAACGGAGCGGGCCCATAAGCTGACGGTATTTCTGCACCATGTTGCCAATCTGATCCAGAACGTTGTCCAGGAACAGTACACCGATGCCAAAATACTGTCGTTCTGGATGGCGAACAGTTCCGAGTTTCTGCACTTTCTCAAATCGGATCGTCACATTTCGGCGTTCAGCGTCCAGGCCCAGGAAGTGCTGGCGGAAAGCGTACAAACAGCGTTCCGCAATCTCGTATCGATATTTCACGTTGAGCTGTCGCAGACGCTGAACCAGTTCCTGTCGGAAAACATCGATCACGACTCGGCAGCCGGGCTGGTGCTGTCCGTGCTTGGTTCGGCGATGGCTTTGCTACGCCGATGCCGCGTCAATGCTGCACTCACTATTCAGCTGTTTTCGCAGCTATTCCACTACATCAACGTTGTGTGTTTCAACAAGGTAATAACCTCTGACGTACAATTGTCGAATGTGATGAGCTGTATTTGGCAGTGGATCTTTGTGAAACGAATGATTAACCTTTGCACTTTCATGCACAATGATCGATGCCCAATGCCACTTAAAGTTACTATGAATACTCAGTAATAATAAGCGTGTGTTATTTTCGTTTGTTTTGTTATTTTAGTTTGTCACTACTTCACACATGTGCACCAGTGCATGGGGAAAAGCCTTAAGTGAGCGACTGTCGCTTCTGGAACTGTGGGCGGAAAAGCAAGGTCTAGAGCTGGCGGCCGATTGTCATCTGGCGAAAATCAATCAATGTGCGCAATTCCTGCAAGCTCCCAAAACGTCCGTTTCCGACGTGCAACAGTTGGCGTGCTCGTGCTTTCGACTGAACTCGCTCCAGATGGCGGCGCTGCTGTCACAGGAAACCATTCCACGCAACCTCATCGACACGGCGGTCCGGATGGCCGAATCGGTCGCAGATGAGCTTAGCCGTGCGGATGGACGTGAAATACGGCTCGAAGAATCGCCGGAACTGCCGCTAGCGCTGCTACTGCCGGACGATGGTTTCAGCTGTGACGTCGTTCGGGGCATTCCCGCCGGTTTGGTAGACTTCCTGAATCCGTTCCAAATGGCGGGCTGGTGCCGGCTAGCATCGCAACCGACGAGCATAGGCCTGTGGACAGTGTACATGCACCAGTTCAATCACGGCCGTTCGCCGAGCGTTATGTCGAGCAAGTTACCACAGCCGGAGGTGCAGATTATAAAGCTGCACAAAAATGCCAACGGAATGGGGCTTTCGATTGTGGCGGCCAAAGGTGCCGGGCAGGAACGGCTCGGCATCTACATCAAGTCGGTGGTGGGCGGTGGTGCGGCCGATCTCGATGGACGTCTTCAGGCAGGTGATCAGCTGCTGGAAGTCGACGGTCAGAGCTTGATCGGTATCACGCAAGAACGTGCGGCAGACCATTTGGTGCGTACCGGACCAATTGTGACACTGAAAGTAGCCAAGCAAGGTGCCATCTATCACGGATTAGCAACACTTCTCCAGCAGCCAAGTCCCGTAATTCAGCGAGGTAAGTTTGATTGTACTTATTAACGACCTAGTATCACGTTAAAGTTGCCATATACAAATCCTTACGCCGCGGGTTTTGTAAACATAATCGTAATAACATTGGATTAAGTTAGTATTTAATATAAATGGTTGCATTTATCTAAAACTTTGCGGCGCAATGATGAGTATCGAAGAGAACTACAAAAGCTAAAATTAAACCGATATCTATCGTACGTAAGCTAAGCTCTCTTATCGCTTGATAAATGTTCTCCCCTTTTCCTACTTTTTATCTTGCTGCTCTACTGGACGGTCGGTATACTGTGGGTTTCACACGGGAACGCGTAAATATGTAACGTTCTGTTGCATTCATTACAATTCGGTTATATGTTTGATTAATGTTAAAACGACAAAGAAATGGAAAACGAATTCAACTGTAATGTGTACGACAACGATGGCAATCATCGCTATCATTTTGGCCGTTCGAACGAAAGTCTCAATTTCTACGGTTCCGGTGGCGGCAGTCGTCAGTCGCGGCGTAGCTCGCTGCGCTGTCCCTATTCCACTGCGATGATGAACCACACCTACTCCACGCCGTATTTAACGCAAAACGATGCGGCGTACCGACGTATGTCCAATCCGGACATTAGCCAGCGCCGTTACAGTTTATCACTGTCGCACGAAGACATTTTGTCAAACGATCAGCTACAGCAGATCCATTTCGATCCGCGCTATCGGGACTGCAGATCGAGCAACAGTCTGAATAGCATCTACTACAATCAGCAACGCACCAGAAGCAATAGCCTAAACAGTATCGGGCGTATCGGCGGGACCATTATGAAGCCAGTACGATTCGACACGCCGCCGTCGATCTATGTCGAAGATTACGATTCACGAAGTAATAGCCACAGTAGCCGAGAGATGATAAAGATTGAAGAGACGGCCGAGCCGGAAACGCCTGTCGTCGAGGAGCGAAGACCATCGTGCGTATTTGAGATTCGAATTGAAGCACCTTCGACGGAATCGAACCTCTCCTTTGTGGCGGATGTGAATCTAGACGACATACCGTTCATCGACGAGGACGACGCGGATGAGGAGGAAGCGCCGGGATCCAGGAGTCGCGGTGCGAGCGGTTGTGGCACAAATGTTGCCACTCAAACCACCACTCCTTCCGTTGTAGTTAACTCACCGACAATGGTTACCATTAGCGATGCAGCGGGAGCGCCCAGCCACAGTTTCAACAGCAATAACAGTACGACCGGTGGAAATCTGCCCAGCATTATGATCAACACGGCAAGTAGGCGAGGTAGCAATTCATCGTGTCGTAAAACGGTTAGTTTCGACATAATTAACGATCATCATCCTTACGATGATAGTGACGAGGAAGAGGGAGGAGCGAAAGGAAAACAGTACAGTAGTGGAAAGGCCAATGTCGAGCATGTTGCGTCGGACGTGAATAGTGATAAATTTTCTACTGCTGCGGCATTGGCTTCAAGAGTATCGAATCGGTTGAATAACAACCAAATTCTTGTAGACAATAGTGGAACGTCTAGCACCGCGGTCCGTTGCGAAACTTCCGCAATGATGGAGTCCTCGCATCCAGCCATTCATGCTATAAACAGTGGAATCTTCGCTACGAAAGGATCGAACGGGATTGCCGGTGACGTGGAGAGTAACAATAATGGACAGCGCGATGAAGACGCGCAAAAATCAATAGCAATGGCCAACGCCGGAGAACCTAGAACCCAGGAACGACCAATTGACACAATTAGGGATTACGTCGTTCGCCACTTCAGTGGAACGGCGAATGTCAATGTCAATAATAACTACTATTGCAGCAATACCGTCGACAGGCGACAACGAAACATTCAATTAGGTAGTGACGAAACTAGCATCCTGCTGTGTCCGCCGGATGCTTTGTATCAGGCGTCGCGGAAAGGAGAGATGATAGTAGATAACGACAGCATGGAAACGCATTTTGTAACCGATAGCAATAACGCACCTAGTGCCACATTGGATAACGATCACTGTAATCTATTGAGAAACATTCAATTGCTCAAAGCCGACGGAGCGTTCGTGGGAGGAGCGGCCGAGCGCAACGACGGCAACAGCGGCACCGGCACCAACGACCCTCATCATCAGCGCCATCATCATCATCATCATCATCTTCATCCGGGGCAAGGTGGTGCGAAAGGTACGGCGAGACAGCTTGTTCATTTCTTTCGAAACATGCTACGTTAGACGAGATGATCCAATTTTTCGTAGGCTCCAATGCGGGGCCGTATAACTCAAATATGTTGCTTCAGTTATTGGGACGTGTCCGTATCACCTACGGCTATCGTTTGCCGATGTGTTCCTCTTGTTTCTCTGCATAGTTTTCTTCGGTTAACGTAACTCTGTCTAGATTGAACCATTCGTCCGTGATAGAACACAGGAGATAGATTGCAAAGCGGATTCTTCTGTTCTGCCTTCACCGAAGTAAGTGAGTCACCAAATGGTGCGTCATACGTTTGGTGACTGTTTGACACGATACTGTTTGTTTTGAACCTTTCTTGCACTCATTCAATATTCTCAGTTTTTGCATCAACTTTCTTTATTCCTTATCGAATTACTTGTTTCCGTGTATTGTCGTCACTACTACTTTACTTCTCTTGGATACTGTTGTTTCTTCTCTTTTAATCGATATCTAATCACTTCCATTCCGTTTGTATTGCGTTGTGTATCATGAGCTAAACTAAATACTCCATTCATGTTGTCATACTGTCGGGCCATGGTGCATAACGTGGCAAAGTTATCACACGTTCTTGCATACATCTGCATTTTGTTTTTCCAAACAGTGTCGTCACGCCTTTGCTACACTTGAATTTGTTTCTGTTTTGCATGCTGTGTTTTACATATTTCAAATGATCAGAGCAAACGAACGATATGACATGACGTGCATCTACCTAAGCATTGGCATTGCAAAATCAATCCCCATGATTAAGCGTGGTATGTGTTAATGGCTCCCATGGACATGTATGATGAGGACACATCTCTAAACCACCAGGACTATCCCCCTTTCTGCCGTGGCCTCTATCACGACGGCAGGTTGTATAATTATATTGCGTTCTGTAATCCATTACCCCAGGGGAACCAATCAAATTGCCGTACACTGCATTAATGTCTATTAAGCCTCGAATGTGTATCCCTTTTCCGTATGTTACCGCCACACGTTGACGCCCCGCTCGTGTGAATGCGAGAATATGTATGAAATTGTATTATGTATTATGTATGTTGCCCCCCTCCTGACCTTCCTCCATCCACACACACGAGCGTTACTCTTGTCGTTGCCCTTTTTCGATAAAAATTTGCATCATACACCTGTGTTCCCATTCCCAACATAATTCACTCAAAAATCATAACTTTTTCAGTAAGCATTCCATCCCCAATGTCACGATCGGCGTATGATTCGTCTTCGTGCAGTGACAGCTCACCCACCGCAGCAGCGGACGCTTCTCATTGCGACGAAACGGTAACATTCGGCCATGGAAAGGTGAAGGCGCTGGCAAAGTTTTACAATTCCTTGAAGGACACGAATAACAATGCCATAAAGTATTCAAAACCTCGTGGCCAAACCAGTCACCCACCGGGAGAATGGTTGTTACAAAAGGAAACATGTGTGAAGCTAGCAACGCACACAACACCACCAAGCTCGACCACGAACCGTTTATCAAACGACGAAGAGCAACGGATTGTAAATCAATTAAAACTGTGGAGCGAATTCGGTTCCGATGGCGGTGAATTAAATCAAACGGATGTGTCACTAAGGCGCTCCCAATCGTACGACACATCCTTGAGTGATCCCGAATGTGATGGAAGTGAGGTTGCCATTTGCGGAAATTCGTACGAACGATTAGACAGTGGAAAAATGCCACCCGACTTGGGACGTACCGAACATGGCTCACCGAATGTAAACCACCTACATGCGGCTCACCATGGGCTTCATCCGCATACGCTTCCCACCGGATTTCTGCTGCGAAAGGTTAAAATGTGTAGCCCAGACTGTAGGAATATCGAAAATCAAAAGGTGACGTTAAACTTCCTGTACGGACGGAGCTCGCCGGCGTATGGGCATCGTACGAGCTGCCCGGACCTGAGCAATGTTCGTCAAACGCCACGTCTGCTGAAGAAACAACACAACATTCTGCGACTGCTGAAACAAATCAACAATAAACTGAGCGACGCGTCCGACAACGAAGACGATACACCGGCGAACGATGAAGAGAGTTGACCGGAATGTAAATTAAAGCACATTTTCCAACCTTTTCTTCCACCTCTTGCTGGCTTGGACAACAAGATCATCACCAATTTTCAATTGAGCAAATACACCAGCCGCTTCACTTATCGTACAACCTATTTCGTACATACTCAGAACGCATAGCATCGTAGTTACATACATTGGCCGTTAAATATATTACAACATCCTATCCGCGTAAACGGGACTAGGTTTGCGCACAACCGTTATCAATCAGTACAGTTGGTTGTGTTGTGTGTTTTCGGTTACAATTACAGCAAGTTTCTTATTTCGATCGTTAGTATTTGCTTTTCTGTTTTCTAATCCTTTCATTCGTCATTCGAATGAAACGCTAAGACTTTGATATCCATTCGTAATTGCATTGCGTTCGTAGATTTTGCGCGTTTGGTTGTTGAAGTAAGCATACATTATCAACTGTTATTGTTTATATTTTATAATTGTAATTGCCCTTTATTATTCGATTTACTTTTAAGTATATTGTTATATTTCCAAGATGTACCGTTGCATGCCTTATGTTGAAGCTTGAAAATCGTCCAAACAGTTTGATATATTTATCGAAATAATATTGTCAAACAGGTGTACACTGCACATCACGTTTATTGCATAGTTTATTTTTATTTAAGTATAATTTTAAAATAGCTTTACTTGCGAGGATTGTTTTTTAATGTGGACTTTTGCGTTATTCATTCATTTAGGCGGACGAAGAATGTCCGAACGGGACATGACTCGCGTCGGCACAAGCAGTGGTGATATCAGCAAGCCACCAGTACCCTCAACATCCGCCGGACAGCAGTTATTAAATAGTAAATCTGTTCCAGCATTGCACCATGTAGGCAGTATTGGTAAGTATCCGCAATAAAACCCCGTATCTTGTTGTGATATCTTTCTAATTTTGTTTTCTCTTTCTTCATCTCGCCCAGGTGCTTCAGCTAATAAATCCCGTAGCATACATAACCTTGCCGGTGGTGGTGTAGGGGGAGGAAGCGCAGGAGCGATCGGTACTGCAGGAACCAGTCAAGATCAAGGATTCTATCAAAACCTCAGCGTGTACAGAGCCCAGAATCAGAGTCATCCAAATCTTGGTGAACGGTGCGTGATCGATCGATCGTCGTGCTGCGCGTATAGTGAGAAACGTTGATTAATGTTCTCTTTTTCTCCTTCATTTGTAGACCACCTATGCCTCTTCAGACATCCCTGAATTCCCCCGGAGCTTCTGGGACGGTTCTCCAGCAACAGCAGCAAATGTTGCAACACCAACACCAACAGCAGCTCCAGCAGCACCAACAACACCCGATTCTAAACCGTCCAGCGTCTGCCTATTTTAATAGCAATAATAGCGGTAACAATACCAATCCTAGCAACTTGTTACTGACTACACAGAACACCATGTCTTACACAATGCCTAATCAGCAGCAGCCTAATAATAGTAATAACGGTAATCTAGCAAACATGTCGCAGCAGGGTAACATGAACACGATGAACAACCGGCTAGCGTCGACGATGGGTGGCAAACAGCAAGCCGTACCTCCGGGCGGCATCGGAAACAGTGGTAACGTGAACGGGTTTATGCGCGATGCCCAGGCACAGCAGAGTCTGCGCATGAATCAGATGATGGCACCGTCGATGCCAAACATTGCCCACACGGTGGCGGGCAGTGGCTATCCGGCACCTGGCGGTATCTCGGCAAGCCAGAGCATGCAAAATGTCAACGTAATTCCCGGTGGACCAGGCAGTCCGGCAGGAAGTTATAACTATCACGGCAGTGCTAACGGTAGCCCAATGCTGTCGCCACAAATGTATCCGCACGATGGGCAACAGCAGCTAGGCGCGCAACACCATTCATCTCTGCTGCGCGGTCAAGCGAAGTTGGCCGAAATGAACGAACTCATCAAACGTCGCCAGCAACAGCAGCAGCAACCGGTTTCGTACAACACTGCTACGACAAACAAACCTCCCCAGCTGCAACAACAACCGCAACAAGGACCAAACGCGACAATGCCCCCAACCACGGCCCCTAAACCATTGCGTGCCTCTCAAGATGATCAACCGCCTCTTCCGCCCGCATCAACACATCCGATGTTCAAACCGGGCAGTGGAGGACCGGCGCAACTCAACAACAACGCGTACAGTAGTGCCGATCCGCCCAAGGTAGGATTCTACCCAACAATGCCGTCGCAAAGCAAAAACCTACCCCAGGTTGGCAGCAGTCCCTGGGAGCGGGAGGAGAAGGAGAAGGAAAGTGAATTGCGTCGCGAGCATGTGCGTGCATGGCGGGATCAGCAGATTGTAGAATTGCAATCGCTGCCACAGCGTACCCCGAAGCAGGAAGAACAGCTGCGGACGCTCATGCTGGAGCGTGACTTCGAGCGGCGTGCGATGGAGGAGGATCAAGATTACGATAATGATATGGCTCCTTACGGCGCAAAAGAACACGGCAATGTGCAGGAGGTAGTACGTCTAGCACAACCCAACGCTGGACCTCTCACTGCGCCGCTGACGAAGTTGAAGCAGGTTGACATCAAAACACCAGCGGCCGACACTCTTTCTATCACCTCAAGCGAACTTTCATCGAATGTGCCGTCCGTTTCGACAGCAATTGCAAACTTCCAGCAGCAGCAGCAGCAGCAACAGCAGGCGTCGGGCAGCGGTGCGCCACCATTAATTCAACCCAAAAGCATTCTTAAGCACAACAACAATAGTAGCACGCCTTCGTCCCCGTCTAAAGGAGCCGCAAAGACGGCCAGCTTTGCCCACGACGGAAACAATCCGGCGGCTCGTGCGCAGCTGAACCTGAGCGAAATAACGGCCAATAATACGAATGCAAACCAGATGATGTCTCAGATGGTGCATGACATGAACCAGCTGAATCTATCCTCCAACATGGCAGGAGTGCAGTCGGCAGCCGGCATGATGGGTGAAGATCGTGAAAACAGCGAGTACGGTCATCCAATGGCTCACGAGCAACAAACACTGATCAACGGTGGCGCAGTGAACCCGTATATGCTGGGAGGTGATGCAAATAACGGCAATGGAGGTGTTCCACCGCCTCCACCACCGGAACGGAACAGCTCGTATGTGATCATGTCACAGCAGCAGCAAAAGCTGCGAACAAGCACCGCTCCTACGAAGCTACCCTTTAGCGGCCCAAACACCAGCAGTCCTGCGTTGGACCTACAACAGCAGCAACAGAATGCTATGAACAATAACAACGTCAATACGATGGGCGGACGATACAGTAACAATAATCTGCTGATGACGGCACCAAACAACGGCCAGCTAAACAACAATCCTTCTACGCCAATGGGTGGTGCCAACAATGTAAGCGCACCCGGAAATGCTTCGCTACTAACCAACAGCTTCAAGGACAATAAACGGGTGTCGTTCCACGATGAGGATGCCGGAAACAACAACAATCCCTCGACGCCAATGATGGCTGCTGGGCCCGCCGGGTACACGCAGGCAGGCCATTTGATAGGTGGTAGTATTGGCAACGAAACGACCGGAGGAAGCGGAGAGCTAGGAACCATCCTGGAACGACCCGATCCAGACGTAAGTAAACAAACTGCTGGTTAGGGGCGCCACCACACGATGGCGCCACAATCGATTTTCCGTGTAACGGAAGCTCTTCAACAAAAGCTTAACCATCGATGCTTTTCCACATTTTCCACAGCGTTTCATCGATGAAACTATGCCGGCAATGCTGCACACACCGACCACACCGGACGGTGAGAACTGGAACATGCAAATTCAAGCTACGCCAGGAGTAATTGGCGCACAGGAAGTTTATCGGTAAGAAACAAAAAAATGCAAACGTTTGTGGGAGCTTGAGCAAAAATAATTAATTGCAAATTCTGTATTCATTCAGTGACCCTCGTACGCGCCGATTGGCAGAACAGCAGCAAAAACAGAAATCGGAAGCCGTGCCAGAGAAACTGTCGTTCAAGGAGAAGATGAAAATGTTTGCGCTGGAATCGGGCGAGAATAATACACCGAAGGATAAGCTAAAAATATCCCGAGCCCAAAGGGACATTGATGCCGTACATTAGAACCATTAAGAGCTGATAGTTTCAGCTAGCATTTGTTTTAGTATTGCGTGAGCGTCTGCATTTCCCCCAAGAATGCGAAACATACGCGACATGTTGACATCCGCTTCCAAACGGCTGTACGTCGAAATAGATCGTACATTCGAGGACAAGTCGTGCAAGTCTAGGAAAGGTTTGGAAAGCACGGTTGCGCTTGTGAGTGTGTTTTGTCACGATGGTTCTGTTTTTACTTCGATTTGTTTATCCCGTGCATACCATATAGTCGACATGATATCGATATCGATTTTAATCGTAGATAGATCAAATCTTCTAGATCGCGTTAAAGATGTAAAAAGAAGATATCATACAGGAGGATGCAACTGTAGCAGATAGAGAGCTTGTACGCTAACGTTTCGCTATCGAAACCCCTGCAAGCGGCGAGCTGATAGATGAAGAAGATAACAATAAGGATCAAAACACAGATGATCGTTACGATTGATACTTGTACCCAATGGACCAAGATGATACTAACACAAAAGTTTTAAGAATTCAGCTTAGAAAATTGTTTCTGTTTTATATACATACATATCTATATGTATACCGAATGAAGACAACCATAGTCAGCTAGCGAGAGAAGTTATATTTATCGAAAAAGAGAATAACAGAAATAGGACGTAGAAGAAGCAGAAGCAAAAGTCAATGAAATCGGAACTGTTAAAAGTTGAATATATCGTGTAAGTAAAGCGTAACAGTAGATATGGCAGTAGTAAGGTGGGGTCCAACTCTCCAATCGAAGAAGGTTTTAATAACATTATCCCTTCCGGTGGGAAGTGTATTCTCTTTAATAGTATCCCCGTAAGTTTCTAAATAGCAAAACACAACCTCTAGAATGGAATGCGTCGGCTCTGCGTGTCCTCCGTACACAGGCCCACAGCAAAAAGGTCAATTTAATTAGTTCATCTAAACGCGCACCCATTCGTAGCCTTTCCCCCTACGTGATAATGTGTGCAACAGTAGTATAGGGTTTTTGTCGAGGAACTCTAGAATACGGAAACAAAAACAACAACTAACACATGATAAAGAAGGAACAAAACGGTGGTGCACACTATTGTTAACATTTACGACAGAGTTTTTGCAATTTCCTTGCACTTACAAGATGAATGTATCCCAACAGTTTCCGAAATCAGCAAAAAGAAACACAACAAGATACCTATTAGTATTAATCCTCTGTTTTGCGTACACGTACACCAACTAAACAAACGGGTCCACGATTTTTTACGAATGCACGTGTGAGTGAATTAATTTCGTTTGCGAAAGTGTTTGCGCAAACGAGCGGCTCCTAGATTCGATTGGTGGATTGCAATTAGTGAGTCAATACCCGAATTTGCCGATCAATAGGGCATCAAGGGAGCAAATAGGGAAGCCAAGCATGTGGGAAGGGAGCGATTTGTAGATCTGTAGTGGAAATCACCGATAACGATAGGAAAGTGATTTTATTTGTTAAACATATTTTTATATCGCAATCGAGAGACTATTGAAGAATTTCCAACATTTTTCGATACATTTAAGAAGTATTTACCTCTTTATCGACACCGGATTGACACCGATTTCTAGCACATATTTTTAACCTGCCTAATTCCCAGAAGCGAACGCCTATGGAAGCGAGCCGCACTTAGATCATTTGTAAAGATTGATAGCAGAACGTAACGAACGGCTCTACAATACTGGTAAACTAACTAACCGGAGTTAAACACACGGGAGAACATTTCAACCACGACCTCAGTGGAGCAAATGATCTGATGCCGTCAAAGTGGGGGGATGTACAATGTAACCACGTACCTTCCTCCCATCACGTACGGAATTGTAAAGGAGTAATGGTTAATTAGCTCTAGCAGTAGTATTATAAATGAGCAATGCCCTTTTTAAACCGATAGCGCTAGCGTTGCAGCAGAGTGGTGTGTATTTGGGTAGGGTATCCGTAGGGAAAGCGCGTGGAAAGCAGCTATGCGCATACACTGCAAAACAAACAAAGCAGACAGGTGGTGTAGAAACGTTAGAAATATACTCGATAATTACTATTTTCAAAACTCTTAAGAAAATATAAAAGCAGCTATGTAAATGTTAGTAAACAGTTGAGATAAAGCAACCAATGAAACATTATATAAGCGTCTCCGTCGTCGTCGCTTGACATTTTGCCATTCTGTTGGATGACATGTACTGTAAGCTTTTTGGTGTACCGCATAAGTTATCACATCGATGATATATGGCTCATTAAGATCACCATAAATTGGATTTGTTTCAAGGTTTATAATTGACCCACTTAGTTTTCTATTTGCAACCTTTTTAAAGCCCATTTTGCACGCCTCTCTCTCTCTCTCTCTCATCTGTTTGCACAACCTCCATCGTAGTCCTCCGACTTTTGTAGCCATTTTTTGTTCAATCGTATGGAGAACCCAGTGAGAACCGGCAACCTATCATTAGCTCTAGCCCCCGGAGAGTGCGAACCAACTCCGCGATACTCATCTATCGAACACGGCGGTAATGTGCGTTTGCTTCCGTTTAAATATGGCATTCGATACACTTCACGGCTTGCGTAATGTGTGTGTGTGTGTCGCGCACAACGCCGTTTCACGCCTGTGCCGTGCCGGTCTTTCATCACCTCATCATCACGGTACGCGACACGAAATGAGTCGGATCAAAATGACCGACAAACGATGGACGGACGGACCGACCGACAGGCTGTGGTGTATTGTCCCAGCTTTTCCTCCAACGTGTACCGACCCTGGCCATCAAACGCGCAGACACACACAAAGAGATTACTGGAGCGAATGTGTGCAGCTGAACGTGAGTAATTCGTTTAGCAAATTATTTTACATTTCATGCTCCATTTACGCAGTACGATCGCTGCTGTGTCTGGTGACGGTTATGAAGTGGCGGTATTTAAAGTCACCAACCCTAGCCCGTCGTATCTCGCCGTCGTTTGCCAACCGAACCGAAACCGTTGCTTCATGCGGCAATGCGTTCAATAGATAACTTTATCTGGCGGCATATCTGGCGCAGAGAGCGTCAAGTAGCTCGAAAGATGTCCTTACAATAGATGTTACGGTACAATAGATGGTAATATCACATATCACAAAATATCACATATATCAGCAGATTGACTCGCGGTACTGTTTGCCTCCCACATTCCCACTTGTTTATTCTTCTTCTTGATGACAATATTTGTTGGGGGACAACAGAGAGCAAAATGGAAAGAATTAATCACCGTAAGTATTTAATGTCCACCTCACAAAAGCTAGAAGACCACACGATCATCTCAGTCGCCATTGCATATTATTTTGAAGCGCTTTTCCTTTCGTCGAAGTCTCCGCGCATGCGCGATCGGAGCCACCAAAAAGCGACCGGTTTTGTGATTTCTGACACCAAGAGAGCATCCACGAAAGGAGATAACATCAATCTGATCCGCACAAGGATCCGCCATGCTTGTACATGACGCTTGCTCACGTTTTCAGTCACTGTGATGCTATTGATCAATTAAAGATCTTCTACGATTGGCTATTAGTTACACATACTATCAAACAAGGGAGAGCGATCGGCAGAGTAAATAGCTCAGGTACTGAGAGGAGAATCCTCCGTCTCCTTTCATCCATCCAGTGCCTACAGTGCGTCTCATAACTGTACAGCACTTCAGTTTTTTAATTATTAGGAGTAGGAAACATGGAGTGCCACTATTTCCGAAGACAATATGTATTGTTTATTGTTCGGTTATTTCGCAATAATTATATCTCATGTCGTCTTGGAGTTTCCGGGGGTTTAGAAGGATTCCATACATAAATATACGATTTCAATACTCTTTATTGTTATTTCCATAAAAATGAACTTGGATGGAGTCATTTTAAGGTGCTAGCACATTTGGACGAACGGAAAGAGAGGAAAGATCAGTCGACGGATCAAGCGCTATGATCACTAGAGGGAAGGGTACAGCATATGAAATGCTCCACGTGGTACGGAAATTTGTGCTAGCTCTTCGTTGATCATGCTCTCTTGGTGTCAGAAACCAAAAATTTCTCCGTTTCTGAGCGTTTTCGACGAACGGATCGGCGCAAAATACGAAAGAGATGCAGGATCCGTTTTGCCTTTTCCCCCTTCACTCTAATGCGTTCGATAGGAATGTGAGAGGAATGTTCTTTTATAAACCTTAATTCTCACATTCCGGTCACCAAAGTTATTGAATTTATGGGTTGAATTATTGAATTATTGAATGATTTATATATGGGTATGTGCCTTGCCTTGTTATCACTGATAACTATGAAAGTAAATGAACATAAACATGGTTTGTTGCTGCGTGCTATTCAGTGCCAGTGCCAATCTTCTTATCCAAATTGCTGAGCACATTTCAAGCACAGCACACGAACGAGATGCGATCAGATGATCATTTGTAAACAATAGATAACAAATTTAGGTGGAAAACACAGAGATCTTCTTAAAATAGACATTCATTAATGCAAATGTAGAAAAGACAATTCAATTTATCCCACAACATCCAGACGCACATCACACTCCTTCACAAGTGCGGCAAGGTTTTAAATTGCATTATGAGAAATAAATTCAATTTAAACACATCTAGAGGAACTAGAGGACCCCTTTTCTTGCGTAAATTTAGCGTCAGACATAATCGAACAGGATAAAAACGTTCGTGCCAACACACTCCACTATAAGCGATTGTTTTCCAGCGCTTCGTGCGTGGGGATGCGCTCCAATGTACCGTGTGACGTGTTAAATTTGGAAAAGCCATCAATGCAAATAGACAACCAGAGGCAGCAGAGGGACACCATTTACGCCACACAGGGACATTGAACCAGACGGACGGAATTGTGCACATCGCACATAGGGACGACACATGATGAAATGAGCTTAATGCTGCATGATTCGTATTGTCCACAGGCCTCCCATTATGGCCAGAAGGAAGTGTGAAACCGGCAGCGAAACTGGCCATGTGGTGGGCAGTAATTTATTCACAACCGACCGTGTACGTGTCAATGGCAATTTAATTCCCATAACCAAACCCGGTGGCGGTGCATTTTCAAAAAGATTGCTGGTTCGACTGTGCTTTTGACGCGTTGACGGTTGATGCTTTGGTCGGTGGAAATCGCGACAATAAAACCACGGTCTCTTTTCACATTGACCTACATGTGAGTGTGTGCTGTTTCCGCTCCGGTCGAACGATAGCATTCGCGGTATAATTCCTTCCGCACGTTGAGGGGCTTACACGGCTGATGGTGACTGCGCCGGTGGCCTGGCTTGGGTATGCAAACGACCATAAATAAATCCATCCATCGATGCATTTATCATCGAGCGCACTGAAGCGATATGTTGTAATATATTTATTTGATGTTTCTTTCATACATTCTTCCACGGCCATCGCCGTCCGGAGGAAAGCACCATTGAATCGGTTGACGTTGTCATGCCCTTTGGCGCGTTCGTGCATGCAGTCAATCAATTATCCCAGCTAGAGATGGAGAGTGGACCTTTGCATTGTCGCCGCTAGGACCATCTCAACTATGGTCATCAGTGACGTACATCAGATGTGTTAGCCTTACAATTTCACTAAAAGCTTTATTTTGCCGTTGCTGTTTGAATTGATTTTACAGTTTAATCCACGCCCAGAGCAGTGCTGCTCATGGTGTGCCAATGTTTTTGGTTCCGTTTAACATAATTTAAATTTTAAAAAAGCCATTTCTGCTGCATAAAAATTAAAGCGCCACCCCACAAATGTGAGGCAACAAACGTCATTCGGATGATAATTATTTGAACCACAGCGCACGGTCCCCAAATTTGAATTGTGATCTGTTCGTTCGCCTCGCTAATGAATGAAAACCTAGCCGCGATGACTATTCAAATAGGGGCGGGCCACCGGACTGTTCTGTCTGGCCGCCACCGGTGGAAAACAGCTCGAAGGCCACCACCGGCAATCGAATCGCGCTTGCCGTGGGCACCGGATATACCGGCTTGAATTCATTATTTATTAGATGGAAATGAACGATCGTATCATGAAGTTGTTTGGGAATGTTAAACTTTACCCCGTTGTATATCAACTACCGGTTTTGCTTAACAAACAAACAAAGCAAGCAATGAAAAACGCACACTCACACACATGAAAAGCTACGTCATTTGCAAATGTTTTTGGGGTAAGGGATTGTGAAAAATGGTAGACAACAGGAACTCAAAAACACATTATCATAAGGTCATTGCCAAATTACTGAGTGGGGGATATACAATTAGACGAGTGCGCCATATATTAACGATACGCTCGCAGATACAAGTCGCGTACCTGCGAGATGTCGTTTGAAACATCATAAAAATTACCATTATTCTGTAGTCCATTAAAGCGGACACTCCCACCAAGAAGGAATTTTTAATAATTCCACCAGCATAATTCTGACTGTCCGCACCACAATTGGTGGTGGATATTTCGAAAGAAAAACGTTCGAAAATAGACATTACGGAACATGGACGGAAGTCGATGGGAGTGAATATCCTTGATGGCATTATCATATATTTGCCATATTTCAACAAGCACTAGTCAGAATCAGACTGCATGACTGAAGGGATATTTGGCCGTACCTTCTTAAAAGGATCTTGCGACCCACAACTACACGTAATTAGTTATCTCGCAACCGAAAATGCGATATCTTAAAGCGAGAAAATTCCTTTTTTTGCGAAACAACAGTGCTGCTCAAAACTATTCACTCCAAGAAAGGGCGCTATTATCCAGGGGAGAAAAGAAAGGAAACATCTGCTACCGACATTTCATTTATAATCTTTTGCATAATCTCCTTCGAGCGAACGCTGCCATTGTTCCGAGACGGGTTTTCTTTTTTCGTTGCTGGTCTACTTTTTATCATCGCTGCAGAGAGCGGATCATCATCAAAACACGGTGAACGCCACTGATCGGATTTCGATGATGAATGGTGTATGATCTTCATTCAACATTACATCACACAAAATGGGGTTCCACAGGACAGGGCGGAAATGAATGTGGTGCTTCCCTGGCTTTCCTTGCCCTTAGAGTGTTTTTTTTTCGGTGGTGCACTGTTGGGAGAACCCTTTTTTTCCCCCAGGGACCGAGGACCGAGGAACCGAGCGCAGACACACGCGATATGATGCAGCGTGCGTGAATTTATTGAGCCATAAAATGGCAACCCCTCCCGGGTTTCCCCGCGGCAAGCGAACTGTCGCTTCCACTCGGAATGGAAATGGAAAAGTGTCCGAAACGAAAGGGAGTTTTGTGTGTGTATTTTTGGCTGGTGTTATTTGTACAAGAGGGGGGTAAGAATTTTTGCACAAACTCCCATTTTTTGTTTGTCCCTATCGATCGATTTTTCCTCCTTTCCGCAGATGAAACCATCCAGGCTTATCAATTTCTATTCACCGTTGGGCACCTGGCACCTTATCACTAGCTGTAGAGCCAGTTCGAAGTTCAGTTATCGGTTGTGTTCTTGGCGGCAAAAGGAGAAGAAACTCCCAAACAATAGCTTCCGTTTTTTCTATGATCACCGATCAGAAGGTTACACCGTGCAGAGTCGCGAAGTCTCCATCCTGCCGTCCACAGTACAATACCAAAGTGGAAATTTATGCACATTTATTACGCTTCGTAACTATTATGCTGCAGCTTTGTGTGTGCTTTTTTGATACAACTGACGTAAAACTAACCCCTACCCCTTGGGCCAGACAGAGCCCAGTCCTTTTTGCCAGCATATCGGGGAAAACCAGCCACACTGAATCACTTACTTGTTACGTATTTTAAATAAAGTTCTATTCTGCTTGCCATCGTTTTCGTTGCCATTCCCTCCCAGGCATGGACAATTGCTTCGGAATGTGGTCTTCTTCGTGAATGTTGCCGGTTGGCGTGCGTGGCTGCCGGCCGGAATTTCGGCATGGAACTGAAGACCATCATAAATTATAGGGACAGTTTCTTCCGGCCTTCCAGGAAGCGGAGTTTTATTAGCATGCCACAAAGCGAATTTGTGCGAATTGTACAAAAAAAAAACAGAAACGGGGAGTCACAGGAATCGATTTGCGTGTGCATAGTGTTCCCTGAAGTAGAGGTTTCGAATCCCTTAAATACATTAGTGATTTTAGGTACGTTGGCTTATAACATGGACGGCTATAAATTTTCTTACTTTTAATGTAGGAAAGCACCCAGTGTTATAAATCGTTCTGGATTGGAATTGATTTGTGTGAGACTTACATAAGCTAAGTTAAGTTAATTTAAGTTTTTTTTGAAAATATTGCTCCTTGGAGATCTTTATGCTTGTTTTCCTTAATTGGGTTATTAATATCCTTTTTTCTATGCCTGCCTTTAATCCATCGTGAGAATTGTTTTGCGATGAAACTCACAACGTAGTGTAACGAAATCCTCATTTCTGGGAACTACTTATCGCTTTCGAAACTCTAAATTGATGGGCCACACATTCAACAAACATATTTTGAAGGATCGTTTGATAAGCAACTCACGCAGTCGAGAAGGCTTATGCTTACAGTTCACAAGAATGCTTAAGTTTAGCCAGGGATAATTGATTTTATATGTGCAAGTTCCTAGCAATCCTTCGTGCCATTAAGTAATAAGATGCTCGTGGTGCTAACAATTTCAAGAATTCCTTTTATAACACATGGGAACCCATTAAACGGTGTGAGTTACAGGGTTCGTTAACGCTCCACAAAATAATTCGTCAAAGATTTTTAAAACATTTCCACTCAAAGTAAAACAGTGTTATCGATTTGTTCTTGAAACATTCGTTTTCTTTACAAAATCTTGAACAAAACAGCTTTGCTTTAATGCAAAGAAAAACAGTTCAGATATTCTCGAACGTGTCGAGGTAGAAATTGGTGGCGTAGATCTCAACCTCCGCCCTTCCTTCGGCGTGCAAAATCCAGTTCGATGCCATTATTGGGATTATTGGGATAAATGGTTTGCGAAATGCTGCCTCGCTGGCCTGGATGCCTTCGCCGCCATCACCACCGAAGACGCTGCATAAATAAATTCCTTCCCAAAGTGGTCGGAGCGATTAGAATGTTTACCAACTTCACCGTTGAAAACCGTACCGCGGCCTGAAACGGTACAGCGCTTCTCGCACTTCTCCTGCGTACGATTTGTCACGGGGAGTAGAATTTTGCAACGGCAAGATAAATTATTCGCAAGTACAAACATTTTACACGCACACGCTCGGATAATCAGCCGACCGACGGAGCGGTTGTGGCTGAGGATTGGGAATAATGGCGCCGCCGGGTTGTGTGGAAAATAATGCGAAAATAATGTATGCTCATTTGGCTCTTTTCCCTGTGCGCGTCCGGGGACGATGGGTAGATAATGGCGGGCTGGGTCGGGATGCGATGTTCTTTCCTCCCAGGGCTAGGAACGGTTAATGTCTAACTCGTTGCTCGTAACTCGTAAAATTGGTCCAAGATTTTGATGATTCATGTGGCTCGTTGTAAATCAGCGCAGATTTACTAACGATTACAAAGGATGACGCAACTCCAACTGACTTTTTTGGCAACGCAGCCATTTTGCCTACTTTGTTATCTTTTTATGTTTCGCTCAAAGTAACAATGTTGTAATTTTCATATCCCTTTTTGGTGATTATGTTTTTATAACAAATGTTTTGAAGCACTTTTCTTTCCTCAGCGTTCAGGATATTTCGTTATTAATTCTCAATAACTCCTCTCTCTTTTGGTAGGACATTAAGCTCCAGCGAACCGTGATGTGTGTCGCATGCGGTCTGACAGAATTCCCAGCCCAGATTTATATTAAAAAAAAAATCCCACAACCACGATCTCGTTCCTACGTTCGGAATGGTTTTATTCCGAATCCCCCATCAACATCCCTGCAGAGGTAGTGTGATGCGGGATTCGATTTAACATTTTATTTATTTACACCATTCACCGTGACACACCGGAAGTCGTGGGAGATGGGAAATTTGTGAATAGCGAAAGTGGCCAGCCAACACTTAAGCACGAGAGCGCGTTGAATCGAACGAACCACTCACGCAGCAGCGGCAGCGTGTATTTAGTTTGCTTATTCCCCCTTATTTTCGGCCGAATGTCAAGAAGCATCGCGCTGGCATTGACCTGACCGGGGTGGCGGTGCGCACGGTGACGAGCTTCCGGGTCCGCTGACTGGTGCAGATTATTTCTGACTGCATCATCGTCCCATCGAAGGGTTTTTTTTTTGTTGTTCTGCATCAGAAAATGGAAAGCGTAAACGGATGACGGCTAATTGAATTAGCCGACGTTGGACGAATCTGCTGTGAGTGGCAGTGGCAGTGGTTGCCATGGAAAAGTTTTAAAGATGTATTTACCATCAATCAACGCGCAAAGCGTGCTTGGATGGTTCGGGAATGGCACGCATCTGTTCACATAAACCTGGTGCGATAAGGAAGCGGCGTTGTGGCAACATGGGACGCGATAAAACGTTCGGTTTGTATCATTTATTACCATTCGCTTACCGAGGCTGAGTTAAAAATTAATTGTAATATTGATTTATCCAGCTATGTAAGTTGCGTTTTGGGAAGACGTTCTAACACGCTGTGCCGTAAACGCGTAAATTATCACAATACTTGAGGAAGGAATGCTCTTTTACCACACCAACAAATTAGATGTTTCATCAAGACAATAACGTATAGCGTGCCCTGTATTCGTGCCCGAGCTCGGAAATCGAGCTTAGAACCGATAATCAACCTTAGGCATCGTGACCAGCGTAATCTAAAGACCTCGAATCCATTAAGAATCTATCGTAATGCGCCGTAACCCTAGGCATGAGATGAATTAATGGGGCAGCAGTTTGAAAATCAAGGGCAATGAAATTTGATTCACGATGCTGCTATCCACTAATTGGTTCAATACCGGTTGGATGTGCAGCTATTAAGGAAAGCGAGTTGGTGAAGCTACAATGCTATCTTCATTGGGAAGTGTTTATAATCACAAAAAGATAAATATAATATTTCCAGTAACTATTTACACAAACAAAAAGCGAAATTGTTTAGCATTTCAGCAACTTTAATATGTTATTTATTATTTATCTTCTTATAATACACGAAAGCTATCGTTCAAAAAATGTATCCAGACCTAATGGATTATGCGAAACATCCAGAAAACAATTCCGGAAAAAAGAGCTCCCAGGATAAACGTTTCCACGAATATGAATTTCCTGACTAAACATCTTTCTGACATATTGGGAAGATATGTTGGTGGCAATGTACTTCTTCGCAAAAATTCTCATGTTTTCAACACGAAATTGATAAATTGCCTATAAAATATGCCTGAGATTTTTCAGCTTTTTCAGCTTTAATTGGAGGTTAAAGTTTTACACATTTTACACTTAGATAATTTTACGCTTATTTTTCTAAAGTGTTTTTAGATTACTTTTTAGACATTTTTACTATACAGTATTGCTATTTTTCATTCATTTCATACACCATTTATTGCAAAGTTATTTATTTTAATATTGGAATCAGAGAAGAGCTGTTAATGATTGCCGATTAAAGCGAATTGAGATACCGTTCTCATCTTAATGCAGTTTTAAAATCTTCAACAAATTGAATATGTGTCAAAGAAAATACACAAACAAAATGTAAATCGAACCGATGCAGACAGTGTTGTACGGCGTGCGAAGATGCTTTCCAGACGCAGAGGCAGAACCACATTTCCGAATACGAATAGCGTATTCGTTATCGTGTCAAGCAAACAAGAACTTTCAAATAGCTGTCGTTATGAATATTGTATTTCAAACAACGCACAATACACGCGTTTGTGCCATTTCTCTCTTCCCTCGAGCCATTTGGCTATCGTCAAGTGGGTGTTCTATCGGGGAGGAGTTTTTTTTCCCTTTAATGCTGTTTCCTCAGTCTGTTCGTTACGTTGCTCCGTTCTCCGTTCTGTCCTCGGCCCGGCCCTTTCCACCCGGGTTTTGTTTTGTGCGAGCATTCCAAACAGCATCCCCCGGGCGGGCCCGCCCGTTCGCGTGTAACATGAAACCGTTTTCCGTTCCGGTTACCCAGAACCCGGGGTTGCTCATTCTGCACATTTATTTATCGCGGTGATGATTAGAGCCAGTACATTAACGAATGTCTTCCGCAGGGGACAGGCGGCAACGACAGCAGCAACAGCAGCACCATGTTTGTACAAACGAGGAAGCGGTGGGATGGGTGGCAGAAAGGATTAATTTATGAGTTACGACAGCAGCACGATCACAGACGACAAGGCGGAGGCGATTATATCCATGCCAGCAACAACAGCTGACGCCCATCAATATGCATCATCATCTTGCCAACCGTCGTGTACCGTGTAGGTATCCCTCGGTTGCTTCCAATTTTCCACCCCCTTTCCAGAACTCTCCTCGAGCAAATCCGAGAGAAAAGTTGTGCCACGGTAGATTATCGACAGGGAATTTGGTGAAGGTGCCTGCCTTCATTATTGTTTGTTAATATCGCATCGAACGAATTGCCACATTTTGCTGCTTCATCCTGATGCGAAGAACCGTATCTCGGGATGGAGACCCCAAAAAGAGACCTGGCGCAACCAAAACAAAAAAGGGTTCTTCAAACTCTCGTGCAGCTGGATGCAGCCTTCGTGATACAACACAAAACACAACACGAAAACGACGTCCCGGGAAGACAAAAGCGAAAGTCTGATACAGATACGGATGCTTAATCGTTGGCTGAAACTGTGAAAAATTTAGCAAACCAAGCATATCGTTGCTGCTGCTGTTTCGAACATTCGTCCGCCCGGTGCGTGAACATTGTAGAGCAACAACATAATATTAGTGGGAAATAACAACGATGGCGATGCGACTAGCTGCGGAGGGGACGTTCAAATGCGGTGAGGAGACCACTGTTTTTTTTTCTGTTCTGTAAAAAAAACCATATGGAAATGATAATTAAATAGGCCATGACAAGCACAAGCGCGCGCGGTCGGTCCACCCTCAATCTCGGTTGGCAACACCCAGCGGGACGAGATAAAAATGCGAACCGTAAAGAACTCGACAACTGCCATTCGTTCGCCAGCCGGAGCCGGGCGAGAATAGCAACGCATACCCTCATTACGGCATATCGATTAAACCGGAATGTGTCTGGCTCAATTCTCAAGTGGAGAAGTTTGAGTTTTTTGAAGGCTCAACTCGAAAGATTTGTACGCCAGATAAATTAGGGGATTTCGAGCTCGTTTTCTTTCGGCTTTCGCATTCCCGCTTTTCCAAAACCCATATGCATATGCATGCGGTCGGGCGAAGAAGAGCCGTTCCCCGCTCTCAAGTGCCGTACGCAAGGGAGAGACTGCGGTGCACAGAATTCTTCCATTGTTGGACTTTTGGGCACCGAGTACGCCCGAGTTCCTTTGGCTTTTCTGGAACAAAAGAGCTCAACAAAGGCATGGCGACCCGGGCTGGAAGGAGGCAGAACAAACAAAAGGACAAAGATTTCCAAAGGACACACACCATCTCCTAAAAACACCGGGCGCACTTTACCGATGAGTCGACAGAAAACCGAGCAGGTCGACGGTGTTGGAATTTCCCTTCGCCCGGTGCGGGAAGAGTTTGCGAAGTTTTCGGAACTTCGGAACTCGCCCACAGGGTTTTCGGCGAGATGGATGGAAATGTGGATTGTGAGCCATTGGGGCCCTTTTGTTTTCTTTCCTTTTATACGTGGCAAAGACATCTTTCTGCATAAGAGATAATCGTTTACGGGGACAAACGAACCATGCGAACACACACACACCCAGCACAAGTCGGCGGACCGATCCGATCCGGGGGGGTTTTTGTGCTGGAAATGCATTCGATTTTCCTGCGCCCTTTTTTCCAGTCTGTGGTGGCCATGGTGCTGCGTTTGATTATGTTCGGTGATGTGTTGCATCGACCGATGACGCCTGTGGGTGAAACGACTTGGAATTAGTTCTGTTCCGTTCTGATATCCGTTCTCAGAGCTCAAAGGCCGGAAGAAAGATAATTTTCAAGATTGCAGTATGCATAAATGATGAGGCAGGAATACTTTGAGTTAGTGGACAATTATATGTTTTTTAATAGGTAGAGACATATAATTATATAAAAAGGAAGTCTTCATGATGTCACTGCAGCAAAAATATCTTATCTTTTAGTGATAAATCAAATGTTATTTCTCATCAAAAAATTGTGTTTGATCTCCTAATTTGTAAGATGTTTAATAGTTGATAGAAATCTAATAAGTTTCATTGTTCCGAAAGGGCCTATGAAAGAATATATAATACTTTTGAGGCAAAGTTTTCCTCATCCAAGCATGCTGAAACAGTGCGCAGCATTCGTTATCTTTCCATTTGCCGTTTTGCTGTTTCAAATTAACTATTTTTATAGCCTTTCCAGCGCAACCTCGGCTTCCTCGGCACCACCAAAACTCAACAAGAATGAAATAATAAAGGCTTTGTTTTGGGCATCGGCCCTTTCCACATCCGCTTTATCCCTTATTCGGCATGTTTTTAACGTTGCCGCTTTCAAATCAATGTTTTACGGTGGCTGGTGGACCCTTTTTTTACACCCGGACGGTTCTGTTATTGTTATCAAATTTGTGTTATGATAGCCCCCGCTCGATCTCGATGGTAGAAGATGGAGAAACAATAAAAAATACACACACACTCGCATTGGCAAACTCGAGTCCAGAGTTCCCCGACTCCTGCAGTGGTCCTGTTTGCGTGAATATTTTCCGCGCACATGGAACAACCTTATTGACATTACAGCTCAAACATTGGGGTAGAGAATTACCAAAAGCCCTAATTTCTAGTTTATGGAAGTTGCCGATGCTTGTTGTAGACAAAAGTTGTTTAATTTCTCGCAATATCACTTGTCATAGAATGTGTAGAACTTTTAGAACACTTTCAACTTACAATACCCCCGGAAAATCATTCCAAAGCGAAGTTCTCTAACAAACAACCCTAAATAAACACATCGTTCGTCACTGGAGGTACTGGCCGTTTCGCTTCCTATATCTGTCTTCCATCCCGAAAAAAAGGCACAATAACGCTTAGAATCGAGGCAGTGCATCGAATCGAGCGCTGGATTGTGCTTGGCACAAAACAGCAACAAATACACCATCATTTGCTACGCTCTCGATCGAGCTGGAAATTGGTTGGCTTCTGCAATGAGCAGCACCGGCACCATCGTTGCAATGTGGGGTGATGTGCAATGCATCCATCCGCAATCCGTCGTCGGGCGGCCACGGTCTAAGCTAGGCAAGGGAAAAAAAACATTTAAAAATAACGACTCTTGCTTTTCCGAGCGCAGCAGCAGCACGCAGCACAAAAACCGATCGAGAGCGCGCACAATTGCGACAGTTGGTCTATAGAATGACCGATTTTCGTCGTGTCATTGCCATTGAATAAATTATATAATGGGACAGTAATTACGATTTGCTTCAATTTCATGCAACATAATGGCCTCTCAATGGAGCATGCTTCCCGAGCGCAAAACCCCCGATTGCTACAGCTTTCTAGGGGCCCTGCCTGGGTTCGTTCTGCCGTTGTATAGACCTCTCCGCCTCCCTCCGGTGGCCCCGTTCCGTGCCGTGGGGTGGGTTTTCCCAGCGATGCCGGCACACCATCGTCACATCACATCATCGTTTGTGACCATTCGAGGTTTTATGTTGATTCGATGCCGTTCCGTCAACCCCGGGCGCCCGGGCCCCGGAAGGACGAAATGAAGGTTTTCCTCTGGTCTTCTCCTTCTTGTTGTTTTTGTGTGTGTGTCGGGTTTTTTTTTTCGGAGGACACACTTAAATGGGCATTATCGGATTTGCTCATCTTTATTCGTTTGATGAAATAAAGCCTCGAGTCGAAAAATAGAAAACGACAAACGATGCGCTATTGTTCCACGCTGCTGCAGACAGGGCAAATGGAAAGGACCGCTTTTTCTCCATGTTGCCACGCTAGACGGTTGCCGCTCGGTGCGATGGAAGAATGCAAAACTTTGGCGAAGGCGAACGATAAAAGTCGACCCACCAAAAGGATAAATTGCCCTGTGCCGGGTTGTTAGAATTGCTGCGAGTGACAGCTGTCAATTGTTGTCGTTTTTCCGCGAAACGTGAGGCCAAGCCATCGTGTTGTTATTTTTTATGTTTTACTGCTGTACATAATGTGCGGCAAAAGGACCGCACTTCGGAAGAATCACTTAAGATAACGCTACACAGAAATTTGAAATGCTAAGTATGTTGAATCTTATCATGGATTGTTTATTGTACAAATTGCTACTAAATATTAAATACTATCCATGAACATTTTACTGTGGAAAATGGCGATTGAAATTAATAATTTTATGATTATTCATTTTGAGAACAAAGAATGCAATTTAAAAACATCATCAATGTCTATTCACGCAAGGTGATATCTCGTCGTCTTTGGAGAAAGATACTAAACGTTGCGGAACGAATGGCTACTGAGATCCACTTTAGCAAAATATTCGACTTTCTGATAAACATTGGATGAATAAAGTTTTGGGAAAAACCATTAGTTTTGCATGATATTGATGACTTCAATGTGCCTTGGATTGTGTAATTTAGTCACAAAATGTACACTTTATTGCCATTTTAAAGATTGCTTTATAATTACTTTTTCTTAGAAATCTTGTTCCTTATTGACGAGAAAGTTTAGAATTCAATTGTCACAATCTTCCTCATACAAATTTCTCACCACTCACGAATGATCCGCATTCTCATCTCATCTCAAAATAAGTTTAGTATGTCAGATTTGGCAGGCATGACCTAGCAGATCGTTACGCCAATCAAGAAAAATTGCTTGTTGTCACTGAGTTTCTTCAGATTAGTCACTCTAGGGATTTGTGACTTGGCGTTGTCCTGAGGGAACATAACTCCTCTTCTGATGGACAATACCAACCGTTTCAGGTCACTCGGTACAGATGCACTCACAATAAAAGATTTATTTCCAGTCCCACCGAATGCTTGGTACTACCTTGATGATCGTTAGCCCTGATCATCTTCGAGCTTCTTTTAAAAAACTATTTTATGATCAATCTTTACTTCCTGGACAATCTTAAGACTACTAACTTAACTTCGTCTATTTGTGTAATTTTTATCAACATTGCAGTAAAAAGCATTTCTTTTTCACCAACCCCAACCCATCCTTGTCACTTTCGAGCAACCATCTTCCTTCGTCTTAACTCTAACCATCCTGTCTTGCTCATATTTCAGCTACATACTCTATGTTCATGCATCCCGGCACGTCCTTCAGGGGCAACTACCCAACCGAGCAGACGAATTTGATTATGCACCTCGCTTGTCGGAACAGTGGATCGAAACCCCGTAGGATACCGATCCCGAACAGACCCGAAACATTGCTCAAAACGATCCACTCAACCGATTAGCCCGTGATTTATGTGCTCATCCCACCGTTCTGCTACGGGGACGCTTCCTTTTGCCTGCAATCCTGCCCGAGATACATCCCTCACCGGGGTCCGTTTTCATTCATCGCAAGAAAAGAACGCACGGAAAGTCCTTCCAGCAATTCGGGCCGTATCGAACCACCGACGGATCCGGTAGGGTGTTCACGATTTACGCTACACGAGCCGAACGCAAGCGGACAAGTCGATCCGTTTTTCCAGCACCGGCCATACTCGGCCACCATCCGCACAGCGCCCGGCATGTGCGAGATTTTGTTTTTGTTGGTGGGTTCTACTGTATTCTTCTATTGTGCATCTTTTTTTTCTGGTTGCCATCCGTGCAATTTTTCTCCTTCTCGTTCAATGTCGTCCCGATCATGTGTTTGAACTGCTTGTTTGGGCTTTGTTTTTTGTTTTCGGGTCCCTCCGTTCTGGCCCGGTCGCACGTTTGGTTGGCTCGTGTTGGAGTTTACCGTCTATCGTTCGTTCGCTACCGATCCGCTTTCTCCGGTCCGGTGATGTTGGTGGCAAGCGAGCAGGTGAGACGAGATTCGGGTTTTTGCGCGTGGGAAAATGTTGAAAAATCACCAGCTGCACCATGCTCTACCGCGTGTGCATGTGTTCGGATGGGGCAAGGTGCTGGAAAACTATCGAAAACATTCTCGAAAACAATTCCCGAAACCAACGCCAGAAAAGCCCCGGTGTGTGGTGGCTGTCACTGCCAGGGGGTGAATGTACGGCATTCGTGCCGGAGATGAACGGTTGCTTTTTTCCACCGGCATGTGCAGGGTTGTACGACATGCCGGTTCGTATTATGGGTGGCCCCCTACATATGTGTCGACCTTTGGGCGAGTCGTTCTTGCGCTCCGTGCAGTTACGTGTTGCCAGATGTAAAGTCAATTCTGCCCTCTCACACGCGGAATGGTGATACTCTATGGAAATCCTTAATGCTGCAAGGACATGCTTGTCGGTGGTAAGGATGGTTCCAGAAACTCCACAGTAAAGTGGCCTTACCCACAATGAGACTGTGTAGATTCTTTCATCTCGTTCATGAATTCGTGAACCCACTGGTAGTTGTTGTGCTTTTCCATCGATTTAAGGTATTAAATTAACTTTCGTTTAGCTTCAACCGGGAACCGGGATTTGCATTTCAAACTCCATTTGGCATCGTTATTATTTACACACGTTCGATCGATACAAGTGCAAATTTATGTTTGTTTATTTAAAATGGATGTTTATCAAGCGTCAGTTAGTGGAATGCTGGATTTTTATAGTGTACTGCCAGCGTGTGCGTCGAACTCAACACAACACTATTGCGCTGCTGAGCAAACAGTTCCAGAAACACTTTGAAACAAACTAAACATTTGCAGTAGAATATTTACTGTTCCATGCTCGATGTATGCAGCTGAATTTTGTTCTTGGAACTCCGTTTCATCTGAATCTGTTTGAAATTAAATTCCAGCAAGATGTTGAGAGTTTGGAAAATACATCAATGCCCATTCTACTACTGGGTTTTTTTTATCAATTGAAAACTGCTCCTGTGTGCAGTTTCCATGAAACCCCAACTAGTTTTTACTGATTTTTCCGTTTCCTTTCATCCTACACTTGATAATTGTTTGCTGTTCATGTTGCCTTCTGCCATAGCAAACTTTCTCGAATGAGTTGGATCAGAATGCGACGCTGGCCTGTCAGGAACACTTGATCCATTGTTTTCCGCCTAATTTTTTTCATTGCGGGTAATAGCAACACAAAATGTCCTGCTGGAAAATAAGTTTTCCCTTTAAGTTTTGCCTGCTTATGGATCACTCACGTGTTGAAGTAAAAATCATACTGGAGAGCAGTGGATTTTCATTCATTATCCTCAAAATTAGAGTTACGAAATAAAGATTCAATTTTGCATGAGGAGCTGGATAACGAGCCGGCTTGTAAAACAATGTATAGATTTGACAGTCTCAGATGGCAATAAATTGTCTTGAAATGAGATGTGGGTTTTTTTTTGCAAGATTGAGCTACTTTGCGGAATTTACAAGGTGCTACCTCTTCCGTGGATGCTCTACTGGCATTATACATTCGTACTATTATTAAGTATTTGGACAGTTTCTCGTGGATTTGAACGTAATTCACCCCAGTTTTCCGAAGATGTTAGGTCCATAATCTGGACCTACAATCCAGCTTCGAAAAAGTAATAATCAAGAAAGACAGAAATGGTATTCCAAGAACCATGAGATATGAAATATCAAACGGAAAAGAGAGTTCTAATGATTGCAATATTATTTTATTCATTTTCTATGAAAATACTAGCTATGTCGTAGTACATTGACAGATTGTGTCGGTTATAACATCATTACCGGCTTGCAAACTTGCAAAAATTGTGACGATCGAAATATTAAACACAATACTCCACCACAATACTGTCCGAAACACGCAAGCAGGACATTTTTTCGGTTCAATCGGTGAAAGCAAACAATACCACACCATGAGTGTCGCAATGGCAATAGCTGGTGAATATTACGGACAACAAACATGGTTTCTATTCTAGTATCTAACGGTAAGATCATTTACGAACAGATGCAAATCTTGAGGTCGAAAATTCCAAGTTCAAGAAATAGATTTCATGAATAGGTTGAAGCAAAAGGGAATATAATAGCAGCCAGACCGGCAAAAGACAGGACCACGGAAAAATTTCATCTGGACCACCAAACCTCCGTACGCAGCACTGACTATCCTACGGGTAAATAAAAAAAAAAGCAAGAAATGGAAGGCTTAAACATCCTGAGGTTGTCGTGCCGATAAAGAAGAAGGAGTTTGAGTACACTGCATACTTCTCTTGCGTAGCCGTGTAACCGGGCCGATATAGCTAGTTTAAAAACAATATTTCCAGTTCGCTAGACACGCTGAACGAGAGCATCCAGTTGAATTAGAGTTATTACAGCAGATCAATTCTAAAACTTACAAATCAGTAATCCTATTCCTATATGTTCTGGTACGCAGATTAAAATCAAAGTGGCTCGTGAAACATTCTGTGTTGTCGACAGCGGCGGATCAAACGGTAGGCGGAGTAGGCGGTCGCCTAGGGCCTCGCCGTGTTGGGGGCCTCAAACAATTTGTGCCGATTGTGCGATTTTTGGAAATATAACAGCAGATTTAATGTATAGCACAAATTCTAATTTAAAACGTTAAAAATTGATCGAAAATATCCTTGGATTTTATATATCCTTGGTTATATAAAACATTTGTTTCTATTTGATTAGCTATATCGGCCCGGTTACACGGCTACGCAAGAGAAGTATGCAGTGTTGTAAGCCTACCATTTCTAGTTTTTTTTACTTTACTTACCCGTAGTATAGTCAGTGCTGCGTACGAAGATTTGGTGGTCCAAATTTTTTTTTTCCCGTGGTCCTGTCTTGTGCCGACCGGCTGCGCTACCAATACACCATCTGGCCGCCCCGTAAACCCTTTTTACTTCAACTTATTAATGTATTCTTTTTCTTGAACGGGATTTTCGACCTCAAGATATTCATATTTTTTCATCTGTTCGTAAATGATCCTACCGTTAGATGCTAGAATATAAACCATGCTTGTTTTCACTTCCGCAATATTCGCCAGCTATTGCCATTGCGATACTCGTGGTGGGTATTGTTTTCTCTCACCGATTGAACCGTAAAAATGTCCAGCCTACGTGTTTCGAAACAGTATTGTGGTGGAGTATTGTGTTTAGTATTTCGATTGTCATAATTTCTGCAAGTTTGCAAGCCGGTAATGCTGTCAGTGTACTACGACATAGCTAGCATTGTCATAGAAAATGAATAAAATAATATTGCAATCATTAGAACTCTCTTTTCCGTTTGATTATTCATACCTCATGGTTCTTGGAATACCATTTCTGTCTTTCTTGATTATTACTTAATCGAAGCTGGATTGTAGGTCCAGCTTATGTCCACCCATCCCAAACTGTCCAAACACTTCATCATATCCCCTTGTAGAATACTGTTCAAACTACATTGTTGTAATCTCGGTAACATTTGCATCGTTGTTAGACTGAAATTGTTCTAACATTTCCAATTCTAAATCCATACGCTTTTAGATCATCGCTGCTCGTTGATCGTTGATCTATATTAAAAAAAGAACACGAAAAAAGATACTTTAAAAAATCAAGTATGCATTGATATAAAAACGACATATTCAGTAAAGAACCTATCATAGTAGTCTTGCTCAAACATTGTAATGCGTGCTGAAAGCGGTCTCGTTTTTTTGCATTGAAAACTCAGTTTGTTTGAGAAAAATTAGTGAGTGCTTTGTGGTGTTGTATCCCTATAATTTGCTACTGACTATCAAATTGTGCCTTAAGAGCACATAGTGTGTTTCATACTGATGTCACGAAATGATCGCAAGTGTCTTCACAATGACCGAAGAGATTGGCCCAGAAATTCTTGGATTTCTTGACGCACAAACAACCAACCTAAAATTGGAGCATGTAACTTAATACGCGAAATTTAAGCGAACGATCGAAATTCACATTAAAATGTGCAGGGCCACGAGAGTTGACAAATTTGTCCAATGACCAAATCAGCTGGTCAACTGTGAAAACCACTATACCGTAGCAGCGCACACAATTGTTTTCAGATTTCCGATGCCAGGAGAGCATGTTTTTCCAGAGGTGACATCTGCAGCTTGGGACAAATTTGCCCATCACAATTGCTATTGCAATCTATCAAACACGTGAGAACGATCGCTAATTTAAGGAAGATCAATAAAACGGAAAGCATCCTTCATCTCGCTCAAACTTTCTGTCGGTTGGTACGAAATTCCATACAAAACCAGCTGTTTTCCGATTTCCGATACCAGGAGAGCATCCACGGAAGAGGTAGTACGTTGTACAGCAATTTTGGTCGAAAACCGCCGAAAGGTATGCAATATTTAACCACTAACTTTCCCGTTGGTCGAGTAAAATTTTGCAGCAATTTTGCTCAAAAACCGCCGAAAGTTATGCAATGTTTAAACACTAACTTTCCCGTTGGTCGTGAAAAATTTCTTCGAAAACTACCAGTTTTCGAATTTATAGTACCCGGAGAGCATCCTAGGAAGAGGTAGCTCCTAGTACTGCGCCGTAAGGTATGCAATGTTTATACACTAACTTTGCAACCAATTTTCCGCCGTAAGGTATGCAATGTTTATACACTATCTTTGCAACCAAATTTCCGCCGTAGGGTATGCAATGTTTATACATTAAATTTTCATACCAACCAGCTGTTTTCAGATTTCCGATACCAGGAGAGCATGTTGCTCAACAGGTAAATTCTTCCATCCCCCTCCCTCCCCTTCCGCACAAAAAAAGAAGGCCAAGATGGCGGACAAGATGGCGGCCAAGATGGCGGCCAAGATGGCGGCCAAGATGGCGACAAGATGGCGGACAAGATGGCGGCCAAGATGGCGACCAAGATGGCGGCCAAGATGGCGGCCAAGATGGCGGCAAAGATGGCGGACAAGATGGCGGCAAAGATGGCGGCCAAGATGGCGGACAAGATGGCGGACAAGATGGCGGACAAGATGGCGGACACAAGATGGCGGACAAGATGGCGGACAAGATGGCGGACAAGATGGCGGACAAGATGGCGGCCAAGATGGCGGACAAGATGACGGACAAGATGGCGGACACAAGATGGCGGACAAGCTGGCGGACAAGATGGCGGCCAAGATGGCGGCCAAGATGGCGGACAAGATGGCGGACAAGATGGCGGACAAGATGGCGGACAAGATGGCGGACACAATATGGCGGACAAGATGGCGGCAAAGATGGCGGACAAGATGGCGGACACAAGATGGCGGACAAGATGGCAGCCAAGATGGCGGACAAGATGGCGGACACAAGATGGCGGCCAAGATGGCGGACAAGATGGCGGACAAGATGGCGGCAAAGATGGCGGCCAAGATGGCGGACAAGATGGCGGACAAGATGGCGGACACAAGATGGCGGCCAAGATGGCGGCAAAGATGGCGGACAAGATGGCGGACAAGATGGCGGCCAAGATGGCGGCCAATATGGCGGACAAGATGGCGGACAAGATGGCGGACAAGATGGCGGACACAAGATGGCGGACAAGATGGCGGACAAGATGGCGGACAAGATGGCGGACACAAGATGGCGGCCAAGATGGCGGCAAAGATGGCGGCAAAGATGGCGGACAAGATGGCGGCCAAGATGGCGGACACAAGATGGCGGACCAAGATGGCGGCCAAGATGGCGGCCAAGATGGCGGACAAGATGGCGGACAAGATGGCGGACAAGATGGCGGACAAGATAGCGGCCAAGATGGCGGACAAGATGGCGGACACAAGATGGCGGACAAGATGGCGGACAAGATGGCAGCCAAGATGGTGGCCAAGATGGCGGCCAAGATGGCGGCCAAGATGGCGGCCAAGATGGCGGCCAAGATGGCGGCCAAGATGGCGGACACGATGGCGGACACAAGATGGCGGCCAAGATGGCGGACAAGATGGCGGACAAGATGGTGGACACAAGATGGCGGACAAGATGGCGGACAAGATGGCGGCAAAGATGGCGGACAAGATGGCGGACAAGATGGCGGCCAAGATGGCGGACAAGATGGCGGACAAGATGGCGGACAAGATGGCGGACACAAGATGGCGGCCAAGATGGCGGCAAAGATGGCGGACAAGATGGCGGCCAAGATGGCGGACAAGATGGCGGCCAAGATGGCGGACAAGATGGCGGCCAAGATGGCGGACAAGATGGCGGACAAGATGGCGGACACAAGATGGCGGCCAAGATGGCGGCAAAGATGGCGGACAAGATGGCGGACAAGATGGCGGCCAAGATGGCGGCCAATATGGCGGACAAGATGGCGGACAAGATGGCGGACAAGATGGCGGACACAAGATGGCGGACAAGATGGCGGACAAGATGGCGGCCAAGATGGCGGACACAAGATAGCGGCCAAGATGGCGGACAAGATGGCGGCCAAGATGGCGGACAAGATGGCGGACAAGATGGCGGACACAAGATGGCGGACAAGATGGCGGACAAGATGGCGACCAAGATGGCGGACAAGATGGCGGACAAGATGGCGGACAAGATGGCAGACAAGATGGCGGACACAAGATGGCGGACAAGATGGCGGACAAGATGGCAGCCAAGATGGTGGCCAAGATGGCGGACAAGATGGCGGACAAGATGGCGGACAAGATGGCGGACAAGATGGCGGACACAAGATGGCGGCCAAGATGGTGGCAAAGATGGCGGACAAGATGGCGGACAAGATGGCGGCCAAGATGGCGGACACAAGATGGCGGCCAAAATGGAGGACAAGATGGCGGACAAGATGGCAGCCAAGATGGCGGACAAGATGGCGGCCAATATGGCGGACAAGGTGGCGGACAAGATGGCGGACACAAGATGGCGGACAAGATGGCGGCCAAGATGGCGGACAAGATGGCGGACAAGATGGCAGCCAAGATGGTGGCCTAGATGGCGGACAAGATGGCGGACACAAGATAGCGGCCAAGATGGCGGACAAGATGGCGGCCAAAATGGAGGACAAGATAGCGGCCAAGATGGCGGACAAGATGGCGGACAAGATGGCGGCCAATATGGCGGACAAGGTGGCGGACAAGATGGCGGACACAAGATGGCGGACAAGATGGCGGCCAAGATGGCGGACAAGATGGCGGACAAGATGGCAGCCAAGATGGTGGCCTAGATGGCGGACAAGATGGCGGACACAAGATAGCGGCCAAGATGGCGGACAAGATGGCGGACAAGATGGCGGACAAGATGGCGGACACAAGATGGTGGAAACAAGATGGTGGACACAAGATGGCGGCCAAGATGGCGGACAAGATGGCGGACACAAGATGGCGGCCAAGATGGCGGCAAAGATGGCGGACAAGATGACGGCAAAGATTGCGGACAAGATGGCGGACAAGATGGCAGCCAAGATGGCGGACAAGATGGCGGACAAGATGGCGGCCAAGATGGCGGACAAGATGGCGGCCAAGATGGCGGACAAGATGGCGGCCAAGATGGCTGACACAAGATGGCGGACAAGATGGCGGACAAGATGGCGGACAAGATGGCGGACAAGATGGCGGCCAAGATGGCGGACAAGATGGCGGCCAAGATGGCGGACAAGATGGCGGACAAGATGGCGGACACAAGATGGCGGACAAGATGGCGGACAAGATGGCGGACAAGATGGCGGCCAAGATGGTGGCCAAGATGGCGGCCAAGATGGCGAACAAGATGGCGGACAAGATGGCGGACACAAGATGGCGGCCAAGATGGCGGACAAGATGGCAGACAAGATGGCGGCCAAGGTGGCGGGCAAGATGGTGGACAAGATGGCGGACAAGATGGCGGACACAAGATGGCGGACAAGATGGCGGACACAAGATGGCGGACAAGATGGCGGACAAGATGGCGGACAAGATGGCGGCCAAGATGGCGGCGAAGATGGCGGACAAGATGGCGGACACAAGATGGCGGCCAAGATGGCGGACAAGATGGCGGACACAAGATGGCGGACACAAGATGGCGGACAAGATGGCGGACACAAGATGGCGGACAAGATGGCGGACAAGGTGGCGGCCAAGATGGCGGCCAAGATGACGGCCAAGATGGCGGCCAAGATGGCGGCCAAGATGGCGGCCAAGATGGCGGCCAAGATGGCGGCCAAGATGGCGGCCAAGATGGCGGACAAGATGGCGGACACAAGATGGCGGCCAAGATGGCGGACACAAGATGGCGGACAAGATGGTGGACAAGATGGCGGACAAGATGGCGGACACAAGATGGCGGACAACATGGCGGACAAGATGCCGGACACAAGATGGCGGACAAGATGGCGGCCAAGATGGCGGACAAGATGGCGGACACAAGATGGCGGACAAGATGGCGGACACAAGATGGTGGACAAGATGGCGGACAAGATGGCGGGTAAGATGGCGGCCAAGATGGCGGCCAAGATGGCGGCCAAGATGGCGGCCAAGATGGTGGACACAAGATGGCGGACAAGATGGCGGACAAGATGGCGGTTAAGATGGCGGCCAAGATGGCGGACACGATGGCGGACACAAGATGGCGGACAAGATGGGGAACAAGATGGCGGACAAGATGGCGGACAAGATGGCGGACAAGATGGCGGACAAGATGGGGAACAAGACGGCGGACAAGATGGCGGACAAGATGGCGGACAAGATGGCGGCCAAGATGGCGGACACAAGATGGCGGACAAGATGGCGGCCAAGATGGCGGACAAGATGATGGACACAAGATAGCGGCCAAGATGGCGGACAAGATGGCGGACAAGATGGCGGACAAGATGGCGGCCAAGATGGCTGACACAAGATGGCGGACAAGATGGCGGACAAGATGGCGGACAAGATGGCGGACAAGATGGCGGCCAAGATGGCGGACAAGATGGCGGACAAGATGGCGGACAAGATGGCGGACAAGATGGCGGCCAAGATGGCGGCCAAGATGGCGGCCAAGATGGCGAACAAGATGGCGGACAAGATGGCGGACACAAGATGGCGGACAAGATGGCGGCCAAGATGGCGGCCAAGATGGCGGCCAAGATGGCGGCCAAGATGGCGGCCAAGATGGTGGACAAGATGGCGGACAAGATGGCGGACACAAGATGGTGGACAAGATGGCGGAAAAGATGGCGAGTAAGATGGCGGCCAAGATGGCGGCCAAGATGGCGGCCAAGATGGCGGCCAAGATGGCGGCCAAGATGGCGGCCAAGATGGTGGACACAAGATGGCGGACAAGATGGCGGACAAGATGGCGGCTAAGATGGCGGCCAAGATGGCGGCCAAGATGGCGGACACGATGGCGGACACAAGATGGCGGACAAGATGGGGAACAAGATGGCGGACAAGATGGCGGACAAGATGGCGGACAAGATGGCGGACAAGATGGGGAACAAGATGGCGGACAAGATGGCGGACAAGATGGCGAACCAAGATGGCGGACAAGATGGCGGACACAAGATGGCGGACAAGATGGCGGCCAAGATGGCGGACAAGATGGTGGACACAAGATAGCGGCCAAGATGGCGGACAAGATGGCGGCCAAGATGGCGGACAAGATGGCGGCCAAGATGGCGGACACAAGATGGTGGACAAGATGGCGGCCAAGATGGCGGACACAAGATGGCGGACAAGATGGCGGACAAGATGGCGGACACAAGATGGAGGCCAAGATGGAGGCCAAGATGGCGGACAAGATGGAGGACAAGATGGCGGACAAGATGGCGGCCAAGATGGCGGATGGTGGACTTTTGGGGGGGGGTGATGACCGGTGGGAGGTGGGTGGTGACCCGTGGGAGGTGTGTGGTGACCCGTGGGAGGTTGGTGGTGATCCGTGGAAGGTAAGTGGTGATCCGTGGGAAGTGAGTGGTGACCCGTGGGAGGTGGTTGGTGACCCGTGGGATGTGAGTGGAGACTCGTGGGAAGTGGGTGGTGATCCGTGGGTGACACGATTATGTTCACCACCAAATGCTGGTGCTTGAGTGTTTTGTTAAGTTAAGTTAAGATCGATGAAGTATAACTGAGTATAGCATGGCAAATATCCCGGAAGCACAGCGAGCGAACCAATTCGATGGCAAAGTGTTCCTTAGATGCTTTAGTTGTAAATTCCACCACGTGCAGCTTCTCTAAGCTGGCGCACGTATGATTGTAGCTCCATTTAGAAGAGTACAAATACAGTGGTAACTGGTGTTGGTGGTGATATAGCCGGCTCCGTTATTGTATTCGAAGATGCTGACGGCCCTGGCGCACCATTTGAAGAAGATGATTAGGGGTGGCCCAGCGGCGGATCAAACGGTAGGCGGAGTAGGCCCTTTCTTACTGCGCTTTTCGCCTTGTCTCATTTTAAATCTCCTCAATGTCCTGCTTCCATCCTGCATCGTTTTTAAAATTAGAGGCCCCAACTATATTTCCGCCCAGAGCCTCCAAGGGGATTGATCCTCCACTGGTTGTCGAGATGTCAAGCGCGGGATTGAGAAACTGATTTTGTCAAGTAGCGTTGGTGCATCAATTGTCCCTAGTATTAAGCCTGCCTGGGATGTGGCCTGGGAATTCCGTTTAAGCGATTCTCATCTATTCAACCATGTTGCTGTATTGCGGCACCAAATACTCAACAATAAAATGCTCAAGGATGGGCTTAACTAGACTACAGTTTAGCTTTTTTCCACATGTAGTAGGAATTCGATTGCCGCGACCAAGGGGAGGCCTTAAAGTCCTTTGATTTATGAAATGCTTTAGAGTACATCTGAAGTATTCGAAACTCCGTTCGCATCATGCTCAATCATTATCGATTTGTTCATTCTTCAAGAAAGAACTAAAAGCATTGAAGTCGTTTTTCGAAACGATAACTAAATTATTGTGCTGATTAAACCAACGCCAACGTCGTGACTCTCCGGAGACCCTTGTCTTAATCGGATGTCTCAATTTGTGGCCCTTGCATCATATCTATTCGACGTACGGCAAAAGTTACGGTTGTGTGCTCCAGCACTGCGTGTAACAGCATTATTCGTCTAATGGAATCGTCCAACAAAGTTCGGCACAGGACAGGTTCGGCTACTACGATCACCACGTCCTGGTGATAGAAAGTCCGGACGGTGTGGAATGCGCCCTAGCGTGTGCGGGGAAAAGTTCCGACCGACTCATCACAAAACCATCACCCACGAAGGTCGTAACCGAAATCATTACACTCCGTGTCTGACTTTTCACGCGGAATGGGCAAGGTAAAGCAGGACGGAAAAGCAATGGTGAAATGGTGATACAATTTCCCCGGGCGTGTTACGAGCCGTGTCGGACACATTTCGGATCGTGGGCCGTGTAATAGAACACTCACAGAAATTGAGATCTGGTGCACTTCTTCGGTAACGTTAGACGTTTGGCCCTCACATCCTGATTCTCCGTTCGGAAATTGGTGCGCGATAAGCGCGGAAAGGGGCCACCGTTGAGAATTCTTTCCAACCGATTTGCTTTCCCATTATCGCGCCGAAGCAGCCGAGAGCCAACGCGAAACAAAATCCTACACAAAAAAAAGGAACAGGAACATGGCTTCGAAACTAATTTTCCACCAACTATGGGTGATGGGAAAAATAAAACACCCCAGTCACACAAAGAACAAAGTCACGGCAAGCGAGCGAGAGAAAATGTGTTTATTGTTACGCTCAAGCTGTCGAGATTGTAGTGCTGGCTGCTCCGGCCATAAGCACCCGTACAAAGCCATCCACCACCTACTACCACGGCTGCTACTGCTAGCCGGCGCAATGTTTCATGCCTTCCGGGGTCTTGTGTGAGGTTTTGTACGGTTGGGTTTACACCGATGCCTTCGCCCTGCGTTAGTACCGGCTGCGGATGATTGCCACAGTCGACCGAATCGCGAATGCGGCTGACTAGGCGCATTTGACTCAAATTGGAACAATCGACGTGCATTGTAGCATCACTTTTGGCCACACACGACCCAGCCACCGAATGAAGCGTAATGTAGCAAACAAAATGATTAGTTTGTAGCAACAAAAGGGCCACTGTGGCCGCTCTGGCAGATCGGATTCCGGTTTGCGGAGCGATTTTGGGTGCAGCAGCTGCACCTGTGCTTTGAGACATTCGGAAACAGTGATGCTATTAGTTCGTGTGTTCCGTATCGTGAGGCCGTCACGAGCATCATATCTGGTCGGGTAGGGAGTGCCTGTCAGCCACCGCCGATCCAAGACGACGTATAAAAAGTAGCAAACGGAAGCACCGTAACACGCCAACGGGAGGTTTTTTTACTTTATTCCCAGATACACACAGGGGGAAAAACAGCTTGGCGAAGTCTTCGTTTGTGGATGGACCGCGATAAAGAATGCTCTAGTCAGGGAATTCGTCACGGAGCTTTACTGGAAGCGTAAAGAGCTATTATTGTACCATTATTTCTCAACGTGACACGCCAAAAAGTTTCCTCCCCGTTTTCGGTGCGACGTCGCCATCGTCGTCGTTCTCGTCGGGAGGAACAGCCCCGAGAAGCTGTCCTTCCTGGCCGCGTTTCCACAACCGTGCGCAGAAAGAATTGTGCACGGGTACGAAATGAAACGGAACCTTGTTAGAGAAGGGCCCAGAACGCGACGCGCCAGGCATAACGAACGGTTGATGGTGGTTTTGCGCGTTGTTCCGCCAAGTTCCGTAGCCAGTTTCGTAGCCATTATTATTATTTGCGACAACAATAAAAATAAATGCGAACATCGAGCGCGCGCGCACACAGGAAACCATCATCATCCCATCATCGGTGGATGATTCCGGGAGGGTTCGTTGGGTGAGAAAGGCATCCCCATGTCTTACGGGCGAATTCGCGGTCCATGAAAGGTGAATGCGAAACAGTTGGAAAAAAGTGACAATTGCCTCCTGGTCGGGTCGGTCGGTTTGGTCGGAAGTCTTCAATAGCCGTGCAGGTATTCCGACCAAACCGCCGTATCTTACCGGCGCGTACGTGTGCGCTTAAAGGTGCAGTCTCATCTGAACCTCCATAAATTGATTTATGAATGTTCGTAGCGTTTGTCGGTCGTAGCCAGGCAAAAAGCGCAAAACTAACAAACAATAGCATTTGTCCCAAGAAAATGGCCCCCCGTACCCTCCGGGCGTTCGGTGTTAACCGGTGCCGCTTTCGTAAGCGGCTGCCTGATGAGCCCTTATAAAGTTGTTTCGCCGGCGATTGGATGCTTTTATTTGTTGATTGAGTAATGCACGAAAGCCGTCGCTCCGCTGCTGTATATCTGTGCTGTTGATCATCACAGGATCATTCACGGTAGGTACTTTAGGTTACTGCCGGTACCCAACGGATACCGCTTCACGTCACTGTCGGTCCCAAGGTCGGTAGGCAAACGGTAAAAGTGTGTGCATTTTACGATCACCGTAATGGTACGCCGTTCGCTCGGTACGATGATTTAGAACTGCCCTTGCGTTTCATATTTAACTTTCAATTTATGGTTTTGTTGTGTCTGTTCGTGAGGCGTGAAGAATTGAATTTGATCGCAAAGAATTGTAATAAAATATGTACTGGCCGGTTTGAAATGTTTGTACTGTGAGGAAAGAAGTTTTATTTATCTGTTGATCACTACCTGTAGCAATCTTAAATATTACCCACTAAAGTACAAAGTATCGAAATTCACAATGGTAAAAGGCATTTTGAAGCTCAAGGACATCATTTGGACACTTAAATTATTTTACATTAGATTCATTAGATATGATATCGAACTTGGGGTGTAGAAGAACCTTCGTAAATAGACACTGGATTTTATCTAAATGGGCTTCAGAGTTCAAGTAAATGTCGCTCTATACCTCGAACAGGTTGATGGAATTTTCCTATATAGTTCCGGTACTCACTCATACGTCTCTGAGACATGGACATTGTTCCTAAACTGTGTCCCAACACAGAAGGGTTTCTTCGTCCTATTGAAGGCTCCGAAAAGCTGGTGATGTCATTAGAATGACACCGTGAAGTCCAATTCCTAAACTCTTTTCAAGTCGTCCACATGGACAGAAGAGACGTAGTATGCCTGAAGCAACTAACAAAAAGCGATCTCAAAAGAGGACCAATTTTATCGAATAAATGTGAAGAATTTATTCATCTCCGTTATTATGAAATACGGACGGAATATTCACGGATGAGCCTCAACTTGAAGTTTTCTGTCGCTTCACGAAAACAACAACAGTCTTGCTCGCCACGGGGTCGAAGAGGGATTTGCCTTTGAAGGTCTTCTGTCATAAATTCTACTTCCCGTTCCGATTGGTTCGATCGCATGGGTACACAACACGGTAGCGATTATTCCGGTGCGGTCCGTTTGACTCTCCATGCCGCGGAACAGATCTTGCTCGAGTTCAATTTCACGTCTACGCCCGATGGCGCACAGGAGAGCAGGGTGATGTTGTTTTTTCCTTTGCTCTTCTACACCGTGTGTTCTTGTCTTGGGGTTGGATTTTTCCCCGACCGAACTTTAGTCCCATCCAACCGTCCCATCCAGCCGACCGGTCCAACCGTGTGGTTAATGGTTCATATTTCCATCAAAGCAAACCCCGACCAGACGGGCGATGGCGAGGAGTTCGGGTTCGGTTCGGGCTGGGATTTCACAGACCTGCGGACTCATCGATCCAAATCTGGCCCGTTTCCCGTTTCATCTGAAATGGAACGCGGCCTCGCATGGGCATTCGAGCCGCATCATTTAGAACCGCTCGACCGTGGCCCGGCGGCGCGACGGTGGGACGAGACGTTTGTGGAGGCTGGTCGGTATCGGCGAGCGAGGAGGGTTTTAAATTACTTCGCACCGAGACTGGCGAACCTCCTCCCGGCGACAGTAACGACATCGTTACGTGCATTACGTTTGTCCGTGGTCAAGGAAAAACGGAAAAAAGGCATCTCGGAAAACGATGTGCAAAGAGAGTCAGACAAAGTGGCCTCTTTCGAGATTCGATAAACCGGAAACAATCTTGGCATGGGGTGGAAAATATAGACCTGATGTACGGATTAGTTTTCACCGAGCATCGCGACAGCTAAGAATAAAAGCCCATTCTGTCGGGTTTCGGGTCTCGGCAGGGACTACTGCAGGGCACGTACCGAATAGGTGCAGTTCCCTGGTGCTTCGGGTGTCTGTCAGTCACCATTTGGATGTAGGTCACAGGTTCGATTCAAAGATCCGCAACCGCACACCGGATATTCTCGTCGAATGACAACCGGCCCGACCCGTGCCAGGGAACTAAATTCAATCGTGTCTAATCAGTTTTCAGCGCTGATGTTATTCCGTCCCGCCGCCACCGACACGGCGAGTCCGAGCTACGGCCGATACGAAACCCTCCAACCACTGGGCCAAACTCCCCGAGGACATTCGGTCGTACGGCGTGCGGCGTCCGTATGGGAAGCCATACGCAAGCAGCGAAAGGCCATGTGGACGGAATCGTTCCCGCAGGGACTCGAGTGGCACAGATTATATTTAATATGCACCGAGCGTGCAGTGACGGGCCAGGCCCCGGATCAAATGCAGACATGCATGGTGCTGCGGCACTGCGTTATGCTTCCAACAAGCCCTCCCTACTGCCCGAACCCCGGGAACATGCGCCTTCTCGAGACAAAATTTGCAATTCAAAGCCAAACGAAACGACCCCGTGGACGTGGAAAACGAATGGGAACGAATTTCAATACAAAATCCTAGTATCTGTCACGGGCATGAAATGAATGTTGCCTTTGCGTTGCGTCGTTGCCTCGGTCGGTCTTAATGGTCTTAATTGAGTGAGTGTGTGTTTGAGGATTTTTTTAACCGTACGCATTTGCCGATGCCAGTTGGAGGAGAAAACCGGGCTCGGAAGAGGAAACATAAATTGTACGTGTATCTGTGGTTAAAGAAAACGTTTCCCAACGCTTGCGGTCCGGCCACGGCGGTGGCAACTCATTGGTGGAAGTGAATTAATTTTGCTCACCAGATTTGGTGGCGTACCGATTTAATCACATGATGCATTGTTTAATTCCATTCCAGTGAAGTTACCCTTGCAATGTGACAAAAGAACGAGCTTGTTCATGCAGTTCCAAGCTGCTCGTACGTTCCAATCAGATTAGGCAAAGGATTTATACGTATTTTGTTTAAATATTTGAAATGAGGACAATCTGATGGAACGATTTCACTTTACAACGACAAGCGTGGTTTGTTTTAAAGACATTTCCCGAAATACAGATAGAACTTCTGAACAAAATATGTAAATAAGTCGAGTTGTGCGATGTGATTGTTGCATGCTTCTGAGTTCCAAAGAAGTCGTAAGACTTCTTGTCACACCCAATACTCTCAATAAACTTAGTAAAGATTCAATTGAGAATTGCCTTCTTATTATCCTTGTGATAAAAAGAAGCATAATTCAAAATATTTAATATAGTCTTGTCGTAAATGTACTACCTCTTTTTTTACAAAGTTTATGTTATATTGTTCTATAAAATCCTATCATAAATTTTGTATTTATTTGCTATATTAAACTGCAAGGCATTTCTGCAGTTTGTCGCTCATTAATATCTATCTTTTTCTCGTTCTATCTCTCCTAATAAAGTATACTCAATTCTATGAATCTCACAACAACCAGAGCCAAATAGACGAGATTACCTCACCAACGGACCACACATAAACTTCTCAAGTACTTCAGGCTTTTTGACAATCAAGTCAGCCGTGATTCCAAGTAACAATTCGTGTTGGAAACTCTCTATAAAAGCAGGCTGTGAGTTAATGGTTCGCATTCAAAATACGTTCATAGCAGGCTATTGAAAACTTTAAAAAAGTTGGATCGTTGCCATGACTCGTGAGATGGAAAACCCAACCCAAACCCCACGTTTTCATGCCACAGCACGATGCCACAGCCTCATCATGCGATGGAACATAATTTCATCGACTTCAGTACTCATTACACCGCAATCAAAATTAGCTTATCATGCCGACAATCGCTGACGTTGCATTCGGCTGGCTCGGCCGCTCTCCGGCTCACTTTGCATATGCGACGATGCGTCCAAGCATTTAAATTTGCCTCGAACGGTTTGTGGTTTCACCCGTTAGTGGAACAGTTTTTCAGCAAACTTCTCGGTGTATAATAATAAAATCGCTACATCGAAAAGGCAACATCACCAGGTCGGTCCAGCCCTGCCTAGTGAGTGGCAGGGATGAATGAATTCATCCCCTTCATTCGTGTATCGCGATGCAAATAAACACCGGAAATGAACCCGCCAAGCAATGATCGCTAGAGGGTGGCCCCTCCACTCCCAGTCGAATGTGGCCGAGAGTTTGGGAACATGCACATCCCACATTCCCCACAGACAAACACACACACCCATTGCAACGGTTTCCTGTCAGTATCAATTACCGGTCGGTAGAATGGAAAATCAGGAAAATCCTCACGCGCTCATGATTAATTCCCACTCCCACTTTTTTCGCCCCTGCCTCGACTCTCGGCGATCGTGGGTTCAGCTACACTGCACCAAAGCAAGCGTGCCACATGGTGCAGCGGGCAGCATTTGAATCCATAATTTCGTACATCCGACTGTGGCCGATCCCATGTCCGCCATGAGCCGTTTGGTGGCGTTTCCCATCGTGGGGTGGCTTTCTTTCGTCCACCGGAGAAGGGTGCATATATTAAAACAATTTAAATGCCACCGCACCGCATCATCATCATCATCATCGGCATCGTCATCGTTACGTCGATTTGGTGCTGCTGTTCGTTCGGTTCCCTCGTTATTAGTTGACACCAAACGCGGGTTGAACCATCGACGGGTGCCGGAACCTGCCGCTTGTGACACGGGGTAATCGTAATTGCGCGACACAAAAACACACAGAGCGTATATCTTTGCCGTAATCGCGTGCTCAATATATTTCTGACAGCTATCCCCGGGATCGTCTGGCACTAAATCCGGGATGGCTTTGCAGGGGGTCCCTTGCTGTTGTTGGCTTATCGCGCAGTGAAGCGTTTTATCCGGCGGGACTATTGAACTCTCGGCAACAAGATGGCACACAATCGGTGGCTCGACAGATCGGTTCTAAGGCTGCCGGAGCAACCGAAACTTGAAGATGGATCCTGCTGTTTCCTGATGCCCAAGGCCCCGGTACGTGGCCTGATGATGACATATTAAAGCGGATTGGTCTGTACCATGCCGAAGGGATTTGGAAGTGATTTTAAATTCATTAACAAACACCCTGCTCGGTGCCAGCGTCCTGTGTCCATGTCTCGACTCCCTTACTTACACTACCTACCTTTCTCCTTCCCGAAAGACCCTTTATCGGTCACTTCGGCACGTCGGGGATTTTTTTTTGTGTGTATGATCGGCATCATCCGTGTGCCAAACATCCGGGGATTATCGCTTTCGTTCGCCCATCGCGGTTCGGTTCGGGAGGAAATTCGCCACTACACAACACAAACTACCCGCTAGCCGGGGGCTTTGGTGTGTTGCTTGGGCAAGACAGCAGGATAAGCATTACACTTTCTCCTCGCCCTTCTTTCTTTCTGGCCTCATCGTCCCGGGTTACCGTTACGCTTCGGTACACTTCCGTGCAAACCAATCCCGAACACCCGATTGCCACGGGCAGGAGTTTAATGACGATAATCAAATATTTACACGAAACCACTCCAAGTTCTGAGCCTTCGAACCGGGGCCGGTGGAAAATTGATACCGCCCTAAAAAGCCTTGGCAGCAGCATTACAAGGTACAACGGCAGTTTGGTACAGTTTTCCGCTTAATTCGTTCGGTTTGCAGCTTTGATTTCCACCGTACACCGTGCCGCAGCACATCCAGAACATCGAATCCATGAGCTGCAAAAATAGAACTCCTCCAGATACGGGTTCGAACCGTAACCGAACGATAAATTTATTCAAATGACTTCCATTCCCGGAACAATGTACAGCTTAAATTAACTGCAAAAAAGGACGTCAACCGCATCGGGATTATTACATCTCCGGTTAACAAATTCTTTAAACGATTTAAATAATGATTGATGAATGTATGGTTGATTGCATAATTCGTTAAATATTCATGCCGTAAATTGTATCACGATTAGATAATCGCATCACATTTTCCCGGAAGCATATCCTGTGAAAACAATTTCGTTTGAAGCTCTGCTGCAAATAAAGAGCAATCGATTCCGAACAGCAATAATGGTAACTGAACTTTGTTCAAATTGAACTAGAATCGAGATACATGGAGAATATACTTCCTGGAGATTTTGCAACTGAAATCAATGCTTGTTATACGGCGATCCTCTACGGCAGACCACGCGAAGGACTGGTCCTTTTGCTGAAGTCACAAAGTTTTCTCAGTGAAGCAGAGTCTATGGGTGATTCGTCCTGCTAGTTGCTCCTTATTCAAGGCTTGGGGAGCCTTTTTAGACTGAAGGAGTTGAGGTGCCGAAGACCAGAGCTCTGTTAAAGGAAACCAGATGTTTTTTCTTTTGTTTCACCAAATACTATTTTATTCGTCAATTGCTCCCGCTTATTTAGCCATTTTAACAAATGTCATGGCTTCCTTGATCTACATTCTGCAATGCTGTTAAAAATTTCCACAGTTAAGTATTTTTAATGCTTTCGGAAAGCTTTGAACACAATTTAATTTAACTTATAAAACTTGTAGAAGTCCGTAAAGACCTCCAGATGTACCTCCTCTAAATATTATAGTTCAACTTGACCATCAAAAGCTACTAAAATATGCTCCAGGAATTAGAAAGACTTAATGATCTCGACATATTCCAGTTCATATTCAGATTGTTCATCAAAAATTGCTCCAAAATTTATCATTTTGTACTAAAAAACTATGTGAAATGTTGGATTTATTTTTATTCGATTAAATTGACTACCTTATGCGTCGGTGTCCAAGCCATCCGGACATTGTTAACATGGTACATGAACTCAAACATTAATTTAATTCTGTTAACTAACAAGCTGCCTTGTCAAACCCATGCAGTATCGTACATGTAAATTGTCATAATTCCTGGAGGTGCAAATACCCCAAGGCATTCAGCAACAGCTTTTAATTCCAGTCATTATCGTCCCACTGGAACTAGGACGAAGGTTTAAAGTACGTACAGCCGTAACCCGTTTTGGATATTGTTCATGCCATGTGGTATTAATTACAGCAATAATACGTGGCATCGCCGTCTCGTAACCATCTCGGGCTGTACGCTGTACCATTTAATTTTTCACTTCACTACCATCATATCCTCGGCTAAGCAGGGCACACATTCCGTCCCAAAATTTACCCATCCAACTGATCCCTAAAAACAGCATAGACAATCGCACACCGCAGGACTTCGGACGGAAAGGGCATCCTTAGCGGGACAGCACAACGTCGACGTCGACGTGATTTACATACTGGTTGGCCAACAAACCCACACGGCCTCACGGTGGATCGGGTTATGCAAGCGACTACAATTGCCCTGCGCCACGTTGCCCTCCGGTCGAGAGTCCTTCTGCGAAGTGCGTTTGTTGTGTGGTGTGGAGGCTACGTGGTAGGGATAAATATGATGGCCCGATTGAAGATGCAGACCAACCGATTGCGTGTGCCGTGTTGGCATCGTTTCGTAAATTTGATATTTTACTCCAACCGTCCCGTTTCGGCCACACCGACCATCGGAGGATCAAATGAAGCGTTCTTGGTTTAGGAAGCTGGCGTTCTCGGCGTTATGTTTGCCGCTTCTCCAGCCCCACCATCGGCTAGTTCCACGAATGGCAAGAGTCTTAGCCGCACGCCACGATTCGCCGTCCGGGCCGTTCCGGGGCTTGGCGAGGCCTTGGCAAGTTTTTATATTTAATTAACTCCCTTTTTGTTCTCCGATTATTTACGGCCCATTTCGTACCCAGTACACGCGGGGTTCGGGATGTCGTAAAAATCGTCCTCGGTCGGGTTCGTTCCAACATTTCTGCTGCTGCTGCTAGGGTCCAGAAACCAGAAAGAAAGCCGATAGCGTAGCGTGAGCGTAGTCGAGAGAGATGACGGTAAAGTGGAATAATTTTAACAGCTATCCAACGGCTGTTGTCGTTGCCGCGCTCCGTAGTCTTTGCAAAGGGCATTGTGATAAATTTTCCCTCCAAACCGTTTCACTCGGATGCTGCCCCTCGGTCCGGGCGATCTTATCTGCCTGATGTGTGTGTTTGTGTGTGGAAAGGGATGCAGGGTAGCAAACGAGAATTTACGGAATCCGACCTCGTCGCAACCTTTTGCGCTTCGGACTGCCTAGGCACACACACACAGACCTACAAATGGTCACGTGAAATGTGCATCTAGGGGATGTTTTATGGTTCTCTAATTTTTACAACTTTAATTGCCTCTCGGATCATTACATTTTTATCCCGCAATCCCGTGCATCCCGAATGCCACGGCGGACGACTCCTTTCGTTCCTCCAGCTGCCCATTTTACGAACGCCGTTCCCAATCTGATTGATGAGCGAGGCAATGACGCGCTCCGGGACGCGCTTTCGCACGAGCAAACAACGGCCCGTTGAAAACAATCCACCGCAAACGAAACTTCTCCCTCAAAACTTTGGACACATTAACATTTGGAAAATTGCTCTGTGGCGTTTATTTATTTTCTTCCATTCCGCCGTGCGTTTTAGATTGTGTTTTGCTTCGAATCGGGTTAAACCCGTTCGCCGGGCCCGTACGGTGGCAAAGTACGACAGCTAAAGCAATCGTCACGACGTTTTGTCGCACATGGGGCGTTGGTGTTTGGTTGGTGGTTTATTGTGCTTTTTTCCTCCATTGCGTCCCGCACGGAAACCGGGTGTTTTCTTTACTTCGCTAGGGGAATTTTCTTCCAGTTTCAATTTATACTTCCCACTCCCGTGGAGCCCAACAACCCGTAGAGTGCCGGGAATGTCAAACCGAAGCAATAAAAAGTAGAGAAAAACATAAATAAATACTTTATGTGGCAATCGTACATTGTTACCACGGGCAAACGATACGGGCAGCATAAAACGCACCAACGGTTAAAACGTACCGAACCCGGCCGGGCCAAAAGGGGTTTTAATGGCCATTCGGGGAAATTTCGTGTTTCGTGTTATGATTTAATCCGTTCTCGGTAGCATTTTGCCGCAGCACGCCTTTCGGCTCATTCGGACATTCTATGGCATGGCAGCTCGGGTTTGGGCGAAAAAGCGAGGGGAAAACTTCCTGCCCGACGAACCCGGCGGCCTCCGTAATCCGTGTGGCGAGTGTAGCGAGTTGCTTTAGTGCTGTTTGCTAGCTTAGCCTGGGCAGATCATCTGTAGATCTTCTTGGGAATGATTGAACAGTTGGACAGGCTTTTTTTAATGCCTTCAAGTCCTTCGTTTGCTTGATTGAGACATTTGAGCTAAGCTTCTAGCGATAAGCCCCACGAATCTGGCCGAGAATAGCTGGTTAATAACCTTGGACCCAATCGTTTCAAACCTTTTATGAGTTTTTGAAGAAATTAAAGATTGACAACCACAAACATTGGGAAATAAATTGATTTTGAGACTTCTAGTTGAGACTTCGTCGTAAAGAACAGTCTCCTTCTGATACGCTTTGCTATAGCAATGGAGCACTGTTCCAATGTATCCAGCACTAGAAAGCACTCAATTGATCGATATGCAACAAGAGTAGAACGAACAAAGATAATCGTTATGCTCTTGCTGGGTGTGAGATGCCGGATATCCCGGTTACATCATCTGTACCCAAAGGTAATTACACCAATTCCCAACCGTCGTACAATCGATTCATAATCAACCGGCTCCAAGATGGCACCGGTACTATGCTGCTGCCAGTCGGTGTTGTCCTTTTGATGTGCCTCGGTTTGACCGCTGGCACACATGAGCCACACAGGGCACAGCGGCTCAAGTGGATAAAACCATTTACCATATGCGGTGGAGTGATCGGTGTTGCCGAAGGGTATAACACTACCAACGATCAGCACAATGCTCTATCGTCGGCAACGGCAACTGTTTAACGGTCTGTGTCAGTGTTCCACAGGTTAACTTCACGTTCGAATGGTGTGCTCACGCCACCGAATCGAACCAGCTGGATTTTACCGTCGACCGGGTGAATGAAACGTTTACATTTTACGGCTGCTCGACGAACGACATCGCCCTGTGTTCGGGGTTGAAAAGGACATTACTGGCAGCGCTGCTATCTGCAGAACAATGTACTCCTTTCATCCATGCTGGTCAATCATGGCAGAAGCTACCGGCTTATCAAATCTCATCCTTTTCGAGGCGGCTATACTGGAAATGGTTAGACAGACGCGGGAATGCTCCAAAGATGGATGCTCATCTATGAGCCACCGATACTGCAGCATCGCTTTGTGGGTCAAAGTGTTGGAGAGTAAAGAGTTTAGATGTAAAGAATTATAATAGAAAACATAACAATAAATCAACACAATCTATATTGAAGGTAAAACACAATGAAACGAACAGAATATTTCAAGCAGAAGACACGATTGGAACTAAGTTTGAGGTGTGCCTTCTGAAGGACATAGCCCATAACTAGTCAATGTTAGTATAAATTCCTCCCCTGTTTTCAGTTTAAGGTCCACCAAGAATCTTTCAAATTCTGGAAAACCTAACATTTTAATAAATAAAGTATAATATTTGTTCTGGTCTTAATTTAACTTTTATTCTATCTCCATTTCTATTTAACTGTTCTTAAAACTACTTCTTAATCATTTAACTGTATGTTTTCCAACTTTATTGTAATAATTGATTGATTGGTTTTATGTATTTTATGGAATTATAATTTAGAAATTAACCAAAAAGATTTTCTTTCATAACTAGTGTAGCTGTATGATTTTCAAGATATTTAAAGATGGCGTTTTTGTGTCAAAAGTTGTTGAAATAGTAAAACACTTGCATTTTTTCCATGAAGTAATTTTGTGTTAGAATCAGATTAAGCATTGTGTTCTCTATTGGTCATAATTTTCAGAACGCTTACGATTCACAGGAAATTAGGCAATGGTGTGATGTAATAATGAAATGTTCCCAGAGGAATTCTTCGATCAATCATCGTTATCCCATTAATGTGTTGAACAATACACAGAGCCAGAATTGCCTCAAAGCCTCCATCGCAATACGTAAAAGATTTACAGCCCGGGAGGCTCTCATCATTGGACATCTGCTCCCCAAAAGAGTGACACACTAACCCTGCAATGTGGCCTATAAACGGATTTGTTCTTGCGATCACTTTCACATCACTTGCTGGCCAGCAAGCTTTCAACATGTTCAACCAGACGAGCGCGAGAAGTTGCTTCCTGCAGAAAGGAATAGCACTCAACTGGGCAAAACCGTTCTCAATCCGCGGCGAGGTGATCGGAATGGTAGAAGGAATGAGTACGTCGAAGGACTACTACCCGGTATCCTTACACCCGTACTGTTTGGTCGCAAGTTTTGAGCTGCAGGAACAGTACGTCACATTCGTCATCGAGCAGTGGAACCAGTTTGATGCGTACCTGATACTAGCCGAGCAGATTGCGGAGATAGACTTTACGGTGGAGCAGTACGGCAAGGGTGTAAAGTTGTACGGATGTTCCGCCAACTACCGGACAATGTTGGTCATTTATCCCAGAATAACGTGCGGGAATAGTTCGGTGAAGGTGCTGATGTCTTATCGCAGGCTTAAAAGTGAGCTACCGAAGCCGTTTCTGTTTCAGGATGCAGCGTTGTTTGAAGAATTGGGACGGACAACTCCGATTGGTAATCTCTCATCAAGGTTTCTCGCCTTGCTGCGTAGTGAAAATAGCAGCCCACGAGTCGGTGGACAACTCTGGATAACTCTAGTGATTTGCTTGCTTACGTTAGGACAAGTTTACTAGAGGACAGACTGTGCTGTAACTATTCTTGTTACTCACTTTACCACCATTGCGCAAGGGTTTTCGTGAGGTTTTTTCGTACATTTTCGAGTTCGCAATAAACATAAACTCTGAACATTAATTACATGAAAAATAAACATTCTCCCATTAGTCGATCACGCCGTGAATCACGCCCACAAGAACACCATTTGGCGAAACAGTTTCAAACGTCCCCCGAACAGACGGTGGACCGTAAACAACCTTAACCTTACCAGCGTCTTCGTGCAGCGCCGCTGAAGAAGCGTAATTTTTCGGCTAAGTACATAATTTTTGAAACCACTCAACCACCATGTGCACACTCCGTCTCGCGTGTCCGTGCCTCCTGACATGAGTGCGCCGCAGCATGTGGCATAAAAACTTCCAAAACACTTCCAAACACAGCCGGTTTCGCCATTAGGTAAAAAGCTATTTCTCGTTTCGCATCGTGTACGCCGCTGCACTTCACGGCCTCTACTAGCCGTGTCTCGTTGTTGTCTTGTTGAAGCAAGATCTCGTACCGATTGCACATCTAGCGCCCGTCCGGAGCTTGTCACGGTTGCCAATGGGCTTAAAGGCAGCAGCCAGGCCTCTCGATAGGGAACGTGCAGGGAACATAAAACACCGCACAGAAAAGAATCCACCGGCAGGGGAAGAAAAAACTTTGCTCGCACAGACTCTACACATTCTCTAATCACTCCACCAGACGCACGTGGAAAGAGTGCTTGGGAAAAACTTCACTCATCGACGCGACTGCTCTCGTGTGGATGTGCTGAGCTGGCGCTGCACATCTGAACGAGAGTGAACGAGTGAACGCCGTGGCAGCAGCAAACCCTGGTAACAATAACAGAAAGCACTTACCAGCCAGAACCGACCGGGCGAACCGGGGTTCTGCCTTCGAGCGCTCAAGTGTTTTACCATTAAATTTAAATAATTAGTGCACATTGGGTTGTGTTGCCGGAGGGTTTCAGACAGCAACAGTCGCATCATCTCTCACGCTCGCCGCCAACGTGTGAGCGATCTGCCCACCATCCACGGGAAGAGGGAACCGGGGACCTAATCCATCCCAAAAAAAAAGACCTTCCGTCCTACAGAAATTTGACGAAATCGAAACTCAAATCGTGAAAGATGAATGGCGAGATAGAATACGACGTGGAGAGACACGAAAGCTCTTCAAACCATCGACACAACAACGAAACACAGATATCCGAACCTGAAAACCTACAGAAACCTAACAGCAGACAACAGCTGCTATCCGTATACGTCAAGTGAAGTGGTCGTTGGCTGCACTTCACCCATGCATCCTCCGATCGAGCTCCGTCATCTTCGTTAAGGTCGCTTTGTTTCGCCACGGCCAACACACTTAAGGCGCTTGTGCGAAAGAAATCAATCCGATTCTGAGCGAGATCAATCGATCGATGAGGTAGCAGCGCGGCTGCCAAAAGGCTTCATTTCCGGACCCACCTTAATTGGCCGCTTCGGAAGCAAACGTTTTTCAACGATGGAGCAGCGTTCGGTCCCGAGCGGGAAGAAAATTAATACTTGAGCAAAATCTCAGATGACCGCTATGGGGGTAGGGGTTGGTCACCAGGGTACCAACCCTTCGATTTGCCCTGCACAACCTTAGGGAAGGGCGCACATGGCAGGGCCGGGCCCGGACACGGGGTTTACCGAAACCAAATATAGCAAAAACCCGGGCGAAGGACCTGTTGGTAATTAGAAGCATTAGCAATGCTCATCATTTCGTAATCCCCTGCAGTGCTCTAAGCGCGTTACGTTTTCCGCATAATGGGCTTCGGCCGAACCGGGGCAGCTCCAGGGTAGCCTTCAGCTTTTTTTTCTCTCCACACCGCTTGGGTTCGGAACACAATAGAAGTGAAATACACACACAGCACGCGTAAAAGCTCCCGCTGCTTGTGGGGCCCGGACAGGACAGGGACACTTTATCCTTACGCCACCAAAGCCCTCGGTTTTGCTTTCCTTTTGTTTTGTTCCTTCTCCATCTCCGAAGCATGATTCTCCACCCGGGCGCTGTACGCATTCGTTAGGCGAGGTTTTCCGGGTCAAACCCCGCCACCGTGTTGGACATGATTTATTCACTTTCACGTTGATATGCATGTGGTCTGGCGCGACGGTGGTCTTGCAACCGTGCCGGCACGAATGACGAACACTGGCCCGTGTCCGGCGGTTGGCGGAGTTTGCGAAACGGATGACCTTGGCCAAGAGGGAAATTTATTGGATACGATATTAATTTTTATCGCTTCGAGAGCGCCAGTGCACAAGAAAGCGATTTGCGGAATTTGCGAATTCGATCATTCCCATTTCCCTCCCCGGGGGTGGTGGGGAAGGTGGGGGGAAGATTGGGAAAATTTTGAGATCCAATTTAGCGTGCAATGGCAGGCGTAGCGTATCGGGAGGCACCGATGGCAAAAATCGATCCAGTCACGCGGTGGCATCGAGGCGAACGCCGTTGATTGAATTCGTGAACTCGTGATCATTCGCCCCAATGATCTTGCTGTTTCGGTTCCAATTTAGCGGGCAGTGTGCAGGGTCAGCGCAGTAGCTTTCTTCGGGGTGGTATGTTCGCTTTTTTTTTCAAATCGATTCGATAAATGTTGATGATAATGGACAAAGGAGGGAAAACAATCGCCGCTCTCTTTGTGTCACTGTTCATTGGGAAGTGCAAATTTGAATTTTCGTTTTGGAGACTTTCTGAACCCGACATGGACAGGATGTCTTCCACACGAATTGTAGTTTTCCTGGTGTTATTCCATGTTTTGTGTTAAAGAGTTGAGTTTCTAAACAACAGGGGATGTTAAAAAATGTATCATTATCATGCTTAACATGGATTAGATCAATATCTGCCAAGCTTCTGAGAATCCTCGGGATTCAATAACTTGATGGACATACTTCTGTAGTTCATTCCCTCAGTCCTTTTTAGTTTAAGTCTACCACTACTCCTCTGTGCAATTAGGCGATCTTAACAGACTTTACGAATTGAGTCGTCCGGAGCAATTCTAATGACATGATCAGAACACCGGAGTCTGACGAGTCTGATTCTCTGTATGTCAACGAGTTCATCGTAGATCTCGTAGATCTCTTCATTATAAAGGCTTCTCCATTGTGCTTCCATACATTCCTGAAGTTCAGAGCATCTTCCTATCTTACGTCCAGGTCTCAGAGGCATTTGTGAGTTAGTTCTATATAGAATTTGAATAGTTCCAACTCATCAGAATTTCGAACTTATTTTTTTAGGAAATAGTCCCAGATGTTTCTAACAGGGGGTTCTTGGATGGCCTATAATAGTTAGCTATACTTCACTCTACCTTAAAAAACCAAGCTCAACGCAGATATTGAATTGCCCAACTCACTCTACCCGTTCGTGTCAAATAGATTTACCACATTTAGATTGGAATATCTAAACATGTGGATGTAATTACAAATGTTACAATAAATGACAGTTCGTTTCGTTTGCGATGTCCCAATTTGCTTGACCATTTATTAATTCCATTACGAAATACAACCACCAGACGCAAATCAAGCTAAATTCATTTACAAACCCTTTGTCAAACACAAATCACCTGTGGCGGTGGTTATGGCGATATGCAATCCTCCCTGTAAATCATTGAATGACATTCAAAAAACCAGAAAAAAACGGAGCACCTTTTTATTTTCGGAATTCTAACAATACAAGGATTACCGCTCCGTCGAAAACCCGCACCGTGTTCGTGTCGCACGGATGCTTTCGATTACGAAACGACACGGCGCAACACTATAAAAGGGCGCACACACAGCACCCAGCGGCCAGGGCATTTCGTGAAACAATTGGCAGGCTAATTTCTGCCCTCCCCGGTCACAGGAAAGCCCAACCGTCAGCCGGCGGATTCCGAATGAATTATTCATAGCCCTCTCCGTGTGCGTGGATCGGCTTTTTTCCCGTTGCCGTGGTCTGCCTCCTGAGACTAAAGCGGTCTCATATACGTGTGTATGCACAAAACCACGCCGATCTGCAGTGCGCACCGATGGGTGCTCATAAAAAAGAGAATTTTCATTTCATAAATTTATAACCCCCGTGCCGAACGGGTACTGCCGCTGCTCCACTCCACATGAGGGACGGACGGACAGTCACGAGTTTGATTGGATGTGGCTTTGGTTACGTCTTGGATTCAATAATTTGCTTCTTCTGGCTGGCTGGTTGGCTGGCGCACATAAAATATTCATCTCAAAGCAGTCGAAACCGAAAGCGAAATAAAAAAAGCCAGAACTGTCCCCGTGCCCGTGCTCGCTTCCATTCACAACAAAAGGTTTCGCGTTCTTGGGTCGTTTATATTTATATGGCGCAAAAGAAAACAATTTTCTCGATCTTGTCGCCCGGGGGAATTTGGGTGCTTCCAAGCATATGTGTGTGCCGCGATTGGCGTAATGCTGGAATGAAAATTCGGCGCTCATCAACGACACATGCCATTACCCGAGCGTGACAGCATTTCGCAGTAGCGGGTTTCCCAAATGGGGAAAATTCAAATGCCACATAAAATCCTTCCCCGAAACCACTTATGTCCCACCATCGGCCACCAAAAGTAATCGGTTAGGAAAAGAGCTCGGCTTCAAATCACATGCCATTGATGGTAATGGCACAAGTTAAGTTCTCCTTTTCGGTCGTTCCGTTCGATGCGATAGTCGTTTGATTGCAGCGTCATTGGCCCGGCATCGGCCCCCGAACGGACGGGCGAGTCAAACAATTTCGACTCCCACCAGGTTCGATTGGCCATCGTTTCGTGGCGGCAGGGCCGGGCCGGGCTGGGCGATTGTCCGGGTGACGGACAACGGGAATCCCTTTCCCGTCTTCATCGCCGTTCGTCCGTGTGCAGTATTGACTTCAATTCAAAAGCAATCAATTTTAATGAAATCCCTTGCTGTCATCATTGTTTCCGGATGCGTGCCCCCAGAGCAAACGGCAATCGTTGGGCAATCTGCCTTCTTTCCTGCCCTATTCGTTGCCCGCTCAAGACGGCCTCAAGACGGACTCGCACGAACAGGACCGGGCGTATTGATGTCATTAATTATGGATTCCTTATACGACTTCATCAACGACGCCAACGTTGTAATCAGAGGGCAGCAAAGTAATATAAGCAAAAGAAAAGAGTCGCATCGCTTCTCCTAATGGCCGTGTGTGTGTGGAGTATGCGTTTCGGTGTTTTCATCATTCGAGCGGAAGTTTCAAGTTTCTTGTCTGCTTTTTTTATGCGTCCGGTGCATCGAGCGGGATGCATTCATCGACGTTCGAGCGAATCGACCCTTTGGGACACTCCTTCGGGTCTCGTCGTACAGAGGAGGATAACGGTTGCTGTTGCTACTTGAAGTGGAAAACTCGATCATAACTACTCCAGTGTGTTAGTTTCCATTCACACGCCGCTGGAAGTGAGGAGAAATATGTTTTCCAGTTTTATCCACAATCGACAGCACACAAAAAAAAAGATGAATAAGGGAAAAGCCATCCCAAATCCATCGGCTGCCACATGCCAACTGTCCGTCTTCGAACCATTTTTCAAAAAAAAAGTAGCATTTGCCATGTTTTATTTTTGTCAAATAAGCTCTCGAGCGATCAAACATTCTAGCAAAACTCCCAAAATAAAACAAATCCTCAATTCGGTCTAATAAACGAATCGATGTTACACGGCTCGATTCAACTCGCCCAAAAACGCAAAAGCAAAAGCAAGTCCCCGGATGTGCATTTGTGCCGTTTCCAGCGTTCGGTTTGAGCAACAACACAGCCAACGCTACGAACCAGAACTAGGGTAGCTGGGGGTTGTCCCTTTGATTGATCGGAAAAAGGATTGACAGACGGGAATTCTTTCCGCTCCCTATTATGCTTCTGTGACACACGCTCGACCGGTGGTCAGGAAGTAGTGGCTGTTTGCTGTCGGTCAGCTGGAAAAAATGTGTGATTCGTTCGTTATTTTGCCTTTTGTCAATTATTTTTGCTCTGCCTTAGTAAAGGAAGATTTTTTCCTACTGCTTATTAATGTTACGCTGTCAAATGGACGATGGACGGCTATTGTCCTTTTTTTATCTTTAGGATAGGAACTGGCCAGGAGTTTAGGAGTTTCGTGTTGAGTTTTGCTGTAATAATTGACACATTTTTCGTGGTCAATTGCTGTGACAGCTGCTCTGTAATATTGAATGACTTAGTGCATATGCATTCATCTTCGTACTTGTTGGCACTCGTCAGAGAATTCATATCACTATCTCCAAATTTCAACGACGTTCTTATAGAAATTATCTTGACCTCTTCCAATACTGTCTTGAATTATAGGATTCTTTTTCTGATATCCTATTTACTACACTATGCTCAATAATTCAACTAATACTAATATAATATAGCATTTATCATGTATCTAAGATGTCCAAACAAGTCCACATCCCTCAGAACTTGGTGATTATTTATGTCTGTGGAAGATATTAAGCGAGTCTTGCACATTAATTATTCTTTGTTGTCCATGTTCTGGGCTTTTCATCGTCCAACCACGTATCATCGGAGGACCAGAAGGATATGCAGGTCCTTCAATGATATACGAGCTTGGGCGTTAGGATGCTCGACTAAAGATCCTTAAAATTCCAAGACATTCTGTATAACGTGGTCGTATTGTGTAGGAATCATAGTTGTTCTGCCCGGGTTGTGGGTTATGTGAAGCTATCGATACAATCAGTTTTTAATAAAAAAAAAATGTTAAGACGTTCTTAAATTGAAGATATTCAAATTGAATTTTAATTGTCATTATTCATTTTGATTTGATGTGGAAGTTGTAATACTAAATTTGCGTTCATAAACCAAATCTAATCCTTATTATGTTCAATGATGTTAGAAAACTATTTAATTTAATTTCATGTTTCTTTATTGCTGAGGTCCACCCACCTGTTTAATTTGCTATTTATTATCGAATATTGCCTAACTTATGACTTACATTCCGAATCCAAATGAGAAAATATCTAATTCAACCGCAATCGCGTCGACAGCAAAACTTTCCTCGCACTTCATCATGTCTGTCGGACCATTGCAGATCCAAATTCGATCTCCTTCGCCTTCACACACCTTGCACACATTAATTTAGCGATGATGATTTCTATCGCTTCCCAAAAACCCGACTGCATTCGCCTGGAAAGTGTGCGAATGCTTGAAAGATAATAAATCGATAACTAACAAGACGAAAACTTAGGAACAAAACCGTTCGCTTAGCACCGTGCCGTGCTTCCCACGTGGATCGTTCTAGGCGAACGTTGGGGCTGCGTTTTTCTTTGCTTTCTCTAACACATCTGTCTGCCTTCCCCCCACGTGTACAGGGGAGGGGGGCACCCCAATTGAAAAGGATCGCCTCGTGGAACGGCTATCAATTATCATTAATTTACTTGCCGCACTCACTTCCTTCGCTTCCCGGCGTTCGCTCATGCCGGCGTAGGGCATTCTTTTAGCACAGCGCTGAAACTCCCGCACATTCGAAACGGAGGCGCACAGATAATAGGTTTTCCCGGCCGGGAGAACCGAGCGACGCTCCAAACCAGCGGGCGCCAAAGCCTTTGCGGAATTCGGCGAAACGGCGGCGGTTCACTTTCAGCATAATAATAGACTCTCATTATGCTTCGCTTTAGCATCGGCCCCACGCGGCCGGGTTGCAGGGTGGAAAGGTTCATTCAAACGGGCCATATCTAATATTTAAATGAACCATTGTTCTGCCGGCACCGACGCTTGCTTGCGAGCTCTTCGCTTGTCGCGCACAACAAAAGGACTCCTTGCTTCCTTTTCTTAATGCACGTGTGCGTGTCTGTGCGACTGTGAATGCTTCTACCCGCGTCGCACGTCTTACTCGCATTTTAGCAAAAGAATCGTGCAGAAAAACAAAAAACAAACCGCGCACTAACTATTCAACTATCTTTCATTTGGTGCTCCGTTCTGCGTCTCCTACTGCGCTGCACCGGAGCAGCACTCGCCGGAAGGACTGCCGGATGGGTTCCTTGGGTTTCAGTTCCGGCTAATTTCAACACCTACCCCGAACGGGGTTGCCAGTTGCCATCCGAACTCTCCATCTCTCCCTCTCTCTCTCTCTCCCTCTCCCTCCCTCCAAAACCACGGGGAAAAACGGGAAACGCACAGTTATCTTGCACTGACGCGAAATTATGCTGCTCACTATCGTTTTGTGCAGACGACACATAGACACATATAAAAAAAAGAAAAAAAGAATATTTAACTAACTGGCTCGGTTCTTTCTTGTCCGCTTTCGGCGCTACGGGCAAAGACGACCGAAGGCGTGCAAGATTGTCACCTCTCTGGAGCGAAACAATAGACGGTTAAGCACACACCACACTACAGCGTGAAGACGGGATCAGCAAGACGGATTGGAACGGGCGGTGCTGCCTGAAGGATGCAAGGGGTAGATTACAAAAAGAGTTCTCACTTGCAATGATATGCAAAAAAAAAAACATCGAATGCACAATGCACTCTCCCAGTTACTCCCTGTGGAACGGTTCTCAACAACGAGAGCGACCATTTTTCTTTCGCACAGCGTCCTGTGACGTTTCGGTTTAATTTGAATTTAAACTCTCAGACTCGCTTCAGAACACTGTCCATCGAGTAGCCGTAGCATGGGCAGCGATCACATTAGCATTGAAAAACATGTTTCATAGTTACAGCTCAGCAATGGAACCGTTGCGTGGCGAAATCTTTTCAATCATAACAGTGATTTGTTACAGATAAAAAAAAATCACTATTTACACCAATCGGTAAGATTAAACACCCGAAAAGCGCTTGTCCTTTACCTTCGTTGTTCCCGTTGCACAGAGCAAAATAGGACCCACGGTTGGACGTTTCGATGGCAAAAGGACGAACAATCTATATCTGCAGCTAGACGGTATTCGCTACGGTTCACATTGCATGCGGATTACGGCCCAAAATGTCCATTCTTCAGCCGTACAGGTCGCACAAGGTCGTTCCATGCTTTTGTGTGGCGATGCGGAAAACATCTTAACATGGACGGCGAACGGTACTACGGTACGTCGTATCGTCGAGCGAGAGGAACGAAACATGTTTTAAAGCCTCCAGTCACGAAACAATGCTATCCTGCACGGGTCCTGATGATCGTTCGATAACGGCACTCAGGGGTTTTAAGCGCGTTAGGGGGATTTTTTTTGCTTAAATTTCGAAAGCAACATACCGAAAAAACATAATCGTACGGAAGAAGTAGGACGTTGTTGAATAGATATTGTCATTGTACAACATATTGTCATTGAATTTCTGGTAAACAATGTATTGAAGGTTGAATGCGTTTTATTCACACTGCTGTCTCATCAAGCTACTAGAAAAATTCCACTTCGCTAAACAACATGTATGATTGAAATACGACGCTCTATTGCAGAAATAGACCTCTCCTATGTAAGCATATACACACTTAGTTCAAGGCTGTTCATCTGCTACAATGACTGATGAATAATCTATTACTTATGTGATTTGTGTTTCAAGAGTTTATAGTTTATTCCATTCTTTACCTCAGGAATACTTTAAAAATAACTTCGCCTATTTCATTGTTTTTATATGCGTACAAGCATAATGCGTACAAGCACACCTCACAAAAAGTCCTCACTTGCAATGACATCTTGGTTTCTGAGATTTATAAAACTTTTGCTAAGAATTGATTTGATGGTGAGAGCCTGATGTTCAGAGTCATAAGTTGAAGTTGAAGTTGAAATCAATGGTTTAATTACTTCTTCAAACATCTCCAAAAGATTTCAAACCGTTTTAGAAACATAGTGATAAAGGTAGGCCTAATAAGGGTCTAAAAAAAAAATAGCAAGTTTAAAGATTCCTTCTGACGGTTAGCACCGCAAAAAGGATCAAAGAGAGTTGAAGTCAAGGCTTTAATTGTAGTTGAAAATTTAACAAAAGTTTATGTAAAACAGTGCATTAGCGAAGAATAGGGATCTAAGAAGTTGGAACAAGTCAGTTTAGACAATAATAGCTTATTCTTAGAGGTGAATGTAGCTGCCCAGCTCAAAGTCTCTATAAAAATAACAAACAACAATATACCTTATTCCTAATTAATGTATGCGTGTTTTTCAAACTTATAAAAAATCATCTTGACAAAAATAATATAGTATAAACTGAATAAAGAAATTGTTTTGAGTTTTATGCAAAATTCTCAACGCCATAAAATCTTTGTCTAATGAGCAGTTTCAGAATGGATAATAAAACAGTTTTATCAATAAACATATTACAGCATGAGTTTTGCAAACAGCAGTTCTTTTTCGTTAAACCATACGCTGCACAACATCTCTCTTGCGTGACGTATTGGAAGATTGGTCCAATTGCTGTTTTTGCTTAAGCATTTACCATCCCATCCATTCCACAATTCACCTTCATTCAGAGCAAACAGCCCTGCACGGCATGGTAGCAGCCGTATAGCAACGGGGGAAATAAACTGATCATCGCATGTTCGTGTCATGCCGATTTGCACCATATGCTGCAGACGTTTTGTGCCGTATCAGCAGCAGCAGCAGAAACCGCCAGCGACTGCAATAACCTCGCGCGATGACGTAAAGCCCGCATCCCCGAGCACACAGCGCATCATTTTCGTTCCGTCCGTGTCCGTTCCGACCCACCCATCGAGAGCAGATCGATTGGCTACGCACCGTGCTGGTGTGCGCAATTTAAGGCACAATAAAAATGCTCCAATTTTCTATTTCCTCGCTGCTGCACTCTCTTTATCTCTCATCATCCCCTCTTGCCATCGAGGAAAGCGAACCGGAAGCTGGCAAAATAGTTCACATTATTTCCATATTTAATATTCCATCTGCGAACGTACCGGAACATCCGGGATTCCGGGGGTTTTGTACGGAGGGCATGCGATGCACTCTACCTCGGAGAGGAGCGATCCGTTGCTCCTTGCCGCCTTTGCTGTGCCGAAACCGCCAAGACCGACAGAACGAGAATGGAATCCGTTGATTGTGCTAGTTTACTTACCATCGGGGAGTTGGCTGGTTTTTGCCTGGTGGTTCCAATTCCTAATTTCACCCGGCACTCACAATTGGCGGCATACGCAGCGGGGAAACCTCCGGTGCAAAGTTTCCACCAGAGATAAATTAAACGGGTATAAACCCTTCGGGCCATTGTAATGCGTCCTTTTTATTTATTTTTAATCACGTCTGCCCGAACGGCCACGTTTCCTCCTGCTCGTGCGAACAACAAGCAACCCCCAAAGCCCAAGGGTCGTTACCGAGGACGTCTAGGAACAAAACTGGACAGTAGTGGTGCTGGCACACCGCATTCCTAGACGGATAACGGACGAAAAGCTGAATATCCTGTAGAATTAATTCAATCGTGCAGGCATCTGAAACCAGAACCGTTGGGTGAACACGAAACCCAGGAGAAAGGTGATTCTTGATGTTGATTCTTTATGCTACAACCAAAAAACCTCACAGCCTGCTGCCATCCAGTGCCATTCGTAAAGGGATTTTCCTTTAGTTTTGCGTCACATATACCAGCAGGGGCATCATTATCATCATCATCATCAGGAGCAGTTTCAACGACAGCATGCGTCATACCGACTTTCAACCGTCTTGGCACACACAGCAGCAGCAGCACATTTCTAAACAGGCTGAAGAGGACGGCAAACATGGCGTGCATGGCGTGGTTCGGACCAGAGAGAGGCACCCCGATTAAATTGGCAACACACATGTCGAGACGTGACGTGACATTTTCTGGATGTAAAAATTTATGAAAAACCAGCACCAGCCATTTCCCATTTCGGGCGAAAAGGGGTTGTTTTGGGACCGTTTTCTTGATTGTTTATTTTTTTTGTCTCGGTCCCGGTCCACGGGGTTTTTGTTTGTACGCACCTCGCTCCCATCTGGCGCACATGGGGAGATCGCGCGTGTACAGAACATCCCCACCCGGGGGAAACCTCTCCCGGGGTAACAAATGCAAAAAAGAGGAGAAGAAAAACAGGAAAACAGAAAAACAAAACAACATTATAATCACCGGTCCCTTGGTCCCTTGGTGGGTCGATCGGCGTCCCAGCGGTTTCCCAGCAGTTATGACGCCTTTTCAGGGTGCATTTTTGCTTATTCACCTCCGGTGTGCTACACGATGATTGCTGTTTGGGTTTTATTTCCGAAAAAATGAAATGCCCATAAGCGACACAAAATTTACACCGCGATGTAGAAAGTACATCGAATAGCCTTGAAAAGCGCAATTGCAGCAAAAGTTGATTAGCAAGTTGCATTGTAAGTGACATTCACGCACACGCGTTTGCCCTTTAAACAGACATTAACTGTTATGAAAATACAAAAAGGTCTCTCGGTCGTTAAAAAAAGCTGCTTCGCATTAACACCGCTGGAAGAAAGTGAAATTAATTGCCTTACAATCGTCTTGCAATCAAGAAAGGTACGTCGCGTCTGCGGCCTCTCATGCACGATCACATGATCGCATGGCTTTGCGATCTGTTCCGTTCCCATACGCGTGTGTTGGTGTTTTGTTTGAAGGTGAGATAAAACTTGAAAGGAATCGAAAGCTTGCGATAAAATCAACGAATCAACTGGACATAAACAAGGGGAATTTTTAATTTGGGTTCTCCGAGCGTTTCGTCCAAACCCGTAGTGGACCTTCGCCCAGGATCAGCGAGTGTTTCAACCCCTTTCAATCCAAAGGGTGAGTAATAATTTGAATATCAACGGACGGGTGTGGTGGTGGTGGTGTTGGTGCAGTATGCAGTCACTGTCAGTGACACGCCATCCGCTTCTAGATGGTTACGGTGCAGATAATGCAGAACATAATAATACACTCACGCGGTCCGGTGTGGCGGAACACCCCGTAGCAGGCGGGCAGGAAGCAGTTTGCCACATATCGTGATTTGTATCTGCAGTTGAGAGCGTTACCCACAACCGTGCCCCGTGGTTGTGTCTATCCATTTATTATTGCACATGCGATCGCATCGCAAAGAGCGCGACGGCTCGACAGCCCGATGCTCGATGTCATCGTCATTAACGAAATGGTGAAGTATGCATCTGCTGCGGCCGGCCCACATACAATGCGGTCCCGTTTATGGGGGACACGACAAGACTGGCGGTTTGGAAGTTCGGTTCATTCTTCTCTTCATCCATCCATCCATCTATCCATTCAAACACTCAGCGGTCTGTGACACGATCGCTGTCAACCAACTGGTTGGCAAGATGGGGTGGGATGGGATGAAGGTCCTGGACGGCACATTTGCATTGCCTGACAGCCGCACATCGAACTTCAATTCATTTCACATTCGATCGGTTACTCAATCGCGTGCGGTGTTAAGAGTATTGTATTACAATAAGTCTCGGTGCGGTGCTGCGCAGTGAGAAGAATGAATGAACATTTTGTGTATTCCTTCGATGGTCGACGACTCTAATCCACTGGCTTGCTACAGCTTCAGAATGTGGGACTCAAGTACAGGGAATTTCATCGTCCACATGCCATGTTTTGGGACCATTAAAACAAGTTTTGTTTTGGGTTTAGGGCGAAGAAGTTGAGACGACTTTAAAGTACAAGCAGTCCCCGAGATACGCGGTTTTTGGACATTTGACAGATGAGCTAGTTTATAGCAAAAAGGTTAAAATTTGGTTGAAATAACCTTTTTTGTCTTATAAAACATTTCTATCTAACTTATTTTAATGAAATCTTTGTAAAAATCTCCTGATTCGACGAATAAATTAAGTACAGAAAAGGAAGTCGACTCTGTGACTTTGAAGTATAAACGAAATTGCACCAGGATTCGACTCTCGCGGAAATTTGAGTTACGCGGATTTTCCTCGGGATATAGCGGTTCGCTATAATAGTGTATCTTGGGGACTGCCTGTAGTGTGAATAGAAATGTGGTAATGTAGAGTCATTCTTATATAAATGTTCGATCTATTCTGGTATTAGACGACATTATTCCAGGCCAACTGGATTAAACATCCTTGCTTAACTTTAATGTCTCTACTTGTGATTTGTTAATGTGTCCTATTTTGAATTTCCCTCACTTGCTCCTAAAGACCTTCTCAGTATGTTGGAAGACAGGAATCTTGTAATTACTGTCATGAGAGTTAAAGCAGGAGAATCTTTGAGTTTTGGGCAAATTTACACAGTAATGATTTAGCTATAATTCGCTTGTTAATCCCCAGGAATCAAATTAAATTCAAAACCTTAGATAAATTGTATCCAGTAGATACATTTGAAAGGGCCGTTTGTGAAACATATTAATGTCCTTATGCTATCAAGACCTTGAACAATTTTCTTGCGGATAAACATCCCCCGACAAATCATCGTAATCCTCTGTAAATAATTGTCCTCGGAAATAAAAAAAAACACAACACGCTGGTGCTCCCCAAAAGCTAAATACAGCAGATCAAAACCGTAAGCAATCGTTAAACACACGTTCCTTTCACAACGCAGCTCATAGCACCAGCATACGTACACGCTGTGAGTGGCTACACGCTGGAACCCATCCCCGGAAACGATTCATTTGAGTTCGAGATTGAACTGGCACATGGGTCGGTTCTGTTCTGCAGCGCTTGTCGTTTGGGACCGTGCCGGTTTTCAAACTGCGCAGCACAGGACGGACGAGCGAACCGGGGCAGAAAAACAGTGTGCCATTAATTTGCGAACAATGTAACATGTTGTGTATTATATGCTAAACGAGCCGACTGCACACCCCAAACTGCGCCCTCCCCCCTAGAACTCGCACCCAGGCGCAGAACACAACACGACCCACTGCCGCTGTTGCTGTTGCCGCTGACGATGATGATGATGACGATGCTTACAGCAATGTTGACGACTAACGACGCACGACTCGCCTTGGCCGTTTGACGATGCCCGGGGTTCGGTTACGGAATACTAATATGACCTACTGGGCACCGCACGGCGAAAGGTTGCGGTCACACAAAACCAAGCAACCAGTCAGTCACAGGCAACGCCGTGCGAGAGATTCGGGCAATCGAGTTAGCGAGCGATGGTGAATGGAAAATGTTTCGCTGTCACTTCTGCTGTCAATTCTGCCCAATTGTCCGAATGTTTTGGGTGCGGATCCGGTCTGCGGGGCAACAGATGATATCGGGTTCGGCTTCAGAAAATGTACTTTAAACCCATTCTGAGCTTCATCGCATGTGGTGGATATTTTGAGCGTTCTGGTTTTACGCTGGCTTCGTCCGAAAAAAGTCACAACATGCAGCCATTCGAATGAAAGTAAAATTAACCAGTTGTTTTCGATGATTGCAGTACCAGAGATTGCAGAGACGACTTGGGAGCCTTGAGATTCTTTTTTAGGTTGCTGCTTTTCTCATCTACTAGAAGAGTTATGAGAAATTCTTCCACCTAATTCTGCTCAAGCGAGATGCCAACCTTTTCAGAACAATTTATCGGAATATAACGCGATATTAAAAGGCTAGTACAGCTCTTGAATTCTTCATCATTCACGGCGCAACCAAGAATCGTTGCTGAAAACTTTCTCACAGCTCATAACGTTGGGGTCAACATCGGATCAATGAAAAACGTCGTCCCGTCCCGAATGCGTCCTCTTTCGAATGGCAATTGTGCAAATGATTGAGTCTCAAGTCCCCCCCTGATTCTCCTGTCCCAATAGTAACAGCAACAGTAACCGTGCCGTGCTGCGTTATTATAATGTGCCACCGACTGTCACGCATAAAGCCGCGCGCTAAAAGGGAAATTTCGTTCCATTTGGTTTTGCATTTCTCTTCGGGAACGGGGGACGGTGGTGAGAAGAGAGAAATGCCCATCACCAAGCATTACAATCACACCATCCCTTGTCCGTTCGCTATTGTTGTGATTGAATAATTGAAATCAATCAAAAATAATACCCACCCTTCCTGTTTCCACTCCCATTGCCATTGCCGTCCGTTGGTCTTCCGTTTCTGCCCTAACACCGTTCCTGCCGTCGTGGTTGTTACAAAACCAAGCGATTCGTTTCGAAGGCATTCGTCGAACGGAGAATTGTTTTCTCCCCTGTCCACCTTCTGCCCTTTTTCCCCCACACACACACACACACACACACACACAACAAAACGTCCATTTGTGCAGGGTCAAAATCGTCTTCGGTTCGTCTGTTTTTACTCCTGCGACTCCTCAATGTTCGCGAATTCGAGTAGTACCGTGTCCAACCGCATTGTTTCGCGAAACGCTTTGTTTCGCATCATCGGTCGGCCACGTTTCACGGGCACGTTTTGCTGGGCCGTGAGCCGGTTGCCGGCCTGCTGAGCAGGAATGGCAGCGCTTCCGATTCTCGTGTTTTTGTTCCGCGCGCGCAATCTTTAACGACCGTTGCTCAAATCCGTACCATCGCACTAAACCCTTGGCCCTTTCGGAACCCCCGGGTGAGCGCCCCCCAGGTTAGTTCTTTAGACGTTCGCGAAAAGGGAAGAACCCATTGTGTTTCGCGGGAGCATGGTACGGGTTTGGCATCTAGCAAAACGTGATACCGTGGAATTGGGGAAGCGCTTTTCATTATAATTATTTTTACGTTTAGAAATGTTTTACGGCAAACGGTCGTACGGTCGTCTTCAATTATGTTGGTTCCGTTTGGTGGTGGTGGTGCAAAAAAAAAAACGTATCGTAAAACGGAATCAATGCCCTTGTTGCAGATAAAATGATCCGTTCTCAGGATGCGAACTGGTTCGGTTCTCTTCGCTTCTTGTGGCACGCCACAGTAGAATCACGTCCGCATCGTACCGCATGCGACATATTTGATTTCAATAAATCCATGTACCCATTTCCCCGGAGGAAATTCTAGCCGGCAACTAGGGCTGGGCCATACGGTGGCCGCCCATGGTGTTCATAAATTTCGCACTTATTGTGCCAGCTTTTTCGCACAATGTTTGAAAAAGTCTTTTCCATCCTCGAAACCTCGTATCGCTTGCGTAGAAAATCCTGTTTTCTTTAATCGTACGTTTCGATCCCATCGGTAAAGCTGTCATACCCTAATCTGGACGGAAAAAAAAGGTGTCACAACCATGTCTGAGCGGCTCCGGCGTGTTCTCCTGTGTGCATTATTTTCCGCTTGATACGGAGCTTAACTCTTCGAAAAGAATAATTAATGAGCCGCACATTGTTGCCGCGTTGATCGACGATCATTAAAATCCGACAGGGTTCTGGTTCGTGACAAAAACCGACCTACCAGCTTAAGCCGTCTGTCTGTCGCTTGTGGAAAGGATAACTCGGCTACTTATGAAAAGATGTGGCGCAGGTGGGACGGTGGAAAAGGGGCGAGGAGTAAGAGGAAATATGGCGCTGCGACGATCCGTCAGTGTCCTGACGGATGGAATGAAGGTCAGCCGGTCAGACGGAACAGGCACTGGGATCGCTTAACCATGATGGATGAAGGTGACAGTTGTGTCTTTCTGATAATGGATTCCTCACGCACACTGCTGTCCACAGGGATCGGGATCAGTGTTACATGTGGAATCCAGACATTGTTCTTCATTTGCTGGAATGATACGGTGGTCAGCAACACCGTGGTAAAGCTTTAGACATACAGTCCTCTGATCGGGAGGTTACTGTAATGTTTTCATCTCAATTGAATAAGAATAAGCGGATGTTCATTTATCATAAACTTTTGGAGTATTCGAGAAATCATGTCGAAAATTTCGGAAACTTTTGAAAAATCCATCTCAAAAACAGTCTGCTATTATTAACAACAAAATGTTTGAGAGACTTAACGGACATAAACCCTAAGTTTGGTTCAGGCATCAGATCTTCAAGTCTTGGTTGTAAGTCTCTCGAGCAGAGGATGTGGGAAGAGGATGAACTCCGAAGGATTTTCGTGAAGGTTAAGCCAGATGCTTCTTTTATGAATGTCCGAGGTAATGTCTAATTTGTGATAAATTATTGCAAGACTATGATGTAGAATAACGTAAATAGCTTCATCATAAGCTCTTATTAAAAAAGCCAGATAATGAGTCCGAAAGAGGAATTCTCAGAAGGAGACAAAGCCTGAGTAAGAATATAAGGAGTTTTGCAACATAATGTTCTGTGTCCGAGCTACGATAATCCCATCACAGAAACCTCTTTAAAACTTGAAAAGATTTGTTTTTTATTGTAATTATAAGCCTGAAGCTGAAGATGCTGATACATCTCGGTCACTTTGGACGCTATTCTCTTAAGACCCGACTCCAATCGTTGTACAAAATCTGTACCAATTTGATTGCGCTACTTTACGCGCTACGAACTCTGGAACTCGGGAACCATTCAAGCAGCATAATTTTCATCAATGTCCCGGAGTGTAGATAAAATCGGATCATCAGCATCCTTCCCGAATCGGCGACCAGCAACATCGAACATTCCCGCAAGCAATCGTGCCAGCATAAATCAAACCCAAAACAGAGAGGCCACCATTCGGTACGATTCTTCGCAATTGGTCCTAAAATGAAAGCTTTGAAAGCCAACACGCACAAGACGGATCACCTTGTGTATGTGTGTGTGATCAAGAGCAGCCACAAGAAGAAAACCTTCGAATCGATTCCATCGTTTTGCCGGAAATCAATCAACGGATGGCGAGATGGCAGCAAAGTGGGGTAAAAATTTACAAACATCCTAAAAGATCTGTTGTCTACACATCACCGCGCCCGGACACCACTTGGCATTCCGTTGTCCAGAAGTTACGAGCCCAATTCGTATCCCTGAACATATGCGGCGTTCGGTTCGCTAGCTTTTCCTTCTCCCTAAAACGAAAAGGAAAGGTGCGAAGGGTTTGGTTGTCTTCGCTAATCTCAAGCAGCTTATCTTACGACTCTCTGCGGTCTCTGTCCGTAGGCACGTCGCTCGAACGATGCACATAATGGTTGTGCGTTTTTCGTTTCCAACCTCGCGCTCTCTCTCCCGTGCAAAACCCCCCCCAATGGTGGTATTTATTTTCATTAACAAATCGCTCGAGGTGCTTTAAGATTCTGCACTCGGACTCCGGACTCCGCACCGCGCCCGAGGGCTTCACCCCGTAAAAAGGTTGTGTTGTTTTTGTTATCTTTTGAATTTCCCTTTTTCGGTCCGCTATTACAGCCCCTCACGATTGGGTATTAAAACATTGGCCGTGCATAAATACACACACACACCCGGTTTGGGAAGCGGCAATCTTCGGCGGAGCCCGATGCGATATTTGATCTTTCGTCCCTCGGAGAGCGCTTGCCCGGTAGGGAAGATATTTATTTTTCCTATTTCCGTTCGGGCAGTACCGCGATACTGGGCACCGGAGAGGAGAGGTCATATAGGCGTTGTATCCATCGGACCGCATATCACATTTCAACTCCTTTTCCCGTGAATCGTAACCCAGTAATGCAAAAGAAATGGAGGAAAAACATGTCCTCTTATCGAAGAGACTGCAGCTTCACATTTTACTAAATTTAAATTATGCTCTCGCTAACACAAGGCTCATTGTCATCTTCTAGAAGCCCATTAAAACCATGCTGGTATTGCTGGTACGTACGTTGCAGGAGTGCCCATTCCCACCGTACCGGCCGCACTGTGGAGGATAAAAATTTTGGCCGCGTAAATCCATGCCCATACGATGCCCGGGACAGACGCGCACATTGTTCCGCTCAAAAGGAAATCGTTCATAAATTGTATCTCGCACAATTTCCGAAAACCAATTAATTCCCAACAGCAGCGACTATTCATGGTTCAGCGCAATAAGACCTCCGCTCGGGCTCGGGTTCGTCTAGCGATTCGAGTGGTACCGCCGCGCGTTAAGAACCCCGGGGCCCCGGCACTAAAAACTTCGAACCCGGCCCCGATTGTTGGACGGCTCTTTTGGGAAGGGCAATAAATTCTACGGTTGGAAAACCTTCGCTCCGACAATCGACGAGATCTCCCACTGTGAGTCTGTGTGAGGATTGTTCCTGGTTTATTGTACTTTTTTTTTTGTTCGGGTTTTCTGTCGTTCTTTACATGCTGCTGCTATGCGCTTCTCGCATGAGCGTTTGAATTTCTTCCACGACCAGCCACAAGTGCCGGATGACGATGAGTTTCCCAGTTGCCCGAATCTTAGGACGCTGCCTGTCGTCCCTTAACGCCTGTCCGTGCAACAGCACTAGTCCTACGCAGCGTGACGAATGCTGAGCGTGTCACATGACGTATCTGTCAACCACCGACCGTGCGATCCAGAGGACACTTTGGCATGCGGCATGGATGGGAAACAATATTCATAATAGAAAACTACAATGTCATGGAATTTTATGCCTTCTTGGCTTCGCGGTGTCTTGTTTCGTCATGGGGAAGCCAATGTAGGGACTGACGACCAACGGCACGCATCGCAGATAGTGGCATGCACTATTGCTCCAGCCAGCACCAAAAAAAAACCCTATTCCGTGCTCCCCTGGAGCGTAGTCAATTCACATCAGTAACACGAGCAACCGTGGTGGTGGTGAAAGTGTTGGACAATTTTTCCCTGGAAAAATCCCTTTTACATATGTGCCCTACATAAACCGTCAATTTGGTAACACTATTCCCAGGGAGGTACTTCCGGTGGCCCCATACACAGGCACAAATGCTATTTGGGCAAAAACCCATGCACCCCGTCCCCCGGCAACGCACTGCAGTGACGCCATTTGTTTGCCATTTTCGATTTCGAACACTACTGTGCGCTTAATCTCATCGCAAGAACCGGAACACGTGTGTGAAACGTTGACAATTGGGGGTTTTTCGAGGAAGGGAGGCTACAATTGCAACATTGTATGCGCACCAACCAGCCAGTGGGTACTGCAAATCGCTCGTAAATTATAATGGTTTGGCTCATTAAAACCACTGTGGGCACCTTCCCACGTTTCCGATCCGGTTTTTTTTACAGCAGCACCAGCAGCAGCAGCAGTAGCAGCTGTGCTGATGTATTGATGGTGATTTTTCGTTACCACCGTGCTTCGTGTCTTCGTGCGACTGCGACATCTGCATTGCCGAACGGAATTTTTCTACTGAACCTTCCATCCACCGCCACGGAATGGGATGGAATCGGTGGTACGAGGGAAAGCTAATTTCAATTAATATTTATAGCGTGTCGAACATTCGTGCCGCAGTGTAAACTTTATTTATCCGAATAAATATGCTACCCACTATCAGATGGGATTCATTTTTATTAGCAACACATCGATGTAGATAGAGCGTGTTTAAACAAAACTGATAATATTAGCGTCAGCTATTGATCATTACTCCAATTGTTAAAACAGAAAGGATGCAATCAGTTGAAATCATTCGGAAACGGATCATTTGCTTTACATTCAGAAGCGTTGTTGTTCTTCCTGCTGAATATATACAAGGTTTAGTTTGTAACATAGTGGAGTTCTCGTCTGATTACAGGATAATATTGTATAATAGGATAGCAGTGTAGGAGTACAATAGATTTGACGTTTTAGACCATTGATTGAATATCTGTAGACTCAACAATAACATAAAGCTACTTGAAGTAACATAGTCGGAGTAGGCGTGTGTGGAAACTTCAGACTCCAATGTTTGTCATGCATTACAAATTCGGGATCTTGGAACTTCACGATTAGGGACAGAAATTGTCTTCGAAACTACTTGAATTCCTAGGCAGGAAAAATACTATCTAGTCGATTCATGAGGTGCTTACGAGCTCACGACGTTAGAAGTTCCATAAAATACTCTCTGTCAGACATAGCTTCAGTGGAAAACTAGACATATGCAGTCAAGTCTCTCAAGAAAGGTATTACCTCTCAAAGATAGCAAGTCTTTCCAAGATGAACATTTTTGACAGTCCCTTCATTTTCAATAAATTTTATGTCTCTCAAAGGTGCAAAGTATCCCTAACATGGCATTCTCTAAGCTGCACATACTTTTTTTGCACCAATATCTCCCTAAGGTAGCCGTGTTTTGATGCTTGCCAGTAACAGCTCGTGATGGCTGCGTTTACAGAGTATGGTTGAAGAATTTTGCCATATATAAATGATGTACCATCCAAGTGTGTTTGTCTTCAAAAGCTGCAAGTCTCTCTAAAAAAGCGGTCCCTATGGAAATATGGATAGTGTCCTAGTAGGCCATAAATCCATCAATACTCTGTACCCATGTAGTTTACTTTCAGTTTGATTTTTTTACAAAACATTTGAAGTTTTATATCTTAAAGCTACTAATAACTGATAGTTCAATAGTTCCTTCAAACCTGTACTCAATGTCCTCACTTAAAATCAAAATGTTTCCAGCACATTCAACATTCTAATGAGGTATAGCAGGCATAATGGTAATGGGTAAAAACGACCCAACAACAGACGCTGGCGCGGAGTCTATTTTCGATGGAAACACTTCTAATTGGCTCTCGGGACATGTTTTCAAATCGTCAATTATGGCCACTAGCAACACTAGCGACGCAGAGCTGGTCGTGGTACTAATGAGTCCCACCGGAGGTGAAGTTGCACTCTGCGCTGTCTTCCCATTCACACGGAAGGCCAACCATCCACGGTGCGTGCCGCGACGATTCCGTTCGATTAGATTCAGATTTAAATCATTTCCCGCACCGACACTCGCACCTGAGCCCTCGCGTCCTCCCCACCAGGGAAGTACGGTGATCGTTACAAATCGTTACGATTGAAGATGACAGCGTACAGTTTTATCGAATCCGTTCCATCGCTCAGATGCACGCCTGACATGCCGGAGCCAGACGTGCACGCTACACGCCGCCAGCAGCAACGGCGCGTTGAAGGCACGACGTGAATGCGTGTATCCACCCTGCACGGTACGGTGGTTCCGTAATGCAGCGAAACATTCGTGTCTTGATGGTCGTGCATGTTGCCGATGTTTCTAGCTGTCAAACACTCGACGGCAAATGCTCGTGCGGCCCACGAGCGAAATGTTGGCGACAAACAAAGTGCACCGTAGTTAATGACGTGATTACGGTGGTAGCTGCCGGCGAGGATACACGTGTGTGACACGGGGTTGGAAGAATCGGAACACCAGGAAAACGACATTCAGGGCCATCGGGCGACCGAGGGTTCCCCGTGGTGCCCGTGGTGGAGCCGCTCTGCTGACGGCAAACAGCAACATAAAGCACACATTTCGATCGGTTTTTAATGAGAACCGTTCAGCTAAAGTACCCCCAGCCGTTACGAAATGATTGTATAACACAGTGCTGCTCACAGTAATGGCCACTGTCGGGGTGTGGGTCATGCATTATTCAAAAAGGTGGCAAGGATGCTAATGATACTTTGTTCGCTGAGTCGATAAAGTTCAGAAACCTTCAGCGAGTTTTCGATATCTCTGATGTTGAACTAACGTTCTGGGTTCGGGATGGTCAGAATTCTATTCAGAGTTCAGCAGAGTTTACAAATATTCCACTGCGACAATTTAGACCACACGTGTAGACATCTAGAAGTGTCGTCACGCATGCATAGACGACACACAGGCAAGAACCATCGTTCAGCAACAAACATTGTACTTGTTTGTGCACCACCTTCAAGATTCTTCCCCTCAATGTCAATCCCTCCACAGCCGGAAAGTTTGTGCCGGATGCCAAGAATAGGGCCAGCTACAAACTCACAAAACATCCACCAACTGGCACTCATTCCCTCATTACAGGGAGGACGCGAGGGAGGTGGTGGTATATGGGCGGTCGAAACGGATCGGCTCATTGAACGACTCTTCATCAACAATTGTCATCATTTTGTCCATCGAGACGGAGCGCGGGTCTTGGGTTCGGTTGCCTGGAACCAGTTGGTGATGGTCGGCTGATTCCATGTCCTCTCTAGCTCCATGTGGAGGGGAGGATTTCTTTACCTCCCTTTTACATATTGCCAACCCCCGGCCAAATGACGACGACGACGACGAAAGTCGTTATCGTTATAATAATATCCATTATTCTTCCGGTCCTCGTCACTTTCTTCGCCGGTTTGGTTCGAGTTCGACACGAATCGTCCTCCCCCCCGGATCACGGGGAGCTCGTTCTCGCAGACGGACGCTGTTGTACGCTCACTATCGCTCCATCTATGGCATTTATTTTGAAAATTACCGACTTTTATTGTTGAGTGATTTTAACGAATGTTGCTTGTTCGGTTCGTGCCTCTTTCATTATTTCTTCATTTCGCCGCATGATGGGCTGGCAGGGTGTGTGCGAGTCGTGGTGGAATGGATTTGAATGATGGGTGCAATCCTTTTCCCATTCTCATCGGGAACCGTTCTCCCCCCCACAGTCGGCAGCTTGTTGGAAGGATTCCATTCGCTCGATTGTAAATGACGCGATGCGATCACCAGCCTCTTCGTTCGTTCTTCCGTACGACCTCTTTCGGGGTGCCACCCGAGATGGTTCGATTCAGCCCCAGAAGGTTTTGGAGACAACAGTTCCAGAAATGGATGAAAATGTGTTACTGCTCGCTGCTAGCTGTTGGATTAAATGCTAGTCAAAACCCCGCCAAGCTAGGCAGTTTGTAATTTATGAATCTTCTCTATCCGCTCCGCACAAGAATGGTTCATCAATTTAGCCCATTCTCGGCATGGGCACAGAATTACAACAGGCAGACAGAATGCTGCACATCATGGGCAGTAATTTGAGGACGCTGTTACGCACTGCTTCCATCCCTTCAAAGCCCATCAAATGTCGTGAAAAGGATAAGATGCCCTGCAGCCCCATTCCGTACCGCGAAGGTTCTTGGACGGTCGTAATGGGCTCACGGGAAAACTGCGTCCCATACGCGCCCCGGAAACCCGTTCCAAGCGACCTGTAATATCAATTCTAATAACGATAATAGAAATCGAAGGGAAAAAAATTCTACCTCGTGATTAATATGGAACCCGCCGAGGTCGAGCTGTTTGAAAGACGAGAGAGAGAGGAAGAGAGAAAAACGAAATCATGGAGGAAGAAATAGATTCAATCCTTTTGCGAAAAAGGGTTAATTACCCATGGAAAGTATAAATAATAATAATAGTAATGATACCCACCGCTTTGCCCCGAAAATCCCCAAATAACCGAATGAAGAGAAAAAAACGAAGAAACCAACCAACACTTTAGAACCATCCGATTTCAACCAGGGTTTCGGCACAACCTTTCATTAGCAAATGGGAAATGGTTTGGGGTAGAGAACTTTGGCACCAGAAATACAGAGGAGGTAGACAAGTTTTGAACGCTGACCCTGATGCTGAACGCTAGAATGATAAATGAATAAATAGCAGATATGGTCGGACACATTCCGCACCATATTTAGCGCGTACCCGTGGCATTAGGAGGGAAGCCGAATAGAGCAATACGTGTAGCACGAAAGGAACAGTGAACGAGCGAAAAAAATACACGGCGAATGTTAAACAAAACAAAATGTCTACGACTATGAAGATTATTATCAGCGAATAACATTATTAATAAGAGATCTGCCTCGGAAAAAGGTTGGCTTTAGTGAGACCAATTTTTTACTCCTCTCGGACCTAAACGGACGGAATGTTTTGGCTGCATAATTCCACCCCAGTGCAAGGTAATGAGACAGTGAAGCGGAGCTGAATTAGTAATTATAATGATAACACACATGATAACTTACAGACCGGAAGCGGTTTTTTTCTGTTGGGCAGCTTGGCATTAAATTTCCATTTACCACGCACGTAGGCCTGCTGCATTGAGTGTCTGCTGGAGAAATGGAAATACCCATCGGCCAGTGATCAAACGAACAAATTGATTTATTCCCCCAGAAATCACTCCGCATCCACCGAGTTTAATTTGTTTTTGACAAGCAAAAGGGAGGCAGTTGTCGAAGGAGCACCACTGAACGGCATTTTCTCAATGGGATTCCTCCGGTGACTTTCAGTAGCCACCATTACTGTCATGTCATTGCACAGCTCAGGCGCCACCACCTATGCCGGGGGATTCGGATGGAAGATTCCCAACCGAACACGGCGCGGGAGCTGCCGAGATGTAATGTAATTGCATAGTAATTACAGGTTCTAATTATCCTTTCCAGTGTTTCCCCGTGTGGAGTAGAATGAAGCAGGATGGGGCTTTCTGTATTTTTTTCCCTCTTTTATCATTGGTACTCCGTACGGTATCCTCTTCGTTCCGACGTGGCCTGCAGGAGACAAGCCTTTATCGTGCGCCCATCACGGTAGCAGGAAGTTGGAAAATATGATTTGAGGAAATTGCAGGGTACCAGGGTCCAGGTGGTGGGCAACTCACAAGATCTTGCAGATCTTGGCGCACATAACGAAGCAAGAAGTCTTCTGGCCAATAGCTCCAAAAACAAAACAAAAAACGCTTCTGCTTCTTAGCGGAAAGAGCCTTTCGCAGTGGCGAATCCATCTTAATTGCTCCCTCCACCGTGTGCGATCACAAAATTTATTTCTCAGTTTTTTTCCCAATTCCTTTCCCTTTATTATTCGGCGCCAACTTTGCACAAACCGGCGGAGTGCACTTGTACAGCCGAGGCTGAGGCAAAGAATTTGGTAACTTCACACAAGGGTGGTGTGGAAAACGGGCTCCCTTCCACCAGTTGTCAGCTAAGTCAGCGGCATCGCAACATCAAATTAAAGCCAGCAATACAGAAACATGCACCACAACGAACACATGCCAAACATGGTGGATTGGTCCGTCCCGCTCGCAGTGGGGCCCCGCGGACTGTAAATGATTAAGAGTTATTAAAATTTAATTACCATCCAGGCGCGTAAGATAGAATGAGTGAAAACGGCATTTCGCATTTGGCTGCTGCTGCTGCCGCCACCGCGACGGCCACCGCAGCTTTCATGCAATCGGTATCGCGTTAATTATCGTTTTGTGACGAAGATTCATCAAAAAGTTTTTGGTCCCCCCCCCCAAAGCGACGTTGCACCGGGCGCAACGCAAAAAGCGGATTGGTATTTAAAGTGCGGAATGTGCGATCGCAGCAACCGACGGCGAGGTTCAAGAAAGTATGCCAATCGTTTGTGTTTTCGTGAGCAGCAGATGAGAGAGAGAGTGAGATGGGGGAGGGGGTGGCTTCATTTTCCGTGCCATCAACCCTCTCTGTCCCTTACTCACAAAAACATCGAGCGATGTGCTGTAGGATTTCTGCTTGAAGTGTTGTACAAATTGCAGTGCCGTTGCACTAAGCAAAGTGCAGCGCTTGCAATCAGTTGTTATTGTATTTATATTTACTGTCCATTTTTTTCTTATGTTCGGCATTTCTCGGCGGAGCAATGGCATGCGGCCCGGCAATGGGGTAGTTTAATAACATACACGTTCGACATGAGCATGTATGACATCGTGCGATTGTTGCTGCGCCAAGGGTTGAACGACGCAATTGCGGGTGGATTAGTGCCTTTTCCTGTACAAACCCCGTAACCAATTTCGTACATATTGAATATTGGTTTACATTGTGATGTTATGATAAACAAGCGAACCTCTTACCGTGCAACTCGTCATTTCCGAAGGCACGTCGCACATACATTATAAATCATGTCAATGAATGAACGTTATTGTTTGGCGTTCCTTTTTTTCCTACGGGGAGCTTAGTTGATGTGTAGTAAAAACTGTCCGTGTTAAACATGGTATTGCTGCTTTTCCACGCATGTTTTGGTGTTGTTTCGGGTGCACCTTAAGCAAACAAAACACTACTTCTAAATGGAACAACGCTTGTTCCTTGTTGAAAATAAAACAATAACTCCTTCGTTTTTGTTTGATTCAAGGAAAACGAGTGCTTCGTTGCGATCATAATTTAAACAAATAAATATGCTATATAACTTGAACACAAGGTGACAGATTGTTTTTTTAGAAACGTTACTCCAGTTAAAATATTACCAAACATCACTTTATACCGCAATCGTATGTGGAAATTGTGAAAACGTTTCTTTAAAAAGCTTCTTTCTGCGTTTAAATAACAGAGTTCCTCTTTTGGTCCGATATCGTATTCAGCAGATTGTCAAGTCTCCCATACCCATGTAGCATTTGTGGAGGATTAATTTGCGTGGCTTCCATTGCAAAAAGAAGATAAATAATTATTGCTCAATAATAACGCTAGTGGAGCGATCGATCAACATCTGGCGCTAACTTCAGATTTGACCACAACTGTCTTCTTTTTGTGGGGATTCCAGATGGAAAAGGTGTTTTTATGTCCACAATTAAGCCACTCTCCAAAGACTCAAACCTAAGATATTGCCTCAGTTCTAATTAACGGTTACCCTTTGGCTGTCTGGACGACTTCATTCTATAGTAAGAGCTTCAAAAAATATTCAAACATATTCAGTCACTTTGAAGTTTTCGTTAAACGAAGCAATTAATTATGAAATGTGTCAAAATCTTGACAATTGAAGTGCTATGGAGATTGGAATTATTATAAATACCTAGAGGAGGTATAGTTATATAGAATATCGTATATCCCCATTCGAACTCGTATTACTCCACGATGCTCGGAGTTTATAAATTGTTTTACATTGAAGTTTGAGCATTTCATAATAAATAAGCCAAAAGATTTATTATTGACTTGATATTGAACAACTCCTAAAGAACAGCAAGAAATGTTATGCTGCATTCCATCATTGCAAAGTCATGTGAGGTTTTGGGCTCTTCGGTGGATGTGTTCCTCTCGATTTATTGATCAGCTCTTCAAGAAGTTTTCTTTTCAACTGCCGAATATCCGCTGGTAGTTTCGAAATAAACTGAATCAGGTTTAATCAAAATACAGGTCAAACCTTGCCCAACTACACTAGCCTTGTTTATATGTTGATGGTTCTGCTCGTTGCATCCCTTGAGCTTTACATAAAAATAAAACACTAACACAAACAGACGCGGATTTCTTCTCAAGTGGCCACCAAAACCCCGAAAACCCCACCTTCCAACCTTCCAACAAATGCCACCGGGCTTTTGGGCAGTTGCCGAATGGACAGTTTTGTACAGCCCCGGTGGTACTTATCGCTGACAATTTTCTCTCAACAGCAACACAGTTTCCGGAGCCTTTTCCCGGGTTGGGGAGGGAAACACTAAGCACCCGTACGGGCATCACCGGCAGCAGAAGCAGCAGTGGCCATCACATCAGGTCCCACAAAACCCCATCTCGCGAGAGGGTTGTGTCTGAATGTGCGCAATATACATAAATATCGCATTTGGAGCCCTCATGCTACATACATATTACATTATTTTTTATTTTGCCCTCGCTCCAGTGGTCCACCGAGCGGGCGCCCTACAACGCCCCGTCCCGTGCCCCCTTCGGAGAGTTTGTGTGTGTGGGGTGGTCGTTTGGCCCTGAACTACCACCATGGTCGCGGAGAAGAAGACGAGAAGCAAAACAACAACAAAAAAACAACAACCACAACGCACCACACATCACCAGCTAAGGCCGGGCAGCTGATGCACGATCTCGTTCGTCGTTCGCATTCGTAGGAAAGCCTGAAAGTCTACAAAACGCATCCATCGCCGCCAGCATAAACACGGCACAGATACGCGCAGTGCATGTGCACGGGTGTGGTTGTGGTTGCGGACAGGAATAAATTGTAATACACTGTTCATAAATAACTTCAGCAAGCGAAGCACAAAACACCCCAAACAGCGCAAAAGTCAACAACAGCGGACCCGTACGGATTAGGGTGCCGAGGTTATTTTTTTCGTTGTTGTTTCTTCGAGCAAGATACGGCAAAAAAGATACCGGCGGTCGACATAACATCGCCTCGCCAACATCAAACTTGCTCGCCCACTGTTGGAACTGGGGAGGTACATTCGTTCGTTCGTTCGTTCCTTCCTTTCTCGTTCGGTTTCGCGTTTCGTACGCATTTTTGACTGATCGACTGATCTCCAGCCGTCTCGGAACGGGAAGAACCGGGCCCCGTAGGCCCCGAAACCATCGGTGGGAGATTATCATAAAAATATACAGCCACACGCATCAGCCACACGGTATCGAGAGCCGATCGGGCGGGATTGAAAGATGATTTAATTAAAATAATTGAAAGATTTATTCAAACGGCGATGATTCGGTTCGCTTTCGGTCCCGGGGTCTCATTTATGGCCTTCCTTGTGTTCCTCCCATCAGCGGTCGGAAGCATCGCCAGGACTCGTTCACCGTGTCAGAATGGCCCGTCATCGACGGTTTCCTCTCGCAGCCGACGCATTCTTCGATTCTACGCGGGAATTTTTAACAATCGGTTCGCCGAACCTTTCATCGATCGGCTCGGTGTGGATTTATATTACATTTTTGCTTTCTATTCGAATGGTGCACCGCGGTGCGGTCCCGACTCCGTTGGACTCCGCAAACCCAGCTCCGCCCGCCGGTTCGTTTCGGTTTTCGGGATTAATTATCCTTTCGATTGTGTCCGGTGTAGAGGTGGTGGTACGAAGACGGCCATGGAACTCGAAGAACCCGGGTCGCCCGGCGCAGTTAGGCGCAGGAGATGCAAACGTACCCCGAAGACGTCGTTAGTTTCGATGAATGAGACGATTTTATCCATCCATCCGTCCATCAGCGCGGTGCGGTGCGATGGTAATGAACCGGGCCGAGGTCGAGGGTTTTTATGAGCGGCGTTCATCCTTTGCCTTTTTCCACACAAAATCAGCTAGATAAGATCGGCCGTTCTGAAACGCGAATGTGTGTAATTGGAAGATAAAAACTACATTGTCACACACAGCGGCGGGGGATGCGAAAAAGTTAAAGATAGATTTGACCTTTTGCGAGGCAACAAACATAATCGTTCCACGAACAGGTTTTGTGAAACACGCGGCGGTCGGTGAAAATCATTTGGAATTCACTGGAAAAGCTTGCCATAGCGGCAATAAAATGTAATCAACTCACATTCAGTGCCATAAATAGGCAACACTGTGAAGCGTATTCGAGAGGCCATAATGTGATGTTGGTTATGAATGATATTGTTTTAATTAAAACTGAATCACTAGTTCGACTGGAGTTGTTTTGGAGATGCGTGCATTGTACGCACGTTTTGGACCAAAAAAAAAATCACATCATCAGCCAAAGAGCTCTCTTGAATTTTGGGCCAACACGTGTTACTCATTAGATGATGGCAACGATGATAAACTTCGGATGGGATCCGTCAAGTTCTAGCGAGTTCATAAACAACTTTTAGTTGACGACTGTTTGAGAAGGTTTTTCTTATTAAAAATCGAGCATATTTTTGCTAATATTTTATGTACATTTAACACGTGCATTTGACACCAACATAGTGAATACTGCATTAAATGATCCTATGATGACCATGATTCATCGTTCAAGAATATTTCGACAGGTATTAGTGAGGTATCTTGATATATCTATATCCTTCTTCAAGGTACTTAATGATAAATTTGATTCCTGAATGATCCCAAATCTGAACTACTATTTAGAATCTCATGATCAGATTATAATCGTCCGGGACGAGCTTTGACTGGTCTGATCAGCGATCCAATCCCAAAGTCCGATTCGAATCCCCAAGTAATAACATATTCTCTACAATCGTTTTGCTTTAAGCATTCAAAAGTACTTCTATCTCTGATCAATAATGAATGTATGGGAAGTATAATTTAACTTTCTAAGTTATAATGCTGCTGAACATTAAATTATTTTTTAGTTCTAGAAAACATTAACTATAATAAATTGCTCGGTTACTTACTAACCACATTAGATACCCTTGATACCTGATAGCCATACCGTATGATTAACGCTGCCTTGAACTTCTCGTGCACATTAAACACATCAATCAAACGTAAATGGTATCATTCCACGTTTGATGTAATGCGTTTCACGTTAATCGATAATTGGCTTTTTAAGTTCCACGATACACCGTTGCAATCTTTTCTTTTTTGTAATTAATAATTCGTAAGAATAAAGAGGGAGTACAGGTTTTCTTGTAAACGCAGAACTCAATTTAAATAATAAAATTCATTAATTCTTGATTATTTAATTAGGCGTTGCACACAGGAGAAAAGGAAATATACGATCCCTAATTTGATGATAAATATTGAACCATGATTTATTATAGAATAAAGAAAAAACGTACAAGGGAATAAATAAATGAAGGAGAATAATATCTACGAAAGGCGCTTTCAGCATTCGTTTACCGTATAGATCGTTTTAATAAAGCAATTCCATAACTCCATTTTTGGTAAATCAGCTAAAATATTATTGCAGTTGACACTATAGTCTTTTGTTCAAGTTGTGGCCCTTTGGACGATACTTTTACTTTAACTTTGCTCTTTGTTTCGGTGTGCGTTGTGAATGCAGAAATAAATGAAAAGCCATTATTAGACCGTCGATTGATGGAGCAGATGTGAAAGGTTCGATGGTACGATGACTAATCCGAATTCAGCCAGCAAGACTACAGTGCGATCATTAATCTAGATCTGGACGCATGAAGGCGGAGGGTGTTGGCCTTTGTGTCAATTCCACCCTTGGAAGCAAATGTTTATTCTGCTTCTACAAATTGACTGATGTTGGAAGTTCTGAGTTTAGGCTAATGTAAAACCTCAACAATCCCCTACTGTTGCCATCGATGGAAGTAATCTGGGCAAAAGACCTCAAAGCACAATTCCAATTAAATCAGATTCTTACGATGAATATTTCGGTTGACAATAAGCTGCTACCCATGGCTTGGTCAAGATTAAGCACTAAAACCTCCCAAAGACCACAACGAAATCCAGTGGACCTCCCGCATTTCGAGACAAAAAGGGTATGGGATGCGCCCTTCCAGTCAAGCACTTGCCCCCAAATCAGGGGGATAAATTAAGACCTTAGTGGTAAGCGTTGGAAAACGAGTGCGCGATTACCTGCGACTCCTTGCCATCGATGAATCGTCCGGTTTGGAAAGGGTTAGTTGCGCGTGGGGTCTTTTACGACCGAAGGTGAAGGTAAAGGCGAAATCTGCGCTGACCGATGACGACATTCGGGAGAAGATTATGTGAATCACACAGAGTGCCGACTAATCGAAGGACCGGCCATCAAGACGTTGATGCCACTACCTGGCCGAGGGTTGTGGGCTGTGCGTACAAGGGATGCAAAAGGGGGTAGAAGGAAGAAGAAACCCGAAAGAAAGTAAATCCACTTCCAGTCGGATTGCACGGCTTGGGGCGGAGCAGGTCGTGACGGGCGGGCTCATAGATGGTCAAATCGTGAAGATGACACTTTTATGTGGCTGCTACAGCCGGTAGAGCGAAAGAGCGCACTGTGGTTCTGTCTTGTTTATGCTGCCAGCTCAGGGTAAAGTTATGTTACGAATGTCGTATACAGCCACACAGGGTGGATGGGAATCGGAATCGAACATAAATGGGTGTGTGTGCGTGACACGCATGGTAGTTCATACTACCAGCATTATGGGAATTTAGCACCAGGGAAGAGAAGAGCAAAATATTCGGGGTAATATTTATTCATAGTGGGACGGAACGTAAGGAAATGCAATTTTAACAGTGAACTCTGCGTGTCTTAAGGTTAAATGTAACCTTAAATAATATGTAGGAACAATCCCCCGTAGCAAGGACTGACTATCCGGCTACGTGGTAAAAATAAGTTGATACGGCCAGGCCGTTCTAAAGAGAAAAAAATATTGAGATTTGAAGTTGGGGTGAGTTCTTATAATACTAAGAAAATATTACCGGAAAAACCTACCCCTTGTAATCTCTTTGTCAAACGTATGCGTTGCAGGTTTACGACCCCTGCATCGCCACCCAGCGTAGTGTGCGTGCGAGGAAACCGTACAACCGTGGGATGGTAGTAGTGCGGACCATTCTCCCCCGTGGTTGGTCACTGAAATCAGCTGGAATCGTTTGAAAGGAACGTGCGCTTTGCTGATTCTACGAACGCCACGCACACCACGGTGCGGGATTCCCATCGGTTACACGCGGCTACGTCATCGGACGCCACCATCGCCCCTGTGAACGCAGTGTAATGAGAGAATGCAACATCTCGGGCTCATTGGTGCGGCGCTAGTGTGCGTACGATCGCCCCGTGCGGTAGTGTGCGTGAGAGCGCAATTTCCCGAAGTCGCTGTTCGTTCTCCGAATCGGGGTGGCCCCGTGCTGTTGCGAATGGCCGACCTGCCCGTCATTCGCAAAAGAAACTTCCACTAGAGCGCTTGCAGAGCGCCCGCAAGAAACCGCGCCAGGATACCCTTCCAAGGAAGGGCCGCGAATTCGTAGAGTTAAGGGTTTCTGGTTTTGTTCTGGGAGTGAGCGAGAAGGGAGAGCCAGAGTTTCCGGAGCAAGTGAGCAAACAGTGCGCCGAACTACTAACAGGGTGTGTGTTTTGTAGCAAATATCAAGGAAGAATCGGAGCATTGCGTGCCAGCAGAGGTGCCTGGCAGAGTGAGTGAAACAGCCGATACGAAAAGCGAGCTAGAGGCTGTGTGCATGTGATAGCGAGAGAGTGTGTGTGCGGAAGCGGAGTGTGAAGGAAGAAGCAGTGTGGCACGGAGCGGCAGAGAAAATCAATAGTCCTTCTTTGGTCCTTCGAATCGGTTCTCGAGTGTGCGAGGCAAAATAGCGCACGAAGAGTACGCAACCACTTTGCACCGATTTTTTTGTGTGTGGCCAGCTAGTGATTGAGTGCGTGTGTGCGGGGAAGGGGAAAGGCACGGAAAAGTGTGCAAAATTCCGCTTAACTAAGCAGGCCGGTGGTGTGTTGTGCAGCAACAGCAACAGCAGTGCTTGTGCGATTTTGTCGAAGTAATTCGGGCCAAAGCAGTAGCAGCAGCAGCAGTACGCATCGCAAAGGAAATGTGAGCTGCTGCCTGAATTTTGTGTCGTAACGCCCCCATCCCCTCAGGTTTTAACAACTCGAAGAGGTGGAAGATATCAAGTGAAGGTGAAGTTTTGGTAGTGATTTTTACTGATTTCACTGCGAACAACGCAGCAACCCCCCGCTTAGTGTGATAGAAAGAAACGGCCGTACAGCGGGATTAGCCAAACTCCCGACGGCAATTCGAAGCTGACAAACGCGACGGTACCCAGGATTATCCTCCATTCCGTCGCCAAAGCAATCGGAAGACTGAGGAAAAGCAGCATCCAGCAGCTGGGAGGAAGCAGAAGACTGACCACAAGCAACACCGAAACAGCAGCAGCATCAGCAGCAGCAGTCAGTGCAAGCTGTTGTACATCAGAGCGCGTCGGAAGCAGCGCAAGGATTACTCGTCGTCGTGTAGTGTTGTTTGAAAGAGCGTCGTCAGAATCATAATTGAAAGTGTTCTGTGTGTCTCTTGCGACAGAGAGTGTGTGAAGAAGAAGTAAAAAAAAAATATTAAAGCTATAAAGCTGCCACAGCCTATTGAGATGAAAGTGTGACAAAACGCAATTGCAGTGGAAAGGTGGTAATCCTCACAAAGGAGGGCGAGGAATCGAGTGGGTGCGAGAGTGTGTGTGTGTGTGTGTGAGGAGGAAGGAAGAGAAATTACACAAAAAAATTGGTGCCAAATGAAATAGCAGTGAGACATCGCGCAGTGTGTCGAGTAAGCGAGGCAGTACTAACTACCCTCAGCAAGACGGAGTAGGCCCTGGTTTTTGTGCGTTGTACGGTGCGTGCGTGTGTGCGAATAGTGTCCTCACCATGGCTATGGCAGCGTGCTATCCGACCTACGATCACATGACCGGCGGCAGCAGAAATGCTGGCAGCATCGCGGCCCAGCAGCAGCAGCTCCAGCAGCAGCAGCAGCAGCAACAACAGAGCCCGGTGACGGCCACTAGTCAGCTGCACCATCTGTCATCGAGGCTGTCGGCCGCCGCAGCAGCGGCAGCGGTTGCGGCCGCCGCCTCCAACATGCCGGTGCAGAAGGATTTCAGCATACCGCTGCACGTCGACTGCAGCGTGGAGTACGAGCTGCCGAACCAGGCGAAACCGCCGGTCGGCGCACGGGTCGAACCGCTGCTGATGATCCATCCGTGCTACTTCCGCAAGATGGAGAGTCAGCGGCGCAGCCCGTTCATCAACAACATGCCAAATTCGTCCCGTAGCTCTAGTTCGTCGATCGCGGCCAAGAATGGTGTTAGTGGCGGTGCGAGCAGTAACAGTAACAGTGCCAGCAACGTCGTCAGTGGCACCAGTGCCTCGGTCGACCCCTCGGTGATAAACGGTAGCTGCACGACGGGTGTCAACAACGTCAGCAGCAGTAGCGGCAGCAACAGCAGCCGGCGGAACGCGGCCCACAAGTCGTCGTCCGCGTCCACCAGCAACCAGTTCCTTCAGCTCCAGCTGGACGATTACGTCCAGCGGCAGATGCATCGCACGACAGCGGCCAACAGTCAGCAGCAGCAACATTACGGTGCTGCCAACAACACAGTCGCTGGTCATCTGCAGCAACAGCAGCAGCAGCATCATCACCAACAGCAGCAGCAGCAGCAGCACCACAGTCGCCACCAGCAGCAACAACAGCAACAACCTCACCACCATCATCACCAATCGCAGCACCTCGCAGGGCAGTCCTCGAATCAGTACAACCTCACCAACAACCAGTCTCAGTCTCAGCAGCAGCAGCAGCAACAACAGTCTGCCTCTGTCTCATCCTCCGACTGGGGCCGGTATCACTTGGGTTCGTCTGACTGCGCGAGCGCCGGCGGGGCGGCCGGTGGTGCGGGTGTTGTTGTCCGCAACAGTGGCAGCTACAGCAGCAAAGTAGCGAACGGTTACGGTGGCAACGGGCTGGCTGTGAGCAACAACAGCAGTAGCAACAGCAGCAACACCGGCAACAATAGCACCAAATCCAAAAGTGTCACTAGCGCGTCCATGAAGCGCAACGCAAGTAATACGGGTATCAGTCAACACCACCAACAGCAGCAACAGCAACAGCAACATCAGCTTCAGCAACAGCAGCAACAGCAGCTTCTGATGCCGGCCAGCTGCGCCGTGTACAACAGCACCGCCAACGGTGTCAGCAGTGGCCTGGTGGAGGGTGGCGGTGCAGGTCCCCGTTGGGGCGACATCGAGAAGACTTCAATGGCGGCGGCAGTGCCTCGCGATTTCCAGGCCGGTCCCGAATCACTGCCCATGAAGGGTGGGGTGGTGGCGGCCGCCAACCTGCCACCCCCGTCCTACCGCAGTGGGGGCAAGCGGGACGCGATGCTGTCCGGTGCCGGCGGCTGTGCAGTGTATAGTAATAATAATAATAATAGTAGTAGTAGTAACCGAAGCCACACCGGCGGCAACAATACGGGCGTCAGCAGTACGACCGGCATTCCCAGCACGGACCTCAGCCTGTGGGAGGCGGCAGCGAACGGTGCCGGTGGCAGCACCACCAGCAACTCCACCCTGCCGGACAAGAGCTCGATGACGGCCGCCATACCGCGGGACTATCACGCGGCTGGTCCGGAACATCTCGCGGCCTGCAACAAATTGGCGGCCGCACGTCAGCAGCAGCAACAGTACCAGCAACATCATCATCAACAACAGCAGCAGCAGCAACAACATCACTCGCAACAGCAGCAGCAGCATCGTCAACAGCAACATCGTCAGCAGCAGCAGCAGCAGCATCAGCAACACCAACAACATCATCACCAGCAGCAGCAGCAGCAACAACAGCACCTTCATCATCAACAGCAGCAGCAGCAGCAGCAGCAACAACACCATCACAATCATCAGGTTGCGGTGGCGGCGGCTGCTGCGGCTGCAGCGGCGGCCGCCGAAGCCTCCGAGAAGCTGCTGTTCGCGGCCAAATATCGGCAGCATCAGCGTGCATCGCATCGACTCCACCCGTACATGATGAGCTCCAGCTTCACCCCGCTGATGACGGCGGCCTTCCCCCCGATGCAGCAGGTGTCCTGCTACAACGTGTGATTCTAAAGCGGCCAACACGGTGAAGGAGCAGAAGCGGCAGATGGAAGTGAGCATAATACCAGTGTGGGGGTGGGCTTATTGGTGGTGGATGGAAATAGTGTTGGTTCCTTCAAGATGATTCAGGATGCTTTGTTGTTGACGTGCGGGCGAGTGATAATGTGGCCAATGCGAGTAAAACAAAAGAAAAACACACACAGAGTGATGTTGGAGCCGAACGCGCGCTGTTGAAGTTGTTTATTTTCTGTTCTGTTTTTTATTATTATTATTTCAATTTGGTCGTTACGGAAAAAGAATAACCAATTGCTAGCTCTGGGTGGGCTTTTGCGGTAAACGACGTCTGAAGAGGAGGAGGTGGGAAGGCTAAAGTAGAGAGGGTTTGCCACAGAACGCCTCGGTTGAAGCATGTATAAAATAGACAGCAACTTTTTTGTTGCAAATTTAAATGTGATAGTAGTTTTTACTCCCAAAATAACTTCAGCTAAAAGATGGAAAAAACACTGGAAAAAATAACCCAAAATCGCAAAGACTAGGAAGAAATAATGCGCAAGAAGAAAGAGAGAAACGAATTAGGAAACGGAATGAACGGAAACTGGAAGAAATAACTGAGGGAAAGTAGCCAGAAAAAAGATAAGCAAAAATCACATGACGTTCTTTCTTTTTGTTTCGGCATAAACGAAATAGCCAGCGGAGAGCTTTTGTTGCTAGGTGTTTGGAGGACGAGAAGAGAAAACAGAATAAAAAACGACGACCCACGTGTCTCCGACGTAGTGAGTGTTTGGCTTTAATGGAACGGTAGTACGGGATAATATACATATATCTATACACATATATCGTAACGGAAAATGGGGAAGGAACCGAAGCAACATAACTATCTAGCCTCAAAATTCCTGGTCTTTTACATTTTGGTTTTGTTTTTACAGCGCCCTTTTCGACCTTCGGTGAAAAACGGGGCGCAACACGTAACTTGCATGCATTGATACTAAGCAAAACATAAAAACGATAAGCAAAAAAAGCAACATCCACATAGAGAAAACAAAATTATGGCTGAAAAAAGGAAACCATTGTAACCATTTAGACGAACTCAACGCGCGGCAATGCGTCAGCGAGAGACCGTACACACACCGCAAGTGGAAGTCATTGTGGACTGAAATAAAAAGGAAAAGCAAAGTTTAGCTAAGTTAGCGAAAAAACCAATCGTAACTAAACGAAACAAAACAAAAACCCAACCTATCTGTCTATGTGTTCCAAAGAAAGAAGCAAGTTCCAGAAGATTACTGAAACAGAGAGGGGAAACACAGCGGAGATATCACGGTTAAAAGCACCTAGCGAGAGGAATCGCCAAACTTAATCGAATGGTTAACGCTTTCGTTGTGTCCTCCGGTTGCCGGATTTTTTTTCCTTCTTCGGGGCATTAGTTTGGGGGTTGCGCTTAGTTTGTGCATCGCGTGTGTAGTAGCATTTTGTTGTTATCCTTCTCCCGGTGTTTCCTGTGTTCTCCTGTGCTGTGCGTGGATCCCTTTCGGTTCGTTTGTGCATGCGTAAAAGTCTGTAGTCCTGTGTAACGTGTAATGTTTGTGTTGCGGTTGCCTTTTCTTTCCATCGCTCCTCGGCCAAGTTTCCGATCTGAACCTGATCTGAATTCCTCGACTGGTTTCCATTGTGATAGATGAACATTGCCATACGGGCCGGGGGGGTTATGTTCCATGTTTTACCCAGCATCAAACCTCTCTCTAGAATTGTGATGATGGACGTGGACGTCGTCATTGGTATCTTCCCAGAACAGTGTGACGCGTGGTGCCAGAATTTCAACCCAATTTCCCTTTTGCTCGAAGGTCGATAGAATTGCATCGTGTTTTACTATGTTCCTTAATGCACCGTCCTGTAGTGTGGCATGTAATTGTATTATGCTCCCCCTCGGGTCCCTTGTTTGTCTGTACCGAGTTCTTTGCCATTTCGATTTCACCCCAGGGTTTATTTCAGCAACTCATAGTTTTGCCGCTTCGACGTTTCGACACAATAATAAAACCGTGCTGGCGGAGAGAGAGAGAGTAGGTGTGGAGTCGGTAAACCAGGGGAAAAAAGGAAATAAAGAAAAAAATAACGCAACTAATGCATAGACAAACTGTTATTGCATGATCGCTGAAAAATGTATTGCCAATAATAGAAGCAACATAAATAGCAAAATCACTACAAACTTAAGCAAAGCAAGAAGCAAGCAAAACAAAAAAAACTACTAATCAAACCATACGAAAAACGACGTAAACGAGATCTTCGGAAAGGGAGAGGGAGATAAAATCCTGGACGCTGCATTGTTATAGACACTTTTTCGGATTCCCATGCAGAAAACCTAAATAATCAAGTAAAAGTAAAGAAACAAAAAAATATACACACATATACACACGGACAAACAAACACATACACGCACACACTCAGTACTGCAACAACACACACTATGCAAATGCAAAGTATTCAGGTTAGAAATTAATGGCAATTTAAAACGGTTAATAAAATGAAGCAAAAACACACACAAACAAAAGAAAACAGACTTACTAACGAAAAGCAGCGGTAAAAAGGATAAACACTAGTCTAGGCGCATTTGGAAATAGGTTCGCATATGGAACGGATAACAAAAAAAAAAACTAATAAAATGCAATGAAAATTATATACTCAGTGACGTTACACGCACGCGAAACATACAAACACTCTAAAGCAAAACGAAAAGAAAAACAAACAAAAAAACAACAGGCAGACATTTTTTTTTCTCTCAGTCCGGAACCGCTGCTAATGCGGACGTACGTGAAACGCTAACGAGGAAACGGACGAATTGTGGCAAAATTCGGCACGACTAGAAAACGGTGATCATGCAAAATGGTGTTATTTAGTTTCGGGATGAGATGTGTTTTAATTGTTCATTTTTCTTTCTTTCACGGGAAGATGGCAACTACTGCTGTAAGCGTACACAAGTCTTATGTAAAAGTAGAATAGGATGTATGCAAAACTAAAGCATAAACACTATGATAACAAATTCTGCGGATTAAAGGAAAAACAAAGCAGCCACTGCAAGCAACGACACCTTACTAGTGTGTAAACCTTAGGCTTCTATGTGGTCAGTTGTTGTCTGTACATATTCGGGACGGGTGGGACGAAATGATTGGGCAAGGGTCGAAAAAAAGAGAGGTTCCGCAGGGGAGGGGAGAGCTTTGGAAAGATGGATATGCGCATGCACACCAACATCTACATTAAAACATACATACACGAACAGCAACAAACGTACCGATAATACACTCACCCTCAGTCCGACGGACAAAGTCATGTCAAAGTTTAGTCAACGCAACGCTGTTTCTCTGATAATAAAACGTGTTTGGTCGGAAAAACTAAACCAAAACAACAAACACCGGTACAGAACAGAGGGGAACCCCCCTGTAAGAGACGCTAGCAGCAATTCCAATTTACAATGTGAAGGGAAAATCGTGACAAGGTTAAGCGCGAAATTGATAAAGAATGGCGAAGAGGAAGGAATAAAAAAAAAACAAAAAACAACTGAAACTAGTAATAGTAAGTATAAGCATAAAGTAACAAAACAACTGATAATAATAGTAGAGCGTGAATGATGGAAAGGGTGGAGAAAAAGGAACTGAATTTAAATGAAGATAGGCGAAAGCATAGTCAAATGCAAAGTGAGTGTTTGCGCAGGAAATGGAAAACGAGAAGTGGACATAAAAGTAGAAAAACAAAACAAAACAAAACGTGTGATGGTGAAGAGACACAGGCGAGGTAAGAACAAGAGAGACGAGAACGACAGTAAGGAACGGAAATATGAACATGCAAAAAAAAAAGAAACACACACACAAAGGACGAATAGAACGAGGGAAGAGAGGAAAAAAAACCATACAAGTAATCTGTGTATAAATTATGATAATTTAATTATTTAATTAAAGAACAGAAACAAAGAGTAGACAACACATAAATACGGATACATACACACACACACACAAACTAACTAACGCAAACTATACTAGAGAGACTTTGAAACGCATCAGTAACATACAAACTGGACTTACACACATACACACACAACATATACAACCAATACAAATACACGCCAAAAGACGCAAAGCAGGAAGAGCGGATAACCATAAAACGGTGGTAAAACGCGAATGAAAAAAAAAACCTGATCGTGCGAAACATGCGAAAAGTGAAGAAGACAAACGAAAAGAAAAACGCGATCGTAATCGTGCGTGGAGCACGAGAAGGTGATGTTGGTGATCATCATCATCACCATCATCATCATCAGCATCACGAAAGGAAACACTGTATGTATCGGTAGTAAAGTGATCGAAGGAGGCGGAGGAAGATGAAGAGAAGCATTGGATGGGCGACGACGGCGGCGGCGGTACGGCCGAAGCAAAATCAAAGAGAAGAAAATAATAATCGCAAAAAAATGGTTAAAACAAAAGCATTTTAATGGTGTTACTTCTTTTTATTGTTTGGTTTCGTTTTTGCGTGTTCCGCTTTGGTGCTGTTCGCGGGGGTGCGAATTTTCGTGATTTAAGGGAGCCACCGGAACTGGATGATGACAGTGCGAAATGAAGATGTTGCCATGGCGATGGTGGCGGTTGTTGTTGTTTTCCCGTTTGCTCGCGTTGTTTCCATGGCCCATGGTGGAGATTCTTCTTAAGGGTGGTTGTTGTTTGGTGTTTGTTTCCGTCGTTGGTTGTTGTTGGCTTCGGATAACAGTGCTCCTAAACTGGGTCAGCGGGGTGTGTTGCATATGGGCAAACATACTTTGTAGGTCTCTTGGATTTGTTTTGGCGTGATGATGCAAAACGAACAGCATGGTAGGCAACAACAAGTCATCAAGTGATTCTAATGGGACTGAATTAGCAATTCTTTTGCTGTATGGACATCTTTGTCATAAAGAAAGAGCTTCCACTGAACTCCATTATGCTTCGTTTAATGTCCTTTGTGGAATTTGTGGAATCAATCTTTTTTAGCTGAAATAGATTAAATTATAGACAAGGTTTTCGCATTAGACATTGAAACTCAAATGTCATGAATCCCAAGAGACATTCCCCGTAAAAATAAATCTAATCTAAGTAAACCTTCACCTTAATACCTCACAAACCATACCTTTTTTTCTCAAGATAATGGTGGAGCACTTTGTGTTGTGACTCAAGATAGTCTGTCCAATTAGGAATTAAGCCTCTTAATATGGGAATTTCGAGTCCATCTATTCCAATGCCGGAGGATCGTACAGCGGATAAGACCCGTCAGGTTCCGTTGGGCTAGTCACGTCATGAGAATAACACTGGACAATTCAACCCGTAAAGTCCTATTATGTCGTCCACATGGACAGAGGAGGCTTGGAAGATCCAAATTCAGATGGAGTAATGGCGTTGATGTGTCCGCCAGAAAGACCCGGTTAAACGACTGATTGAGAAGGCACTCGATCGGGAGCGGTTTAGAGGACTCCTGCAGCTGGAACGCTTATTATCCAGGGTTGTAGAATTTCGTTCGAGATGACTTCTATTTTAAATACATTAATACACAAATTAATAAGCATCAGACACCGGCGTGTTCTCAGTGCAGGGCTCCCATTATTTATTGCCCTTTTATGATGCAGGGTTTGCAGTTTCCCTTCGTGGAACGATACTCGAGTGAGGAATTTACAATTTTACCGCCTGGTTTTAAATCCAACACACGACACAAGTGTGGGATAATTGGAGAATGGAACGCTGCTCGAGCCCATGGCCCATGGTTTCCATATGGAGTGCCAACTAGCGACACAATCGTCGCTTCGTTTCGTAGCAAATTCATCTCGCAAATGTTTTCATTTCATTTGTTCCACCCAGCAGCTACACTGGCTGAGTGGATCCTTTACTGACACCTACGGCGAACACGCCAGTTAAACCATCATTCGGATGCAGCTGTGTGTGTGTTTATATGGCAAGGGAGTCAATAAATTGACTCCAACAACTGGATGCCGCCATGCTGTGAAGGTGGAAAGTGAAGGAATGCCACACGCAGGAGGGTGAATTTTCCACAGAATCGTCGTCGTGGTCCAGTGCCGTGCGCGTTCGTCGACCTTGCCCAAGCTCACTCACACACACACACACGGAGAGAATGAGAGCACAATTACAGGGTAGTACAAAAAGGGAAGTTAATGTGGATACTACTCTTTTGCCTTCACGCAGCCAGCAAGGAAAGCGCCACCATGGGCACAATCGATCCTACTGGCGTGATGTTTTGGTGTGTGTGCGTGTGCTCCAGTGTGCCGACACACACCCACTAGCACACACACCCCTTTAAGAAAAAAAGGACGAAATGGAGCGTCGGGAGGAGGCTTTCGGGTGAAACGGGTGGCATCAAAACAAAAATGGCCACCACTTCACACCAGCTGGTTGGCGGTGTCTGGCACCCAATGCCGATGTGTGTGTATGCGTATTTTCCCCCGGCCTGGTGGAAAAAAGGAACCAAAATGGGGATTCGTTTTCGTCTTCGGCAGTTGGAAGCTTTCGGGTTTCGGGCTTTCGGGAACCACCGCACGGTGGATGCGCAATTGTACGAAATCAGCCGGTGCAACGGTCGTACACCAATACACGCATGAACACTGGCCGGACGGGACAGAAACAGCTGGTTTCCTGGTAACATGCGCGCTTCCAACGAACCCAAACGTCATCGGGCGTGGTAGCCGTTTCCTGCGCCCTGCGCCATGTGGCTGTCAGGGGTGGTGGTCCCCACTCCCTTTCGCAAAGCTCCAACACACACACACATCACTTTGTATTGGGGAGTAGATCAACGCCGATGCCGATGGTCGCTCCGTCGCAGAGTGAACCACCACCATCTCTCGAGCACCAACCAACCCACACCTCAGAAAGGAAAAGGCACGAAAAGAAGATAAATTAAGCGATAAACTCCTGCGGTTGGGTTCCTACCGGTTGAGAAGCCTTTTCTGATGTCTTTTTTTTTGTTTTTTTGCTGTTCAAACCTTTCCTGCCGTGCGAATGCGCCACCAACCCACGACAGTTGCCAGACGTGATTGTGTCCCGTGACTGTGTGGCGAAGGACGGCATGAGCCAACCATTCATCGACATAAAAATAAAATCTGATTGCGAACGAAACCGTCCTCATCAGTTTTAACTGATCCGAACCCGGGTTTTTGTGGGGGGCGGGTGGTCTGGTGATGGGGAAAAGCGATTGGCAAGACAAAGGAAGGCATTCTTTCGTGCGGTCATCGGTAGTAGTTAGTGGCACAATGCTTCATAATCATGCTCTCGGCATGCGTTCTTCCTTCGTTCCGCGGGAGCTTTTAATGGCTGGACGGACCAAGTGGTATGCCATTAGGATGGCTTTTATAGCAAAACACACCGAATCGAAAGACTACGTTGTGATACTTTTGATTACAATCTGTACGAACAGGAAAGCAGCACATAATATTCCACATTTCATTTATTCAAGGAATTGATGGCATTGACATTAAAGCTTCCGAAAGCTTTTCCCTCCTTGCGATTCCAACTGCTCAACTTACTGGAAGTTTTGGACATTAAAAACATTCCCCACAAAAGTGTTCGCCTTACTACCCGTAGCAATCGTTCCCTTTACTTGCTGTGAAACTTGCACCATAAGCATACCCCGATGCCCCGTGGCCGTGGCGAAAAATACCCCAAAAATGGGCCGAAGTTCCGAATAAAGTTTTGCACCGAAATCTAAACTACAAAATAGCAAAGTTGCTCCTTTTTTCGGTTCTGCTTGCGCGAGCGGTCTTTTATGGGTGGTAAATGGAAGGGCACGGCAGCAGAGAACGACATAAGATATAAAACATACACAGCATGCCAACACTGCCCGGTTAAGCCCTATCCCGTTCTCCTAATGCTCCGTCTACCACCGAACCAGCCGAAAAGAAGAGACCGTTTCTGTGTGTGTGTGCATATAAAAATCCGTTTTATTGTTATTATTTTAAACTCTCTCGGGAGTTTAGCCGGGCTAAAGGGGCGAAGCGAAAAATACAAGGTACAAATTCATGCATTTATGCTCTCGGTACACACGGAACACCCGCATGGAACCCGCACCGAAAAGGGCACCAACCAGCGCTGTAAAGTCTCGCGCGCTGTTACCGGTGGTAGGGTGCCGGGTGCTGCTGGTGGCCCACATTTGCTTCATTCGCTTTTATTTTATTAGTTTATACGACCTGTGCCCGTGGGCTGGCAGGCAGGCGGACAGGCAGCCTGTTGTTGATGATGGTGCGTTCGGGCCGGCGAAAGGTCGTAATATAATCTTTTCCAGTTTCCATTTTTATCATTTTCCTCTTACGGTTGGCTGCACTGGTGAGGAGTGGCCCGGTGTGAAGGAGGGGTTTTGCCGGCATCGTGGGCACGGGTAGTCGAGTTTATTTGGGCAAAGATTTACCCTCCGCTGAGCTTGCAAGCCGAGGCTGGAAGCTAATAGGATTGGCTTGCTGTTTTTAGAACCTTTTGCTCCGACGATGATGATGATGCCTTCTTGGTCGATCGATCAGCATCGATCGAGCGATCCGGCGTGTGTATTTGTGTGTGTGGGTGTAAGCTTGAGAAATTCTTACGAAGAAAAAACAACCAAAAAACCCACGGCGTAGTTTTGTCATCTTCGTCTTTCGATCCTCATCCGACAGCTGTCCCCCACCGAGGGCCCGTGGGGACGCAAACGCCATTTGGAAACAAATCCTGCCGATGAGTTTCGGTGACGTTTCCAGGCAATTATCTACCTGCCCCGGGTTGGTTGCCTAATGCAGGCGCATTTAATTTCTGCTCCGGCGGTGTCGTCAAGATCGATCGAAATGCAGCAGCATCCTCGGGTAGGACTTACCGACCCGGTTTTAGTTTTATCGGTAAGTGCGAATCAATCCCCGGGACCGAGGAATCCCGACGGATGTCAGCTCTCAGGTCGGATAAGATAAGCGGGTTGGCAAGCGGCAGAACTACGTTCTAGTTCGTAGCGTGTTAGTCGCCTCGAATCTTGCCCCTTGTCTTATCGATCGATCGTTCCCCGCTGGGTCGAGTTCACTACTGTCTTCAACTTTGGACACTCGAGTGAACTTCCTCGTTACTTTTCAGTAATCGCTTTTCCAAATCGGCAGAGAACGCTCTGCAGTGTCCTTCTCGGGTGGGTTGAAAATGGAGCAGCCGAGAGGAGAGGGCTATGGACTGTGTTCCCGACGTTGACATCCTTATCTTGGCAGACTGTTTCAGCCCATTGCACCGTACCCGAGTGTGTCTGTGTGTGTGTGTGTGTGTGTGTGGGAGCAGTGGCAAAGAAGGTGAGCTGGAATTAAATTTAACTTCAAACTAATAACACATCTCGCTTAAGGGGGGGACATAAGATGGTTCGTGGTGAGATTAGCTGGCAGCCAGCAAAAACAGGGAGGACAACTCTGGACGTGACTGGCTTTATCGGGAACTTTTAATCGAAAAGCGAGAGAGAGAGAGAGAGAGAGAGAGTGTGCGATTTTTTTGTTGGTGTCTTCAATTCATAATCATTATGCTGGAAGTTTATCGCCATTCGGATGAGCACAATGCACACGCTTGCAGTGATGGTACGGCTGAGATAAAGTGGATTTGCAAGCATGAAAATAGAACCACAGTGTTCGCTTTTTTTTGTTAATGCTTCAAATGATTTCAAAAGATTATTGAAACGGAAGCATTTCTTAGATAGTCTGAAGCAAGTAGCGTTTTATTGGAGGTTAGTAAAATTGGCACAAACAGTTGACTCTTCTACATACCAGCAGGTTCTAAGGAAAAGGTAAATGATGTAAGTAGAGAGACACCCTCTATATCAGCTATCAGAATCTATTCGCTTTGAAATTTCCTCATCTTTTCAGCGAGTCGGTCATGTCAAAACAGAAAGAGAATAAACTATATCAACTATAACAATATCTCGAAGAAGGATCGGGCTGAAGCAGCTCGTTCAAATGGATAGACCCGCACAAATGGATGAGATAACTCGTTGGAAGACGTCGGCTCCTAGGTCTAATCCATTGTAAACAAATCTGAGGTAAGTCTGTAACATTAAAAAATTTAATTATGTATTGTAATTAACTCTTTAACAGAAAAAGAGTTTCCTACACTGATGGTGATGTCCACACTATTATATAATGTATTAAATATCACTGCTATTGCTTTTGTTCGCTCAGTAATCACTTAGAATACTAATAATACAGCTTATCGATTTAAAGAACCTTCTTCTATTAACATAATACAAGACTCATCTAAAGAGATCAAGTCAACATGGCTTATGCTCATTAGATTTGGATTTGAAGAACTCTCTTCCTCAAGGAATCCTCAAGGAATATGTTTGAGTGTTTCTCTGAGGATTCTGTCTCTCTCTCTGTCGGATATCTTTAATAAACTGACGTTGTTAATGCTATTGATGTCTCAATGAAACAGATATCGTTATGAAAAGCTTGACATAAACTCTCCAAATTTCCCACATGACATCTCTCTCCTATGCAACATAACATAAATATAGGAAATAATCCAAGTAAGCTCTTGCTGAATTTCTTCACGGGCAAAAAGTGACATTTGAAAACATTCAAACTAAACTTACCGGTAGCTGCCGATTCAGAGGCACCAAATCTAATCCCGATCAAAGGTCGTAAATCATCATCATCAATCAATTATTGCTTAAAACGGAGTCACTCGCTTTACCTTCAAGGTCCACTTTCCCGTATCCTAGCCGTACCGAAGTTAATATGCACGAGTGAGTGGAGGTTTTTTTTCTGCGGTTCTGCCGCAGAGAGAATATGCTGGTTTTACCCCATTTGTCATGGCCCCAAAATGTAGCACTTCATAAACGAGAAAGACAGCAAAAAAAGAAATACCCTCCCCACATGCTCTGCCAAGTATGTGACGCCAACTTTGGGACACTCTGCACAAGGGGTGGCTCTTAATGTGCTCGATGTTTGTAATTAATGACACTGGGTGTTGTGTGAATGGTTTTGAAGGAAACGAGCGAGAAGCGTAGATTGCAAACCGAAACAGTAAAAAAAAGCGGTGCCACCTCCGTGACAGAACACAGCAAACCTCCGAATTACGACGGAGCGGAACCGCAATGGCCGCGAGACAGGAAAAAAAGACACATCATCATCATCAGCAGCAGCAGCAGCAGTTTGGCTGACCAGCTTCTAGTCTCGGCGTGGACGACATCGCACGTACGTACCGACGAGGTTTTGACAATTCCGTTCGCGTTCCGATGCGTCCTTCAGTGGAAAGCATTTGCCGGCGTTTGTTGGACAGCTCCACCGAGGGTTAATGGTTCGTCCCGTGTCAAAACAGCAGCACACCCCGGGACACTGCGACACTGGCGACGCAGAGCGCAAAGAGGAACGACTCGAAAAAAAAACTCGATGACTCGATGTCACGTCGGTACGGTTCCAACGGGGGTTCGCGGGCAACGATCGGTCATCCGTTTCCCCGTGGGAATGTTCGGTCGTTGCTGCCGCTAGTTGGTAGCAATTTCCAAAAGCACCGACGGCCATCAAGCGTCACGCGCGTGGAAGTGTATTTGGGACTTGTTTCGTGTGCTTCCTTGCTTCCCTGTTTTTTTGCGATTGCCATGTTGTGTGCCGCGGTCGTCGGAGCGCTCAACTGGATCATCATCCAGCGGGACGGGGTTGGGCTAGAATTATTGGTGTGAATTGCAAACTGATGAAGAGGAAAGGGATAAACTGCCACAAGATCGACGTTTTGCGATTTAGACGGTGTTAAAAATCAATTTCTCTCCGTCCGGTCCGCGTGACTCGCTGGGTCTGACATATTTCGGGCAGCATTTTACATTGTCACCGGCCATCGTTGTAAATTTCGCACTCAAAAGTCACGCCCAGACAAGTGTACTCGGTGGCACGTTTAAATTATCATCCGACACGGCGTGGAACGCTGCGTGATTGAGCACTCCCTCCAGATCCCGGTCCATATGTTTGAGATAGTGTTTGCGTCAGTTCCTGTCCCGTGTTCAGCCGCCCGGTGGTGGTGACCTCTTGGGGTGTACGGGGTGGTACAGTAATTGAATTGAATTCCCATCGACAGCAGGCAGCTGATTTGTCCGACTCACCTTCCCTGCCTTCATGACCGTGCGAGATGACGTCAGGTCGGTGAGTTTCGAGGCATTCCGATTGGCAACGGGATGCACCGCGCCACCGAATGGATTTGTTTTCCCGAAGATGCTCCCGGTGGTGCGATAAGCGAAAAGTTGCGGAAAATAGTAAATATTTACCTGCTCGTTGAGCATTGTTGGAAGGACGTGAGGCAGAGGCGGTGGCCTCGGCGGTGCGTCATTACCAGACACACATCCGCACGGGAGCGCCGTCCGGGAATGTGCGAAACAATAGCAGACGCAATCGAACAACCAACGTCATAAGGCTTAAAACGCATGACGCATTGCCAGACTGTGCCAACTTGACATCTCGCGGCTACTACGATGGAAGGAAAAATAGGTCTGAGACATGCGCAACAATAGGAAAAAGAAAACCCTGCCCAGGGAATGTTTACGAACCAGGTATGGGCCCGCACGTTGTCATTGTTGCTTGTGGAGAGAAAAACACAAACAATTCCTGCCACCAAAGCCACATGTTCGATCCGATCCGAAACGTACTTTATCTTCCAGCCTTTGCCCCCCTGCCCCGGGGCACGGAGCCGTAGCGATAATTGATTTTCTGGCAATCGTAAAGCAAGTCAATTGCTTCGCATTTTGTTTCTCGCGTGATTCCCTGCGTTTGGATGGCTGTTTTTGTATAAATATTGGCCATTGGCCGATGGGGGATTTCTAGATTGCTTTTATGTAGATATACCTACACGCACTATTGTTATGAATGTTATTGGCAGCTCGAACGAAAAAACAGCTGGCTGCAATTCGTAAACCATTCGTGCGCAAGATGAGCAGATAAAGTGTTGGGAAGGAGCAAATAAAACAAAACAAAGCAACAAACGAAACAAAAAAACACATCAACCACAACACGGCCTCAGAATCCATCATCATTAGGAGACGAGAACAATGACTGGCACGGACGGAGGACGCCCGCGTATTGTTGCCCTATTGGCGTAGATTGTCCGATGGCGTGTTGTTTTTTTTTTTTTGGGAGAGGTGAGTTACAATCTACAATGCTTCCCCTGGTCTAGGCCCAAACAACCTCCACGGAACTGATAGGCATGCGGGAGAATCGAATCAAGCCGTAAATCAATCTAGGTTAATGGTGGAGGGCAAAACAATTGGAATGATGATTTGCATCAAACCAAACCTTCTCGATCATCCCGGAACGGGCGGGCATCTGTTCTGTTGGAAGGTGTCTGGTAGAAAGGGGCGTCATTCGAAGCAAAAAAAAAAACGCCAAAGAAAACCTCGACGTTTTAAATGGGTGTAAACACATTTGCATTCAGGCGCTAACTCGGCCGGCCAGTAACGCGGGAACTATCAGGACTGTGGCATCTGTTCAGGAATGTCTATTCACTGCCAGAAGGTGCAAGCAATAAAGGCACATGCTTTGGCAGAACGGTTTTGCAGTATCATTCACTGGTGAATCATGCCCTTTACTGGCACATTCGGTGTAATTGTTTTCCATTTATTGCACTTGTTTGGAAAATATTGTTGTCTAAGATTCGCTAAGAAATGGTGCATTGTTTTGCTGTGGACTTGTTTATTGAATATTGCTTTATCAACTGTTGATTGAAGAATTTTTAGTCGTATTCTAGTCGAGTACATACCTTGGAGTCATTATTGTCTCTGTCGAAAGCTGAAAGAGACTTCTTGTTGCGTTTTGAAATTTTGAATCAAAGTAACCATACGAAAATGTAACATTGTAAACCGCAGTAAAATAGTTTAAGGAAGCTATGACTTTTTTTTTAAATGGCTATTGCAATTGTTCAATAAAGCAGTTTTTTTTAAATCGGTTGAAGTAGAAACAGCGAACAGTGATTGTTTCATTTATTAGAGTTTTGGTTTTCGGCACCATACCCCCTTCTGTCTGAATAGGCTCCTCAAGCTTTGAATTAGGAGCAACTAGCGGGAAGGTCTTCACCGAGAAAACTCCGTTACCGTCGCACTGAGTCTTCAGCAAAAGGATCAGTCCTTCGCGTGGTCTGCCGAAGAAGCTGGGCGTGTAACACTTCTAATAGGCGAAAAAGAGGTGCTTTTCAAAGAATCTTCATATGTGAGGATATATGAGGCATGAGCTCTCAGTGAGTGACCTCGTACTTTCAATGCAACTCTATAGAGTCGTTAGTTTCGTGATCATGTGACAAGAAAGACACCGAACAACCAAACCAGTAAAGTCTTTTTAGATCGTCTAGCAGTTCACAGATGGCTTGGAAGATGAGTAGTAATTCGGTGACTCACAGAACTTATGCAACAATACGAAAAGATGTTATACACTCGGATAAGTTCGTGAGTAATGAAGAAGTCAGTTCAATTTTAATAAAAAATAATAGATCTTCATCATTATTGCTAAAAAATGCGAAGCACAATAGCAGAAAACTATAATAAAGAAAGAATTAACATAAATATTGAACTGGTTAGCAACGACTAGCAAACATCAGTGGGAGACACAGCGCCAAAATGGCAGCATCCACCAACTAATCTTACTTAAAAACTGGCATTGAAATGACTGCCGACTGCCCCAGTTCGGGCGATCGGTCTCACTTAAATGATTAAGTTTCCCTCGCACAAAGACCTCTGACTGTCCCCCCGGTGGGTCGGTGGTTGACAATGCGCTGGAAAAATCGAGGCCCAAGCGGAGCGGTTCATAAAGCGGCCATTGTGTTTCTGCCACCGGCTGCCAGCAGCATCAATCGCGCTCCATCGATCGATCTCCATCGCGAAAGCGATTGTAATTGACGACAATGAAGCTCTTTTCTTCTTCATCGCTTTCATACACCGACCGATTCAGCGGGTTTTTAGAGTTCTTTTTTCTTTCTGCAGCTGCCTCGTGAGCACCCTTACTAAGGCACTCAACATTGGCCCAACGAGAAAATGCGGCTGGAAGGGGGGAGGAAAAGCCTGAACCCCCTGGTGGCCCCACTCACCTTTGGCTCCACCGAGCTGATGATTGGATGTATTATAAAGTGTGGGGGGGATAATAAGGGGAAGAGTGGAGGGAAGGAGGGAAAACCGAAGAGGAAAATGCATTGAAAGGAAAAATAAATCCGATAGCGCAATAATAACCGCAGCAAATCACTTTGAAACGAGCAGATAATGAGAGTTTCGTTCATTCGGCAAGCTGGGAAAAACTTTGGTTTTGGCTGGAAAAATGGATAGCGCTTTTCTTGAGTGGTGAGCGGGTTGGGGAATAGCCGAGACTGTAGCTGTATTCGCTGGATTCGCGTACACTTTAAGCAAGTTTGGGATTGAAAAGAGTGTGTGTGTAGCAAACCCCGTAGCAAAAAATGGCCCCTTGCTTTGAGGCTAGAAGCGTACGGAAAGAACTCCTCTCGGGGGGACATGGACGTCACACTGTTCAAGCGTATCTTTCGCGCTCCGAGGACGCCTTTTCACGCCGCACCGATTTCGCTCCACCTTTAGCGAACGAAATAATGGCAAATTAGAAGAAAAAATAAAATCGAATCTGCTGGAAACCATCGAGCTTCATATCAACGTCTACTGCGTTTCGAAAAGCGGTCCGTTTCGTACGTCCGTTCGTGTGAGAATTTAGTGGATGGATGAAATACAAAAGCAGAAGGCTTTAATTGTTTCAGTTATCAAACTTACGCTTAGCAGTAAGATATGCCTGTAAAGAAATAATTATCCCCCACTGGAAAGGTTAGGCTCATTAGTCGCATATATAAAACCAAATCATACTTACTTACTCGCAAACGGATTAATCAGCATGGTTTTAAACCCATTTTCAGCTGCATTGCAAAGGCTTTCGTCTTTATATCACCACCCTAATTGCATCGTTATTTTGTGTGTTTTATGTGCCGGGTTCGGGCCCGGCCTGTTCGTTCCATTTCCTATGCATTCATTGATTAGCATTGTGCTAAAATAATTCAGGCCCAATTTTATTGTGCCTGTGTGTGATCAGCTAGAAGCTGGCAATTGGCCATATCTTTTCGCCTTTCGATTGCGGAATTAGAGGCCCACTTCTATCGCAATCTCTCTCGCGTTGCGTTTGTGCGGTGCGCATGAGACCTGGGTATGCGAAACCCAATGATGGATGATGGTATTGATGCACACTTGCGGCCATTGTTTCTTGCCTGCATGAATTAGTGGTAATCACGCTGGGTGGTGGTTTTTTTTAACTTTATTTCTTCCACTACATCACCACCTCGATGAGCATTAATTCCACTGCCGAATCGATTCTCTGCAATCGTTTCAGGTGCGCACTGCACTCGGGCAACTTCTCGGGGCCCCGTACTTCGGTGCTCATTAACATACATTCAAGACCCCCGTTCGGTGTCTGGCCGGGGTGCAAAAAAATAAACTTCACCACTGTACGCCGTGGTGGTTAATTAAAAATCCATTGTAAGTGTACCATTTGCGGCAACACACGCAAGACACGGATGAAACCGATCCGAAATGGGAGGTGCAAGAGGAACCGGAGAGTGTCGGCCTAATCGGCGATCGATTACCGACGCCAGAGTGCCGAGAATTGGGCTCGGCAGGAATAAGACAAAAGAAATCCTATTCACAAGATGCGCGTGAAAGGTAAAAAAAATACGGCCAACACTGGAGGAACCAGTGATTAACCAGTGATGAAAGGAATCAGCTTCGAGATAGAGCCGAAAAAAAAAATGGTGGCTGAGATGAGATGAGGAAAAAGAGATACTCCGCCGAAGAGTGAATGGCTAAATTCCGTGTCTACAGCAATCCGGGAAGGAAGATACGGCAACGAAGAAGCACGAGGGTCATTAATTAGACAACCGATGATGTTTGTCGCTCGGTTTTGGTCACGCTGCCGAGGAAGAAACATGGCGTCATCGTGTTGTGCTGGCAAACAGGGCCACATGGTAGCATCTTTTCTTATTTGGGTGCGAAAGTGGCCCTTGGTCAAGATGGCTTTTGTGCGCAATAAAAACTTGCCAATCCAGCAATACGTGCATGACCCGATCTGGGAATAAGCGATCGCTGTCGATAAATGCGCCTTCCCTGAAAAAGGGCCTCGCTTGGCAGGGAAAAAATCGAGCCCTTTCGGGTACCCGGGTCGTCGAAAACCGATCAATCATCGTCAATAGTGGGCTAGTCCCTGGCATGGACCGGATTAGACGCGAAAGTCGACTCCCCTCCGACTTTCGAGTCACTACAAAGAGAGGTGCGTGCACTCCGGAGGTTGGCAAACAGCAAACAAAAAAAAAACCGCTGCCTCGAATTGGCGAAGGTGACAAAAGAGCGCAGGAAATTACCGCACCTTGGCCACGAAAGCGAACGCACAGGTCTGTTAAAGGTGGTTTGGTGCCGTGTGTCTGCACCACTGCACGCTACGTGCCTGAAATGTTTAAATTGCAAATTAAGCTTCCAACCGTGTGTGCCCAACCCCAGCACGGAGCATGTCCCCGGCAGCTCAAATGTCTTCGCGGTGCTCCTTTTGCACGGCTTTGGCGCGTTCGATTTTATGGTGGATGTTTTCACTGGCCCGATCTGGGAACAACCTCCCCCCGTTCGGGGTTCGGGTGTGGAATAATTTTTGGCGATCATAATCGCCATCTTTACAAGAGCGTGCGGTTGGGATCACGAAGATCATATGTTAACATATTTCATGTGAAACGAAAGCCCAAGCCTACTTGAACTGGTTATGCTAAGCGTGTGTGTGGCGTGGCACATCGGTGCATATCGATAGCGGAATTGAATATTTATGTCACCCAATCTTCGGGGGCCTATCGTTTTACATACTTTTGTTTTCATGCAATGGGTGAAATGATCGTTCGCCGCAAATTATAATATGCACGACTGTGGAATAATATTACGTCGGGGAAGTCGGGGATTTAACCAAGCTACGCCCAAAAAGGTATGATGAGAGTTGAGATTTAATTGGAAGAGTTTCTAGGACCAGTTTGAGAATTATTCGTGTCCTAATTTTCTTGCAGAATGTACAGCAAAAACTCTCCAGCAAGAATCTCTCCAACAAGAAGAGAAAACTCTTCTTGCATTTTGTTGTATATCTCACCCTGGTCAATTAAGATCGTTAAAGAACCTCAGGGCAACTAAGAAATTTTGGGGTGATTAGACGAAGGTTCGATCTCGTGTTTGTCTGAGACGTATTAAGCTGTCTGTTGGAGCTCCTCAGACTCATTTGGAGTTTTAGACAATTGGACACTGAATATCGACCCGTTCGACACGAGGTGTAGATGGTTCATTGGCTGGATCAGGTGGAGTCGAACCTGACGGAGATTGGGTTCAGCCCTGGATCGAGTTTTCCTGAGCAGGTCAAGAAGAAGAAGGCTCAGAATGTGTACTGTCTTAACTTCTATATTAACTAATCTTAACTCCCTTATAGCATGAAGACGAATCCAACCATATGAATCTAGAGACGTAGACGGTAAGACATATTCTAATATACAATTTCGTTACGTCACTTATTCTATTTCAATTTTTCACTTAAAATATTATAAGAAACAGTTTAAGGATTTAAGTATACTTTCTAAATATATAACCATGATACATATCGACACTTAGTGTTCCGGCCGGGGGATGTTGTGTTTTTTGGAGTTTGTTGAAATATATATCTTTCACAATATTCTTGGCTCTGATAAGAGCCGTTGGGGTTCACAAATGGGGTTACTTGTCTTGTCTGCAGACCAAGAGGTGTAAGAACAAAACAGAGCTCTGTTGAGCCACAGAGTTAGGCTCCTTTTATATCCTCTGGTGAGGATCTCATTTTTATTTCCTTATGCTTTTGGGGATCTCACTGGGCACTTCCAATGTCACGTTCGCTCCTGACCCAATTAACTTTCTCACGTCAGACGCTTGCCCAAACGTCTGATTAATCGGGTTCGAACACTTAGCATAAATCAAATGTCAAAGTAATAAGATAATTTTAAAGAACATGTAAAACATAGATAGTAATTTCAAAGAATTTGAGGGAACTACATGTAGCGTAGTTTTTAACACGTAAAATATGTTTTTGAAGCTGTAATTGGTCTCATTCAGTCTTTGACCCTCTCTTACTGTGTCTTGCACTAAGAAAAGATGAGAGACGCATAGAACCAATGATAAAACTTTTGTTTATCTGTAAGTTAGGTCGAAAATTGGAAACCTTCCCATCGGGGAACTGCTCGCTAGACAATTCCCCCGACGCCATTTTCCACGTAATCAACGCCACGGACAGACAGAAAGGAACGGGGCGAACGAACGAAACCGATCGTTCGATAACACGCGCGCGAGAGGCTTCGAGATTTCATATTAATTTCCCTCAATAAGCGAACGGAATGGTTTAATTACGCCGAAACCTTTCAAAATCGCTCATCGGCTTCATCCGTGCAATCCGTGGCAAGCGGATTGTTATCTTGATCGTAGTTTTTGATCTTGCGCACGCCGGGGTTCGTGTCGTTCCCAATAAATAGGTGGAAAAACAACGCACATGCTGCATACGGCCAGCCCGTCCATTCCCATTCCAGCCGGAGGCCGGTCTCTTTTTTTTGTGTTGGCCGGCGTTTGATTGTGGTTTGGTTCGTTTCGATTGAATTGCCTTCAATTTGCCGTCGAAGCCGTCCGGAAAAGGTGGCAGGCAAACGCACAAAACGGAAAACTCCACCATCCTAAACACGGAAGTGTTTATAATTGACTGTGGCTGTGTTGTGAGGGCAGAATTTTGGGGTGGAAAAGGTACGAAAGCACATGGAAGAACACACATTTACCTCGAGTGTGTGTGTGTTTGCGATTCCAGAAACAAAACAAGCTTTATTAACGACCCGACGAGACAAGACGTCAAGCTGACCCCCGGTTCGTTCGTGCCGGGTTTTCCGGAAGTTTTTACCCCGAAAAGATGACCGAGGTGGCTTTTGTTTTATTATTTTTCGCCCAATTTGGCCAGTTCGCAATCGATCGCTGTTCGCTTTTGTGTTCTTTTGCGCCACGGCAAACAAACGGCACGTCATTAGGTGGATAAAACGAAAACCCACCGTTCGGGGCCGTGTTGTGTTGTGTCGCCGGCCCCACCGATTACGGTGGACCAATTTCGGCAAGCTCCAGCTGCGCTTTTTCCTTGGGCACCCGCGTGCGTACGTTGGTTACCATTTATCAATAGGTTTTCCTTGAAGAAGGAGCTGCCGCTGTTCGCGCGACAGAAGGCTGCCGAAAAGGGGCGAGAGAAGGGGACCGGCAGTAGATGGCCGGATGGTGTTCGGTTGTGCATTGGTGTGCAGACAAGTCTGTTACAAAAATGAGGCCATTAAAAATCAATTTATGCACTATAAATCACATTAGTGTTATTGTTTCTGCTTGTGCGCCGTTTCGCTCTCGCTTTGATGAAGCCTTCCTTTTCCAGCCTTCCACGGCTAAACGGTTTTTGGCCCAACCACCGTGCACAGTTGCATGACCACGGTTTCAGATGCGGCATCCTCGAGGCCGCCGCGTTTCTTCGTTCTTGCAGCATTTCGTTACATCACGGCCGGAAGAGGAATTAAAAGTAGCAAAACTTTGGACCACCGGCCACCGGAAGAAGGAGCGAAAGGAGGAGTCGCTCGCGTCGTTCAAAAGAGCGAGTTCTTCCGAAGCCGGAAACGAATTTGGGGTTTGGGGAAAAAAAAGGCACAAAAGGGGGAAAACTTCTTTCCTTTCTTGGAATTCACTGTACACCGCAGTTGGAAAATCACTTTACCGGCATACCGGTACGGCGGTACCGGCGCAGTCCAAATAGCACGAAATTAAGGAGAACAAACAATTGCGCGGGCAGGAATGCGAAAGGTAATTCGTTCGTTCGTTCGTTCGTTGGTCCGTGGAAACCGAACACCGAGTTTCCCTTTTTCCTGTGTGTGCCAGGGTTGGGGAATTGGGGAGGATGCGCGTTGCAATGAAATTGAAAATTAATTACGCCCGCTTGCAATTGATTAACCTGCCGATCGATCCACCACGCGGCGGGTGGTGATGGGTTGGGCCACGGCGCGGTGTTGTTGCACTCCCCCCCCCTAATTGGGACGAGTGGTCGGGAGGCAACCCACTCCGCGGGCTAGCTGGTCGAATGTGTTTCTTCAGTCGGTTCTTTCGTCCGCTTTCAAGACGAGCGTATCATGTTTCTTGACATAAACGAACCAGGGTTTGCCCCGGACCGGTATAGAACAACTTCTGTCGATGTCGTACGGCGGAAGGTTGGAAATGTGATACATGTACCGAGAAATGTTCGGAAGTTGCTATTAGGGAAACACCGGCAGGAATAAAAGCTAGCTTTGGGGGTGCGTTTTTTTTTGGTGTGTGTGAAACCCAAAGACACTCTTCCCAGGTACAGGTTGTACCGCTTCGGAGAAAATGCGAACCGAAGAACCCCGTGCAGGACGGGAAATCACATTTCGCCCATACGAGCCGGGATGGATGATCGTTATTGAAATGGATTACAAACATCGAAGGATATTCAATTACATCTTCCAGTTGGGGATTTTCACGAGAATTTTGTTTCAATGGAATGAACCTAGAGCGGGTGTGTCGTAAGAAAGTTAAATTAAAGACACACACACACGCACACAGGTGTGTGCGTGTTCGAAAGTCTCACTTTAATGTGCATTCATGTTGGAGTTCGCTTCTCTTCGAAAATCCTTGGATGTACTGCGTGACCTCAGATGCCAATTTGATGATGTCGATGAATGCCCTCTCCGGTAAGAGACCGCCTAAAACCAGCCCAAATCGAAAGTATGTGGGTTGAGGAGGGCTTAGCTTCTCAATTTTCCTTCCCAACAAGGACTCATCCTTTCTAAGGCATCCCTGCTCTACTGGCTGGCACGATAAGAGAACAGCGACAGTAGCCGGTTTTTTTCCCGGACTTCACCGAGAACCGAACGAGGTTTTCCTTATTTTCTTTGCCGCGTTTCTTATTCCCGCGTTGTAGTCGGCAGCCATTGAAAATTCATCGCCAGTGCCATCTCACCGGAGAGTGTCCTCGCCGCTGTTTTATTCTTCACTTCACGTACTCAAACAGCCGAAGACTTCATTCCACATGCAGAGGCAACCTGGCCGGGAGATGAAAGACAAACCACTTTACTCCACTTTTGCTGTAAGTGTATTTTTCCCCGCATCCCGTTTCGTTTTTTTTTGTTGTTTTTACCCCTATTTTCCTTTTTTTTGCTTAGTCTTCGGGTGTCCACCAGCACCATCTCGACGTCTACCATGCAGCATATTTGCCATCGCATCCGATTTCGTGCGCTTGGTCGATTTAGAAGTGAAGTGAAAATATAAATGGGAATGCACACGATGGGTAGGAGATAAAAGCACACGATGTAACGATGCCACCACGGCCCAGACGCGGAAGGAATCAAATTTCATTCATTCGTTCTCACTTTGCTTAACCTTCCCCAGGCGTAGTCACGCATACGCATCTATGCGGTGCCCGTGGCTGATCGTTCGCAGATTTGTGGTACCATCGCTGTACCAGCAGTGTGATCCGCAAAAACACATAACAAATCCCGTGAAGGTTGTGATTTTCGTTGGGTATTTCTTTCCGTTTCTTTTTGTTTTGCAATCGGCTTTCTTGAGATCTTGAGGAATGTTGTTGCAGAATTGCAGGGAATGCTTGAGTACTTTTGCTTAAATTTAAGATAAAGCTCTAAGTAAAGGCTAGGACTTCCGGAATCAACATGACTTCAAAGTACCTTGAGCAGGTGTAATGATGGCCTAAAAACATGTTTTTAGGCAGTTTGATTCTGTTTAAGAGAATTAAAGAACCTTTTTCGTTGCAAAATAATCATTAATAAGTATCATATACTGTATTGAAGTCTTCAGGAATATCAATCAAGCTAAAGATTTAACTGTTTAGAATTCTATTCAAGACATCTGATCATTAGTCTGATCATTAGTCATCTGACAATTAGCGTTTAAATACCAAGATATCTCTGGATATTAAGCATCTCTGAGTTCCGTCGGCACTACTGTATCTTTAGGTTCTAGCCAGATTATGACAAGGAACTGAGGTGCTTCCTCAATCAGGATTTTAGCATCAAGAATGATATTTACCGAAGGAATTAATAAATAATAGCGTCAGAATTCTTTGCCAATAGATTTCTTGTGGATTAGTCCCTGGATCAATGTTGCGATCAATGTGACACTGAAAAATTTCGTCTAAATCCTTGGAGCTCATAATATCTCTGATGTTTACTGATGATTGCTGGATTGTCAGTTCTTCACAGATGTCTAAAACAATGAAAATGTTCTACAGCTAGCATCAAACCATATTATCTACTTTTTAAAATGTTTAAACAAAATCAGATCTGCTATAATGTACATTTAAGTCTCATTTCCTGCACCTTAAAGGCTCTTAAAAGCTACGGAACACCTTGGTGCTACGGAAAAGAAAATTCCAATGTTTTGTAAACCAAAACAAAAAAACCCTGCAACCGAGCAAATAAGAAAGCTTGAATTTATAGTTTTGTTTGACACACAAAAATCATTCAACGCAGGTTGCAAGATTGCTTTAATTGCTTGGCATCTTCACCCTGGTGCCGGTTTGAAAGCATTAAACCCGCTCTTCGCCCACCATCGACACCCATCGCATGGCGCAAAAATAGCACAACTCGATCGCTTAGCGCAACGCAGCAACGCTGTTTCTCGAAGGGGGGGTGTTGTATCGCATCGCGATCAAGATTTATGGAAAATGCGCGAAAATATGCAATCCTACCGTTTTGGGCCCATTAGCGTGTGTGGGATAAATCTCGCCGAATTGTTGGCTACAGGTTTCGTGTGTGTGTGTGTGAATTTCGGAATTAAAAGTAAATTCCCTTCGCATCGGGGTAGGTCACGTCACAACAACGCCACACCAGCCGTGGCACGTAAATCACCATGCCAGCATTGGGATCGAATGGGAAATAGCGAGACGGTGGTAGTGGACACACAACCGGTACGCTCAGAACATTCCTCGCATGTTTCGTTTGAGGGTGGAATGAATGTTTGATCGTACAACTGCTAGAGACCTTAGAGACCCACAAATAGTCATTCCAAAAGGAGGCTATCCACCGGTGAAACTTACCTTCCGTGCGTATGTTAGAAAGACCGACTGTAAAGCATCCTTCGGTTAGGGTTCGGCGTGCAAAACCACATCCCACCACATATTGATGCAATCCGATGCATTCGAACGGATCCGATGGAAAGGTTGGGAATGGAGGATCACGTTTCGTGCCACAGCTACCGAAAGCCCACCACAGTAGCATCCTCTAAAGTCAATGTGGGTGTTCACTTGCCGTATCGAAAAGGATCTGATCTAACGCTCGGTGTCCGCTCCATCCATGTGAGGCTTCTGCTCCAATAGGCAAGGGTGGATCGGTAGATAGAGACGCCGGGGATGAAAATCTATCCTCCCGTTGTAACTATATATCGCCAGCCGGATTGGATGATTAAAAGTCACCCAAGGGGACACAAACATACTGCCGTCCTCTAGCTCTCTCCCCATGTCACTCTACGTACCGAGTATCGGGTGTGCAGTGGTCTAGACATTCGTTGAGATTTGATCAAGTTGATGCAATGGATGTGTGGCGGTGGGAGCCCGGTGGAAGGTTCTCGATTAATATGTAAATATGGCAACATGAAGCTTGCTCGCGGAGGCCAGATGTCAGCCGGATGTCATTCGGGTCGTTGCAAGTATATACGAGCGATTGATTGTGCGACGGCACCGAATGGCATGACCTGAATGTAGGCCAGCCATTCTTACCGCCAGGCTCGCCTTCGCTTTACCATCCAAAGTAGATGCAGACTTTAATATTCTGCGTTGGACCACTCGCCGTTCCAGTGGCACGAATTGAAACACAATCTCTTTTATCAGAGAAATAATATAAATCCTTCCTCTCGCATCTTCTCGAACAGCGTTTAATGCTTCATTCATACGCGGATGGAACGATGATGAGATCACATACGTATTTGTAGGGGCTGTTGAATAATTCGACAAACATTCTACACCCGACCCCGTCACCAAGGAATAAGGTACCGAAAAAGCATTTCGCCTCGCGAGGGAGACAAAAACGCACTTATTTAGTCAAATTTGATTCCGACCGTCATTCGCCATTCATCGGTACCATTGTGCTTCGAATTATTCATAAATTCAAATGCGCTGCGAACAGCGATCGTCGACTCATGACTTCCCCGTGAGGATCAGCATGCAATTTAAGGTTGGGGTTTGTATGTTGAAGAAACACAAAAAATCGAAACATCCGAGTAGTCTGCCATATTGCATCAGAATCTTTCTGAAGTCTCAACTCCCACAGGACAAGAATGGAGCATCGTATCGCTCAAAGGTGACCCTAAGGAACTCGTGTCTTGTGTATTCAACGTATCATTAGACATTTTTTCGTTCCCTCTCTCTCTCTCTTCGGACTCTTTAAAAGGTATACTTTACAAGTCCACCCATCCCGGAGGTGGTTTATCGTTTTGAAGGCTTCAATTAGGTGTTCCCACCAGCGATCCCAAAATCAACTCACTTCACTTGCAGAGGTCGTGTCGGTTGAATGGAAGAGTGTTTCATCCCGGCGTTCGACGGTTTTGCTAATCATCACAAGCGATCGCGCCATTCTGGAGCCTTTTTAAGCAGCTGGTAGACTTCCCTGCTTCCTTCTTGGATGCGCGCTCGAAGAAAACCCTTCAATTACTCGGACAGGTTGGTGATCTTGGCAAAACCCATCTGGTGGGAGATGTGTTAAGCGTGAAGCGTCCCTTCAATAGATTGTAAAAATGGGCATTACAAAACCGGCCCTTGGGTTACGAGCAAATAAATCCACTCGATATCGTGATTTGCGTGTGCACTTCAGGCACGCTGTGTAACGATTGCGTTCACTCCGCATTTCACAGCGCCCGGACACCATCATTTCCAGTGCCGTGCGTCAGAATTGGCTCCATTTGGATCGTTTGTCGCTCGAAGGAAATGGGAGAATTAGCGCAAATACAAACACTGAAATAGGAGGGCGAGAAGCAAACAAAAAAAACAGATCGTGATAAATTACTATCGTTTACATTTATCACGATGATCCAGTTTCTTCCTATGGCCGCAACCAAGGGGATGTGTCAGTGTGTCAGTCGCACGGCCTGCATACTGGCCTGCCGTAAATGGTCGTGACGGAAGGGAACACACGTCCGCACGGCACGGTGATCGTGCACTATTAGAAAAGTGTTGTCATCCGGTTCTGGGGGCATTACAAATCGATTAAACCGACCGTAGTATCGATGGGCATTCGATTGCTTCTCGGGGTTCGAAACGCGCTATTACCGTTCGAAATTGGTGGCGTAATCAACGGCCATAACCTTGAGCTAGGTGGTGGAAACGGAATGAATCATCGGTCCGCTCCATCGTTCGGTCTGCCCCTTTGGTTCGCCTTTGTTTTGTTACCGTTGCGTGACACTTGGCCAAAAGCTGAATAATTACTTTCGCGCTTTAAATCACCTGATAAAGATAAGCCATCCCCGTTTATCGTGCTGCCGAAAAAGCAAAACGAGTGAAAGGGTTTTTTCTTAAAGTAAAAATAATAAATTGTGTTCACAGCGCGCTCGCGCGCGCGATCTTGTTTCCTCCGGTGCTGCATAAATCATGGGCGAGTGACAGGGCCCTGTGCTAGGCAGGGCGTGGGCATCGTTTAGATCACCGAAAGCGTGAAGGGTGGTGTTGCTTACCGACTGCCGGAAAGCATCGTAATTTGCCTTTCGAACCCTTCTTCCTTCCACTGATGAATGTTTATCGAGCGTGACAAAATTGCGAGGGCAATTGTTTTTACCAGCTTTTACTAAAGTGTTTTTTGAAACAAATGCGTAGGTTCCGTCCTAAAACGGTTTGTTGGCGTGTTATGAGCAGGAGAAGGCACTCTTGTTGATCAGTTTGGGAAGATATTTCATTTAATTTGAGGTGAGCAAGGTGAACTGCATTTGCTATTTGAAAGAAGCAAATGAAAACAAATAAAAAATAGACATCTTAAGGCAGAAAACATCACTAAAGAGACTTAATTTAAGGGCAAATCGGCGAATTAAAGTTCATAAATTGGAGCATGGTTTCATATTCAACTTTGGACACTGAATATTTGTTGAAACTACACACTCTGCTTTATATATGTGGGGCACGATACGGCAGGGCTGGTACAAAATCCCATCCGGACCAATCCTCCGTACGTCTGACACTCCTCTGAGGTCTGATTATCCAGCTACGCGTAAATAAAATCATAGAAAGCCAGAAATAGGAGACCTCTTGAGGTGCCGATAAAGACGAAGAAGCTTTGTGCTTCCAATATTAGTAATCTTAGTCTCACAATAGTATAAAAATAGTGTTAATCTTAAAGTATCTCTTGAATCTTAAGTGAAAGGTGATTCTAAGCCAGAGTTAGTTCTCAAAAGATGCATCAAACTCTGAATGTTCAAGGATTTTTAGGGGAATTCTGGAATTCTAAAAATCCTCGAAGCGCTAAAGATTCACTTAGCTTTAATTTTTAGATTTAATTTTCAGGAATTGATGAGTTAACGAGGTTTTGGAATCAATTTAGTGATTCATTTCGTGAATCTACAGTGATTAATGAACCGTCAAATGTTATCGAATCTTCGTAACAGAGCCTAATTCAATTTGATTCTTTCAAATTTATGAATCTCCCAACAGCGTCACCCAATAAGGGTTTTAGCCCTAGTCACCCAAATGGTTTCGTTATTAGTTAAGAATTAATCTTTTTTTTATGATAACTATTTTCAAAATGGAGGATGATAAGAAGCATAGTTAAGACATACTCTATTGGACATTGAGTAACAAATTGTACAGTTGAAAATGACTCAACATGTGTTTGCTAAACATACTCCTTCATTGAAGCGAGATTTAATAGCAAATCTTGCACTTCCTTGCAGCTGAATATTTAGCACAACAGAGAGCGGCGGACCAAAAACGGCATCACTCAAAAAGGCTTATTAAATCGTGATCAATTCACGACTCACACCATTGATAGGAATCGGGTGCAAACGACCATCCGTGCCTTTTTTCCTGTGTGGCAAAGGACACCATTGTCAGCGTGACGTTCAAACCAAACGGTTGTGAAGCGTGACTGTTCTATTGCTATTGCCACGGTGAGAAAAAAGAAACATAAAATAACATAAAATTGGTGATCACACCGTGTGTGTGTGTTGCCCAGGGTTGATTGCAATAGTGTTTGAGGTTTTTATCTTGATTGTCAGACACGATACAGTCGGCAGGCATTACAGCGTTAATTAAAATCTACAATCGAAACAACACGGTACATGGGCGTCTATCACTCTCTCGCTCGCCCTCGGTCGCGTTCCGTGCCGCTGTCCCCCTCTTGTTTCATTTTCATTACATTTTTACGCCTCTAGGTGTAATCTCCTTTTGGGGGTTTCCACTCGGCTCGTCGGCTCTTTGTGGCTCGTCGAGGTTTTGCGCTAATTTCCAACTGACACAGCAGCGATTGTTATTTTGTAGTTCAGTTGCTTCTGCTTGCTACACCATCCCCATCGCTCCTATGGCAACCGTCGCCATTAATTCTATCACACATTTGTGGCGGCCAAGACACAGCCTACTGGGGTGGGTGCAGTGGGTGGGAAATAGAAGATAATCGCACACAACACTCGCATTGGGGTGTGCGTGTGGGGATGATGAAATAATGATCGGCATGGGGCCGAACCCGAAGACGAGGGGGTGGGGGGTGGGGAGCCAACCCATCGTTGAGCCATCCGCCTTTTCGAAGGGTAGTTAGACAGAGGACGATGGAAACGCTGTGGAAACGTTTGCGATGCAGCACAAAAGGGGTTTTAATTCGCATTATTAAGCTTGATTTATACTTTTATTTTCATTTCGTAGGAAATTGTTGTGATGTGTTTGGATTGTATGTAATTTCTCGCCGTCTCTTTCCTGCTTTTCTCTCCCGCTTTACCATGCGCCACCCTTCAACTGGGGCGCACCGAGGGTGAGTGTTTAAGCGTAAAGGGGTTTAAGCGGTTTACTCAAAAAAAAAAAACAACATTCATGGAACAGTTGCCAAATACACACATGCGGGGTTTTTCATTTTGTTTGGTTTGTTTGATGGCCACACTATTTTGACTGTGCCGGATGCAGCTGTGGCTTACGGATTAAGAGGGGTGGGTTTTGCACAGCACTAGACGGCCACTCTCGATCGCGGTGGCAAGAATGCTAGACCGAGCGACAAGACCGGTCGCAGTACACAGCAGTACGTCATTACTATCACGATGGCGCCTCGAGAAAAAAAAGATTGATTAAATGCGGCCCGAGCTGTCACGTTTGCGCAGGAACGGAGGACTAAATGTTGTTCTTTGTGTGTTTCATTTGTTGTTTGTTTGCGGCTCGCTTGACTACCGCCTGGCGCAGAAGGTCAGCCGAGGTTGGGAAGGGACGCAACAACGATTCTCGTGGCCCAATGATTAGAGAGTGGCCGGTCCGCAGATTTGCTGCGGAACGGTTTATTTCTTTTTCACTGTCTGTCTGCCGCCGCCGCCGTCCAAATGCCACCCGTTTCACAATCGCAATTGGCTGACTTAAGCGGCAAGGCGTAAATAAGTTTGAAATTAATTCACACCAGCAAAGCAAAGAAAAGGAAAACAAAAAACATTGTGTCTACGGCAACTATACGGCAAACACAGAAATTCAGTGCGCGCAATGTAAAATTACAACTAAATCCACGGCCCGAACCATCGGACGGCCCAGTTCCGATGTAAGCTGAAGTCACTACAGTCCATAAAACCGTGGTAATGGGGTGTTGCCTGCCGCTGTTGTTGAAGTGTGCGCTCGCTTAATGGCTGACTAAGGGCGGTAGTGGCCCTTTCTTGCCGTAGCAAACACGAGGACGTGGTGGCAGCCTTCTTTTGTTGCACTGGTACACCGACGGTCGGCAAAAGGAACTCCTCTGGTATGCTTCTTTTTTTCTTCTCCCCCCGCCCCCCCCACCCCCACTTCCCACCCACCCACTCTCTCACGCATTTTTTTAAACCATTACCAACTTCGTCTGCGATTGTTTGCGGAGGATTAAATTCGATTAGGTAATTAAACGGCCTTATTTATGGCCTCGGTTTCGATTAGCTGCGCATTGATGGGCCAGCAAAGTTATGTTTTGCCCCGATGTTATTGGCGTGTTTCACCTGCGCGTTATTGTTTTGCGCCTGCATTTGCTAATGCTACGTGTAAACGCTTCGAAAGTGGCCTCCCTCCCTCTCGGTGGTGCGTTTTCGATTGGGGGTGTTGGATTCACTTTGAATTGTTAACACCGCACACTCTACCGCTTTTGATTGCCGTTTTTTCTTTTCTTTCGATTTTGATCTTTCCGGCACGGTGATGCACTGCGCTACCTTGTTGCAAGCGGTGCGTACCATCATCGCCATCCGCTATTGGGTTGGCTCTGGTTTGTCTCGTACGCCAACGTCGGTAAACTTCTCTAGCAAGCGAAAATCGCTCGAGCATTGATCGTGCAGCTATCGATCGATAAAATATGGGTGCAGTTTTTTACATTGGCGTAACAGCAAGAAACACGATCGAATTACATTGCATGTTGGGGTTTCAATGTTCTAAACTAACCGTTCGATTTTAGATCGAAGCGTTGAGTTACACGAAAGCAAGCAAATAACTTTCAAGCAGAGCGATCGAAGAAAATATCAATAAACCATTTTTTTTAAATTTAAATCATGAGTGTAGATGCAGAAGTTTGAGTTTATAACAAGAATACTTAACTCTTACATCTACTATCCCTATGTCTTCTTTATAAAAAAACTAAAGGCTTTAATAAAAATCTTCAACACTTTTGCAATACCCAATGCGAATTCGTAAATCCAATTTGATAGAATATGCTTAAATCTAAGGTTCCTATAGTAATGGATTTAATTTATCTTTTTGGATGACAAAATGGCGCACTTTTAAAGTTGAAAAAGCGTTTTGTGATAAAAAGAATCTATTCATCATATTTTCAAAACAAAATTAAAATTAAAACAAGTTAATTGTATCAAGAATATCTGGAGGAATTTTGATGCCAACCGGTTATAGGTCTTCGAGAAATGAAAATGTGGTTATATGGTTGAAATGCAAAGTAACAACATGGAATATCATAAATTATTTAACATCAGATAATAAATTTGATCACCATTAAAGTAAGTACAAGATAACTAAAACGTACAAGACCAATAAAATGAGGGAGAGAATCTAATGAGGGTAATCTTCAACATAAACCTGTTTTACTTGGTGAAATTTCCTGCTCAAATTATGTTTTTACTCAATTAAATGCCTTATACAAAATGAGATAAACATCTTCCCAAGAAATAAAACAACAAAGAGAATTTAAAAATGCCAAAAAGAAAAGATTCCCCATTCGGCAAAAAACTCTCGTAAGCGAATTCACGCGTGGAGACGCCGGGGATTGAACCCGGGACTTCTCACATGCGAAGCGAGCGCTCTACCACTGAGCTACGTCCCCGTCGAGAGAGCCCGCTTCCCAAACGCATTCAAAAGCTACCGCTCTTGCAGGTGTGACACATTCTGCACTCCCAACCGAGAACACACACACACGCGCTTCACCGACCGATATGCGCGCTCTCGTAACCTATCTTTTTCGCTCTCTTCTTTTGCTTCTTCAGCCGCGCGGCGTAGTAGTACAACCGTCCGCGCGATACGCGCTCGTTACGTTCATTCATAATAAAATGCCTGGGTCTGTGTTGTGTGTCGACGGAAAGCGGGTGGGATGGTCACATGCTTGCAAGAGGGCTGTTGGGGTGGATGAAGGAAGGGGTGTGTGTGGAGTGAAGTTCGCGGTCGGTCGGTAGGTCGGGTTGGGGTTGGGGTTTGGGATTCTCTTCCACTCCGCGTGGGGTCGATTTATTTTTAGTTCGTCGCCGTTGTTGTTGGTGCTGCTGCTGTTGCCCCGAGATGTCGCCGCTCTATCGCACTCCTCCGTTGTACGTTTCTTCCGGTCTTCGCGAGGTATTGCGCTACTGCGCGACGACCTGTGTGATGTGGTCCGGTGTTGCGGTACGATCAAAGCGGATCGTACGAACAAATCACCCTTAATTCATCCGGTCAGTTCCGGCGTATGGGAAGCGAGTGAAAATCTATCGACTTCTACGCACCCAGGCGGAAGCTTATCCCATGGGGGGTGTTATGATCGATCGGGGGTTTTGTGGAGAACTTTTTTTTTGCAAGTGGTTACGCACGTCCATGAAAGGAAACAGGGAAATAAAAAAAAACACTCCCAAACGGTCAGAAAACCGGATGAGCTTTTTCTCTCCCCCCAATTACAACGCCTTAATTGATAAAGAACATGCTATTGTTGTGTGTTGTTCTCTCGGATCGGAGGAAACGCGTAACGTTAAGGGCCTTTTCGGGGTCCTCCACATGGTCCGTCATCAGCGTCAGACGAAACGGCGTTCGAATAGTTGTCGTCGTGGCCGTCGTCGTCCCCTTCGAAAAAGAAACAAAGCGCTAACGAAAGAACTCATCACGAAAACGGCTGATTATCGCTAAATGAGTGCTGCATTTAAAACGCAAGGGAGGTTTAATTAGTTTTTAATTGCATTTTCCCAATTCTAGTCGCCGGTGCGTCGTCGTCGTCGTCGTCGTGCTCGTCGCCACCATCGGTTTTTGGGGTTGTGCTGTTTTTAAGCCAACTGCCCCGGGGGATAATCTCGGGGTTCGCACGATCGCACGAAACCGGCTCAGACGCCAGGGCCGAAAAACGACACCCCTTCACGGATGGTGGTACAAAAGGCTCGCAAATGGGAAGAGAATCATTTTTAAAAGAACAACCCGCCAGAATGGCAACGATTAACAGAAGAAAAACACCATCATTAGGCGGGCCCGAATGCAGTCCCGAGTTGTCCCGATGTGTGTGTCTGTGTGTATTTGTAAGAATTGAGATCCTCCTTCTTCCTCTTGAAGCCTGAAGGGGTCCAACACGATCAGGCTCAAGCATATAATTGCATCGACAATGAAGGATCGGTGCGTTTCACATTCCCAATTTTGGCTTTCCATTTTATGGCGCACAACCGTCACGTAAAATCTCGCTTTAATTCTATTATTTATCAATCCTGCGTGTGGAAAGCGGGCGAGTGGAAAACTGGCAATAATAATACCTGAAGCCAGAAGGCCCAAAAGGCCCTGGATTGCGAAAAAAAACAGCGATGGCTCCCAAATCGAACTGCCGCTGCAAAAAAAAAATAAACATTCGCGTCGTAATACAACGAAAACACCTTAAAAACCTATCGCAATATGATGCCATTTTTCCTTCCTAAAGAACTTAGCGCGGCGGCAGGCGTAATAAAAATAGGAACGGCGAAGCAAAAACCGGAAACAATCTTTCCCCGTACCATTTAAGGGGTGGCCATAAAATCTAGCTGAAATTGGCTATAAATTCAACCTTAAATCGGCACTTCTCATGGCTTCTCTTGGCACAGTAATCCAACCGAGCACTGACACACACACACACACACACATTGGGTTGTAGAGAGCGGCTTTTGACTCTTCTTCTCTCCCTACCACCCCCCTCATTTTCCCCAACCAGCTTGTGCGTATATGTAGTCTGGTTTGAAGAGGAAAATGGCTTTAGTTTTTCCCCAAGTCTTTGTCCTTTGTTTTTTCCGTCCCAGGGGCAGCAGTTGGCGTATGGTTCGTTCATTGCAATATTTGCCATTTTATGTCAATTGCTGTTTTCTTTTTTGTTTTCGACAACAACCTGAAAGAAAAAAAACCCGAGCCGACCTTCCTTACCGCTCCATCCCTTTACTCCTCCCTTTTCCATGTTTTTCCCCTTTTCCTTGGTCCACAATTTGAAACGATCGATTTTTCTTCAAACTTGGTGTGCTGTGGGGCAAGAAAACGTCAGAAAAGAGCAGAACGGGGCTGTGGAGGGGAAAAAAGAAACAACGCCACGACTCAAAAACGGATGTCGTTAAAAATTGCACAACCCGGCGACCGCTCACTCCCAACCTCCTCGGTGTCTTCACAGGATTCACGGACATTTAAATTTTTAATGTCTTAAAACTTTGCCCATCCGGTACGCGTCGTTCCAAAACGGGGGGGTCGTTTTAACCCTCCCTCACAAACAACCCGGGACCCGGGCCACGGGTAAAGGTGATTCTGGTTTTTGGCACATTTATGTCACCATGCCACCCCTTGCATACATTTCTCCATTACGGCATGTTCACGTACGTACCCGTCAGCAGGCCCAGTGAGGCTGTCAAACCGCCTCTGCTCCCTTCAATGTCACGCAGCAAAACGGGCAGCGCCGCTAAAACATTAAAAGCAGAAGGTACGGGCGACGGTGAGTTTTGAGTGAAAAATAGCACCCGCGTGTCGAGGAGTGTCGCACGCTTTTCCGGCCCCGTGTTCACCGTGTTCGCCAAACCGGCAAGGGGCAAGGTTTCGTCGAAGCGCACAAACTCGTCACCAATAATCGAAAGAGTCGTTTGGTAAATACCTGACAAGCGAACGAACGAACGAAAAAAAAACGGAAAGAACGCTTACACAACAACAACAGCCGCTGGAAAAGTCGTTCGAGATTGATTGCCGGTGCTCGTTTGGTGCTGCCGGTGATTTGTAGTGGATTTTCGTAACATTTGCTTGAAACGTTTCAAAAGCCGGATCGGATTGGCGGTGGCCGAAATGCGACCGTTACACCGGGGGAGAATCACAAGCTATGGATGGTATTAATGCTGGACAATGGGGCTGATCCGAACGATAAACAATATACGATTAACGGGGCGGATATGTTTTTCTCTCGCTCTTTTTCACCCTCCGGAAGGGTCTTCCCGGTCGGGCTGAGATTTAAAGTAAACACACGGTCCCGAAAAGGTTGCCCGGGTTGCTGGAAGGTTTCATCCGCCAAGAGCGCAGAACACACAATCGAGCAATTGCCATTGTTTCCCCCGGGCTGCTGGAACTATTCATATAAATATGAAGCAAAATGTCACGAAGCGAGAAGTCGCAGCAGCAGCAGCAGAGAAAGTGAAACAAAAGTGGGCAAACTCGGAGGCTCCCGAGAAAGGTTCGGCAAGATAAGCAGGGGACTACACCCAGCACTAATGTTGCTCTGAGCCATCTAGAACAATGGACCCATAACACATTGCTGCCGCATTATCGGACCACAATACCTGAGGCATTCCTTCGCCATTGGTTCAGTTTCAAAACCATTAAACTGGATTTCGATTTCGGGGCCGATCGGATCGTATGTCACTGGCCGGTGGCTAGATGGAACTCCAGAGCGCTCCAGAGTCTTCGGTGCCATTTGCAAATCTATCATTACAATTTCATCTTGGTGCCTTTATTTTTTTTAACTTTCCCGCGAGAGCCCGGCTTTGTGAGCTGGAGTTGGGTGAAACAGTGAAACATGGCCCACCTTATCTCTCTCACCGGCATGCAAACAGAGAAGGGCGAAACGATCCGAACCGGGGGCTCGTTAATTTTGCGTCTAATTTATCACAAACCCATCTCAGGGCTTTGGTTCCCGTGCACTTCCTGCAGAAGCCGCCTATTTTCCGTTTTGCTTTCCGACCCAATGCGGGAAACCCAAATCCCGTGCGCTCGTGTAACGGCTGTCGCTAGGTTGGTCTAAATTGCCCTCAAGGATTCGTGCCGGCTTTACGTTCTCGGCTCCGTTCGGGGTGTTGCTCCGTCTCCTTGGAGTCCTCCTAATTATAGTTTCGCAGGGATCCATCCACCTTCTTTATTTCGGTGCTACGGCAGAAGGTACGGCATTCGCACCGAACCGTTCCCTTTTATTTTCGCAAACGATTAATGATCTTTCCTTCGTTTCGTTGCGGCATCGGTGAACAGCTGATCGATGGATGGGTTTTGTGGATTGTTGGGAAAATTCTATCCGCCACCATTACACGTTTGTTTCGTGCCGTCGGATAATTGTTCCGCCGGAACCAAACCCCCGGGAAAAGGAAGATTGTAGTTGCGTTACCCTTGGAAGAGGCGTTTAATGCGATATGAAATTCATTATAAATGCTGCTGCCGTCGGTTGACGCATTGTTTAATGGCTTATCGAATCGAGCGGCCGGACATAATGCATTTTGTTGCGCACGAGAGAAATAAATGTGGAAAGCGAGCAAACGTGCCCGATACCCGCTGGTAGGTTCGGCATGTTTCGAGTCACCCAGCTGGCGGTCGTTCAAGGCTCTTTTTCACACGTGCACTGTGATTGTGGGCACGAGCACTGAACTGATGAAGGACGTTCCGGTTTTGAGAAATGTTTGCTTGTGTTATCGTTCTGCCCCCCAGCAGCAGATCGGGAAGAGTTTGGGATTCTTTTTATTCCCTTACAGGAAGGAGATTTTGGATCATGGCCTGCTGGACGCGGATGTTCGTTATCTTGCTATAGCCAGCTCAAATTGAGTGGCCAAACTGCTCGCAGTAAATACACCCGGTACGTGAGTAACAAAGTCATGAAAAATGATCATTACAAGAAGCAAAACAGTGACTAGCATTTCGAAATCCTGCCCCAGGGACAACGTCCCGATAAAACAATTCATCCATGCACCCATCCATCCATCCATCCTTCAATCGATCGGAATGATGAATGATTTAATTTCATGCGACTCTGCGGCTGGATGTGATTTATGTTTCAGCGCTCGGTTCGGATTGCGCTGCAGCACCCCGCCGTCGTTCACCGGTTCCAAAACGGTTCCGAGGAGCAGCAGTTTATCTTCCACCGCACAATGAAAGTGCCCCGCGTGAAAGACGAAACCCGGGGAGATTCGCAGTACCCTCCGGTGTCCATGCGGTCATTCCGTGTCGGATGAAGCTTTCCTTCCAAATGGCAACACCGTCCGTACCCGGTGACATAAATGAAGCGAAAGAAGAAAGTCCAGTTCCCCGGGGCGGAACGCAAAAGAAACGACATGCGAAACGCTTGGCCCTTGGCGCAAAAGGGAAACAACTCACGGAGAAACACAAAAAAAAACAAATGCCACCAGGAAAACCAGCGCCGAACAAAACACAATGCACTCGCATGACAATAAATGTACACGGGAATGGTAGGTCGGTGGGATGCATTGTACGAGCAGGACAAAGACACCACGGACAATGGATGTGCAATGTGAGCCCGGCCGGGCCGAAGGATAACTCGGCCAGATCATGGAAGATTATTTGCACCGAGGAAACACGATAACGGATCGACAGGAAATATGGTAATGAGGTTGGTGCTTAGGCGAAACGGTCATAACATCCCAGTGAAATTGTGCCAAGATGCAATACATCCCTTATCCTAGGGTGCTCTATTGCGCCGTAGCATGAAACGCTACGCCACATGTGGTGTTCGTATTTCTGCAGTATTTCAATAGCGCTGCAGAAACAATTGGACGCTTTAAAGTGTGTAATTAGTCTGGATAACAGGCAATCAGTCGGGACGAACGGGAGGACATTCTTTGCGATGAAATGGGATCGATTCAATGGATTTTGTAGAAGCTGTGTCATGTGTCCAGCGGCGGATCAAGCGGTAGGCGGAGTAGCCGGTTGCCTAGGGCCCCGCCGTATTGGGAGCCTCAAAAATATGTGTAATAATAAAAGGTGTATACAAAGGTCCTCTCTCCTTATGCTTAGAGAAGGCCCCGAAGGGTACCACAAGAGGCCCCTGGCGAAATTTGAACACGTCTGCCTGTCGGTGTCCCATTCCTTTCAAACGCATTTTTCTGTCGTTTGCCGAAAACGCTTCAGACACGGAGAAATTTTTGGTTTCTGACACCAAGAGAGCATCCAAACGAAGAGCTAGCACAAATTTCCGTACCATGTGGTAGCATTTCATATGCTGTACCCTTCCCTCTAGTGATCATAGCGCTTGATCCGTCGACTGATCTTTTCTCTCTTTCCGTTCATCCAAATGTTCTAGCACCTCAAATGACTCCATCCAAGTTCATTTTTATGGAAATAACAATAAGGAGTATTGAAATCATATATTTATGTTTGGAATCCTTCTAAACCCCCGGAAACTCCATGACGACATGAGATATAATTATTGCGAAATAACCGAACAATAAACAATGAATAAAACCTTCGGAAATAGTGGCACTCCACGGTTCCTACTCCTAATAATTAAAAATCTTAACTGCTGTCCAGTTATGAGACGCACTGTAGGCACTGGATGGATGAAACGAGACGCAGGATTCTCCTCTCAGTACCTGAGCTATTTACTCTACCGATCGCTCTCCCTTGTTTGATAGTGTGAGTAACTAATAGCCAATCGTAGAAGATCTCTCATTCTGATACCATCAAAGCGAATGATATCGTGAGTATGCGATATCAATATGTTATGTACAAACATGGCAGAGCCTTGTGCGGATCAGATTGATGTTATCTCCTTTCGTGGATGCTCTCTTGGTGTCAGAAATCACAAAACCGGTCGCTTTTTCGTGGCTCCGATCGCGCCATGCGCGGAGACTTCGACGAAAGGAAAAGCGCTTCAAAATAATGTGCAATGACGACTGAGATGATCGTGTGGTCTTCTAGCTTTTGTGTGGTGGACATTAAATACTTACGGTGATTAATTCTTTCCATTTTGTTCTCTGTTGTCCCCCAACAAAAATTGTCATCAAGAAGAAGAATATCCGTGTGGGAATGTGGGAGGCAAACAGTACCGCGAGTCAATCTGCTGATAATTGTGATATGTGATATTAACATCTATTGTACTGCTGTTTATCCGTATCGTCGTATGCTGAGCGTTGTCCACGTCCTTCGGGCACCGGCACAGCTCAGCTCGTCGGTATATTCATGCAAACTATATACTCAGCATAAAACCGCATGCAATTATGAGGCGCGATCCGCTTCTGCTGGTGGCGACGCTTCCTTTTAAACGTTTTTACGTACATACGTGTTTATATGAAGCATTTTGTGGACAGTGTTTTTGTGTGTTTGATAAAAGTTTATTTAATAGAATAAATAGTTTGATCTTCGGATTCGTGGTTGAGTTGAGAAAAGGGATCAACGGCGGATCAAACGGTCGACGGAGTAGGTGGTCGCCTAGGGCCTCGCCCTGTTGGAGGCCCCAAAAAATGTGTGTAGTAGTAAAAGGTGTATACATAGGCCCAAGGGGATATGATTGGATTGCTATGCTCCAAGGGGATTGATCCTCCACTGCATGTGTCTATAAAGAGCAACAAATGTACTTTGTGTAGCATTTAATAAATCTTCAATTACTGACGACTAAGTTAGTTTTAAAATTCCAAGAACTCTAAAGTTTATAACATTAACTATTTTACTGGATGCTTTAAAACATGCTGCTTAATCCAAGTGACCGTTTCTAATGTCAAGACTGTTAAATACTCAATTTAGATACCAACATCTAGTAGGCTTTTCGTATTACTCTTAAGAATTGGGAAACAGATCAGATTTCGGAACAGGTTGGAGCATAGCAGATTGATGTTATATGAACACAAACATGAAGCTGATTCACAACTATGACTCAGTCGACAACACAGCGTTAGTTTCCTACCCATAAATATTCTTGGAAATCACTGGACCAAATAACATCAGCCAAAGAACGCGCTGCAATTCTGACCGTGACCATGTGCTAATCGAGTTGGGTAGTGGCAGATGACAAATGCACGAATATCCGACCATAAGCTCATGAGTCCAAAGAGGTAACTCGAGAGCATGCCAATTCGCATCAGAGAATACATGCTGACTAATGATAGTTCTCAAGTTAATTAGTATTGTTAGACTTCTTTGCTGTAGTCGGAAATAGCTGATGCTATTTATATTTCTTTCGCAAAATGGCAATCAAATGTTGGCTACGTTACCTCCACAATTCTCCAAAAGAACTCTAATGCTCTATTGCAAACCATAACCTTAATGTCATCAAGTTCCAAAGTTGCCGTTAAACCGCTGTAGTGCACCACGTTATCGTGGTTTGCTACTTTTACTTTATAGTTGTTCTAGTACATTAAACAAACTATTGCTTCATTTTATACATTTCAACCATTGTTTCGCCATCTTAAAGCTAACGCGTCCTAACCCCAGCTAGGAGAAGGTATATTGTTTCACCTTCTTCTGACGTAATCGTGCACCGTGCTCTGGAAGTGATAGCGTCTTACAATCACGAACAAACTACCAAAGCCTGCTGTGTTACGACTGGTGAAAGAAGAACTGCAGCCAAGATTCGTTCCCGACCCAGTGGGTGAGCATCCGTCCAAGTGTCACCATGACGTTGTCCGTTAACTCTTGATTCATTCGCCACTGGGAAGAACAAGGAATGCTACTAGAGGCGGGTGGAAGAAGAGTTCGCCGTTGGCATTATGTAACTAACCCCTCAATCACGGCCCGGTTTGGTCCCGGTGGAGGTTACTGTGAGCAACCTGAACACAAGAATGGTTTCCTTCTGTCACCTTCAGACGAACCATTGCGATGCCAGGGGTTAGTTCAATTTGTTCGCCTTCCCCTACTCAACGGTTTCCGGTTTGCGGGGTACGGATCTTACCCTTTGCAACCGACGGGAAGCGAAGAAAAGTTCAGAAGTGGAAAAATAAATAGGAAAAGTTCATGAAAAATCGAACCGTCTCGATTGGACCGGGCAAACAGCGGGGTTTGGTTTGGGTTGGGGTTGGGTTTGTTTCCCTCCGTCGTTCGAACGGTCCGAACGTTCTGGCCGCGTGACGAAGGCACGTTAATGAGATTTGTGAAAACTGTAAACACAATCTGTGAAATCGTGTTGTTTACCCTCGGAACGATAATCCAACGCAAAGCGGGTGGTCGGTGCAGCGGGCGGTGAGGGAAGAACCCGATGTTGTTATGGGAATTATCCGGTTTGTTGACCACGGCCCCGAAACCATGCCGGTCGGTTGCTAAGTCCCCCGGTTTTTTTTTTTGCGCGCATACTGCAGCCATGCGGGCCACGACGATGGCGGTCAGTGCGCGGTCCTCCAGCGTCGATGAACTTTGACGTGCGCTTGTTGTGGTGCTTTTCCTTACTTTTGCACAGCGATGATGGCATCCCTCGTTGATGGTCGTTTTCGGAGCGAATGTGCCGATGGCACATTCAAGACGCTTCCAATCGGTTTGGTTAACGTTGGATGGAGGGGTTTTTTTTTGCCGTTTTTTGTTTGTTTGTTTCGGTGGGATGCGTTTTCTTGCGCAAAACGGGTGAAGTAGCGTGTGACTAATTGCGATCGTGATGATGATGATGATGATGATGTCTGCTCTCCATCGAGAAAACTGGAGAAGACACCATTTACTACCACTTAACTCAACCCGCCAGTTCCCTCCCGACCGGGGGTGGTTGGACCGCGTCAGTGCTTCTTGAATTTCTGTGTGTGCTCTTGCGACCAGATGCATTCGAGAGATGGCAGAAAAGCACTGCGGACATTGTGTGACTTTCCGATTCCAGGCTATGTGTGTCGTTCTTCCGGCCGGTTGACTCCCCATATTCGTTCATTAGATCAATGGCTTACATAAGCTCACAAGTGTCTCTTCTTGCGAGCTGTCACTGTCACATGTCTGGTGCGAGTTGTGAAGGCGATGATCAGGCCAAGACTCTTCAAGGGGCTTTTTTTGGCGTCATTTACATTCCATACATCCAGAGAGAGGAATGCAGACTGAGTAAGACAATGAGTTCCAGTACGAACAGTACTGTGTTGCATTATTTAACTTTCAATCAACCAAACGGGACGGAATCGAAACCTTCCCAAGTGCCCAAATGGTCCAAAAGCCCCGAGTCAAATTTTCCAATTACAGGTTCGATAATGCCCTCGTAAGCGGCGGTAAACAACCAGGGCTGGCTCCCCCTCGTTTAGTGCGGTGCGGTTGAGTTTGATTTATGCGCTTCACCATTGGATGGATTAAACGTTTCAATTTATCAATAATCCTTGGCATGGAATGAAATTCCGTTCGGCCCACTCCTCCCCCCCCCCCCCGCCTTCACGATTTTGCACGCTCGGTTGATTTGGTCAAAGCGCACGAATCCAATTATTTGGCCGGGGGCCGGTGCCACGCAACTCAGGGCCATCCGCACGGGACTTGACGGCGACGAAACGCACCTAAAAAAGGCAACGGGCCAAAGGTCAGGCGGTATATCTTTTTCACCGACCAAAAAAAACCGCCCCGAACAATCTGCGTGAGTAATTCCGAACCGAAACCGAAGTACAAATTGTTATGCGCTGCAAAATACACTTAAACCAATTAAAACCGCTTTAAGGTAGGTTCATCAGACGTCGGTCTCACGTGTGCGTCAATTTGGGAGATCGCACGAACAACTTTTGCTGCCGCTGCTGGAAATGGAAGGCCACCGGTCGGTCGGTCGGCATGCTGGCTCGCAGAACCGGATAATCAGCAATGGCAAATATCCCCTCCCCACGTACTGTGTGTCGGATGTAACTGCAGGAAGGTCAATACGTTGGTGCGGAACCACTTCTGTTCCGTTTGGCTGATAATGGAGCGCACTCGGCCCCACCACAGTTGGCGTGTACGCAGTGTTCGCGGAAACGGTTTCCTTCCCTCAATGCAAACAGCGCCGGCAACGTCGGTGTCTGCCGTGTCCGTAGCCAAATGCGTACGAAAACATGCCCATCAGCGCTCGGTGGCCTTCTGTGGATGGACATTCCCATTGCTGCGTCCAATGTGTCGATGGGCCCGTGTTTTCCATCAACACTCCGCACCGTTTGGCCGATTAACGTTAGTGATACCGAGCTGAGGCAGAGTTGGGTATGGTTTTGAGCTTGGAGTTATGGGAATAGAGATTGTCTTTCATCGACCAGGACGAGCTCCGGACTCCATACGGAGCTCTTTGGACATTACCATAGCGGGAGAAGAGATGGATATCATGATGATGCTGCTGCTGCTGCTGTTGTGGCCGGTACATGCCCATAGCGAGATGCCATCACCCGTCGCTATTCCGTTGTCCACTTGCTGATTGTTTTAGTAGCCAACTTCTTCAACAAGTTCCGCCGCTTGGTTTGCCCGTCTGCTTGACCACAACATTGGCTGTGTGTGCGAGTCTCTAATTAAAGAGCTACAGTACGAACCAGGGAAGCAATAGAGTGGCTTCAAATCGTTCCTTTTCCACTTGATGGACGAATTGAGTTCGCCGTATTGAGTGAAGATGGTTGGCCTGATGCCTAACGCTATGATGCCCATTCTTGCGTGTTTTCGTTCGATGCTATTATGATTATGGTTATTGAGCATTACCGCACACATCCAACTGAGGATGTCCAAAGTTGTCCAACAAAGACCTCCGTTTGCTCTGTCGCATGAAGCAGGAAATTTATGAAAACTTTGATCCACCGAGACCGTTTTTGCAGGTTTGTTGGAATTTGTTGGGGTTGGGGCAACAAATTATTTTGACAACGAACCGAACCGTTTCGTTGTTTGAGGTCGATGATCATAAACTAGCAGCAGTTGCACTGCAGAAACAATTTCCACACCCGGTGGTATCGTGAGTTTCCGGGACCCGGGTTGGGGAAAAGCCGAACGGCATAAATTATAACCACCTATCGTTACGAAAAATGATCCCGTAATCTGAATGCCTTCCAGGGTTGAATGTGTTTTGGTGCTGTTTGGTGACTGACATCCTCTGGTGCTGTCATTGCTACAGGGCTGTTGGTCCACAGGGCTTCGGGGCGGAAGTTGTTCTTGCTTTTTGTTGTTGTTGTTGTTGTTGAGGTGCTTTCGTCCAAAAGGGAACGAGCTGTAACGTTATCATGCCCTTTTTGGGTGACTGGTATCGCAATCAGCGTATTGTCTGTTTTCTTTAGTTTTCCGTTTCGCCTGTTCATTTTCCCTCGCCCGAAGGAACTGCAGCTCGAGGCTCAGCTGTGAGCAATCTATCCGTTTTTTTTCATGCTGAGAGAGAGAGAGAGAAAGAAAGAGAGAAAGCGTTAGCGAGTGAATGGAAACAGGACATGCAAGGATATTTCGGGTGCTTTTTTTACGATTCCAGCAAATTGATGGCCTTGTTTTGATTTACTGTACGTGCACACACCATTGCGACGTGTGGCTCAATGCTCTAACTTTTACCTTTTTCTGCTCGCTCCATTTGTTTGGTTGACATTCGTGTGTTGACCATCGATTTTTCCTGTTTGCTTTGTTTTTTTTTGTATCGTGTTTTACCTTTTTACCCGATATCGAGCAAATGGCACTACACACGCACTAATCACACAGCTTTTGAAGCATTAGCATTGTTTGATACGACGGAACATGGAAAAGAATATCGTAAATGGAATACATAAATCGTTTTACCTTGTGGGGTGGTTTTATCAGTTTTAGATGAGGTAGAAAACAGAACGAGCCATAATTAGCATGATAAGGAAATGAGCAATGTGTCACCAGGTCTCCAGCGGTCTCTTGCAGCAAGAAGCGAGTGTGTGTGAAGAGAGAAGCTGGAAATAAATTATGTGAGCAGATTTTTTAACAAACTCCTAATCTCGAAACGATTCCATCTCGGCACCGACAACGACAACAGAAAAACGAAAGGAAGTAAATGTTTGCCTCGGTGCATTAAGGAACGTTTCCATCCCAATGTCTAGTACACGCTAGGGAACCGAAGTTTGTGCACGATCCGAACCCGGCTTACGGTGGCGCAGACGGGTGCGGGACGGGGACAAGGGTGTGCAAGATTTACGATTAGACCTTCACTAACGAATCTGGCCGTGCCCGTAAGAACCTGAAAGATGTTTACGATATTTTCCACTTCGGGGTACAACTGTGCTCAAATGCTTTCCGATTGCAACCATCCATCCCATCCATCTATCGCTCGTTCATTTCACGTTCGCTACGTGGAAGGTTTGTTTTGAAAACGCATTAACTCCATCGTACGCTTCGTGCGTGATCTCATCCTGAGGGTCCCCGGTCCGTCCTTTTCCACCGCACCGCTGGGGCAAACGGTCCGAAGGAATTAAGGACTCTGCGAGTGCGAGTGTTTGTCATTGGTGTCAGTGCACAGCAGGCCGGCCAGCCAGCCAGCCGACACTAGATGATCATATTTCAGCTAGGCCTCGTTCTGTGGGACGTGGCAGCACAATCTTTATGACCTACATCCATCCGGAGGGATTTTTGCTTTTATTATTACAGTTTTGTTTGACGATCTGACATATGGAAGATAAAAGCGAACTCACAAAAGCGGGGAAGGGATTTGTAATGCGCCGCACAGGGTAGAAACCTGGAACTGCAACGTAGCGTCAGTCGGGTTCGCTCGTTAGCAATGTATCTAAATCTCCGAATGATGTGTGGATTAGTCTATTGCCCACTGGGACGCTGACGACAGTTGGAACGGAGGCAGAACAATTCCATTTAATTGTGGTTGGTCGTTGCAACCGGGAATGAAACGAGAATGGGTCAGAATTGGGTAGGAGCAAGTTGAGCTGAAAGTTGTTTAGAACAGTAATTTGAACCTGTTTTTAAACGAACAATATTAAACAACTTGCTGTGTTGTCTATTCTTGGTAATAACATGTGTTATATTTTAAACTATAACTCATATCATTAATAAAACTGGATGTGGTCGACTAAGTTAGTTTGGTTGCTGATAACCTAACCTGATACTCAGGACGATCTTCACATTTAGGTACTTAAAAGCAATACTTAATAAAAAAATATCCACACAGAATTTCCCAATTGATCTTCTATAAAAAATCATCTTGTATTAAATCGAAGGACACATCAAAATGCTGACAGAGAGTCATGACAAAATTCGTTAGACAAAAACTTGACCTTAGACATCAGATCAACTTATCCAAAATGCAGGAGGAGTTGCGTCCAAAATGTGGTGAACTTCTGAAGTTTTTCAATGGGTCATCGAAAAAGTTCTTAGGATGTCATAGTTGTCTTGGTTCGTAGGCCATTCTTACATCAATTAATCGATGTACAATCTTTTAGATTTACAAAATACTTAAGACCTTGGGGAGGAATCATAAAAGCTAATAGGCGACCATCCAAAGGTATTTTGTGGAGATCATATATTCATCGAGCAGAGGCTCAAGTCACGCTTGTAAATTTCTATTCAAGAAAAAACGAAACGTTCTTTCTTAAGCATGGCTAGAAAGACATAAACTTTCTAGGCGTATTTTCTTTTTCTACAAACAACCCAATTTCGAACCGAAAAAAAAGTGTAGCAATATCGCAAATTTCGAATCGCAAAAAACATGAACACCACACCACCATGAAGGGCATCAAGCATCAGCAGTTTGCCAATACCCGCCGGAACCGTTACAGCCCCCCAACAGGGTCACAACCACAACAAGCACAATAGCATCTTGGGCCGGAGCAATTTGATTGCCGCATAGTTGGCGTGCTTCTATGTATTTGCATTCCCGGCAGATTGATTACAACCATCATTCGGTGAGTGCGACCGGTCGAGCTTCGCCGTGCAGCAGCTTATTTCGGGCTGGCTGTGCTCTAGATAACGGCAGCAAAGCGCGTGTACACCATAAAAAAAGCCAATAACAGTGCCGTACGCTGTTTATGTTGTTACAGTTGGCAATTGGATTTTAGAGTCTCGCTGCAATTGCGCATGTACTTTGCGCTGTTGATACGAGGTCCGAGTCGTCTGAGGGTCTCTCACCAGCAGGGCAATAGGAGATGTTTCCGAGAAGAGAAAAACTGCAACAAACAGAAGCTTTAGTCAGAGTAAATAAAAGAGCTTTAAAAAGTGATTTTGAAATTGAAAAGAAATGTAGTACCTTTTGGGAAAGTATCAGATTCCCTGCAACGCATTTATCATTTTTCTGTCAGAGTGCTCCGTGTGTGTTCATGACAGTGCAAGAGAGTGCGGACGATGGCCCTGTTGATGGGATGCGGGTCTCGAAAATAAAGAGAGAAAAAAAAACAGAAATCCTTGAACGTGACAAGAAAAGACATTGGCAGACGGAATGAAAAAGCATTTAATGCACCGGCATACAAGCAAATGGTATCATTACTACGCCAGAAAACCCGGACAGACCGCAGAGCCGGGAATTGAGTTTCCATTGAGTTGGGTTGCAACCGCTTCTAGGATGATGATGATGGCCCCTACCTAACGTCGAGCTGCAACGTAACCACAGGTCCATGAAACGAGCGTTATGCACGTATCGCCCATCACAGGGCCGAACCGGGTGAGTTCATGGTTTGTGGTGTGGTTTTTCCTGCGGTGACCTGTACGACATCCAGTGTGAGCAAAACACAGCCAGAACGCAAAAAAAAATGCCACGAGAGAGAATAGGTCAAAAAAGCATAATCGGTGACGATACACCGACGGTACCGAGGCGGTCGGTGCAACGTCTGATTGCGAATGCATAAAAATAGTTTGCCGTTTTCGTTTTTAGGCAATTTCGGGGACGTTCCCCTTCAGATGCATCATGCCCGTTCCGCTAACAACGGACGGATTGCGGCAAACGATCCGAATCGCCATTTTCCGTCGCGTTGTCTGGCACTTACCATCATCGTGTGTGCCGTGTTGGAAGCACGAGGGAAAAACCACAAAACTCAAAACCCACTGCGCGTTGCTTCCTTTGATGCTGTTCGGCCACAGGCCACAGGCGGACCGTCGCACATCGATTCATCTTCCCGTCGTTGGTCGTACCCAACCACCACCGCCGTCGCCATTTACCGGCAGTGAAATGTCTTACTTTCGAGCAATCGCACCAAACAACACCATCGATCGTGGTGGAGGGCGAAAAACCGGGTTACGTATCTCTCATTTCCCCGATCTAATGTGGCTTGTCGATCGATAAAATCCACCCGCCCCAAAAGGCGGAGACGTACGGGCGAGATGCGACATACGACTAAGTCGCGCGGGTCGGTCCGTGGCTCAGATCAAACCTGCAAAAAGGCATCATCCCTCGTCAATCGTAGCGCGTCGATTGAAATTCACTCACGTCGACCACCCGAACCCCCCACCCCAACACCCCCCGGGTGAAGAATCCCTGCGCCCTTCGCCGACCGCGCCCAAAGAGACTTTTCGCCCGAAATTCACGGCACGGACGAAATCGAAATGCTATTTAGAATATTTGATGAGTGACATAAAATTCCACTTCTTGGCGAACGCGGACGCGCGACTGCGGAGGACATTATTTGGCCCGGGGAATGTAAAAAAAAAAACCGTTCGGAGGTTTTGGCATTTCGTTTCAGGAATGGGCGCGCGTACGGTATGTTTGTTCCGCACAGCTTCGAGAGTGCTTCGACTTCGTATACAAAGTGCGGCACAAACAACCTGTGCCACGTCAGGTACGCAGGAGATGTTTGACGAACCGTTCGCATAAAAACGCATAAACTGGTGACTGGTGCGCACACGGGAATTGGTGTCGTAAAGCAGCATCGATTCGCATTGCGCTAAACAGCACGGTGGAATTGTAAATCATGGCAAAACTTTTTGCATTCATCGCGAGATTACGAGGGTCCTTCGGGGCGTTCCGCTGTTTGGTTGCTGTTTAAGTGTGTTTTGTTGTGTGTCGTGTGTATATGCTTGATACAGTTTGGCGCATAAATTAGCGAGGGAATAGAAGGAACTCTTGAGAACACCGTCACTGTATCGTTTTATTACACGCTTCCTGTTTGTTTACGGTGTAAGACTCTGTAGGAATCCAGAATAGAATGCTGTTTTGGCATAAGTGGCAACATTTTCCCTTCTATTTGATTTGGAATACTAAAAAAAGGTAGAAGAAAAACATATTGTAATATCTGAAAATATAAAAAAGGAGCGTTAATTGAAGATCTTCAACGAATATTCCTTATTTACTGAGCAATTGTTTAAAGTCCACCAAACATTATTTATTTTTATACCAAAAATTGAATTATATCGCCTAAATCTTTAAGCAAGTGACAGAAAAATTGTAAAGAGATATTAAAATTTCATAAATGCAAACTAAGGCTGTTGGGAATTAAACGGCTTTGCATAATATAATGTCTAAATTTCAAGATCTCTCGAAGAAACTGAGCACTCCCCAGCACAATTCAAAGTTATGGCTATAAACCCATAAGATAAGTGTGTTAAACAGCAGTTAAACTAAAAATCTAACTATCTGTTTCATTAGAATTCCCCCACAAAACCTAATCAGCGTCCGTTTCTTTCTAAAGATCAGGCCGACGACGACTTCCTTCGTTAAGTTCCCCAGCGCGCGCGCACACACACACCCCTCGTAATTGCGGGTCACGTTAGTTTAAGATGCTATCCGACACTCGGCAGCAAAACACGGATGCCTTTTGCGCGAGTTTCACCGGGAGCGGCCCAAGAAGTATGCTCTAATCAACGGCGTCGTAAACGTGACGCGTGTGAATGGCTTGGTTTTGTGCAAGACGTGTACAATTTATTTGCCACTCCTAGAATCCGTCTCCCGGGCCAAGATTCGTCTGGACGGGGTTAGTCTGTTAGACCGGGGAGTGGCCCCTGTGAAGAGGACTCTCGGAAACGGCGTGCGGCACGTTTTCCTGTGGCTTGGAGTTTACAGTGCGACACGGTCGTGCTTCCAAACGCTTGGTGACTGTTTGCGTTTTTTTTTTGGTCTTTGGAAACTTATCGCCGTGCCGTGTCGGGTGGACTTGGTTGCCGTCATTGTCATTGCTCTAGTAGAGTTTCAAAGCACCACCGAGCCGAGCCGGACAGTCGAGTAAAGATATTACTGATTACTAGGGCCCTTCAAACTAACCCTTGTCCACGCAGGGCTAACCGGCTTCCCATTTATTCCGACGTCATGTCTCAAGTCCGTTGTATATCTTCCTCCCGCTTGGTCCGACGACGATAATAAACTCTTCCCAAAAAAAACAAACACCAGAAAAAAGCGCCGAGGACGGGAAAAGCTTTCCGTTGTCGCGATACGCGCAGTTGTATAAATTATATGGTTTTATGCTGTTGTGCTAACATCTCAACCAGGGCCAGGGCAGAACATTCTAGCCACTATCAGCAAGCGAGCAGCAATATATGGTCGTTTTTATTTAATTTTCATTCGACTGTTTTGAGTCACGATCGGGCACGATCGAGAGGCGTATTTTAAGGGACGGGCTGTTCTGGGACAACATCGCATCTCATAGATGGGATTGCGAGATATCGATATCGGGGAAGGGATGACAATAAAAAAACGAACGGAGTAAGACAGGCACACACACAAAAAGTAACAAACAGCGTCCCAAACGCTTGTTTGCCGAAAACAGCGATAGAAACGGTCGCACTTGACGATAGGTCTGGTCTGGCTATCAGCTGTTAGCATATTGCTGCCATTCGGGGCGTATTGTATTGTTTTAGGTGCGACGATGTTTTTGGGTGTTCTTGTGGTCCCGGGGGTCTCTCGTTGATAGCGTTGGGAAAACCTCAGTCGAAGAGATTCGTGTTTGCAACATCGCAAACACCAGACAGAACAGACGTTCGATTGTTTGAGTAGAAGGTTCGTAACAGTGACGAAATAACAAAGGAATTCATCCGTTCCCAAACTGTACATCGATTGAGTCTTCTCGATACATGTTCGAACATGAGAGTTTGAAGTTCTGAATATATTTTTATGTGTTTAGCCTTACAGGAGATGGCTTTGGTGTTCACAATTAGTCTTCAGGAAAAAAAACTAAGCAGAAGAATAAATTTAAGCACATTACAACAGCTTGCTTAAACGTCAGCATTTGCATTTCCAAAACGCCCAAACACATGCCAAGCGGCTTAGACATCTTCTCACCCGCACTTAACGATCGCTAACTGGGGTTACAGTGCAAAGACAAACGGTCCATCATTTACATGATCATATTTCCGAGACGAGAAAAAAAAACACGCAAACCTTTAAGTGCGGTCCTGTTAGGTTTTCCACGAAAACCCAACGTTTCCCGGGGAAAGGCAAAACGAGTGGTGGCCATCAAATTAACAGCTTCGGTCCCGTAAGTTGTAAGCGTTCTTTTGAGGCAACCCCGGGGCCGAGACACACCGGTGATGGGGCGGCAAAGTAAACGTACCCAACTACGCGGGACAGGCCCAAATCAATCATCAAACATCAGTAGTGTATACATCTGTGTCTCGGCAAACGGCAGGCCGGAAGACGGAAAAATGGAGTGTGTGAAGTTCCCTCTGCCACCGTCTCGACTCTTCCGGAGTGCGCGATGATGACGCCGGTCCCGCACCGGTCGGTTATCAGCCATCGGGACGGTTTAGTTGATGCCGTGTCGACAGCCATCGATTGGGTGTGTGCTCGGTGCGTACTAGAGAAATTACGCACCATACGCAAGACACGTTTTGCCACTCATGCCACTGATGCACGATGATGGGATCGGATCTCGCACATTCAAGTACATTCCACGGTGCGTCGTGGCTCGCCGTCTATGCTTAAAAGGCCCGGTTATAGAATGTCGGGCTGCCTGCCAGGCCCAAGAAGCATCAATGGACTGACTGCATGCGACGTCCAATAAACCGAAAGGTTAGTCTCGTTTTCCAACTCTTCAAAAATTCCGATTTCCACACAGTGAACCGAGAGGAAGGGTCGGACTCGGAATTGCATTTTTGCTACAAATGCTGAGCACGCATTCAATGTAATTCTTTCCCCTGCTGCTGCTTTGACTGCGGCGTCACGGTTTGATGTTCCCAATTTTATTTGTTTTCTCCACCCTGCCTGCCGGGCCCAGTCCCTTGAGGGGTTTTGCGTTCGTTCGATTCGTTTTACGTCCCGTCAATTTCTGCGTATAATTCCAATCCAATAAATACACCCTCGTAACGACCTCATTTTATGTGCCGATTTTGTTTTTTTTTTTGCAATCAGCAGCAGCACACAATCGCCCAGCGAAACTGGCTGTCGCACTGTTTGGAGGACAGCTCATTTCCTCACTCGATGGTGATACACCTCCTCCCAGCGTAAGCATACACCGATGTCGTCCTTAGGAAATTTATTCGCTTTTGTCTGGGGCGGACCTTCGGTAAACGATCGCCGCTGCTGCAAAGGCGGGAAGGTTTTGTTCATCCCTGCACCCACTTCTGGATAGTTTTATGCTTTACTATTACTCCCCGTTTGGCTCGTCAACCTCCAACCACCCCCCCGAAGGTACGCGGCCGGTGGATGGTTTGGAGGAAATTATGAAATGCGGCCGGAGATAGGAAATTACTTTTGCTTTTATGTTTAATTTTTTATCCATCTCCGTCTGCATACCTTGCTCGCTCTCTACCCCGCTTGTGTCAGTTTGCTCATGTTTCAACTTTGTTTGTCTACCCTCTTGATCGTGAGTATGATGGAACACAGGAGTACGGGTCCGTTCCGAACGAAAAGCCGGCCTCCCTCACTCCCGATCCTCACTGTTTGCCCCGCTTTCGGCGAGTAAGGGCTTTCTCGTGCCGTGTTTATTTTATTGCTATCATCAGAGAGGCTCGGTAGAGTACTTTATGTACTCAAACCGCGCGTTCCGGTATGTTGCCAGTTCCGTTTGCCTCGTTCCAAAAGGGTCTACGCTAAGTGTGTGTGTTTTTTTTTTGTATATTTTTTTCCCTGTTCGTATGTTCGTCTCGTTTTGCATGCTTCAGATGTTCCGATGCTTCGTGTTTGCGCATTTCTTTGCCATGTTTTACATTTTACATATTAATTTTTACTTTACTGCCTTACGGGACCACCACACGGCACACTGATTGATTCGGACCGAAACCGGGTGGAACTCAATTAAAAGTTTTTTCTTTTTCTACCGCCGGCCATGCGGGTGCTTCAGAAATCAACTCTCGTAAGGTTGATTAGATTAGGCAGCGTGCAAAAATGGGCACAAGGACACATGCACGGTATTGTTAGACTTTCCATTTGGGGCAGAGGAACAAATCATCTTGAGAGCAAATGGCGAAGAATGCTAGAGACGGACATCAGAGAAAGGTTTATTTTCCCTTGAGAATGCCCTTGAACTGTTCTTTAAATTTCAAAAGTTCTCTGCTTGAAAATCATTGGAAAAAATAGAACCATTGAAGACAAATGTTGAGCAACTCTGGCTCGGAGACATAATTTACGGAAGGCAGATAAACTCAGGAAGGTTTTGTTTGCGATGTCTCCATAATTCTCATGAAGGTCCCAAATTAAGGTGCTTCCAATAAAGGCGAACCATGCCCTGATGTTCATCCATGAAATGAACCTGGTTTCCACAAAGATTTCCCCATTTCATCATAGGTTATCTTCCATGATCTTGTAAAGAATATGATTTTTAAAGAGAATAATTATAGATCAGCTTCAGTAATTCGGACAAGAGTTAGATCAGGATCTTTCAAATGCTATTAAAAGGAGTCCCCAATAAAGTCATATTACTTTAGACAAAAAAACCTCAATTCACTCAAAACTTCGTTACAGATCTTTACAGATCATTACATAATCTTTGTGACTTAAATGCTAAAAATGCCTTTCGATGCGACTCTCAAAATTCATAAACTTCGTTTGCATATTTGCTTCAACCCTCGTTGCCGTTTAGCTAATTTGCAACTGAAAGTCCGGTGTTGAATATTCAGAATAAAAATTTCATCCCTTCTTCAACTAGTGCATTCTACCTAGAAAGCCACCCAACTATTCGCGCCTTTAAGCCAGTTCGGGAACGGGAAGTCAAAATTTATCTTCATTGCCATCAATCCTAACAACGTGAAGCCCAGATTGTTGCCATTCGCTCCTATCGCAGCTCCCTTGCAGTACACGAACGCAAACGGTCCGGCAGCGTGCGTTAGTGCACGATAAATCTACATCAAATTAAAATGAATTCACTTCGTCGCGTTCCCACGAAACCGAACCGGTAGCGTGCGATCCGGGACTCAATACATTACGAATCACAGCCCACAGCAACAAAAAAAAAAACATGGCGCAACCATGTGCTCCACAGCGGACGGCGGAGTCCCACCGACCGGCGAGCGCTACTTGAATTGAGACTAAATTATGGATGCCATAAGTTTCGCTTACCATCGGCTACCAAAACGTTTTGCTTGCCATTCAATTCTCGCTCGCTCGCTCGTTTGCGCGGAAAGGATCGGTGCGGGCGCGTACCGTCCCCGGACACGGTGATGAACGGATGTGGAACGAAGTGGACAAGATAACCTTCCTCTAGCGCGGAACCAAAGATGATGCTGGTGCTTCTTCGTTCGCTACGCTTGTTGAAACTAATTTCGTTTGAACCTTGAATGGCAGTAAATTTTGCACAAGTCGCTCTCTCGCTCACCTTCCACCCCCAAAGTCCCCAACCCCCCCGAGACGCTCCAAGTCGTCCGCTTCCAAGCGTGCAGATTTTCCCTTTCGCTGGCGACCGGGGCGCAGCAAAACGGTTTCGACCAATTTCCGTTCGTTTATGTGCGAGCAAATGGGTTTACCCACCGGTCGTCGGCACCGCGACCATGGTGCCGGTGTAGTGCTTCCGTAATCTTCTCCCGAGCTTATGCTGCTTCCCCAACACCGTGCACGGCGAGCGTCGAGGACGAATGATGGAGCCGCTTGGTGCACGCAACATAACCTACATTTCGTCGTCTATCATCGTCGTTATTTTGCGTCACTCCGCGCGTTGGTGCCATGGGCCCATGCTGGGGCTGGGTGCTGGGGCACCGAGCAGAAGAGAGTTGAAAAAAGGTCCCAACCCGCTTAAGAGTGGTTCTATCGTACGCTCGTACGTACCCGGTACGCGTCTGTCAGACATGTGTCTAGAGAGCGGTTCCCCCGATCGACCTACGGCGGTTTGAGGTTTCACAGTGTAATTTGTCTATCACCGAGGCCTGCCAGCGACGGGATGCACTGCCGATGACGTCGCTTTCCGAGTGGTTCAAGTGGGGTTTCATTTTTCGACGACCTTGTCATCCTTCTCGCGCCAAAAACCTCCCGCATCCAGTGCGGCCCACCCCCCAGGTCCAGTGTGATGTGAAATCACTCGGTTGCTTCAACTGTTCTCCTGCGAGCTAGACGTTGATAATGATGGAAGACAGATTTGTAAGGTGTAATCATACACCGCGAGGAATAAAAATAACATCCTCACCTTAAACTCAGACTGTGCAACGAAGCAAATGGAATGGTTTTGTTTATTCCACTGTATCACCTTCAACTAGTGACCCGTTGTACAATTCACCCAAAAGTCGTTGCTCAACCTCAGCGATCCCAAAAGAACGTCATCTTCGGTCGTGGATTTGCTGAAAGTAATTATAATTCCCATAAAACTTTGTCCTGTTTGACCGCTGTAAGTTCGATCATCAATATTGAACATGGTTGAGATCATTAAAACTGTATGCCGGATACGGATTGCGCCATCTTGAGTGGTTCGTTGTGTGGAGTTAACGATCGTCGATGCTGTCGCTATATGAACTGCTGAGCAACACTTTACCTTGCGTTATTTATGCGCCATATTTCAGGTTTTAAGGTTCTAGAGGAGGTCACTGGAGAAGCGCAAACCTTCGGCAGCAAAATTGTCTATTAAGTTGCATTATTTATTACATTCCCATTCGGCAGGCAGTCACACACTCTAGCTCTATCAAATTTCGCACGATAACGCGACAAGCCATAAAGTCCTCTCGGCGTGCAACGTGCCCACCACCGCGACAGTTGTCTTAAACAGCGTTTTGTGTCACCGAAAAGTTCACGCTCCGCGAAGCCTGCTCATTGCATTTATTCTGACGCGAAAGCATTTTAATCGCTAGTGACAGCTGAAAAACCTAGCCGTAACTGGTGCAACGTCCGCTGCAGAAAATAAACGACCGAGTTCCGCAAAGTGACATTTAGCCGTGCATGGGAAAGTTGGGCTTAGCGCACCCCGAACCCCGTTTTATCGCACGCTCGGTGGCCTCCCCGGTTGACAGTAAAATACCGGAGATTATGCCGGGCAGGAGTGTACCCGCACCTTTACCCGAAATGCAGACATCTTGGGGCGATGGTCTCGGGGAACTGCAGAAATGTTGCAACTAACCTCCCCGCTAAACGCTACCTCATCCGTTCGTGGTTGATATTTAAGCAGAAGTTGCTCTTACGTTCCCCGATCTCCCGAGGGGCTAAAGGGCCGGTTTTTATCCGCACATTGCCATAACGATAGCTCACCGCGTCCTTCGCAGGCAGATGAGCTGCACAGCGGCATTGCTTTGCGGTGCTGCAATAAAAACCTGAAGTTGAAAGTGTGGTTCTGGGGTTGCTTTTTGGGGTTGGGGTTTTTGTTTGAGCACATGGAGTAGATTGCCACAATGGCCAAACTTCTAGAAGGCAAAAACGAAGGTTTGAAGGCTCGGGTACTTACATTCAAACGTTTGACCAAAGCTCGTGAAAAAGGCCTCCGGGCGAAAAGAAATGCCTTTTGCTTACGTGCGTTTTCGCCACGTCGGGAAGCACCCTACCAGGTGCAGTCCGGGTGCCTGAAAGTGAATAAAATTATTGTTACAGTTTGTGCATGCCGAGGAAACCGACCAACTCGGGTGCGCACGTACCGAACACGCTCAAGTGCTCTTGGCACTTTTGGGCGGGAGGAGGCAATTTCAAAAGCATCGTAACTTCGTAGTTTTTAAGCCTATTTTCGAGGGGTTTGGCGCTATTTTTTATCACGAGCGAGTTGGTTAGATATACAGCAATAGATAGAGTGCCCAACCTACTCCGGCCGATCGTAACGATATGGGGGATGCAAAAACATCCTCAACGCACACAAGCACACACCGCAATAATAATAACAAGAAAAAAAATAGAAAATAAAAACCTCTTCCAGCGAGTGTGTTCTTCCTTTACGGTTAGGCCCAGCTCGCAAGCCGATGTTGAAACAGAAAATAATCGCAAAATCGCACTTAATGCGATGGCGTACCACGAGCGGCGAGTTTATAAATAATCCGATTAAAGTAAAGCAACAAAAGCGAAAACATAGCATGGAGAAATATTTATCCCTCCGCACGGCGCGCCCGTTCGTCGTCCAACCCTGCCCGGTGACGGTGGTATGATCCGGTGCTAGAGATGGGTTTTTTTCGGGGTAAGCGAGCTTTAGCGAGTAAGCGACCGGATTGTGCATCGGTGTTCGGTTTTAACGGGTCCGGCGTGCCGGTGTTTTGTAGATTCCGTTCCAAAACCGGGCCCCCTGGTCCGGAAAGGGAAATTAGCCGGTGGCAACATAGTAGACCGGGTGACGGGACCGGAGCATTAACAAAACTGGCCTTGCAATTGAAACCGACCGTAGTGCAGGGCGGGCAGCGAAGGGAGAGAGAGAGCGCAGCACAAAACAAAATACGGGGAAGGAAAATATCCATTACTAACGACCTGATTTTAAATACCTTTACCTTTTTTTTTCCTTTCCTTCGCACGTTGCTTGCCTGCTCCTTTGCCCGGGTCCAATTGTTCGAAATTGCTTACAGATCGGTGATGCTGGTCCTGGTCGGGGCGCAAGGTGAGCCGAGCGAGATTATGCCACACGGTGCCCGGGCATAAATCGTTGCCAGCGTTCAAATCATCTTACGGCCAATTTTCAACGCTCGGCAATGACGAATCTTTAACGGTCGAGCTGCGCTGTAAGGAAATAATGAGCTACGGTCGCACGGCTCGGGCCCCGTTAATGATTGGCATCGGTTAGTTTGGGCGAGCCCCAAACGACACAGCTGTTGGATGATGTTTTTGTAATTATTAAATTAACTCACTGTCTTATCTGGGTGGAAAATGGGACTCTTTTTCGGTGGGAATATTCATGAGACCGGTCCCGTCCGAAACCCCGGTCGTGTCCGATGCATATCCTTAACCTCACGACCTGAAACTTTAAAACATGCTTGCGTTACTCGCACCATACAATCAGGGATGTTTTTTTCGTGATTGATATCGTTTGGTGAGAAATTGAACATCGATAATCGTGCAAAGCTCGATGATGGAATCCAGACAGTCCCGTCTCGTCTAAATTGCCGAAATGAAACACATCGTTACAAGGGTTTGCAGCTTTTCTGTTCAACGGCGAACCGCTTCATTATATTAGCAATTGGTTTGCAATCATTCCGATGATTGTATCGATAACATCTTCCCCGATCGCTATCGCTTAAAAGCCCCAAAAATTAGTATCGCACCACGGCCCGGGAGTGCCTCGGTATCAGTTTTTTTTCGGTGTGCTTGGGGCTTTGCTGCAACAGAATGCTATTAAAAATGATTGACGGCACAAAGAACGTCCGAGAGTCCGAGCGAGTGTGTGTGGGTAATAATCTGCTGTTTTATCTAAATCTTGCCCGAGTAATCCCGATTCGGCGAATGCGTCTCCGGTGGATAGCGTGGAATTCGTTCGGAGATTCCGATGTGAAATCCCGAGGCGGAAGTGAAGTTCGAATTAATCGTTGTATGAACCAAAAAACCATCTTGCCTTACATTTTGATAACTAGTAATGATCGGAAAAGGTCGGAACCTTGGATCGGCGGCGTGTTGTAGGTATGATTTTGCTGAAATGCCGACCGACAGTGCTGCAGAACACGACCGAAACGCGTGAGGAATGAGCGAACAACCGATGCAGACTTCCGAAACACGAACGAGGGATGCAAGAGGGGGGAGGGCCGGTAATTCGTTCCAATTCTTGGTTCTTTTGCCAGCTCTACTGCCCATAATGGGAGGGTTTGAGAATGGTAATAGATGGTTGGTTTGTGGACGACGTGAACAGCCAGGAGAGGCAGAGGTTGAAAGATGTTTCCAGCGAGGAAGAGGAAATGAATAGGATCCAAATTAAAGAAGCAACAAAAAAAAACGACCACGCTGGTAGCCACCGGCGATTGTGGCGTGTAATTTCTCTCGCGAACTCCAAAATGCCCTTCGTATGCCATTCACAAGGCGAGTTTAATTGTGCTTTTAATTAAGTGTTATACGGAGACCTACGATACTTCTTCCCCGGCTGTCAGCTGTAGTCGTCGAATGGGTCAACTTCGCTGGTATCGATTAGCTTCCGCGCGTTAGTGAGATAGTGTCCCGGCGAGCAGATCGACGCCAACGGGATGGGGTGGTATAATAGGGACAAAAACCCCCACCACAAACACACACACACACACTGTGAAGCGGAAGCGCAGAAAGGGACGCAATTGTACGTGTTGAATCTAATTTGCCCAGAATTCACTCCGGCCCGGCATGGACGACAGCCGCTTCACGACGACCTGCGGCTGCAAGCACCAGGGCCGACCGTTCAACGTTTGCGGTCGGTGTGTTGTCGTTCATTATTCAGATCATTTGACTGACAGGCCGTCGGGTTAGCTCTTCCAATCGTGCGAGTCATTTGTCCATCTCGGCATCTCACCCGTTCGCGCTTGGCGGGTGCTTTGGCGGTTCTGAAGTGACAACCCGTTCGCCCGGGTTCGAAGAATGGAGTGGAACTTGCCCCCCCATCCACCGGTGTTCCCATTTTGAATGATTTTCGCACTAATGGCAATGGTAATGACGGTGGTTTTTGCCATTGCAATCTCGAACAACACGCTTCGGGCATTGAATTCTAGTTAGCTTTTTGGTCGGTACGCCGTACGAGTTTTATCTGTCCCGAACGCGCTGTAATAAGCTGTCAGGGCTCGCGGCTCAAATTAATTTCCCATGGCACATGAGCGGCGGCGAACGTGTGCAGGTGTGCCGTCATCTTTCAGCGACACTTTTCTCAATTGATGACGGAGGGGGTTCTGTGCAGCAGGGCAGATATTCACACGCTGGTCAAAAATTGGCAGCAATTCAGAAAGATTTCCAATACAATGCGCCGGAGGTTTACTGTGCACACTGTACACACCTAGCGACACGAGTTGAGAGCTCGTAGAGAGCTGCAAAACATCTTCATCTTCAGCTAACTATCCTGGTCTCGTGATCGGTAGAGAATCAATTCTCCGTTCGCGGTGACACGTTGACCGCTTTAAGGAGGACAAGCGAGACAATAAAGTTTTGCTTTTCTCCAACGGTGGCCTCCGGTCACGGCATGCGGTTTTTGCAGAAAAAGCCCCGAGCGTGAGCAGGTACCGAGCCCCGGTCAGCCAAAAAGACGCAACATTATCCTACTATCTATGCACAACTGCCGAGAGTGAGTGTAAGCATAATAAATTACATGCACGCCGTTCCACTCCCTGCTGGTCAGATGCACCCTTGGTGGCAAGGAGCGGAGGCAGTGGCAATGGGGGAAGCAAAAAGGGGACGGCACAAGGCAACGGTTTTTGTCTCCAAGACCAGTAAATTCGTTCGATGCCAAAAACGGGAAAGACACACACACACACGGACACGGACACCGTGAAAGGCCACGGAACACACGAGCCCTCCGGTGGTTGGTGCGCAATTGTGAAGCACGGGAGAAGGAGCGGGCGCAATAGGAACCATAAATTTTGCCTTCCATGCTCATTTATCAGAGCCCACGGATCAGTAGATTCCATAAATGAAGCAATAAATTTGCAACACATCGCAGCCAGGTCCGGGGCACAACTGCATGCGAGTTGTACGTGTGAGCTAGCACAGGCCACATTTAAGAATTACATCCATACATAGCTGCGTCTAGAAGCGTCCGCGTGTGGCTTTGGTCTTTCGCACACATACACGCCAACACGGACACGCACCTGGGGTCAGTGATGAAACCAAACGGCCGACCTCCGAAACCCACTATCAACATCAATGTTGAGATCAGGCAGGATCGGAGATGCTTCCTCCTCCCGTGTGTAGATACATGTGCCAGGGTTCAGGGCAACAACGGCAACAACTCAACTGATTGTTTTCTTATCTATCAGGCCAGCCGGTCACACCGTGGGGTTTCCGTCCGCTCGTGACGAAGCCGAAAGTCGCGGTAATGTAAATTATTTGTTCATTTCTAAAATGGTATTCTTGTTCCTGTGGCATGCTGCTGGTCTGGGGGTTTCTCTTCAGCTCGCCCGCACGCGGCCTGCAGACGTTTGATGCGATTCATCGCCTTGTGTCGGTATGAAGTATGTCCCTCTACAACCCACAACCGTGCCGTGGCGGATGGCGGAACTTTGCCTTTGATGTACTCACCCGCCGTCCTCGCCTGGGTTCAGGGTAGCTTTCGCTCTTTCGACTCGAAGACGCATCAGCAGGGCTTAGATACGAAACGAAGTAGAATCCATCTCAGGGGGGGTCTGTTACGGTAGCTCGTCGCGGCTAAGCGACTTCTTCTACCTGCACGTTGGCAATTATTTGCATAACGTCCATCGAACAGGGTGGCCGAGTAGACCGCCCGTAATTGCTGTGGGAAATTAACGATCCATTGAGAATTTTGTGGAAAGTTCTTCACGTTCGTGCAGCTGAAGAATAATAAGGTTTGTTTACTTACCGACAAAACGTCAGCAGATTGGGAAAATGTCTGCCATTGCTCGGGTAAAGCTGGCGTGTTGTTACACAACAACAAGACCCAGTACCAAATTTCAACGTCGATGCAGGGCAACTTCTTCGGCTATTAGCCCTTTAGTAGCAGGAAGTAGGAAGATGTGCAGGGCTCAAACTGAGCGATCAACGCAGGTTACCACCAGCTGTGTATCACCAATGAACCAGTTTTGAACCTATCATGATCGCCTATAATTATTAGGTAGAATTGACCCGATTCTCCGGATGTTGTGTTCCGATTCTAGTGTAATTAGGCTGCTTACCTCAGTAGATGATAAATGTATCACGTGCTTCTTTCACGAAGGTGTCTAAAGCCATTAGCCGTTCCTCTGCCACATCTTGGCTTACCGCGACAGTTGACCTTTACTTCGCTCGCCTTGCCGTTCTGTAAACTCGACGTACGACCGGCACGTGAAGGGATCGCTACGCTTCACGGCGCAAGATCAAGCTGATCGTGTGCACTTAGCCGAAAATTGGCGGTCAGCTGCATCCGATCGCATCGCTGTTTCGTCTGTTTGCAACACAAAAATGGCCACTAGCCAAATGCGCGCCCTGGGTTCGTATTTTCACGGCCATACGCCAAACCCAAACGCCATCTACTTATCGAAGAAAAGTCAAAATCACAACAAGCAATAAATCCCCACACACACACGCGCGCGCGCGCGTGATCATATGCAACCAACTGTCAACTCGTGCAGCGAGAACCAGCTGTCAGTTGTGGCGTTCGGTTGCGTTTCATAATCCGGGTCGCGTCGCGGCGTTAGTTTTTCGTTCCAATCCACGGATTTTTTGGCGTTGGAATTCAGGACACCGAAGCATCGTTCCGGGTTCGGTCGGTTTGCCAGTTAGTGGTTCCGGTACGTTCGAAAGATTGCCCGCGTAAGTGTGTTGTGCGTTGTGCCGAGCGTGCGTGGCTTTGCAAGTGATTCTTTGTGTCCCCCGTAAGCCTCCTGCGTGTGAGTGTGCGTGGTCCGCATAGCAACCAAACCAAGTAAGTGGCTTTGCTATTGTACTTTTGCGTTGTTTTGTTTCCGTCAGTGCATTTACACCAATTTGGCCACCGGCAGGTTTCATCGCGGAAGATTGCAAATGGGAAAAGTTGTAAAGAAAATTGGCACAAATTAAAACAAAAACGCATCTTAACAACGGTGCACCGCTTTTTAAAACTGCATTCACCAAACGCCGGTGTTGTGGGTCGCAGCGCAATTGCGTTTGTGGCCGATAATTGCGAAAAACCGTTCGTGTCGCAAAACGATGCAGCGTTGATAGTTTGGTGCTTAAAATTCTCATAAATCAGCATTAAAACTGTAAGATAGAGCTCGGACGCCATTCCGACCGAGCGTACTTACGCGTCCGTGTCCGCGTCGTGTACAGGGCAAAGGTTGAAGCTGACCGATCGAAACAGTCGGCAGCAGATTGGGGAAGGTTCGCCGAGGGGGAAAACGGGAAATAAATATGAAATAAATTTATGATAAATTTTATTATTTAACAGCTCGCCCATTCTGGCCTCATTGGAATGAGGTTAAAGATACGACGGCCCTGCCAAATGGTCCCGTCCCATCGGCGGATGGTGGTGTATAATTCAAATACACAAAGGGAGCACACTTGCGCCTCAGCGCTGCTGCTGCTGATGATGATGATGATGATGATGGCACTATCAATTCATTGCCCTCGAACGGCCCACTGCAGTTGGCTGTTAGGCCACTTTATTATTGTTATTAGTTTCGTTAAAAATTTATAACACATGCGCTTCGTTAGCGAGGGGTTTCGAAATGAGTTCGGAAAACGGCCTCTTTGATGGGGGTAGCCAGCACTAGCTGCTGGAGTCGTTACGGATTATGTGCTGTGCTGTGCCGGAGGTTGATGGGAGATGGTGCATTGGGAGGACGCGGAACATCGCAGCATTGGCACTTGGCAAAGTTGTAAAGGAGTGCATTTTTCGTACCACGTCGCCACATTTCCCCCCACGGTTTGGTTGGTCGGTTCCACCGCTTTTCGGTTGGCCTTTCGCCATTACTTGAAACCCGAGTGCTCTCACAAACCAAAGGAAGGTTTGGCATTCCGTTGTAAGTGTGTAAGTGTGTGTATTTGCACGAGTGGTTGACGGATACTCTCGAGACTCTTCGCGACTCAAATGGGCCTCTTGTCTCGAGTCTCGATTCTTCACCCTTTCAGCCAACCGCCCCTACCCTTTACGGCCAGTGAAAAACTTGCCCCCCGAAGCGCTTCACCAAGGCAAGAGACGAGGAGATCCGGTGGGCCAAGGTAAGGTGGTGGTGCATGGAAAACTGTTTCACGCCGGTTCGTGAAATTTGATGGGCTTTTATTATTTTTCCATCTGTACGCGCGCCGTTCCACCCTTCCGGCACTCCCCGAATGCCGGTCGAGATGCGAGTCCCCGGGCATTGCAACGGGCGAAGAACACGAAAAAGCCACACTCGTTTTCGTTTCACACTTACGTGCCATTCTGCGCTGGGAAGGGGTTGTTTTTCTACTGTTCTTGACAGCTTCTCGCGTTTTGGTTCGTTTGCTGTTGGTTCCGCTGCTCGTTTCCATTGTAAAAGGGCTTTTGCCAAAAGGGGCGATGTGAGGATTTGTTTGAAATGAATTCGAGTTGAAATTTCTCACCTAAACGCTTGTCTATTTGTCAATTTACTGGCTGTTGTGAGAACGAGTCGTGTAATGAAGCGAATGCGCAGATGAGGCTGTTTCTCGTGTGAAGTGGATAGATGATAGCTGTAGGTTAACTTTGTTTTACATTTTACTAACCGCTTACTATTACTTTATAATTAATTGAGAGTATTTTTGCACGCTTTAGAAGGAATTTTATTTAAAGTCTACAATTTATCAGACGAACGATTCAATAATTCTTCAAGCTCCTCTCATATGTTCTCACAATTTATTACAACTATGAATGAAGATAAACAATACTGTTAAGAATGATTTTCAAAGATGAATTAAGTTCTCAAATTTCAGTCTAAATTACTTTCCAAAGATATCTGATGAAAGTGAGTTCTTCAGCTCATGCTTTAAATAATAATTGGTCTATTATTGAACTTATTCAAAACGAAGCGGCAAGCTACAAATAAAAATGATTGCAAGCCCATTCGTGTGATGAATATTTATTTTATCCTACCGCGCATAGAAAAGCAAGAAATAACGAACAGTGTTCTCTGCCAAGCGGAGAGCCTTCATTTGCTCAAATCCTTTTTCCCATTAGCATTTTTTTTTTTACCAAACTCCAATGTACCGGAAGAACCTCTTGCCGCGTTACCATCGTAATAACACCCCGCCGGGCAACGGTCGCGTACCAATCTAATTAAAATCGGACGAACTTCATGCTGCTGCAAAGCCAAAACCATCCAAACCATCTCAGGACATCGGGTAACCTAGGTGACCTTTCCGTATTATGTTGGAATCAATCCGCTTATTGCTCGCTGATGACTGACGGAGTGGTTGTTGTATTTTTCGTTGGACGGTGCACTACCCTAACTCAGCAGCTCCAGTTGCAACTGTTCCCACACTCTTTTCCCTAACAGCAGCTGTTGAACCGGTGGGTGGAGGATCACGTCAGGATCACTTTCCCCGCCCTCCCGGTCTGGATAGAGTGACCTGTGTCTTTATTTCGTTTCCATAAATTTACATCGAAAGCACCCGAAAGCAGCCGGCCGGCCTCAGCTGCAAACACAGCAATCGTGCAAAGGATTTAAAAGCGGAGCACTAGCGATGAAATGCATATTAAGCTTCACCGGGGAAAAATTCATTATTCATGCTTTTTCAGCTCATTAGGTGGATTAATATTTGGTGCTCTCGGCCCGTTAAACCCGATGCTAAAATTGATAATGCTCCAGAAGGATTTGTGCGACGGAGGGAGAAAGAGAGAGAGTGGTTGAAGGGTGGAAGTCCCTGGGAGGGACTATTTGACATGATTAAAATAAAAATGAGATCTAAAATTCCTCTACTCAGTCCCTCAGTCAATGATGATGCTAATGGTGGCGTTGCTTCGACCAGGGGCGTTGGTTAATGCACGTGTTCTCGCGAGGGGGGTTGTGGTTTTGTGCTGACGAGATCAACGATGTCAATATAAAATCCCATGATAAAATGCCACGCCTGCAGTAGTAGCGCCAATTCCCAGTGGCCCTGTGGCGATTGCTGTGCCGAGTGAGGGATGTTTTAAAAAATTAAACCCAAAATTGATACGCACGCTAACGCGATGCAGTGTTGCACGGTGGGAGATGCATTCGGCTGCATCACATCAGTCGACTAGTATGGGCCCGTCGGGCCAGGCAAAAAACAAACCGAGTTGATCGAATGCCTAGGCATACGCGAACATCAATAAAATATGAGCCGTTTACTGCATGTGAAGGTTCTCATTTCGCTCCTGCCCGGAGTCGTCCACCCGGCGTCCGGCGTGTGATAAAGTGCTGATACGGTCAGTCACAATCCATCACGAACCTTTTAATGCACGGCTAGTGGATGGTGGATGATGTGTTGTTGGTTGGTTGTTGCCCGTTCCCTTTTCTCACTCTCTCTCTCTCCACACGCTGTCGAGTTAATCAGCATCGGTTGCATGCGCGCACCGAACCGTACTTGGCGCAACATGATTATGATTTTAACCTATCGCAATCAGAATGTTGCCCCCCGTACTCGGTGTTTATGATTTGATTGGCATGACTGTGAGCAATGCGGATCGGCACGGGGGGGGCGAAGTCACGCAAGGAGGAGAACCTTTTTGAAGTCATGTTAATGCGGTCAATGCATCGCTGATGCGGACATTCGCATCATGTGCACCCGGTCCTATTTGAGCTCCTGCTCGGCAAAAACGGAACAATAAATTTTGTGATATAAAATACACCACCAGCACACACTTGTGTGCTATAGCAACATTGCCATTGGTCATTAAAAAATAAGGAAACCGAGCAGTTCCGTCGTCCGCCTTTTGGGGAGCTGCAATTGCTCGACGTAGGGGCAGAATCCAGTTAACAACAGCCCAGCGATACTTTCTATACGCTACTTCCTTATGAAGATCTCCGACCCGGTCCGACTCGACTGGGCGAAGATACTAAAACGGGGTAACATTCCAATTCCATACCAGCTTACGCGACCAGTCGACACTCCACACCCCGACCCAAGGCGTCAAAACTACCCGTATGATCGGTTCGGGTTTCTTTTTTCGGTGAATTCCATCGTAGTCGTCGTCGTCGTCGTCAGTTGGAGCTCGAGACCTCGATTTGCTCGGTACCTTTCCCAAAACAAAAACGCGAGGGTCGTGGCGATAAAAGAGGATGAACAGCAGCGACTGTGTGCACGTTGTTAAAATGCAAATTAATCCCAGCTTGTGCGTAATGCATTCTCCTATATACAGGGGGTTGGACGTGGTGAGGTGGACGAAGGACTTCCCAATAGCCGGGGGGTGGATTACAGCAAACAGCAACTCCGGTAGCATAGGAAAAAATAAAACCCCGAACACGCTAATCGCAATCAGTTAGGAAGGGGTCACTACTCTTCATTTTCCTACCCCCCGAGTCGGATTCCTTTCTAATCCAATTGGTCAAGGCTCCATGACGGACCTGGGCACACACACCGGTGTGCGTACATTGTGGTGCATTTGGATGGTGCTCTTTTTTGTATTCGCCATGGCTCATGATTGTGTGTGCAGGACGATCGAGGCGGTTTTTATTATTTCCGTTGTAAATGTTAATTGCCTCATTAATTGATACTTATCTCCACCGAGGGAGGGCACTGGCAGCGAGAGGGTGTGTGTGTGGCGTTCGTCTTCATGGATTACATCTCCCAGCCCCCGTGTCCCAACGATTCACGGTTGGAAAGCGAAGAAGGTCGACGGTTTGGGCGGGTTGAGTGGACGCGATGTGATGGGTAGCCGAGGCTTGATGAGGCCGAAATGTTGAACACGCACATGAGCAGGGTGTCACATGTCACACGGCGATGTTAATCTTGAGGTTTCTGTTTCGTGTTCTGGTGACGTTTGTTTCGTCTGTGCCGCGTCGATCGAACGACGAACCTGACAGCATATTGTCTGGTTTCCTGTTCGACCGCCGACATTAATCATCCAGGTCTCTACCGCAGGAGGACGCACTGTGTTTGTGCCTTCTTCTGTGAGTCAACACGGTGTGATCAATACGATCAGCTGCTATCGTCTGCCTCGTCGCCGGTCGGTGGTGATCTTCAACGATGCCCTGTCCAACCCTTTGAGCACGGGTTGCGCACACACGTTGCCGAAGTGAAGAATGAAGAGTTAATCAAACACCGAACCCGAACACCCCTTCTTCACACACGCCTTCAGAGCCCGTAGCTGCTGCAGTCTAAACATGGGTGCATTAAATGCAATCTCACGAGTTTCGTTTTGCCCTGCCGTGTTCGCGCGGTCGAAACCCCATTCTCTACACCTTCTCGCTAACTGCCTGATCATACAAAGTCAGTTTCCATAATCATCGACTGATGACACGGTACGCGCTCCGTTGTTCTGTTACTACAGGGTGGCACTGGCGGTGAGGAGTGGATGCTAAAAACGTGTAAATAAAAGTGTAATGCTCATTCCATAAATTGTGCTGCTTCGAACGGTGTTTTCTTTCCTCTTTGTATTCATCGATGCGATCCACTGGCAACACTGGCCTCGAGAGCGCTCGTTTTGCTCTTACTCTTACGCTCCCTCGCATTCGCCTTGTACTTGGGCTTGTTGTCTGCCTTCTTCCGTTTTGTTTTGCTGGTAAATTTATGCAAGAGCAGCGCGCCAGTCTCAGGATCGACACCGCTACACGCCTGGCGCGATCTATTGCGGATCTAGTTAAGCGGTGTTTTTGGACCGTTGTGTGTGTGTGTTTGGAGGGCGCGTTCTGTGAAAATTTGTACGAAACGACCTCCCCTTCGAGGAAGGGTAGCTCGAGCGAGTGAAGCGACGTGCGAATGCGGGCAAGCGGCTAAACATGGCCAATCGCATTTTGAACATGTGCTAAAAAGATAGCCCAAGTCGAGGTTGTACCACCGAGCATGGTGAGTTTCTTCGCCGCCACTACGCTTCCGTTCCCGGCCGCATGGTTTCAATAGCAATGGGCCCGAGCGTATGGGAAGTTGTAACACGTGCTTGTAGCCGTGCGTTGCGCTCCCACACACCCCAAACCACCCCTCGTTCAGAGAGTCGAGAGTCGAGCATAAAATGGGTAGTAGTAGCTCCGTGGACATAACATCATAACATCATGTGTTTTTCCTGCAATGTTTTTACCTCCCCTCCACCCTTCTTCGCGTTTCCCCTCCCGCGCATCATCCACCATTTGATTATGGGGGCACGATTAGAATAATAACCAAGCCGGGGTCCGGTCGGCAAAGAGCATATTGTAACAGTTTTGAAACAGTTTTCTTTAGCAAATGGAAGGAAATTATCGTTATCGTTGCCAGCGAATCAAATCCGATGATGATTATTTATGTTTTTCTCGCTCGGTGGAAAATGCAACACGATCGTTTTGAGTAATATCGCTTTAATTCGTTAATAAAGCCAAACCGGCATTTTATACGACGCCATTACCTGGCGCTCAATTTGTATGATTCCTTTCCCCCCCCCCGTAATGTTCCCTTATTAAAACCGCACAAATGTGTAGATGTTAAAATGCGATACATGTACCACCATCACAACACGATGTGTTGTGTTTTTTTTTCAATGGCGTATCGCTTTTCTTAATATTATTCAATGTTTAAGTTATCGCCTCACTTTCGAAGACGCCCACACGGGGCTAGTCTTGAGGGGTTGGAAAGCAACCAGAAGGAGAGAGAGAAAAAAAAACCCCGAAGAGATGCCCCCCTTACTTAGCATCATCATCTCTGTTACGATGCGCCACCATCCACAAACACACACACGATCCATAATGTATCGGGCGTATCAGTTTTTTGACATATTTATGCCCAATCCGTTAGCTCGCCAGGGAGACGATCGCCGTTGGGCCGCTTATTTTCCCCTCATTTCGGGTTTGGGTGGAAGCGAAATTTTATCTAATCGTCCCCCCTAGCCAGACGATGGCGTTCCGCTCTTTCCCAACCTGCGATGCAAATATCGTTTGGATGTTGCATGAGCGTTTGGAGAGGAAAAAAAACGTAGAATCAATATGCGTTATTGCATGGCCCACCCTGTTACGGGGCCCCCCGCGCTTTATCGAAACGGGTTGTGAATGTGAAGCTAATTTCGACGCATAGTTAGCGATCCGCTGCCAAACCGATCGATCTTAGTTGCATGCGGGAGAAAAGCGTGAATGATCGCGAGAGTGATTCCATCCGAACAGGATATCGAACGATCGTCACTAGGGTGTGAATTCTTCGTTGCCCTTGCTGGCTAGGATGGTTATGTTTCTGGGTGGTTCGAGAGATAAATATTTATCACCTTTTTTTTCCAGCAGTTGCACCATATTCCATATGGCGTGTATTTGTATGTAGTGAAAGGAAAGTAGGAGAGCAAATTTCCAGGCTTCCATTTTTGCTTTTTTGGGTCCAAATGGTTCTGAAGCAGCAAAGAATTTCCTTCAGCACGAACGAATGTGAATTTTATTACAGAAATACACACAATCTGTTATGCCTGGAGAACTTCTCGGTGATTGTCACAATAAGCGACGTAAGCTGGCACTCATCCCATCGTTACCCTTCTGCCGTTCCATGCTCGTTCGATATTGGCGAGCAATGCGAGATATATTTATTTAAACAATCTCCATTGTGCCAAACAGCTGGAACACACGAAAAAAAAAGCGACAACACAACGCAAAAAGGGTCTTTTGGTTTCGGTGTTCTTTTTTTTTTACTCCGTTCCCTTTCATTTCTTCACAAATGCTATTTTATTGCTTTCCGGGGTCGGTTTTATGAGCCACTGCCATTGAAGGGTTTTGAAGATACACAGCAACGTCCTGTCAGGGTCTGTAGTGCAGTTATAATCATAAACGATCGACTCACAACTCCCGGCAACTCCACACTTTTGGAAGCGAGAACAAAGGGGTTTTGGAAAAGGAAAAATGAGATTTTGATAAGATTCTTTGACAGGGATGTTGTTGCTCTATCGCTCAGCTGATGTTGTCCGGCTGCGGTCTCGCTGCTATAAAGGTTATAATGTATCAGGGAGGATACCATAAGGAGAGTCAACCTTCCATCGCTGGAGGATGATCAGCATCTTTAAAACAAAACAACAACACACGCCGTACATGTCTCTGCGGCTGGCTCCTCTCCGGTGAGCTCTGGTTTCGGGGTCAGACGTACCGAAGAACCGTACCAAATTGGGCAGAATTTGCGAATCAAAATGAAATGAGCAAACCCGTCCGTCTGTCTCCCGTTGTTGATGCCGGTTGTCCGGTTCGTCGGATATTGTAGCGTAATGGCGTATTGTAGCCGTACCCGTAAAAGGTTATCGTGGCGGTGTTGGTGTAATTTGAGCCATCATCCATCGCGATTGCGATTTGCTGGTCCGATTGGAGCACGGTAATGCAATAACCGGCGTACAAGCAGGCCGAACTCGCTGTTTCAGCCGATCTTGATGGTCCGATTGGCTGCAATGGGGCTCCAAACTCCAACTCCAACTCCATGATGTAGGTTTGCAACACATTGCTTCATTAGAGATCCTTGTCTGGTGTTTATCCTTTGCGATCCGATGGAATCGAGACGAAGCTAAATTTGGCTTGAAAATTATGACAATTCGCACATGGTCGTATTTCTCCATTCGGTGCATCGAACACAGCACAGCACAGGAGTTTTCCCTCATCCCCAATCACAAGATGCGATCGATAGTTGCTTCGCCCTTTTTTCCTTCGCTTTTGCTAAGCAAACTGGCAGCTGATCGCAGTTTGCGGCGGCGGAGGGCTCTCAGCTTCCTGTGCCGGTTGGCCTAATTTCGTGTTGATTTACTGCCATGTCCCATGACTCAACCCAACGGCGGTGGGGTAGCCCGTTGCTTCGTCAAGCTTCGCCGATTCCTTCCCGTCGGTTCGTCGGTGACTTGCAAATTTGGGAGCCACGCATTTAAAGATTTAGGACTCTGGGAGCGCCCGATCGAAAAAAGACAGCGAGACACGCAAACAGCAGGCGGGTCGTCAACGAAGAACGCATGGCTCAGCAACGGGGAGCAACCAACCGGGAGACCTAGAGACCTATCAAGGTTATCGCCGTCGTCCGACCGTTGTCGTCGTGTTTGCCTTCTGCGTTCAAAATAAATACATTTCCAAACCATACTTAGAATTCTTCCACTTCCAACCTCACTTCGGTGGGGAGCAAAACACGGTGATGAAGGTGAGAAAATGAGACGGACAAGACCGTTTATTTTTATTTCTTCAGCATAACAATTTCAGCTTGTTAGTAAGTCTGTCACGAGGTCCGACCGAAAAGTCGCTGCTGGTGCGTATTCTTGGCCGTTTTTTTCTCTCTCTTCTATTCCTCCGTTCCTCCTTGGTCGGTCCGGAAGGGGTTTTGTTTCTTTTCGGTGTTACTGCCTCAGTGCCCCATCGGGTGGGGGGGCTGTCATGTTTGTTTGGACCGCCGGTTTTTGTTTTTTCTTACAACGTTCTTTCCGTCACCTTTAGCGAAGGGATGAGAGGTTTTTCTTTCTCTGGTTTGACCAGCCGTGTGAGGTGAAGCTTTTTTTCCTCCATTCTCCCCCAGAATGTGACACGCCGTGTGTGTGTGTGTGTGTGTGTTTTGTATTTTCACATACACAAAATTCCATTTCGTCATCAAATATTTGCTTTGTGTCACCTCAATGGATGCGACTCTGAATGTGTCACCGTCGTTGTTTTGTTGTTTGGTGTTTTCTCGCCCATCCGCCCGACCGACCGATCGACCATGGGCGAAGGTTTTTGTGTTGCATGTTGCACCGGGTTGCGAGGAAGAGGTTTTCCGGGGGTGGTGGTGGATGGTAGGCTGTAGTGCACAACGCAAACATAATTCACAGGATGTCTTGTTATTCCGTGCAACCCCGTGTGTGTCGCTATCAGGTCGGTGAGTGCCCTTGCCTGCTACTCGGTGCTGCGGCCCAACTGCCGACGGTTCGGTATCATATGTCGCTGGTACGTGTACTATTTTGTCATCGGACGACCCGTAATCTGCTACCGTCGCCGGCAGGGCATGGTCAGTGGGCGGATGGTGACCGTTGAAGTGATAAAAAAAATGCACACACTCTCACGTAAAGCTAACCTGCTGCAAAGCATCTACCGGCCTGGCAATGCCCCAGCGCTGCTTACTTTTGCAGGGCGAATCTGTGCTTCGTTACCGTGGTGTGGTATTATTTATTCTTCGTGAGCGTTTGCTGCAACTTGAGCATGATTCTAAGAAAAGTGTCTAAATTACATTAACTGCCGGTGGCAGCGAGTTTCCGCAGCAGAAGGCACTAATTAAATTTCAAAATAAAAACAAGGCTTCAACGTTTGCAAGTTCGATACACCAGCAAATATGGGTGTCCATGAGGGTCGCACACCGACACAGGATGTGTTAGTGAGTGGGTTCTTTTTAATTATGTTTAAGTTGCTTCAAGTTTTGCCTAATATTATTCATAAAAATAAAACATTGCAGCATAGGAAAATTTGTTGGAAAAATAAATTTTATTGTAGAAAATAAGTAGACGAGTCTTTAATGTAGGGGATCGTCAACGTTTTATCGTCAACATTGTAACCGAATATCCACAATGCGAAGATCATTTTGCGCATTTGGTGGGACCAGTTAGATGCTTTCTGTTATGAGTTGTTTTAACTGTACAGATCTTCAATTCTGGAGAACAGCATCGAACTTAGATGGTGCGATTGAGCTAAACACGAATAGAGAAAGAACCTCAATACTTGGACCTCAATACTTGGACCTCAATACTTGGACCTCAATACTTGGAACTCAATACATCATATTGAGCATGAACATCACATTTGGAAACTCTGAAATGGGAAAACTCTATCAAACTGGTCGAATTATCATTTGTATTCGTTTGAAGGTACATGGTCTGGATGACCAGCAGTTCCAGTCATTTGAAGATATCCTTAATCGCCTTTTTCGTGGAATCTGTGGAAAGATGAACTCTTCTACTCTGACGATCAAAATATGGGGAAAAGTTATAGCCAATGATGTCCTTTACTTTCAATACTTTTAAATCAGTGAGAACTTAGTTGTGCTCCTAATATTACCCTCCAGATTATAAATGTCCAATGTCCAATGAAGTATTTCCAAGGATCTGCTGATTTAAATTTGATGCTACGTTTAATATTCTCCTATCAAGTTAAGCTACCCTGCATGCCGACAGCTGCAAAAGAACGCAATCCTCGAACTCTTCGTGTCAGTCAAAGAGCAGCTGAGCAGCTTCATCCGCATGCATTCGGTGACATCTTCGTCAAATTGCTAAACCAGGAAACATCATCAATATTACGGCCGTGTTCATTTCGTCGGTTCGACGTTCGAACGGAAACGGAAATAGGACCGAGAGATAGTGCTGGATGCGGCCCAGTTGTGCAAAGGTCTTGGCGAAGGTATTAGAAATTTAAAGTGAACCGTAAAAACCGAACCGAGCGAGACTCGAAATGAAAAATGGAAATTGGATTCGATTCGGGGTGGGTGGGTGCCAGAACCGGAAGCAGCCATCCCCATCCCAGCGCATACGACGCGAACCGGTCGTTTTGCAGCGGCACTGTTTTGGAATTCCATCAATCCGTTTGCATGCAAATTCGATTCGATGACGACGTGTATATTCAAATGTTTTCATATTTAACTTTCTTTTGTTTCTCCACCTGCGTACCCCACCACTGGGGGCGCCACCTTTACGGGCGTCCTGCACGTCGAAGATCGTTTGCTAAAAACACGATTCACGAGAGAGTGGATTTCGACTTGTGGTGCTTGCGGCCGGGCAGTTGGCAGATGGAAACCAGCGGATTGGCCCGGATTCGGCTGACTGGTGCAAAAGAAAACAAGATAACTTTGACAAGTTTTGTAGCTAGAAGGCCACGGGGCAAAATGTACCGTCCCGGGAAAGTCGCAACTGAAGCCTATGACGACGATGACGACGACGCCGGCAACGCCAAGGAGCATCAGGAAATTGAATATTCATGGCCGCAGTTGGCCAAATTTTGCTACTCACATGCTCTCATGCTCCGGGCGTGGTAAAGCCACTCGTCGTCATCGTCATCGGCGTCAGTCGAAGTTTTCCAAGTTCTCTACTGAATGGTGGGACAAAAGAAGGTTGGAGGTCGGCCGGGTTTGGGAGATGGTAACATCCGCCCGGCTTTTTTCCCATTATGCAGACTCGGCTCGGAAAGCATCAGCTCCGCACTCTGCACGCCGAGAGTGATTCGAATGGATTTGTCATCTACCTTTTTAAGCAGCTCTCATACGTACAAGTGCTCGAAATGGAGTCCCGAGGAAACAACGGAAAGAAAATAGGATTAGGTGGAAAGAAGGAAGTTTTCGAACCGAGCAGGCCCAAACGCACACGCCTGTCATCTGTCACGTGGGACAAATTAAATTTCGGATATGTATTATTTCACCCACCGGGCACAGTTCCCCGTCAATATCGGCGTCGCTCGTCTAGGTCGTGCTCGTGGTTGCCGTCGTTTCCCTTTCCACGCTGACATCACCCTTGCTCCAGCACGATCATCAATGGAGCACGGATTGATCGTACGATCGTCGTTCGCTTATGACATACGGTTTAGACATTCAGACAACCACACCCAGTGTCGTTGGCCATACTTTCAATGTTAATTAGTTGGATTTCATCTAACGCAACTGTTTCCTCCCATTCGCACTTGTTGGGTTTAACACAACACTCGCCGAAGAAACTATTTGTCTATCACAAACTTTCGCCATTGAGAAATCCGAACGACTTGTCGTGGCGTTCAGTGTCGAAGGAAGAAAGTCACCCCGGACAACGTGTCTCCATCGGGGAGGGAGTTCCAAGTTTAAAATGTGGATTAGTCATTGCAACGGAAATTGTTCAACATTCAAACAGCGTATCAGTGTGGGATGGCCATTTCCTCCCTTTAATCCACACTTAAAGTTGATAAACGAAGAGCCCAGAAAGGTTAGACGAAAAAACATATTGAATATCTTCCGGAAGGCGCCTGGCATTTCGTTGCTCAATAATGGCCTCCAACACTCTGGCCCAGTTTTGGGCCGGTTTGGGCTTCGCTGACCTGCCCTTGCCTTGGTGCGGTGCGTGAGAATTATAATAACTCGATAAAGTCTAACGAGGTACATCGTTGCAGCAAGGCGTGTGCGTGAGCATTACACCCATGTGGCAACCACTTTCACCATCAGGCAGGGTCTCGGAAAGGGTCTCGGCTAGCGTTGCAAAAGGTTTTGCCGTGTTACGAAACCAAACTAAACTGCTGTGCCACGCAAGGGTCGAAATGAATCATTACTAGGGGTTCTAAGAAGATGATGATGATCGCCTTATAACCCACTGGCCCCCCTCCGCCAGCTAATGGGCAGTGTGCGAGCGGGCAGCCAGCTCATATTAATGTAATTACCGACAAACGCCTCCAGTGCGTGCAGGCCGGGACCGGACGCCGTGACGCGCTGCGACAATCTGCAATGACTGTAATATAAAGTTCATGTGGAGGAAGAAAAGTGATGGAGACAAAAAAAGCGCGCACACACACACACACACACACACACACACACACACACACATACAAAGTTGTAGCGGTTAAACTCCAGCAACCAAACATAGCATATAAACGCAAACGTAACATAACTGTCAGTCAAGCTAAAATTTGACAGTTCAGTGACAGATGGAAATAAAAACCAGAGTGGACACACAGCGACATCAACGACAGGCAAAATCACGTGTTCTTTTATTTAATGCGCAAGAAATCAGAGAGTATCGCATTAAAGTAATAACCCCCCCAACACTATGCCACGCACAACAAAGTAGTTCATGAGTGTCCGGGTCGGGTCGCATTTCATCATTTCGGAATGCTCTCGCGCGAACCTTGAGTGGGGAGGGGCCGGTAAACCTGCTAACTTCATTAGCATCTTGAAATGTCCTCCAACCGTCGCCCGATCCGGTGAGGCCCCCAGCTTCAGGTGGAAGGTAACGATTAATGCCAACCCGGCTTCGGAAATATTGAAGTTTTGTGGCCCTTTTTGGAGGGTGAGAACTGCTTCGAAGAACTGCGCCACCACCCAAAACCGAACTGCAGCCGAGCAAGTGTTCCGAGTGATGCGACCCATCCGAGCAGACGGCACTTACAATTCAGGGCTCCGGTCTTGTTTTTGCTCTCCCATCCCCGGATCCCAGGGCGCTGGAGGTTCAGGTTTATCTCCCGCGGGGCTTCTTTTGCCACCATCTCGAGATTGCTCGCCATTTGCACGCCCCAGCAGTGAATGCCGGGCAAGGGCGCGGTAATTATTTCCCATTTCGTCATGGTGATTCGTTTTTGCGCTCGTGAGCCGAACGGGGAAATGGGTTTTGTCACGTATCGAGGGTGAAAGGAATTTTCCCTTTCCGTACCCCCTTTCTATTGGCAATCCCCCTTTTGTGATTTTTTTTCTTTTAATTTCCACAAAAGCCCAATAGGGTTGGGAAAAAAGGGATCGCTCGAATAAGGGACACAGTGCAATGCAATTATGCTCTTGTGTGGTTGCGTATTTTTTAAATTATGTTTGCTTTCATAAACCCAAAGAACTAGAATTACACTCGCGCCCCAACAAACACGGTTCGCTATCGTATGGGCCGATCTGCATCGAGCAGTTTCGAGCTGGGACAACTTTCGAAACGCTGGCAGCGACGTAGCTGCTGGGAAAAGGACCAGTTTGGGGTTAGTTTGGTCAGGGTCTGCTTTTTTTTGCTCTCCAGGTCGGCCTGCACTTGAATGTCGTCGCGATCTCGTGTATCAGGATTTCCTTGTAAATTAGCAGGCCCGCCACAAAATCGAGTTCACGTCGCCCGCTACGAGATTCTCTGGAAATGTCCCCACACACCCGAGACGCGCACGTTTCATCATCGGATTGCTCAAATGTTATTAAAGTTGTAAATTAAACCGTTCGAGCGAGAGAGCACCACCACCCGGGGAATGGGCGATGAATGTGTGCGATATCGGGGGATCGGGTTAGTCATCTACGACTTCATCGTCTAGCCGTATCGATGAATAATTGCACACTGCTTGCGGAGTGCGGACAGCAGCTACTGCTCCACCCTGAGAAGCAGCTCAAGTTATTAAGCCACCGGCAGGTTTCAATCACTCCACAATCGCCTAACGAGCGGATGCGAGTGAGTCATTGGGAAGTTGTGTCGCGATTGACGAATCAAAACCTGTCGTCTAAATTACCATTTTGCCCGTAATTACCCCACAAAACTGCTTTTGGTGCTGCGTCAGTTCAAATTATGCATTCGTGTGAGTGTGTGTGTGTGATTGCTATGCAATTTATGTGCACTTTCTGCATTTGGAAAAATAACACCCCAAAGGGATGAAATATGATGACGAACGACGAAACAATATTTTGCTGATCCACCTGGCCCGATGAGGAGGTTTCATAATGAGCGAACGAAGGCATTTATTACGAAGAGGTGGGAGGGAGGGTCTCGATCGATCGCGGTGTCATGGAAGGAAATTCCTTTTTACTTTTAGCCTCTTGTGTGTCTGTCCATTTTTTGTTCGCATCACAACAAAAATGCCAACCAAAGGTGCACGTGCAATTAGTGTCCATAAATAACGGTAACGCTTGGACAGAGGGGGAAAGCGACCGAAAAAGGATTCACCAACCCCACCAGCAACAGCAACATTGTGGAATACGCGCGATGCAACTGTTGTTGTTGCAACCGCACAGGAGTGACACATGCTGCATCACATGCGCCATCAGTCGTGATCGGAAAGCGATCGATCGGTGCGCGGGCTCGCGGAAGGTCAACACTCGAAGATAAATGGTCTCGGGTCCCGGGTGGTTTTTTTTTTGCGGGCCTTCCCCCCTCTCGGTGAGTGCCGTTGATTGCACTTATTGCGCGACCATGATTAGGAGAAACGGCCGAACGCAGCGCGCGACAGCAGCTGTCCATGGGCGTGTTGTAAAAAGAGGCTGACCAAACGGTGGTGGTTGGCACCGGCTAATTACCACCCAGGCTTTAGGAAAAGGCTGATTATTACTATGGCCATCGTGTCCCTACTTCCCCCCCCCCCCGCGGACGTATCTCGGCGTGTGCGTTTTGTCATCGATCGGTGCATCGGTGAGCTACGTGCGCCAGGTGATAATGTTTTATGCAATAAAACGATAAAGATAGGGGCACACAAAGACACTCCCCGGTTCGAGGCCGTTTAAAGTGCGCGGGTTCCTGTTTTGCATCGGTTTCCCCCGGATCAGGTTGCCCTCTCGGACAAGAATGGGTGACTCAGTGTCCCGAAACGGTTGACGACCTGTTTTGCATAAAGACCGCTCCTCTTAAACGGGGCCGCGATTAATCTCTATCTAAAGCGAACGAGGGTGTCGCGTTTAGGGGGTTGCGTTCGGTGCAGCATCGCGTAATTTATGTGAATGTTTTGATTGTTGTTGAACCGTGGCAAGTTGGGCAAACGGAGGACGGTTTCGGAACGAAGCAACAAAATCGAAAAGAAAGGTGCCTGAAGATACATCGACACACTAACCCATCAGCGTGCCACCCAGAGAACCAACTCCGAGAAGGGCAAAAACCCTGATGAAATAGATACCATTCTATCTCCCAACATAATGCTTTCCCATAAAATGCTCCCGAGTTTAGAGCTGTGGCAAAAATGCTTTCCAAAAATCTAAAAGAGACATTATTGCGAATTTCAGAACAGAAACAATCAATTTTGGGCATCCATTGAGAGGGTGAGGGTTTTTTTATGTTCTTTCCCTTGTCACACCGATTTGCACGAAACCGTTTGCCATTAATTACCTTTTTGTGTGTGTTTCTAGCACGGAGGGCAGGAGGTTTTTTTTGGGTATTCTACTTTCCGCACACCGCATCCCGAGACTGATTGCGTTGAATGCGAAAGGGAAGCAATTTATCATCATGTATGCACTGCAGACGCAAGAGCAAATGCAAAGGACCTTTTTCCTTACGACCGGGTGTTGTTTTTTTTTTATTTTTGGACGTCTTTTGTCGAGCATTCTGTGCTGCCGGGCCGTATTTTTAAGGAGGGATGATTTAAAGCGCTTTTCCGGTGCACACACGGGGTTCAATCTTGATCGAGATTGAAAGAAATTTTCCACAAAACTTTAGCTATTCTTGCAAATAGTGAAATGTGTCAGCAAAATGGTGCTGCCCTGTGCTGCTGCCGATGGGTTTTTGCATTTTTTATGTCCATCACCGAAGTTCTTTTGGCAAGCAGAGCAACCTGACTGGATGGGTGCTGGGAGATGGGAAGGAAGTGTGCTAAACTTATTTATTCTGTCCGTACAATATTTAAACAACTCCACTTCCTGCTTGGCAGTGGCAGCGTGTGTATGTGTCCCCATCCGTGGGGTTCTTTGGTTCTTTGGATCTTTTCGGGTTTATTTACCATCGCTCGCTGAGAGCTCCTCGGGAACTGTTCGCGCACTGTTTGTCGGTTCCCGGATGGACTCGATGAAAGCTGCGGCTCTCAGTGTAGCGCATAAACAGCGCGTCTTTGATGGGGCCATGGGGCCGGATGCGATGGGAATGAATGTTTCGAAGGAAATGAAAAGCCTTTGAGCTGGGGGGTGGGTCTGGGCGCCTCGGGTGGGTGTGTGAGTGAGGCTGCATCTCGCTGACGACCAACGTCGATCTGAACAATTTCGAATTAATTATCGTTTCTATTTATCTTACGCCTCGGCACACGGAGTGCGGCCGGATAGACACGATGCGCGCGGGAGCAGCAGCTCGCGTAGAGACAGTGCGCTTCTTTTATGGTATGAAATGAACGTTCTCTCCCAGCGCGACATGACATCATGCGGAAAGAAAAAAGGGAGAACGATCTGTTTTCGTCGCCTACTTCTCGTGCTGATTGTCTGTAGCAGAGTGTTTTGGCGTACGTCAGAATGGGGGAGACTTTTCTCCGACTGCTTCGATCCGACAGACAGGATGTTGGCAGCAGTGTGGTTGGCTGTAAACAAACGCTCGCTGGCTGCTTGGTCTGCTTTTGAAGTTTTGCAGAACTTTCCATTCGAGTGGAAATTCAAATGCAAAAACCCTCGGCGACCGGCGAGACCGGCGCGGGGTGTACGGAAATGCGGGTCGGGTTTCTGTGGCCATACGCGTCCCAAGAAAATGGGTCCAAGAAACTGCGGCCGGGCGGTGAAAACAACAAAGTAACGAACCACACAGCCAACGACCAACGGCTTCGAAGCCAGACAAGCGCATCGCGCACAAAACACGACTCCGGTCGCAGTACAATTTACATCGCGCTTTACAAGCCGGTGCCATCGAATTAATATTTATATCATACAACAAGGCTTCAGTTTCAGTCTCAGTGCTGCTGCGAGTCCTGACGCGTTTTTTTGTTCCGACCCGCCAGTCCCGGTACGGGGTACATTTATTCCAACCGCGAACCTAACGTCAATATCTTCGCCTTTTCCGGGCTTGAGGTTTTGAGGTTGCTGTTGCTGCTTATTTTGAATGTTCGAACCCGCTGCCTTTCATGTTTCGGGGAAGTGTGGGCAACGAAACCGGACTCCGTGGGTACACCGCCGCCAAGAGGGGTAAGGATTTTATTGCCACCAGAACACCCCCGAACGGCGCTTCGGACGAGACGTCCGAACAATGTTGCTCGCTTGCTGTGAGTTAATTGGAGAATTTTGTTAGTAAATCTAATTTTACTCCCGCAAAAACACGATGGGATTCGTCCCCGGATGCGGGGGGCCCTGGAGAATGGCACTCACTCGTGGCCCACTTCGCAATAGATTGATTCGGAATGCAGACCCTGTTTTGGGTATGGAAAGGTATGGCCATGTTTGGTAATGAATCTCGAACACAGGAACGGGTTCTTTGTTGCCCGCTCGATTGGGAGCGCAGCACAGCTCTCATTAGGGGTGTTTTGTGAAATGTCGGAACTGGCAAGACAGACGGCAACCCCGACGGCAAATGCAAAAGTTGTAATTTAAGCATGTTTACACTCGATAAGGGGAGGAGGCATTCGCGGAGGTTATAGTTGTTAAACATTTCCATAATTACGGAACATTGAGTGACGTGGACAAAGCGTGGAAGGATGTCGTTGAGTTTTAGAATATCTAAAGAATTCCGATCGTGCAAATATTCCATTTTCAATCGCAGATTGCTTTCGGAAGTCTTATCACTGAGCACTGAGCTGGTGAGTGTTCATTTAATTTGAATTCTTAAACAATTTGAACCGGGAGAATAATAATAAATAGTATTAAAAGTTTTCTTGTAAATATATGTAAGGATTGGGTTTGACAGCCCTGGAAGGCAGGGATGTAAAAAGGAAAAGGAATTGTCAGGAGGACAGTGTCTTGTGATCTTCCGACAGTTATTAGACAATAAACGAACTATTCCTACAATATTGTAAACATTTACTTAAGCTTTTTTATTTGTGAAAGCTTTGAAACTAGTGATATTCACAGTTTACATTATTTTTAAACTGAATTCTCAATATCTTTTCGACAAGTTCCTCGCATGGCCCCAATTTTTGTGTCTAATTCCTCGCATGATCCAATAGAATTTTTTCTCAAATATAAAGTATTCCCTCAGTACCTTCTACAATCGTTGATTTAGTGATTAAATAAAAATTTATCCGATAGTCGGATGATGTACTGAAAAATTAGTATTATGTGTAGAAAGTTTCTCGTCTCAATATCAAACTGTATTCGAAATGCTTTAAAATTTTTGAATAATCCCTAAAAATATCTTATTCTTGGGTAAATCGCCAAACTTAAATTTACTTCATTTCTTTCGCTTCAAACGAGCAGCTCGTGCCTGCCCTGGGCCTGTTTTGAGCGAATCGGTCCTTTCTATCGGCCAGAAGGAAAACGAATCAGCTCGGTTTATCGCAAACGGAACTTTTCCATAATACACTCACTTCAATAAATCATGGCTGGGTGCTGCTGGCTGGACGCGCTTAGCACATTCTCCTTTCAATTTCGTTGCGCAGAAACGAACCGACAACCGACACTTCAGAACAATCTAGCAGAATGATAAACTTTTCCCAGAAACCTGACATCCGGAGCCGGTTGCGTGAGTGTGGCTCGGCTGTGTCGACGGCCGCTTTGCCGTTCCGAAACACGGGTGGGATCCGAAGGGCACGTGAGTTTGAAACACGTTCCCGTTCCGTTATGGCCCGTTCCGAACCGGCTCGAAACGAAAACGGCAGAAATTCGCATAAACCTAAAGCAATTGAAACCGTCGGACCAGCTGTGAGCTTCTAGCCCCAGCGCCAAATGAGCCAATTCCCATGAATTTAGTTCAATTCGTGGTGTAATGGAGAACGGGGCAGGATGTTGAACCGTCCCGCAGGGGCCCACACACCGCCAACCGTCAGGGGTCATGAATTTGCTGGCGTCAGTGGTACGGAAATGGTTGAATTATGCTTCATGAAGCTGTAAGCGTGTAATCCATAGCGTGCAACCTGCCTTAAGGGCACGATTCCGTTGTTATTACAGGCCGAAGCTGGCTTAGAGTGATCGTAGATCGGCTGGAAGTTCGGGAAAGTAACTGCCAATGTGTTGAAGATCTTCAAATTCCTGAATTTGTAATTAAAGCTCTCAGAAGTATTATTCGTTATCAGCCGAATCCTTGCAATATCCAGCATCATAAAGTTATTTTTCTGGGAAATTCACACCTGAATGGGAATTATTCGTCTTGCTTGAAGTGTGAGACACATCCATCATCAGCGCAACCTTCAGGATGGTCGGCTTATCTGGATGGATATGAAAATGTTGCGGTAATTATAAGAATATTCACATGTTTGTGATTTCACGTTCGACGCCATCGACATTGATTCGCAGGAAACATACGCGGTGGAGTACGCGGTTGGTGCGAGAGGATCCATAAAATTCAAGATTAATTAGCTGCTGACCGTTTTATTGAACCCCGGTGGCCGTCGATGACCCAGTGGGGACGATCGGTGCAAATGTGCAAAAAGCAATTTCATGTTTCACCCGGTGAATGGGAAAAAAGGAAGGGGCACGCAAAAAAAAGGACGGTACGAACCGTTTAATTGGATTCAATGTAATGTTATTTATCGTGCCTGTTTTTTTTTTTTGGTTGTTGCTGCCGCTTTTATGCGTCCCGAAGAATGTGACGTATAAATCGAAAATTCATTCGTCACCGTGCCATAATTGCATTCGCCCCAGATTGATGTTGTTGATGGATGGGTCAAGTTGTGGGAAGTAAGGGAAGCAAAAAGTCATGAAATATTCACGATCGGAATTTTTACAGCACATTGCTCATCATCGACGGGTCAGAGGGAGGTGTGGACGAGATTTATGACAGTTGCAGGAATTTTTATTTTATAACATCAAAGTATTTTTCTCGCGAATTCGAGATTATTCGCTGGCTTGAGATTTTATAATAGGAAATACGCCTTAGCTGAATTTCCTGCCATTAATTAAGTGAATAAAAAACACATGCCGAGAGCCATTAATTGTAAAATGCATTACACATAATCATAAATCAGCTCGCTGTTTGCCAGAGGCCGCCAAGCGAAAAACAACAAGATCTTTATTAAATTCAAATTGCCCTCCGATTCGCGAAGAGATCGCACACACTGTTGCGGCTTGAGGTAAATTGTTGCATCACGCTCTCGAACGCATGCACACGACGAACGTGGTTTGATGTGGGTTTCTGTTTTCATCGCGTAAATTCCTCCAGTAGTCACGAACGGTCCCTCCGGTTCGTTCCCCCGGTGCTGAAACGAAATGAAAAGTAAAAACCACTGGACCCACTGCATGATCGTGTGAGCATGTGAGCTGATTTATTATTCCCGACTGTCGCGGAAATTTGCGAACGAAGATGGCCCTGGTGCCTTGGCCGCCGCGCGCAAGATGGGAAGCGAAAAACGGTTGTTTGGTTGAGGCGCGGATTATCAAGGGGGGTTGATCGAGGGGAGAGATCTGAGAGCATGGGTTTGGGGCCTGTATGATATGCCCGTGCCGTGCTGCCAATCAATGCCATTCCGCTCACGAATTAGTGAAGGGAGAGTCCGTGGGTTTTGTGCACTTCAACTGCTGACTAATTTCCAAAACAACCCCTTCTCCGCACAAATTAAGTACGCGATCGTTGAGAATTCGATTTTAATGAATGATCGCACCGCTGCTGCTGATCGCTATCGACGCTCGTCATTTAGTCAGCTCAACCGTTTCCCGGGGCACGGGAATGAATTATGATGGTTGTCGGTTGGTCGTCGTCTCGCTCTTCCATCTCCGACCTTGACGCGATCGTTTCGAAGCGAGCGGGAGGGAACAGCGCAACCGGAGAAAATGCCGACTAATCTAACGAGTCACAAATGGCCGGTACGGAATAAACCCGGGTCTAACGAAACAAATTACCGGGTGTGGTGCAAAAGCAATTATAAAGTGGGCTACAGCCGAATTCGAACATACGTGTGGGTGTGTGGGGTGCTACATATTTGGGTTGCATGTTCGGGTACACCTTTAAAGGGCACTGTAAGAGAGTAAGTGTGTAAAAAGGGACACGATGAAAAGAGGGTTGGTGGTGCACGGGACCCCGTGGTTTGAAGTTTGAAGTTTTTAAATTTTGACTTTCACGCCCTGCATGGCGAAAAGAAAGAGGGAAAGAAGCGTTGCCTGGAGCAATTTGATTTGTGCAGGGCAAGTCTCGACTGTTTCGGGACGCGCCGACACGCAGATGCCTCTTTAGCTCAGTGGTAGAGCGCTGGTCTCGTAAACCAGCGGTCGTGAGTTCAATCCTCACAGGAGGCAGACAGACAATGACAAAGTTTTTGGAAATATAATACTGAAAATTCCCATTTTATTTTTATTTTCTTGCTAATTATTTTGAAGATTCTTAAGGTGAAAAGAAAGATAATGCTTATCTTGGTTGATTTATTGTAGCTCAACAAAATGGCGACTGAGCGTATAATGTTCTTAGCCGTTCGTTTGAAGAGGTTGAACTCATCGAGCAAACACTGACTCCTGTCGCATGAATCAACGATAGTCCCACGTGACACGTGGAAAGCAAAACGTGACAGCTTAGTACAATTATCGCTCACCGGCAAACATTCACGAGGCCCCACAGTTGTTCCTGGTTTTGTTTGGTTTTTGGCTCGAGAAGCATTTCCACCCAGACGTGTGTACAGTGCGCACTAAATCGTTTTACCTTCGCCTATAACTTGCGCCCACGTACAAGTTCTTCGGTTTCTCTCAGCTTGGTTGTCGGAGAATTCGCACCACACGTACGTGAATCCGGCTTTGGGCATCGCCACGGAACGGAACGACCGTTAGACCGCATATTCCCCGTTTATTAGCCAAGCTGCCACCAACAAAAACATACACACACACTGCGAGGTAAAGAATATCCGTAATGACAGTCCCTTATGGGCGTCGTCGTTCCGTCGTTTAAGTACCCGGGCACACACAACCTCGAGTGGCCGACATTTTCATATTCATTTCGTGTCTTCGTTGAATTATTCAGCAAGACAAACTGACACGAAGTAACCGACGTGAATGCTGCTGTTGAATGGCAAACGCCGAGGGGAGCGGCTAGTCATGTGGCATCAATCCGGCGTTCGTTCCATAAGGAGAAGAAGCCGTACATCGCCGAATGCAAAAACCATTCGCGCACCGGTGTGAAAAAGTTTTGCCGGAATCGCGTTTAATTAATTTTAATTGATTTATATTCGTGCGGTTCGGCCTGCTCTCGGTGGGGCGGGAAAGGGTGGTAAAACCGTTTGCCAATCTGAATGTGCCCTTCCGGGGACCGGAAATGACTTGAGTCTAATCTTCAAATGTGCAGCGTTATTTATCGCTGAGCACACCGAAGCATAGAGAGGGCCATTGATTATTTTTCTTCTTTAAATTCCCACATTTCCAAAAAAAAAGAAAACCGATCGATCGATCATACTTTATATCGCGTTGGCACGGAGAAGTTCGGGGAAAAAGTCAAAACGATTCATTTTATCTCCTTTCGTAGCTGGTGGTGGTAGCAGCTTTCTTCTTGTCGCAGAAGAAAGCTTCTCATCGTTGGTGGATTTTATTTGGGGGGAGTTTTATCAGTCGTTTAAATGATAAATGAGCCGTGCCACGGTGTGGAAGACGCTTCGATTAAATGTTAAATTATGACTGATTTGTACAAAGATTTGCATTGAATCGTGTTCAGATCTTGAGGAACTCTGGCAAAATGTGAGTTTGCTTGCCATTCACAATGGCTCCCTGGCCATAATGACTTATCGTTAACAACGTAGTCGAATAGTTGAAAGTTTTTCAATACTTCTGTCAAAATAAAATGAATTTATCGGAGTCAATTGTCTTCTTTCAGTAAATATTCCCAGAATAGATTGAATTCAATTCCCCTTTCGAATAAGAGACCGATTGTAATCACTCAACGAAGCCTTCTAAATGAAATTGCGTGGTGTAAACTCATCTCATTCCAGCACGACGAAGACCAAAGATCTCAAACATCCTTCATTCATTGTGTTTGTAAGGGAATGATTAATGCCGAATGAGTGAATGTCTGCTCGCACGCTGAAATCAATCTGATTTCATGTTGCCACATCGGCCCTCGCTCGGGGGGCTAGTGAGAATTTCTAAATTGTTATTGATCTTCATTTCACCCTGCGATGGTGTAAACCGTATCTATGTCACCGAGACGCCATTCTGCGTCTTACGTTGGCTTCCTCGCCGTGCCGGACCGATGCGGGCCCGCATCGTGTGGTGGTGTGCCGTCTGTGGGAAGTTAAAATGTCATCGATACAAAATTAATGCCGCTCGGGCGTGCTCGGGGTTCGCTTATGCGGACGCGCGCGTTATTTGTACGATGGTCGCCACATTTCTTTTCCACAACCACAACGACGAGCAACCATTTCTCGAGGTTCGGAAAAGTCCGAGGCGGGCGAGGGCGCGGGGAGCGAGCGCCGTAGTGAAGAAGCAGAAAAAGTGTTGTGTACAGGGTGATAATTAATCTGATTCATAAATCATGCTTTACACGCTGTATATTCATTAAGATAAATGATCCGCAACACGGCGTGTTCGAGTGTGCGAGAAGGATGTGTGGACGAGCGAGAGAAGACTCCGCGCGGGATGGTTCGGAAAGGCACACGAGAGATGAAAAACAGGCATGCAATTGCAATGATTTTCACCACCGTGAGGTGCAGATGTCGACAGCCAGCGCAGAGAAGATGGCGCAGCAAAGATGTAACCGGCACCACCGGAATGGATGACCTCGATCACAAAATGCTAATGCGTGGAGCCGGGTGCATTGTGATGCAGCGGTCGGGTCGAGCCCACCATCGCGGCCCGATGACAGCCGGAACTTCGCCATATTTGCGCACCGTTGGGGAGTTGCCGTTGTGTGCCACTCCGTGAATGAAATACTAATGAATGATGCAAATGGGATTTTGCAGTGGCGTACCAAAGAAAACCCAAACCCCATCATCCGCAATAGACGCTCAGTGGAAAGAATTCAAAATCGGGTCTTTCTAAGCACTGCGTTGTCTCGTCGTCCAAAAAGGAGCCAGCCAGCCCGTACGTCACCTGCCCCTCAGGGGTGTCCTTCTTGGAAGGGGAAGTTCCTGTTGCCCTTAGGATCTCTTATCGAATGAAACTGAATCCCCGTCCGGGGGTATGATCGTGCCCGATCAGATCGACTGACTGACTGAACTGAACTGATTAGCAGATTAACTTACCGTGTGTTGCCCGGGCTATACCACAGAACCCGTTTCCAGCGATTTGCATCCGAACCCGGTTCAGGGATTTTCCCTTTCAGATGAGCGACCACCGTAGAATGCATTCATTTATTCGACTTACCAATTGGATGCGAGTTTCAATTCGATTGTCGTTCCCCCTTGGGCAATAGCTCTGCGGAAGAAGAAATGTAATTTGCGTCAATTGCGTTTCCGTGCCGAGACATTGGGGAATGCAAATGCAAGGGATCGGTTGAAAACAGCTGCAATGAATTAAAACGGGTTTCGGATGTGCGCTGATGAACACAAAGGTGTATATTGCAAAGGCAGTGTAATTAGCAATTTTGTATTCAACGCTGTCCTAACAGCACTAGCAATTCAACCTTCTGCTGTTTTATTTTTTGGATTTGGAATGACCTTTGCTTTGGTGCGGATTTCCCTGGATTAGGTAATGGTTTGAAACTTGTCCGATTACTTGATATGTTTCATAGTTATTCTTACTTTTAGACAGTGTTCTGTATTAATCTTGGACATTCCAGATTCTCCAACTCCAATTTTATGGAGTTCTTATGAAGATGTACGCATTGATTGAGCAATTACTGTGGTAAGATCAGTTGAAGCTTTGGAAATTTTTAATCCAGTAGTTGTAGTACTCATTCTCATATTATCGCCAGAGTTTGTCATCTTAGACATCTTCCCTTATTACTGATGTAATTCAAGACTAAGAAGCATTTGTTATAGAGATATATTTAGCTCTAAGACATCTTACAATCGAAAGAGATCGAGTTCTTATGAAGAGATCCAGCAAATGAAGACCTAAACCTCCTCTTTTGAGAGATGAGACAAGAGTCTGATGTCTGAGCTGGAATTCCTAACTTGCTTTTGTCTAATACAAATTTTGTGTTGAAATTACAATAGTTTTCTTTTAAAGCAGAGGTTTGTGAAGAAGAATTCAATCTATATATGTAGACAGGAATGGGAAAGTTTAGGGCAAGTAAGATTTTTGATCAAAGCAACCATTGAATAGGAAAAGGAGAGACGGAACGCATTTGTAACACACTGATGGCAAGAGATTAGTGAAATTAAAACACAAAAAGAAATTAACGGAAGGAGTTTGGATTTTATTACAAAAAACGAACACAACGTAGGGTACTACACGCCAACATTTTGTAATGATTTCTTCAAAAATCAAAATAGTGCCTCTATGTACTATAAGTTAGGAAGATTAGACGGAAAATATATACCTGAACTTTTAAATTCCTTAAATTCCATTTAATTTCTGAGACTTTAGTTACATTTTAGTAACAATTTCACTGGATTTAAAAACTAATTTTGCAGAGCTTCAATTAATGCATCTCTGCGATTCTTGGCCTTTTTAAAATATGGTTTTTAATGTGTGAAAATGTGTTCCGTTTTATACTTTTCAATAATCTGGCCCATCTTGCCCATGTTTGCCTCCCATTTTACATGATTTCATTCAAGCAAACATTTGGCTTGTTTGGCCGTCGTACTCCACATGCGTCATTTGCCGCAGTGCAATTAGCTAGCCGTTTGCCGATACCATTGCGGCGGACCTGCAGACGCATGCACCGACCGATACCGTCCACCGAGAGAGGCCTTTGCGTTTGCGTTTCCTTTGCGAAAAATGCCAACACCGAAACGCGCGGTACACGCGCGCGCGTGTAGAGATGTTGTGTTGTAGAGTTGGCATTTTGCTTTGGGGTCGTGCACAAGAGCGCGGACCACACCGACACCGGATCCCCGCAGTGCTAATTATTTCGTGCCACATCGTGCCGCAGCGGTGCACCAACCACGTTTGCCAAATAACAATCATTTTGAGACACCGTGTCAACCAAAAACCCCAAAGCGAACGACCGCAACCGTCCGTCCTTGCCCGTCGGCGTGCAAACCATGCCACCACTGCCCTGCCCTGGCCACCGCGAAGATCCGCGCACATGTAAACGAGGTTAAGCAAGCAAAAAGGTGGTCAAACAAACATTAGCGCGTTGATTCGCGACATTCGCTGGGGAGATGGGACAGGCTGAGCGGGCGCATAAAAAGGGCTTTCGGGGATGATGGCATTCCGTTGCCATTGACCGGCGCGAAAGCAGCAAGAGATGGTTCTCATTCTTCGGCCGGTACAATTGACGAATTAGTCAATCGATTTTCTTCTTCGTCCCCAATGTTTTGACCTGCCACAAAACTGCATTCGCATCCGGCCGCCGGCTGGCTGTTTTTGTGCGAAATTTCCATTGTGACGCTGTGCTACGGCAACTACAAAAAACCAAACAATAACAACAACTGCCAACCTCCCCAAACCCGGCTAAACATAATCAGAAAAGAACAGCCCCGAATAGCGAGCGGCAGACTCTCGGGACTCTGGGAACACGGGGCGGGCACGGCCGAACAAAACGCGCACGGCACCGGCCAGGCGAAGTTTTCAAAGATAATCATCCTTTTCCGCTGGCGGGCGAAAGATAAATATTTACAAACGGGGTCCGCGGCCCTCTCCCGACCTTCCCGGTCCCGGTTCGCCCGGTTTGTGCGAGTCAGGGAATTCGATCCGTTTCGTCTTCGCAAACAAAGCCCACCGTCGTCCGGGAATGCAATGCTTCCTGTCCCTCTTTCCCCCTCCTCGGCAGTGGCCTCGCCTCGTACCAGCAGCTGGCCAGCAGGAAAAGGTTAACACGAAGCAGTTAAGCCATTGCTGTGTTATGCTGTTTTCCATCTCCACTATCTGTTTTCTTCGCCGTCTCGCTATTTGCTTCCAAAAGCATATTTACCCTTTTATGAACGGAAACACGAGCGATGTTCTTGGATGGCGAGATTCGTAGAATGCTCCTTGTTCCCTTTTTCCCTGGCTTCTTTCGAGGTTTCTTTCGTTCTTTCTCTCTTTTTTTCGGAGGTTGGGAAAAATGAAAGAGTTCCTTCGGCAGTTGAAACTCCACGCCCGGGGGAGAGGGAGTTGCGGCCGGTTCCTGTGCGTTCGGAAAGATCCAAAATCAATAAATGAATGTTTAATGAGAGTTAAATTTTCAAATTGTACATCCCGTGTGCCGCGTACCCACACGGGCGGGGCCCAGGTCGGGTCGGGTTTTATTTGGCTGTTGCTGTTGTTGTTCTGTTAGCTCTCGGTGTGGTGGGCGCGCGAGTGGAAAAAATGAGTGGAAATGCAGGACAGGAGGTGTTTGGAATGGTGGAAATGGGAAACTAAATATGCATTTTCCAAGCATTAAATATTTATGCAGACACGATCGAGTGGTTCGAGATCGGTTTCGGTTTCCCGTTTCGTGGTTTGGTTTTCCAAAATGCAATGGATGCCACACTCACACCAGTGTGCGGGGAAACGGTGCATTTTGGCTTTGGTGGTGGTTTGCAATGCAAGTGCTGCGCCGTAACGGGTTGTTGTTTGGCCAGCGTTTGGAACACTTTTTGCCGTTTGTGTTGCTTTGTTGCTTTGACGATTGTGAAGGTTCCCGGTTTCAAAAATGTTACCAACAACTGCTGCTTTACCGGTAAGAGAGGGCGAAAACAGCTAAAACCACATCACAGTTTAAAAGCCGTGTTTCGCATGAATACCACAACCGGCCCGATGGAGCCGATGGTTTCGATCTTTCACAAACACAAACCACGCACGATCGAGATTGAGCCCCAGACACAGTTGGCAAAAACCGCAGCGACTGACTAGCGTTGGTGAATGATGAAGGGTTTGGTAAATTTGTTGCCCTGTGCGCCTTGTGGACCATTTCGGGGCGGTTGTAATTGCATTCATATTCCTGTTGTTGCTGCTTTACAGTGTGGTGAAACGAAATATGTTGTCCAAGTTATTGTTTTTGAAGTTAATTTGGGTGTTTTGAGTCTGAACACTTTATTACTCTTAAACTGGTTAAGAAATTCTACAAATATTCAAGTCACCTTATGAAATTTATTCATTTACGCGAAGGTGCTCTCATCTCCTCTGCTAAATTCAAGGATACATCCACTCGGGTACCTGGTTCTTGTATGTTCTTGGGTGTTTGAGGAGCCAATAATCAATAATCTTAAGGATTCTTAAACATGGAATCTTAAATCTGCTGGTATTTCGTTTGGGGCAAACCTTGGAAGTCGGAGATCTCTAAATTGAAAGCAGGAAAATCGGATATTGTCCAAGTTATTGTTTTTAAGGATAATTTTCATGCTTTGAGTCTGAATACTTTATTACTCTTAAACTGTTTAGGAAATTCTTCAAGTATTGAAGAAATGAAATTTATTCATTTACGCGAAGGAGCTCTCATCTCCTCTGCCACATTCAAGGATACATCCACTCTTGTACCATCCACTCTTGTAGTTCTTGTACGTTCTTGGGTGTTTTAGGTGCCTCCACATTATTTGTAAATTTCGACAAGCTTTGAATCATTAATCTTAAGGATTCTTGAAGAAGGAATCTTAAGTCTGCTGGTATTTCGTTTAGGGCAAACCTTGGAAGTCGGAGATCCCAAAATTGAAAGCAGATTGGAGGAAATATTATTTAAGTTAGAAGCGATAAAATCATTAGTTTGCAAAACATGTACCTTGTATGTTCTTGGGTGTAATTCACAGAAATTGAGGTGCCTACAAATTATTTGCAAAATTTCAAAAAGCTTCAAAAAACTCTCTTTTAAACTTAAGGATTCTTGAAGATGGAATCTTAAATCTGTTGGTATTTCATACAGGGCAAACCTTGGAAGTCGGAGATCTCAAAATTGAAAGTGGATTGGAGGAAATATATTATTTAAGTTAGAAGCGATAAAGTCATTAGTTTGCAAAACATGTACCTTGTATGGTCTTGGGTGTAATCCACAGAAATTGAGGTGCCTCCAAATTATTTGCAAAATTTCGACAAGCTTTAAATCAATTCATCTCAAGGATTCTTGAAGGTGGAATTTTAAGTCTGTTGGTATTTCGTTTAGGGCAAACCTTGGAAGTCGGAGATCTCAAAATTTAATGTAGATTGGAGGAAATATTATTTAAGTTGTAGCTTGTTCAATGTATCTGTGAAAACCCATTTGCACACTCAAACCCTGTGTGGTAATAAACCGATTACTGTTTATCATTCTGAACTCCTCGCTGTAACTGAACTCCCTTTTTGAAGAACGCTCTTTGAAGAACCTGACTATTCAGGTTGATGATACGCTCAGCTCATCAAATATTTGAGCTAAATACTACTACCCCGCCTGTGTGCTGTACATCTAATTGAAAAGCGTTCACATGATAGTTCTTGCAGCGAACGTTCTACCGGCACCGGTCCCGATGGCGCAAAAACCACAAGTTCGCCCGCTTGCAGTGTGTCAGTAAAAATAATTTCACATAATTCATGTGCTCGGGCTGTAACACCTACTAATTTATTTTCTCCTCTCCGATAACGCGTTTTCAGGCCGGTCCGAAAACTCGGTGCCGCCCACTACTCCTTGACCGTTGGCGAGTCGGTGAAGCATCCTAGAGAGGTGAGTAATGATGGTTGGCATCGTCGTTCAGCTGTTATGTAAAACCGTCTACGAGCCACCCTTTACGCCCGTGTGCCGCCGCTGTCCAACGATACTGTGTATAATTTGTGCGCCTTCCGCAATCTTCCTAGCCCATCAGCAGCGTTCCTAGCAGCGCAGCACCGCAGGTCCGAGCCGATCGTGCTGATGTGGCTGCTTCTGCTGCTGCTGCTGCTGCTGCTGCAAGCCCCTATAATCAATTTCAGAAATTTAATGCCCACCCTCGGGACGTTGAACGGAGCCGGACCGCGGGGTCGGTGGATTTTGGGTGGAACAAGACAGAAAAAAAAGCGTCGAGAACGTGGCGCACATTTCGCCTTCAATCAACCGGCAATAAATGAAATGAAGCGACCGGGGAGCGCTCGCAGCGAATCTTCTTTTGCATCGTTGTGGCCCGGGCCCGGGCTGGGAAACAATCACTTAAAACCGCAAAACTAAATTACCCTAGCCCTCATGCGGCCACGCACCGCCGCACACGGCTCTCGTCGGTGGAGGGCTTTGTTGCTTAAGGCGGCGTATACACCGCATCTAATTGACTTCCTGTCCCGGGGAGACTCGAGGCTTTTGATTCGATTGCGATCGTTCTTTTGCACCAGGAAGTGTGTGTCGTTTTTTTTGTTACTTCTGTTTTGTAAGTTACAGAAGTCCGTCCACTCTCTGTGCCAGCAAAAGGGACAGCAAATCGCGACGGTTTAAGGGTTGAAAAGTAATAAAAAGGAAAATCTAAAAATACTCCACTCGGATAGCGCGTTAGTTTGGTTGGACAAACAGAAAAGGCAACTCTCGCAGCAGTTGTCGCTTCGGTTGTCGTCCCATTGCCTTGACGCAGCAATGCCGAGTGGTGTAAATAAATAAAGCCATAAAACGGCCAACTCATCTAGTTTGAACCCTTGTGCTGGGCGACCACATCGTTACCGTTACGCACGCTATGGGAATTGCTACGGCGGGGGCAGTGACGCAGTGTTTGTCCATGTGCCTCGATCGCGCCCTCCACCGATGGCGAATGGTGCTTTGAATACATTTAATTCATGCCCGCGATCCGCTCGGGGTACCTCCGCAACGCTCCAGCACGGGAAGGGGGACACACACAATTTAAACTGTCGCGTTTAGATTGGACTGTCGCTAAAGAAGCGGAAAAGTTACAGAACTCGGTCCACTCGGTCATCAACACTCTCGATCACACGCGAATGTCACGATCGTGTTTCCACCATTCCACGCGATTGTCGGTAAGCAGTAAGCACCGAACGGTGGACACAATTGTAATCGGAACCGGGGCCCCTGCCACTACTATGCTGGCGATTGTCTTCTTGCTTAGCATAAGAACCGGTAGAGACATGCAAATCGATCCGATTCAGCGCACTGCCACGAATTCGCTTGCCCTTTTTGTGAGGGCCAACCGTTATTTGTGCGGATTGACGGAACCTTCGGATGCGTGTTTGCATTGTTTCTGGTACGAATATGGTACGCCATCATCGCTAATCATGTTGTTTTCTTGCAGTGACTATATGTTTGTTCTTTATGTACGATCACTGTTTTGTTTCCTGTTGCTATTTTGTTTTGTTTGTTTTATGAGGTAATTATCTGCGACAATTGTTGTCGATTTATAATTCAGGATTTTCCTTGAAAGTTGACTTAATTTGTTCATCAATTGTTTGCTCAAAAATATAAGATCAAGTAATAATAGAAGTTAAGCGATCAAATCGCTCTCGGCAGGCATTTGTATAATTGGAGTAAGACATTTTAATGTGTCTTACTCAGGGTGGCTCGGTGTCGTAAGTGTTAGCGGTGCCAGTCTTCGCACTCGACAAATAATTTCTCTCGTCGGTTCAAAATTTCAATTATTTCTGTTTAATTGCTAAGGAATGCATCTATGTAGAATTCTAGATTTCCTCTTATATTCTTTTTTTTATTTTATTTTTCCATTATGTCGGTCGAGGGCCGTATGATCGACATATTTTGTCGAAATTGCATGACTTTGGGCATTTCCTCCCAGTTATGAGCCTTATCCCGTGCTTGCTCGGTTGTTTTATTTCCTCTTACATTCTATCATCAAATAAATCTATCTTAGTAGTCCGTTTAGAAGAATGAGGTTGACATATGAGAACCTAGTTTTATTATTATTTTTTATTTTTTTATTATTATTATTTTATTATTATTATTATTATATTTATAGGTTATTATATTTATAAATTATATTAGGTTATTATATTCATAAATTCGACAACCAAAGGAAGAAAGAAGTACATAAGTGGTGTACATTAAGTTTAATGGAGATTAATTAAATAGCAACAGTGTGTTAATTTTGCAAACACATTTAGCATACATTAAACTGTTTCTGGTTTTCTCTTCAGTAAATTATTACACGCTTGTTTATGTGCCTCGAATTGCGCATTTAATCGTTCCAATCGAATTAAGAAATAACTATTCCGTCTAGGTTTTTTTACACACTTTTTAATGTTCAATGCTACGCAACGTCTGCTTCATTTTGCTTCCGTCTCGATCATCGTGTCTGCGTTTAACGGATGAGTGAAAATAGAGTCCAAACATGTTTTTGTGCTCGCTGTAATCTTGTTTATGAAGTGGTTTTTTGTTTTTCCACAATTACCTCCCTGTGTTCCCCATAATTCCATTCGAGCCATGTTGATTGTGCGGGTTACCAAATTACATAAATCATTGTTGTCTCTCAAAACGTTAATTCGTTTGAAACTCGAGGCCAACTCGAGGCCATCTCCAGCCAGCCCCCGAAGTCGAGGAAGTGCATGCACGATTTGATGAATGTGGGGGCCCCATATGCGCCGTGCAGCGTGTGTCACACATTAATAAGTGGTGCTAATCTTTCTGTTGATAATAGTTTTGTGATAAAACAGTTACCAAATATAGACGGCACTAGAAATAGCTGTGGTTGCCAATTGTTTTCTTGTCCTAAAATCCCCATCAATTGTTTATCGGAGCGAAGTGTTTTATCTCAATAAATCTCGTTGCCAAATCATTAATTTTCATTCGAAGAATCTGTTTACTAAATTTGACCCATTTGAATGGGTGGAAAGGGCAATCAGAAGTGGTGGGAAGGGTGGTGTTTCTTCACACAGGAAGACGCAACATCCGTGACACAAACATCACGACCGTGCCGTGACGCCGTTTTTAGTGGCCGCACGAGCTTAATTATACCGAAATTTACCGTGGCGCGTTTCGCTCCGGAATTCTAATGGCCGCTAATGACGGGGACCCCGGGGATTGACAAAAGTTAAATTAAGCGATAATGTTTAATGGATCCGTTTTGACGCTGTTGTGTTTTGCAGCGGCAAGTAAACATATTCCGCTTCGTAAGTAATGTCCGGTTGGTGTAATTGTTTCGTGCCCGTCACCGCAAGGATCTTTCGGTCGACTGATGCAATGGCTTGTGTGTGTATGTGTGTGTGTGTGAGGGTTCGTTCTTTTTTTCTTCTTTTTCAAAAGCAACGTGTTTCGCTTTGTCTGCCCCTGGCTGGGATGTGTTGCGAGCAACGTAATCGAACTTGATCCCCGTCCGGTTGACGCTAATGAGCTTTGATCGATTTTTCTTGTCATGAGCTAGTCCGACAGTTGACGGTGGACGACGGAACGGTTTGGGGGTTGGATTAGGTTAAACCCTTGAGCGGAAGCAGAAAACCGCCCCATCACTCGGCCGAAGGGCAGCCGGCGAGGAACCGGCGGTGATAGAAGTTCAAATTTGTGATGGATTATGATGTCAGCAATGATTGAGTCACTCACACACGTACGCCTTGCTCGTGTAGCGGAACGAATGTGTTGGGAAATCTCCTCCATCATCGGACCGGGCGCAGGAAGAACGGTTTTGAAATCAAATAAAGCAGAATGATTAAGTGATTTCCATGACGCAGTGGGATTCGGATGGGATTCTCGTATGCTTGACATCACGCATGCGGAACTGTTGGAGATAAGCTTCGTTCTTTTCTCCAATTTTTCGAACCAAAGTCTACCAAAATGTTGTTCCGTTAATTTGCTTTTGCGGTAAGTGTATTAAAGGCCCAGGCCCAAGTTTACTTCTGCCGCGCTGAGGTCATGGTCTTGGCGGTATGAAGTCGCGCACACTGCAATGCGAATTGCGGAACGTTTCTTTCTCCCCACGCACGTGTGCTTCCTTTATCAGTACCGGAACTGCCGGCTTGGCTCGCTAATGCTTATTAGTGCCATTAACGCTAAGCAGCGCGACATGAAACAAAACAAAAGCGGCGCAACAACCCCCCCGAAATGTCCGGTAATTCCATTTGCGGCTATGGGTAAGGAATCTCGCTCGGTAGGGGAATCCGTAGTTAATCGTTTTGGGTGAAATTTGTCATCCGTTTATTCATGCATTACCGATGTGGTGTGTTCGAGTGTGGCTGGGCCCTGGTCCAGCGCCAGTCGCACGAGGGAACAAACGTAAATGGCGGCCGCCTCTTATCGCACGATTCGCATCAGATCCGTGCGACCGGGACCGTTGACAGATTAGGGCCGCGTTGTGGGATTGGGTTTCTTGGGTCGGTTCGATGATTACCCGAAATCCTACTGTACTCAACCGATCTATGGGAAGGACGTACGGTGGCATGCAACGAACTCGCCACCAGCTAAGCACAAAAGGCTAGCAGCAAATCTCCGATCTGTCTGGCTCACGAGAAGGAGATAAGGCGAACCAGCGGCAGACATGTGCCGTTTCTCAGCAATGTTTTATGCTCTACCTGTTTCTGAGCAATTCATTTCAAACGCACCGCACTGTCAAAGCTGTCGAAGGCTTTTTTTTTCCTCTCTACGGATATCCAAAGTATCTCGGACGTCAACCTGCCCAATTAGGGAGAGACCGTGCAACGGACTGCACCTTGGCGAAAAGGTTAACTTCCGGCCTTATCGGCCACTGCTCAGGACACTGATACTAGGTCAGAAGTGGTAAATCTGCACGCTAAACCCGATCGGGAACAACTCGCAGACATTTCTGTTTCAATAAACCTTGCACCACCGTGGTCGTGCGTAGATAAATGGTCGGCGATAATGTAAGTGACTAATCTATGAAATGAAAACTGTCCCTAATCCCGCACGCATTTGTGCCACAAATCCGGCGGGATATGTGGCGTGGATCTAGATAGCAAAGCAATCGGACGGCTTAACGGGCGTTATTTCGGGACGCTAAGCCCGAAATCGATAATCAAGAGGATTATTGTATGATGTGCGTTGTAACACAACAGAGAAAAGAACTAGGGCAATGAGGATTGTGGACCGCGCAGAGGTGGTCTCAAATGAATTGAATATTGAGGAATGATGTGTTGCATGGTATAGAACGTGATATCCGAGAATAGGACTTATTAGAAGGATTCAAGTTCAAGATACCTGGGCGAGAGTCTTGAAGATCTTAATGTTGTTGTTGAAGATCACCTCACCAGACGCTCTGGAGAAGCTCCACTCTAGCCTCAACTCAAGTTGGTTAATTCTTTCTCAAGCTCAGTAAGTCTCTAGAGATATGTACCTCCAACAAGTCTTGTCCTTTGATGTTGCATGCAATAGTTTTTCCTCGCTTATATCTTAACGGAAAGCTGAAATCATGGACATGCGCTTGACAACTCACACCGCTGTCTAGCCGTCCAGAATAACGCAACATGAAGCAACCTAAAAAACGGCTCACCACGTACGATGAATGGATCTTGTGTGATTAGTTCGTGCGGTGTTTGATTTTCCATTCGGCGCCACCGTCTGTACCGTATCGGGCCGCTTGCTGCATCGAATTCCGCACCTTAAGTTCCCTAATGAAAAACAAAGCTGTGGCCGGTCGTGCCTCAGCGGGGACTAAGCAGTATCAAACGGCAAGCTTAGCGCACCTCCTCCGGAACAGCGTCTGCCGTGGTCCGGTTGTCCGGAATATCCATTCTATGCGATTAGATACGCCTCCGGTGGCGGATTCCGTTCGTCGAGGTTTTCGATTTCCACACACCACCCGACCCGACCCGACCGGGTAGAACGAAATGAATCGAAATGAAAAACTGCTTGCTCTGCTGCGGTTCCTCTTTTTTTTTTTGTTTTCCCCGGGCAACTCGAAGTCAGTTCCGATTCGATCGATCGATCGATAGCCTGTGCAGGGAGAGGAAGAAAAAAAAAGCGGGCGCTTTATGTGACGAGCCGGAGCGAATTGGAATGGGCCGGTCGGGAAGGAAGCTTAATCAGCAACGTGAAGCAACGCCAGGAAACGACTTTCCGATTTTCAAACCTCCGCCGTTCATCCTCTCCGCGTGGGGATGTCTCGGTGGGTATTTTCGTTCGATTCGGTTGTTCATCCGTTCCGTTTTGGTTCCGTGTGCTTTTTGTTCCTGTTGTTGTTTCCTTTCATTCTTTGCAAGGTACGTTTAATCGTAAAACCTAATCTTACCTCGCCCACGCCGTGAAGGGGCTTACGGCCATTGTTTCTCAAAAGCGTCGGAAGTCTGAATCGAACGCATTTATAGCTGGCAAGACCACAATTGTCGACTGCGATGCTGTTTTTGTTTCACAGGAGAACATTAGACAAACGATCTTCAATTATTCTTTGAGGAATTGGGGTTATTTTTGAATTGAAACTAAAAGACCAAATTCTCGTTAAACTTCCCTAAAGAAATATTTATTGAATAGTAGCAAAAGTGGAGAAAATATTCTACCAACTTGCATTGTGTCTTGTGACGTAGTTTTTAAGTCCCGGACGTCACACAAAATTCCCCTTTTCGCCGAGTACCCTTCTTATGATTGGACAAGTTTAACAATTGACGATTGAATAAGCCATTTCCATACAGAAGATGGAACAGTACGCGAAGGAGATTGATGTTGTTTTTTTTTCTTCCTTACGCCACCACAACAAACCGTGCCTTTCTGGGTCTGACTTCCACAAAAATCCACTCGATTGGCGTACATGTCTCCTTTTAAAAGTGTCTTTTTGCGGGGAATTTATTTCGATCACTATCGCATCCATCAATCGATTACCAACGTACGTCGTCGTCGTCGTCGTCGTCGTGATGGAGCGGCCTGTGCGCCGATAGTGAGGTGAACAATGTTCCACCGGGTCGTAATAAATTCACCGACCTATCTCAAGATAAACTGTCGTATAAGGCGCTCGTTGGACGAGTGCAAATGGGGAAAATGAAATAAAAAAACACTATATATAAACACAACACGACCAAACAACAACAGCAACAAAAAAAAACTCCCGCCACAATGAATGCATCGCGATCACCGGACGCACAGCCACCGATGGGGATGAGAAAAACGGTGAAAAAACAATCCCCAACCCTCCCTCCCAAACCCACCCGGGGCGGAATAAGCATAAACAACACCGTAGCCAATGGATGGCCCGGGCAGGCATTGGGTGGGATGGGGGCAAGGTGGGATGAAAAAAAAACGCGAAAAGCATCACCAAAACAGAAACGAAACGAAGAACAACATCAGTCTCGGACGAACGGACAACGGCAACACAACATCGTGTCTCGCGCCATGTCGCGGCTTTGGGGGCTTTAAACGTTAAGCAACATACACACACACACGCACCAGGTTGGACCGGCTGATGTGTGTGAATGGATCCCCAGGGGTGTGGATGGGACAGAGAGAGTGAGAGAGAGCGAGGTACAAGTCGAGATCAAATTAAGGCAGATATGTGTTAATCGTCGTTAATGGTTAATGGGGGTAATTTTATTTCCATTCTTCGACGACGACGCCACGACGCTGTCTCTAGCGTGTGTGACCAGAAGGGTGCGAGCGAGCGAGCGAGCGAGAGAAAGGAAAGCGCGCGTATGTGAGAGCGAGAAAGGTGTTCGAAGGGGTTTGGATGAGGAAAACGATAATGAAATGACAGTAAAATTGTTAGAAAATCTGCTTCTGTTGCCACATTTATAATAATTTCACTCCCTCTCCCTATAAGCCTTGCTTCTTGCTGCTATTGTTGTATTTCAACCCCTATTTCTAAATATGATTGCAACAGCTTCATTCATATGCTATTGCATTAAACTCATATTTTTCACGAAACATTATAAAATGTTATATAAAGTCCGAATAAAGGAAATATGCTGAACAATCAGACATAATTATTTGCAACGGTTTAGCTGTTAAAGCTTTCAAGAAGTATTTTTATATTTAAGAATTCTTATACTTACTTTAGGAAGATTGAACAAAAGCATAGAGTATGGAAAAGAATTTCTCGAGAATAGATTTATTATTCTTCTCGTTCAAAAAAAACTTTCCACAATTCGGGCTCGTCCGGGAATTGAACCCGGGACCTCTCGCACCCGAAGCGAGAATCATACCCCTAGACCAACGAGCCAGTCGAGAGGGTTCGTCGCTACTACGCTACAGAAATCCACACCCCCTACCGAGCTGATGCATGCGAACCTGACGTGAAAAGAGAACGATAAAACAGAAACTTTGATTCGTTGTTGCGTTCAACATCGGCGTACAACAGCATTGTCAATCCTTTATGCTATCGAATATGCTTCTATTTTTTTTTGTTCAATTCTAGTGCTTTTATTTATTTTATGTTTTTTCTGCTGCTCCCATTTCTCTATGCAAGTGTTATTCATTCATCTTTATGTATTTCCGCGAAAACATCACAAACTGTTTTCCAATTCTACGAACCAAACTAACGACGAACAAGAGAATTTTAAATCTGTTTCCACAACAAAAAAAAACAGGGTGTATTTGTTTGTCGTCTATCTGTCGGCAGCACTACAGTGGTAGAAAAAAACACAGATATAGAACACTGGAGGGTTCTTTGTTTTTCGTAAAATTCCAAAGTACGGATGCGTTGTCACAAACATGCCCACAAACCCCCTTCCTGCCCCGAAAGCCATTCTTGGAACATGGTCGAAAGCGATGAATGTTTCATAACTCCGCTCTGCTGGATGATTAAACATTTATGGATGAATAAAATTGTGTTTTGGAACTGCTTGGCAGCTTCCGTCGTCCAGGATGTGGGTTGTGGGGATTATGAGTTCCTTCGTTTCGAGTTCCCTGCCGGGCAAACAGCTTGTTTAGAAGAGAGTGCTATTGTTGCAGGTATTTCTCCTTGCCGTGGGTAGGAAAAGTTTCCAGTGGAGTAGAAATTCTTGACAATCTTTATTGCTTTCGGTGGTTAGGATGGAATAGTGCCGTTGTCATCTCAGCTCAAGTACTTTAATCTTCCCCAGCATTCGATAAGCATTATTTGAATTCCTTTTTCGTATTCCAATGGCGTAGTAAACGTGACGTGAAGCACCGAGTCGAAGGAATCAAAATTTGGTTCGGAAGCGAAAAGGAAGCGAACCATTATTACAATGTCGCATAAAATTGACAACGTTTTTTCGATAACAATGCGCTCTTCTTCATCGACTCCCCTTAGAGGGCAAACGATGGACCCGGGGGCACCTTACACAGAACTGACACGGAAGACCCACGTTTTTCCCCCCGGGCAGAGCGTCAAACCTTGATGGATCTGTGGTCCACCGGGCGGCGACTGGCGGCCAATGTGGCGAAGAGTACCATTAAACTGACAGATGTTACGGCCGGTAATTAATCCATGTCCCGGGCAGAGAACGATAATTACAATTTTGTGCTGAAATGTGCGCATCGTGTGTTGTTCTCGCCGCCGCGAATGTCCTGCGGGCTTCGCAGGGGTTGGCACCGGTTTTTCCCGCGCGCCATTCGAGTGTCGTCCTCGGCTTTTTGTAATGCAGCGCCAGCGACAGCAACCGGCTGAGTGAGCATTTTTGTGGGTAATAATTTCTGCTTGCAATGGTTTTAACCATGCCGGATCGTTTTGATTGAAGCAATTACGTGCAACCGGTTCCCGAGCAACGCGAGTCGTACAATTTCGGACATTTATGTCCCGTTGCCCTTCCCGGTTGCTGTTGTTGTGCGGATGTCACCGTCAGGTGGGGTGACATTTTCATAACAGTGAAGCAAATCTTCCTCCGGGCACGTTGCCCCATTCGTGACGGTACGAAACGACAATCAAATTTGAAGATCACTTCATATGTCAATGGGATGAACGGAAGCATACCGATGCTGGGCTTGTAGTGCTTTTTATTAATTAAAATTACAACAGCAACCGTTAGTATCGTACGAAACGAGAGCAAAAGACATAAACGATTATCCCAGGCAGCAGCAGCAGTGAGCCAGCCGAGCCGTGACACGCATGGTTTCTTGCCAAGGAGCGCCAGATGTTTTTGTTGAGTTTGAGGTTCAGTTCGCCAACCTGCATGCCGTCGACTATTCGTCTGTACGCATACTTCATGTTGTAGTTCATGATGCGGGTACAGACGGGTTGGATTCTGGTCCGCAAACAGCCAACGTCCGGACCGAGGATAAATTCGACCCAGCCTGCCGAATCCTCGCCGTGCAGGATAATCTTCCCGCCCGCAAGGCAAATGGCAAAATCCATCTGAAAAAAGAGCAGCTCGGGAAGGAGCTCTTTATCACTGTTGCAGTTTACTATCTCGATTAGGACCGCGTGGCGTGTTCGCTTAACACAGCTAATAAAGCAGCTAGTCGACATCGGCGGGACGTTGATGGGCATGTACTCAATGAATGGGGAGCTTATTTGCGTCATCTTGCCACAAAACTCGAACGGTTTGTACTGCAGCAGGAACGTGCTGTTCGCTGCTACCGGATCGCAAAGGATGCCTCGACTTTGCAGCACGAGATCCATTACTGTAAGCACAAACAAAAGCTCGCGATTCATTGCGTTCATCACAACACTACTATGAGTTTGTGCCGTTGTCTGGCTGCTTGTGCCTTTTATAGACTTCGGAGGGGCTATGGCGACATTCCAAACAGCAGTCTCAGGGGTGTAATTTTGGAGTACGCAGTAGTCGTTCCAAATGATTTGTTTTTGTTTTGAAATTCTATCTCTAATCTATTTTATGTCAGATAGTGTACTTCTATACATTTTTCTTCAGATATTTTCGATGTTAGTGGAGTCTGTCTTCAAGCGATTTCAAATCCCTTCTGGGTCATTTCTATCTTAGGGACCAATTTCTTTCTTAGCTTATTGTCAAACGATGCCAGAATTGGAAAATCTTCTCAAGACTTCTTCTGATATTGTAGTTCCACAAAGGACAGTCTATTTCCCCTTGTTACCACCAATTCATTTTAATATAATTGTTTTGTACCGTGATCGTACACGTAAAATAAATGATAGACTTAAAATGTCTTTGACCCTACGTTGTGTATATTTTTTCAGTTTTCAAATTACAAAATGCTTAGATATTTGGAGCGAACCGAATCCGACACGTGCTCATATCAAACTTAAAAACTCTTCTTCTTCTTTTTACTCTCCTCCTTTTCTCCCCAATCTGACATCTGCTCCTCGCCAGGTTGGGCATTTGACATTTGACGTTTTGGCGTCAAACAATAATTGAGGAGCAAGAATTATTCAACAAATTGTAATGCACTGATTTTATTTTACACTCTCGTAAATCAATAATTTCACTAGCAGAAATTACAATGGTTGTACCAAACAGAAAAAGTTAAACGGAAGAACGGAAGAACGGAAGAACGGAAGAACGGAAAAACGGAAGACGGAAGATGTTCTCTCAACGACGATCGAATAAAGAATGTATTTCTGCATGACAGTTGCGCAGCAAGCTGTCATGCCCAATTAACGGATTTACATTTTGACGTTTAGCGATCAGAACAATGATATACGACCGGTCATGATCCTACAGGACATTACAGCTCGGCTGTCCTGACCTAGAATTGACCTCAATTCTGACTACTACAGAAGTTCTCCTATGTTTCAGCACTGATAGCCCATTTCCTCAACTTGTCCGCTTCTAAAACGCCATCATATGCCATCTGCGTATTCTGACATCCTTCGACATCCCTAACAACGTACCTGTCGTGGGGAAGAACTTTATGAATTACGTAAGGGCCGCGGAACCTTTTGTTAAGCTTTTTGCTAACATTAGCCGTGTCTGTATATCGAATGGCAACTAACTCTCCTTCCTTAAAATTAGGGGCTGGTCTAGTCTTTCCTGCAACGTATCGTTCATTTCTGTCTTGTGACGCTCTAATATTTGTTTGTGCCTCGGAACGGAGATGACTGATATCCTTTCCTCCATCTTCTATCTTAGACTCAAGGAATTCGCGTAACTCATCTACAACCTCACCCCGCTGCTCGGTTCCGAAGAGAAGAACAGATGGAAGAAAATTCGTAGAACTGTGGACAGTATTATTAAGAGCATACTCGGCAGTGCGTAAGTGCAAGTTCCAATCAGAATGATCGGCGAGATCAGATAATTTACTTAATATGGGACGAATCACGCGATTAGCACGTTCGACCTGACCATTAGCTTGAGGAGAAGCTGTAGCGTTTAGTATATGAGAAATATTGTGAGATTCAAGGAACTCCTTAAAAAGGGTTGATGTAAAACAGGTCGCACGGTCGCTTATAATGCGCCTTGGCCTACTATAATAAGACATATATTGATTAAGAATATCGCATACCTCGTGAGTATTAGTGGTCGCAGTAGCGTACAGTTTTGTAAATTTGGTGAAAGCATCTATAACAACCAGAAGATATTTCTTACGGGAACCGGTATTAGGTAATGGACCTAAATGATCAATATGCAGGGTGTCAAACGGCAAGGGTACTTTCGGAATACTGAATAGATTTCGAGCGTTGACTCGAGGTGGTGCTGAATAAAGGATGCATTTGATGCAATTTTTAATGAAAGTCTCAATTCGGGTTTTCATCTGAGGAAACCAGTAATGTCGGCGAATAGAATCAAAGGTCTTAACAGTGGCCAAATGGCCAATCTTTTCGTGGTTATGTCGAATAACATTATCCACCATCTCAAAGGGTACATATAATTGAAGAGGATTGACAGAAGATTGATGATATACTAAACCGTCTTGTAAGATAAATCCTTCAACGGAACCAGTTTCAAGTCTACGCTTCAGGGATTCAATAGAAGGGTCTCGAGATTGTGCAATCTGTAGTTGGAAATCCAGATCTAACTCACTGATAGCACCGATGGCTTCGGTTCGGCTCAAGGCGTCGACATGAGCCATGGAAGTTCCAGAACGATAATGAATAGAATAATCATAGTTTTCTAAGAATAGGGACCATCGAGCAATTTTTGCAGAGCCATTACGATTCTTTAAGGTTTCAACCAATGAGTTACAATCCGTAAAGATCTTGAGCGGAAGTCCATGGACATAGGTGTGAAATCTTTTAAGTGCGTAAATTACTGAAAGCGTTTCTAGCTCGTAGCTATGCAACTTTGCTTCCTCTTTCGAAGTAGTTTTCGAGAAATAGGCAATCGGATGAAGTTTATTATCGTCTTGCTTTTGTAACAGAACTGCTCCAAACCCAAATGAACTTGCATCACAGTGAAGCTCGGTTTCCCTTTTTGGGTCAAAAATGGCGAGGACGGGAGATTGAATTAGCCTCTCACGAAGAGCCTCAAAAGCCTCACGGCAATTAACATCAAAGTTGAAGGTAGCATCCTTCTGAAGGAGTTTGGTTAGCGGTTTAGTTATGCAAGAAAATGATGGAACAAAACGTCGGAAGTAAGAGAATAATCCCAAGCATCGTCTAAGTTGTTTTGTATTTAAAGGCATCGGGTAGTTTCGTAGAGCACTAATATGCCTGTCGCTTGGTCGGATACCGGAAGCATTTGCCTTGTATCCTAAATAATCTAACTCTTCATGTGCAAACTTGCACTTATCAATGCGAAGTTCAAGACCAGACTCCTTGATCCTTTGTAGAACAGCTTCTAAAGTTTTTAAATGAGACGGAAGGTCAACGGAAGCGATGATAATATCATCCAAATAGACGACTATTTTCTCTTCAGCAATAAATTCACGAAGGATCGAGTTAATAAAGCGTTGAAATTCAGACGGAGCATTCTTAAGTCCAAAAGGCATTTTCGTATATTCATATTGGCCATCGGGAGTAACAAAAGAGGTGTAGGGAATGGAAGATTCATCCATTTGCACTTGATGAAATCCACTTCTCAAATCTAACAGACTGAAAAACTTCTTATTACAAAGGTGTTCCAAACAGGTTTCAATCAATGGAAGGGGGTAGTTGTCTCTTACCGTAATCTTATTGATTGGTCGATAGTCCACGCACATACGTATCTCTCCACTCTTCTTCCGAACGAGCACCAGGGCGGAGGCATAGGGAGAATTACTTGGTCTTATGATCTGCTCATCTAACAATTTGGAAACTATTTCCCTAACTTGGTTTCGCTCCGCATAGGAGAGTCTACGAGGTTTAGTGAAAATGGGGGTCTGGTGAGTGAGATTAATCTTCATTTTATAATCTATCAGATTAGTGCACTGAATAGAATCGTTCAGGTAATTTTCTTTTACAATTGATAAGACAAGAGCAGCGTCCTTTGAACGTAATGAGGGACCAATGTCAAGTTCGAGCTCTGTTTCATAAACATCCATATTAGAAAGTTCAGTGGCTGCTACGCTTAACGCATCCTGGTTTGGTAATATAATTTCATTTCGAGGTGACTTCATGAAAGGGGTGGAATTCTTAAGGTACGTAAGGTAAATATTAAACGACGGAAGTAAATCCCTACCTATAATAATTGGCCAGGCCATTGATTTTTCAGGTAATATAATGAAGGAATGATTGAGAATCACTTCTCTGAATTTAATGCGACATATAACCTGACCACGGGTATAAAGATGAGAATTCCCAAGGCCACGATATCTGGAAGGTGTCAATGCAGCTAGAAGTCCTACTGGCACTATTGACTCATTAATAAAACTTACTGAGCTACCTGTATCAAATAAAGATTGGATTCCCTGAACTATCACAACCGGCTTTCCTAATTTTAGAAAAGAAATACTCACTTCTTGCAATTCGTCCAATGCCAAGACTTCAGGATCATTTACCGAAATGGTCGCTTCCGGATAGGCAGCAGCATTTGCAGCAGTCTTAGGACAATTTTTGTGGGTGTGTCCCATCTGGAAACACTTGAAGCAAGCCCCTGGTGGTCGGTTGGGACGAGTGCAATTATTTTTGTGATGTCCAAACTCCGAACAGTTATAACATCGGTTAATGTTGGATGTTATACCTCGGCTGTTCAAAACAGGAGCTTTTTCCGGAACAGAAGGTGAGGTTGGTTTAAAGATTATTCGAGACCGGAGCGCTTCGAACTTCTTCAACATCGGCTTTAAATCTTCTACATTTGTTGCTATGAACCGCATTCCGGCAGTGAGAGATGGGTTACCCAGACCGTCGAGAATGATGTCGACCAATTCGGGTTCCGGAACAGGAGCACGACTGGCGATACGTTGCATATCCAGCACGTAACGCAAAGCAGTTTCCTTTGTAGAGAGACGACGGGATCGTAACTGTCGAAGTACGGTTTCAACAGAAGGCGGTACGCTTAAAGTGGAGATAAGTTCCTCCTTTAACTGTTCCACAGTAGAGGCACGAGAGGATTGGGCAACAATAGCCGCAGATCCTTTTAGCAGCCGGCGAGTGTGGACGAATTTATCCGCCTCCTTGACTCGATGCAGCGAAAAAGTGTATTCCAAGTCGTCCAGCCATTGTAGGATGCATCTCTCATCATCGCCCGTAAAGGGCTCGATGGTCTTATCCAGCTTCAAGTCAGCAACCGGTGGTGAATCACAGCCTGTCTGGAGTTCCAGTGCCTGGATCTTGCGACGCAATTCCAGTAATTCGACGCGTTGCTGAAGTTGCCGAATTTCGTCATCGGGAGCAATAGAGGGATCACTTTTGGCCATGGGATCATTTCCATTATGTGTTGCGGCAGCAAGAATGGAAGAAAGGCGCGTTGCAGACGCGCCGGTCTGAGCGTCCAAAATGGCGTCATCGCGCTTTGTGAGTGTAACAATGGAAGCGTCCAAAATGGCGGACGAGCGCGTGGTATCAGCGTCGGCAACAGGTTTTTCGACGGATGCTTCCGCGTCCCCCAACGAAGAGGTATTAATGCCCATGACGTCGGAAAATAGCTTCCGAATTTGGGTGATAGTGACGGAAGGGGGAACCACAATCCCCGCGTTCGACAGGACGCACAGCATTTCGTCACGAGTAGGCATGATGATAATGATGATGAAGCCAAGGCGGCACGGTGCGGAGGCACGAGGGGTATCCCACTTCTGAGATGTAATGCACTGATTTTATTTTACACTCTCGTAAATCAATAATTTCACTAGCAGAAATTACAATGGTTGTACCAAACAGAAAAAGTTAAACGGAAGAACGGAAGAACGGAAGAACGGAAGAACGGAAAAACGGAAGACGGAAGATGTTCTCTCAACGACGATCGAATAAAGAATGTATTTCTGCATGACAGTTGCGCAGCAAGCTGTCATGCCCAATTAACGGATTTACATTTTGACGTTTAGCGATCAGAACAATGATATACGACCGGTCATGATCCTACAGGACATTACAAAATGTTAAAATCAGGTGAAATAGAAAAATAAAATAATTATTTTTTTCGTAATTATTTCGTGCGACTGAGGTTATTTATTATTTAATGTTTTTTGCAAATATTAACATTCTTCTTGTTACATTTCAACGTTGATTTACGAACATGTAATACAAAAGTTGTAAAATAATCAGCAAGCTCAGGCTGACGTCTGACTGTCGACCATGATTTTTTGCATGCGGCTTCCAAATGGATTTGCTAAAGTTAAACTTTCTAACACCGATCGCCACGTCATCGAATCTCGCATCGTAACTTTTATGGAAATAGTTTGCATGCTTGAAAATGATCGTACAATCGATGGTTCGCTTGTGCCGCAAGCAGCTCACATCCGGTTCCAGCCGAAACTCGATGAATCGATGCGAATTATTCGCCACCAATGAAATGTGTTCGTCCGTGAAGCAGGTGAAGAATCTCATCTCGCTCATGGTGATTGTGTACAGCGCCAGCTCATCCTCGTGGTTGCAGCTATAAATTTCGATCACCACTGCGTACTTTGTGCGATAGACGCAACCAACCGTACAGCCCAGACGCTCCGGTGGGTAATAGGCGAGGTAGAGGATGTTGCTGGACGCGGTTAACTCGCTCACCTTTCCACAGACGACAAATGGTTCGAACTCGGCGACATACCATCCGCCCCGAAATTCGCGCAACGAACAATCCGTTCCCGTTTTCGCTGCCGAGTGTGGGCCAAGTAGTAGTGCCACGGCGACAACGACTGTGGCAAGAAAGTGTGACCTCATTACGCTGAGGGGAAAATTGTACTGCCAGGAGAATATTCTACGCCAACTTTGTTCTCGTCAGAATGGAGTAATGAGGTGTCTCAAGGGATCGTTTGATGGGGATCTGATATTAAAGCACTTAGTTTCTGGGTAAGCTTAAACCTTTACACACGGCCATTTAATGTGCTAATAGCAAAACGCTTTTTGACTTTCGAAATAAGTTTCATAATGTTTGAAACATTGGCTTCAGGATGAAACACTTAAGACGATATTCTGAGGCTCGTCGAATATCTTGTCTAACTGATGCATATAAGCTGATGTGGATTGTAAATAAAGAAAGGAAGCATATGATTAGTGCATAACATTTATTCTTTATTTAACAATAAATAAAGATGGCGGGTAACACACATCCTTTCAAGTAAGAAGTAGAACAATCATTAAACTGTTGGCGATAAGCACCGCCGACAAGGTTCTTCCATTCGCATCACCATACATCGAGGCCTTCGTCCAAATGCTCCGGTTGATTCCAATGTCCAGAGCACCGACTCCTTCGTGTGCCTTCTGGCTTTGCTCATACATCGTCACCCGTATGCAGATAGCTTTCGCCCCCCTCCTCTGCATGCAGGTCAGATTCGGTACGAGCTGCAAGTTGAGCCGATGCGCTTGCAACTCACCCTGGGCGACGAACTGTGCGTCCGTGTACTGGACGGTAAAGTCCATATCGGTGAAGCTGATGGGCAGTGCAAAGTTGGCCAAACTGCCATCGCACGTGTAGATTCCGATGCGGAAGGTGTCGCGCGTTTTGTTCACACAACCGATGGTGCAGTGGGCATCGGTTAGCTGCACAGTGGTAACGGTGTCGTCCACTATGTCGAGCTTCACCACCATGCCGCAGAGCGAAAACGGTCGAAACAACTCGACGTACTTGCCGTTGATGTTGTTCTGATAGAAGAACGTATTTTTGTAGGCGATCGCCGGAACTGCCGCTTGCATTAGCAGACAAACCGTCAACAGTGTTGAACACATCGTGCGCGTGCCGTGTGGTTATTGGGAAGACGAGTGGCAGTTATATATATGCCATCGAATGTTTAATAACACGTCCCAAAGGTGTGATTTGGAGGGCTCCATCAGGCAATTTCTGTCCCCAAGGTTGCTCTTTCGAAACCTCACCAGCCCATCGAAATCAATTCTTTGGTAACAACAACTTAACGTGGAGTTGTCGCTAAGCTCATGCTCATCTTCTTCTATCCTCATTGCTCCCAGTAATGCATCATGCAAATGTTATAACATTTACATAATTTGATTCGCGTTGGAAATTGATTTTACTCTTCCGAGGATTAAAGATGAGTTTTTGCTAAAAGTTTTTCTTAATCTTTATTTTACCCATTTTTTCTCACCCAATTTATGTCTTCACTGGTGTGTTTGGAGTTTGGAGCCAGAGTTGCATGAGTTGTTATGCGCGTCATAAAGGAAAAACATTGGAGGTAGGTAATAGGATTATTCCTATTGATGATGGAGTTGGGTTGTGGCGGGTTGTGTGACTTGAGCCCCTGGCAAGGCGGAAGAGAGAGAGTCAGCATCACACACCGCACACCGCTGGGGTTGGCAATCACGGGTTCAGCGCGGCCGTAAAGCAACGCCCCTGGTCGAGTGGTCCTTGTGGTTGTGGTGTAATGTTGAGAAGAATTGAGAATTGAGTGAAATAATTTATTCAAATTACCCATAAATTATACTTTATCTACCAGCGTGTTCGGCGGGGTCGTTTCGCTGTTTTTGGGCGAGGCAAAAGGCTTGGCTAGGGATTAAAGGTATCGATCTGTTGGCCCGTGCTTTAGGTATAAGGCTACATCGTTGTGGAGTTGAAGAAGCGAGCTGGAGAATGTTTTTACAACACCGGCAGGAGTTTACAGTCCACTGCAAGCTCTGATGGTGAAGTGATCTATCAATCGATCGGGTAGGTTACGGACAGGTTATCGTCTTCCGAGGCAGTAAACCTGGTTGTGGAATAAGGTTCGAAGGTGCATAACGTGCAATAAAGCATCTTCGGGGTGGGGTAATAACGTTGTCAAGATGCAGCCAGATGGGTAAGAAGGCTGCATCAATTCATGCCGAGCCACTACTCCTTTACGACCCTTTAAAGTGAAGCGTCCTAATAGGCAGATTCTATTCACTTGCATGACTAACCTTGCCCGGTTGTTCTCGGGACTGAACTGTTCCGTCGTTTAGCTTATGGGTAGTCGTATCAAATTCTAATCCCTCCTCGCCCCATTTGGGAGGGAAGCGGCTCACAACCATCGTCAAGCAGGCTGTGGATCCTTTCGTGGGATTGATTGTTTGGAGGTAGGCTTATATTTTATTTCGCTTTCAGATACGCGCCAACATCTATCCTAACCGAGCGATAAAGTCTGATCATCCCCGGGAAAAGACATCCCTCCGTGCTGCTGTTGTGGGTGATTCATATCGGAGCCGGAGTTTTATGCCTTTAATTATGTTTACGATGGCGTTCCCAATGGGCAATCAGACTCAGCGGAGAAATGACTAGAAGAAGCGTGCTCTAACGGTGGTGTTTTGAGATATTTTATAGCAGCGATCGTTCTACGACAAACGTGGTAGTGCTCAGCTCTGGCGTAGGGCCTTCGATACCGAGCACCATCATTTTGTGTGCCGCTTGAAGGTAATTAAGTTATTGCGCTTAAAAGCGCCTATCATTTGCCGTTTCATTTCTCCCCGAAAACACGCACCTAACGAGCGCGAACGAGCGCGAACGAGCGCGAGATGCTCTGCTGTCGTAAATTATGTTTAATTATCAAGCCCGCGAGTTATCAGTGGTTTTAATGGTTTCGGAAAAGTTTTTCGGCAAAGCAGGAGGGAATACGTGTGTAACGGACGGGTCGTTGTAAGAATCAGCGATGAAAAGATTGTTTAATTTTTTGTTTTGTTTTCCACTCCACTAGAACAGCGCCAGCGATCATGGCGACCCCGAAACCGACACTCGCCGCCATTCCACTTCGGAAAACCGGTGTGTTGAGTAATCCTCACGGGAGGGAGGCACACGCTATCGGTCGGATGCATCGAGAGGAAAGTGTTGTCATCTTTTATGGATGACTACTTTTTGTCTGTGTTGCCCACCCAGAACCTCCCATCCGGTCTCCCAACTTCGGGATGGAAGGATAGCGGACATTTTCCATCACTCAGTGTCACGTCTCCTCCAGGCCGAAGCACGGGGATGGAAAGCTGTTCGGATGTTTGACTTCGTGGTTGTTGATGATTTTTTTTCTGTTTTGTTTGTTGCTTTCTTTCCTTTACCCTCCTTTTACCTAAGATAATGGAGATCGCAGATAAAGCACGTATATACCCGGGATGGTTTTGTCATAAAAAGGCAAGAAAAAGGTAAACAGCCTCTCCGTTCCATCGCGCTTGGGCGAACCGAAGTGTTCCATCGATGGGACCCACTGCGCGACCGAACCCTGGCCAGAGTGTTGTGCGGTGCGGCAATCAGCTGCGTCAGGAGGGTGGTGTCCGTTGTAAGCTATAAATTTATGGATTTTATAGCAATTTATATTCATTTGACTTACAATTCCGGAAAGAGGCGAACCTTGTCGGGATGGAATTTATGGTCGTTAGGGATAAGGCCGAATGGAAGAACTGTGTGTACTGCTGCTGCTGCTGCTGATGTTGCTGATGATGACCGGCGAAACGAACCATTTCCACGCCAAGGTTGCCCAGGTTCACCTCGGTGTTGGGTGAAGGATAAGGCAACGGCAGAATGGTTGAAGAGCGCTCCACAGCAAATGGGTGTTTGATTGGGAGTGGAAGTTGCCCAGTTCCCGAATTCGGTGTAATTACGTATACGGTTGTAATGCTAGACGAAGAATCTATAAACGATGGAAGGAAAGAAAGGTGGTGGGCTATTGGTTTCGGAGCAGAGCAGAGTAGTGGTTTATTGATGAAATATAAACGAATTATGCAGAATTATTGCTGGTTGACGTTCGTGAAGTTCCTTTACGTAGCAGGATGGCACACAGAATGAATGCACACTGCGCAACTTTGAATGCTTGCGGACAGTTACTCATCACTCGGCCCGCTTTAGAGTCCGTTCGCTTCAACACGATACTATCGCTGCCGTCGGACGGGAAATTCAATTTATGCTCATTTCAGTCAGCACACAATACTTCCAGCGCTATTTCAATCGTTTGGCCTTTCGGTTTGCATTCAAGCTTATTTAAGAAGCACCGAACAAACCGGTGGTGGTCGTCCTGTGGTCCCTACGTGCGCACAACAAAGACCCGGATTCGGGAGGGCTATTCTCCACCACAGACAGGGCAGATACTCCCCCGGCGTAGGGAAGCGATGATAAAAAAAGCAGTTCCTTTTACAAGTGCTTTCATTCACGCCACCGCCACTCGATCGTCTCCTGCGCGGGGCACCAGGCAGGTTTCAGCCACCCATCCGGTTGATTCGATTAAGAAATGTGCTCAAAAAACAAAAACTAACCAGAGAAACCAGACTGAGGGCGAAAGAATAGCACGGGGTTCAGTGAGATGAAAAGAAAGTACAAGTTCTTCCGTCGCTCCGTCGTTCCGTCGTCAGTTTTCGGGTGAGCTTCAGCCATCCTCCCCCAATCACACAATTGATGATGGTATCTTGTGGTCCGGCACGGACGGGCAGACAGCCGGTTTGATGCTGCCGGTCGGTTCATAATAAAAGCATTTGATAGCCAGCCGGGTAGGGATGGGAAATTCACGACACTCTGTGCTACACAACAGCAGAGGCCAAGCAAAATTTCCCGCACAAAAGGCGCACCGGACGTTCGGCAAACGATGGCGAAGGAGGATGTGATGAGGATGAGTGTACTTTGTGAGAGAATAAATGTACTGGCTCGGTGAGACAAACAGTAACGTTGTTATTCAACTTTACTGCTTGCCGTGCCGTCGGACCGTAAGCGGTGTACATGGCCCCGCATGCTTGTTGCTAACACAGATGCTTAAAAGCCCCGACGATCGGGACTGATGTTTTACGCGCTGGTGACTTTGAAAACCATTTTCATATCAAACACGGCTCAATGCGTTCGGAGCACCGAGAGACTCTTGTTGGCTAACGCTCTCCGGAAGGTGACAAAAAGGATTCGTTTCACGCTTGCAATGACCGAGCTCTGGAGTGTAGAGTCGTGTTGTAAACATGACATTATATTCGCTGTGTACCGATGACCTCAGAAGGAGAATAAAAGCAGTAGGTAGTAAAATCATCCCATTATTTAGCGAATGTCTAGAAGATATTGAACTCCTGGCGTATTGGAGAGTAACAGAATTGTAGTCTTATAGTCCCCGTAAACTGATCACTGAGAAGCATATTTAAAGCACGGCCATTAAACTCTATCCCATAATGGAGCAGATGTCTAGGAAAATTGAGAAATCCTTGAATATTGAGAAATCCTTGAAGAAATTCTTGCGATCTAGAAGTCTTGTGAATAATCATCTGAAGATCACTTCGATACTTCGTTGCCACGAGCTGCTATTGCTGCTTTCTTAGCTTGGTCAAAAGGTCATCTCATTTCGGATCGATGGAGGAACTTGCCTACCGCACAGTAACCACAGATCCAGCCTTGCTATCCTGTGAACCGGTGCCTTCATACGCTTTGCCTTGGTAGGTAATTCAAAGCATAAAAAGCATCCGAAAAACCATGCTGTGGACGCTGTATGAAATGCTAAACCCGCACCAAACTCAAAACCTCAACAGTAAAACTGAGTCTTAGGGAGATCCCCCAAACCAGGGATATCGTTTCGCCCCTCGCACCACAATTTAGACACGTGAGACCAAATGGACGGAGTCTAGTTGCAAAATGCAATTTCCATGCATGAAGAAGTTGCCCTCACGCACTCGGCATGCTTGTGCCTCTTTAGTTTCCGTGCCCTGGCAGTAAACCGGCAAGACGGGTACCGGACCAGCTTTACCAGATGAATCGGAGCAATAAAATGGAATATTAAATTATGCTTCATGCTGCTGAAATAAACCCCCAAAAAAAAAAAACAACGGCCACTTCAGCTCGTGATGGTAACGGAACGGCACCACAGTGGGCTAGGGACATTCAATCAACGATAGGTTCGAAAAATTGGCCCGATCTGTGCGGTATAATGCGCGATTTGATCGATAGTGATCGTGGCCGGGGAACGGGCAAGGGAATCACATTATCATTTAGATGTTCGCCTGCTCGTGAATCAATCAAGCGCATCGTACACGAAAGTGGACCACGAAACGGCCCAAGGCCTCTCCGGATGAAACGACGGATTGGCTGTGGTTACGCTGCCTCTCGGTGCTGACCACGGTTGGGCCCCCGACGAGGCGCGCAGTGAGACGTACATTCTTCGCATTCTTTCCGTCCCCATCTCGTGCGCTGCTCATCGCGCGGGTTCGTATAATTAATCTCCTCCGTTCGTGAGTCGTTATTTTTGGACCCGCCGTTTAATTGGTGGTACGCCACGATTGCCCACGACTCTCTCGGAAGCGGGCAATGGTTTTTTTCTTGCTTTGTGTGTGTTTTTTTTGCGCGAATGATTCATTCCGCTAAAGCGGTTAGATCTCCCGTCCCGAGACGACACGCAACGGAACATTTCCGCACCGAAAGGTAATTTCTGTGAGCGGACAACGGAAGAATTAGGGTGAATCAGCTCTTTTACGCGTGGAAGAGGTAGAGCGTGTAGCTGAAGAATGCTGCCTCGTACCTTCTGCAATATCGAGCTGTAAGAGGTACGTTGAGTAAACGATACTTTGTTTTAAGAGTTCGCTTCCAACTCCAGATTTGGCTAATTGAGCATCATCATAATTTGTGCTTAAAGATTAATACGTTTTGTCCAATCGCAACGATGAATTCGTTGTGCGGGAATGTCTAATCATTACTAATCAGAACCATACCTTTGCCGCAGTGACTCACCTGCTTATCCTTGCCATCGTGCAAAACACACGTCCAGCGGAGGCAGCAGTAAAACCTAGATCGTTAGCAACACAACAGTGCAGTAGCGTAGCGGCATTTGGCAAATGCTCGACTCGGCGAATTAAAGATAACACCAACCAGATAAGCATAATTGGAACGTCCCAATTGGCAGCCGCTTGCTGTGATTGGGCGAGTGAGCGAAGGGAAAACACAAAAATGCTCCGCACCGGTTGAAAATTTGTCTAACGAGAATGGGTTTGGTTGCCACTGGCAACCACGACGAGATGGTGCAAACTTTAATGAGTTTACGTTACTTTTCCCGAACCCATTTTCCCTCATTACACAGAGGGAGGGTTGGCAGGTGTACCGATTTATGCAACAGAGAAAACATTGGCACACACGCATCGTTACAACACGGCAGCCACTTGCGTTGCCGACGGGACTTGGGGCTTTTCTCAAGCACTCCATTCGCACTGTTTTATCGCCACTTTTCACCATTGATAGGGGGGTCGTACAATTGAAGGAAAAGCCGCACCACCCTTTAATAGCTTCCTGTAATTGTACATTTTTAACCACTCAACAACATCCATTGCTGCTTTTTGCCGCATTTCCCCGCAGATTTTCCCGTGGTGGTGTGGGAGATTTTCCAGCTTGAACAGGCTACTACGACGAAAAGCCATCTCCATGAGGTTTCGGTTGAGAGACGCACAAATTCACTGCCTTTTGAAAACCTTCATCACTTATGGAAAGATGAGACTTTTTAACGGCTGCCATCAGACACTGTTCTAGCGGTTTTTTGTTTGTGGTGTTTCATTTCAGCTGGCTGGAAAAGCATCACGTTGCACGAAAGGCGGAGGCAGCGAGCAAAACAACCCGACCGAGACAGAAGAGGAGACGATCATTTTCTGGGTCGTGCTTTAAATTGCTACTTTCCGAAAGGCGAAAGGAAACCTTCTAAATATTGTTTTGCGACTCCCGATCTCCGGCGTCGTCGGCCCTGTCGGTGTGAAGAGCAAAATCTTACGACCAGAATTGTAATAAAAACATGCCATCATTGGGCCCCTTCTTCCCGCCCGGTGGTGGTGTGCCATGCATGATGGTACGGCCATTACGAACGTTTATATCGTCAATTATTATGCGCATACATCGGGAACTGGGCGAACTAACCCGTCAAACACGCTCCAGTGCTGCAGCGGCGGCACTGGTAGTGGTGAAGTTAATGCCAGCCACGCGGTGGTGCCCCGCACGGGTTTGTTGTCGGGTGGCCTATCTGCATCGGTTCATCTATTCGTGAGTAGGCCCAATTTTCATGCTTCGTTTGGTAGCTTCGACAGGCCCCGACTTTATGAGGTCGTTTAATGGAGGGGGTTTGAGGGCAGCCAGCGAGCAGCCGATCGGAGATAAAGGTAGTTTTGCAGGATTTTATTGAGCCAACGTTAATGGGGTTCCGCGGGTGATACGGGAAGCACTGGGAGCGCACTGGGTTTTTGGGGGAATTGTAGGCTTAAATTTGGCAAACGCGCCATCATCTGTATTCAAATTTTTGCAAAGTCAATTTTTTTCGGACGTGTCTGGCAGTTGGGGGGCAAGCGTCATAAAACGTGGTGGCATTGCTTTAATCTGATCAGCGATGTTCGGTGGTGCGAGAACGAAATATACAGGTTGGTTATAGCGATAGAAACAGAATTCCAGCTAGAAGAGGCTTCACTTTTAAATACGCAAAGTAAGTGTATTCCTAAACCTCTCAATGATTGTTTTCTTGCCGACAGCGGAAAGAGAGAACGAAACATTTATGATGGCCTGAAGCAACTGACAAACATTTTTCTTCCATTGGCACAATCTTCAGCAATGCTCACTCGAAATCGATTTCGAAAATATGGATCTAAAATTGGACAAATTTCAATCACGGCATTCTTCGTGGCGCACAGTCACAACGCCAGATGATAACGCCTCGAATGGCAGCAATTGGGAGGAAATGAAAATACTCCCGCCCGGGCTCCCCAAGGTTCGTCCACCGTCGTTGGGGGTAATGGTGGGAGTGAACAGAATCGAGATTATTTTCAAATTTGATTTCCTATTCCACTCATTCCGGTTGCCATTCGAGCTGTGCTCGAGTACTTGTCGCGTCAGTCGTCAGACGCTGTGAAGATGTTGGCCGACAGAGGGAAAACCCACGACGGTTGGCAGCGCCCGTTACTCACAGGCCCGTCTGAATGCTTCTGGGAAACGATCTCGAGAATGTCTTTCCTCATGATACGATTAAAGACGAATGTTTACGCCAGTCTTGCCGGTCTTGCCAACGCAAAGCATAAGCAACGAAAATTCAAGATTGGACCCCTCGTGGGGAACGCGAGCTAAAGAACACAACAACAAAAAAACACACACCGAAAATCCCAAACAAGAAAATAAAAACGGAAAGGAAATTAAAACACTGTTTAATTAAATCAAATGGCTTTTAATTTGAAACAAACAATTCTCACTTTTTGACCCTTTTCCTCGTTCTTGTGGGGCGGCAGGGCAGCCCCTGCCCTGTGAGAGTGTATTTTTTCCGCTCCTCAGTTCTCCGTTCCCTTTCAATGTCCTCGCAACATGCGAAGACGGTAGCTCGCTTCTTGCGGTATCATGCGGAAGATTGAGGTGACGCAACGACGCAAACGATCGACCAAAGCGAACCGGCAAGGACAAAGCTGGGTCCACATGAAAAAAAACGCAGAATGCCGCGGGATCCGACCCACCAAAGACCGGCTCGAGACAGAAGGTGATGTTTTATTGACGGTTCGGCGTTTATCCTGCGCCGCCATAATGGGCCCGCCGGTCCCGACGGTTCGGGAATCTCTTCCGTAAATTACTTCCATCCCTCGCTACGGCTGGCGGACGGCTTTCAAAGCGATTCTGGTGCTTCTTGTGTTTTTTCGGGCCTTTTCCGTTAGGCCTTTCATCTATTTGCTGCGTGCGTTTGTTGGTGCCTTAGATCAATCGGTTTCGGGCGCACCGGGAATCAACGGCGGTCACCCAATCAACGCGTCACTGATTAATATCGCAACTTTTTGACGAATCTGTCAACTGGCGTTTCGGCTGCCGCTGACGCAGTTTGAAGTGTAGCATGCTTTTGTAGTGGTTAATGTGTACGTACGGGGCTTGGAGGGCGTCAATGAGAAATGAAACTAATTATTGGGTTTTGTGAAGTGTAAAATTGCGGAGGGTTGAAACCGAGCTAAGGTGGCGCTGTGTTTCTTCCGCATTTGATGTCTGATGTCTGATCGCTAAAACAATTTATTCGTCCATATGCAACATGTTGCCACTAATTAATGAAGAATTAGTGTTTTTAAAATGCAAAAGTTCTTTAAAATTCTGTCGATAATTAATCTTTTAATTAACGAGAGATTTACAACAGTCAGAATGTTCTAATAGGCTCGAATGTTTCTGGTACAACATTTTCTCACCAAGCTCTCAAGGTTTCAGGCAAACAAATCGGTACTCAATTTTTCGGAGATTGCATTGAAGATTTCTTAAAAAAGTCTTTGCATAGTTTCCTAGTACTAATAGACTGTTGAACTTGTTTAATATGTGTTTAAGTCGAAAAGTTCTTACTTAAATTTATAAACGAAAATAGCTTTTTCAACTATAAACGCCTGCCATTTTGTCGTAAATATAAAACTTCTAAGCCTTAATCGCTACAAACTAGGTTTAAGTGTCTTGTTTCACATTTTTTTTTTAATTTTTGGAATCCGATTATCGAAGACGAATTCGCAGTGTTTTCCCTTGGTTAAAGTCCAACTACACCCTGTTCCCCTACAGGGTGGGGAGGGCTAATGATGCAACATCTCCCATTCGGAATTGAATAATAAATATTATTCTCCATCTCCGGTTTGGAGCCATCTCTCGACGGGGACCACCACCGAGTTCTCCACCTGGCCTGTGCCGGATGAAAAGAAAAAAAAAAGCGGAAAAGATGCAACCCTCCGGTCCGGTTCGGCCGGTAGCTAAAGTCCGGTAGCAATTGCTATGGCGTGAATAAAAATAAAAGCCCGAAAACCGGGATGGGGGGAGATCTTTCATCTTTCCGTTTTTCCCTCGTCTTTTTTGATCTGTTGATCCGAATTCTGGAATCCGGTTTTTTCTGTCTACCATCTATATCTCACCCTTGTCCCGGGGTGTGTGGGATAGGTTAGTTTGTTTCGGGTTTTTCTTCATTTCTTTCCGCTTGCCATGGGTGCACCTGTCACCCTGTCGCCCTGTCACATTCGAACGGTTTCCCATCGATGCCAATTATCGATCGCTATTTTGTACATCTATCAGCTCAGCTTTGCCATCAGCCCCATGAGTGGGGTCCCACCGTCCATATGTTGTGACCGATTAATATTGGCCATCAAGCGATCGCTCTTAATGCGTCTACAGTTATTGTTATTGTTATTGCGTGTATGATGTCATGTTCGTTTCGAGTGGAACTTAACTTTCCGGGAGGGGAAAGATTGATGCCGGCGGGAGAAAGGGAGAGAGAGCGGGTCGAAGAAGGCGCAATAAAGTCCATCATATCGCTTAGCAGCGCGCACGCGGTTGTTCGGTCCGGGTGGATTGGCGTCCCGGTTCTCGCTCAGTCGTCATTTATAATTAAAAACTTAATTTCTTCTTCCAACGCAAACGCGCTGCACTGTGGCCTTACGGACACTCACGGCCGATGGGGCGATAAGGCAAGCGAACCCCCACGGCACGGCACGGCACAGAAAACGCCCGTGTTTCAGAAATTGGAGGGAAAAAGTTTTAATTGATAGGCACCACACCGGGGCAAATGAACGGAAACGAAATGCGTGTGCTCGTGTTGAAGAGAGGGAGCGTTGGGAAATCGGGCGGGATGGAGGATAAAGGTGGCCAGCAGTCAGCAGAAATTATCATCATACATTGTTATGAGGCAGGCGATTTTCGGAAGAACGATAGCAGCCTGAGTTCCAAGCGAGGGGAACTCTTCCCCTTCCCTGAGAGAGAGCTGGCATATAAAAATAACAGAATCGAAGAAAAGTTTCGTCCAGTTTTTCTCTCTTTACCAAGGCGAACGAGTCTTGAGTTCACGAAGTTTTTCCTCCCCGCTGTTGCCTCAGCCGTGGATACGTGGAACAACGCCATGGTGAAGCCTTCGCCTACGGGGCACTTCGCACGGGCGCAAAGGCACTTCATTTCTCGATTCATTAGGAATTCCACTTAAATTTTCCAGCTCTAATTATAGTTTGGAAAATGTTCTACCCCAAACTTCAGCTTCGCCGTCGTCGTCGTCGTCGACGTGCCCCGATGGCAGGCAACCATTGGCGTTGGGTTTCGTCGGTTGTCCGGAAATGGGATTTGTGGTGTCGAATGAAAGTTTTCAACGTTGCAGTAGCAGAAGTAGTTTATGTACACGACGAGAGGTGGCATTTTTCGGAGAGGAGGAGTAATTTCAGACCGTACTAATTGGACGCGAGACGTTCGGGTGACGTACCTCAAGGACATCCACACACTGTGTGCGTGTGCCCTGGTAGGAAACACCCTGTGACAGCTGGTTGGGAGGCAGAATTTTTAACTGTGAAGTTTTGGGTCACAACCTGCAGTGGCAGTGGAAGACGTCTCGACGTCTAGCAGGCACAGTCGAACCGTTAGTAAGCGGCTAGATGAAAGAATCTTTTTACCCGAGTTCTTGAAGGCTATCGCACGATAAGGAACAGGAATTTGTGTTGGTAATTTAAAACCACCCGGCGTACTTCACACGTGAGCAGAACAACTTGCGCCTCCAAAGTCTGCTCTAGTCTACTTGTGCTACTTCCATTGCATACACAGAGATACAATCTTGACAAATCAGACATGATCGCACACTTGGACCACGCTCCAACACCCATCCAGCAGGGGCACTTTGGGCGTCGTTATTCGAATTACGAAATTGATAGAATGGTTTCGTTTACATTCGACGCTGTGAACAGCTGAAGAAGCAGATACGAATTCGTAAAAGCTGTCTCAACCCCGGGGTACAATGTATCCGCATGCTGGCGGTGGCGCGTTGGAAAATGTTGGATTACACGAGTTTTATGTTCGTTGTCGCTGCCAGTTGCGCTCTTGTTAATCTCATTTTCGAAGCATTAAATTCAGCATCATCCTGAGCATGATTTATTGTCCTCCCAGCTGGCATCGAGGAAAACTGCTCCCCCCCTTCAATTTCTACCGTTAACCCTTCTTCCCGGAGCGCTTGGCAGGAAGTGATGCGCTGGTGCACAATTACTTCGCGAAGGACACAGTGGTGTGGCGTTGGCAGGCGAATCAATTTATCAAAACTTTGTAGCTTCTCCGTCACACACTTTCCTTTCCGGTTTTGGAACTGCCGAAGTGTTTAGAAAATAAAAAGAAACCCCCCAAAGAACCAATAAACCCTCGGGTGGAATGGGTTCGCCGTGTCACTGCGTAGTGCGCGTTCATTCCTTTTCTCGAAGCGTTTGTTTTTCGTTGCCCCGAGTGCTAAACATCATTCCACGATTGCTGTACGGTTGCGGTTGCCTGGTTGTGGTGGGTTCTACCTTCAACCCAACCGCGAGCACCGCTGTGTAAACACGTCAAGCTCGTGCTGGAGGGAAAAGCGAAAGGCGCGTCGGAGGTTACTTCCGATGATTTATCTTGAAGGATTTATGCTTTTACGCCACACGCTTTTATTCGATTTCGCTCGCCCACGAACCAAATTCGCCGTTCGATCGATCGACCTACATCGACAAACAACAACAGGCGCGCGGGGGAAACGTAAAAAAGACGATCGATCGCTGTAAATCGATCGGTTACCCTCTCGCTCCTTTCGCGATTCATCTTGTTCGGGTCTTTACTTCTGCTTTTCACTTACATTCGAGAACAGAAACAGAGAAAACAAAAACCCTGGTGGGCTTAAGTTTTTCGCCCGATTGAGAGTTTCTACCGGGGGACAGCTTGCTTGGATGAAGCACACTGAAGCACGAATCTTTAGCAGGAGAAGAAAATCTTCAACAAGCTCCATAGCTCCCCACACACACAGCCAAACGCTCGTAGTCGTCCATCTTCGTTCTTTATGGGGAAGATTCCTCCCGCGCGCCCGACGAAGGAAAAAGGCGAAGCAGCTCCCTCACCCACCCACCCACACCAAATCGAAAGCGCAAGCGGAAGAGAAACAATAAAAGTCGATCGTAAAAGTCGTCTATAAAATATTTCCCTTACGCTGCCGAACGTGAGGAAAACTTTGTGGTTCTCGCACTCGGCGTAACTAACTGGTTCGGTACACGGTGCCGCAGAGGTTTTCTTTTATTTTGTATCACACAGCACGGGACTGGTGCAACAATGGTTTTGGCCCGCTCGGCTAGTACCGTGTGCCACAGAAACGGTAGCGATAAATTATCCAACGGAGTCCCCAACCTTCCATTCCCCAAAGAACCTAAGAACCCCTCTTTTCGGGTGCGTTCCTGAAGCGATGTCTGCTTTCTAGCGCCGCCGCCGTCGGGGAAGTTAAATTGCCTGCACACAAACCACCACCTGGGCGAGGTTGGGGCGAAACACGGTTTGGACAATACACGAAATGGTCATTAGAAGGGTTGCATCCGCCTGGGTTCCGCTTCCGTCGTCCATTCCTGTTGCAACGATATTAAAAACTTTAATGTGCTGCGTAGTAGTGCGATGCCGCCGGACGACACGGTAGCTTATGGAGTGGTAAAGTTGCACATCTTGCATTGCAATATGGTGTTCGCGGTGCTCCGGATGTGTTCGTGAGTTTTGCCAATGTACTGCGCGCAACATAAGTAAGAAAATGTAATGTGAGATTTTCCAGTGCGAACGAATAAAAAAACAACCCCAAGTTTAGTCAGTTCGGGACTGCTACGGAAGAGGAATTTTCGCGCTGTAAACCTCATTAATTACTAAGCTCATTTATCAAATGCACCGGTACAGGTGGACTTGGGGACTTTGTTTTGTGGAAAGAGAGAGTCCTTTCCGCAAAATCACTCTCCCTTTACCAAAGGACGACGGGGACTTAAAGTGCTGTACAAGTAGAATGTGCATCAAAGCATGCTATGCTGAAATATTGCAATACTTTAATAAGGAGACATTCTGGAACGGCTTCTGAGAGAAAGATTTTATATTTTTTAAGTACCGTTTTTTAACGTGTATAACGACCCTCCATGTATAACGACCCCCTAGATGAATTATCCAAGATTTTTGGTAAAAGCTTTAATTTCTTTTGTTTTTAAACAATAGGAACAATTTTATTGTTACATTTAATTTCGAACATTACAATTCATAATACTTTTTCATATCGTCCTCACTGGTGTTTTCAAACACATGTTCATTGTCATCATCCCCGTCATTACTATCTTCATAAATTGCATGATTGCATAAATAATTGAAAGGATTTGACGACAATTGTAAGATCGCTGGAATGGTGGATTTTTCTTTTTCTTCCTGAAGGAGTCAGATTCGATTCAGCCCCTTTTATCCACATACTCCATTCTTCTCTTATCAATCCCTTTAATAGGTTGTGGTTGCAGCTGACTGGTTAGACCTCCAGGAATGACTTCCAGAAACGTTTTGCTTAGGGGAACAATTTGTTTAACTTCTGCTGGTAAATGACCTCTACTTGCATCCAATACTAGCATTGCTGATTTTTCATAAGAGCTCCAGGTCTATTGTTTCAAACATTTTGAAACCACAGATTCATCCTTGTCTTAACCATCCATACTTTTTTTCTTAAACAAAACGACCTTTAATCCTTAAAGCTAGAACGGTATAGTTACTATCCTAGTTTAACGACCCCCTTAATTTGATTTTGGTCATTTTTGACCTAAAAGTACGGTATTTTGTATCAAGATTACCAAGGTTGTTGAGTTTTTAAGCAATTTTAATCATTTTTTTTAATGAACTGTGTAGTTCCAGATGTAGTTCTAATCCCTTTCCTATTGGTCGGTATCGGTTTTCCTCCCCCCCTCTCTTTACTACTGCCTCAGAGTTCCTGGACAACCGAGGTGCGTTACCTTTGGATCGTTAAGGATCTTTTTATGATCATTTACTATTCAAGACATTCACACCTATTCACTTTAAAAAAAAAGGACTTGCCCTATAAGGCTCGTTTGAGGAAAGCTTCTTGAAGGTACAAATGGAATTCATTATTATAGGCGACTTCAGACTGCTATCTCACTTCAAAGTAGTCACAAATGGAGACTTTTAGACTTGTAGGGTGTCTTTCAGTTATGTGGTAATACTTTAACTATTTTAGTTTGAATATTCTTAGCAAGGATGTTCATGAAGTCGGTGCTGCTTAGTACCAAATAAGTTACATGTTATGTTAGGAATTGAGGATTTGTAGTTCCTCAATATATCATCTTTATTTTTAAAATAGATCTAGTTATTTTTCCAATTCTAAACTCTAAACAGAATTATCTTATTCCTGAGTACCATAAATATCGACAGCGGTTTATACGTTTCTTCTGTACCGTTCTAATAGTTCTTCTTCGCCTTTAAAGTGGCTGAGAAACATAAAAATCACTTCCATGTTTTATTGCGATTGCGATTGTGAAATGAATGACCCAGAACCAGGCAGAACGGTATGTTCCCAAAAAAGTACTCAGGTGCGAGTGCACGATTTATGTGCAAGGTCCAATAAATCTTTATGGTATGACAAGTAGAAATTCTTAATTGTTCCGTTGGTGCTGATTTCGTGCCTTTAATCGTTTTTCACCCCGATCATTTGCCATTAGTTTTCTTTTCGGTATTTTTGACATTTTCCTCTTCCTTGGAGAACAGTTGTTGTTTGGTCCTTCCGAACTGTTTCGTGTCGGTGCGTTTAGTTTTGGACCGGAAATTGAATTTATTCGCGGTACTCCGGGGGCAATGCCGATGCCGACTGTACGCGGCCAAAGTGGTGCAATGTGTGTTGCCTTGTACTGCAATAAACCGCAATATCGTATTACTTCAGCCGTTCCCTCCCCACACACGCAACTTCCGGCGTGGTGACTTTAATGGTACCAATAAACAGACGCGGATTCGTTATCTCTCAGCGCGGCAACCGAAGCACCGGTACCTCACCATATTGACTCACCTTTAGGCCACTCGAGGCACGGCCGCCTATCGAACGCAGGGCAAATTTCCGCGAGCCTGAATTAAAAGCATACGCGCGCTATTGATCCAGGGTGGGACGTTGGACTGCAATCATGGCCCGGTGCCACGTAATTCCGCTATTTACTGCTCCAATTTTTTTCTAGCGTTGAATCCAATCCAAATAAAACTGTTTCCTTTCCGCCGTCGCTCGCCGAACACTGGGGTGTCCATTGCTGAAACATTCGGACATTAAGCTCAGGCCAGTGAATGAATGACGGAGTGCTCGTTTGATATTCCGCGCCGACAGTGGCGTAAACACATACTGAAAACGTTCACATAAAATTCACAAATTGTTTGTCCATTTGTGCCAAGCTTCCCCGCGTTTTTCGGCGAGGCTTCTGCTTTAATGGCGCATATAAGCGCCCTTTACATGTATATTGACAGCACCGGAATGGTCTAGCAAACGGTCGATCATACATTTTTAACGGACGCTCCCAGCGCTCCGAAGGAAAGCGGTATATTATCATATTTAAGCAATCGCTTACGCACACGCGGCCAGAAAACGAGCAGGCCATCGAGCCATCGAGAACTGTCGTTCGGCGGGGTACATTTGTTTGCACTCGCGTAATAACATTTCCCGGTTCCGATTTGTTGGCCGATGTTGGCCTGTTTGCCGTTACGATTATGCGATTACGAAAGAACGGCAACGACCAGTCGCGCACAACAGTCCCCACAGTGTTTGCCCACACGATAGTTGTGTATTGTTGTAATGACAGAATCCCATTCTTGTTTTCCTTTCTCCGCGCTCTTTATTTTGCCCTGCACGGCCACCGGCTTTTGTATATTTATGATCGTCTTCTGTCACCAGTCGTTCCACAAGGGACAGAACAGGGCTCGGTCCTGTTTGTTACATCCTTCTGCCAATGCATCCTACTAAACCACCATCCAATTTCAGCGCTGTTTGTCCGGAAACGGTCGTTATGGAGCAGAGTGGCGAACAGTGGCGTAATACGATTTAATATGACATCCATGATTTATTACGGCTCACTTGCACGCTCCGTTTCTCGCTCGGGCTGCATGTAAAACCCTGCGCCGTCAGTCGGTCTCCGTAACCCCTTTTTGAGTTCCTTCCCTGTGCGCGGACAAAGTGCATCGCACGGGTGGAGTGGGTCTGTTCAGCACACCGTAATACCATCATCTTGCTCACTGCGAAGGCCGTGATTAGCGGGAAGCACGCCTGTGCCTAATTAGCTACAATTAGAATTCTTATCATAATTTGGACTTTGGGCACCAGCGGGCCGTTAGCTAACGGTAATAAGTTCTCGTCACGGACTGCGCGGTGTTGTGCAGCCGAAAGTCACGGTGAGGCAAAGAATTGGACACGCCCGCGACTGACGACGCGACTGAGAGGATGCAAGGATGTGTGTGATCGAGGATTGACGCAAACCCAAAAGGGTCGAAACTGTGTGCCGGTGACTTGCTGCTGGTACCGGAAGCGAAAGGGGGGGGAAGTCGGCGATGCGTGCCGGGGGTATTCGGATTGTTTGGCTTAATAATTAGACACTTTGTTTGTGCCTGTCATCTTATCCTCGGAGTGAAATGTGCGCTGCCGTATCGGGTGTTTCTCGTCAGGAGGGGTGTCGTGCAGCGAGCGACACGTGATTAGTGAGGGTTAGTGCTGTAAATCCCATTTGTTTTCGGAACACTACACATGAGGCCGTTTGGGAAACTATTAGAAATCAAAAGAGAATGCACACAATTTGAATTCGGAATATGCAAAGAGAATAGGAGATTAATCATTAGCAACTTTCAAAGTTGATTAGAAATATTAAAGGGTGTCCCAGAAAGTATAAGTACGATTTAAAAAAAAATATTTAAAAACATTTAATCGTATGCCAATGATCGCACTTTTGATCTGACGCCTCCCATCAGGCTCTGCACAAACTTGTCCCGAACGATTTTTGATACTTTTTTCCAGTCTTTTTGAAAATAGTCGATGTTCTCCGCAGCTTTAAAATGCTTTCTCAATTGTGCCATGGTCAGCGTCCAAAATAACTAAATCGGTCTGGCTTCAGGGCAGTTCGGGGGATTCATTTCCTTCGGCAAGTACTGTACCTCATGTTCTTCATACCATGCGATCGTGTCTTTGGCATAATGGACAGAGGCCAAACGTGGCCAAAACAACACTGGATCAGCATGTTTTCGTTTCATGGTCAGCAAACGTCGATTCAAACACTCCCGGATGTCGCGATCGATCCTCATCGTCTCCGTTGTCACAAACGGTTCGGACATCATACCGCATTCGCAAATGGCTTGCCACAACATCGCCTTTTTTCCGAATTTTTCGGGAAATATAGATTTTTCGGCTTCTTCGATGTCCTGGCCTTCAGGCACGGTGTAATATTGACTCCCCGGAAGAGTTTTGTAGTCAACATTTAAGCACGACTTATCGTCCATCACGATGCATGAGGATTGACGACACAGCAGCTTGTCGTACAGCTTCCGAGCCCGATATTTAACGCATGCGGCCTGTTTTGTACTCCGTTACGGTTTCTTTCGTTTCTTATACGTTTTTAAATTCAATCTTGCCTCGGCACGTTGGATGTTACTGTTTGATATGCCCAGTTTTGGAGCCACATCGTGAATGGAACTTTCCTTTCTTTGATTGAACGCTTTTGCTATGTACCGGTCCAACCGCTGATCGACAGGACCAGGATTTCGGCCACTTTTCGGCGCATCCTCAAAGCTGGACTCCTCCCGAAACTTTTGGATGGCGGTTTGTACGGCTCCGATACTCACACCTTCCTACCAGAATGCTTTTGCGCTTTTCGACGGAAATGCCTCGCATTTCAACAGACGCTATTGAAAAAAAAATACTGTTAATGCACTAGCTAGTAGCTCTGAATGTAAGAAATCAAGCATATCAAGAATCAGCTGTTTTACACCACCGGTTTACTAGATACGTCATTTAGAAATCGAGCTTATACTTTCGGTGACTCCCTTTATTGTCATTAGACGAGAAATGATTTCTTAATACTAACTCTTGAATATCCCAGAGTTATTGAGCATCCATGATGTCCTAGCTGATTGTCTATTGTCACGACAATATCGAAACTAATATTGCCCTATCACATGACTTCCATAACAAAGTGAGATTTTGTGTTAGGTTTACTCGCTGATTGACTATTTATTTAATATTTTGTTTATTAAATTTATATTGATTTAATTATTATTAATGTAGGATGAAAGGGCTACCCCCCGCAAAACGTCAAAATGACAGCTAAGTAGCCTGGTGACAGCAGGCGATGAGCGCCAGATCTTACCGCGAGCGTCACTGTGAACAGAAGCAAGCTGAACTGAATATACTAATTTTTATTTAATTACCTACACCGCTCGTTTCCTTATTTCTTACATTAATGTAATAATTTATTTATTTAATACTTTAGAATTGTTTATAACAATTCAATTCATTTACTATAGTGAATAAATTTCTAAAGTATTAAAATCGCAAGAAGGACTTTGTGTTGGAATGAACTACAACTTAGACTAGAATGTTTTTTTTTTTACATTAAAGCACTTTGAACTTCACTTCATCAGCAGCACATTATGCGAGGAAATGCATTGCAAACAAATTATGGGTAGCGTTCCAAGGCAGCAGGTGTAAATCTATTGGAAAAATGAAACGTACAGCACGGCAGCATCGGAACCATACATCAAACATATCAGTTTACACAAACCGGTGCCGGGAATTGGCAACTCCACCGGGTATGATTAACACCAGCGATACACACTTTCTCATTGCTTTCCGCCAAACAAAACCAAACTACGGCACACGGCAGAAACAACAACGGAAAAAAGCCCCTCCATTTGTGTCCCTTTTTTTCATGCGACATCGAAGTTCCGAACGAGTACCCTTCAACATTCCACCAATAATTCGCAATGGCACAGAAAAGCGATGCTCTGGGTGTGGTAGTGTTTTCACACCTTTTTGACACAACTCGTCCTTTATGACATTTGGGTCGCTGTCGAAGGGGGACGGATTACCTGCAGCCGACACCCGAGCGATGAGATCGCTCCGTTTTCCGCTCCTGTTCGCCCGACTCGACCCTAATCCCTAAGCGGCTCCGCGAGAAGATCAAAGAAAAACGACTGGGCCCCTGGAAATGCAAAGCCCCGGACCAGCATAAAAAAACGGAAACTAAAACCAACAAAGTATAAAACCAAACTGCACTGGGCTGAGGGAAGAAGCGGCATGAAAATGTGATTGCTCCGGTGTGTCGCCAACGGCCGGGGGATGCTACTGGGTTACGGCCCAGAGCGCGATGGGCGGCATGGGTGGCATGGAAACATAATTTCGGGGTTTTGGTTGTTGAAATGGTCGCGTGATGTATCGAATATCAGGGGGATGGATTGCAGTCAGTTCAACAGCAGCGAAACGGAGCGGCGGTGGTACGAGACCGCCGAAAGGGTGATCATCAATGCAATGCATGTGATTTGTGGCGGGAGATTTGTAACGTTCAACGAAATGGAACTTTGAAGTTTTTTCGATGCCATAAAAATGAATGGATTGCTATTTGCGATTGATTTATGGGTGGCAGTTTTTGGCTCCGTAGGCGCTATTACTGTAAGTGGGGTATCGGTTTTGCGATTTCAGGAACAAACCTTCTCTCGAACGCTGTAAAACATCAAAGAATTTCGAACAGCCCGGTTGATGTGTGTGTGCTTCAGCTCTTTGCGGTAAAGTGCTGGACCCCGTAGCTCTGGATGTGTTTAAAAGAGTTTTGTGAACTACTTGTGAATCAATTTAAGCGAAGAGAAGCTGGCGTAACGCTGATGAACCATTTGCGGCTTGGCAGGCAGAGCCTTTGTTTGTTTGATGGTTTCCAGCGATTGTTGCTCGCGAGTCAAGTAATCCTAGGCCAGAACTAGGACAGGCGTAAATTATTGATTGTTGGCCCGTGAGTTGGCGTTATGAGCGCGCATTCCATCATCGTTGCGGCCAGTCGCCCGAGCAGGATGCACACACCATAATGGACGTGTTTCATATTTTTTGCAGCAATCTAAGCATGTTCTAGCGAGCGGAGGGATACCTCAGATACGGATTATAACAGGCAGGGTGGCAAAGGTAGAGGAAAGAACGATTTTCAGCTTCACCCTGCGGAGAAATATATTTTTGAAATCAATCATTTTTCATAATTAACCACCATATGCTGCTGCGCCTGTTCGAATAACGTTCGTGTCTCTCGCTCACGATGCCCCGACATGGTAGACATGGGCTGAAGGTTAGGCAGGCAGCAAATAAAAAGGAGAGGAAAATAAAACACAACATGATATAAAATACAACCCGTGACCGATCGGGCACTGAGCGATCGATCGAGGAAACGTTTTCCTGCCTGCCTGCCAACATCCACATCCCTAATTCTCGGCCTTCCCTTCGTTTCCATTTCGCATTAGGGGCCGTTTCGGATGGGTCCAGGAAATCGAATGGAAACGATCGATAAATAAGCTGAAGCTTGGAGTAAAAGTAATAAATTTTTAACACTCAAGGGTACGATTATGTAGCTGCTCTCTGCAGTCGGCGCAGCACCGTAGCCCGTACCGAGTATTGAATTTAAATAGTACATCCCTCTGGTCTGGCAGAAACGGAGCGAGAAGCACGAAAAAAAACATCATAACAATGAGGAGAGTGAAAAACCCTTGGGCATTCCATTGGCGAGATGGGCTATTGAATGGGCTTAGGGAGGAACACGGTGCAGCACGAACCGTTCCGGCTGATGAAAAGCCTTTCGGAAGGATCAATTAATGCGAAGGATGGGCTTTTATGTTTCCTTTAACGCAATTAAACCACTCGGCATAGTAATTAGAATTTATTCTTCCGAGTGCATTGGCAGGGTGTAAGCCGCCGCCTGCCTGTGTCTGCCGCAACTGCGGATCCTGTGCAGCAGGACCGAGATTTATTTTCCAGCGTTCAAAATGCGCTACAAATGCCCTAGAGCAGCACAAACAATGGAGTTCTTGCAGCAAAAAAAAGGATAATAGGATTTCTCCCTCTGGATGTATGCAACCAAATGGAGGAGTAATGGCGATCACAGTGAGAGAGTGATTAGAACACATGTTGTGGCAAAAGTATTGTTTGCCACACTGTATTTGGTTTGCGATCGGAATGATGTTCGTGGTGCGCGCTTGATTTGTGCTCTTTGGCTACATTTTTCGGGCTTTAATGATGAAGTGCAATCGTTGTTGCGGGGAACGAGCACGAAAACCCCTTGGCCAACATACACAAAAGAGCTTGTAAGTGATGCTTCTTCCTGCCCTGAAGACGCTCGAATGGTTTGCTACATCATCGTTGGCTGCTTCAATCATCATTCATCATACAATTTTCGGAGATTTGCAGCCAATTGCTGGAGTACTCTAAGGAACCCACATTTTGGGTCTTGTTTTCTTTCCCCCGAAATGCTTCCCGGGGCAAACTGAGGAGTGCGGCTCGAGTTCCGTGACTCGAGGAAAACAAATAAGTTTGCCAAGTCATCTCTTGAAACGAGCACGAGCATTTAATTCAACGGTTTTTTGGGCCGGTGTGTGCTTTATCGCTACGAAGAGGACTGCACGAGCTTTTGAAGCATCAGTCGGGCTCCGAGGATCGAGATGCACACATTCCCCGTATGCAAACGACACGAATTTGCTTGTTTTGTTGTCCAAGAACAACAACGTTGTTCAGCTAAGTACAGCGAAATATTTCATTAGATGCTTATATTGTTCGGTTCCGAATGTTGGGTTTTGGAACAATTGAACGCTAACAAAGTGCGAATGAAATTACCATTGTTCGTGTTACTCAGAATCCGTCCGATTTCATCAGACGTGATTGTTTTGAAAGCATTTTAGCTGAGAACTCTTATCCTAGGCAATAATGTTGCAATATCTTCAATTTGCCATCAACTCTGGTGATTGGGTTCGGGTTCCAGCAGAGATTCGTTTAAATTTACGAGATTTTAAGCTTTGACGTTGGGATTCCACGATGTCCAAGTAGTGTTCTACGCCCACCACACCACAGAAATTGACTCAAAGTGTGTCAGACTTGCTTGGTAACAAGAAAAGATGCTCCAGCAGTACCAAACTCCATCCTTCCTCCATCCATAAGCATCCTTCCAATTCGACATTAAAAGAGGAGTGTCTATAGCATCCTAAATATAATAGACGTTGCATTAAAAGTTTTTAAAAATTCCTCATTAAACAATAGCCTGCTTGAGGATCTCAGTAGCCTTTCGGGGTTCACCCTTCATAAGGAGGTTTTCCATTTTGTTTTATCAAACCTTTCCTCACACAATACCTTCAACATCATAACTCAAGCTGTGCGAACTTTCTGCCAAAAGATTAAACGGCTTAACAAAAAACCCAACCACTTCATCGAACGGATCATTAGCAAAGCTGAATGTCAGGCTTTTGTGTTTTGGATGCTGTGAAGAGAGAGAAGAAAAAAGTTGCTGGGTTGCTGTGATGCTGGGAATGGTGTGCGAGAAACAATCGATTTTATCGATTTGTTGTAGCTCCAAGTGGAGTTTTTTTTTTGTGGAGTGGAATGTGTCTGGCCCTTCTCAGCTGGCAGTGACTCAGACATCGGTCTTCGATCGATAGCATTCCGCCCCCGGGGGGGGAGTGCTTCGTCCGATTGTTTTAGCTTCATCTCCGTGGGGAATCGGGCGGCCCATCTACTCTCCATACGCCCTCCACCGTCTTCTCAATTGTGAGAACTCCGTGCTGAATGTTTTTGAGCCCGTGCCAAGCATCGGGGCATCGGTGCGGCCACTCGATATTAATACCTGCCCGACACTACTTCTTTGCCTGGACTTGCCTTGGCGGATCGTAATTCTCTTCCCTTTCGCGTGCTTTCGCATTTTCCTTTCGCGGGATTGGCGCCGCGGTCGAGAGCAATTTCGCCCCGCGCGCCGCGCACGGTTCGGACGGGAAATGGGGAAAAAAGCGGGGAGGGGTATTAAAAGAGTGTGTTATTAAATTAAATTGATTCATTGAGCTCGTGAAATTAGTAAGAACCGCACCTCACCTCGCACCTGGTCCGCTTCATCCCCCGGACGCACGTTTCTCACTTGCACTTGAACCATTTCCACCTTTCCACCGGCACTATTCCGCCTGGGTTTCGGTGAAGGTTTTAGGTTAAACGAGAGTATCTCGCTTCTCTTCCCTCGTTCGCTCTCCCGAACCTGCGGGAAATTGAACGACCCCGTCGGAGGGTACCCCGGCGTCGTCGTCGTCGGGAAGTGTGAAGGGAAATTGGAGTATAATGAGATCTCGGCAAGATCGAGAAAGATTGATGAAGTGATTTGATTACTGTCGAACGAACGAACGAAGCCGGATGATGGTGGTATGAATGGATAAATTTAAACCATGCGGGAGGGATGATTGTCATTACGAAATACGCCTCATCGGCCGCGCATCTCGGTGTTGTGGGTCTGTGTGTCGGGGGCGAACGAAGAACTGCACGATTGGAAGGGATTAAATATGGGTTATAGCCGTCTGGTTTGCTGGCGCGATTCAGCGTAAAGTTGTTACTGCAGAACTTTACCGGTGGGAAGATTGAAATTATATTAATGGTATTTTTTTTCCTTCCTCTCCTGTTGTGTTGTTGCTGCTTTCAAATCGCTAGAAATTGAATCAGAAAAGGCGGAACAGACGCGCGCGGCATTGAAATGGTTGTGGCTCCTTAGCCGGGCATGCAATCAACGTTGCTAGTGTTCATCTTCATTGTGTAATTTGCTCGTTAGTTTTGAGTAATTCTCAACTAGAACGCAATTATGCTGGAAGTAAAGCATTCCATCAGAGATCCTCACGTCGAGAATGGGGGAATATCGCAGCGTAAAATTTAGTATCAATTTATTCAAATAAGATCATGAAATGAATCAGACATAACGATCGTTTTTTTTACATGCGAGCTGATGCATGTTGCGTGTCAAGCAGCTCAACCATCACTAAAAGCTAATGTCTTATCTGCCAATGGCGTACAAAAAAAAAACCTCCCATACGCCCGCGAGGTCGATGGCAGTGCGTTGTGTGCAGTTGCGTTGAGTTGGGTGCTGGTGTGCTGCCATTTACGCGTGCAATAAAACGATGAGAAAGCGACACACGAGAGATACGAGAAGGGGGGGATGAAATAAAATAAAATCGAAACTAACCAGCGAAAATACCAGTTCCCCGATCGTTGCAAATTCGCGTTGTCCGATTCTAAAAACGGCCAATTGTTCATGCCAAATAAGCCAATTTTATGATTATTAGCCATTTATAAGCAGAACGGATGATGAGTCCGGGTACCAATAACACTAATCCACTTTTTTTTTCTCGGCTCGGAAATGGCCCCAAATAATGTCGAATGGAACCGCCAGTGGTGGGACCACCGTCTAGGGGGATTGGGGCGAAACAGATCGAGAGGTGAACCGAATATAAATGAACTAATTTTACAATCATGTTGTTTTCCGTCTTTTTTTTTTTCGCCATGGGTCGGGCGGGGGCCATTGCTGTGCACCAAACCGAGCATCAAATTACGTAAAGTAGTCCCGTTCGGGGGGTATTCGGTCATCTTCTTCGCCCGTGTCGTTAAACTTGATGAGGCTATATTCAGGCAAGTTGTCTAGGATTTTGAGAACGGGTGTGTGCCGTAAAAAATAATCACCTGCATGCTTTAGACTTCAAACGTTCAAGAAAACCGGAGCTCGCCGAGAAGGCATGCATGACTTTTGTACAAAAGGGAAAGTTAAGAAATAAAATCGATTACAGAAAAGCAAAAACCACGGGAAAAAAGGATAATTAATTAGACAACGTACAAATAATTACAATCCCCCCCTCGTAATGGAATTGCTTGTTGCAATAATTTTGAGACACAACTTTCAGTTCTGATTATTCGCCAGTCGGGGTGCATTCGTCCCTCTTTGAGTGCTTAATTCGAGGTTCGCATGCACCGGGCTCGTTAATAATGAGCCTTTTTAGACGAAGTACCGTATTATTCGTTGGAGAGAGAAAAACAAAAAAACCTGTTTTACGATGATCAAAATTTCCACCAACATGAAACACTTATTACAACAATAACGAAATTCTGTCCGTCCTTTTTTTATTCCCGCCGCTGCCGCCGGAAATGAGGCACCCCGACGGTGGCATTGACGGGTTTCGGGCGGGGCCTATCAGCGCACCAAACTTATCATAAATCATGCATTGTTTTCACAGCAGGGCTGCGAATAGAACATATGTAAAATACTTCCGCCACAATGGTGCAACCCTTTTCGTTCCTTATCAATGGTACCATTAGCTGCCCGGCTTCAACTACATTCGGAAGGCAGCATTGAACATTTTCGGCAGCATTTTGAGCAGCACTCAGCGAAACATAAAGCAGCGAACGAGGGGGACAACCGAGCCTTGGTTCACCCTTCGCCAGATAATTCAAGGGTTTAATTTCTCTCTGAATATTCAGCAAGGCTAGCGTCCGAAAATTATGGCACAAGCGGCCATACCCCATCATTTGCTACCGTATGTGTGGTGCCTGTCCGGAGGGAAAAGGTGGACGAAACGGCAGAGTAATGCCAGATAAACCGGTACAACATTTAAATCGATTCATAATCATACAATTACCATTACCATTCCTTTCATGTCGAAAAAGGCAAGGCTTTCGGGCCGAAATACACTTCCGGCTCCACACACACACTCCGAGCGGCAAACGCGACATGTTTCAGGCGGCGCCAGGACGAAAGTGCCCGGGTTTTAACTCATGCCACTTATTTTGTTGATTGGGAAATTCTCGTCTCGTCTCGTGTGCGTGTAGAACAGAGCAAATAGGGACACGGGAATGGAGAAAGAATGCCACCCTGTGTTGGACAATTTCATTAACGATCACTCGAACACGACGACATTCGGGTTAGCATTCTTCCGGTGCTCGATCAAACCCTCAACACATCAACAGTTGTGTTTGAGCTGGTGCGCAGATACCGCGTAATGACATTACAAACATAAAAACAATTCCCCCGCTTAATTCTGGCCCAAAACCATTTCTCTACCCCTTGGAAAAACCACACCAAGTGAAAGGGATACTTGCGTGTGTGTGGAGCTTCTTTTTTTATTTGTCTCGCCCTCTTGTGCGGTTTTAAAGTACAAGAAAAACACGCAAACTACTAGGCTTCTGGAACTTTTCGGAACTGTTGCCGTTTGCGGTACAAATTCTGCAGCGCTGACCTTTCTTTGCGATTTTTTACGGCTTCCTCCCTTTTTTTGTTTTTTGTTCGTGGTGGTGTGTCACAGCAGCCAGCTGCGATAAGAAAGGGATTCCCGGTCTCGATCCGGCAGCAGGAACACCTCGGTGTTGGCAACGCTGTAACCGGCTCTGGCACTGTCCGCACACCCTTCGATGGTGCGACTCGTGGTTTTGTGGGTCGTGTTGAATTTATAATGATGATTAAATTATAATCATCATCAACGGCAGCAGCGGCAGCGTTTAAGTTTTCCGCAACAAACAGAAACAGAAACAAAACACGTTGGATGGCCTGAAATGGCTGAAATAAATTCCGAAACTCCTGCCCACAGAGCACAGCGTTACGATGGGTTTCCCTGCGCTGGACAACAAACCTTACACACAAAAAAGGCACGCAAGAATAAAATAGATCCACAAAAATATTTTCGCTTATCGCATCAACAACGATATGCGAAGCGAGACGCTGTGTTTGTTTCGGTGTTTGGAAATTAGATTGAATATTTATGCCCCCGCCCGACGCTTATCTGTCTGTTCCTAGTGCGACCCTTTTAATAGCGCGGTTGACACCCCTTATAGTCCACCAAACGGTTACCATGACAACCATGGTTCCGTCGTCTGTCATACAGAGCTGCCACAGAATCGACGAGCTCTCGCGAAGGGTTTTTGCTTATCAGCACACTTTCCTAGAGATTATCTCTCCGCTTTCTTCCAGCATCCAAGGTTTTGCCTACCGAATCTTGAGGATTTTATCACAAATGTTCGAGTGCGGGAAATCGTGGCTATTATGTATCCGTATTACGATCTGGTCGACGCCGGTGAACAATGGCACATTTGCAACACGCTTGGTATGCTTCACCGTGGTTGACAGGCCGACGGTAAACAGCGCTCAACTCCCGGGCACCCGGGTTTGCAATGCAAATACACCGTCTCCGGGGATGGAGGTTAGTGCAGCATTATATCTGCCATTTTGGGGTGAGCATGAAAGGTTGCATGTATAAAGCCTCACTTATCTTGTATTTTTCTCGCCTCGGTTTGGATGTGAATTTCCAACCGTTTACTGAAGCTACAGAGATTAAAGTGCTCCAAATGCTCATTTACATTTAATTTGAAAATTATGCGAGTCATGTACAACGGTTGTTGAATTTAAAACTCATCCTACTCTTGCGCTACGTTCTATTGCGCACACGACGAGCCGCGGCAGTGAGTGGCTCTTATTAAACTATTTCAAACACACCACAAACTCAGAGTGGCACAGTGGCTTGGCAAACAGTGACAATAATGGCACGATGTGTCAGCGTCAGTCGCAACCACTCACTCAGTCACACGCCGGAAGTGAACCACTCGGCTGGGCTGTCACATTTTTCATCGTTTGCAAGACTCATTAAAACATCTGGCATAATAAAACCTCGGTACCGTGCCTGCCCGTCGGTGATGATTACGCGAACGGTGGCCCCCTTTTTCCCTTTTTTGGTTTTTGGGGGAGAGTGACACGCTGGTGCTAATGGCCAGATATCGGTTTCGGGGTTATCCGATCCGAAAATTTGACTGTCTGGTCTGGTTCGTGTGTGTTTTCTTCTTACTGATGAGTTCTCTCTTTCTTCTTCTTCGTGTCACCATGAATCCGGTTGTCGACGGTATCGCCTTCGATTTGCCAATAAGCCTCCCGTTCCGAGTTCGTTTCGACTTCCAATTCATAATTCATTCCGTGGTTTCCCCTTCATCACGGCCATCAGCAGCAGCAGTAGGAGCCGTGCACGGCGTACTTATGCCACCATCATTCCCCAGACGATTGAATTTGATGCATTTCATTATTTCTGGAACGTGCCTGTAGCCTTTCCGCGGGGATCCATCCTTCACTTCCCCCGCTTCCAGCTATGGGCCAGTGACATCGAGTGGCTTTATGTTGTGCGATATCACATTTTATCTATTCTTGTCTTCTCCGGGCCCTATTCAACCACATGTGCGTGCGTGATTCACACGGTTCACACCGGTAAGGCCACCCGTGGCGAGGGGGAGAGGACATTAATGTCATACAATGGTGTATGACGCTGCCACAGCGCGGTTTTGCCGTCCCATCATCGGCTGTCATTAGATAAGCGATTGACATTTTCATCCATCTCCGTGCGGGCGAAACCGTGCCCGCGAAACGTGATTTTGTGCGTTGCGATAAAGAAGCTTCACAGCGCCGCGGGAACTGGGCATTGTGAAACTCGAACCTGTTATTACACTGCGCCGTATGCACTTGTGGCCATCGTCATCAGGTCGGTTCCAGTTAGATGAAGATCGGCTGTTCGTTCGATTCCATCGTAAATTAGCTTCTCCGTTGAGTGCTTATGAAGAAGTGGGTGCCAGATGCCAGGTGTACTTGACGCACCATGTGCAAATGTCGAGGTCATGCCAAAGACTCTGACAATAAAACACTTTTTTTTTGCAAAATTATGTTTTTGTATTCACCATACGTCCCTTCAAGGGCGATTTACCGATTATAGCGGTTTTTTAATTTGTCGATACCCTTTTTGTAGTAGTATTTGTCCTTTGCCTCAAAAAAGGTCTCAATTTCGGCGAACACCTCTTCATCTGAGGAAAATTTCTTCTCAGGGGACATCCTTTTGAGATATAGGAAAAGGAATTAGTCACACTGGAGCCAGATCTACGATATACGGTGGGTGGCGAAGCAATTCGTAGCCTAATTCATGATTTTTTGCCATTGATTTCACTGGTTTGTGGCACGGTGCGTTGTCTTGATGAAACAAAACCTTTTTTTTCTTCAAATGTGGCCGTTTTTTGACGATTTCGCCCTTCAAACGCTCCAATAACTTGATATAGTAGTCTCATGTTAATGGTCTTTCCTTTCTCAAGATAGTTAATGAAGATTATTCCTTGTGAATCCCAAAAAACTGACGCCATAACCTTGTCAAATGAATGTTGCGTTTTCCCCGTTTTGGAGCAGGTTCATCGCGTCTTGTCCACTCGTATGACTGTCTATTGGACTTTAGAGTGAAGTGGAGAAGCCAAGACTCATCCATGGTAACATATTGACGCAAAAACTCGGATTTATCCAGAGCGAATACAGAGCTTTCTCATATCCAAATACTCGTGAACGATATGTCCAACACGTTCCTTAGACATCTTCAGGGTGTCAGCTATCTCGATCAACTTTATATTACGGTTGCTTTTAATACTCTTGTGATTTTTTCAATGTTTTCTTCTGTAACCACCCCATTTTTAGGTGACCACTGTGTTCACCGTCCTCAGGGCTCATTTTATCACAATTAATTTTTTTTAACCATTTACTACATTTAATTTTTGGCTTCAACTGTATTTTTCCCCTTTCAAAAAGAGCAATACTTTATTATCACGCGAAATTCCTTCTTTTCCATGATTACTCAAAACACAAACGTTGCGTCACACAAATTGTTCTCGCCTACTACGTTGTTGTCCGACCTGTCAAATTTTGACAGATCACGTTTGAAGGTTGGTATAAACTAAAAATGGCATGGATTTAAATCTACTAGTGCGATCTTTGTGTTAGACCAAAAATTGATCAGCCGTCCTGTTAGAAGGCAGGAGATTGTTTTAAAACATTAAAATGAGCATATAAAAATGTTTCCTTCTCGATTCTCCCTATTCCGTTTCGCACTTCTATCGTGCCATTCTTCAGCTACCTTCGGGTGAAAGTGACTTCCTACATGCTGCTGTTTGGGGTTTAGAAACAGAGCACTTTTTTTCTGCACATCATTTTATTGCTCCCTAATGGCCACTATCTGTCCGCGAGCCATGGTTTATTAAGGCGAATCATCACCCACGGCACCCCTGATAGCTGGAGGCATCTCTCTAAGCCTGTTGTTAAAATGTCACATACACATGATGGAGCTGACGCACACTCCGGCATCTGGTGGAGGCGATGACATGTGAATAACAGTTTCGCGTTGATGGTGTGCCATAAATAAACATCCCGTGGCTAGCGAACCGTTTTGCTCTGAATCATCTGAATGTTTTTCAAGTTTGCAAAACTGAGATACAGACTACACACTTTGTCGAATGAATCACATACACTAACACCTCCTTCGAACCCCTTATATCATGGCTTTGATGAAGAGAAAGCATCCGAACATAAATCCACTTAAAAGAAAGGCAAAATACCTATCGTGCATGGTCACCAGCAAATGTCACCATCCAGGCGTGCCGATACATCTCTTCCACATGATGGAAAATCCCTTCCCGAACTTCACAGAAAGCGGAAAGATTTACTAGAGGTCAGCTCAGGAAAAGGTCCAGGTCCAGGGTTCTTTTTTTTCTCATACCTGACCAAGTGCATGCAACGATTGCGACATTGCGCACATTCCTGGCAGGAAGTCCATCCTGAACTCCGTGATCCCCGCGTGTCGTCCGGATCGTGACGAATCGGTCAAAGCGAAATCATTTGCAATGGATGACGAATCGATGTTTATCCCTTCGGAACACTTTCTTTCCATCGCCGCCACGGTGCAAAAGTGCCCGGCGTAAAGCTGGCGAGGAAAAATGACGACTCATCATCATACCCCCCCCGATCGGTGCCCGGGGAACGGGGGACACATTGTTACACATGCTCCGGGAAGGGCGGTGGTGGGAAACGTGGTAATGCCGTGTGTGCCGCTGTGCGCTGCGGGTCTTAATAATAATAACACTGGAAACATACATACATTTTCGAAGACCATTATTTATAATTTCCTTCATTTGTTTGTAACTCCCGATACGGTGCGGTGCGGAGAAGGAGTGCGAGTGGTGCGTCCAGGGGGTAGAAGCAGGGTTGCCTACCCGGTAACATAAGTGGAGGTTTTGCTCGCACGAACCGGGAATGGAAAGTGTGCGGGGTTAAAGTTACTTGTAGCATAAAATTTACTCACAGCAGGTGGTGAACGAGGGCCTCCGACGACCGACTCTTGCTTTGCTTCTCGCACGTTCGCTCCGTACGACGACGGATCGGGGGTCGATCAGGTTGCGGAGACCCGACCGTCAAGAACAGCAATCACTGCATCTGATGTATTTGGCAACCGGACATCGTACAGGAGCTAAGGAGGGCTGGCGCGTCTTGGGACGGTGCTGCAATCTCAATGTCAATCTCGAAAGCAGCAATAAAGAGGGAACCGTTTGCAATCTTGAGTCCGTCAAAACTTGTCTATTTTTACCTTGACAAGGGGAAGATGTATAATGAAGTTCGGCTTTTGTTTTGTTACACACCACCACCGGAGGATCACCTCCAGAGATGCATTTATTTTCAATTAATTGCATTAAGCAGAATTGCAGTATCGTACAGAAGATTTTGAAATGTATTCGAACAAGTACTCGGTGCTAAATTATTAAACTGAAAGCTCTTGTTTTGTTTGGGTTTTAATTAAATACCAACATTGAGATCATCTGGTTTTGTCATCAATTTTGTAGTAGTTGAAGTCTTCAAGTTTCAAGGCAAGAACTTATCACTTTGATACTCTCGAGTATTAATTTAGTGGAATTTAAAACGCTGATGCATAAGTTGACCATTATTCCCTGTAATGTTCATCTTCTCCACTGATACTTCACTTCAAAAGGGTCTGCTGGAACAGGAGAAGCTAAATGAACCGCTTCCAATCAATAAACGGATTATGGCAGTAATTTATGTTTGTCTTTCGCTAGTTTATCCCAGGAACGTGTACCGCGTTTGTGTGTATCACCATCCAACCCGGGAGTCCATTTGTCCCTCACGTACAAAGCCAACGATAGTGAACACTGTCGTCATCGTAACGACTGTTTACTAACCGTTTGCGGCAACAAATTGCACTTAGCAGCTCGCACACACCACACTGGCGGTAGCCACTGCTCCGGTTGGGGACGCGGGATTAGTCAAGCGATTGTAAATAAATCGCTCTTGGCGCACCCCCAGCCCGATCCGGTCCCCCTTGCCAAGTGGACACACTTTCTCCACCCAAGGTTTGTCAACAGAGCACCCAGAGAAGTGTACGCGCAGTAAACCTCGTCTCCGAGACGACCTACATTGTTGGTCAGCATTGCGAGAACGAATTATGATGAAATCGCTTTGATGTTCCATGAGTGGCTGGCTGGCACAGGCGGGGATTATCGAAGGGGAAAGCCTTCGCTCCAAGAACAGTTGCTGATATGGGTCCCATGCCTCGCATTCTCCACCGGCTTCGGGATTTAATGTGTAAATTGAAATTCGCTTCGACAAATGCTGCGTGTAAATATTGATTTCCATAAAGTACTCGTTTCGAGAGAGGGTCTTTAGATATGCGATCGTGGAATCATTGGGTGCCACTTTTATGCCTGGTAGAGCGAATTGTGTAATGCTTTCGATTCACGATCAGCTTGGAGACAGAGCTGGAGCGCTACTATTCGATCGTTTCGTAAGGATGATCTATGGCGAATGGAATTCTTTCCCTCGCTGACGGCAACACAAGTCATTAGCGGGAAAAGTGATATATTTTTATTTGATATCCATTCTGGCACTCGCCAATACCCCGGCCCAATATGTCATCGGATATCGTTTCGGTTGTTTGCTTGAGGTATTTGAACGCCAATCGACGCCATCTTGGACGGGTCGGTTTTCACCAGCCACCGAGACGCGAGACACCGCGCACATCCGGCTGTGTCTGTCGAGAGGAGCGAACGAAATTAGACCACCCACACACCCACCCGACGGTTCCGTTTCCGTTCGGAAAATTCGGAAATCTCGTTACACACGGCCACACCGGGGGAGGTCGTCTGCAATTAAGACGATACGCCACGTGCAACGTTATGCCGGGTGCGTGTTCGGATTATGGAAAATCCGGCACCGTCCCGGGGCACGACGGCGGTATACCTGCTTCCACGGATAGTCTTTATCAGACGGAGTGTGCGATACCCGCCAGGTCGTCTTCGATTACGGCGACATGTACAAGCGGTCACGTTGGCAACGGTTCTGGCTTCGCGCGCGGTGGTCGACACGCCGTTTCGTTTGCTCTTGACGGTTATTATTACGATTTTACTTCACTGCGTGGCGGCGTCGTTCGTCTGCACTTACTCGTCGAAACAATAAATAACTTCCATTCCATTCCGTTGGCCCCGCGGGGCGAGCGTTGTTGGGGAGGATTAGGACGAGATGCGTGGGAACTTGTTGTTGTCGCTCGTGGTGAGTTATTATTTTTATTTTCCCCCCCCCCCTGATGCCGCCACAATCCCATGAAATGTGATCGAAATGGTCCGTAAATAAATGTGTCTTGTGTTGTTTTTCCGCCGTTTGGCCCCCGCGCGGCGTCATGGATACACGAGCCTCGGATAAATTGAATTTCATAATCGTTTGATGGAATTCTAGGAGAACGTATAATAAATACATAAACATCTGCACGGGCACGTACGTCACATTCGAAAACAATGTGAAAGACGCTTTTTATGCTTAGCGCAAGTGTTGCGTTTGCTACATTTAACGATTATTTTGATGTTTAAATTGTAGTTAAGTTAACCACGGTGAAAACGCAAAGAGAGCGACAATGTTTTTCCCCCACTTTTTCCCACTACAATTGATTGCTACAACAATGGTTCGTTCCCCAGTGTTTGGTAGTGATTTAATGTGTTAAACAAAAGGGAAACACTTCCTACCAGGAAGGGCTTAACAAAATATGTTTATAACATACATTTTGTACACACTTTTGTTTGTTTTACATGTTTCCTTTTTAAAATGAATCGTGCTACAACGCGGTCGAAGTTGTTATTTGAAACAAACAGCCATTGTTGAGCAATAAACAATATGCATTGTCGTTGATTGTTGCTCGCAAAAAAGGTTTCGAAGCTGGTTGATTATTTCCTTCAAAAACTTCTTAGCACTTTAACATGAGGCGCACATTTTGACATAAGAAAAATATTTTGTTGTCTTAAAAGCTTCTAATCTTTAAGGTATTTTCAATAATAAGGTAATATTTCAATAATATTGGGTGAACAAGTAAGTTCCCAGCCATGATGCCATTACCTCATTTTGAGCACATATTTCAGATCTCATGCTTGGTTGGAGTTCAAACAGAGAACAAACACCGCTGGGAACTTATTTGCTCTCCTGATAAATCGTTAAAAAGGATCTCCTAAAGAATTATTGATTTATTTACAGAAACACATACAAACCATAGCTTCATTTTGCGAAGATTCATGATAAACCATAGCTCAAAATACATTAAAAATAACAGAGAAGTAGCAATGATAAATATTCATTTTTGTACGGAATAACTTATATATGTCTCAGTTGCAAAATAACAATATAAATAATATATATTAAAATTATGTAAATAGTAGAGAATCTGAAGAATGTGCTTAGGAGTCATGATCGTTTTTTGAAGTTGTGATCAATCTCTCAGAAAGAATGTGACATTATTGAACAAAAATATTATTTAGGAAATTCTAATTTCTGAACAGACTTCAAAATAAAAATCAGTTGCACACTGCAAGAAGAGAGTTCCCATTTTCTGTTTGTTAAAGTAAATTTATTACATTAAGTAGTCTGATAGGGCAGTAATTGATGTAGCAAATATGGCTTACTGGTTATAACATTGATCCACTTCAGCATAGATTGTGCATGAAAGAAAGCTTTGTTCACGCCACATTCGCTGGCGACAAAACATGTTTTACAAATCGTGCCCTTTGTATGCGTGCGCTGGTGCCTGACAGGGAAATATGTGGAGTCGCTTAGTGTGGCAGGAAAGTACACACCTTTCACATCCGGTGTCGGTGACATGGGAGTGATGTATCGGAGCCGTGGCGAGTGGACGATAATGCTGGACATTATTCCAGAAGGGCACATATACCGCACGGAGACTCATCGGCGAGAATGCAACCGATTGTACTGCCGAGCCCCCTTCCATCGCCCGGGCAAATCAATCAAATGTGTGCGTTTACGATCGCGATAGTGTGGAGTAGCTCGGACGGGGCAGAACACAGGGGATCCTTCCCTCAGTTCACCCAACCAGCCTCGGTCAATAGCCTCCAAGATTCCACAATCAAACCTAGTAAATGGCGCCATTAAAATCCACTCGCATGTGTCAATAGTGACGGAAGGTGGAAGGTGACCGCGAATGGTGGGTTACACGTCTTTATGCATGCGTTAGAAGCCGACTTTACTGCCTCCCTCCCTCGGGCTGGTTTATTTTTCCGTTTCAATTGTGTAAAGTTCGATCCTGACCCAACAACCACGGCGACGGCAGCCGTTAGACGAGTCCGAGTGCTGGCGAGGTCCTCCGTTCATTCGTTTATCAACCTCATCGATCGAGAGGAGGGCATTGGCGTGGTGGAACGCCGCCGGAATATGTTTACGTTGTCGGTCATTCGGCTTAATTTATCTTTATTTGCTTAATGTGGCTGGAAGAGACCGCGGCGACCGTTTACGAACCGTCGATATTGTCGAGAGCACAGCGAGAAAGCAAAGAGAGAACTGTCGATGATTTTCGTTTGATGCTTGTTACGACGGGGTGGAATAGGGGAGGGTGGTGATCATGGGTCGATGCGTGGTCGGTGGGGCTACATACATTAATTGATCTGTGTATTATTATCGTCCGTCGTTCCCCCACAGTGTCCGTTCGTCCACCGATCGGCCATTACTCTCACCGGGGAGTAATCGATGTCTAACAACGAGGCGTGAAATGTTACTATTAAGTTCCTTTCCGCGCTTCCTGCCCAGCATCTCTGTCTCCTGCTTTGAAAGGTTCTTCGCGTCCCGGGAAAGGTGGCTCTCGTCTTGTGGAGCGAAGGCGCGCAACATGGGCGTAGATCATGCGCTGGGCGTGCAATGCTGCACTCTGCCGCAGTACGTGTGCATGCATGCAGCGGATTTAATAAATACGGGAATTAATTCGACGCTCTCAACGCCCAGCAATACTTGGCCGAGCCAGGTGTGTGTGTGTGCCGACAGCACCGAAGAAGGCTTTTTGAAGGTGAAAGGGAGCGCGCGAACACGGGAACCGGGGCGTATAATTTATGGTTTATCGATAATAAATTACGAGCGATTATAATTGATTTAACGTGTAGTTGTGCGACCTATAAGGCATCTCTCTCGTGTGCCATTTCCTGTCATCCGGCCTCCGGTGTCGCCGCTAGTTTGTCAGCTGTACATTCCTAATTTAACCTCAACAAAATCGCTAGACTGCGGTATAAAGGCTCAATATGCTTAATTTATTTGCACATTTAAAGCGAGATTGTGCTGCCGATAGCATCGGTACATAGCTACATTATTTGTATTTGCGTGAGAATATCGACCGGGTTCTAAAAATAATACGCAGGCAAAGAATGCTGATGGCATTTGAGGTATTTGGCTGTTTGTATGCTGCCTGTGCTCAAGAACGCTGTTAAGGAGCGGGATTTCATCCGCCTCTTTAGCTCAGTGGTAGAGCGCTGGTCTCGTAAACCAGCGGTCGTGAGTTCAAACCTCACAGGAGGCATTCTCACAAACAAATTGGGTTTGGAATAATGTTTTTTCTCTTGTCAAAGTTAGTTTTTAATTTCTATTTTAACTTTTTATGAATAATGGCTGAAACTTATCTGAACCAGACTGAATGACATCGAAACGTTCGTTTACTTTTTTACGATTAAAAGCTGTTGCCTAAGTCATCACGGCGGAATATATTACAAAACAGTCATGTTTTCGGTAATCTTATTTAAAATGGTTGTATATTCAACTCCTTTTGTTTAAAAATTCAGAACCTCCATTACTTAATTAACAAATTAACAAAATATTGCATAACTTGCTGTGTTTTAAAAGTATCATTCGCATACATTACATCAGGTATTTTCGAGTGTTGTGTTCGGATATTTGAAGGACTTCTATAAATACAACAAAAATTCGGACAAGTTCGACGTTTTTGTAGTATGTACTCTATAAACTTAAAACACTTCTTAAACAAAATGGATTATTTGTCTTTCTTAGCTCTATGCATGTCTCTTGGAAACTTTGATTGATTTGCAATTAATAATACCTCAGAGTTCTCAACAGTTTTTTGAATGTTTTCTTATCCTTTTCTCAAGTTATGCATATTTCACTAAATATTATTAAAATTATATTGTGGATATATTGGTTGTGTATTTTGGTGATTTTTTTGGGTTAGTTTTAAAGTCTTTCGAGGAATGTATTTTGAGGTTATATTTTCCAGCCTGCTTCTTTTATTATTTTTAATTTTTGTTTGTTCGACAATTTCGAAAGAGATTTAAAGTACGTGCATCGATTAATTCATTCATCCTTTTACGGGCATTTACCAAGGCACAAACCAAACTCGTAACGCATCGTACGCTAAAGAGAAAGCAATGAGATGTACGGAAAGCCTTTGCCACGTGTTCTCGTGTGAGTCGTGGCCGGTCGAACGGTTCGTTGTGCAACGGTCCTGAACCGTTCGTTGGGCTCGAAGCACATGCAACGCAACCCTCCCAGGGAAGGTTTTTCCCCCTTTCACCTGGTCCGAAGGACGTTGTTTTGTCATCCCGCGGTTGCTTCACGCTCCCTGCCGGCAGTAATTATGACATTTATATTATTTTGTCATTAATTTTAATATAGTTCCCCCTCGGCGGCGTTCGAGGTTCTTGTTTATCTTCCATTTCGCTTCCTTCCCACTGACGACACACGGCCTTCGCACACATACACACACGGGTTGTTTCGATGCTGCACGAATCCGTCCTCACAGCGCAGGGTGGCTCCTGGTGGCCACAGCAACTCCAAGTACGGCGGGACATAATAATGTTTGGGAGTGCACCAAAACCGAACTCCCCGGCCCTTTCCGGGCAGTTGCGTTTGATGGTCGTTGTCGAAACGAGTAATTTATCAATCAGCATGCAACCGAACCGAAACCATAAGCGAAATGGCCGAAACGCCCCACGTGCTGCAGGTCCCCTTCGTTTGAAACAATTAGAGCGAAAGCGAGCGCCACCACTTCGCGCACAACACCGGGCACACGGCGGACGGTTAAATTCAATTTCGCGAGATGCAAATGATTTAAAATTAATTACCAACATCAATCGCAAACGGCCACACGAGCGTAATGAATAATTCGATTGACGGTTGCATCGGGCGGAATCAATCAAAGTGGAAATTTAGCTAAAAATCATTTTGACGGACACAAAATGATGATCAGTAGTGAAGGTCGACAAAAACTGCTAAATGGAAATGCCTTCTTTCGGTACGCGATTTAATTTAATCTTGCGGAACGTCCAGCTGATAAGGTTACTATGTAAATTGTTTACTTTCGCTGTACTTATTGTTGACCGTACGTGTTGTTGTACTGTTTGTTAAACATTTAAACATTTCATTACTCAAGCCAAATGCCCAGTTTGTCCTATCCTAGCCGAAACCAACTACAATCGATCGCTTTTATGTAAACTATTTCCCTTTTCGAAGGACGACGCGGGCGAAGGGCCGCGAGGCAGGCGACGCGCAAGGGAGAATTAGCATTTGGATCGGTGGTTCGTGCCGCCGCTCGCTACTCCATTTGTCACATTCCCGCGGCCATTTGTGCGAATGTCGGTCGTTATCGTGTCACGTACCGGTCGTAACAGTACGTCGGGAAGGAAGCGCATTTGCTTAGCATAAATAACAACGCGGCCGTTGTTGTTGACTCTGTCTGGCGTTTGGCCGTAGGGGGTGAATACATTTTTCAAATCACACCACACTTTCCAGACAATATTTTTCAACCAACCACCCACCCACCAAGCTCCAGTCCTTGCTTTCCCTCCATGGTGCCACATTTGCGTGGAGGCTGTGTGCTAGACCACGGGCGGTTTTATTTTTTCGGCGGGGGGAGGGAACTGTTTACCATTGTGATCAAATTGCGAGGATTTTTCCGAGTCCATACTAATCAGTGTGGCTGTATGTATTTTTTTCTCCATAACAGGCCAGGATCAATACGAACCACGTGTGTGAGTTCGTTTGCTGATGCAGGATTGGTGATATCATGGGACTCGTTCCCGGGAAAAGGCCCTGAATCAATCATGCCGAAGCGAGAGCGAATGCGAGCACTGATAAACATAACGCTTTGGGGAATATTGTCAATAAAGGTTTAAAAAAAATGTGGACAACAGCGAGTTTTCCATCCGAACGTGTGGAACTGCAGGTTCTGTTTGTTTAGCTATGGGTTCCACGAAATGTATTATATTTTCTATATTATATTTCAATGTGTATGAGTATCTGCATGAGCAGTAGTATGACTGAGGTATTTGTGAAGTTCATGATACCAATTTTAAATTGTTTTTGTATAGCTTTTCCTAACTTCCCTAACTACCCTCGACTAAACTACATGTTTAAAATAATATTGGGGAAATCTGGATTGCTATGATGAAGTTCAATAAGTCTTCAAGTATTGAAGCTTGTACTGTATACAGCATGTACTGAAATAACTCAAGTATTGCTAGGTTTCAATTCGATAAATCAATTCAGTTGAAGAGTTAGTTACTTATATATAAAGAAACTTTAAGAAACCAGAATTTCTTCTGAGTTCTTGGAGATAGACGAATATTTTAAGTTTCTGGAGATTCCAGAATCTTTATTCAGAGATCAATGAATCTTTATAGATCCATAACTCTTTTGATAGCCAATTGATAATTCGAATGAATCTTCAAAAAATATTTCCCTATTTGCAATTTATTTATTTGTTTATTATATTTATTTACGGAAAATAATTTGTCCGCCCATAAGGCTTAACAAAAGTAATCTTATAGTCTAATCTTAAATCTAATAACGCGTCAGAGGAGGAGGAAACAAACTAAACATAGAGAATTACAAGGAGTCATTAATCAGTCGGGTCAAATGACTCTTCAATAAATATTTCTTTTTGCTTCCTCCTAATCACAACAATATTTGAGATTCAACAGTTCATTTGATGGTAGACCTTTATAATTCTCTTCTATAGCACGAACTTGAAAAAAAGTTTCAAACATATCCAGCTGGTTAAAATTGTTCATATAAAAACCTTCAGTAAACAGAACACTTGTTACGCGAATTTGAGATACGCGAAATTCAAATTTACCCAAAACTTCGTTACATTTGGATGTTTTAAACATAAATTTTGCTAAAAATATACTTCAATTGTCGTAATAAACGTGACAATATTAATTATTCATGTGCTTCGTAACGCGAAAAGAAGAAATCGATCACTAATTATAAACGATATTAGAATGGAATTTTGAGTTACACGAATTTTTCAGGCACGCATTATTCGCGTAACTTGAGGAAAATCTCTACATAATTTATTTCCCCAATACTTAATACCTTTTGCTGGAGACTTACTCACATGTGTGATGCAAAGTATTAGTTTGGTATTTCTTTTAACACACAATATTATTAGCACAAGCGTTGCAAGCGTGTTAAAGCATCCCGAAACGCGTTTCGCTCTTAACTCTTCCAATGCGCCCGGGCCTCACCGGGCGACGGTCTTCCGTGGCATGTCACTGCCATAAATAAAATCATGCCGTGCGGATGTAATTTCGTGATAAATGCTTTTCCCAGCGACGTGTTTCGCTTTTTTGAAGTCACACGTGTAAGACGCAGCCCAAAGACCCACAGGCCTTTGCGCGGGGTTTGGCTGGCTGGCAGTCGAACTACTAGGGCCCAGTGCTGAGCGAACGGTACGTGGTCTACGGTCGTTTGCCTTTCGAAAAAGAATTAGCCAACTGTGAACTGTGCAGAAAAGTCATAAAACAATAAAGTACATTTATCTCGTGAATTCGCGTGTACGGCGATGGTTGCATGTACGACGTCCCCCGGCCCCGATGATATTAACCGTGGCCGCCCGACAGCAAAAATATGACAACTGCGTGAGCGTCCTGGCGGAAAAAAGGTTCGAACGATACGACACGACCCTTATCCGAGGTGGAGTGGGTTGGTGGTGGGGTGGTGGCCCCACCAGCACGCGGAACCCGCATAAGTGAGCCAGCGTTGTCGGCACGAACTGGTGCACGCTCACCACGTGGATGGCATGAAATTGACGCACCATTGGGTTACATGATCGGATCCAAGGGGGGTGGGCAACAATGTGGCCGTTTCCCGCCACACTAGACGAGAAGCAGCGACGTTTTGTGGAAGCTTTCGGTTTTACTATCGTCGTCGCTTCTCGCGTCTCGACACTCTTCCGGCCGGCTGCACTCCCATCACATTAGCTCCTTTAGGGCCGCAGCTTGGGCCGTCTCGCACGGCCTCGTGCTGACACTATTTGATAACAGTGCGAAAGTGAAAAAACAAAACAGGAATGCCAGTGCCGGTAGCGCATTTACCAGTATGTGGGTAAAGAGATGGTGCCTTCTTGCGCACATTGTTTGGCCTGGTGCGTATCAGCAGCCGGATCGCTATTTCGCTACATGCGGGAACGGATTTCCCTGACTGGAAAACACAGCAAAACGAGACGAGGCACTGTGTTCCGCAAGATGTTCCGCTGGCCCAGTATTGGCCGCTGTAGTGTGGTCCCAAGGGTGGAAAAGCAACCCGATTGTGGAGGATGTGGCTTATTTTCATCATTTTCTTTCCATTCCCGTCTTGGCCCCGGATCTCGTGTTCGCGCCGCAATCAAAGCAATCGCGGAAAATGAGCACAAAGTGGCGAGAACAAAGTAAGCGTGTAGTGTGTGGTGGCCTGACTTTGACGAACTGTGTTTTGTTGTGCGGTCGCAATACTCACAATGTGTGTCGTGCCGGTGAAGGCCGCCGCCGCCGCGTGTTATTGTATTAAATAACATCCTCCCTCGCGCTGCGGATGATGATTATGATGTACTGCGCACAGTAACCGACGGCCGTAGATTACGGTGCGCCCGGAGTGCCTCTTTGTGCGTGGTTAGTGGCCATGTTTAAGTCGATCGGGTTGGTTTGCCCCCGGGGTCTGGGGATGGGCATTAACAAGTTTCTCGTAGATTGAAGGGTAATTGGCATTGTGTCTGTTGGTTTGATAGGGAAGTGCACACGGAGTGCATACTCGTACCGTAGACGAGCATTTCCGCATGGCTGGGAACGGGAAAAATGCGCCAAGAAATGTGACAATACGCAATGGGAGAGCACACGCGGGAGTTGGGAGTTGTAAATGATCACTTACTTCTTCGCTTAGATCAGACTTCTGATCCAGCTGAGCTTATTTCTTTGCCTTCATCAATCAAACTTCATGTCTTGGCCATGATTCGTTCTCTCATTTCTACTTTAGATCGTCAGAGTACAGCCTAAAGGCCTTAAACCTCAATTTAAAACAAATCAACTATAAGAACTGAATATCTTGACTACGGATCTGAACTCTCTCTCTCTCTCAGCAGTATATTGCTTCAATATCCTTAAATAAGGTACCGTAGAGTTGTCAACCAAATTTATATACGCTGCTTTCACACAATGCTTTCTATACAGTTATATTCTTGCAAATCTTTGAAAATCGGAACGGTTAATGAATATAGAACTATAATGCAATATTATATACATTGTTGTTTTATATCACACATATTATAATATGAAAAAGAAACAAGTAATAAGCACATGCGTTGTATTACAATCCATTGTTTATGTTTCGTACCGTGATCGTGCACGTAAAATAACTGGTAGACTTAAATGTCTTTGGCCCTACGTTGTGTATATTTTTCAGTTTTATCAGTTTACAAAATGAATAGATATTTGTAGTGAACTGATTAAGACACGTGCTCATATCCAACTCAAAAAACTCCTCTTCTTTTTACTCTCCTTCTTTCTCTCCAATCTGACATCTTCTACTCGTCAGGTCGGACATTTGACATTTGACGTTTCGGTGTCAAACAGTTTACATTTTCGCTAATACAGCATAACCATTGTCTTTATACGTTTATTTTTATGTAATGTATTTTGTTTACAATTTATTCATTTATCCTAGACTTTTTGTTGCTTTTGCGTATCTGAAATCTTTTTCATTCATTAATTATGTTTTTTTCTATGTTTTGATTAAACTAACGATCCATTTTAAATTTTAAGTCCACTGAATTTGACTCGAAAATAGGCACAATAAGAAAAGAAGCTCTTCTGCTCCATACAATGTACAATGTCATGCTCCATACAAAATGTATGGAATACAACTTACGTGGTAAAGTTTAAATTAAATCAAAATAAAATACTTACTGCTTTGTTGAAAAATGAACAATTTATGCACCAAAACATCGGATATAAAAAGTTGGGAGGCTACAGAAATTTTCAGGCCAATACAAGCAATGAATCAAAAGTAATTGTAGTTTAAAGTTGAAAAAACTACCCGGGTATGCGGTTGCCTACTTGATGGTTAATATATTACTGAAACTAATGAGTCAAAATGCTTAGATAACGCGAGATAAATAGAAGAAGAACGAATAAGGATCCTCGCTAATGGAGTATGGTGTTTCAATTAATTTTTTGAAGCTTATTTATAGCTCTTGTTGTCGATTTTAGGCTCAATTATAATGGATTTATTCATTAATTTACTTTCATCACTACTAGAATGTTAATAGTTCCAGAGCTCATCACTAAAACGTATTAAAAAGATAGCAAAACATTTCGCCAAAAAGTAATGGAAAATATCAAAACGTGAAAAGATCTGGAGAGATAGTAATTGCATGTTAATGTTTACAATTATAATAATTGAAACGAATACAACACAATACAAAGCTAAAAGTGCTGAATTGAAAACGAAACAACCCAAACCCAATTAAATCTTGCCCGAACATCTGAAAATGTGTTTTCTTGTCTATTTCGACTCAAAACCCAAACCCCATGTGGCCGTAGGGACGTGTGCACTGATGGTCGAATTCGAATTCGAAAGCGATGGCTGAACAACACTTTCTTAAAAGAACCCAGTAATTAAATAAATGCAATTTTCATTGCAAGCAAACCTCTTTCACCCGTAGTTCGCGAAGCCGATTACGCCATCTGTGTTACTTGTGTGCTCCGTCGTTCGCGGCCAGCAGTAGTTAGCCTGATTGCGAGACAACTTAAATGCTTCGCTCAAGAACGGTCCGAGAAGTCCCGAACTTGAGGCCACTTACCGGAGCGGAGCTGCTTGAGTGGAAAGCAAAAATAAAAACTACAACCAATCAGGAAATGGCATCCGAAAGGGAGTCAACAACATCCCAATCCCCCCTTCAATTACAGGGTTTTGCAGGGCGCGCTAGTGAGGAAATTTGCGGATTGCGATGCGTTTGCTTTCTGGGAGCCTTTTCCGCGACCCGGAGAAATGGAAGAACCGAGCCCGAAATGGAACGTGTGTGCAGCTGCTCCCGCGCGTACCTCGTGATAATGATGTTCAGCGATGTTTAGCTAATGTTGTCCTTTCGCTGCATTCTCTTTGCGAAACCCTTCGGCGTCACATTCACCCTGCAATTACGCCACGCTCGCCATTACTTCCAACATTATCGCCATTGAACATGCATTGTCGTCGATGCACAATTAGCTGTCGATTAAAAAGCATCGTTTCTACGGGTTCGCCTCTAGAGCGTATGGCTGCGCAGATGTTCAGAAGGCACTTGCAGCGATTGAATGCCGAGTTCTAGAAGAAGCACGCACGCTTTTATTGTGTATCGCGAGCATTCAGCCAAAGGGAAGCCATGCGGTAAAATTGAATGCCATTGTTGCCCGCAGCTACGACATGATAAATTGAGTGCGAGTCTCTTTACTCTGTCGATTATTTATTCAGTACCGCCATCGGGACGGGGAAAAGACCCCCGACACAACAAGGGCTTCCTTTCTGTTGCTGCGAGGTCGAACGGAACGGAAAAATGTCGCTCGACAACAATCATCGATATTTTGTCACCGCGAAGCACATGTGGTCTCCTCTCCGGCTCGGGTCGGGTGAATGAATGGCTGCCGGGAAGCATAAATACCACCATCGCTGGAATTACATTAGGAAAACTCGTTTGATAGACAATGTCAACGCCAGCATCCACCAGACAGCCGCCACCGTCCCACGGACGCAGCTGATTTCGGGAAGTATTAATATTCGTTATTAGACAAGCGATCGAAATAGCAGCCTTAGGCCACATTTAGCTGTCCTTAAGAACAACAAACTCACAGGCGCACACACGTACGCGTGAGTATTTATGGGTAAAATTATAGCGCAAAAGAAAGCTCAAATTTAAAATGGGTGATGGGCGCGCTGGGAAAACTCAAACATGTTCCCAGCAACACATGACGCAGCAACGGACGCCGAACGGATTCGAGCGCGCTCGGTGGGCGTAAATGTGTCAAGGGGGAATTGTAATTTATGGAAATGCATAACCACAAACGAATGCCCAAACCCTGTGCGCTGCTGCGTATTGGTTTTTGGTAAATGCCGTGGGGAAAATTATAATGGCAGGACCACCACCACCTCGCCACAACACAGCAGGCCGAGTGCAAATTTCCCGTGCGCAGTCGAATAATGCATTGATTAATTGAAGCATGGCCGCCTGGGATGATGATGAGCAACGTTTAAAAGTGTCGCATCACGTGAAGTTCTCGGAGGGACTTCTCTTGTCAAAATTGTACTGCAACTTTTATTTTGAAGTCTGATGAATTTCAAAGGCCACTCCTGAATGCTTTACATGATATTATCATCTCGTCCGGATTGTCCAGAAATTCTCCAAGTTGATCAGATCTTAATGTGGACAGGGTTATGTCCAAAACGTTTCTTCATCACATGAACACTATTCTCGAAACATTCTGGTTCTGTCCGTTTTTCCACTGTAACTATTTAAAATAACCTTCAATTTCCTAATTAAGATGTTTACCAAGGTTTAATACTGCTTTTCTTAGAGCTCGTCTAAGAGCACTGATCATATATCCAGTTAACTTTTACGCAGCATATTCCAAGAGGACTCCACAGGAGGGTATCTGTTCTTTATGAGAGTTGAAAGATCGATAATATTACAGTATAAGAGTATCTGAACAAAATAGCTGAAAATCATAAGACTTCTTTCAAAATAAAAATTAAAAACTTACCCAAATATTGAGCAAAATTTATTCTCGCATCGGTAAACATTAATTTAAACGCTCTAAAGTGCTCAACTGGTTGTTGATGAGCTGAAATAAATCATTTAACCAGCAAATTAAAGCGACACAGGCTTAAATATCAATTAAACCACACTCATCATTGGCCCAGAACTCACCGAAATGGTGGTCACATTTGCAATTAAGTTCCCCAATGTGCCCGAATAGCATTAGACCGGAGATCCCGTCGGTGAGTTTTCTTTCCGATCTGTGGATTACAACATCGGTTGTGGGCTGTTGTATGTGCCATTGGCCCTACCAGGCACTGCGGTAAAACGCATTAACGGCCATAATCCCAACGCAAGACAGGAATGCCATTTCCTAATCTCAACCAGATTAATTTTTATGACCAACCAACCCCCACCATGGCCAGCACCGTTGGGTTGTTCGGTCGGTGGGGGTACAATCGCATCAATCAAGCCATTGCATGAAATCGTTTTCAGAATCCGCAGCGCAGAGGGCAAAACCCGCCGCCGGGGTCGGCTATTTGGAATTGCTGAAAATCAATCACTTCTCATCGATTTTCGGCTTCGGTTTCGGCCAAACGATATGCGGGGGATGATGGGAAATGGGGAGAGTGGGATGTTCGACCGATCCATCCGCTTGGTGGACAGTCGAGGGCCAGACAATGAAAGCGAAATGCAAAAAAAGTAAAGAGTGGACGAGAGAAAATCCAAAGGCACAACACAACGGGCCCGTTCTGAGCTCCATGCAAACCGCACGCACGCATGCTGATCTGGCCGAAGTTTTCCCAACCCGGCCCTCGGTACTAAGGTACACCACAGTCGCAAACACGGCCCTTGTTTTATTATGATTGATGCCCCGAAGGCTCAGCGAATTGGAAGCAATCAGTCTCCGGATGAATGAAGCCATGAGCCAGACGCGAAATCGGTACGCAAACGTTCCGGCACGGAGCCGCTTAAGCCGTGGAGATGAAAAATAAACAGCTGAACGAGGTTGGGAAGATGGGCGCGAGATGGGCAAATAAAATACAGCAGTAGATAAAAATGCACCACACGATTGGTTTGTTTTCTTTCTTCTTTTTTTCCCCCAAACGGACCGAATGGACCGAACAACGAAGCCAAATGAAGCGGAAGGGAATCCGGCCGCGAAAAGCCAAACCTGCCCCAGTGCTGTGCTGTGTGCTGTGTGTGCGAAAGGTTAATTAGCATAAATTTATTAATCATAAATTTTATACCGCGCCGTGCACCGCAACCTTTGGGGGCAGCAGGGACGAAGAACCACGTCCACTATTGAAAGCCGTCGGTTTTTGATTGTACGGAATAATTTATACAATTTCATGTTTCACTGCCGCATGTTCTCCGCTCACAATAAAACCAGCACACATACCCACACCGAGCCGGTGGGACTGTTATTATTATTATTATCTGATTTTCATTCATCAGTCACAGAAGGAAAACCAACGGAATCAATTCCTTTCGGTCACCTTTTTCGAGCGGAACCAAGCGGTGGAACTTTCATTCCGCAAGGCGAGGCGGAAGGCAACGGGGGACACGGGCAAACATGTATAATTCATCTTGCCATAAACATAAAATTACGAATAATGATCGATTGTTGGAAATAACAATAAACTATACATTTATTCACAAATTCCCCGTCGTCCCCGTTGATTGAGGGTTGTTGGCAGATGCACGGCGGGGTGTTTCAACATTCTCGTGCGTGCGTGTGTGAAAGCGGTCGACGCATAAGACGGACGCATTCTGGGGAAAACGGGGAAGAAGCAGTCGTTAATTTTCCATTTCATTAAACCGAACAAAACAACAAGCGTCACTCCCGGCGAATGGAACTCTGGTAGAAATGTGATAATAATGTCACGGGGAAGCAGGAAACTAAAACTTTTTATCACGACCCTTCTAGCGCGACCCGACTGACCGCGCGACTCTCCATCTGCCGGATAGAGATCCAAGCGTCGCGCCCGGGGAAGTTGTTTATCCAAGTGTTTCTGGTTCCCAGCGGTGAACTCATACGGTTCGGAGGTTGTTTTTGACTGCTCCGTTCTAAACCGTTCTAAGCAAACCGTTGCTCGTGCAACGTAACGCAATGCGAGATAATAAGACCTACAGTTAACTATTATCATGCCATCTTCGTATAACAGGGACAGCGTCTGTGTACCGGCACCAAACGATAACATCGTGCAGGACCACCATGGGCGTGAGAACAGGCACTCTTTGTCGCAAAGGAAGCTCGGAGAACGGAGAACAGCAACCAAATTGGTGACGAGACACGCAGAGTCGTTTCAGTCGTACAGCAGGATCGTCTAGAACGCCACACCGATGGGTAGAAATTCTCTTCCCGACGTTTCAGTCTTCAGGTGCCTCAGGAAAAAACGACCCACCCACCTACTGCTCAGCCTCAGATAACTAAAGGATCGCTCTGGCCGGCATTGGGTTTCGGTGGGCGATTTGAAAATGGATGACGGTTCGCAGCCGCGCGTTCGAAAGTTTGTTCAAAGCCGGTTGGAAATTGAGAAGAATGAAGATAAATTAAGATGAAATATGTCACCAGCAGATAGTGCCCGGCGGAAGATACACGCGCACTGTGTGGGACGAAAATCGATCGACCCGAACTTTTCAACACACAAGACGAGAGATTTGTGAAGGAACACAGTGTGTAATCCTTTCGATGTGCGAATGGAACCTTCACACAGTCTATGCATTGTTTGTCGCTCTCCTCCGTGTGACGATTGTTGGCAAATGGTGGTGAGTGCGTCAGAAGCTGAAAAGAACAAAATACGTCGAGAGGGGGTACCCGTTAGAAGAGGTCTCTCCAGATCGTTTGTGTGACCTCCACCGGAGAGTGTTGTTCGAGTGGGTCCTTAGGGTTCTGCTGTTCCCTGAGCACAACTGTGTGTTGACTGTGTATCGGGAATGACGCCAGAGCAAAACACGGCTCTTCACGCGGCACCATCCAACACCTACCAAGCGTTTGAGCGAACGCGAGGGTCCTGGTGTGTCTAACCCGGCCCGAGAAGTACCACCAGCAGAGGCGGAAATCAAGAAGCATCATAGACGAGCGACGAGAGAGTGCCAGAGCCTAACAAACGGCCGCCTTCATAGTCTCGTTGGCTTACTTCGATGCGAACGAAAGCAAAACGCAGCAACGAACCATAGAACCAAAGGGATATGCAGTTTATGGTGCTTTAAAGTTGTACTTTTAATTGAAAAATGTGACGTAAATTATGATTCATACTGCAGGCACCATAGAATCGTGCCGGCCCCAACGGATGCAACGGTCGTTTCGGTTGGAAAAGAACACGCGCTCTGCACCGTGGGATGAAGCGACAATAATAAAAATAATAATGTTCTCCTTCCACGTGGGTGGGTGTACATTGCCTACAGGATCGTAGGAGGCTGGTTGAATTATAATAAAACCATCAACGGAACTTATTGAAGATTCTGGTCAATGTGTAGATGGGAAAATCAAAGCATTTAGAGGAGTTTATTGGGAGTAAGTTAACTTCATGGTAGGATACCTTAGAAAAGAGATTCATTATTTTTTTAAAATCAATTAAATACGAGGACACTTTGATTTGACGGTCTTACTCATTCACTGTCTTTTTTTATTCTGTTCTTTTTAAATGACAGCTGTCAAAATTGTGGTCGTCGCTCAATGCGCGTTTACACGTATATACATCTATTTTATTATTATTTAATTTTTTTTAACTTCTACCATTTGAAATTATATGTTATAAAATAATATTAATAAATATTACCTTTAAAACAGATATAAGAAAGGTAGTTATATGGAAGCATTTTTTTTTCTTCAAACATCCTCTATCGTCCCATAGTGCTCCACAATCAGTTCTGCTTTACCAAGGTAAATGATTTTAAATTCAATAAACGTATATGTAAAACGGCCAAAAATTACAATGAAATCATGCAGATTTCATACCCTTTTTCTTCGGAATATCTTTTTGCCAAATGCACCCGACGTAACGGCGTTACGAAAGGCAGAATGAATAATGGATCATTTTGTAATAAAACATCGGCAAATGGTCGTCGGAGCAAACTTTCCGGCCCAACTAGGTCCAACTAACGTCCTCGACCATAACGAACGGCAAACATTGGGTGTCCAGTTGTAGTAGTTGGAGGTCGTTTGCAAAATTTAGAACCTAATTGCTCAGTCTAGTAAAAACTGCCTTCCGGTTTCGGTTCTTGCCTGGTCCATTATTGCCGATCCGTCCCGTTCCGAGGTGGTTGCATTATTATTTCGCTTGTCCATTCCTCCGGAAATCTTGGAAATATGCAGCGGCAACTGCACACACAGTTGCAGATGTATACTGTGGCCAGCCTCCGGAGGGAAATTTGAATGTCAAATGACTCTCCGGAACCTGCAGTGCATAACATTTATCACAATCCGTTGGTTTACTCATAGCTGGAACAGTGGAAATCTTCACCGGGAGCCTTCTTTTCCACCCCAGCCCCAATGGTGGTGATATTGTAACTGGACCGTATCAAAATTCCATCCTCCATACCGTACCGGGGGTGCTTGTAATAAACTGGCAAAATTATTGTGTCCGTGCATTGGAAGCCCGCAGCAAGTCATTGGAACCGTTGACCTTCCAACAAAATGTTCCAACAAGGATTCTCGGCGTGTACTGCTGCCAAAGTTCGTGCAGACTGGGTGCTGGCCATTTATTTTCCACATGTTACACTCATTCCTGGCATTCTGCTCGTGTTGCACTGTTCCCTGCAGTGAAGTTATGAATTTCCCGAGCAGAATTTCATCAGATAGACAACCATATCAGACAGTTCCTTCCAAATTAATGAGAAATTCTTGTCATTTAACTTATTTGATAAGCACATAATGATTCGTTTGCTTTTTACTAATACCTTCCATCATTCTCATCTTATCGTTATCAGCACCATAACACCGTTAGAGCCTAAGATCCAGCCGGTCCCGCGGCTCTTCACAAACACACTCACAGCATGAACATCGCGTGGCGCAAAAGGACAACTTCACGACAGCGAACATTATTAGCATGGGCAACTTTTCCCATCAAGCGAACCACTTTTGCTGACACACGACGCTAGATGTGGCCCGTTGTGTCTTGGCCGCACTTTAGCGTCCCGTTTTGCCGAAAGCAGCAGCATCAGCGCAGTCCTCCGATGGGGGACGGTTGACGGGAGTGATATGGTAAGCATAAAAACCCAACCCGGGATTCCATCCCGGAACGGAACGGAATGGCGCTAGGATTCCCATGCGCGCCACGGTGAGCATGTGAAGAAAGCAGCCACAAGAGGCCCAGAAAAAAAGAGACATGGAAACTTCACGAATAAATACACCAAACACCGGAATGGGAACTATCGGCCCCCGGGGGGGAAGCCGAGAGCTAAAAGCGAATGGAAAACATTGTTTAAACAACGAAAAATTTTAATTTTAAATTTCAATATAACATCATAAACATTCCTGCACGCCGGTTTCCCTCCGCTCGGCTGTTGTGGGGTGTGTTTTGGGATGCACACCGACGGTCGCTTTAGTGTCGTACATTCCGGGGCAAAAGCAAACTGTGGGTAAATGTGGTTGGTGTTGGGTTTGAACTCTTTGAAACTCGAACATCACCGAACCGCAGACAGAGTGTGGCAGCATCAGCCTATGCAGCCTTTGGCTTAAATATTCTTATTAAAATGTTGGGCTAACGTTAAACGCCTGTTTCGGAACAGGCGTACTGGCGTGGGCCTTAATCCAAATAGCGCACGCACTCGTTGGAGTGAAACTACAATATTGTGGTTGTTACCACCAGCGCGTACAATAACATTGATTTTCCCCGTTGTGGTACGTTCCGCTGGGCAAAGACAACGCTCAATAAGGACGCATCCAGGTGGAGCGGAGAACTCGGAAAAGAATTCTACTCAAAATATGGTACAATCACCCGATCTCGGGCAAATGTTATTGCAGGCGTCGCATTCCACGGTTGGCGCTGAGTGCCGTCGGTTCATTTGGTTGATTATTTGCAGAAAATGGCATCCATTCTATCAATCATCCACCGAGAGGGAGGAGGGTTCGGTCCGGCAAGGTAACCACAACCGGGGACTGCCTCCTGTCTCGGACCAGCATATACCACAGTGCGATAATGCCTTGCTAAAAACACCCTCATCAGCAGCAACGTCATAATCAACGAAACGGTTGGCGGCACTCACCGGACACTGCCGCATTGAAAACGCAGGGTCCAAAGTGGACGAAGCCGGGCCAACGATGACTACCGCATTTTCACGTGCACCGTAATGTGGTCATTTTGATAATCAGGCTGCCATTCCGTTGCGGACAACTGGCAGCACCATTGGGAGTGGCCTTGTTTTTTTTTTCATTTTGTTGAATTCTTCAAAGTGCATCAGTTTCGTTGATTTCAGTGACTAGGGACAAGAGCTTTTTTCAGACTATGATGCTACATTCTATTTAAATATTTTGTTTAGGAGAAAAGCGCAACTGTTTGCAGTGGAAGTTAAATTGTTTGAGACGAACAATTTTATAGCTGTGCAGCTTTCTCGCCGTGAATGGGAATATTGCTTTTCCTTTTTCGACCATTTTTCGACCCCGACAGGAACGGACGCTTGCTGGTACGGACGCATCGATTTATTCATTATTTACCCAGTTGTTTTCTATCATAACGTTCCGACCGGCTCATTTCCGGCGTTGTGCAGTAAAGTGCAGTCAGTGCACAACGCCACATGGAAACCGGACCAGAATATTCTGTACAGCAACAAAAAGAAAAAATATTAAAAGAAAAACACAAACGACGCGGTGCTTGTGCATTTTCTCTATTCTGTTGATCTATCTCCTGTAGGGAAAATAATACGCAGGAGCATTCATTTTTCCCCCGTTTTTTGGCTGGGGTTCGGAAAACCACTTACAGCCAATCGAGGGAAAAATAAATAATCGCTTCGGTGTGGAAAGCTAAAGGCAAACAAACAATCCGCCCCCGTAACGCGTAACGAAAACTGCAGCATCCCTGCGGCTGCAAAACCGCATCACGGTGGGGAATGTCAGAAATTCAAACCCATCCAAGCAATCGTTCACCACCTGCATCTAGTCAGCACGGCAGTGCGGAGAGTGCATTTCAAAAACCCGCGAGACGAGTGAAAGTTTCAATTTGCGACGATGATTTTCTGTTTGCAAAGTTTGTCAGCTGCCCGGGGGGTGGAAGGTGTTCTTGGTGTGTTCGTTAATAAAAGGGGGGAAAAAACCACCAAGACACAAAATGCTATAAAGTGTGTTAGTGTTGTTTGTGAATATGCTAATGCAGGCATAGATGCGCAAAGTCCAATCGAAGAAGAGTCCAAGTCACCGTTGGAGTTGTCCAAGCGTACGGAATTAGCAACACAGATGCGTTACAGTGTGTCGCCGTCACAGCATCTTAATCGGCTTATAAAAGACCTTTATCGCAGCTGAAGACGTAGTTTTACTTTACGACCATGTTTTGCATTCGAAATTATGAACCACTCCTCCGGTCGGGAGCTCTCGCGCTACCTGATACTCGATTATGAATCATCGATCGTAGCACCCCGGGCCATCGAAAATGGTAATAAGCAAGGTGGTTCCTCGTTTTTCGGTTGTTGGTTTGATGCAAAATTAATAGAATCGGTCTCCGGACCATCTCCAGCAAGTCCCCTTTCGTTTTTGGGTCAATTTTAAGATCCCGCACAACTTCACAGTGCCTCTTTTGTGTGTGTGTGTTGATTGATCGGAGCCATCTTGTCAATGGATGTCCACGGTTTGCATCTCCCGCCCCAAGTACACGGAAGCGGTGTCCGTTGTCCCAGTTTCCCTGTTCGGCGATACCACCACCACCGTCAGCATCAATAAAAGCGACTTGATTGATGCATTATTTCATGCTCCGCCGTCCTTTTCAAGCTGATCTTCACTCCACTTCACAGCTTCGACTTCGTGATAACTGAATTTAAATGTCCAATTACGTTCACTGACTTTGGCTTTGGAACACAACCAGTCGGTGGCGGTGGAAGAAAAAAATTCGCGCTCCAAACGCCAGTTTGGAGGTGGCCACAAGAAGTTGATGGAGCGCGGAACACACGAACCTTGATTTAAATTGATTAACACACACCCGGCGCTGTATTCGCGGGGACACGGCACACGCGCTTGCACTCCCTTCCCGAATGCTCAGCACTTGGAGACACAAGTCCCCACCGAGGCCCCACGGTGGCGCAACCGGGAGGAAAAACATGAGAACATTAATTTTGATTATCTTTTCTGCGTTGGGTTCGTTGGGTGCTTTTTCGCTTCGTTGTACCTCTCACAGCCAGTTCATTCGTCTACATTGATCTTGTTCTGCGCTGATGGTGCCGGGTGTATGTCTCATTTCCGAGTCCGGGGCCCGCACGTTACATCTACGCAGCGGGAACTGACACCCGAACAGAACGCGGTGCTGCTACTGGTGCTACCAAGGCTTCAGTACGGCGAGCTGATTCGTTTCCATCAATGCTTCCACAGTTAGTTGCCGCACTAAGGCAAACGACTTGTCGCGACACTTTTTACGCTCCCGGAGTAACTCTCACGCTCTAGGGGACCCGCGACTACCGTTTGCTACCAATTGTTACCGACGGGGCTTGTCAGCGCTGTTGCACTGCCCTCTGCTGCTCCATTTGGTCCGCGCAGGACGACAGATGGGCCAGCGCAATTTGGGTTATGATTTTATTTATCCCCGCCCGGGGATGATTTATTGCTTGCATTGCTGCTGCGGACAATAACACCACCGTGAGCAGCTCGAGTGCGAGTTAGATATATTCCGACATGTCCATGTCCACCGGAGATCCAATTTAGTGTGGGACTTTTTGATAAAATTCGTTTAAGAGTGTAAAAGAGCGACTTCGTGAGGTATTTCGTTTAAAAGAGTCGAGTTCTGATTGCTGAAGTCCTAGAATGTGGGAAGAACTCCAGAAGTACCTCAGTCAGAATTCAAGAATGGCTCCAATTTTGCTGAATGTGAGCCTAAGAAAAGTAGTCTCCATGTCCAAGAATTCCAGAACACTTTGCCAATGCAGTTCACCCTGGCGCATTATTGATAATCACACACACGGACAACAAACCATCGAATGCTTGTCAGATAGTGTAAACTTTTATTGAAACCAAACAAAACTCTACCAACTGTCAAGCGTTTTTCTGCTTGATTGGATTCATTCCGCGTTCCCAAGTGCCTCCCGGGAGGAATGCTCTGGAATGCTCTGGATGTTCCCGGTAGGCTACAGGTGTCCGTCTGCTAGGTTAGTCCGAGTCCCGGGTGGGGTTTACAATCCACGCTTGGCCAAAGCGGCCCGGATGGGTGCAACGTTTCTGGTAGCGGTGGCAGCATCCCTGAAGTGAATCGAGGCCGTACCGGGCTGGTTGCGGAAGCTCGACAGCAACAGAGTTCGGCCGTTCTGCGTGACGGTGGCAGCACCGGCCAGCAGAATGGTGGCCAGGATGGAGAATAGGACGAAGAATGCTTTCATCTTTGAAATGAGATAGTTCACGGCTAGAAGTTCGTCTGGAAAGTGTTCCTTAGTACGTGAGTGCACAGATCGCTACTTGATCCATCTGGCCGGGTACGGGCGGAATTTATACCCAATTTTAGCTCGGCCACCCATGTGTTGTGCCCATTCATGAGAGGTTCTGCTACACGGCTGGTGACGCACAAATATTAGCAATCGGCGGACAGGGTGAAGGACATTGACGTAAGATCGCTCACAACAGGTTGCTTTGTAGTTGAAACTGCAACAGCGACATCCCATTGCGCCACAGGGAATCGTAATCAAATTTTGGAAATGATGATAAAACAATGAACGATTGTACGAGAGCTTGATGATAGAATTCGCTTTAGTGATAGAATTCTAAGCTTTCAGGCCCCTTGATTGTAAAAAACGTAATTAGACGAGCGTTTAAAGGGTGAAAATGATCAAGAATTCAGTTTCAGTCACGGAATGTTCTACGTTGCTAGAATTCGTCTAAATTCTAGTCCAACGCGGATCTTTGGACCGAGAATGTGAAACGTAGTTAAAGGTGGTCTAGACTTGGTCGAGTTCCAATGGATCTCTGACTTCTACACAGCATTGATCAAGTTGCAAGATCGCGATGCCATTTTTGCTGAAGTTGATGTATCACAACCTTTCGGAAACGAACTAAACTTCGAAGGTTGAACATTTAAAACTGTAAGAAACATTCTGGCCAGAACAACCCACGACATGCTCGCAAACATAATCTATCAACGTCTATGTCCGCGCAGAACGACAACCTGCCAGTGAAACAAACACGTCCCAGATACCAGAATCAACTCCATCGCTCCCAATCCGCACGTAATACGGTTATGTGCTGGAAGGTTCACGCCATCCAGCTTCATCCGCCGGTTGACCAATAAATAAAAGGTGACGACGACATATGATTGCACCTCACACTGACTCGTCGGAATGCTACCGGAGCGTTGTGGATGTGGAAGCAAAAAAAAATGGTCCACCGTTCTGACGAACACGTTGATTCCTTCCCAACGTCGGCGATCAGCACCGGAGGGTTTGTAAAAAGTTTTACCCCCTACAATGTCACTGCGTTCCCGTTTTGGCCGTGCCGTTGATTGATATTTTAATTAAATTAGTCCCTGGCGCAAAATCGAGCGCCGGTAAACTATTTCATCATCACCACCGCCGAGTGTGTGCGCGCACCGTGTCTCCGTTTGCGAAACTTTTCTCAGGAGAATTAACAAGGTCTTGCGAGTGCAGTGCGACATTGGAAGGTGATCAATTTTATCAATCTCGCTTTCGCCTTCCGGCACAACGTGGCAAGAAACGTATTCCGCATCCCACGGCGAACAACGTTGCACAAGGTGAAGAAATGTTGGGTTCGTATCGATTTTTTGGGTAAACAAAAATGGGTCCGGGAGGAAGTCCTCATACACATCAACGTCCTCCGCCCGACTAGTGCCTCTGTTTGGAAAGAAGTTGGGTATTTCGGCCGGGGGTTATATGTGATTTATAGAAGTACTTTATTTTCTATTTGTCCAAACTAATGCGAACGGTAAACAGCGCTGCAATCCATTGGTATTATTCCGCAGCGTTCTGGCAAATATTTTATCTTCAGAATCGCTTTATTTAACCACAAACTTTCTTGTTTCGAGTTGCCAATGAGATGGCATTGTGTGGCATTGGTTGCAATAGTGTCCTCACTGGAAAAAGGATGTGTAACTTTATATACGCTCTCCGCTTTACCTTCTAAAACTACCTCAGTAGCCGTTAGAAGATTCCGTTTCTTCCATGCTTCTTCTGGATGCAATATGATACAACGGAAACTGCAGTATTTCATCCGACTGAGCTCTTGTTTGGCCGCAAGATTTATATCATCAATATGCCATGTGATGATGATAGTCACGTTTATTCAGAAGCATTTCCAAAGGCAAATGGAACCGGCAGCTAGTTAAATTTCATTAATTCCATCGCCTTCCAGATGTTTCTCGATTTCTCGGATTCGTTCTAATCTCGATCCGACAAAAAAAGACAGATAACAGGTCTCGGTCTCTTTTGAGGCTTCTGCATTTTGGAGACACTGGAGCTTTTTAAAAAAGGTTGAAAAGTCCCAATGTGTACTCTGTCCGGTAGTTGGATCTTATCGCTAATGTACGAGCAGGATGGTGACAGTTTGAAGCTTACAATATCCAACGAGTTCGTGGAGTTTCGGACACTGCGCAGACGGGGAGGATTTTCGAGTTCCCAGCATCCTGCAGCAGCATCCTTCACAGAGGTTCAGGTTTGGAACCGATGCAGAGAATGGAACACAAAAAACCCAAAACAGACGGTGTCCAGGCAGGCTAGACACATGCCTTTGCTTAGATTTCAATACAGATTCTATCCCGCCTGACAGCCGAAGAACTCTTTTTCCTACATTATGACTTCTCGTATCGTGCAATCGAAAGGACACTGTGAAAGAACACTGGAATTCCCGCTTTTTTTTCTGTCCCAATACGGGGTTCGATAGGACGGCATGTGTTTGATCGGAATTCGGAACAAGATCAGTTTATGAACCCCCCCGCCGGTCGATTATGATGACTGTCGGTCGTACAGCATCGGACCGCTTTAGACTTGAGACGTCCACGGAATAAGTTCATTACACCGTCTGGACGGTAGAATAACCTTCATTAGCAAAGCAGCACACGAGGTATGGCAACGCTCTCCACCGTCACTTCCGTTAGCAATTACATAAATATTTCACACAAACCGAACCCCATCGGCCTTTGTCTTTGCTCTGAGCAGTGCATTTTCCACGTGCCTCGGGACATATTACGGAATTTGAATAATTCATGTCCAGCTCGGAATGAGATGCATTTATGCTCTCGATAGCAGCAACTCCACGAGAATATCGTTGAATTAAAGCGCTACCCCGGTGCATTTCGTTCTGGAGTTTGTAGAAAATAATTGCAATGCGTTGCGTTGCGATAGCGCGCTACTCCAGCACCAAAACGGGGCATTCTACTGATGAATGATAAATTAACTGGAAAACCAATTTAGTTTTTCGTATCTCGAAGGTGTATTTCATCTCTTACCCGTGTGCTGTTCCGACACATGGGGGTAAATACAATTCTCCAGCGTACCTGACGAGGTGCTCTTTAAGGCAAACAACGCTCGTGTAGCAAAAATATTCCCAGCCCCCGTGTATAGCGACCAAGGGTAGCCGCCAGTGGGAAATCAGACGAATCGATAAATCTTCTCGTGTGCTTTTTTCCCTTCCGCCAACCAGCCCTGTGTGTTTGCACGTTCTTCCGTAGTCCGGAGTTTGTCTTGTGCCTTGGTGCCGGCCTCCGAATGCGGTGGCTGTTGTGCCGGCGATCCGTACCATCGCACACACAGAAGCCAATAGTGTACCTTCATCTTCGAATCCGTCAAGAGAGGGATGCTCTCGCTTTCGTGTGTTTCGTAGAATGTATGTTCCATAGGGCCTGTGTGCCCTTGGTGTTGTGCATGATGCAACGCGTGACCAACATTCACTCTCTCGAGGGGATGGTGCGATGGATGCCTACCGCAACTATAAACCCTCGGGCGAGCTCGGCCGCATTGCCCTCTCGCACGAATCCCGGAACAGCAACCCCTTTTCTGACGTGCCACCCCTAAATCAAAACATTATAAACGATCTCTCATCGCGTGGCAGACGGTTTGGTTGCGTCTTTCCCTGTGTATCACTTTCAACCCCGGGCAGCAACGGCACTTGGTTTGGTGGAATAAAAACCTAAAGGAGGGAACGTACATTGGCGAGAAACGGGGTGGGGCACGGGTGGAATGAACGGCAAAACAAATGCACGTACCGTGGACAGATTTATGGCACCGTCATAGGCTAATAACGTTCTCGTTCGTGTGGGTTTGTGGAAGGGAAAGGGAAGGGAAAGGGAAGAGAGTGTGACAGAGGGGATTAATAATAAAACGATCGTTCGCGAAAGCATGAATCAATCGAGCGACGCATTCCAAAAAGGGTGAGAGTAGAGTGGAAGGAAAAAGCAAAACAAATTGAGAATCAAAACAAAACATGATGGGGTGGTGTGTGTGAGTGGTTAGGGCAGCAAAAAAAGATTCCCAACGAGTGGAGATGCCGGGGATTGAACCCGGGACTTCTCACATGCGAAGCGAGCGCTCTACCACTGAGCTACATCCCCGTGTTGAGAGCGGGCTGCTCAAAGCCACTTTTGTTTGCAGCGACGGTAGCACAGAGAGAGCGAAATATTCAACCGACCCGCTTCACAAACATACGTTAGAGCGCGAGTCGCATCGGAAGTACGCAATTATTCCAAGAGAGGATTACACAAAAGGCAATAAAGAGCGAGAGCACAGCCCGGCTGCGTGACAAAAAACTTGCCGACGAGGATGGGATTCGAACCCACGCGTGCAGAGCACATTGGATTAGCAGTCCAACGCCTTAACCACTCGGCCACCTCGTCACTGTAGATGCCGCTCGTTACGATAGAACGAGAGCTACCGGGGTCCCGGGATAACGCAGCCCAGCACACCACTGTTTGTGAGCTGTGTGCCATCGTTCGCTCATCCGCGCCTAATGGGACGGAACCATGATGCAGTCGAGTCTCGCTTGTATATTCTGCGGAACGAATCTAAATTAGCTTTGATGTCGCTGTACCGAACATCCCTTTTTCTTCTGCATCGGAATCACGAAATCATTCATCCCTATCCAATATCCTGCGGAGGAGATATGCTGTTCGTGCCATGCCATGTTATTTTTTTCCCTTCTGCTCTTCTTTCTCCTCCGGCACACGGACGGAAACGAACTCGATTAAAGCATAATGCTATAATAATATTATCATCTCATTCTGAACGAAAACATCAAAAGATGTTGCATCGTTCTCAGCGTTCGTTCTTCTTCGCCCGTACGACCGGGGAAAGCATTCTTTTCGGTCATTCATTAACAACATGTTCTTGAATAGTTAAAATTTGAAAGGAAATTCAAGTGTTATTCCTTTTTATTTCCCTTCCAGAATCCCGTCTTTATTTTCGAGACGAGTCTTCTCGGAAGATTAAACGGGGAGAGTAATTTCGGTACGAGATGAGCGAGTCGTGATTTGCTGTCCTTTCTTGAAATCCGAAGGCATTTCCTTGTATTTTCTATTGCTCTTTCGATCTATTCTATTTTTATATGAAGTACATGTCGTATTGAGAGTGTGGCTGTCACACAGTACGCTTCTTAAAGCACCAACTGATGCAAACGAAGCGTAAAGTTGATCACGGCATTAGCTAAGAATTCGAGTGTTTCAACAGCATCCCTTCAAACATCAATAAAGCCCCACCACAACAACATCAAAGGGAAATGGTTTTCCCCCCCATCCGATACCGCACAGATTACACAGAGGTCGTGTGGGTTCCCGGTACTGCAGCGAGCTAAATTGTGTTTGCTTAATAGTTCTCTGGAACTTTCGGCATGCTGGGATGCTGCATCCATTTCCGACAGCGACTCGATAAACATGCTGCTCAAACACACTGAATAAATGTTAATAATAATCCGATGTAAAGACCCGGAGCTTTTTCTGGTTCCGACTTTCAACTTTTCATTCCATCACATCAAGCAATTTGCTGTTAATACAGCAGTTTGATACAAATTTCGGTGTCTGCTCGTGTTACGATGACATTAATTTAATGCGTCCCGCAAACGGAGTGTGTGATAAATGCTAAAAATCTGAACCATTCACTATGTGGAATTCAAAACTTTTCGCAATTTCTTCAAACTACTATCACGAAGGAAGCGTGCACAGTGGGAAGTGTTTTTTGGGCCACTGGTGAGTGTGCATTCGGTGGCTTATTGCCAGTACATAAGGCTAGCATTATACAGCACACATTCCCGGTGTGCATCTTTTAGCTGACATGGTAAGAAGCTTTGGTAAAACAGAACGCTCCACACACACTAACCTTCGGGGGGGATTTATCTGTGGAATGCGCGTTCTTTGCCAGTTTAAGCCGGTGCCCGTACGAAGATGCCAACGATAAGGAAGACGGGCGCGCGTCCTTTTGCCGAGCGAAAATCCAATAACGTGCTCACGTAAACTTTTACTCGACTGTTACCACCGGGCTTCTGAAGCTCCGAGGGAGCTCGGTGTTAACCCCGGCACCGGAACCCCTTTTCGGTGTTAAGTGATGACGTTGCGCTATTTGCAATATTCTTGGCACGAACGGGTACGCCACGAATAATGCTTCTTGCGTAGGGAAAATTCCAATTGATTTCCTTACCGCTGCCGGCAGAAGGTTCTAGGGGTTACCGAGAGTTACGTCACAAACACCTTGCGAATGATGAAACTTATTACGGGCGGAATTTTAATACTGGAAAATTTGTAACGGAATGCAAACGATAGTGAAACTCTTAACTGTTAAATCTTGAAGCATCTCTTTACGTAAGTTTACAGGGTTTCTCAAACAGGAACATTATCGATGAAAGTAATAAATCATAAATTTGGTCACATACTCTCTTTATGCTGTTCCTGTACAAATGAAGTTCCTTTCAGTTGCGTCGCTGTATTCCAAGGATATCGATTACAGCGAGCAGCGTTCCAAAACGTACAGGAAAAAATAAGATATGAAATTCTGCCAGTAAGTAAGTCTGTTATCGGTTGAGCCAAAAAGCGCTACGGAGCGTACATACAAAACGAACGCCAGAACGCAGCACATGTTGCCCCAAAGGGATTTTCCTCCCGCGGGCTGTTACCTTTCCGGCCCATCCGTTGGGCCGTCGTGTTAAGCGACGGACCGGGAGAAACCAGAAAACCCTTCGGCAAACATGTGTTTCGGTAATAAAGTGTCGTTACGTAATTGCAAAACACGTTCGGTCGTAAAAGTAACGAAAACGACAAACTAGAGCACACAGACGGCCACCGTGGAATGCTTCCACATACACAAGGAAAGGGCCACCACGCCGTCCGGCCGACACTGTGTCTCGGCAATAAAAGGGATCGCGAATAATAAAATCGGCACTCGGATGTACGGAGAAGGACTGCCGTGAAAGTGGCAGAAGCAGAGACAGTGAGCGTTATAATGGCAACTTTTCCCGTTTGCTGTAAAATGTACACCCCGGTACTAGCGAAGGCATCCGGCCAAACTGCACAAGCAGCATCGTTGGTGATGCTGTGTGGCATGCTGTGGACGGACGGACCCCTCCCCGTTTCGGTGCCAGAGCACAAATTTCGTACAAAGCGTACTAATACCTGGCCTGTCCTGGGGACCGAACAGACCGAACGGAACGAGCATTTTTCGTTTTAATTATTCTACACCACCAAAAGGTATTCCTTCGACCGCATCTTTTCTAAGTTCGGATTCGGAGTTTAGGAATGCTGGGGTTGAGGGTTTTTTTGTTACTCAGAACCACCAGTGTATCCCGCTTCCTCCATCGGGATGGAATTTCGTTCAAGAGATCGCATAATAATTGGAATCGAGTTTAATGAAAATGGCTCCCGGTGAGTGGTGCAGGAAGGCAAACTTTGCACACAAAATAACTTGTCCAGATGCTGGGGAAGAATGAGAAACAATGGCGCATACGATCGTACAATTGTGTTTGTCAGCAGTTGTGCATTGTTTGGAACAATGAAAGGGGTTTGATATTGCTTGCGATTTTGGGAACAATTGTGAATAAACAGTGTAAGATGTACCAACAATACCATTTTGTTATTTGTGAAGGACCTTTGTAACTGCTTAGGTAGGAAATACAATAATTAAGAATATGATGTAGGGGAGCATGTTGGAATTAAGTAGCTCACAATGCATCTCATGAGTATTTATAAAGTTTAAACTTAAACTCACAAACGTGAAGCAGCAAGAATTGGACTGAGACGAAATACCTGCCTGCCGGAGGTTCAGCCCGTGATAGGCCCCAATCAGTCCGTGATACTACGGACTTCGAGACTATGGACACGAATCTTGGACGTGTTTGAGCGACGCATTCTCTGGACCATCTTTGGCGGTGTGTTCGAGCATGAGCTATGGAGAAGGAGGATGAAGTCACGAGCTTTCTGAGCTGTAGGACGAACTGGACATCCTGACAGTGTCGAAAACCGGCAGGAGTCGATTTCTGGGGCATGTAATGAGGATGCCGGACTCATGCCTCCCCAAGAAGGTGTTCGATAGCGACACAGCGAGCACGTTGGCTGGGTCAGGACCCACAGGACGAAGCAAAACCTGTCGGAAATCGGGATTCTTCATGGATGGGAAGCTCCAGCTAGAGACCGAGAGTCCTGGAGAGTAATTGAATAACTTCTGAACTTTCACAACGTGGTAGCTCAGAGGATATCTGAAAGAGTAATGTTGAATGGCTCAGAATATTACCCAAACAAACGAAATATCTTGAAGAGCATGGAATTCCGTAAAATTTTTAACATCAGACGAAGGCTAAGCTAATAGATTTGTACATTTCTGTTCTTATAATTCTCGTCGCACTGATCAGTATTTCTTCCGGAGTGAAAATCCTCGCGTAACTTACAGAATATCTGAGCGACATTAACACTTTCGTTCCATTTACACCCTTGTGTGTTGGATAGCATAATTTTCAAAAGAAGCCCTAATTCCACCCATCAACCCTACGAACCCAATCTAAGCATTTGTCCCTTGATTAGGTTAATCAATCAATTTACAGCCCGTATCCCCGATTATTTAGCCATCTGCTTTGATTCTGCCGTTCTGTTTTTTTTTTACTTAAATTTCGATCGATTCACCAATGAATCAAAAATTATCGCTCTTTGTCAGGGAGGGACAATTCTGCACTGCTTCTTCGTCCTAAAAAAAACACGCCACCAAGGGCGTAGAATCTTAAACAAGGAGCATCAATTTTGAAAATGAGCACATAATTGTACAATCTTCCTCCTTAAATAATCATCGTCGTTCCGTGTGTACAATCGGGCGCAAAACTCCACCGAGCAAAGCAATCAGCTGACATCCAGGCGAGGTGACATCGGACATCGGGGGGACCCTGCTGGGGTCTCCGCTAGTCCTTTGACCACTCCCCAGCAACGAAGAGTTTGCTCCTCGTTACCGACCAATTCATCCGTGTCATTTATCATTTTGCTCACGTTTTCCGGCCACAAGGAAAGATTCGAAAGGAATACTCTCTGATTAGGGGATGCGGGAAGCTGGAAACCCAGGAGCGCACTATTCGAAGTCTGCCACACTCCAGTTTTAAAAGGCCCCCTTTTGCTATCGTCCATGAACGGTTGGGTTCCATCCTCCATGCCTGGTCGGTTTGTAAAAAGAGGGAAAGCAAACCCGGTGGTAGATAAATCCAAATCCTCTGTAGCCCTCTGTAGGAAGTCACCGCGGCCCTTCTTCTGCACAGCGGCAGAATGGTGAAAAACAAGAGAAAGATTATTTATGACAGTTTTCAGCGTTTCAAATTAAATTATGAAACATTGGATGTCCCCATAAATTCATTCCATCCTTCCGTTTATTCCCGGTGCCCGGTGTGTTCCGCTGCTTTCACCGGGCCCGGAAGTTGCCCTCCCGGGATGGAGCCTCCTGCCGACAGGCTGACCGGAATTGAACCCGGGCAGCACCACAGTACGAGCACCACCGCTCCTCGAACTGCTGTGTGCACGTCAGAGGCATTAAATTTATAATTTCATTTCAAATCCTTGAGGCCACTTCCGGGCCCGTAAAAAGGCGTTCGTTCCATTGGTTTCTGCCGGCCTGGTTGGTTGCCCTGGGCGAAATATCTCGTTGAAGCTGCACGTGACGGTGTTGTGGTTGTTCCCTCTCGACGGCAAAAACCCTTGTATCGACACACGACAAATGACCACTTAATTAAAGGTCAATGTTTCTCGGCTAAACTCTCGGCGCTCGCTCGAGGCCGAATCTCCGAAAAACATTTCCCGTCACGTGTTCATCTCCACTGCACCATGTGTTCCCTCTAATCAGAGACAGCTTCTTCGTAGGCTAATCCTATTTCTTCCTTCTGCCGAAGTTTGTGCGTGAATGTGAGATGATGATTGTAGTTTTCCAAATTGGACGAGTTGCTGCACCATTGATGGCAGAGCGACGCCTCTGCAAACAGAAACTTTGTTGCCGCACGACCGGCAGGGACGAGACTCGTTACAACCCCTCTGAGTCAGTGTTGCCCCTCGATTAAACGGGGGCAATAAATTCGATGCGAAGGGAGTGTCCTGAATGCCGGCAACTCCGAAAAAAGCCGGAATGGAATTGCCAGATCGGAAGGATAAATATTTATCAAAACTGTCGACGTTCAAATGATAATAGCCGTGATAATGCCTCTTAAGTGTTCCCCGTGACGTTTGTCCCCCTCGCACAAATTCGAGCGATTAAAAAGCAGAAATTCCTCCAGCAAAAGCAAGTGATGCGGATCCTGGCGTAGTCGAGGAAACGGAGACAGTTTCTCGCCAGTCGGACGTCATTCGAAGCACGTCATTCGATGACGATTTATTTTGCTCTAGTGTTGAACAAATGTTTAAAGCACGGTCTACTCGCTCGAAACACTCCCTCGGGGGGAGAACTGTATTCCTCGCGACAATCGTCACGTCCTTTCGGTGCTGGAAGTCCCCCACATTCTGAAAAGTTTATGGAAATGTGATCAATTTCCCAAACCCCCTTTTTAGTTAGCTCAATCTCGCGCTGATGTTTCGCGTAATATCCGTAAGCCTTTGTTGATACAACCAAACGCGAGGTGCGCTAATGAAATGAGCACACGATGCCCGGCGAGATGTCCTTACTTTTGATGTGCCACAGCACCTCGGAGCGAGAGGGTTTTAATTATGCCGAGCAGGGAGGGAACCACCGGATGTACAATCCATCGTTTTCGTCGTACTGATCGCATCGCCCGTAAAGCGATTGTGGGCCGTGTCCCTGCTGGATTACTGCCAGTGCGGAGTGCGCCGTGTTTTTACAAGAAACTGTCAAGAATATCAGCACACCGTAACGATCCAATCGGATTTTAATCTCGTACCATTCCGTACAAAGCCAGGCAAGCGTACAATTGCTCGCAAAAGTACGTTCCGAAGCGCTTGCAGGGGAGTTAAGGATCCCTTTCCCCCCAAGTCCGGTCCCAACAACGAAAGCGACTAGCTACCGTCTTTAATGGCTTACAAACGGCGACAACGAACCGTTCCGAGTAGACGTTATCGTTAAAGGTCGAAAATGGCTCCGTAAAATGCCCTGCCCTAGACATCTCGGGCGGGGCGTAATCGATAGTGCACAAACATTGCCGAGGCTCGCAGTGGTTGTGCCTCTTCGGTCCGGGCTGTTCAAAACAGACTCAAACTCATTTGCTTCAATTTGAAATACATCAGACATTGCAGCCTTTTCTCTCGGCACTCTCGGTGGAACTCTTGCAACTGTTTCCCATTTAGACCGGCAGGCCCGGCTTTCACTATTTATTCTGGCCATTCTTCTTGCTCATTGGAAGGCAAATTTTCTATGCTGCTGCTAGGAGTCCTTGTCCTCCTAGAGGCCCAAAAGGTTGTGCTTGTGCTTTAATAAGAAAAACTGAAATGAGCCATTCCCTTTGATGTCGCACAGCTCTTCTCCATGACGATGACGAGATGCGCTCCACCCTCTCTGACATGATGCCCATAATGGATGGCAAAGTTGATTTTCGTGCTTGGTCAAGACGCGCCCGGGTGGTGGGGTGTGTCGGTGGAGGATTGTTGTGGAAAACATGAGTTTTTACTTTCTTTAACACATCTTTCCCCCCCATTTCCCGTCCAATTCTTGGCACACGTTTTCGGAATGTTTGCACAAAGTGGAGGCCTCCACCAACAAAAGTCCGGTCCCGTCCGCCGTTGTCTCGTATTTTTCGGGGGGAGGGGGGTCGTATTTCTTTTATGATTATGACATTCCGTTTTGATGCTTCCGTTGGGCTGTTTATAATTTACCGTCGGCAAGTTTCCGCCATGCTTTGCGATTAGTTTCGGGGTGCGTGACGGTCGGTGTACGTGTTTCGTCGGTTGGTTTTGTTAGCGATACGCTATCAGTCGGATGGCGAACTGGACATGGTGGGCAAGACAAACAACCGCCACATGTCTGTCGATGACAGTTTTGCTGGACTGGCCGGCGGGTTTTAATTTTACTACCCCCCTCTCACTCCAAGAAGGGGAGGGATATGTGTACGAGAGGGTGGTAATGTTTCCACCCATAAACCACCCGCGGGCCCCGGTTAGTGTTAGTGACCATTACACAAACACAACAACCCCAAACGTCGCCAATTGTGCAAAAGTTCCATCGTTAAGAATAATTTGTTCAAATATTTAACGAACAAACGGAGCGCGAACTCTAAACGATCGGCCGGGCCATAGTCGTGCGGCCCCGTACGCTTAATGGCCGCCTCGGAAGCAGCAACAGAACCACCGACCATTCGAAGAAAATGGTCCTCAAATCGACCTAAAAGGGGAGAGAAAAAAACTTATCTTGCCACTTTCGTCGATGCCTGTCGCAGAAAGATGGTCGTCTTTTTGCCGGCCAGAATGGGTTGAATGGCGCATTCCTTCCTTCCTTACGGAGCGATGTTAATGCAACATTGTTGAGACGCCAGGCACGGGAAGGGACGGACACGCTCGTTTCCGAATGTGCATTAAAATATCAATATTGATATGGCAAAGTTTTATGCAAACGAGCAAACACACGCCGCGGTGCTCGTCCTGCCGTCGGCAACGGCGGCATCGATCGTACGCGCGGGAACAGAAGCACTGGAAATTCAAACGAGCCGAGTGCGGCCATGTGATGTGTTTTGTGGATGTTTTGATATGCAGCGCAACGACGACGACTGGCGGTGTAAGAAATTCAATACGAAATGGGCGCACATCGTGTTGTCCTGGGGCTCATCAAAATATGAAACGAGACGAGGATGGTCGGCGGGGGTCGCGCACATTCGACGAAGCGGCACAGCATAAATATGTTGAATAAACATACCAGGCGGACGGGACGGAGTTTCGGGGCCGGCCCGGAATCGGATGCGATCGATCGAAACTCGCACTCTCGCATCTACACCGGATAATCAAATGACCCCGGCGCTCTGGTGCGTCCTGGCGTGGAAGTTCATTTATTTATGGCCTCGGCCAAGAATAATAACAACAGATGAATAAATAAATATTGGCCTCAAATTGAGGACGGCCCATATGCGTACGCAAATGCTCTCGTGGCCGTATATATATATATGTGCATGTAGACGACCCGCACTGTACTACTGTACGCCGGCATTTCATTTAATTTCGAATACACTCGAAACCACGAACCCCAAACCACTTCCAGCTCGTCGAAAACGCATGCTTCGATGGGCGAACATCATCATCATCATGCGCTCGTGATAGATAGTCCCGGCACAGGGCGGGTCCCAGCCATCATTCCGCGAACGCACGGCAAATCAAGCGTAAAATTCAAATTTCAAATATTAAATTGCCGCTGGTTTCCGCGAAACCGGACGCGATACGTGTGCTGCCGCCCCTGCCGGCTCGTTAGGGTACCCGGTGCCAAGCGCGGTTCCGAACCGGTGTTTATTTGATGCAACTATTAACGGGCGACTAGGCGTGCAGCTGCACCTTTAGTGCACCGGCACCAACGTGTGTGGTGATAATGATCCAGTAAAACCCGGGGACGCACACAGCCCGGCCGGGATGCAACGTGGGCGACACTTTAAGTCCCATTCGTCGTAATGATCTGTTCCAGCACGATGTGGTAAATGTCGGACATTGAACGTAAGCATCAATTTGCCGACTTCCGATTGAAGGGTTTGAAGGGTGGTAAACGGTTTCAGAACATGGAAAGAGCATGCTTAACTTCCACGTTGCTATAGTGACGGTGTGACACGCTGGCTATTGTCAATGGGTGTTTGATCATTGTTCCTGTATTAAATATTTCATGTACGAGAAGCTTAACCTGTCTCCAGATTGCGGATTCAGATCTCTGGTCATTGGTGCAATATCAACAATTATATTTTAGGGACCTTTGTGCTTCTTTTGATATTGATAAGTTACACATCAAGTGTACTGTCACGATTTTCAAGCTGTTGGTACTTCAATCGTCTGAAAACTATGCCCATTCTGTCTAACAAGTCTATGTTTGAGCAAGATTTACTTGAAGCTGACGGTCCTCAATATTTCCCTCCACGAGTGGTACTCTTAATTTATTCCAGTATTTTAATAGGAGACAGAACTGGTGATCATAAAATAAATTAAGGGGTTTGAGGTCTTGATCTCTCTGGAAAACCTACTTTACTCAGCTTGCATATCTGAAGATCTTATTCGCATCATTTTGCTGCCTAGGGATCTTTAAAGGAAGGCCAGAACTCCTCTTCTCTTCAAGAAGAAGATCATATCAGTGGATTCGGATCTCCTCCCATTTCGGATCTCTTCTCAGCTGCTTCCAATGCTCTTTTTAATTAATGTTGAAGTATCCAAGAAGATCATCATCAAGATCATACAGCTTATCGTTATCTCTCTTCTTGTATGAAGTTGCTGTAAATTTTCCAATCATATTCGTCGTTGCTTTTGTAGAATTTGTATCCATGTATTGTCAGTGGCTTACTGATCAAACTTCAATATTGAGTACGACAGTAGATCTCTTTAGATTTGATGTTGTTGTGGTGACCTGGTAGCTTCTGATTAATATTTCATTGTGGATATGTATCTCTCGTTTGTCGAGTCGAGGTCCAACTCTTTGCTACCATTAGCTTCTGTCGATTCTTTCCCTGAGGTGAATCAGCCCCGTGCGCTCATGCTCACCTTCTTACGATACAGATAATGCCAACAATAACCCCCAGCCCTTGATTAACAGCATTGTCTCCGGTGTTTACCAATGGCCGACAATATTAATTGTCGGTTTTTTTTCCTCTTGCACTCCATTCGATCAATCGCATCCACCATGCAATAAGACCACTGTAAAAAATCAACCATAAACGAACAATTCGCAGCAGTGTTCTCTCTGTGTCAGCAGTTTTTGTGCGAGCTCGAGGGTTTCTTTTTTTATTCCATACCGTTTCCCAATCAAATAGACGACACAAGGGTTTAACAATCGAAATCGATTACTGTACGGGCAATTAAAATCGATTACACACCATAAACCCCGTACCCCGTGACATTTGGTCCACATTGTGCGGACACCATCACCATGATGGAAACAGTTCGCCCCGAGCCGAATCAAGATGAATGATTTTCAGCTGTTGCAGACTTTCATAAATAATATTCGCTCGCAGCAACAATTTGGCCTGTTCGTGGCCACAACTAAATATAAATTACACAACAAAACGTACCAAAGAAAATAGAAGTACAACCCACAAACTGGAAACAATTCACAGATATGGCTGGCCTCCAAAAAAGGGGAATCCAATGGGACTGACACAAAAGGGTGCAACGGAACAAAAGCGTTGTTGCCATTACCGGCACTGACCATTCGATGCCCCCATCATCAATAATGTCGACGAATCGATCCGGAACAATCCCGGCCGATCCCTTCAAACGCTATCTCGCGGTCTAGGCATCGGTGTGTGCACACGAGAAGATTGGAGTTAATTGTTGGCACGGGCAAAACAATGGCCATCGTAAACAACGCTTGACAGCAGGACTATCGTGTCCGGTCCGACAATGGGGATTTTTAATACAAGCAATAAGGACAGGACAGAGGAAGTAATTAATAACCGCAGGGTAAAGACAACGTGTCCTTTACCTTTTTGAATGACAATTTAGGCATGTTGAGCGTTTGTGATGTATTATCACGCTATATTATTTGGACTGTGCGTAGCAAAGACCTTTAGAAATATCTTGCGGGACTTGTTCGTCTAGCTCGCCAAACACATCCGCCGCATGGTCGAAAGAACACACCGTCACAAATTAATCACAACCATAATGGCACACCATCGCGCGGTGTTTGTGCATTCCAACGAGAGCCGCTTGCTTGCGCTTGCTTGTAAAATAATCCCCAATGGCAGAGGTGAGAGGCCTGCAAAGACCTGCCCGCAATGGCAAACAACTGCAGCAAAACGCTCGGCAGCTAATTAAGTTTATGGTTCGTGATCGACATAATTTTACCAGAAGCAGCACGGCTCTACGGCGCGTTCATCTATCAGACGCGCACGCCACGACGCGCACAAATTATTCAACTCCACAACAAAGAATTCTGCAACATCTGTGTCCCGTCCATCCAGTGTGTTGCATTGCAACTCGAGTCGGGGGGTTGGTATTCTTCGGATTCTTTTCGTGAAAGTACGCACACACTATCTTTAGGGCATTAAAGTTTTGTTACACACCTCTCACAGCAGTAACATATTGAGTAATGGATCTTTGTTCGAGGGACCCACTGATTATCTGCAATCTCGTAATCCTGCACTTAAAGTTCAACCTCTTCGGCAACCCGGAGCATTAATTGTACCGTACTCTACTCCCTGCCGAAGGTTGCGGTAAATGTTGTGAAACGGCTTCCACAGCGTCCAGAACTCGTGTAAGCGGTGCAATAAACTCATTATTACATCGCCGTGATCGCGCTACCACCATCAACCTTCTCCATCACGCTGACTTATATGAGGCCCCCCCATTATGCCCCAACCCAGTGCAGTTGTGGTTCGCAATTTCCGCGACTCAATTGTTTTGTCAACAATCGATAACCTGGTTCCCCTTCGGCAGCAAAAAGACAAACACAAACTAACGAGGGCTCATTTCATTCATTACCCAGCGACAACGCGTCCGCGATGACGAGAGGCGGACGATCGAAGATTGTGTCAATGTGTGCAATGCAGGGGCAGCAATAAACGGCGGCGGCGTGTGCGGTAAAAATAAAACTCGTAAGAAGGGCCAAATTAAATATTGCTGCTGGTGCGGCAAAGCCGGACAGGGTCTTTCCTTATCATTTCTGGCGTAAGCAGTACGTGAGCTTGTGGAGTGGAATGACGCCGTTGGCGCTCGCTGCGATCGTTGCTTCCTCCCAGACCGGCCCGGCACTGTCTGGCACGAAATGCCAAGGGAATGACCACGTCTCTAGACAATCAGCTGATGAGTGATGAACCGCTCAGCTGTTGGTGTCGGCCGATAACAATCGTAGGTCGGTCATACCGCGCTCCGATCGCGCTAGTGTGCCATACATGTTTTGCGGGCTTCCGACGATAGGGCGCCCGGTGCTGCGATTTCGCACGTGAGAGAAGGCACAGATAAGGTAGGGATGATGATGATGATGATGATGACGGTAGCGGCGGGTTGATTTTAGGCTATCGAATGGGCTTGCCGTACCGCCGGCCTGCAGGGTCTGTTCGGGTAATTAACAGGCCCGAGGACGCTTCGCGAACCTTTGCCGATGGGGACAGGCGCGCGATAAGGTGCGTAAATTTATGACCGCGCCGAAGAAATGCTGCCGGTCACGATGCGCTGCGATTTGGCAGTGGCCCCAGTGACCATGTACGGCGACGTGCAGCGATAATGCGGTGCCGATGCGGCTGATATACACGATGATACACATTAGCGATCCGAGCAAAGTTAGGGCCATGGCAAAAAATGAAGATGTTGCCAAACGATAAGGCGAGTTTTGCGAATAGTGGAGCGGAATGATCATGAATGATCTTATCGTGACATTCGAAGGTATTGTAGACAATAAATTAGACAAGGTAGCTGCTGGGTGCTTAAAACGATATGGATTGGGAAACAAACGTTTTATTTTTATAAAAATGTTGGTTAAAGTTATTTAAACTAATTAATATAAGCTCGACTCGTTAAGATTGACTGTTGAATCACCAAGATTAAATATTCGGCAGTTCATCCAGGGTTGTAATATATGATCATTTATTTTTTTATGATCAAATTTCTGACCATTTTATCGAATAATCATGTTTACCTACGCTTTTATCACGTTTTAATAACGTTCGAGTTTGAAGAGTTCTCTTCTGAGTTGAAATCCTGAACACCTCAGCGTTTGGAGCAAGTATCATCTTGTTCGGTTATCTCCCATCTACCTTGGGAACGTTATTTCGAAGTGTTTCATAAGTTTCAAGTATGTATGTAAAGGATTAATCTTGATACTAAAATTCCTGAAGGGGTTTTGTGGTATAAACCCGTTGATAATGGAAAATTATTACTCGTGATTATACTAGTTTGATAAAGATCCTCGACGATTCGAAATGATCGCCCTTGAGACAAGGATTGATGGTGTTGTATGCAAGGATAATTTGCTAGAGTTCCACAACTGACAGGGCTCTGGTTTCTGAAACTGAACTTTGACGACTTTATATAAGATTTGTTGTACATGAACAGAATATTATGGATCTTACTCGAGATTAATTTCATTAGAATGCAAATGCTGATCAGGCTGATCAGGCCATCAGGATTACTTGATAATGTTTTTCAAACTTCCTAAAGTTGTTCTTGACGTTTTCCTACAAATAGGGATACAATTCCTCTCGTATATCATAATTCATAATTTTTCAGTTAAATGCTTTCAAATTGAAACTTGAAATGTATTAACTTCAACGCCTGTTCCGCAAAAGAAGCGAAACTGTTACACATGCTGCATTCTTAAAAAACCTTGAGTAAAGTATGTCTACATTTATGTTTGACACAAATTCCTGGTGAAATCGGTGGCCAAGAGTTGAAATTTTTATTGCTTTTCATGCACAATGCTTCACCTGGACGGATATCGTCGGACCTAGTGCATTGATAAATTTACTGCATCAATAAAACGGCGAATCACTTAAAACTCTTTTAACGTCAAAATAATAACCCTCCCCAAATAACCTCGATACACGGTGGAGACGTGTACGGTTGGTTGTTCCGTGCATTCCGTTCGCAGCAAAGTACGCGAAGATTGCAGAACTTTAAAGAAGGTTAGCGAAACCAATCGCCGATTATGGCCGATAGGCGCTCGGCGGTTCATCAATTCGACTCCGAAAAGAAGGTACTACGACGTGGAAGAGTCGCTCGTAAAACTCAAACACTGCTTGTAGGGAAGCGGTGATTGTGGCCACTGCCCGGGTCATATGCATCCGTCGTTTCCGTCAGGGCCCGGAGAGGTGAACTGCTTTTAACAATACGTTCAGAATCTGCCGGAATGTCGACCCTTAACCGGGAAGTGATCTTAAAAGTAACCTCTCCTGCCGTAGGGAGCAGTGTGTCCGTATCGATCATCCGCACGTTGGGATCCCGCGGCTCGCTTCCTAGCACACAGCACAGGCATTCATTATCGCACCTCGTAAGACGATACTCAGTGCGAGAGACAGACCGGGAGGTTAACAGAGGTTCTCTAAACCCAGCTCGTTCCCGCCGTGGCGTGACTTCGTGGTGGTCGCGGTGAAATCACATGAGCATTAAACATAATTAATTTTATACCCCATAAATAAGCGCGGCAATCATAAATATTGCAGAAAAAAAAAGAATCGGGAATTCATGTTCCCGTTCGCGCCCAGCACGACGACGACGGCTGGTGGGCCCCGGCACCAGCGCGTGTACGGCATTTAAATTCAAGCCAAACCAATTTCGATCCGGGAGGGATGTTCCTCCGCAATACCCTCCCATTATGCTGCTAATGAACCCGGTGTGCAAAATTGCAAAGAAAAGTTTAAAATAATTTTGTATCTTGTTGGTCGAAACTACTACTTCGTCCGCGCATACTCACATTACCTCGCAAAACGTGATTATAATGACGCAATATTCATTTCCAGCAAACGGAAAAGCAGAATTTGCATTATTTTAATTATGATTCGATTTAACAGCTTCTGCCAGTCCCCCGCCCTGGCACAAATGCACCATTAATTGTGCTCCAACGTGCACTTGCTGCTAGGTGACTTTTTTCCTCAGCGTAATTTCACAATTGTGTGCGAGTGTTCTACACTGTTCTGCTCGATGGTTGACGCGGGAGAGAAATTTGAAATTTTATACTCATTTTAAGCTGTGGCACGATTTGCAGTCCGTTCACGATTCCCCAGATGAGCTAAGCGACACTCTGTGTGTGTGTGTGTCTGACCGCCATTTTATGGAACTCTCTGAACGCTAGACATCCCCCAAAACGGGGACTTCACATTCCATGCTCGGTCAGCACTTTGTCTTGTTCATCGTTTTTTTTTTAATGTTCCCCGACAAAACTAATAAAACAGGCGAATACCCCAACTCGGCGAAGCGCTCGGTTGGCCCCGGATGATGCTAGTAGCGGTGACTCCATCCTCCACGAGTGGCGAGTGGGATGCGAAGAGCAGGATCAGCGCTTGGAATAGGGATTCATGCTGATTAAATATTTTATTTTTATGCGTACAGAGTCGAACCCGGTGGTGGCACCTGCGTGGCAGGTTCGTTGGGTTGTGCTCAGGGCTTATGCGGACTAGCGTCATTCCCCCTAAGTATGATATAGCGGGCGAAACAATACTTCGATTAGAAGACTCATTTTACACTGCAATTATCATGAATTCATTACCGCGAGACTGCTAAGACTCGTCCAATCATTATCCTGGTGCTCTGATAAGTATGATTGGTACTTTTTAACGATCGTGTAGGATCTTGTATTCGTGGAAGGATCATCACAAGAACTTTAGAAATAAGGCTTTTAATTATGTAGTTGATTGTTCCACAAAAACGCTTTAATGTCTCAAAAATGATTTAGCAATAATAATATTAAAGCTATATGAAGAGAAGTTGGCAAAATTCTACTTTGTTGAACAGGATAACATTCTTTTAAAGTTACCAATCATTAATCTCTCAAATTGTTAGACTTATCCGTCATATCCGGCCTTCTGAATCCGGAAGAGCCTTCATTGGCTTTGAAGCCTCCTCCAGCATGTCCTGTGAATTCCATGAACCTTTTCATGAACCATGAACCTTCCATGAACTGCTATACAAGTTCATTAATTCATTCATATCTGAACCTGAGCTGATTCTGGTCTAAAAGATTCCGCATGAACATCCCAACAATCTGCGAATTAAAACCAAAAATTTGGTTGAAAAAGGAATGTTTCTGAGGCAGTCTTTAAGTATCATCCAATTTTACGATTATTTAAAGTGCCTGAATGTCTCCCACTTATATCCATGGAGTACTTTAACACCCAAAAGATACGATCATTTTCGGCTGTCGGTCGCAAACTTTGCATATCGAAATGGAGGCGACGCGAATGTTTCCCTATAACACTAATGCTGCATATTGGCAACATAATTTATGCCACAGTGTGTATGCAGCAGCATTTCGCTTTAGTGGCGCAAAGCAAAGAACCCAAACGACGCTGCTCTAACGTTACTTGCATGCCAACAACAAAAAAAAACCATTTGCGATTCCCACTTTATGTGACCAGTGGCGGGCGCGCACACATATGGCCTGTCGCAAATGTGGGCCACCGATTTTCAGCTGCGAGGTTATCCAAGGTAATTTATAACAGTGCACTTTGCCTGCCCGGTGCACGGGGCCGCCGGTACGTGCCTGCCGGTGTGGTTCAGCTGTCTCGGCTATCGCTGTCGGAACAATTAATTCATCAGCTCGTATGATTAAATGAACGTAAATTATGAAGCCCGTGTGTGCACGGACAGACGTGCCTTCATCTCTCGTGTCGCGTCCCCTTTTCCGCCAAGCAACAAACACCCCACCGGCCACCATTTTCCACAATGAGATACCAGGGAGGCGGATAATTTTCCACCATCTTTCTGGGCAATCCAAATATTCTCCGCCACCGAGTGAGGCGTCACGGTGGTGATGGTACAGTGCAATGCATGAATGTAGTGTGCGAGTGGCTGTGATTGCCTTAAATTGTAATAATTCATCGCACAACCACCTTTCGCAGGCACGTGGCCACGCCGTCTTCACGCCGAACCATGAAGAGATTGTGTGCGCTTGGCTTGGTTTGGTTGTGTGTATCGTGAGCTGTCGTTTTTGCACATTTTCACCTCGAGGGTGTCGCGAATTACGAAGTATGTAATTTTCAACTCCCACCTTTTTTTTTTTTTTTTGGTCGGGGACATTCGGCGAAGAATGGTTGGTTTGTGGGGGCAGGAGCGACGAACCAAACCAGCGTAGAATGTCCTGAACGTAGTTGAATTAACATAATTAAAGCAGTGTCTGCTGCTAACAAAGTGCTGAGAGATCGTTTTCGCAAAAACCACTCCCACCAGAAAGGAATCGAGAAAGGAACTTCAGATGAAGAATGCTTCCAAAATGTTGATCACTACAATTCATTTACCTGAGAAGTGGAATATTTGTAGCTTACGGAGCTGTTAGCTTTACAAAATAGTTAAAGGACTAGGTTTTATGAGAAATTGAGATGAAATATACTCAATAAGAAGGTTGTGGGAGAGTGTCTTAAGAGATCTTTCATTGTTTCAATTCAACTCCTAAGGTTAAGGCAGACTCACAACCGAAACAACTCAAATTGATCCAATCATACCGAAGCAGCTCACAATACACAATCTCAAATTGGTCCCACCAGAATTACTAGACTTTTAGAAGATCATGGATTTTTCCGTGTGACAGATTCTTAAAGTGGCCAATCTCAGGCATCTCAGATAGATAATTAAGCTATCTTAAATCCAACAAAGATCATTTATGGTGTTGTTATTTAAGAAATTCTATAGAATCTTTCATATGACTACCGTTATGGAGGCTTAACGATAGTATAAATGCTGGATACTCCATCAACAGTTCGCTTGATTCATTCCAATAGTAAGTGAACCATCAATTGCTTTGACGTCAATGCATTAGTTTCAACTTCCTCACTCACAAGTGATGGTCCACTCAACCGTGAGCCATTGCACACGGCACAGTACGGTTGATGCTTCGTTCGCACATTCTACACACCAATTCGATCTCATTTGCTGGCGGCCACTTGGAGCAACTTTCAAATCCCGTCCGTCCAGCAGCACAAGTCAGTGAGCAAAAGTAAATATGTAATTATGTTGTTAGCAACGTGCCACCGAGACTCCATCGGGCCCACATTGCTTTGTGGAATGTGTCATTACGTGTCGTGCTTCATATCAAGCGGGGACGAACCGATGTGTGCGCGGTTTGGGGTGAATAACATGTGCCGCTCGGGAGATGACGGACGTCGTCCACCATGGACAGATAAACACGACAGATAAATAGATCGAATCAGTATGGCTTCTTCCAGTTTCCTACTCGACATTTACATCACATTGTCGTTATCTTTCTGTTGCACAGGACAAAGGCAGGTCACATTTTAGTGCTGGTGCTCTCAGCTCCCAATGACTCCCAATGACGGTGTGCTGCAGGGAACAATTCGTCAAAATTGGCTGCTAACAATCGCTATCACGTGGTGATGAGGCTGATGCCACAAAGTACTTGTGCTTGCGAGCAGGTCACCCGGTCCCCGGAGGAGCTCACCCTCCCATGGCCCCGAACTGCAAATGGTGCATAAAAATTCCGAATCATCATGCGCCACGATGACAGAAGCGCTTTTTCGATGCCCTTTCTCACGGGTGTAGGCTAACACTCAGCACTCTCCAAATGAGCGCACCACCCTCAATCAATGCAGTGCTCTGGTGGTGGAGCTGGTGGTCTTGATGCAGTTCCCACACGAGCATTCCAACACCCCCGGAAGCGAAACGGCGGGGGTGGTGGTGTTGGTGGGTTTCCGTTGCACTTCTGTGCTAGGAATAATAAATTATTACTCCGATAAGAACTACCTTCAGCTAGCCACGGGGGACTATCTGCATTCTTCCACCGCCCCTGCCCCCGACCCTTGGAATCGGCGTTTGCGGGAAGAATTTGCATACAACACGCACGGAACTCTCAGACGCTGTGGTGAATAAATGCTTCGCAATTTCTTTAAATTGCTGCTCCAGCCACAATGCACCGGGGTTCGTCCAAAGGAAACCTGCCTTCGTCCGGAAAAGTACGTAGCGCGCGGCCGTTTGCTGGAAAACCTATTTTAACACATTTCCCCAGGTCGTTCCCGGGTGGTTAGCAGATAACGGACGGCATAAATTAGAAAACTTTCAGCAAAAGTTGCACTCTGCACAAAGCTAAGGGAGGGAGGGTTCTTCCATTCTCGTGCAGCAACTTCGATCGATATGAGGCAAAAATCCAATTTAATGTCGCTCGTCTTATGGTGAAAGTTTGACCATTTCAGATTTACTTGGTGCTTTAGGGTAAGCAGCTAGTAATATAAAAATTGAATGAAAAGTGTTAAAAAAATTAAATTTATGAGATCCTGTTATATTTTCTGAGAGAAAAAAAGATTTCGTGCGCCCAACGTGGGGCTCGAACCCACGACCCTGAGATTAAGAGTCTCATGCTCTACCGACTGAGCTAGCCGGGCTGGTCGAGAGAGGGTCACTTGATGCGCAACATAAGCAAGCAGCTCTCTACCTTTGGTGCGAACATATGTTTAGCGTTATTTCCAACGAGTTGGAAAATCCTCCGGGAAATGAAATATTTAATTGTTTTTCATCCTGCTTACGTCACAATTACTTGTTTTCATTTTCTTATTTTTCATGAAACATTGAGATAATGAGTAATATCCTATACGGGTAATAATACATCCAATAAACGTCAATTAAATAGACTTCAAAATGGAACTATTCACACCCATTCGATTGAGAGACAGCGTCGGACCAGCTTGCTATAAATCCACGCTCACACGCTCGTGTAATATGCGTAGCGTAAGCGACGATGACGCGATATAGTGGGGGAGAGAAAAGCCTTGAACTTGCTTCGACCATCAGCGCCGCGCGAGTCAGCTGACGGGGTCGTTTGCTTGTGGAGGTGTGATGGTTTACGCGTCGTCGCGGACTTGCGCGCCTCCCGGGCAAACCGGGGTCGGATGGCCTACTTTAAGTTTATTGATTTTTCATCGCCGTCTCCAGTGGTGTAATAACGTTCCTCGCGCGCAAGAATTCTACGACCCTGCTCTGTTTTTTCTCACACGGACTTTTTTGCTTTTACTTTTATTTCTCTTCAGCTTCCGCTAAACAACCCTCACCGGCAACATGTGGTGGAAATTCATCGTGGAGGTGACGAATGAGTACAAGATTCTGCGGGGGATGATATCCTACTCGGCGCTCTGGCCCCTCGGATGCCTCATTCAGCAGACGTTCGAGGGTAAGCGGCTGAGGAACTACGATTGGGAACGCTGCCTGCGTTACAGCCTGTACGGCACGTTCGTGTCCGCCCCGATGCTGTACTGCTGGATGCGCTGTGCCAACATTATGTGGCCCCGGACGGACTTCCGGTCCTCGCTGACCAAGGCGTTCACCGAGCAGGGTGCGTACGATCCGTTCGCGATCGTGCTGTTCTTCTACGGCATGAGCATCCTGGAGCGCCGTTCACAGAAGCAGGCCGGCGAAGAGGTGCGCGACAAGTTCTGGGACACGTACAAGGTGGGGTTCTTCTACTGGCCGGTCGTACAGACGGTGAACTTTTCGCTGGTCAAGCCGAAGAACCAGATCGTCATTGCCGGGTTCTTCAGTCTCATCTGGACGACGTTTCTGGCGTACGTGAAGACGAGTCGCAAGTCACCACCGGTCGAAGAAGCGATGTAGGCGGGAGTGCTTGCCGCCCGAACTGTAGATAATGCTAGCGCTAGGGAGTCTTAGGCAGAACGAATGTGTCCGAAAGGGGTTTGTACAAAGGTGCTAATAAATAGATGGTTAATAGGGATCTTCTATGCAGGCGCGTTAATTTGCGTCGCTATAGGGATAGCTCTGGGGCCATTTTGTCGACGTGATGGAGTAGCCTCCGTTCCGGTGTAGCAGCCGTTACCTGCTCGGCCAAACCGTCCAACAGTGCTGGTATGACGTGCTCGCCGATGGAAATCAGCAAGTCGGCTATTTTCTCCACACGCTGGATGTCGCTGATCACCGGAATTGCTGCACGGCTTTGCTCCCCGGAAGCGGACAGTTCTACCTCGATACCATCTGCATCCCGACTCGAACGATCCAACTGTGGAAGGGCAGAGTAGAAGCAGACACATTTCGAACAGAACATCTTAACGCCTTTTTCACACAGAGCTACAACAATGCCTTACACTTCGTCCGGTTGCTTCATTGAACGAAACGACAAAGATTATCAATATCACAAAAATATAACATTGGCGAGCCATGTTTCACTCTTGTTGCACTAGGGTTTTCTTGGGACTGGCAACACTTTCCCGTACAATTTGATGCTTTTATACGAAATCGCATCGATTTGATCAACTTATGTGCATGCAATGGGGAGACTCTTTTGTAGCGTGTAAATAAGTGTCCATTACTGCAAACTATCCATTGCAAATTGGAGTCATTTTTATGAACAAATACTAGTCGTATTACGCCATCAGACTGTTTGCTCGAATGCAAGGGTGTGTAGCATTCAAGGTTTTTTTTTAATAATTTTTACTGATGTTTGAAACTATTTAAAAATTCTGTGATAAATATAATCTGTGAGTTCATCAATTCTTCAACCACAGACCGTTGAGTTTAGCAAGAATTTAAAATTCCCCTTCAAAAGGTTTCAAAAGGAACTGCTAGAAAAAAAAACCTGTTTGCTACCATATCCCACCAACAGAGCGCAGTGTATGGTGTTGTAAAACCTCGCGTAAAGATGGCGCTAGTGCTGCTGAATTGTTGCGCTCCTGGTGATATGCAATGTGCTGCACTTCCCACATGGTAACGCTTTATGTGTATGAAATAAAATAAATAGTTTGATCTTCGGTTTCATGGTTGAGTTGAGAAAAGGGATGATATGGGCACACCCACAATCGCGTATTGTCGGGCATCTTAATGAAATAGGCCACATTATTCTGCGGCACATGGTGGTTGTGGATCCAGCGGCTGCCCTTTCGCAACTGCTCGTCGATACCTTCCTTCCAAAAACCCTGTGGTAGAAAAACTGCAAGCGATAATACTGCAATACTGAAATACTTAAAAACTGCAAGCGGAAATACAAAGGGGAAATGTTCGGAAAGAAAATGTTACAATATTGCGACGCAAAATGATGGCGAATTACAAAACAAACAAAACGAAAACGAAAGGAATGTATGATGTTACAGAAAAACAAAGGAAAAATAAACCAAAAAAGTAAAAAACAAGCGAATGAAACGAAGCAGTAAGAGTAAGCGTTAAAGAAAGCAGAAGCGCCAGAAGAGAAAACAACACCAAGAACAACCGACTGTAGTAGCTAAATGAAAATAAAAATCTGTAAACATCTTAATTAAAACTAAACAAGAATTGTATTGTTTTATTTGTGTGTATTTTTTCATTTCCACTTCCATTGAAAATGAATTGAATTTAATTAATCATTTTCGTAAAAAAAAGAAAAAGTGAAAATAAAGTTCCTTGTCTGATGCCATTTCCACTCGTTAAAGTCTCTCCTGTTCAATCGCGCTCGAAACTTTCAAGCTGACTTCAAAGGCGTGTCCGATTTCGCTGCGGTGCGGTGTCCCGGAATCAACCGAAAATTGCTTCAAAAACGGTACAATTTTTGGTTTCTGACACCAAGAGAGCATGATCAACGAAGAGCTAGCACCAATTTCCGTACCATTTCATATAGTTGTACCCATCCCTCTAGTGATCATAGCGCTTGATCCGTCGACTGATCTTTCATCTCTTTCCGTTCGTCTAAACGGTACAGCACGTACCATAAATATGCACCACCTTATTTTTATGGAAATAACAATGCGGAATATTGATGAAAAATATTTATGTATGGAATCCTTTTAAACCCCCGGACAGTCCATGACGACAAGAGATATAATTATTGCGAAATAATTAAACAATAAACAATACATAATGTCTACGGAAATAGCGGCACTCCATGTTTCCTACTCCTAATAATTAAAAATCTTAACTGCTACTAAGTTATGAGACGCACTGTAGACACTGGATGGATGGAAGGAGATGCAGGATTCTCCCCACAGTACCTGAGCTATTTACTCTATCGATCGCTCTCGCTGGTTTGATAGTATGTGTAACTAATAGCCAATCGTAGAAGATCTCTCATTCTGATACCATCAAAGCGAATGATAACGTGAGTATGCGATATCAATATGTTATGTACAAGCATGGCGGAGCCTTGTGCGGATCAGATTGATGTTATCTCCTTTCGTGGATGCTCTCTTGGTGTCAGAAATCACAAAACCGGTCGCTTTTTGGTGGCTCCGATCGCGCATGCGCGGAGACTTCGACGAAAGGAAAAGCGCTTCAAAATAATATGCAATGGCGACTGAGATGATCGTGTGCTCCTTTAGCTTTTGTGAGGTGGACATTAAATACTTACGGTGATTAATTCTTTCCATTTTGCTCTCTGTTGTCCCCCAACAAAAATTGTCATCAAGAAGAAGAATAACCATGTGGGAATGTGGGAATGTGGGAGGCAAACAGTACCGCGAGTCAATCTGCTGATATGTTGTGATATGTTGTGATATGTGATATTAACATCTATTGTACTGCTCTTTATCCGTATCGGCGTATGCTAAGCGGTGTCCACGTCCTTCGGGCACCGGCACAGCTCAGCTCGTCGGTATATTCATGCAAACTATATACTCAGCATAAAACCGCATGCAATTATGAGGCGCGATCAGCTTCTGCTGGTGGCGAAGCTTCCTTCTAAACGCTTTTACGTACATACGTGTTTATATGAAGCATTTTGTGGACTATATTTTTGTGTGTTTAATAAAAGTTTATTTAATAGAATAAATAGTTTGATCTTCGGATTCGTAGTTGAGTTGAGAAAAGGATGATATGGGCGCACCTAAAAGTGCGTATTGTCGAGCATCTTAATGAAATAGGCCACCTTATTCTGCGGCACATGGTAGTTGTGGATCCAGCCACTGCCCTTTCGCAACGACTCGTCGATACCGTTCTTCCTATGGTGGTAGATAAACTGCCAGCGACACAGAAGACAGTGCATTAGTACAAGCTTACTTCCCTTTGTTACTTTCACTTTCAACACAACTTCACGAAGTGTCTCATCACGTTCCAGCACAGCAGCCACTAACATCCGATAGCCGATCGAGAACTCATCGTGGATGAGAGCGAAAACGACCAAGAATGCTTCGATTTCGTAAACTCGCATCAATACATCCATTGGCAGCACTATTGGTAGTTGCACATCACCTGAGCAAACTACATGCTGGTCCTTAAATGCTGCTTACATCGTTGGGACAACAATTCTGGATCATTGGAGGTTGCAATTTATGCAAGTCTGTCTACCACCAACCAACACTCATAAAACAAAGGATCGCTGACCTGCCGACGTCGAGAGTTTCACCGACAAGACCGTTTGCAGTGTTCTAAAATCACCCATTCGCACCAGAAGTCCCACTAAAGCATATATCGCGATATTCGTATGCTTTTCAACGCGAGCGGTTCATATAGAATTGGAAAGCGATTTTACCACAACAGCATTTTTGGGAGCACTACGTCGATTAGTTTCACGCCGCGGAAGGATAACGGAACTACACTCAGACGATGCAACTACGTTCAAAGGAGCGTCACACGAGCATTTATAAGATGCTTAAATGCGATGAAGATAATCGAAATGCACTATTTGATTGGTGCGCGACGAATGAGATGAAATGGAATTTCATTCCTCCACGAGCACCTCACTTCGGAGGTCTGTGAGAAGCAGCGGTGAAGGCAGCTAAAAAACACATAATTAGAACCATCGGAACAACGAGCATCACACAGGAGAATATGCTTACCTTGCTTGCACAAATAGAACTATGTTTAAATTCCCGACCGACCACTCATCTATTTGACGAGCCGTCGGATTTGGAACCCTTAACACCGGGACTCTTTCTAATCGGCAGCAACATGCAAGCGTTGGTACCAGACGTCAGCTACACCGGTATACCCGACAACCGCTTGAAGGAATATCAGCCAGTGCAGAAGCACATGAGAACCATATTGGCTAGAAGGTATCCGGAATACCTTCAGCAATTGCAAGTGCGAGCCAAGTATTGCAATGATCGATCAGCATCCCTGAAAGAAAATCAACTCACACCGCTAAGAGATACGAACCGCGTATCTCGGGAACTGCCTGTATTCAGCAGTTGAAATGTTTCCGCTTACGAAAGGTAGATTTTGTTCATTGGAGAATTCGGTTTCGTTGCTTGGGTTATTTTTTGACAAATGTCGTGTGTTGTTTTGTTTTCGGCAATTTATTGTGCGAAATGCATTCCGGGCGTGCGAATCGAGATCGCTCGACAGCCGGTTTATATTTATAGTTTATTGTGAGCCTAATATGCCACAATATCTTTAATAGAAATTTGGGAACAACTTCAGTGCCGTTTCTGCAATTTTCACCGTGAACGTGTTATAGAAGGAACATCGTTTGTTTGCAGATTGCAACACTCTTCTTGAAGGAGATATCTTGCTAATTTTTGCTAGTACCAGAGTAAGCTCTAAAGATTATGAATCTACACAGAAGATAATCCCTTTTGTTATATTTCAGCATATAAACGATACAGAATGCTCACCGAACGAATGTCCGCGGAGAACGTGGAAAATTTTGTCCATGAACATCTGAAGGAAGATTTGCGGGTGTATGAAAAGCAATTGAAGGAGCTGAACGGTGACATTATGGAATACGTACAGTTGAAGCACATGATTGAAACTATCCTAGGCCAAGACCGTAGTGCAGGATTCAAGACACAGGTTAACATCGGTGGCAACATGTTCATGAAGGCCCGGGCAGACAACGTTGATCGCATTTTGGTAGACATTGGACTGAAGGTTTACGTGGAGTTTAAAATCGAGGAAGCTTTGCGGTTTGTGGAAATGAAAATTAAAGTGCTAACGAAACAAGCCGACGTTGTGCGGGACAAAAGCATCGAAACAAAGGCGAATATCAAGCTGGCATTGCTTGTGATAGGAGACTCACAGCGACTGCACACAATCCATGACGATCGATGATGATGCGAGAATTGGGGCGAAGATGAAGGATGAAGTTACAAATTATATTGTTAAACATAGCAAATGAAGCGTTCGGGTTTCCGCATTTATTTACACAGTGGAAGAAAAGAAAAGAAATGTACGAAACTTCCCTCCGAAATAAATAAACCAGTTTGTTTATTCGCTGAATTGTCATTCTCTTTACGTAAACTGTCAAATTGGTTAATTTTTCTGGTGGACATTCAAACGTCAAAGAGCCAACACATGACAGGACCTACCATCGATGGCTCTGCTTTGACGGATGATAAACAGGTTGTAAGCAAAAGCAAAAAATATGTGTAGACATAATTCGGCGTAATAATAGTGTTTAGTTGGAGATTTAGGTAATTATTGTGCTTAAATCGTATGCAAACCATAGCCGAAGCCTTTAAGCATGTTCGTTGCTGTATGCGGTACGATCAGTAACGGTCCCTGTAAAGAGAAATGATAAGAGCACCTGGAACATGGTGCTGTAATCGAAATCGTTCTGCAATTGTTGGGGGTTAATGTTTTCTTTGATTGCAGTGCAGAGGGAGAACAGATCGCGCGACTTCTCCTATGAAAACGCTACTGTGCTAGCTTGGGGGACGGATTAACAAACGAGTGTCCTTGATCGATCACATAAAGGGCGGTTCCGATTGTGTACGTCGGAGAAACCCACACAATGGATTTGGTGGACATTGACAAGGTGTTGGATGATCTAGAGCTAAATGAAGATGATGGCAACAGAGCTGCTGTTACAAAGGCATCAGGTGAGTATAGCTTTTGAGTGGAAAGTTTCGTACCGACCATGTTGACCTTGCTTGTGCTTGGTGTTACAGATGCAAAGTCGAGTGTTCGCGAACCGGAAGCCTCGGTAAATGGCACGTCGGAGCAGACGTCGATGGGACCGGCTTCAGTGTCCCAGGAAAAGTTAAAATTTAAGGCCAACGTAGTTAATGTGTCCACGGTGTTTTCAAGTCTCAACGAGTATGTGAATGCCGGCGGTACGGAATTGGGTGGTGTGAAGCATACAATCCTGAATGACACCCACGATCTGGGTATACCGAGTGAAAGAAAGCCACTGTTGACGCCACCGTCGACCTCTTCGATTTCGTCCGACGTGAAAACGTCCTCGGCGGCAGCAACGTCATCCTCTGTTACAACTTCTCCGCAGAATGTTGTGTCCTCTCCGACGACGTCACCCGATTCTTCCGCCTCATCGGTGTCCTGCTGTTCCTCGAGGGTGGCCTCCTCGTCGGCTTCTTCTTCCGTGCATTCCTCGTCGGCGTCATCGTCCGCGTCATCTTCTGCATCAAGCAGCGATGCTGAGGACGCAGACAAGCAGGACGCTAAGGGCGAACGTGCGCTTGGACATGGGCATGAAAAGCTACCCGAGGAGCTGTCATCAATTAGTGCGGACGATTACGTTCTGGACACGTCCTCGATGACGACGCTGGCCACCACCAACGAAGGGGGCGCACGGAAGGGAACGACAGCCGCTGATGCGCAGGATACGTCAGCTTTTTCCTACAAGAATAGCCTGTACTCGGACACGCTGAGCAATGATGTGATAAACCTGGAAGGAATCTCTTCCATCTCCTCCATCGTAGCTGTGGACCTCACGAAGAGCGGCCAGGCGCCATTAGTTCGCGAAGCGAATGGACTCGTTGAGGGTGCCCCGGTGGCGAAGGATGAGATAGAAACGACGGCCCAGGACGATGTGGAACGGGCCGGGAAGGCGCATGAACCGGACGATGAGCGCAAACCGGTGGTCGGATTCGAGTCGACAATGGACGATGTGTCCGACACGGAGCTGGAGAGCTATTTGCAAGAGTTGGAAGAGTTCGATTTTCGTAGTGTGAATGTTGAGTCGACGGTGCCACCGAAACCAGACGCAGATTCTATCGCGCTGCCAGACCTGGCGGTACAATCACAGCCGGAAGTTGAAGATGTGGCGGCAGAGTTGGTGAGCAGTGCGACGATTGTGAAGGATCGTGTCGATGAGAACAGTATCGATAGTCGCAGCGATGACGAAATCAGTCCCAGTTCGTCCCGTGGCGAAAACGAGGACGATCTAATATCCCAAGCGTCTACACTGGAGTTTAATGATTTGGCTATGGGAGCGACAGCGGCGGTGGCTGCGACTACGCCACTCCCACCAGCAGTCGGGCCGGTAGTGGTGGAACCAGCGGAAGGAGCACTTGCGACGGCTTCCTCGCTTGACATTCCCATTCCGGTCGATACGGAAGTTTCGGGCGACTTCCCGTTGGATGAGGATGGAAGTGAGATCAAGTTTATCGATTGCACGGAAACGGAATCGGAACGTCGCCTGATGGACTCGCCGGAAGATGAAATCCACCGGATGAGTCTAGCACATCCTGAGAGACCCACGTCTCTGGAGTTGGGGAATGGGGTGGCGACGGAGACCGGTTTGGTAGATGGTGGCATTCCATCCTCACCGGGCCATACACCTCCCTCATCGCGGACTATGGTTCCCGACCAAGGGCTCACGCTATCCTCCACTAGTTCGGATGATTTTGGTGCTTCGGTTGAAGGTAGAACGGCATCACACGGTGGCTTGGTGGACGACGGTTCGCGGTTGGCTATCGCTGATCCGATTCAATCGCCTATCGCCGCTCCGATGTCGGTTACACCGCTGCTCAGCCCTGCCCAAGCACAGCTTGGCAAAATTCAACCGTTCTGGATGCCGGACAACTCAACCAAATTCTGCATGCAATGCAACCAAAAGTTTTCCGTCATCAAACGACGTCACCATTGCCGGGCCTGCGGTCAGGTGCTCTGTTCGTCATGCTGCTGTCTGAAGGCGAAGTTGGAGTATTTGGGCGACGTGGAGGCTCGAATCTGTATCGAGTGCGATGTGATACTGAGCATCCAACAGCAACAGGCCATGGAGGCGGATCAACATCAGCTGGCCGCTCTGCAGAGTGCGGACGGTCGAAGCATGGCTTCGACTGCAGGTGGCAGTAGTCAAAGACAGCCGAATCCAAATAACCCCATGGAATATTGCTCGGTAATTCCACCGCTGCAGCAAGCCGCTAGTAACCAACCGGTGTCGCCCATCTCGGTGATGGTGCCAGTGGGGGTGTTGAAGCGTGCGGGAGCTCCACGGAACATGCGCAAGGATAAGAACGTTATCTTCAGCGACGGTATTCGGCCCGGGTGTGATCTGACCGAGCTGGACCAGAACTGGGATGCGGTACCGACGCGCACCTCCCCACCCAGATCCCGCAAGCCGCGGGTCCAAACACCGCCCGGTGTGGACGAAGACCCCAGCGCCGTTCCACGTGCCGGAGGGCAGCTGACGTCCCTGATACCCTCGGAGGAGAACAAACTACCGCCGGTGCTGAAGCGAATCAGTCCTACCGAGAGCAAACTGGTCGAGATCGAAAATGACGCATCGTTGCTGGAAGGTTTACGCGAGGTAACGCTCACGTTTGCGATACAGAAAAACTTCCACGTGATGGTGACGGTGGTGGACTTGGCGTGCTGTATCAACCGAACTGTGATCAATTTCACGACGCGTGGTTTACATTACGTGGGGCAGGACGAGATCATCATACTGCTCGTGTTGGGTGACTCGCGCGTACTGCCGAAGGATATCTTTGTCCACTTGAATGAGATCTACTGCGAGGCAGATCGGGGTCACATTATTACCGAGCTCGGATTTTCACCTGCACGATCGAACAATTTCCTCGGCTCGAAGAACCACGGCGGGTTCCTGTACGTACGGCCCACCTACCAATGCATGAAAGCGGTCATCGCGCCGGAAGCACCATACTTGATCGGCATTTTGATCCATCGTTGGGAGGTACCGTGGGCGAAAGTGCTCCCACTTCGGTTGATGTTACGCCTCGGTGCACTGTACCAGTACTACCCGTGTCCGCACGTGAGCGAACGCGAGCGGGAATCGGTGTACGTGGAGATTGCGCAAACGATCGTGAATCTGCTGGCGGACTTCCGACACTTTAGCTACACCATACCGAGCGTGCGCGGCATGGTGATCCATCTCGAGGATCATAAGACGAGCATACTGATACCGCGCAATCGGTACGAACAGATGGTAAAGGTGGTGGACGGTTCGAGCGAGCAGCTGATGGCTGTGGGTGGAAACTTTAGCAAACTGGCCGATGGACACTTGGTGTGCATACAGAACACCGAGTCCGGATGCCCGGAGGCGACACAGTACACGACGCAAGCGATCGATATCGAGAGTCAGCCGCGTAAGGTGACGGGAGCTAGTTTCCTGGTGCTGGACGGGTCACTCAAGCCCAACTCGGGTCTGACCGGTAGGTGTACGATTCTGGAGGACGGTCTACGGGTTTTGATACCGCCGGTGAAGCTACAGCTCGTGAAGGATGCGCTGAAGGCCATGAAAGACTATCAAATCGTTTGCGGTCCAACCGAGGGAGACGACAGCCAGAAGGAGCTGGTGTCGATCGAATGGACGTCGAACGATCTGAACTTCAACATTGGCGTAACTTCCTCGATCGATCGGAAAGCGTTTGACGGTGTGCCGAGCATACGGGTACACCGGGGAACGGATTACTCCAACTCGAATCACATCATCCGCTGGACGGAAGTCTTTATTCTGAAGGTATTTCAGCGTTTGTTTCCGTGTGCAACGAATGCGTTTGGTTATGACATGTCGTTTTTTTGCGTTCCATTGCAGGGAGACGAAGAATCTAACAATCCCGGAGATCCGATCAACATGTCGAAGGTTTCGGAAACGGTTGCCAAAACGGCTTGCAAGGCGCTGATCGAGTATCTCGACCTGCTGGCATCGAACGGTCATACCAAAATAGCTCTACGGATCAGTTCCAATCGTGGCGAGGTAAGCAAAATGTTCGGGATTCTTCACCGGTGACGGTATTTTTTTCGTAACATACAAATAATAATTACTATCTACCAGATGGCGTACGTTGCGGGCAGCGGTGGCAATGCGCTAGCTCCGCTCTACTCGAATGCGTTGGGACAGGCGGTGATGGAATTGTTGCAAAGGCAGGCCACGGCACTGCATCTCGATCAGCATGATATTGTATTCGAACTGATATTCCACATTCTTGACAAGTAATCCAAAAACGAAAACGAAAACTGAGCCAGAACTGAGTGTTAATGGATGGAGCGGCAAACACCCGCACACAATTACCGTCTGCCTACGATAAGTTTTCGGTGTGCGTTGGTTTTGGTTGCGGATTCGTTCAATGTTTTCCGGAAAGACGCTGCTTCTACTTTGGGTTTTTGTGCCTCTAGCGAAACGCTCGGTTCCGACGCAGGTAGGTACACGGCAAACAAACCGCTCGAAACAGTTCGAAAGCGAAAGCGAGTGATTGTATTTATTTGCTTCGAACAAAACCAACTAACCAAGTGCAGCAGCCCGGACGGACAGTACGGGAAACGAGACGGTCACACATTCGCCGGGTGCATAGCAAAACCGAAGCGTAAAGCGTTGGGTGGTGGTGGTGGTGGTGGGTGATCTGCGTGGTGACGCCGGATAGAAAAAAAAAACAATGGAGGAAAACGTACACACCAGGTGCAAAACCGTGAATTATATAGAGTATATATAGAGTATACATATATACATAGATATAGATATATATATTTCTTATATATATAGTTAAAATTATTGAAATGAGGAAGCCAGTCACAAGTTTATTATGTCAGCTGTTTATAGGTAGTGTGCGGTGGCAGAGGAATATTTATATATGATTTGGAAGTTTTAGTGCCGACAGACAACCGGGTTGACGCAATAGGGCAGCAAATTGGCATTTGCAATGATAGTTACTACGTTTTCAGCGGACAGTTGGCCAAGTTGCAAGCATGATAATAGCAAATATATTAGTGCACACGTGTGCACCTATACAACGTACCGTAGCGCGTATGCTCGATCTACCCATTGAGAACCTTTTTTCTGTCATTTAGTTAAGAAATTTTCCAACATTGTGATGTTAACCGTCAAGCTCAGGCCAGTTTTTAATTGCTTTGTTTTTTTTTGTATCGATGATAGCTCTCATTAGAGGCAACGATCTACTTCCTTGAGACCCGAGATCCCTTTCTAAATAGTCCAGCATCGCGACGCTAATGTCGAATCATGTCGCACAATAAAGCCTCATTTCCATCAAGGGCAAATACCGGGGCCGGGCTATGCTGCGTGCGGCAGGAATCGGGGCAAATAAATGAATCTCAGCGCAGCACACGGCACGGGCAGCAAATCCGTAACTTCTGCCTACATAATTACGTCAGTCACGCGGCATAATTAACTATTGGGCGCTGTCTGCCTACCGTTCCGTGCGCATCCCGTAGTCTTTCACTGCTGCTGCCCGTTTTCGAAGGAATTATTCCGCACTGCGAAAAGGGCCGTTGCGTACCCCTACACGATCACGGCGGTGTATCTTGTACCGATCGGGCCGGTGTAGGAGCGAGGTAACGGCAACGGTGACCTCTTGAGCAGCATTCCATCCAATCACTCAAAAGCTCGCTCGGTAGAGTGTATACAATCCATTTGCATATCATAGTGCCAGGCGAGCTGCAGCAGCTTAAGATTTTTGCAAAAGCACACTCACCTCACCGCTACCTCGATCGTGAAGGATGGGAAAAGGGAGGGCGCCCCCGAGCGGGCGCGCGCTCCCTTTGCACTCAAACGCATTCGCCGTAAGGGCCTGCCTGGTTTTGCCGTATGGCAGCGACCAATCGTAACAAGAATAATAGCAATCATCGCGCAACAGCAGCAAACCAAACAACAGAAGTAGTAGTAGTAGTACAACTGCAGCAGTGAGCGGGTGTTGCGTCTTGAATAGCGATAAGCGGTCGGAGGTGACGGAACCTGGGGTGGGGAAAACAAAACAAGATCCAGCAACGGACCAGCATACTGCAACACACATCGAGGGTTTTGTGGAAAAGGAAGAAGGGAGGGGTTGGCGCTGGGTGGGTGCAATGCAAGAAAAGACACCCCGCATTACAAATGACATACAATAAATGTGCGCCCTAAAGCACACTTTCGCTTCGACGCCTCCGGCCGCCGGAGGGCTCCAGGTTGCTCGCGGTGCTAGAGCCAAGATCCTCTTGGCATTGGCAAAAACGGTACTTTTCTTTTTATTATTAAGGATCATCGATCTCCCCGCGTGCGATCCGCTAACGGCGGTTCGCGTCGGCGTTTGTTGGGTTGGCCCCCCCCTTTGCCGGGCGGGCAATCGCGTCGAGTCATGACGATAATGAGCCCGTACAGATGACGACGATGATCGCAACCGATGACGATGATCCTGCCCGATGCGTGAGGGGGGTGGAGGTGGGGGGGAAGGACGGAAAAGATGATGGAGGACGTCGTCTAACATCACAAGATATCGAATGTTTTATTAGTACAGAGAGAGAGAGAGAGTCGCGACCTCCGGAATACGGATTAGAAGACGCTGCAGAAGGAGTCCACTTTGTGGAGTGGCAGTTTGCTGCCAGATGGTGCGCAAGAAGAAGTTCGCTCCCTGCGCGGTTTTGTTGTGTTGTGCTGTGTGCTGTGTTACCCTTTCGCAAAGAGCCCTTCACGCGCGAGTCGTGCAACGGCAGCGGGAAGATGATCGCTCGCGCAAGATAGTCTGACACCCACCCACCGTCATGGTGCAGGGACAGGCGAATCCGGGGAATCGGGGAAGCAAGAAAACCGGCAAAATGAACGATTGTCATTCCTGGCCGTGTGACTTCGATCCTCTCCCTGTGCTGCAGTGAGATAGTTTGCGATAGAGTCAAGAGTCAGCTCGAGTAGCAAATATTATGCAAAAGGACTTCCCTTCCATCAGTCCTCCGTCCCACTCGTTACCGGGATGGGGGGAAGGAGGGGGAGGGTTTTTGAAGAATTTTCAACATTTTCCTGCTCAACTTTGTACGAGCGATGGTTTCGCATCTGTTGGCCGCGATCGATGCGTTCGTGATCGTGTGTCCAGTGGCGATGCAATTTCCAGTTGCATCCGCACAACCGTCTGTCCACAGATCCCGGAGAAGATCGGCGGGGGGAAAGAGGGAAAGGGTGGTTGGGAGGAGGGTGAGTTCGACAGCGAAAGAGGGGAAATAAATTAAAACTGATCCTCGAGCACATTTATGACTCCTGTTCGGTTGGCGGGCAGGATCGATCAATCTTCGCCCGGACCGGGCGCAATCGTATCGCCGTTGCGCTAATCGTCTGCAGTGGTTCTGCCAGAGTGTCCCCTTCGCCGGTGGGCGGGGGAGGGAGTGCCACCCCGGGGAACTGACTGACACTAATGTAAAGTTGACGCACGCACCCCTGCGCCTTGGCGCAGACTTAATCCATAAACAGTCAAAATGTCACTTTGCGCATGCGAGAAAAAGTGTCTCACCCGGGCCGGACGGTCAGTGTGGCCATCAACGTACGTCGTGGTCCGCCCCGGATAGAAGCACGCGAAATGATACGGAGGTGTCGGAGTTGCTTTCCCGGTGCTATCTCAATCTCGACTCAAGTGCCCAAGTGGCCCCGAGTGTGCGTTGCCGAGCGACATTAACGATCGGAAGCGACACACACACACGCTCGGTGGGTGGGTGGGTGTGGATCGACCACGGCACAGAATGGCAAGAAGATCAATCAATGCTACTGCAGCGAACGGAGCAGTTCGATTTGGATTCTCCCCACGCGCGTGCAAAGAAAAGCGTAAAGTGAAGTTTTAATTCGTTTCTTAATTCTGTCAACCCTTGGCACCTAGAGAAGCACGCATTAGTGTAGGAGCGCCACACTTTTGGTGATGTCGGAGTAACGCCGTATCGGGGGTCGGGTTATCTCGTGAGCTACAAGGCACCTCGGGTGTCTTCTAGGCATCTCCTTTCAGGGGCCTTGGAACGGTGAGCATGTTTCGCACCATCTTAGCTTATCGCGGCCCGTACCACTAGCGCACGCGTAACGACGGGACGGGCGAAATGAAGTGAGAAAAGATGGAGATAAAATTTATTTCATAATTAAAATTAATTATCTCAATTAATCTCGCGCGCATCGAACCGTCCCATCGCGCGGCGATCGTTCTTCTGCGGTAGCTGGCGCAGGACGCCGTACCCGGGATGTTTCCATCGCCGTGTAGCTAGCTGCCCGGGCACTGCTCGTTACCTGTCCGATTGTGTCCGATTGTGTGTTTGTGTTCTCCCTTTAGCGGTGAGATTTAAGGACGATAAGAAGGACGGACGCGGCTGTTTGTTGGGGCGTACGCGTCAGATTGATCGCCGGGGCACGATCGCCTGGCCCTTCCAGACGGAACGCCTCTATCAGCGACAGCCCGTGCAAGGGGGGGCCGGTCTTGAGTCACGCTCAATTAGTAAATGGTGGGAAACGTTGGGCCACAATCTAGGATGCATTTTTCCTGCCCCGCGAGGCAAGCGAGGCGTGTTGGGTGTCGTGTCGGAATAGCGAATATCGATCAAAAGTGAAGAGAAAGGGATTAAGCGAGAAAATGGAAGCCTTACATTGGGATACTTTAATGTACTGGCTTGTTTCTTTGTTTCATGTTTCATGTGAAAGTTGTACGACAAGCATGGTTAATTTATCTCAAGTTTAGCGTACAGTTTGGAGAGAAGAAATAATCTGTTTCCCATATGTTTCCCATATGACTTGATGAGTTGGTGTCTTCCTCTTGGTATCTTCCCTCATTCTGGTCCAATATGAATCTTCTTTAGTCGTTATACAACTGCAACAATGAGAAACTGTTCGTTGTTTGCCGACTTGATATCTTCAACTTCAAAGCATGTACTTCGGATATATCGTCCATGTCCAAGCAGGTAACCAATATCTTACAAAACTCCTTAATGTGTATCAAGATGTAAGGTGCTTCAAGGTGTTTGAAGATTCAGAGTGGACAAGAAATGCTGATGTTTTGCTCTGATTGCTATTGCTCCAGATGAATACGCTTCCAAACTCCCCAAACTCCATAAGATCCACAAACTTCCTTGGGTGTTTAAAAAGATACAACGAAATGGCTCTGTGTTGTCTGAGAATTCTAAGTAAACGACTTAATATCTGAAGAATTCGCAACGAGTCTTCGAAACTCAAGTAAATTCAGACCATCTGACGAATCTTCGAGCTCTTAAAAAGGTCGCTTGATCCTTAGACTTCCTCTTTTAGGTGAATGATCTTCAGATAGTAAAAGAGTGGAGGAGTCAGAATCATAAAGTTTGATAACGAACTTCCTACGATCTCCTACGCTGTTTGCATTACCCTGCATAGATTCGTAACTGTCGAGCGGTGGAAGTGCGATTAATAAACAGCTCGCAGCTCACCTTTGCTCCGTGCTCTGGCCCGTTTTAAAGCTGCCAATAAAAATTCCTCCCAATAGGTGCGATCTCAAAAGGGGCTCTTTGCGCCAAGCGTCACCTTTACCGTGTGCCGTGGCTATGCTGCCAAGGGGCCCCGATTATGAGGACGCCTGGATGTGACGATGATCGGCAATGAAACATGACGGTGAACAATTACGAACCGCGCACACAACGGCATCGGCTAATAAAGAACTTACTGTCGGCGGGCGGGAACGGCGCGTTGCTCGTGGGTCTTTGCCCAATCCGCACCGGCCGTTGGAATTGAATCATTAATTTTAATCATTTTACCACTATGTGCATCGACAGTGCTGATGCGAGGAGAAATTTCACTCACTTATTGTCCGGGAGTCCAGGCGCACCGCAAACCCTTATTTGCCGTTTGGGTCAAGGACCATCCGATCCGGGACGGTGAACCCGTGCACCTGCGGGGGCCACAGTTACAAGCTCCCTTTTTTGTGTGCCGGTGTGTAAAATTTGATTGATATCAACCCCGGTGGGGAGGATTCGTGGGAAGCTGTCAGCGAAATTAGCACTCTCCGATGAGCGGAGGCGCTTCGCGCGATTGTAACGAGCCGGTTTGAATGGAGAGCCGTGCGCGCGGCAATCTGTCATGCTTTGATGTCAAACGGTGTGCATCGGCTTTGGTCCGGTTTTTTTTTCCCGGGCGAGATTCGGTACAGCGGCAGAAGGTACCGCTGGATATGAGTGATGTTGCGCCCGGGAAGTGTTAATTTCTAGCCGGAATCACACCGAACGGCGCGATAGTACGTTGCACACATTGCACACGGTGCGGAATTGTATGTTGATTCCACATTTGTGCAGTGCGTCGCGGAAGGAGGGTTTTTTGCAAGATTGGATTATCCTGCCGGAATGGATGACTATGAAAGATTGGTTCGTTCCATTCAATCCGTGCACCGTGAACCGATGAGGGATGTTACCGTACTTGTAAGTTAATATTGTGATGCGAAACGGGGCATCCATCGTTCGGCTGTGTAAGCATAAGCATAAAGCAGCACCAGTTTCCCGGCTTAAATCTCAATCCCATGCGGAAAACGGCGGACACGCAACGTACAACGCGAACCAGTTCGTAGACCTTTCGCGGGGTCGTTCAGCAACATCCATTCCAATCACCTGGCGTGTCAGCGATCACTTCGCGGGACCATCCATCTTCCAGCGATCTCGATCTCATTTCAAATCACTCTAATCTACGACTATCACGCGTCCATGGGTCGATGAGGAGGGAGGGAGGAAGAGGTGGTGGGAAAGGGGGGGGGGGGGGGGGGAATGGGATCCCGTCGCGCTGCCAAGAGAAATAGTGTTTTTCGCTTCGCAAAACGACTTCAATTCAAACATTACAAAATAGTTTCTGTCTGGCCCGCGGGGCTAAATGCTGACGATAGTTAGGCCGCGGATCGTGAAGCCCGAGTAGTAGTCGAGTCCTTTGGGGAGAGGGAGGGAAAGGCGTTTGAGCGTTGAAGTATTTTAAATGAGATGCATTTCTTGTTTCTTACAATCTCTACCTGCTGTAGTTGATGTCAAGTATCGGGCGTTTAGCTCCAAGTCCGGCTGTCCGTCGCATGGTGGTGGTCGTTTTCGAGCCAGAGGAACTGGGCCTGTGCGCCCCGGACGTGTGCTGAAAGCGAGCCAATAATTATGCTTCGAAGTCGAGGAAATGCGCAAGTATGTGGCCGAACGATTCGCAACTAATTCGCTGCGAGCTCCAGCAAAGAGACGCAAGAACGGTTCCAGTGCTCCAGAACTTGTCCCACCACAAAACCTGCTCTCTCGCGTGCACATGCACAAACTCCGGTGCGAATGTCTGCAATTTGTTGCATTCAAATTCAATTATCCTTGCCTCGGTTCGGTCCAAAACGGCACGGTGATCTGCTGGTCGCTGGTTGTTTTATAAATATCTCCCTTTTTACGTCAATCGCACGAACCGCAACCGTTTCTGGGTTTGTCAAAATCATAACAATTCCGCCGGGCACATAAACCTTTCGCATCCCTACCGGTGAGCAATTACAATATATCAAATGAATCTATCCAAAACACGGCAAACCCTGGGATCAGGTTGCTAGCGCTTTGCTGCTGCTGCTGCTGCCTCACCACTGCTCGTCGCGTTCGATTGTCTGTCAGCAGATGGTGATCGTAAATTTCTTCGCCACCGTGCCAAAAAAGCAAATGTCAGACCGCGCGCTGGCTGGCTGTCGCTTCTGTTGCACCAAATTATGTCTAATAAATTGTCACGGAATTGATAGTGACATGATCACGATCATCACACACACGTGTGCGATCGCGGTCTCATGTCTCAAGTATCAGCTTTCCGCTGCTGGGTTAGTTGGCCTGCAACAACGTCACCCCGGCGTTGTAATTCTAGAGCCCTGCCCTGATACACTGTGCAAGATGAGCCGGCCAGCACCGACGGGTGCGATCTATTTTCCGCGGGCAAGCATTGGTATGGAATGCATCGGTGAAAAACTAGTGTCCGTTTCGAATGTGAATTTCACGCATTTGATTAATGGTGGTTGCGCTGGCTGGCATTGCGGAGGAAAACGTTTCAACGAGATTTTAATTAATGCCCGAAACATTAGCACGACATATGGATGGTTGGACGTGTGTGAGTGTGTGTGCCAGGGGGGATATGGGGAGTTGCATTTTATGCAATTTTAGAATGATATAGAGCAGACCCGAGACCCCTCCGTTCCCCGTTCGGTGGCAAGTGTAGTTCGTCTGCAAGTGAAGATATTTAAGACAACAAGTAACACTAAATGGTACGTGCGAAGGTCAATCGGTGGAAATGTTGCACATCGAGATTATTCAACAGAGGTTTGGTCCGTGAGATAAACTTTAACGGAATAGATTCAGTACGAGAAGGAGACTTAAGGTCGTAAATTTTGCATGCCAGTAATTCTTTGCCAACAGACCAGAAGAAGAAATATTTTTATTAACTTGTTTTAAACTCATTAGTCTTGTGAAGAATGAAATTATTGATCAAATAGGCTGATGGAAACAAATATAAATAACTGAATACAATATAACTTCCAAGAAATCCTATGTTAATCAGATGATCTGAACGGACTGTCCAGCACCAGCAGACCAGAACCTGAGCAAATACCACTCAAAATATGAATGTTAGCTTTAAACTCAGTTTATTCTTTATATGGGAGTTGGCGAAAATAATTTTTGACCTCTGAATTGTTGGTGGACATCTTCAGATGATGTTTTCATCATGAAAGTTCTAATTGGCACTTCTAAGAGCTCGTGAGAAAGTAGATGCTTTTATGTTAAATGTATAAACCGGAACAGTCCATCATCTCCATAGAATTTCAGGAATTTCATGGCCTACTTTCTGTAATGGCAAAAGCTTCAAGAAAACCCTTTGAGACCATAACCCAAATTATCACAAATACTGGAGAAAATCTTCTGTAGGATCTTCTTCGAAAACATTTAGTCGTCTATGCTTGGATTTTAGCAGGAGGACGTAAAGAACACATCTCACACACGGGATATTACCACCTTTATAGTCCTTGTCAAGACTTCTGAATGAATGTCTGCTGTTAAAATGAGGATATCCAAAACTGATGCTTTCGAATAGCACTGTCCAGCTTGTCAGAGTATCTCCTCATTGTTCGGGTATTTACTCTAACCTGGATGAAGTCATTTAATACTCAATCTCCATATTTAGTCTCCTCTACTTTGTGATCTACTTTATGACGTTATTTGACAGGAACTATTCCTCTCGTTGACGCACCGGTTTTTCTAAAGACCTGAGAAGATATTAATAGGTAATGTAGTGATTTGATAACATGCTCCATGACTCCTAAAAGTGAGTTAAGTGATGTCCATGTACTCAAATAGTGAGTAAACTAAATTGTTGGAGAAAAGTTGTTAAAAGTCACCAACTGTAAAACTGTCTGCTGATGCATATAGGATTAGCATTAACATTTGTTTTACTTTTTGTGTCTCTGGACTGAGACACATAGTGTCTGTTTAACATTTTATTTAATATCAATGAAAAGTATTTACCACACTGTCAACAGGACAGGTCGCATACCAATCTATTCCAGATTTTGACAGATAATCTGTTGCACCTCGAAACCGGGACGATGCAATCCTGCACACCACCGTCGTTGATGAAAGCGAATGCGGTCGTCCGAAAATCAGTGCACCGCGTCGTCCGTCCGTCCTACCCGCTACCCGAAAGCCGAAACTCTCGTGAAGGACCCGGGAGGTTAATTTTCAAAGGCACACATCAGACATCCCGCCGGGATACGATGATGCAATCCCTTGTAACCGAAACCGAAGCCGATGGGAGAACGGGCTCGCAGCTAATGCGAAATCCCATCCATGATACCATCGTACCACCCGCTAGTTTGTTGTTATCCATTCGAAATCATTTAAACGCTCGTTTAGACGTAATTTCGATGACATGTGATAGCAGTCGGGGCCGGTCGTTCGGATGAGCTGTGAACTTTGCCACCTCGACACGACCGACAGTCGGAGGGATGACAGCTGACAGAAGGAACCGAGGGGAGGAGGAAACCTAAACCAGAAACGGAAACTCTATTAGCTCGTTGTCAAAGCCTTTAACTGATTTCCCACAACATGCTTATTCACTAGAAGTTGGGCATCGTTTGTGGCAGACGGGCTCATCGGACATCGAGTGGCCAAACGAGTACCGTTCGTACGCGTTTGGGTTTGGGGCAGCAATGAACGCGTTCTCGACACACCTGACCGACCGATGCCTTGTGGCCGGAAAAGGCTCCGGCAACATGGCGTGCCCGAGTGCCGCCGTCCCGTTTCTGGTCCGGTTGAAATCGTTTTCATCAATTTGATCAAGTGTTTGTGGTACCGGTACCGGAACAACCCCGGCTACGGTCGGTCGGAAAAACGAGTCCGAGAAGCCGTAGGCTCACACAGACACCGGGCAGAAGTGCCAGTGCCGGTGCAGGATCCAATCGTTCGATTCGCTCCTTTCGACGGCCGGTTGAAAGATCCCAGCTGTGGACAGCTTGCGCACCGGCACCGGCAGATGAGTGCGCTGTGCCGTGCAACACAGTGACATCTGAGTCCGAGGAACGTATTTAGAGAAAGTAATCACATTGCAAACAAGTGAACAATATGTACGAACGCAAGGGAGAATGTATGCAAATTTATGCCTTTTGGGGTTGCGAAGGTGGCAAACCGGTCGGTCCAATAGGAGTCGTCATCGTCATCGTCCGGGCCGGCCACTACGGCCAACGGAGTCTGATCCGAATGGGGAACGCTTCGTCCTTTCCACAGTGCCGATAAAAGTGTTTATTCAGCAGAAATGACTTTATATTAAAGAACAGCATTGGCACCGGTTTGGCGAGGGATATCCGTCAAACGAGAGAAACCTAATTTCGTAGACTTACTTTCGTTCCGTACACGTCGTCGGAGTTATTATCGCCACCGAACTGCGGGAACTGTACAGTTTGTAGTAGAATGTGAAACACAATCCCGCTAGCATGTTTGGAGATCTCCAGTTCCACCTTCTCCTCGTGGAGATACAGCCCCACCCCGTCATGTGCCACAACTCTCGACCAACGTGACGTGACGTTTTGTATATCTCAGTTGTTACAGCATCCGCCAAGTGGTATGCAAAATATTAATTCCCTTTCGTCGCCTGCGGGCCTTCCATCAGCCTCCATGGCGTGCGCTACGGAATGCAGTCGTCGGTCGGCTTGAGTGACGGCAGGGAGCACGCTCGGTACGACTGCACGAGTGTCTCTTGGTCAGTGTGTCTTGTCATGGTGCGACGAACCGGTCAACGTAACGATTGATTGTTGTACGACGGCCGCGTTTGGAACGCAAACACACCCCAAACAGCACAAAAAAAAGACTGCGAAGAAAGCAGAAGGCAAAACTTTAACTGCTTGTGTGCCGCAGTCTTCTGGTTATTATAAATAATTCATCCGTGTCCACCGTGCTCCGTGGATGAAGATGTAGAAGCAAATGTTTGTACAAGTACGCCTCGGGAAGGTGGCCATCGATGCGAGGCGCTTCGTTCGTGCGTTGGGAGATTTGTAATGAAAGATTTGCCTTTTAATAAATTATCCTAATTGATAAAATAATAGTCAGCGGCATCGTAAAATCGGGCCGTTCTTTGATAGGGAGCCTAATTGGATATCGTTTTTATTATCCTTCTTTTCAAATTATACCTGTTTCCCATGCTCTAATTTAAAGTTTATTCATTACCAATGTCTTTATTTATTGTTGACAATTTACATTTTGTTATTCGGTAAGCAGCTCTACTTTTTTTAATATAGGTTTCGATCTAGTAATCATTGCCTAGTAACCTTCAAAATCTGACAGCGCGCAGGACGCTGCTGTCATTGAGGAGAGTGATTTCACTGGAATTCTGGAAATAGCTGATTTTTCTAAACTTGAACTTAAGCAATATACGTTTTAATAAGCCATTCGGTGTTAAACAATATTCGGTACATACTTCTCGAGAGCTTTGATGTCTGAATATTTGGAAAAATTAGGTAAAACTTTAAAGTTGGTAGAAACAGAGATTGAATGAGTTAATTAAACACAGGGTTACTCAATCCGAAGTCTCCAATCCAAGACTGGGTCAGTCGGTCTCAGTATTATGTGATTTGAAGTATAAACTTTTATTGAAGTACTTAAATGTATCGTATATTCGAGATAGGACATTTTTCTAATCGATGTCTTGCTCCCGTCACCAATGTCTATCAACTTAATCTCAAACTAATCTCAATGCCACCAGTATCAATACACCTTCCCAACAAAGAACCCACCGCGGCCAAATGACGATTGTGTGTTGCTCCACATCCGCGTCTTGTGTACGCTGTCAAACTGCCATTCAGCAAGAATCGCCGAATCACGTACAATCATATTAGCTTCAACCCCGGTTTCGTATGCGCTGCTCGTTCGCGGCAAATTTCATTGACAACCGTTAACGACCTGGTGGCGCTTGTTGGGACACGAGCCGGCACGAACGAAACCGGCACCGAAATTCCCACACATAAAACTTCGCCCAAACTTTTATGAATGAAGCACCATCGTCGAACCGTTTCGCCGCTGCTCCGGTGGCATCTTGAAACGCTCGAACACTCGACAGCTCGAACAGACGACAAAGTTTTATCGCGTATCGCGTATTGAGAGGGTTTTTTTTCGAAAATCCCATTGCAATGTCCCCAACGGGTGGATGAGGTTGGCCACTTCCGATCGGTGGGAGGTTGAGGTCTGAGGTCTTCCAAGAAACGAAAACCTGCGACATTGGCACATTCCATCTTCCACCGGTTGGCTGATGATTCTGCTTCTTGCGGGTCAGGTGCATCCCCAAAGGTTCTGCCACTTAAGCTGTCTCGCCCATTTGTTTATCTCGCCCCACCGTTGAACCGCAACGGTTGGTGGGTGGGACGCGACGGGACAAAACAAATAACGACGAAAGGCGCAACACAAGCAGCGTGTATTCCCGTTTCGCTTCCGGGGTTAAATTTCGCATCGCACAAGATGTCTTTGGTGGACAATTAAAATGAAAATGCGCGGACACAATAAAAAGCGAGACCCGCGGACGACGCGTTGACGCGGGATATAGGATGACGCGTTTGCAAAGAGGGGGACAACAATCAAATTTCATCGCTCCGCAGATCGCAATTTCCCGTAAAAGCACCTTTGGCACACTGCATAAACACTGGCGCGCACTTTTATGAGCTCGCCCAGCTCGCCCTCGTTCGCCCTTTTTCGGTTGCATTTGTTGTGCAGATTGCAACTGCATTTATTTGTGGAATGTGCCGTGCGCGCAGTAAAGGGAAGGGATGAGATGAGCTTGAGAAGAAGCTTGCCGTACGAGAAGCTGTTTGATGGAGCATTTTATTTCTTGTCTGATTTGCGATGGATTATTTTTTGTGTGTTGTATCGTCTTTCCCGTTTGTACCGGGGAGGCTGGTATCGGATGCCCGCGTACACCAGGATTGCAGCGCGGAAGTGAAGACATTGGACGTCAAACAGGCCAACCGTTCTTGGAAAATGCATCATCCGTTCCCGGACACCGGATCGGGATGGGTGAACCTTACCTGTGGGATCGTAAAATTAAATACCGTTCGGCTATAATTTAAAAAGCGTTGAGAATGACTTTATAGTTCCCTGGTGGAGTGGAGAATTGGCCCTCCTTCCAAGTGGTGGTGCGTGTGTATGCGCGGACGGGTTTAATCCGCGTGATGGAACTGGTTACAGTACGTGTCATAACAAAGTGGGAAAAAGGTTATATGCTAAAATTGTATTAAAACTAATCTGTAATTTTTATAGTCAAGTTCGATTGAATAGACGAGAGAAAGTTATTACAAAGTTCACTTAGAATTAGAGTTAACCATGGGTGACTTAATGATATTCTCTGTTTTTGTTAACGGTTTTATCTTAGACTCAGTTAAAATAAGCTTAGGCTACTATGATTAAAGTCAGATTTTCGTGAAGATATCTCTTCGTATGACACTACATCTTAGACTCAGTAAAAATAAGCTAAGGCTACTATGATTAAAGTCAGATATTCGTGAAGATATCTCTTTGTATGACACTACATCTTAGACTCAGTTAAAATAAGCTAAGGCTGCTATGATTGAAGTCAGATTTTCGTGAAGATATCTCTTTGTATGACACTACATCTTAGACTTAGTTAAAATAAACTTAGGCTGCTATGATTAAAGTCAGATATTCGTGAAGATATCTCTTTGTATGACACTACATCTTAGACTTAGTTAAAATAAGCTAAGGCTACTATGATTAAAGTCAGATATTCGTGAAGATATCTCTTTGTATGACACTACATCTTAGACTCAGTTAAAATAAGCTTAGGCTTCTATGATTAAAAGTCAGATTTTCGTGAAGATATCTCTTCGTATGACACTTTGGCAAATCATCAAGTATTAACAAAACAAGGTTCACAAAACAGATTCTTCGGCTCATTCGCGATGACGCATACTGTACTGATGGCATCCCAGAATCCTGGAACCCGAGTGTCCTGCATAAGTGTGCAGCAGTGTGCTTTTGTCTTAGTCTCAACGCCAACCCAACCTTACGGCTGTGGGTGTCTTCGCAGCAAGTCTTTCACGGCGGCTGGTTTTAATCTCCACCGTACCATCGTTTCACACGAGCGATCCGCTTTTATAGCCTCTCTTAAGAAACTAAAACCACAATGGCCACGCCGATCCATGCCGAGCGACCGCAAAACAACATCCTAGCGCATACCGGATGCCAGAAGAGACTCGGAATCGGCACAGCTTCGTTTACGTTGTAAAAGTGCAAGATTTCGATGCGGCTTTAAAGTTATACTTAATAATAACAATAAAAGGAACCAACCCCCCCTTTTTGGTCTGGGTCCGGGGCAATTGGACTGCAACGGAGCCACAGCCACAGCGTTTGGTTGCCGGCCTCCCGCGGGCACTGTCGTAAAACGACGTAAAATGTACACGACGAGGTACAATCTACCGGAAAATGAAACTGAAAATAAAGTAAAGTGAGTCAAAAAACAAACCCCACAGCACGCTTGTGTGTGTGTGTGCGGGGTGGGGATGGAGTTGCAAAAGAGTTGCGACGGGTGCCGTGTTGTCTTTGGACGAATGTTGTGGATAGATTCACACACCAGGGGCATCGCCTATCCGTCCATTCCATTTGCACCGGGCAGCGCAGTAAATTGCACTTCAACACCGCTGACGAAATAGGACAGGCAGCGCAATTTATTTCAAATTAATAAAACTTCAATCCATCTGGTACTGGTGCAACGAGTTTCGTTTATGTGCTGTTTTTTTTGTAGTTGTTTCAACGTCGGAGTTTCGTGTGTGTGTATGGAGTCACGTCCGTATCAACCGACATGGCCGAGGACGTGGCGATTAATTGAAGTGCGAGCGTTCCACGAGGCGGTTCGGGGTTTGGGGGTAGTTTGGCCAGAAGCGGGACAGAATCGGTTTTTTTAATGTCTCCCGGAGCGTCTTCCGCCCAGCAGGTTAATCCTAGCGAAAGCAGTGGGGCGTCCACATTGCCACATAGGTCAGCAGGCGCAAGCATCCGAGCAACCGGACGAGAACCTCACAAATGCAACAGTTTTATGATGGACGACTTGATTTATATGACTATGCATCGATAGCACGCGAATGCCAGCGCGAAGCGGGTTGATCGGTGGTGACTGATCGACGGGGACGTTGATCCTTTTGTGGCCTGGTGCACTTTCCATTAACTGTCATGTCGTTACCCCGATCCTTCTGCGCTGTTGCGTGGGGGTAGTTTGCATAAGTGCGGGATGAGTTAAATTGTAGAGTTTGATTTCTTCGGGGGTCTTCTTGTTTTATGATTAAATTGCAGCCATGTTTAGTGCCCAAGCGTGAGGAACAGGATCGGTTTGGTGGGATTTAACGGTTTGTTTTTATTTGAGTGAGCGTTGCAAACATGTGTAGGGCAGTAATGCCTGTGGGCCTTCACACTTGCGAGACATGCTTTACATAAGTTGTATAAACTGTCAATGTGTTTATGTCCAAAGTTAGACACCTCCAACTCCAAGTTTGTGGATAACTTAATGCAGTAACTTCACGCTTCTTCGAAGGAAAACTGAAATTATATTCCATATTCTGTACTCTCGTCTATTGCTGATATCTTGGACAGGATTCTAGTTGCTATTATTAAGAGGAAAGTTTAGTGATAGAGCATCAATTAGTGTACCAACAGTAAAACCTCAAGGACACCATCAGGGACCTACGGAATCCTCGGAAACGCACATGGACAGTGAAGGTCTCTGACATACTTCTTTAGGATTTTGTAAGATCCTATTTATCTACATTGCGAAGAACTTGAATTGAATACTTGAAGATATGGAATCTTCCGGGATCATGAAGTGGATAGCTCAGCATAGCTTGAGTAATTCTATATTTATGTACGCCTGAGCAACCTCGGGGAATCATCCAAGTTATTCGAATGGACGGATCAATGCCATCACCATGTCCTTATCCATGTGAAGTTCCCAGGAGAGATGTCCGTTGAGGACATGACAAGTTCATTCGTAATTTAGCCAAAGACCTGAACTAAATTGTTCTTTTCCCACCTTTCCGCACCTATCGGCTAGTTCTTCATTATTGGCACAACATCCTCAAGAGGTCTAGGCCTGCCATTTCTGGCTTTCGTTGACTTTATTTCACGTCAGCTGGATAGTCACAGTCTTGCGTACGGGGAATTGATACGAATGGGATTTTAGAGCGGCCCTGTCGTGTAAAAATCGGAACCGCTACCAATACACCACCGGGCCGCCCCAAACGTCAAGTTCAATGTGAGGAATTCATGCGATGCATGTGCATCTGTTGAGTTCATTATTTATCAATTTGTTTATTTAATCATTATGCGTCATGAGTTCAATTTAAGTAATCAAATTAATAAACAAATGACTCGCAGGGCCCCTTATATGGGCTTTGTTTCTCGGGCGCAAATGAGTCGCTTCTTTTTTCCGCAAGGAAAATCCATCATTCCTAAACCCTAAACTCGTCACCTTAGCGGTTGTGGCACCCTCGCACCCTTCCATCCCGCTGCCCGATTGGATGGATGCGTCAATTGCGATGATTGCCCCCCGCACCAATTAAGCGAAACGGCATTCAATTACGGAAACGATCCCTTAAACTGGATGTGACCTCGGCCGTCGCGGTTTTCCGGTTCTTCGGGCCTTCGGTTAGTGACTACTTTTACCACATTGTGTGTACGTCACCGTGCACACCCGCCGGAGCCCGCCGCACGAAAGTCATAAAGGATCGTGCGGAGTCGCAATCGGCATCGGGGCAATTTAAACCATAATCGTCTCCAATTAGTACCGAACTGCAATGAAGTGTAAAAGACAACATCATCACGACGAGGTGCTCGGGCCGAACCCAGGGTGCCCTGATAGGGCCCCTAGTTACCTTTTCAAGGAACAGACCATGCTGTACATGTCCACCGCTCTTCACTGCGTTATGTGTTCGTGGTGAAACTGATATAATGATTAGAAATTATGCCGTCCATCACCGTGTGCCATTCGAGCGCCCCGGCGGTACACATTTAGCGGCGGAGATCACTTTGGGGCTGGGGTTTATTTGCTTCCCAGCTCGACCACCTTTCCGGTGGGCCTAGTGGGCGGTCGGTACCAGGTACCAGGTTTTGGGCAGAAGTGAAAGTGCCGTGAAAAATGAGGCACGATTCTCAAATTTGTCACTCGCCTAACCGAACGGTATGGCGCATTTTCCGACGGTGATGGTTTTTTTTCCGCGCACCCAGCAATGGCATCGTCGGGATGCCAATTACTGCCATCAGTTGGCCAAACTACGCACGTACCACCACCACGCAACGCCGGTGACCAGACGATCGGTTGGCGCGCAGTAATCGCTTGCATCATTTGCATTCTTTGCCGACGCAAATAAGATATCAAGGCATGTCCGTGCCATAGCTGGCCAACATTACTGCCACCGTTCATTACGGGCGTTATTTGTCGATCTGTTGATTGTAATTGGGGGGGGGCTGCTAGAAAAAAAAGAAAGAGGGAGCGCGTGCACCAAGAAAAAAAAAGAAAGGCAGCAAGAAATGAAATGCCGGCTAATAAAGGGAAAACGGAAAAGCATCCCGAGTGCATGCGTCGTGCCAATCAGCGCACCCTTTGTGTTCGGCATTCGCGCCGATGTCAACGCAATCGATCCAGGTGACCGGTCCCGGGGCCGCTGTTTTTAATCAAATTATTCTAAAAGCGTAAGCAAATGTCATGATGCGACCAGGGACTAATAGAGCATTGGGACATTCGCAGTGTTTTAATTTAATTTAATATTGTTATCACCCAGCAGCCGCTTGGGCAGATCCCCGGGTGGAAACCGGTCGACTTCTGCTATAGGCGGCGGCCCATCTATCATTGCCATTTGTACGACGTGTCGAAAAACATCCTGCGGCGATCATTAAAGGACACGAACGATCGATGTGCGGACGGGGCGACGATCGTCTTCGAGCAAAATGATTTCATGTCGTGATACCGCCGGGGCCCCCTGGTTGTGATGGTGTGATGATGATGGAAATGGCCAACGCTGGCCAACATCAAACGCACCAGAAGCGAAACCATCTCAAAATGTTGCCAAAGCAACGGCTTCGCTCGACCCCGGCTTAGACATTTGCGTGTTTTTTCGGTTCGTGTTTCGAGCCCGGAATACCCACCGCGCACCACCGTCGCAGTGCCCGGCATTTCGCTACGGGGCACCGTCGTACCGTGTGGTGTTGCGTGATGTAAGTTAAAATAATCAAATTAAAAATCGCTTATCTCGTTAGTAGTTTGTGATGCGGTGCCGGTGCGCTGCTTTGTGCGTGGGGACGCAAACGGGCAACCTGGGAAGGTTGTGCCGGGCTCACATCGTTTTCGGGGGATGAGAAATTGATGGGGAGTCTGCAACTCAATTAAAACTTGAAGAATGCACTCGATACTTGGCGAGGTCACACACGGGGCACCCATAACGATATAAATGATTTTCCATTGCAATCACATGAGGGAGCTGGCTGACTGGCTGACTGTCCACCTTCTTTTGGGGCCGATAAGTCTTTTAATCCCAGCACAGCTCTAATCACGTCTTTGACCAATGGAGCACCAGATATTGGTGCTCCGATCAATACGTTTGCCATCGGAAGAAACTTTTAATGAGATTCCTTTGTGTGATGGCTATTGATTGGTTTCGGGAGCAGGTCCTGCTTACAGCGAAATGGTTCTAGCTGTTTGTTTGCACCCGATTGACCAGCATTGATGGGCGCAGGTCGTCGCAGGTTGCGTGCAGTCGGTGCAATTTAATTAAGCTTTATGCATTGCACAACGGGAACGATTAAAAGTTTGTTCGCACCTGGCCGATTTCTATGCAAATAGCAACGACGGGACCCGTCCTGCCGGTCGGAAATGGGAGTTGGGAGTGAGTCTTCTCCTGGAAAAGAAAAAAAAACCGATCCTCCACACAGTGTGACTTCCTTCTCCGGGCGATACGCTGGTTATGGTACGCAATGTGCAACTGCGTGTTGCAACACAGAAGCAACCCCGTCAACGCTACCGAGTCGAGTCGATCGATAAACTGTCCAAATTTATGTGCCCGATCCAAACATTTCCGAGCTGCCTGCTGTCCGATCTCGTTTGGTAGCCGCGCGTTGGCCCTCGCTGCGTGGTGCCAATGCGTGATGTGTTCATTCCAAGGAACGATTTGCATACAGGTTTTCCATGTCGCGAAGATATCCAAGATCGGGTTAAAAATGTATCACCACCTCATTGAACCTTCGCCTTGTAGACGACTGTATCTCTCCAACCGATTTCGATGGTTGCCGCATTGACGGTAATCGTGCAGTAAATTATCGAAATTAGATTAACACGGCTTGTGCAAGCGTAAGCGTAGTCTCACTTATATCTCACTCTTCATCTCACACCAGCTCACCAGTTTTGCGAGGTTGACAAACGGATGCTTAATTATCATATCCCCGTCACACAGTGCGCCTTCCGGCCTCACTTTCACTAGCGGCGTGCCGAGATGCAATAAAATGCTTCGTTGATTTTTGATAATAATTACATCGTTTCTTATCGATTCGTCACGCCGAAACCACCGTCTCCCGTCCCGTTCCCGGCAAGGTGTAATGATGATGGCAAATTTATTCCGGTTTAATTTATGTCCTCTCGCCACTAGTCCGAGACACACCATTATGCTAACGATTGATGAACCCAGTCAAGCGCGGCAAGACAAGGAATAAATCGCCATTCGTGCCAGCAAGCAGAGACTTCGTTGCCCGGAGTCTGAGAACATAAAACACAAGCGAATGGCGCTCTAGGTGCTGCAAGAGCGCTCGTTGTGTGTTGTGTCCTTTTTTCGTAGCTGGCGGCTACTTTCGCATCCCGGGCTGGAAAAGTGTGCTGTTTGCGTACATTTTATTACCTCGCTCTAGCATAAAAGTTTGATTAGCGGAAACGAAATTGTTGTGAGTTGTTCTGTTCGTTGCGTTAATTAGTTGTATGCGGCGCGATTACATTACAACAAAATGCCTCCACTGGCAGGTGATGGGTGATCTCGCTGACCGATCGCTGCAGAGACCCTTTCACCCGACCGAGCTTCGACCGATCCTTGACATTGACCCTCGTTCGATCGTTCGATCGTTCGCCGCACCGCATGCATAAGGGGCCATCGCATCGATCGAGGTGCCGGTGTGTGCAGTGTGCCGGCAGTGCATCCGTGCCCCTTTAACGAAGCTATTTTTAATAACGCACCGCAAACTGCATTTCGGTAAACGATACCGGCGGATGATTGCGCGGTGACATTAGCGCGAGTACCCACCCCATTTATTAAATGCAACGCAGAACAATTTGCGGGCCCGTCGTCTGGGGCTGACGTATGAAATATTACCTCCGTCTGAGACATGACACCGGCCGACAGACGGGCCACAAATGCAACTCAAAATAGCTAGTTTCTTGGCAGCGATTGTTGCATTCGATTTGGCTCCATGCATTACCACCGTCAAGTGTGTTTGATTCTGAAAATTTAGAATGCAAACCCAAGCCTGTTGCGTTTGGTGTGAAACTTGAAATGAATGAAACTCAACCGATCGAAGCGGGATGAAGCGCTGTAAGCTGATAATTATCAATCAAAAACGGTTTTACTTCGCACGAGAGTAGAGTAATTTGTTGCATGTTTAAGAAATGGTTTTGTATGGAAGCTTTCTTAAAGGACTTTAAGCATTTCTAGCCTTAAAACTCACTCACAACAGAGTGACATGGAAACAAATTACAATCACTTCATAAATAATCGTTGGGCACATGCAGCTAACGACTGGAAGCTGTCTCGTTTGAGCACTTTGGTTCTCGAGAGCTTTGAAATTATCATCGTTTTGGGTCGTGCATGGAGAGTTCCGTTCCGTCCGTTCGCCTATGTCGTTGGGATAAGACCGCGCTCACGACATGCAAATGCGTATTCCATTTGCTAGGAATTATGTTGAAATACGCGCCACCTTCATGAGGTAGCCGCTGGTCTAGCCAATTAGGCGCGTTAGTCATTACGGAAGAATGTCTTCAACATTAGGCAAACAAAAGACACAGAATCGTGGACTTGCGTTAAGATGCTTTACAATGATTAATAAAATACCAGACTAATAGACGTTAAGTCTATTGCTTGCTAGTATTTTTTCGTGGTTAGTGATATAAATTCCATGCGGTTAAGGGGACTAAGATATTCTTGTTTATAACCCTTAAAAAGTGTTACTTCAGCAATAAGTCTCAAGAAATGTGAGCTTCTTGCAATTCTTTATTGTTACCGTGCAAATAGACATGCAGAGATTTTTCTCAGTGAGACATTTCGCAATGCTATTCGATGAAATGCGATGATAAGTTCATATATAAAAATCGGCTTGTCGTTTTCATCACGTGTATGAAAAAGCTCAATTTAGGCTGTCATTGATCCAATAACGCAAATAAAAAATCGGTGTAGATTGTGTTTAAAATTATATTTTTTTGTAAGTTGCAGGTTGAATAAACGAATTTATTCAACAATGAGAAGAATGAAGACACGCATTTGAGCAAGACAGAGCCTACTGATTCGTTCGATTTTGCACGAGGAGCTGGATAACGAGCCGGCTTGTAAAACAATGTAATGATTTGACAGTCTCAGTAGGCGCTCGAAATTGTCTCGAAATGAGATTTGGATTTTTTTCGCAAGATGTCTATGCATGTCTATTTGCACGGTTAGATGACTTCCGTCGTTGTTTGGATATAAGCACTCATCATTTTGAATATTATTCGTATCAATGCAATTTAATAAATTTATTTATTTATTGCAGTTGAAGAAGGCCTGACAATTCATATTAGTGGTGAACGAATCTGTTTCCATATCGTAAGAGATCTCGGAGTGCAGTAGAACTGTTTCAGCATTCGAAGGTGATTCTGCGGCACAAAGAAAAGACTTTAAAGGAACGACGACTACAATTATGGTATTGGAATAAATGATTTTAAATTATTGAAGTGGAGCTGATTTTTTAAGCTTCTTTAAGGTTAGATCCTCCGTTCCACCTTCAACTCCTCATCAAGAGGTGAGATCTTATGTCTGACAAAAAATTCTCAGAGACTCTTACTTCCCACTTCAATACATTTATCCTATTGTACGAAATTACAGTAAAAACATTCAATCTTTTAAGTTATAATATAAAAAGAGATAAGTTTCGTCCAAACATAAACGGCCATAAAAGACATTTTATATGACCAACCTAGATAATGCTAATTGATCTTCAGAATGATTGCCTCAATATCGCTTCTTGAAGGAGTTCTACTCTACTACTGCTTTTCTTATATCAACTAACTCACTAAAACAGATAATCTACCGTTGTCAGATAATGATTACATAGCTGTTCTTTATAAAATTTGTCACTAAGCCAATTATAATCAAACGAATCACAAATCCGAGCCAGAAATCAGCGCTACCATATAGCGTCAAGCATCGGCATGAAAACATGCCATGACGTCCAGTCCCGTAGACACAACAATTGCGGTACGGCGTTGTTGGCTGATTACGCGACACAAATCGGCCCGGGGGTATCGGCTTTCCATCGGCTGGCAGTTCATAACTGACTCATTACCCGCTGAAACGCTCTTGCTTCTGAGATGCTGGACAGGCACAAATGTTAATATCGCCGATCAATGGAACCATTCAATCCGCCAGCTCGTTCGGATTTCTTTATTTTACTTCACTTATTTATATTTCGGTTCGGGGTTTTGCTGCTGCCGTGGCCAAGCTCCGGGCACACTTCACCCGAGTGCGTGTGTGTGTGCTTGGGGGTCCATGTTTACAGTGTGTGGTTGCAGTAGCGATCGGATTGTTTGCAGTGAACGTTTACAGAAGCGAAAAGTGAAAAAAACCGGGAGGAATAGGGAAAAAAAAGGCTCGAAAAAATAATAAATGTTCTGAGGCAGAAACTCGACCCCGCGCGACACCCCGATGTGTCTCGCTGATGGGGGCGAGATGGGGGTGTCCGTCCATCACGCGCTCCATTACAGCACGTACACTTTCTGTCACATTATCGCTACTCACAGGCTCTGTTGCCGGTTTTTTTTTTGCGGTGGTTTGGATTGTTTAGTAAACATACGTCAAACACGACACATCGTTTACTAACAAGGCGATACGATACGATAAGGCAAGGCGCATGGCCCGGGCATGGGAGGCGTGTGGACAAAAAGGAAATGTGCCCGAACAACCGGAACGGATTAACGCGGGAAAAGTGGATCGATTATTGCTACCAGCTGTGGGTCCGTTATCGTTCGCCGCATGATCGTTCGATATCGAAGCGAGCGAGCGAGGGATGCGGTTGGGGATTGATTGTAAACACAATCGCGACTCGATTTGTGTGCTCTGATCGATCGATACTGTTTGTGCGCCGCATTAACGAGCGCGCTCGCTTGTTTGTGTGTGTGCGTACTTAAGTATAAGAATTTATGGCGCTAAAAATATGGTCCCATCAAATGGTGCTCGAGAAATGAACGATGGGAGCGAAACGCACGGGGGGCACTAGTGACAAACACGATGGTTTATTAAATTCCGAATAGGTCATACTAATTAGTCGCCATTTTGGGGGGGGGGGGGGGGGGGAGGCCAACCCCTTCGGGTCGGTCCACCAGAACGGGTCGTACATCTGCTGCTTTCAGTTCGAATTCGTGTGCTGAAATCAAAACCTTAGTCCCACCACCAGTCCGAATGATCGGTCCGGCTCAAGTATCCCGGACCACGACCACGGCCGGTTGGCTTAAAAATATCTCATCCATATCGCTGTGTGTCGGTACGCTGTTGGGCCGTTGTTTTTGTTGGGAAAATGTGAAACGGCAACGGCAACTAGAACCGACCGCTAGACACACCGCTTACCGCTAGACTTGGAGCGCTTTTCTCACGACGCTTCGATGAAGCTGGCATGCGGGATGGAGGCCCCGGAGATTGGCGAGGGGGACCGAGAGAACCAATCCCAACTGGGTCGAAGAACGCTGATGTGTGTATATAAATTATAATTTGTGACTAATTCGTTTAAATTAGATTATGAATAAGTAATACTCATAATTTGTGCGGCAGAAGCATTCGGATGGCGTATCGCCATTACGTATCAGATTTCACTCGATGCTCCAAACGATGGGATGGGGGACACGCAAGGGAGGGGAGGAGGAGGAGGTTTTGGTGGAAGGAGCATAATTTTCGCGTAAAATCTGCACTTCTGCGTTAGGTGTGGTTGACGTTTTCTATGATGCACTCGCTTGCATTGGGACACGGGAAGGTGTAAGGGCCGGGTCGGTCGAGCATTAGAACGCCGACATGTCTCCAACACCTTTAGTCGCTGGTCTTAGGAAGCATTCCGCATTGCATTGCTCTTTTTAGAGCACAAAGGGGGACTTTCTGCATGAGAATTACACTGACCGACAACCTATTTTACGCATCAACAATTTTATTAGTTGTGTCAAAAATATTGGAAAAATGCTTCTGGTAATCTTGAAGATGCTGATAGGATTTCTGGAATAATTTGGAGAATCTTCTCCAGGACACAGTTCTTTAACAAAAATAGACAAAGATGTATTATATCTGTGGCATATTAATCAAATTATTAACTACAATTTTTATTATTATAATATTTTATAGAAATTCTAGCTTTTTCCAATAATTTAATTATCAGTCGCATGTTCTATTTTTGCTCACACCTGTGGGTAATGATATTTTCATAAGACTAGGAACCTATTTGATGTCTGGTGGTTTGATGTAGTCTGGAGGCCGCCGCTAGCCAATCTGGTCCATAAATTTATTCAAGAGACACGCGGATGCACCCTCGTGTCGGGTAACACGCACACACGTGGCATTGCTTTGATTTGGAGGATTTACGTGGACGACACACACACACAGCGCGTAAACAAAAGAGATAACATGCGTCCGGGGCGCATCGACTTCTACCAGCTCGGGGACAATGCAATGCACCCGCGATGCGATCCACCGTGCGATGCGGTTGGAGGTCTTTTAAATTATTTTGTGATAACAATGTGACAACATTAACCCTCCTGCCTGCTGTCTGAGCCTGCGGTAACTAATGCGTGCGAATAGGCAAGAACGATAGCGCCAAGAACGGTGCGTGGGGAACGAACAACCCCCCCAGTGTGTCTAATTGAGTGCCACATCTGAGGACGGCCCGGGCTGGCGGAACTCTGGCGGGTGGCGAGCATGATTAAATTCAATAACACAACCGGATATTGGGATAATTATTTCGATTTTTGGGATTAAAATGGCAAATCATCGTTGATCGATTAGGAAGATTAATTTGACGTTTTATCTGGCTGTTGTTCCAACCTTTTTTTATGCTGTGCGCCACGGAGGACATCGACCGCCCGGTATTATCTACCAGACACTCTCAGCAAAACACTCTCTTCGATAATTATTTGTAGATATTTTTATTTCACTTGTCGACGATGACATTATGTAGCGGTGAATCGTTAACCTTTTCTTTATGCGGACCGAAAACGAAACATAGCCCCTGCGGTATGATTATGTTTCCGCCTCGCCGTGTTTTGATCGCCGGTAAAAAAGCGTCATCATTTGCATCCTACTTTGGACAGTACCAGTGCCAGCAGCGAAATGTATAATGATGGCAATTTATTAAAATAATCATTTCCCTACGGGGTTGGGGTACGGGAGGACACTCGGCTAGGCGCTTCCTAATGTTCCAACTTCGATGCTGTTTTCCTTTTTTTCTCCCTCTCTCTCTCTCTCTCTCCCTCTCGCTCTGTGTTTTGTGGAAAAGATTGGAAAATCGAGGCTCACGAGAATGAGTGGAGGTCGATCGTGGCCGAACCGTCATGCAATTGCTCAATTATAGATGTTTTTGTATTATTGTTGCCTTCACTTTTACCGCACATCAATTTGGCCGCGATGTTATCGGTTCGTACTAGCGATTCGCAGAACCGGAGCGGCACCATTCGCACCGAGGACAACAGTGATGGTGCAAGGTGTATAATTTATGTTAGTATCCCTTTTTTGTGTTTATTTGCGCCATCGCTTTGACAAACACCGCGCAAGCAGTGGGAGCGAATTTTTGTCAAAATATCGCCGCCCCTTCCTGTCCCATTCCCGGCAAGTGTCCTGGCCCGGGTGTGTTTTTGTGGAAGCGAAGACGATAATGAATGAGCGCCCAAGTGGTAAGAAGGCAGCAGCAGCAGCTACCCAGCGCGAATCACACAAATGGTTACATAAAACGAATCGGTAGAAATTTAATTGCGCCGGAAAAAAAGTAAACTAATGAATATACAATTAATTCGTCGTAATTAGATCTGCGTTTTATGCATCCTGCCCCGGTTGCACATGTTCGTACCGAGTTGCACGACACTGCAATTCACTTATCAGAACACTCGTTCCCTCCCCCCCGAAGCCCATTCCCGGCCCGGGTCGCATGATGTGATGTGGTCGAAGAGTATCGGTTTCTATTTTCGACCAAAACCAACGTTGCACCTCCATCGTGCAGGGTTCGTAAACAAATCACTCGGACGGTGATGACTGATGGGTTTAGATAGCCGGTGGCCGGGTGCGATGGGTAAGTGCACACCACTGCGGATGACAAAAAGTGACACGGTTTTGCATCGAGTGGCCTCGAGTCAGGGCGAACGACAAATTCAGCCACCAGGCGTCACAGGGGGGGTGATGGGCTGTATAGGCCGGAATTAGTAATCAGCAAAGATACATCGGCATACAGCACCGCCGGACACTCATTCATTCTCAATCAACAACTGTTCAGCGTTCGGTCGGGGAGCCCGTGCAGATCACGAAAATGGCGCGTCCCGAGCGCGAATGAATGTCAAAATGCATCGCAACAGTTCTTTGAGACTTCATTAGCAATAGTTTGTTGTACATAATTTACTATTTTAAGGATTCCATTAATCGATATACTTTGTGTAGTTAGCGATATTGTTGAAGGTTTAGTTTTTAGGATTAAAGTTGTGAATTCTATTTTATAAAGTTAGGAAATTCTGTGATATTCTCTCTTGCTTCAAGTAACTATAACAATTCGATTTGAGCGATCCCTTCGATTGTTGAGGATGTTTTTAAGTATTCGTCACAATAAATGTTTATTATACCAATTTCTTCGTCAATTTTTACTGGATTCAAACCAAATCACTTATTGGTGGTCCATAAGGCAGAACTCGTATGAATTCGTATCTTTTAACACGTATATCGAATGAATTCTTCATTATTTTTAACTTTTTATTGTTATTATTATTATTATTATTATTATTATTATTATTATTATTATTATTGTTATTATTATTGTTATTATTATTGTTATTATTATTATTATTATTATTATTATTATTATTATTATTATTATTATTATTATTATTATTATTATTATTATTATTATTATTATTGTTATTATTATTGTTATTATTATTATTATTATTATTGTTATTATTATTATTATTATTATTATTATTATTATTATTATTGGTGTTATTGTTATTATTATTATTTTTTCAAACGAAGGTTTGATCAGCAAGAATACGGACAAAGCTTTATATAATATACAATAATCTGTTATTACTTGCAGGTAATGCTAGTTTAAATGTCTAGTTATTCATTGGCGGTATTTTTAAAATTTATGACAAAGTTATCCAATACTTATCCTATAAACTGGAACGTCTTTGCATCTTTGTTTGACTTGATCGTCGAATGATCTTCATTACATTTTATTTATCATATTTTAATACAATTTATTTTAGATTATTTTATTTTACAGGGGTTACATTGAAAGATTTATTCTTTAGTTTTAATAATGGTAGAGTAATAATACTCCAAGCTGATACATTTAGAAGAATATATAAAATGAGAAGAGACTATACAGCATTATTCAGATATTGGGATTGGAAAGGATCTTCTAGGTACATCCAACCATTCGGGACCGATACGAGCATCAATAGGTTCATCATCTGAAGGTGAACCAGTATCACGAAAGCGAGAACGACTCGGTTTGGGTACATGTATGACCACACCAAGCTTAGATAACGTCCACCCGTGTTGTGTTGTTTTTCTGCGAGCTGCTGACAAACATGCAGCAGTCAGACATGAAACGAATAATCGCTAATGGTTATTATTGTTATAAAATACAATTAAAATTAAAATTGTACGCCCTCCCGAAACATCCGCAAAGCCACAAAAACGCAAATGTGCCCCCGGACGACTGCTGGCGGTGGATGGAAGCTTTTCGCCGGCCAGTTCTCGTTCTTGCGTGCGTTTTCCACCGGGTGTGAGGTGGTCGCTTTGTGCAGCGATGGAAAAGCGCACTTTCGTTCCGCCCACCCAGCGAGAGTGCGAGTTTGGGCCGGTACGAGGGCGGACTTAAGCTCGGCGGGAAACACATTAGGCGGGTTTTGCGATATTATACCCGCTGATGGAGCACCGAAGTAGCATCTGTTTCTTGTTGCATCCATTTCCACCGTTCCGCCCGGGTGGGGACTGGGTATCCATCGCGCCAACGTGTCCGCTTTTACTGCTCCGGGTGGAGGTCTGCGAACTAAATTTTACGGGCTCATGCTTTGCCGTAAAAGTTCGCTCGCTATGGAGTGATAACTAGCAGCTCGGTGCACATTTATTGCTTTCACATCGACGATTTCTCGACGAAATTTTCTTATGCTAACGAGCAAAGTTATGCACCTTCGAGTGCATTCCCTGCGTTGGTGATGATCGACGGAGAACGGATCGAGGCGGAGAGAGAGCGGGCGCAGCAAAGGAGTACATATTTGCTTGTATCAATTATTCACGTGGATGTCACAACTGTGTTCGCCAAGATGAAGATTACGTGAAGTTGAGTCGGTGGGGGTTGATGAGCGGAGCAGGATCAGATAAACGGAAGGAAAGTTTGATGTGTTGTCGCAGTAACGGTGACTACCGAGTCCCGCTACCGGGTGCTACCGTGTGATTACGCCAGCTAAAGATGACGGACCCGCCAGTCGACCTGTTCCATTTCACCGCCTGTTCCCGCTGCGGTGGAAAGCAGTAAAAAGTCCCATAATTTAGAACCGGCGCAATAACGTAAAAATAACGTCGACAAACTCGTCCCCGGCTTTCTCGTCCCCGTTTGTGTCGATCGTGCATGAGTGGGAAATGCTCAGTCATCAAGAAAAATGCAATCAGATAAGAAAAGTTTACCCCGATGAGTGTTAGCTGAGCTGGGGGGGCAGAAGGGTGGAATCGGGTAGTAGTCAATCGGTGGATAGTCGATATCATGCAGCACGAAGTCAAAGCTTAATTGCTGCACTTGAGCACTAACGCTGAAATGGACGGAATCTGAGTGTGCCGTACACCGGCTCCGCGGTCCAGAGACGAAGCAAGGCTAATTGAATAATTCTGTTAGTCCGGTTTGATAAAGAACAGCGATAAATTGTATTACAGACATTAGAGATTCTGGTAAAGTTTTAATTATCGTACCATTCGATTTGTGCGAAACACACATCCATTTGTTGTGCGGAATGGATTTTAGCCGTTCCATCTATTTATTGAGCGTGAACTTTAAGCTTTCGGTGGATAAAACAATCGTGTTTCACATAACTATTAAGGAGTCCTTTTGACAAGGGCTACTTGCTCACTAGTTTTATTGAAAAATATATTTATTCGTCAAACTAGCTTTAATTGAATAATGAATTAATGTTTACTTTTATCCAATTAACTGTCAAGTTGAACTAAAAATATTCAACCTATTTCTGAACTAATTAAATGAAGAATATAAAGGTGAAAAAGGTAGCGGACGCCTGTCGTGAATCATATTCTAAATATAATTATTGTATTAAAATCGACATTAAATTATTTTCTGATATCTAGAAATTATTTTTGAAGATCGTTTACAATGTGTCTTTAAACCAAGGTCTGTGTAGGATAGAGGTCGAGTAATAGCCAAGATAGAGGTTCGTCATTTTGGATTTCATTTGACGTTTGGTCGCCCGTGTAAGATTCCTTGCGTCTAGCCTACTTGTTTACTATATCCCGATTAATCAACACAACTACACACAAAACATTTGAATGGAGAAGGGCGTCCAAACGTCAAATCACGTGTAACGAACTTTTGACGACTTGTCAAATCGCTCTATATTACTCGACCTCTATCCTACACAGACCTTACTTTAAACCATGCAACAGCTTGAGAAAATTGAACAAATAGGACTAATAGGAAAGTTTTTCATTTAATCTCATATATTCTGCATTTCTGTACTGTGGACTTCCTCATACATCATGTCGATGTTTACCTGTTGCTGCTTGCTTGATTATCTGCAGGTGTTACGGATTGATTTGAATATAGCAAAGCCTCAAACGATAAGATTACATCGTCGCTAGGAGATAAATCAATAAGTTATAGGACTTTTATCAATGGCATTACTGTCTGCTGATCTTCAGCCAGATTATTGCTTCAGCTCAGACTTCAGTGCCTTCAGCTAAGTTCAGAACAGAAAATTGAGGACTTGATCAGAACAACACGTACGATCACTGATCTGAAGCATTAAGGACAATCACGCCAAGTAATGCAGTACTAGGTAAGGGAAAAAACTTTCCTTATTTGGCTATTTTATTGAGGGTTTGAGAATTTTTGGCAGAGACATTGAGAGATATAGACACATCGAGCTTTAATTGAAACAGCTTTCGATAAGTCACAGTTTACGGTAGGATCACAGCTGATGTACCCTGTTTTGTCATACTATCAAATTCCAGCAAAATAATTAAAGTGAGTAGAATATACAAAAACTCTTCGTTCAATGCAAATAGATGCAACTTCAAGTAGCTTTTCCCCATTTGCCATGATAAGTTGGAAATTCGTACACTTAAAGTGAATGCAACAAATTAGCCTCCGGCACAGAAGCGCTTGTACTTTGTCAAACGTTCAGGGCTAGTAAGTCTAAAACAATTGTAAGTCGCTCAACTTTTTCTAGAGCACAAAAATCTGCAACCGTTCCGTGTTTGACCGAGGGCAGTAAAACGGTAATGAAATAAGATTAAATATTACCTTTCCCCGCTGGATGATGGCTGGCAGCGCCTGCTTTGATGGAGGTTCGCTTTGAAACAGTTCCGGGTTGTTGTTTTCCCTCCCAGTGCAGTTAGCGTCTTGTGTCAACGTCACAATGGTGTTTTACATTGTGTTCACAAGGGAAGATAATCGTACCTTCGTCTGTTCGCATCGCGGAAGTTGTCCACTCAGCTGTTTCCTTCGCTTTACTGTTTGATCGCCTTCATGCAATTCGTCTTCCGTTCTGCGTGGGATGGTTGGTGGGAAGCAACTTTTCTTTCGCGGAAAGTTTTTCAATTGCTGTTTCGCGCACGGTTTCCACCAAATTGGCACAGTGGTGCGTCGTATTAGGCGCAGCATTTTTGGGTACAATCGAAGAAACACAAAACGCTTCTTGTAGCTCTCGTCTGCGGCAAGTCAACCGTCAGAGCGCGGTTCTTTGTCGAAGGTTCGTCAGCAAAAAAGCAAAAAAGCAAAAAAACACAGCTCGGAAAACAAGATGCTGTAAACTACCGGTTTCGTTGCCCATTAAATTCGAAACCGACAGGCAGCACATTACAAAATTAGTTGAACTTTTGTCGTAAAAGTCGTCCAGTAGTGATATTGAAGGAAATGAGCATTCTCCGAGCCGTAAACACCTTTGCCAAGGGTTTGGAAGCGGGCAAACTTTATCATTAACGTCTGGCGGCGAAGCCATAAATTCCCCTTCATTATACTAACGCTCGCCCATATAGATATTGCATTTTCGTTCAAATCCCATGCAGACACACACACACACACTGCATTGGCCCTGGGTGTTTGTTGTTTTTTTTTCGTGTATTTTTGCCGTGTGACAGATCCATCACCGTCGTCACTTCGGGTACTTTGGGGCCGTCGTCTATTTCGCACCGTCATGTGCACACTGCGCCCTCCAGCACGTTTTTCCCGCAGTAACGCGCGCGCTTGGAAAAATGCATCACGGCCGTCCTTCGGTCGCCCATAAATGACACCGGTACGGGACGATCCCTTTGCCAGTTCGAGAATCGTTCGGCCAAAGCCATCAAAACCGGATTTTAATGGCACAAACTTAAAGTTTTCCGCAAAAGCTCACCCGGTAAAGGGGAGGGAGCTCCCCGACTGGGAAACGGCACACCGTTTCCTCAAGTGTTCTGACGAGTGTTCTGTGCACAAAGAAGAAAATATAATTCATTTCCTGCACCGACGCAAAAAAAACAGTGCAAGCACTGACGATAACAGTGCAACCACGACGGTGAAGCCGCCTCGACCGCCTTTTTGCAACAGAGCCGCCAAGCGCGTTTGAGTTTTTATGGTTCCTTCGAGTCGAGTTGGCTCTAAAAACCGAACCAAAACCAACACAAAAAAAAGGCGAAAAAGCTTTAGCCCACGGTGCATTCATTCACGGTTGCGGGTTGCGCCATTGCAACGTGTGTGCACACACATTCATGTATATATCGCTTTCGGCTTGAGTGATTTCGGTATTCATATTTAAAATATATATTTTAGGTATAAAGTAAACTTTTACGATGCAATTTCGAAAACAAAATAATAATATTTTTTAATATGCATCCAACGCGCCATGCTCCGTTTGCGTTTTGTTCGGTGGCTGGATGGATGGATGGATGATGGAAGGCCACAAGGCCACCGAGCGACGCCGGATATGCAGCAGAGGCCATGTGGTTGTGTGCACACGTGCACATTCCCGCTCAGAAGGATCTTTATTAGCTTGGCCGGGGTCGTTCGAAATGAGCATTTTCAGTTTTCCACATTACGAGTTTCGAGTTTGGTTTTTATTTCCCCATCGATTCGTACGCTCGCCCGACCGCCCGTCCGCCTTTTTTGTATGGCAGAAATAGACTAGTTTGTCCTTCGTAGCTGCCCTGCCTCCCGGTTGGTTGCGAAATTGGTTGCATTTGCATCAAAGGCCACCCATTTCGAGTTTCTTCTAGAGTAAACAGTGTTTGGCCGTTTCTTTTTCCTCTCATTTTCTTCTGGTGGCTCTTTTTTCCTTTTGATGGTGAGGCGGTGGTGTGTTTTTGTAGTTGGTGTTGTGGCCTCTGGTGGGGGGAACTGGAACCCTATTTTGGACCAAATCTCATAAAAACGGTGACCGTAAGAGCGGTGGTTATGAAAAATCATCGCATGTTTACCGCATTGCCGGCATGCAAACATACGTCCCCACGCCCCACGTGGGGTCAGATCGTCTAAAATCCCGTCATTAAAAGTTGCTTCCACACCCGGTGGCCGGTGTTTTTGCCACGCTCAATCGTCACCGTGGCCATTTCGACGTAAAAGAGCGATGATTTTAATTTGTTTTCCCTTTGTTCCCACTGCCCGACCCGGATTGGAAACTGGGCGACGGATCTGACTGTTGCCGCATCAATCGTATTAGACCTACCGGACGCCGCCGCCAATAGCTGGCATGGCAGCTACAGCCCAAATAGCGAGGCGCATACATGTGAGCTTTGAGGTTGTGTCCATCGACCAGAAATCAAATACAAATTAATTTACGGTGACTTTTATTGCTTCGTTTGCGGCGGTTGTTCGTGTACGGACTCGCCGAAATGCCGAAATGTGGCACCCCCAAAATGATATATCGCTTGGCCAGGCCGGGCCGGGGTAATTCTTCGCGATGTTTTGCGTCTTCCAAAATAAAACAAAACCACCTTTGGTAGAATGTATTTACAAAAAAAAACACATACATGAGCGCCTTGGCGGGAATTAGCGTACCTTCCCAAAGGCCCAGTCGACAAAGGAAAATCATCATCATAAAACGGTTCCTCCCGCTGGACGCACGCAACAAAGTTGCAACGTGAATGTTGAATTTCTAATAAGTTAAGTTTCTGGCGCGCAATAAAAATATGGATTGATTTTTATAACCCACCCGGGTTTTTTTTGTGGGTAGAGTTTCGTTACTTTCGCAAAACGGTGATGATCACTTTTTCCCCGAATCACATGCACGGTGGTGGTTTGGGTTTGGGTTTTTTAATGCGCCCTGGCATATGAAGAATTGGACGGGTTTGCCGATTGCAGACACTGTCGGCAAACGTTCTGCGATGCGTTCTTTTCCTGCGCTGGAATAGTGGCGAATCCCACAAGGATCTGGAGAAATCCTTGCGTTCAATAAATATTTAATGTGTTTAAGTTTAATGGCACCGGCAGCATAGCCTCGCTGCTACAATGTTGCACTCAACAGGTAGGATCGCTTCGGGTTGTGGATGTTGATTTAAAGTTTCTTGAAAATTCGAATGCAACCGTCCCCGGGATAACTGCACGGTCCACCATACAATGTATGGCTATACAACACTTTTATGATGGCTTTTGTGCAAAATATTGTCTTCCGAGAAATCCATCTAATTTGCGATGCCTGTGCGCTGTGCGGTGGGTAATTTGCAGTGTTGCCTTTTGAAGGATTTATGAGTGAAGAACTGTTCACAAACGGAGAAACTGTCTTCGTATTTTTTAATTAAGGCTTAAACCGGAAATATCCACGCATCGTTGGAGGATTTCAAAATTCAACTCATTTTATTTACTCATTCTACTGTAGTCACTGCATTTATATAAAAACAACAGCTTTATTAATGATAAACAATATTAATTTGGTATTAATTAATGTCTATTTATGCTATTTAGACGATATTCAAGTCTTAAATGATCAAATACATATATTTTCCATTTGCCTCTTTATACTATGCATCAATTACACTCAAACTAAGTCTAAGTACTAAGTCTCAAAATTTGAAGTCACAGTCTTTCGATCTTCGTTTGGGATAAAGCATTAAATAATGGACTTTCTTCACAATAATTTCGCTCAACATTTTCCTCAGCATCATGGATCCATCTAACGCAATCTAAAAGCTTTAAAATTAGACCGATTCGATTGAAAAGATCTTTCCCAGAGGAGCAACATGTTGGTGCCGCATAAGAAATGAATTAATTCGTGCAACATTAATCATCACTTGAAAGAAGCCAGAGTAGGCTGTGGTTCGAATATTCATTGTTTAGCTCAGTTTTGTGTTTTTAAATCTGAGTACAGTTTATTTAGAGTAATTTACAAATTGTGTATTTTGTGCTCCACGTTTTATCCAGAAAAACCACGCTTGCTTTGTTTTACTGACTTTTCTCACTGACTGATGTCATCCCAAACGTCAGACGGTGGTGACGTCTGGATATTTTAAAAAATTCGTTATGCCACATTTTTCCTGTGAAGTGTGTCACCGAGAAGTTGCCTTAGAAAATGTCAAATCCTCTTCCATTTTTATCCATTCGAAATAATTACCGTACTCTAATCAATAGCCCATAAAACACATCATTTAACCCATTTTCATGTTATCAACAATGACTATTTGTTCGAGCCAACACTCAATGAACTCGGCACATAAACACGGCTGAAGCACCACTCCGATGGCGAAAGGATACGGGACGTGTAACCTGCTACATGATTGCAGCAGCCCTTGACGCGCCTGCAGGTTTAGGGTTTGTTCGCTGATCAGTGGTTTGTTAGCACTGTCAACAATCTTCTGCGAGCGAATTCGGCTCAAGTGGGTGTACGCTTTGGTTTAGGTGTCAGATATTTGCACATCACGGTCTCACTCATCAAACCCCCTCCCCCCGGTGCGTGTGCAATTCCTGGGCCAACCCAATGCCGGGTGGGTTACTCAACCGTTCCCGTTTCCCTTTGAACATTAGCCACTGCCAGCAGTCAGTTGGGCTTACGGAGCAGAGCAGACCATGCAATCCCTTCGTGCGTCGGCTGGTCAGGGACTCCGATTTCAAAAGCTCTCGAGTGGTGCATCTGTTTGCCTGCAAGCTAATACGTAGATTTAATCAAAACCATACTTATTGAAATGATCAATCAAAATCCACCCCAAAATCTCTAGGTATCCCGTTAGCGCATGCTTTCGGTTTTCCGTCCAACCCTTCTACCCTTCTGTTGTTCGATGGCCATGTCAATTGTCCGGTAGGGGATGTCCTTGTTTGGAACCTCATTATTGCACTGTTATAATGCGATTTAATCCCCCTCCTCGATGGTCACGATGCCGACCCTCTGACAGAATGGCCTCTCTCTCTCTCTCTCTCTCTGTTGCTCACATTCTAGTGCTTATTCGCTTTCGCGCGCCCAAAAACCCATACGGTACGATGCAACTGGAACCTGCCAAAAGCGCATCGGTAGCGCAAATTTGAGGAACAAATAGGGCACAGAAATGTGGTGGGCCCCGAAGACTCTCGAAACAAATGTTTGAAATCAAATCAAACAAACAAATTTACATACTCTTGAGCGAGTGCAACCACCTCCAAACCGGATGGGGGGGTGGTGGGCTGGAGAACGAAAATGCTGCACCAAGGGGACACTAGTGTGAATGGAGTTTGATTTTGTGCACTTTTTGAACCATAGTAGCGCTTTGGGGTGGTTCGGAATCTGGCCATCGGAATGACGATAGCAGCGTGCGATACAGGCCCGGAAGTAAGGGATACGGGGCGGCCCCGGGGGAGGGACGTCTGTGTCTGTGTGTGCGGCGAAGGCATTAAGTGCTACCCAAACATTATATGGGTGTGAAACAAACAATCCTCTCGGTGTAACCGCACTCCAACGCATTTCGCATCGGTGCACTATTGCATGTGCCGTGTTCTCTGATAATGCGCCACCACGCTAGCAGCCATTGCAGGTGTTGATGGTGTTCTGGTGCACACGCTTGGAATGGGTCGGAGTTCATTTGAGGGTAGTGGTGAACCACTCCAGCTCAAACCACCAACCCCCCTCTTTTTCGCCTGCTCTCCTTCACGCAGTCTCCTTCATTTGACACAAACTGTGCTGAGTGTCGAGAGAAGAGGCTCCGGAGGGTTCGGAGTCGAGAATTCGACTAGCTCGACTCGTTCTCCTTAACTCGTTTGTCGCAAGGGATGCAAAACCCGTCGGCTGGAATGGATATACAATTTGCTTCTTTCATCCCGACCAGAAGATTCTGACGCTGCTCGAAATCGTTTTCTCGCCTTTCGCTCAACCAGCACCAGGGGTAAAGGCATCAACATCAAACGGCATAACAATGTAGCCGGTGCCCGGTGAAGGTCTCGGCCACTCGGCGGGATGATCCCGGGCAGGGCTTCGGATTGGTACGCTCATGTTTAGGGAAACGTCGGTAATTGCTTACGAATTAAACGTAATTACGAGACCGGCGGTGGGGGTCCACCATCGAATCCACCGGGGACCGGCGATGAGCGGCTCACGACAGGACGAGCAGCGTCCTTTCAGGGACAACGGTGGACCAGAATGCGTGCTGTGCTTCTGGGAAAAAGAAAAAAACGATTTTCAAGTGATACACACCACCACGATAACACTTCTTGAAGTTGGCAAAGACACTGCCCCAAAAAAACGGGGGCTGGCAAAATGCGTATCTTTGACTGCGTGACTGGACTGAACGAAAGGAAAAGTAGTACAGCTGAAGGATGCAAGCAACAAATGCACTTTCCGTTGGATGCATTGCTGCAGGTGACGGATAGGTTGATTACAGTGCAATTGTTGTTGCAACTCCTCCCGCCAACTATGGTTCAATTGGATTAAAAATAACACAATTACTTAGAATCTTTATAGGGGAGTGAGTTGTGTAACTTGAAAGAGTGTCTTTGCTGCATATTTTATATTATTCGCTTCTATTTTACTAAAAATTCTTGTGAAGTAGTTGCCCTGCAACTCCCCTATTTTTGACCAGTTTAGACACCTCCACTGTGCATTGTCATCAGCACGAAATTCTCATCCCGATTCTTTAGAATCAGTGAAACCATTATCGAAAACCCTGCGTCTTATCCGTTCGATCTGTTTTCAAATGGTGTGCTCCGTGTCAGTCGCCTTTAATCTGTATCAGCTCAGGCCCCTATCGTCGAGCTGCATCTGCATTTATCCTTTTGACGGGACGAGGACGAGCAGGCCATGACGAGGTGGGCTGGCGTTACACTCCAGTGCGCACCTTGAAACTGCAAAAGAAGCTACAAAAGAAGTTCATTTAAACATTCGCTTTCGGTGGAGCAGCTTTTTTTTCCCAACTTGCATTGAAGTGCGGTGTGTGTGCATTCTGCTGCACCGCGCTAACAACGTTCTTGCCGTGCTTTGCTGCACAAAGGCAAATGTTTACTTTCGCTTATTATTGCAAAGGGCTGCGAGTGCAAAAAAGACAACGCCAACAGTTCGCGTTAGCGTGCCCAGATCCTAGCCAATTTTCGTACTTACCTCACGGCGACGACTGGCCCCGTTTTGGAAGCTGGTCCCTAAGTCCGCCATTCCCGAGCAACACACGATTGCGATTTCGAACCGGGGCTCCGGGTTTTTCGAGAGGACCAACGCTTTGCAGACGCGAAATAACACCGGTGTGAGACAGTGAAATTATTCACCAGCACACTCGCTGCGTTTGTCCCCTTTTTTCTTCTTCCCCTCCGTCGGCCGATGACCGATTGCCGTCGAAATGCAAATGGCTTAAAATGTAGCTACATTAGAATTAGATATTATTAGGCTGTCATGTCACAGGGCTCGGATGATTATTTTCCTTTCTGCAACTGCGAACCTCGCGCCTTCGCATCGCACGAAGTAATGCGGATTGTGATGCACGGGGCATGTCCGTTGAAATTGGACCAAATGTCGGCGTGGAGGATGCGATCGTGTCGCGTCGATGTTGGTCGATGTTGGTTCGGCTGGGATGGGAATTGGGATGAGATAGATACTGCAATTAAGGCAAGGCGTATCAGTCAGGTCGAACGTCCACACAACGGCCGGTTATGCCAGTTAAATCAGAAGCGAAATAGTGCTGCTACCGGTCGACCATTACACTCGCGACTAAAGCGAGGGGTCCTTCGCTTCCATTTCAATGCGCTGCAAGGCGACGAAAACAGTGCGCACAGCATGCAAACATTTGAAGCTAAAATAAATGTAAAGTGCTAACGTAACCCTGTATAATCAATTGGAATTTTTAATGATCTTAAAGTCGTAGTAAATCGTGTAATGTGTGTAAGTTGATCAGTTAAATTGCTGGACGTTTAATGTCTAAAATTACGTCTGGGCCAAGTCTCCCAAAATATTAGAGTAAAATTGTTAGAAAATATTTCACTAACAGAAGAAGATATAAAATCAGTATCTTCGGCAAGTTGGAGTATCTATTTAATTTCAATTCGTGGCACTTTAATTTGATATTTCGACTTGAAAATGTCAAAATTGGCTTAAATATTAATTTCAAATATAGACAAAGTACAGACTTCCAATTAAATTATAATAAAAGATCACAAGGACTAACGAGATATATTATAATCAGGATGTTTTGTAACATCAAGTCAAGACACTTAATTGCTTGTTCTGTTTTAAAATTCAATATTCACTTCGGATGTCTTATATTGTTGTAGTTACAGGAACTTCAAACTTCATGTTTATTCACAGAACTTGCCTGGTCATCGCCCATTCTTGCACCATTAGAATTGAAACTTAAACTACCAAATTCGAAACCCGATTTCGTATAACCGCCGAATATAATTTGCAGCTTAATATCTTTATTTGCGATGCACGCAAAGAAAGAACGTTGACAGTAGCGCCCAGAGCGTCCCAGAGCATTATGCAGTATTCGTTCGTCAGTTGGACACCGCTGGTCCAAGCTGGAGCGCTCGTCCAAGGTGAACCTTTTGTCGAGTTGAGCACCTTTACCGCCCAACTTCGGGCTCCGCCGTCAATGACAGCGATGTGACAGCCAACATCACTATCACACCTGTGTAAAGCCGTGGTCCGTGGTGGGCCAACCGCGTATGTCCCGACTCAGACACAAATAATCCATAAATCATCGAGCGTCTTTGTTGAGCTGATGAGCGGCCTCGCTGTCCTCACCTCGGATCACACGCGGCACCAACATCGGGACCGGATCATTTCACTTTCTAGAACCGCGACAGCGTTAGCGTTGGTGCGGCATAGTAGGCATTGGAAAATAAAAGCAAGAAAGACCGATCGTGTCGATTTGCATCACAACGGCTCAAAATGTTAGGAAGACGTTTTTGATCGCGAGATCGGCCGACACGAGTCGAATGCTAATTTGATTTCGATTATTGGAAGATAATTTATTTTTCATTCTTTCCACATCTCCCGTCGATTTAAATCGTGTGAATCGATCCGATCATCATATGGCGTGTTCGGAGAACTATGTCTAGTGGTCGTTCACCTCTGGACAACGCTGGGTTGGTGAATGGTGGACATCAAGGGGATCAAAATGCGTAGCAGTTTATTAAGTAACTTCATACTTTAAATAAAACCGAACTAAAAGCGAAACGATTTCAACATCCCAATGACTTCAACGGGCGAATGCACATTGAAGTAAGTTAAATTAAATTTGGCCCGTTTTGTCGGGAGCACAAAGCGATCGGTGGGTTGCCAATGCTTTTGCGGTATGATGTTGGACACTCGACACAAAAAAAAAAACAAGGTGCAAAACGCCATTTGCACAATTTGACTGCAGCTTTTCACCCGAACGGCAAAAGGATGGACGCTTTCCCTAACCGTTTCATTTGAAACCAATCGAAATTCACCGGTCCTTGCGCTCTCGGATCGATGCAATTGTTTTCGCCGCGCTTGTAACACAGACAGCACAGTGTATGCATGCAATTTGTATGTAAAACTGATAATACAATTTTTCACTTTTCCTTTTGAATTGAGAATTCCCTGCGGAGCGGGTTGTTGAGTGAGGAAACAAAAAACCCTCGTTCGTTGTAGCGTTCAGAGGAAGCGGAACTCCACTCCAAACTACACACGCACCCACACCAGATGATAGATGCACACACACATATATACACACATACACAAAAAACCTAGAATTCGCGTGATACACAAACATGTGGGTGATTGGGAGCGGCGGTGGCCGAAAAAATAAAAGGAACATCGCCGAACGAGTGACACAGTTTGCATTGAAGAGTTCGTGCGCGCACGTGGCACGCAGGGCCAGCAGCAGTGAATATAGATCCAATCAAACATTTATAAATTATTAATTTATTCAATTTTCCGTTTCCCTGCATCATTCGGATGGTCTGGATGGATGGAAAGCTTTGTTGGTGACATTGGCCCCCGGAACACCGGCGTCCCCTGCCGGATCGCCCTACGGTTCGGATCCAAGCGCCAGTTAACGCCGCGGGGTCCGTTGTTTATGTAAATGGACAGGTCCCTGGGGGAGGGAAAACTCGCCGGCATACGTAAAATGCACCCACAACACACACAGACGCCCGATCGGCCCCGGATTCCCGCCGAAAACTAGCCGCCGGGCAGAGTCTGTCCCCGATACGCACTTGAGTTCACCGGGGGGGAGGGAGCGATCGCATTTTGGTACCGAGGCAATCTTATACGCCGGCCGTGATTGTTTTCGACTGCGAGTGCATCACTGCAACCTTCAGATGTTCTTTGCGCTACGCGGCTGGACGGGTGGACCGTTGAACGATGAACCATTGTGAAATCGAATTACTTCTTGCAGTTAGTGCTGCACAGTGCTCCCGGCAGTGATTCCTCCACCTTGCGCCACCGACGACCGGTCACAAAATGGGTGTTTGAAGTTTTAATCAAATTATTCAAATGTTCGAAATGCATTTTTCGACAGTTTCGACCGTAAAAGAAAGGCGATGGTTGCCATCGCGACCATTTCTTGGGCGATCGGGAGCAGTAGGCACAATTCGATTAGATTGTGACGGGGCCGTCGAGTGGCGGTTCGAATCGTGTTTTTTTTTTGTGGATACATCAACAATCGAACAAACAGTGTGTAAAAGCGTTTTGGGGCCGCCGCTCTGGTGCTGCATCTAGGCTCGACTGTGTTTGCTTAGAAGTCATCACGAGCGAGTGAACGGGTGGAGTTGACTGATGCAATTCAATAGTCGATTTGGGGATTTGGCTTTGGTTTGCGAAACATTGCGAATCAGTCGGATCTTCGTTTAGTGGAGCGTCATTGAAGCGAGCCAAGCCGGGCTCAGTTGATGATTTTTCACAATATTTCTTTTCAGTTTTAATGGATGTTATTTGGAAAAAAGCAGCTTTGTTTGACATGAAAAATTGAAAGTATAAAGAAGAGTTCAAGCATATCTACTGAAACATTTCAAATCAATACACTGACAACAGACGATGTTGCAAAAGTAGTTATACAGAATTCTAAGATATGTTGCAAAATGCGCTGTATGCGCATTTACTGTATGAATAAGTAAATTACCAAAAATATAGTAAATAACTCCTTATTATCTTAGAAATCAAGAAAAAAACAACGTAAATCCGTTACCTTAAAGAAAACATCATTCTCATCATCATCATTCTTTAAAGGGAAAATTATTCTCCTGCAATCTCCTTACTTTCGTTAATGATTGTTCTTAATTATTCGTTACAGCGAACTGATAAAATTTGACCAATTGACGTTGATGTTCAAAACCATCGCCCACTGTGATCCCAGTACGCATCGTATTTAGGTATCTGCTTAAGTTTTAGATTTCCATGCTTATTGACGAAATGTCAGTGTTAACCGTATATTTAATTTTTATTCAGAGCTCCATTCTTGTTATTATGTCTTGAAGGTCTTAATGGAAGTAAACATTTTTGTTTAATAGTTCGATATTTTTTGCTATTATAGAATCAAAGGCTAAAATTTATTATGGTTTTTATTAAATTAATTTCTTTTAGATTATATTTCGAGACTATTACTTATATTAAAATCCTTATTACTTATATTTAAAAATTATTTTCAGTTGTAAAATAAGAATGGATCCTACGCTCTCCGGACTATGTTGAATATTCCTCACTTTACTTTATCTTCAATGTATAAAGTGATGCATGTCAGACAATTTTAAAACAATTTATCGAAATTTATTTAACATAATATTCAACAAATGTCCACTTTAATGTTCAATTTTGCGCACGTGCTGTTATGTACGACGTAAACGCCTGTACATCTGCCATCAGAATTATCTAAAGTACTTCGAGCAATGATTAGTCTGTATAATAAAAATGTGTGTAACTGCTGCAAAACTGTGCCTTGAAACATTGTGCTTATCGTGCTGTTAAAAGTGACCGAATGATTTGAGTGTATTTTATTTTACTAAATTACATTCCATCACGAGCAAAGTCGTAAATTTTGCATCCACTACGGCGTGGCTCCCTTTTCCTTCGCAGCTAGTAATGCTGGATAATGACCACTGACAAATATTGCAATTATTAATGAACGAAAAAAAAGGCAAGAAATGAAGTACCACCCCGGAACAGACGTAAACCGTTGCGTTTTCCGCTGGCTTGCGGTTTCACTTCCACCCGACCCTTATCCGTCCACCTGTTTCGAAGAGTTTCGCCGGCAGGAAGATTTGCTGCAAGATAGTCGGAACCAGGCCGCTGGCCAGGCTGCATTTATTATTATTTAAATTAGCCTAATAAAAGTGTGCAAATAACTGTGTGGCCGGCGATGACGGCGTGACGACGGTGAAAAGCGCGCTTAGCGGCGGAGACCACCGTCTTTGGGTGTAGCGGTCAACGGACGCGGTTTCTTATGGTAGGTGTATACCCCATTAACCGCCGGCACTAAAGGATTTCAGTTTTCGAAGCCGCCGCGTTGGGAGGCCCGTCGGTTGGGTCCCGGGAGGGGTCTGGCAATAAAAGTTCTTCTGGCGTTCGGCTCATTCGACATTCGACAAGTTTTATTGGCAATTTCTTGCCGGCAACTTCATGGTCCGTCATCACTTTCCCACCCTTTTGGTTGGCCGAGTGGGTTCAGTGGCTGCGGACGAGCCCGGCTGCGGGAGTGGAGCAGAAGCGGCGGTACATTTCCGTTGCTGATTATCATTCAATTAAGGGAATCGTACGCTTGTTTGCTTCGAAGGTGCGGCAAATGCAACTGCAGTTCGGTTCACGCGTATGAGCGGGTGCGTGCGCGCGTCCAGCATTGAGGAGTGCTGATTGATTTCTTCGCAAATTTATGCAACGGAAAGTGTACCGGGGGTGGTGCTGCACGCCGAGGCGTTACAATGTAAACATCAAACCAGCACAGTGCTGTTTGCTAAGCAGCGCGGTAAAGTACGGTGGCAGGCGGAGTAAGAGAAAGAAGAGAAGAGAAAAAAAACGCAACCAGGATTACACGCCGACAGTAAGCAAACATTGGCTTGTAGCGAGCGTCAAACAAACAAATGCACATTCTTGTGCGCCTGTCCCACAAGCACAAAGCCCTTCTAAACGTACCCTAAAGCGAATCGTTAATCCGCTTAAAGGCACCGAATCTTCGCTAAATCCTTCCGCAATCCTTGCCAACAATTGGTCGAAGCCGACAAATCGACTAAGCGGCCTGGACACAACCGTCCCAATAGTTCCAAAAAACCGCCCCCCGAAACGGCGTGTCGCAGCATCACAGCAACGGCACAGCAGGGCGACCGTCGGCACCTTGGACACCGCGTTTTCGGACGATGGCTATCGAATCGAAACAATTCAATCGGAATCGCTTTGCACAATCTTCTCCCGCCCGCCGACCGGTTCCACTCACCCGGTGGTGACATGGAGACAATCCGTCTCCATCCGTATCCGCTTGGCCGGGAGATTTGGAATTCTACGTTTTTGGAGGATAAAAATTGATACACCGTGAAAGTTTCGGCGTGTTTGGTATTATCTCATTCTCGCCCGTGTGTGTGGCTTTTTTTGTTCTTCTATTTGTTTGCCTTCTCAATCAACGAAACGGCATGTTGTAACTGGAACGGACCGGTCTTCCCGTTTTGATTCCAGAATGAAACAGAATTGCGTTCTGGTCAACCGCCGAGCAAACCGCAAGTGTCCGTTTTCGGCGCGATGTAATCGTAACCAGGCAGGACAAACATTGAGAGCACGTGTGGCTGCAGGTGGACAAAATTATTGGGGCACAGACAGTTCAGGACTTTTTACAAATATCTTTACATGGAGTCTTGCAAAAATGGTAAAGTTCTTAGCAGAATAAAGTCCATTATCAGTGTTTCAGAGATTAACCCTTTGTAAATTAAATAGAACCACAACGCAAGACTGAGTAAAACAATCGATCTTAGTTCAAACCTTTATCTTGCCTTGGTCTATGATTATTTGAGCTTTAGAAATCCCATCAAGAATTCAAGGATAAAAATTATTATAATCTTAGCGGATGATTTTCATGTTGTCTCGCATTATTTAAAGCAGTTTATAGTAGTGTTGCATTGGTATTTTGCATATTTATTTTATTTATTTATTTAATTTAATTAATTTGTATGCCGCAAGGGTTTTACAAATATAAATATGACTTATTAACTAAGGGATATGGATAAGCAAGGAAAGGAAAAAACATACAAACAATAGGAAGTTAGCAGTTTAAACAAACAAAACGCTAAAGATGTTGGGAGAACGCGGACTCGCGTAGGCGAGAACGAAAGTGGGGCACAGGGACATTGTAGGCACAGGGACATTACGCAGACACCGGCAGATATTGTCGAATTCGCGACGAGTTTAATCAGCTTTGATTTTAATTTATCCATCAAATTTATCTCCAGGTTAACTATCTTCCTGTACTTCTAGGGAATACACTAAACCTACTTCACAGAAACTCTTCAAACATAGCGTATTTTTACTGTTTGATTAAGAAAATAACCAAAAAAATAGTTAATATTTCCTTATTATCCTAGAAATCAAGAAAAAAAAACATTTTAAGACCGTTACCTTAAAGAAAGCATCAGAATGATCGTGAAATGAATCATCATTCTTTAAAGGGAAAATAGTGTTCCCACAATAATTGCTTTTGTAAATGATTGTTTTTAATTATTCGTTACAGCGATCAAATAAAATTTGACCAATTACGTTGATGTTCAAAACCATCGCCCACTGTGATCGCAGTACGCATTGAACGCTCCTGCACGTGTGCTTGTCTATATGTGTGTGTGTGTGTGTGGGAAATGGTTTGGCATTTACCATCCAATTGTCACCAGGCGTATTTCAGCCAGTAAAACCAAAACCGAAAAACGCTTGCTGGGGGGCTTACCGGAATCCCGGAATCCCACCACAAAGGATACGTTGATTATGTTGGTCAGCAGCATCAAGCGACACCGGACAGCGGACAGGACCGGCCGACCGAACTGAGACGGACTCTTTCCGGCCCGGAGATCCTTTGCACAGTGTGCCGTTCATAAACAATTGAAATATAATTATTTGGATTGGATTTAGTTAGTACTACAATTTGTGGCCGGCAACTGTTTTGTTTCGCTGGCGCTGGGGCTGGTTGGTGTTTTTATATCTCAAGCGCCTCGTGTGGTGTTTTTATTTAGATTTTTTATCCTCGCTTTATCCTCGCTCGGCTCGCTGCAGCGTGGGCCGTGTGTTTGGGGACGACCAGTTTTACAGTTCACGTTCGAGCACCATCTGTCATCGAGAGTTCCCAGTTCCGGGCGATGAGTTGCGCGAACGAATACCACCGCGTACCGGACCGGCAGAGTCCCTGATCCTGGGACTGACAGGCCCATACGGTCCCCGAGGCCATACGGTGTCGGGGAAAGGGAATATGTTTCCGTTTGTCCACATTGAAGCGCTGGCGCTCGAGTGGAAGTAAGTGATTTTTTGTCCGAGCCCCGTGTGCATGCAACTGCAACATTGGAAACAAACCAACGTTCGCCGGATGCGTTAGACCGTGCACCGTGTAGCCCCAGGAGGAAGCCGCAGGATAGCTGATCGGAGATAGGGCCAGCAAAAAATATATATATTTAAACGTACATTTCCACTGCGCTTCTGTGTGGCGCCCATTGGTGCGGGGGCGGTGGGTGGTCAGGTGGCCCGTGTTTTTAACAGCATCACGGAGCATCCCATTTGGTTTCTTTTTTGCTTCGTTTTCCACCACGCCGTTTTGCAAATTCCGTGCATCCGCTTTGAAAACAGATGCAAGTTGGGCAGGGTTGGGCGTTGGTGGTGGGTCCTCTCCGCTGGGTGCATAAATTGTAGGTAGATTGTTTATCGCGCATCGGGTGACAATGACAATCACAACATAATTACGACCACCATTCGCACACACGCACCCGCGCTGGCGACTGGAAGCGCTGTCGCGGAGGATTCCGTTCGAATAATTAAACACAAATATTGGAAGCGTTTAAGAGTGGCGAAACGGAAGAAAAAGCGTCCGCCACCGGAAAGAGACCACCAGGGGGCCGATTGACGTCCACCGTTCGAACGGAACGGTTTCGAGATGTAGCGAAACCGGCTGAAGATTGAACAATTTTCACACCTTTTCCATCCACGGCAAACGGGCGTTGAGTTGCAGTTTGATTGCCCTTGTGTTACGCGTCGGTGGAAAAGCGTATTGAAATGAATCGGTTTTTGTTTTCCTTCCAACCCACACGGGGCGGAATGTTTTGCACGGAAAAGAACCCCAAAAAAGTGTGACATTTCCCGGGTCGGGTTTTTTTCTTCTCTTCTTTCTATTAGGTCCGATCGGATGGCTGGAAAAATGGATGCATGACAGTCGGTCTATTCTAACCGGTGATGGAACTACATCGCTTGATCCGTTGTGTCCAGTGACACACCATTGCAAATCGCCAGAGGACATCGGATTATCCGCGTCTGTCAGCACCCCATCCCTCCCCACTCCCCACTCTAACGGCACCACATTATGGTCGGTTTGTCGCAGAAGAGTAATTATAAAACAATTTAAGGCAAACTACATCCACACAGCCACACACACACACTCCACAAAATGAAACACAAATAATGTAATCTATTTTCAACCGGACGGGATCAAAACGGACTGGTCCGTTGGGGGTTTTTTTTGTCGTTTTAGACCCGTTGGTTCTCTTTCTCCCGCGATTGGGGATGCATCGGTGCATCAAATAAAGCAGCACAGGGGGAATAATGCAGTCCTACGCTACTGCGATAAATTAGTGAGGCAAAAGCAGTAGGTGAGGCCGGGTGGCGATGCATCAGCTAGTAGTGAAGATAAATGTTATTTAAGAATTTGAATAAAATCGATTGGGAATATGATATCCGCCCCCGATAATGCTTCATGCTTCACGATCGTTTCTCACCGACCGGCCGATGTTTAATTTCGCGGTGATCAATGAAGATTACTGTGCTGTGTACTGTGTGTGTGTGTGGTGACCGATGAAACTTAATAGCAGCGCCAGGATGGATGGTAATGCAGCGTTTACTCTTGGCCTCTTTTGAGTGATTAGCCTTTTGATGATGATGATGGCAGGGCTGCCCCACTGCGTGTGGTTGTTTCGGTGGACGGTAATCCCTAAACCATCCGAACGCTGTTTGGCTCGGGATCGGGTTGGCTCGATCTTACGTCCAATCAAAGGGGTGGGCGAGCGAGCGTAATGTTTGCTGAAGGAAAACAGCCCCCCCCCCACACGTTACATCGATGATGTATGATCAGCATTAAGTATAGATTATAAAACGTTTTATTAGCTGGGTGGCGGCAAAAAAAGCGGACGAAAAGTAATTATATTGTGTAGCATGAAGCATGTGCGAATAATCTAATTTCCAATGCATGACTAATCGTGCGAGAATATAATCAAGCATGGAAAAGTATCTGCAAACGGAGGAAAAGTGCTTGTTAGAGTTGAATATTGGATTAGTAATTTCAAAATATTTGATAAAGGAAGAGCGGTATCGTGATTTTACGGAAATTTGGAAATGTTCGAAGCGCAGGAAGTTTGTCTTTATGTTCGTTTTTGGTGGAAATTTAAAAGAATGTCATATTACAAGGCGTTGAAATCGAACTCCTCCGGCAGAGGACATCATTACATGAAACATGATAGTGATTTCATTCAAAAGAGATTTTTTAAAAGAAATATTTTAACAAAATGGTATAAAGTTCTTAGAAAAATAACACTAGCAAATAGAACTTAAAATAATTTTCTCATAACTCTTACAATTTTAACTAAATAAAGATCAATCAAAGGATTTTCAAAATCAGTTACTGTGAAATGGAATTAAATTATAAGAAATTGTTAAAAGATGAGGATGCAAGAGAAAAAATAATAACTAAATGTTTCGAGTTGTAATATTTGCACATGTTTTTTTAAATAATAATCTAAACGGACCTCAAAGCAATGTCAAAAGGATTTGAAATTCGCTTGATGTGAAGAACACATAAAAAATAAGTGAATCTTTGAAGAATTAATTGTTTAAAAAAATTAAGAAAGAATGAAGAGAATAAAGTACGAGTACTCAATCTTCATTTAATATAACATCAAATTGAACCACTGAAACAAAGTTAGTTTTTTATTACTTTTGTGTAAAATAATGTTTAATTTCTTCCACATGTAAAGGGCTCGAGCTAATTTTATTACACCATGGAATCATCCATCGAATTCTGTCGAATTCCAAGTCATCAAAATGAAATGACATTTCATGACTGCAACTCTTCAGTAGATCACGTCTCCAGGGAACATGATCTTGTTATGTTGATAATTTAATCCATCCATTGACCGATTCCTGTAATTGGGTGTCTTTCCACCTGGAGTCTTCCGCAGTATAAAGACCATTTTGGAAGATTTACCTGTCAGCACAACAGCGCTCCGCGAATTGCTTCGGCTATACGATCCGAAGCAGATAGCCTCTCGTAAACTTTGCTGCATAAAACATCACGGAGGATTACGATGGCTGTGTTTAGATTAGGTGTGAGGAGTATTTGTTCGCTTTTTTTTGTTTCGGTTGACTCATCAAACGGCTCCATTTGCTTTTGCACTCGCTATACACCTGTACTCCGTCACGTTTCCGTGTATCGTTTCGCGATACCATGGCAACGAGTTTTAGCGATAAGTCCAAATGAAATTTTCGTTGCTTGAACGCTCGAACAAAAGCACCGTGGTACGTGGCACTGCGCGGGAAAATGAGTTTCACTAAAAGTTCGGTCATGTGTTCCTCCGTTCGACGGTTTTAGATTTGCTCCTTCGGGTGCAGCTCCAGCCAAGATAGTCGGTTCAGCTACTCAAGCGTTCAGCTTTCTTGATGAGCATTTATGTTTACTCCGGTACAATCGATTGCCGGTTATTGGGTGGGAGAAAGTGGGGTCGAAGGGGGTGGTTGGGTGGTGAGTGTCTTATCGTAGTGCCCCATCGTGCTGAAAGCGTATCGTTGCTTCCCATTTCACAGCAAACATTCTCTCGCAACACACGTTCTGGTGGTTCGTGCATGACCACGATCTCTCGCCCGCATCTACCGCCGTGGTGGGCCAACGGGGATGATTACGGGGTTGCAAACGGCACGAAAAACCTGAAAAACCCCGTATCCCAATTCCGAATACGTTCCGTACCGAAGTTCAGCACGCGGCATCTTTGCATCGCCCAGGACTCGGCAGAGCAGTATGTGGTTTTTGTTTTCGCTGCCTCTTTTCTTGTCGCATTTATGGCTTTCCCTTTTTTACGTACCACGGATGTACTGCATCACGAATACGGCAATCATGATTGCTGGCTTGATGCTGCTAAGCACAAAACTAGAAACAACTACCTACCTATCTGCTCCGCTGCGGACTGCAACACTGACTGCGGTGGTACGGAGGTTTAAACTGTTCTCAGCGTTGTCTCATCCCATCAGGTCCTTGCAGAATGCCACGTCTGATACAACAACCGATGAACTTAGAGCGCAACAACAGCGAGCTCTCGATGACAGCTACAGAGACAAAAGCTTCCTCCCATACACAACAGACGGTGGAAACATTTTAAAACTTCCACCCTAAAGTAGCCAACTTAATTTGCCCTTCCGGATCGGGGAAAAGTGAATCGAGTGGAAAAGGATCCCCAAAATGAAACGCAATAAAGCCACCGATACGACCGGTAATTAAAACGTTGTTTTGATGCCAAAGTTCAGCGTGAGTTTCCACGATGGTTGCCCAATTTCTTTCTTCGAACATCTCGGAAAATCCTTGAAACAATTAAACCAACAAAATAGCAGCCAACACATTAAAAGGTTCTTGTAATAATAGTAATAATTTATTTACGGTTTTGCTTCTTTTTTGTTTATTTTGTTCCATGTTTATTTCTTCCTCTTTGCATGTATGTTTGCCGTAATCTTACAGGCCGTAACCATCGGCCCTGGGGTTCAAATCAATAGATTACATTCTCGGTTTCGGTTTATGTATTTTGCATCGCCACCATAGAGCCACACTTATCTTGATTTGCATTTTGTTGCTGTCGCCCGCGCCTGCTTAAACTACTAACACATTCTTACCACGGTTCTGGTAAAGGAAGGGCTAAAAGGAGCACGTGGGAGTACGCGTTGTTTTTTTTAACTTCAAATGTTGCTGCATTGCTTGCTGCGATCCTACAAACAGGCAAACAATACACGTGTTTTGTTGCTTCACCTCCTGACGAGTTATGCTTGCATATTGATACACGGCTCAATATGTACATGTTGTTTTATTCTTCTGTTATGTACAACTGCACGGTTGACTTTGACTCCTCATCGCACCCTCTGTTGACTCTTGCCCCTGCCCGCTCATTTTCAACTATGGAGGGCCTTTTTTTCTTCGCTATATGTTGAGTTAAATAAGTTGCAGTTAGTTGGGTGGCTATAAAGGTGGTGCGATGTAAACTTGCATTTGATTTTGATTTTGATCGTTTTTTTTGTTGTTGCTCACGATTGTGTGTAAGTGTGGGGGGCTATAATTTACAGGAGCAGGAGGATCTTTAGCAAAGCGAGACGGTGCCGAAATGTGTTAGGCCTAACGGTGGGCCTCTCTTTTTGCGCCCACTTTTTGCTTTATGAGAAAATATACGCATGTAAGTGTCTGTGTGAACAGCATTAAGGGGGGATGTTTGTTTTTCCTTTTACATAGATGCATTCTTAGTGACTGACGACTGACCAATGTATCAAATGGTTCAAAGTACTGCTTCGTAATTGTGTTTTCTGTTCTGCTGTTTTAAATGGAGAAAGAGTTTAAGCTAATATTGTATGCTCTTCCATTCCACATCCTTTACATCGCGCTTGATGGCGTAAAATAGTTGCATTTATCTGCCGCTTTCATCTCCTTTCATCTTCCTTTTATTACTGTAGTTTTTTGCGTGTTTTTTTTTTTTTTAATGGAACATTACACCTTTCAACTCATCTTCTCATCTGTACACTTGCATCCATTTCGTGTGCGCCGGCACGTTTTGCCTTTCCTTACATGCAATTATGTATGTGTGTTTGTGTTTGTTTTCTCCCGCCCGCTTGTTTTAATGTTTAAATTCGACTGTAGCATCCGTTTTTGGTGGCTATGCTTCGACTGACTTTCGTGTGGCGGCTCGTGTCGCATGAAACATAACGACGATAAACACATTCCTAAACGCTAAACTTAGCACAATAAAACGTAACTCTATAACCAATCAAACTTAGCACAGTTTAAAACTTCTTCCGTAAAAAAACGTTGTACGATCGTGTGCCGAGGCGTGTGTGTGTGTGTGTTTGGGGTGGGTGCGAGTGTGCGCGCGCGCTTACGAGTAAAAAAGGAAATTAATCGAAATCAAAGCAGCATCAGCTTGAATCTAGTAGACAAAGGACACACAATTCCTTTCTCAAACAAACAAACGCAAAAGAAAAACAGATGGAAAACTCTATCTCCAGCGGTGTGCCGAATACCTTCATGATCGTCCCCATCATGATCATGACCAACAAACTATTAAGCTAACATTGAACAATATGCTGCCGTACACGCGCGCGTATCACAATTCGATTCATTACTAGCCATTTTGTTCTCTTCCTTCGCGTTCACGGCACAAAAAAACCATCTTCATCTTCCATGGGAGATGAACGGATCGGTTCGCCCTACAGTTCCCATTTTTCTATTCGCTATTAAACGGTAAAGAAAGGTAGTAACAAGTAACTAATCATTTTGCGGCCACTGCTGGGCGCTGTAGATTTTTGTTTGTTGTTTTTTTGTTTTCGCATTCTGCCGATGATGAGTTTCGTTTTGTGAGATTTTTCTTTGCATTTTTGTTGCGCAAACTGCTGTGTTGTGTGCCGAGGACAATTCTATCGGAAAAAACAATACTTCGCTACACTATACTGTTAGTTGTCGGTTTCGAATTTTGGGTGGGAAATTTGGTGGACGTCAGAGTGAAAAAATGACACAAAGCAAACAGAACAAAAAACAACAGGGCGCAATTCGTTATATGAAGGTTTGGTTTTAGCTTATCCTTTTCGCTCTTGCTTTGCGGTTTTTTTTTCTCTTTAAGTTTTTCTTTATAGACAGTAATAATTCTACATCTCTTACATGTGGCCACATGCATACTGCACATGCACCCATAAACGAAACCATTCACAATCATCTCTTCGCTATTTTTTTTACATTAATCTTCTTATTTGTGTGTGTGTGTTTTTCTTGTGGGTGGTTCCTCATTGTTTTTTGCTTCAAAACACAAAAGTTCTATTATTTATCCTGTACACAACATTTTGTATCACAGTGTAGACCTTCGTTGCACGATCGAAAAATATCAATAATCTGCTTCTTGCTGCTAGCCACAGCACACGTCCATTCCCATTGCTTAAACGGTGGTGGTGGTGGTGGTGTTGGTGAAGATTTAATTTAAACAACACAACTTACGGGTGCCGCTTCGTTTCGGGGGTTGATTTTTCCTCCCATTCCCGTGTCTGTGTCTCGGTGGCCCCGAACGGTCGGCTTGGTTTGTGGTTTTTTTTTTCGGAGGGCGAGAGTTCTCGTCTCATGCAACGCTAAGGAACGGAACTGGAGCACGAACAGCGGTACCAGTAACAGCCAGGACTAGGTAGCATCTATGGGCTTACGAATGATTTGCTTGTGAGGCTCCAATCCGTTCGATCTGTTCGGTGCGAGAAGAATGAGGAAGCAAAAACCAGGCTACGGTTAATTGGCAAATAATACATTACTGCACCGAGCGGTGCCATTTGGAGCGAAAATCACCGTAAAGATGGGTTGGGTACGGATGTAAAATGCTTGGAATCTTCACATCTAACATCCGAAGCAACGAGAGGGTATGCATCTGATGCATCATCTTTAGATTTTGCCAGCATCGGCACAATATTGCCACCAGGAGACCTTCCGCGCAGATCGTTCGAACAAAGGAACGAATGTTTTAAAACAGACAGAGCACCCGCCCAACCCCCCCCCCCAGGAGTGCTCCGCTCGTTGAAGGCAATAAAAAAAAGCAATTCCCTCAAATGGAAACTCATAAAATTATCTCTGAAAACTAGTAAAATTCACTAGCCCGTAATGGCCGATCAGGGCCGAGGAACCGGTTCCAACTGGCGGCAGTGTTTTGCTATGACTAAATCCCCAGCGTCCCCCACGGTTCCGCCCTTATCTCCACACGACGGCACGGAACCTTATCCCATCCACGGGGGACACATTTGAGGTTTTGAAAACAGCTCACACTCCATTTCGCCGCCGCTTCACACTACGGGAGCGCACAAAACCGCAGCTAAAGTCGCCGGCAAAGTACAGAAAAACCGGCCAAGAGGCATGAGTGCATCATAAGGCAGCATCGCTCGCCCGCCCAACAACTACAATAATCATGAGTTTGATCGCCCGGAAATGCGCGCTCCGTTTGCATTCAGTTTCGTTTAGTGCCGGCGTGGCCACCAATGCCCGGGTGATGGAGTGAGAAGAATTTGCGTAGCTCTTTTTTTTTTTAAATGCGTTTTTCATTATACAAAGTAGCTTGTAAATTATCTGCTCGCAAGATGTCCTCCAGCTTTTATTACCGTGGGGGCACTGTTGGGACAATGTTGCAGGCGGCAAAACGTAGTCTAACTCTAATTCGACGAGCGACTACCGGGACCGGGACCGGGGACGGGTGTCTTTGCGTGTCTCGACCGATCGGCGGATAATCGTAAACTTCGATATCGATTGTGGACATATTAGCGTCTGCTGGACCAGGTACGCCACTGGTCATCTGGCGACCATGCGGCCAGTTCAGCATCGAATTGCATAGTTTTTGGACCACGTGCATCGACCGAGTAGTGCACTCAGCCGTGAGTGAAAATGTTTGCATAAAAATTTGCAAAAAAAACCCGCGTAGACATCTCGCGACGTCAGGAAAAGCGAACTCTCCACGGCCCGCCCGGTCGGTGCAGTCCCATCACACGTTCCATGGCGACTCCATGGGTGGATATGTTGGCAGATATTTACGACCCATTTTTACGACCGTAGTAAAGTTGCATTTAGCGCGTCTTGTAAGACGCTTTTTCTCACCACCATTCTGTCGGGAGCCGCCTGCCGTCAAGTCGGTCGGTCGGACGAGAGCGAACTAGTGTTATTCTATGTCCCCCACCTTCACGGGGTTCGTGTCCCGGAATGTCGTGTACGGCTCGGGTGCATGTCCCCTGCCCCAAAGAATCGATCATCAAAAGATGCAAAGATTTGCCAGATTCGCGATAAGCCGAGGAACGTGTTTTCCGAGTGGGGGGATGCTGCAGCACACCGGGCCCGCCCGCTTGTCGCACCCCCAACCCCCGCAAAGGCAGTAAAATAGAAAATTATTATTGCCTGGAATATATATTATTTCCTAATGCATCGAGCGACCTCGGCGATGGACAAACGATGAGGAGAAGCGCGTTACTGTTACCTTTTGCTGCTAGGGGCCTCTCGGTATAATACCGTTTTACGATGATCGTTAAATCTGCTGGGTCTGAAACTCACCCTCCTAGTGGTCGGTACCGTGTTGCATCACGCTACACGAAACAACAAAACGCCTCCGTCAATGCATAATGCATTCCCGAGTGTGGACTCTTTCAATCATGCGAGTGTGCTCGCGGCTGCAAAGTGTAAGTGAATTGGTGCGATCTTGCCAGACGCACTTGAAGGGGTGTTTAAAAGCTATTGCTGCAACTCACTTGGTCGAATGGAGCTACTAAATAGACCATGAAGACTTCAGGAATTCCAACTACCCTCCAAAGATGCTTCGCCTGTTATGGAAGTCATCCCCCCCCTTTAGTTAATGTATCCTAATTACCTTGTCCGAGATATAGACAAGAATTGGAACCCAACACATTATTATTGATTCGGACACCGGGCACTGTTCCGGCAAGCCACGGAAACGCCACTCGACACAATCGAAGGGTTAATCAAACACTCCACACCGAAGTGTGCCACAAAATTAGTTACGACGAGTGTGGAAATGCAAAAATCGTATTATTTACCTATCGGCAGGCAACCGTGTGTGCGCGACCGCCACGACTCTGAGTTCCCGGCATTAATGATGCATCGGTGGATAACGAATGGACTAAATTTATTCATAACTTGCCAAACCGCCCGCCTGTATGTTTGCTATTTCGGCGGCGGCGGCGGTGGGTCCCCAAACTGCCCACTTCTTCTGATGAGTCTGACGGTGTGGAGTGGACCACTACCGACTCGCACAACAAGAGAGTTAAGCAGGCGAATAAAAATAGCAAACCAACGTGCGAATATCGGGTGTCAACGGATCGCCGCATCGCACTCGTTCTCGCTCACTTGCGCTGTTTTAAATGCATATTTACTACGCCTGAAGTTTGCGCCTAAACCTAACCCCCGACGGAGGCTTCAATTTATCGAAGGAGGCTGGGTGCACCGGGGGGGCACGGGGGTGTTGTTGGATTGTTTTGATTTGTTTATTTCCGCTTGACGAATGCAGGTCTCCAGTTCTTTCACTCGTGACGGTGGCATGGTCCTCCTCCTGATCCACAACACATCACTCACATATACGTGCGCGCACCGGGACTCTCCCTCTTTGGCCGGGAAAACAACCCCTTCGGGCTGGGGCTGGGGTAGAAATACCGGCGGCATCACACACTATTATTACATTGATTGTTGCCCCGACGTGTGAGCGGCAAATCGGGACACGGGGCCCAATGATGAGGGCACCCAATACGTTGCATATTTTGTGTATAAATTTTGAATAATCGAAACAACGATTCGATGTGGCGATTTTTTTTTTGCTCGCTCTTCCATCCCTTTTCTGTTCTGCACCGTGAAGCCGTTGTGTGCTAGGGAAAAAGCGCCCCAAGGGCTGGCAAACGGTTGCCAGTGAAGTGAAAAATGGCCAGCGACAACGTTATGCATTAGCGTTGCCACTGCTTTCACTGTTGCACCGAATGCAGCCGGTGCTGCTGCTAGTGCGCCCATCGGACCCATCCATTTGTGGGGTGATTAAAAATAAATATAAATAGGAAATAAATTATTTGCCGGCCCGGGCCCGCATGGATTATTTTTATTTAGAATACCTCGCAAATACCTCGTACCGGTTAGTGTCCGTTGGCTGGACACAAAGGGTGCGAGAAGGTACAACATTGGGGTGGGTCCTGTGTGGACCAGTGGCACTTTTTTTGTGTTTTGTATCGCCTCGCCCATATCAATAACTAAACGTTTGATTTGGCCGTGAATGATTGATGGAAATGCAAACTCAGCACGGCACTGGCGCGCGCGATGATCGATACTGGCAGAAGTAAAATCTGCCCCGAGCGCAACTCCTCCGACGACACTCCTCCTCGTTCACTGTGAAGTCTCCTACGGATTAAGGTGTCCAATTTTTCCGAAAAAAACCCAAAATACCCATCAGCGGAACTTACCTTATCGAACAGCGGTTGGCAGCACTCTTGCACCTTGGGAAAAGCGGCACAATCTTAGTGGATGGTAGCAATTGAAGCCTGCTGAGCAGAGAGCGAATTCTCTACCGCACTCGCGTAGAAAAATGCACCCTTCGGTGGCGTTAAGCGGTTGTTGCTGGGCGACGACGAGGACGTCTGTGGTTCCTTTGGTTCGGTCAATGCCTGCTGCTGTTGCTGCTGCTGTTGCTGCTGCTGTTGCTGCTGCTCCTTCCGATAGAAGTGATCAACGTGGGGCAACTGCAACGGCGGCTGATACCCTAGAAAGTGCGTGTGGAACATCGGCACGGTCGTGGACTCGCTGCTGACGGACGGATACAGGCTGGACGGCAGAAGCGAGGTCGGGAAGTGCGTCGAGTAGAGCGTCCGATTGACCGCCTCCAGCCCGGGCAGCAGCAGCGGTAGCGCGAAGTTGTTCGTCTCGAGCCCGCTGTACTTGTACATCGGCAGCCCGAGTCCGTTCGGCTTCTTCAGCAGATCGAACCGCTCGAAGGTGCTCTTGGGCACCGGGTAAGGAATGCGCTGTTCCTTCTCCTTCTCGTAGCACTCCTCGGCCGGTTCCACCCCTGCGTCCTTGAGCGCGAAGGACTTTTTACTCCGCCGCACCGACTCCAGGTACGCTTCGTACGGTTGGCTCTGGTGGCTCTCGTCCCGCTCCGGCGATTTGTGCGAGGTGTGCAGATCTTCCGGTTCCCGGGCCGGACTGAACGAGCGCGCCTTTTTGCTCGCCGCCTCCACGAGACTGTCGTAGACGGTGGTGGGATCCTCCTCGGGCACGGGCGATCGGTCCGGCGCGCTGCCACTGTCCACCGGCTGGGTGTACCGTTTGTGATGGGTGCGTGACCGGCCACCGCTGCCGGTGGTTGGCCGTGGCCCGTGGCCCCGCACCACGGACGCACTGTCATCGAACGCGATGCAGTCGCCGTCGTCACGATCACAGCCGGTGCTACTGCTGCTGGTGGATGGTTTGAATTTGGTGTCTAGGTTCAGGGCCCGATCGTCGGCCCGCGGCGTCTCGGCCTGGCGCGAACACGATCGCGACCGCGACAGCGAGCTGGACCGTGACCGGATGGTGGAGTTGGTGCGGGTCACCGATATGTTCTCGTCCTCGTCGTCCTCCGTCAGCCGATCGCTGTTGGGATCCAGCGAAGACTTGACCAGCGCCTCGTACGTCTTGATCGTTCGTTTACCTTGGGTTGCGTCGCACAGAAAGAGAAAGGGATGGATGGAAAGAAAGCAGACATTCTATTAGTACCGTTGGCCATCCCGCACACTTGAACGTCCCTCGGGGATGCTCGGGGTGAAGCCGTCGCGATTACCATACCTTGGCTGCACGGTTTTGATTGATTGTAGAGTGGGGAATAGGTCAGGGATATCGAAAGATACCGGGCTAGATCACCGCGGTGGCGATGTAGCAAGAGGTTATTGATTGATGGTGCTTGTGTCCCCGCCTTTGGAGATGGCAGGGACACACTGGGGAGCATACATTCAGGCGCTGAGACGCACTGAACGCAGCTGTTGGCCAATTGGCCGAAGAAAACCCAAACATTCGCTTCGCTTCGCTATTTGTACTCTCTAACAATTGAATCGTTGCACACGCACGCACGCACGCACGCACGCACACATACACGCATACACTTTGCACACTACCGTACAGTTTGATTGGAGATGACGATGGCATGGACCGTGGTGTGGTCCCTACGACTTCGCGGTACAGTGTGTTTCCTCCAATTTCCGTGTTTGTCTCTTTTTGTTTCATTAAGTTGTGGCACGATTACGATGACGTTGACTCAGGTATTGGTTGAACGATGGTTGGAAGGTTGATTGGTGAAGATAAACTACGCTAAACTATTCGCTACTTAGTGGAACACAGGTGTTGCTCTCCTTCGCCGCCATCTTTAACTATCCTAACACTTTGCGCCCACGTCGCGCCGCACATTATTACTACATTCCATATACTCCATATTACTGTTGCCCTCTTTGCTGCGAGCAGTATCATCCCGACACACCACAGCATTGTCGGTGGGTCGGTGGCACAAGAAAAGAAAGACACCGAGTCTCGAGTCTTCTGCAAAAGCGAGCAAGCATCCGAAACTGCGCACTGCACAACAACGACAGCAGTAGTAGCTTTACACCGCCGGAGCCCGATCTCACAAGTATAGCTACACGTGACAGCCCCAGAACGGCTGCAGGTCAAAGTTCTCCTCAAACCGTATGTACACTGTTCCGGCCCGAGAGCGAAGCGATGGCCGGGCGCGCGAAAAAAACATAGAAAAGAACGCAAAACAAGAATAGATACAGTTTCGGGGGGTGGTGATTGAGAGATTTTGATTGCATGTGAGAAAGCGGGTGCCGTCGAATACCCACGATCGTGAAGATACCTCTGTTCGGAGCTAGCCAAGTCTAGAGGCTCTAGAGGATAGCGGCAAACATGCCGGATCCTAGCTCCTATCTGTACAACTCAAATCAACAAACGGCGTACTGTGTGTGCTTACTGCATTGGTCACAGAACCATTTAAAAGGACACCTCGCGCGATCTTGCTCTGCACAGTGACTGGCACTTCCCGGGACGGCTCTCCTGCCTGCTGCAGACTCTGCGCGCGCGCCCACTCTACTTAAACACTACTTTGAACTTATCGGCATCCGTTTGCTTACGCTTCAATTAAAATAGCACAGAACTATCGAATTCGGTTCACCAACCTACCCCCCCGCGACACAAGGTTGGCACACACACTCACACACACACGCACGCGCGCACACACATGCACATATATAAAGACTGACTGAAGGGTGGAAAGTTTATCATCCACTCTGACGGGTGGTGTTGCGCAACTCCACGCCATCGAACATGTTCAGATTATGCAATCGTGAGTATTCGTTGACCACCGCTTGACCTGTGTTGAACATAAATGGAATGGAAAGGTAAGGCTTGTTGAAGGTCACTACTTGGATGGTGGAAACCAAAAAACAAAGCAATCATGTATATGGAACATGCGTGTGCCGCTCTCGCTTCTCGCTTCCCTGGAAGGAAGGAGCAAGCAGCACATCTTCAAACGGAAAGCAAAGACCTTATCCTACAACTGACGAACTATGTTTCCTTTTTCCTGATGCCTTTCCTAGCTGAGGTTTGTTAGGAATACTTCTCAAATACCAAAGATCGAGCAACACCGAGCAAATGTCCTCGGAAAAAGGTGTCTAAAGAGCAGCCGGAAAATCGGGAACCTTTAGACCATATGTAGACTTAGCTTAATTTATCTTCAATTTGGAACCCTGTTCTGTACAGCAAACCACGATTCTGAGGTAGTTGACGGAGGACTCGCACTCGTTTCGTCCTCCGGATGGCACGCTAAGAACACGCCTGTCTTTGCCCTTCGCTCTGTACTTGCTGCTCGTCTTTAGGCACAGTAGATGTCTGACACGGTGATGAAAGCGATGTCGAACGACACCATCATCGCCAGCTTACCTTCGTCGATCCGCTGGTGTGCTTTTTGTACATCGCCATCGGCGCTCTTCAGTATGACGTACATCAGGGGCATCATCTCCCAGGGGTAACCGAGCTTCTCCAGCAGCCACTGGGCCCGCTTCACTAGCTCATCGTCTGGAATGAAAGTGGTTGGGAAAAGAGGGAAGAGAACCGTTTCCATTTTCGGTTGAAAAAGCTTGCTGGGAAATTCAAAATGAGGATGGAAATTCTTTGTCCTACCAACTGAGGGGTTTCTGAGCATTTCTAGGTGTACTCTCTGCTACAAACTTCGCTTCCGAAAGGGTATCCGTTTATAATCTTATCGCCGCATAGAAATAACGTCACCCTGTTGGGTCATTATGAGCCGCTTATCGAAGGTGTCAATCGCGATTGCAAATGAGAACACACGATGATGTTCATTAGCCTGTGTTCTTTTTTTTTGTTCAATTTTTCCCACCATCTTCCGCTTCCTTGCCGTTCCCCAGTTCCCCTACCAAGAACGAACTGGAATACGCGACTTGACCGTACAGTGAAAAATGACTTTCCCATCACAGTACGTGCACACAATAACATCATCATTCCCTCGGAGGTGGAGCGCGGCACCTGGACCATCGGACCCCCCCATATATGTGCCGTGCGATCCCCGTATCCCACAAGCGTATAGAAATTCAACACTTGAAGTTGCTTTTTCAAAACACAAGACACTATAATAAATATTCCATAATCAATCACTACGCAAAACGGAACGGAACATGCGGCGCTCCTTCTGCTGCTGCTACTTCCTTCCACACCGGGGTTTAGGTGTCGCTTCCACCGCACAAAGCTTACGGAAGATTTATTTTATATTTGCACTATTATCATCATCATCATCATCATCATCAGCAGCAGCAGCAGCAGCAGTAGAAGCAACATCATCTTCGTCATCATCGCTGCAACCACTCGACACAGCGCTACTACTCCCCGGCCCGGCCTGCACGGAACCGCGGTATCGACTTCAATGCCCGCGAGGGCAACCTTAAGCCTGCTCCCCCTCCTGTGTGCTGTGCCCACCCTCCCTTGCCCCGTTGCATTCACCGGGCGAAATTGCGCCCCTACACGCGGCCGATGCATCCATCCAGTTAGCGCGCGAGTGCAGCCATTCTGACACTTTGAAAAGTCACTTCAGTCATGCTAATCTTGTGCTTAATTTAGCTTCAATCTTCCGAGCAGTATGCACACTATCTTCATGCCTTCGTTCGCCGTTCCCTTCCCGTACCGCTTGACACGCACGCACGCCCGTTTGTCATTTGATTGGTGGAAATAAGCTTCTTCCCACTCGAGCATTTCGCTCGCGATCCTCGTCTCATCCGGGCTGGAAATGGTATTGCATCAGAGAGCTGTCAAAGTGTCAATCCTGCAAACCGGGACCGGGCGATATGCCGGTGCAGGATCCACCGAAAACGCAGCCCACCTCCATCGGCATTGAGGCTAGAGTCAATAGATCATTGTCGATCTTCCTATCTATTTCTGGCATTTTGCTAGAACAACGAGGTACGCTAAAGGGCACCACTTGAGGATTGCCGATGGTGTAATGTGATGTAGTAAACCAACCGAATAGAACGATACCCCCCCCCCCCCCCCATCCATTGGGTACGGTGGGGGGGAGATATATCAACCGTTCACTTGCTGATCATGACAAAACGATCGTTTCTGTGAGTTAAAAATTAGACGCAATTTCTCGCAACTTGCAACAGCCGATGAGCAAGCAGGCAGTTAATCATCAGCTGTTACCTTATTCTAGAATCGGAAACAATTCGCTTCAATTTATAAAATCGTGAGCTTCAACTTGACTTATTCAAAACTGCTCTCATCCTCACAGCTCCTGAGACCGGTTGAGACCAAAAATTTATTTGTACAATTATGTATTTTCCATTCGCAAAAACCATGCTGCAACAGCTCCATTCGCGATATGATGCACATTTGCATCAACAGCACCGTCGTATCAACAAGCATCGCCACAAACAACAACAAACACACGGGCAAAAGGATGCGAAGACCCCGGAGAAGCGGAGTCTCTGAGTATCCCGTGCGCGTTCCGTAAGGGAAAAGGCGATAAATTGAATAATTGAGCAATATTTTATTCATCCAGACTAAACAAACCATAATCGAACGATCGTCATCGGGCGAAGCGATTTGCGGTGCCATACCTTTGGGCCTTTTGTGCGGCCATCCCATGCGGCTGCTACCGGATGACTAAGCAAGGTTAGAGGAACGTGCATCGCGACCTTCACCGATGGCGCACCACACGGTCGGTAGATGGATTTTCGATAGTTGCACACACACACCCAGACTCACTTTTCCGGAGCTGATTTTACGATCCTCGCGCAATGTAATGGGAAATGATTGTCGACGATAAATCATAGTTGCATTTCTGCCGCCCCACTGCCACCGGCAAAGGCGAACATCCAGCCAATTTGTAGATATGCGGAAGAACACACATCCCCACTCGGTGTGCAGCAAATAAACTTGCTAATTGATGTTGATTGCTTTCGATTGCCTCAACGCCCCCGAGCGGGTGCATCTGGTTTGTGAGCAGCTGAAATCCGAGCTTCCGATATTCCGTATGCTGTGATTGCTCCACCGGCACCGGGTTTGACCGAAAGGGTACGAGAGCCCGATCTTATTCCCGATGAAAAAAAAAGCAACACGGTTGTTTTTATGCTTCTTACCTTGGCTCGTGTTTTTTTCTTCTTCCATAAAGGCCTCAGAACCAAGCGGTCTCACAGGCCGTTTGCCGGTGCTAATTTAAATAATCACCCGGTTTTCTCTTTAAGCTGTCACCTCGTTCGTATAATCTCAGATAAGACTGGCCGACTGGTTCGATTGCCGAACGCACGTGGCCCGATCGAACGCTGGGCACCGGGAAGGCCACGGATCGGGTAACACACACACACACGCCAGCCTAACGAATCAATCGGATCGTTTATCACCAGCCCCGTTTGATTCAATTATTTTTATTTTATTTTTCGTTGCGATTTCCGCCCGTCCGACCGGCGCGATGCCTGCTCACGAATACGGACCGTGAGGTCTGCGCTTCGCTGGCATCTGTATGACGACCTTGTATTGGCAACATGTTGCTGCCGTAGATGGGAGACCCCGCGTGTACATTGTTCATCGAGCGCGGCCGTACCGATTAATTTTATGGGCGGCATTTATAAGTACATGACCCGTCAGGATGTTAATCAATCTTTGTTTTATTTGGGTGGGGATTTGCATTGCATTCTGAGCTATGACAACTAAATAGCCTGTAATGTCATGGTGGTTGGCAGGGCTCTGGCCAGGCACATGTGTTTTACACAATATTGTAGTATGTTCAACAAATTTATTAGGTTTAACTAAAATCATTTTCGCTTGATTTTTTCCTTCCAAATTTTGTATGATTATTTTATTCGAATGATCACTGTGTTGATTTAAGATTTTATTTCACTTGAAGAATTGTTGTTCTTGATTGTAAAGGTAATATCATTTGTACGTGATTAGGTAAAACATCTTATTAATCGTTTTGAATTTGTTACTTAAAAGGTTTAGTAATCCAACAAGTTTCAAAATATCTATCATAAAAAAGCTAACTGATTGTTTGTGAACTAGGGTGTTTAAGCTATAAATTCTCGATAAAAGTTACATGTTTCATGATAACTTTGAATTCTCTTTATCCTTGATCAAAATTGATTCAATATTATCACAGTTAACAATCTTAAGAAAGGTCATGTAACTGATTCTTTCCGAAGTTATTAAATATTTAATCTGATCCACCTTGTTCGGATTATTAGAAATACAGAGGATGGATTAAGCAATGTTGAAAAATTAAGACAACAGCAAAAATAAATTAAAAAGGTACTATTCAATTTCGATTTCTTTATGTAGTCAGATCTAGAATAAACTAAAGTTTGGTGGATCGTTGGAATTCGTAACTTTAAATCTGGTCTCTTCGGAATCATAAACTTTTCTGCCATTTGTTCTTAAATAAATCATTCTTTAGATATCCAGAAGATAACTGAAGAAATATGTCTAAAACGACTGCGATCTTTTAGCTTTAGCCACACTTTTAGCTAACGCTTTAAGTAACTAAATGTCAGAAATAAAGAGAAAAGTTTATAAGAGTATTTCTTAGTTATATTTTGTTACGATTTATTCCTCACTAAATGTCAAAAATCGAATCGAAAAAGGAATATTCACAATCGTGTTTCAACAATCTCTGTAGCAGTATGATTCAGTTATGTTAAACAACCTTAAAACTAACAATTATACAATCCGTCTTTAAAGGAAAGAAAAATTTGTGTCTCTTTTCACTCTTCGGTTGGTAAAATTTTTGAAAAATTGAATCTTCCGTTGTTATAGGCGTTCAAACACAATAGCTGAACTGTGGTACGTTCATTCAATAAGCACAATGCACTGGAAGCGTTCTTAAAACCGTTCCTCTTCCAATTCCGAACTCGCGCCACTGTGCTCCTTTGTCTTCATCGGCACAAAGCGCGTGCATCTCTTCAGTGAGTTTCATTGGGTGTCCTTTTATGCGTACCGGTATACGGTAGTTGTTCATAAACGATTGTCACATCTATGACTCCTTTGTGCTCCGTACCGATTGTCCGAACTTGTCGCAAAAACACGCCACCATAACACGGCGCGATGGCAACGAACGTACGAGCAATGCCATTAAAAAAGCAAACGTCCACACTTTCCCAATTTTCACAGAACACACAGGACGAACTAATCTTGCTGGCCGTGCGGTGTGCGTGTGTCTCAGCATTATTCGCGCTAACATAAACATCCTTGTTTCATGCATGGGAACCTCAACGCGAACCGTTTTCCTTTCGTAACCGCGCATTGCAGTCCTTTCTGCAGCCAAAAGGCCAGGCCAGAGGAAAAGCGCGGGAACAAAAGGAGAGGAAAAAGGAAAAATAAAACTGTCCGCTGCTCGGAAAAGCTCGTCGCTCGGTGCAGACGAATGCGAAACATGCAATAAAATACACCCGAGCATGTCCCGGGCCAATGGTGAATGTCGGACGTCGTGGTACAGCGCCGGAAGAAAACTCTCACTCGTTCGGCGAGTTTCCTTCTTCCTGCAAAGGAAGCAAGAGAAAGCTTGTCCGTTCTCGGGGAAAAACACCAATCCCCGTGGCTCCGAAGATACTGTTTCATCCTTTCGTCCTGAATCGCCTGACGGTTTCCGGTGCCAAAGCTACCAAGTGTCCCGAGAAGCGATGTAACATTGCGATGTGGGCACAAGCAGATCGTCCCTGCATGCCGAAGGATGCAAAGAAGGACGTTTGTGGGCCGTTCGCTCCCATGCCACGCAGGCAATCTCGGAGTGCTGCAGAGTGAGAGTGAACATTATGCGGCAGCATCAGACATGGACACACAAAAAAAAATAATCCGCGAGCAAATGTTCGGTTTTTTGGCGGCCGCAGCATAAAACGATGTCGACACGATTTCCACGTTTGCCGCGCTGCGCCTCCTTAGATGCTCGCCCATAGTCCCTCGCAAGGCTGTGGAACACGTGCTCGGTCGGAACGCCAGTGGTGGAATCCACGTGTGCAGGTGGGGAAAAACCCTTCAGCTGCGAGCGACGGAGCGCGAGAGAGCGAGCATTTGGTAATTTATGTTGGGCAAGCTGCAGCCAGAGCGGGAACAACAGTGCAAACTTCCACACGAACCAATGGTGGGCCTGACTCCGCCTCTGTCTTATGTTTTGCGCGCGCTGGCCCTGTCTCGCTCTCGCGCTAGCATTATGCTTTGCGAGCATCGAAGTATGCTTACCACCCCACACACGTGGAGCATGTGGCTCGGTTTATGCTGTTGCCGTTGGTGGGTGCATTGTAAGCGTGGGGCATAGAAGCCCTATGCACATGCTCGAGTTTGCTCTTTCTGGTCCCGGTCCGGACTGCCTTTGGATGCCGCCCGAACATGCTGATTTATGTGTGTTTTTATATGCATATGTATCTAGTCGCACAGCCCCCCAGTAATCGCTGGAGCTTTGATGCGATCGTACCACTCTAGGCACTCGGGATTACTTATTTTCTTTCCCTTCCATTCCGGAATGGTTTCCATCTTCGTCGAGCGTGCCACTATTACAACATACCGGTGGGACTTACCCCAATGCCACACCGAACCATGGAACCAATGGAAAGCCTCGAGCAGTTGGGTTTGGAAAAATCACCGAGTGCTACGATCCAAGGAGGGAACAGCGAACGAGCAAAGCCTTCTACGACGTAGAAGGAAAATCGTTCTTTGGGTGCATTCTCACAACACAGTCGGGTTGGGAATCGGAACGGGCTTGTGGAAAATAATAACCTCACTTTATGATTGGGTAAAAGCATCGGGAAAACTTTAACTACTGCACTGACTAATGTAATAGCGGTAAAGCATCGTAAAAACCCGTTCGTCCGTAATGATGTCGCGCTGCGAATAAAAACTTCGAACCTTCTTGTGTGGCATTATTAGATTGAGATTAAGAAATAAAAGTTGTATAAATTAAAACAAAATAAGAACGAACAAGGATTGAAGAAGAGGATATATTTATAATACTCTTTTTACAAATAAAACATATATATTTAATCATCAGTCAGCCAGATGATGTTCGTGAGAAAAAGTGACCGTTGCTTTATGGCGGTATGTCGACCTTCGCGAGGGTCATGAATGTGTCTCTTCTCGAGGAGAAAAAAAGTCTTCGAACTGCGAAAAACTTTATTTGCATATATAGATGCCTTTTCGCTGCAACAACTTCATTTACAACCCAACTAAAGTTTGATTTACAGCGGGATCAGTGACGAAACCCGGTGAAGCAAATTGCATACACAGGTTTATGACACTTCTCATGCGTACGATGTTGCTTGCGCAAAACAAAACAAAAAGCAACACAGAACAGGCAGGCAAACTCGCCACATGTGTGTGCCAGCGCATATATCCGCTGATTCGATTTCCATCGACCGGCTTTTGGTGTTGCCTGGTCATGCCAACCGAACCGGACCTGGGTACCTACCCCGTTAATCCTCCCCCTTTGGTTCGCAACGTACAGTTCTTGTTCTAGAGAGCTAATTGGATCATAAAAGCTACAAAACCGCAATTTTGTATCCGTCCTCTTCCTCGCCCCGCACATGATGTCTATGCTGTGGCGTAGTTATTTCGTAGCAATTCGTTGATACAAATCTTCCAGCATGAAAAACGGTTCCTTGGCAGCCCTTTTCAACATTTACCAAGGCACTCGCAATTGCACTCGCACGCTACATGAGTATTGTAAAAATAAAATAAAATAATGAAATCCAAAAAAAAAAAAACACGACAACAACAGCACAGTATAATGACGATGGAAAAGATGTAGAAATTATCGCGAAATACAACGCATGGCCACGGGGAGTTGCTATTGCCGAACGGGCGATTCCCATTCTACAAAGTGACGGATACGTTTCCTTCAGCTGGAAGGAAATATAAAAATAACAATAGCGACATCAACCGGGCCAGCCAGCCATCCCTGTCGGTGCTGGGGGGGGGATGCCCGTATGGAAAGAGCCATAACATTATAACAAATTACGAACGTCTCAGCCGGCCGCACGGCTTATGCTACGCTAAAATGTAATAAAAATCATATTATAATTTACGATCCTGTGCACGCTCGCGCATACCCGGCCGACCGGCCGACCCCTTTCAACGCCGATCGCGGTTCGTGGTTTCGCGTTTAACGAGTGGATTTTAGATATGGCATCAGGAACGGTAGAAGATCGGGGCCGGACTGCATCGCAGCGGCAGGGCAACGGAGTGTGTTTTATGACGAGCTCCGGACCTCTTTGGGAATTGAAATTCACTCACGCTTTACACTCATTTGCGCGCCGTTGCAAGTGTTCGAACGAAACTGACAGATCGCCAATTGGCACAACGAATGGGGTTTAAAAAATAAAATAAAACCTCCCCCCACAGCTCGGCCAGAAATGAATTCGCAGTTGGTATTGCCCCGGAGCAGTGCGTGGTCCAAGTGCAACTACACGTCGTTAGCGTACCATTAGAAGTGTTTTTATTACATCTTGGAGAAAATTGGAACTACAAATGTAAAACTAACCGAATGGCAGCTGAAGCCCTGCTAGGAGACGTTCGTAGGAATTATTCTCACAGAGTGGGAATTTGTTTCAACGGTCCACACTGTTGCACGACAAATTAGATCTGTGACACTTGCTCAGTTTAAAGTATTACGACTTTAAAGCTGCCCTAATAGTTGTTACATTGTCTTCCAACATTCCAGAACTCTTTCAGTAGTCTTTTCCTCCCTCACACAGGTCGCAGGAACTGCATTTTATATGCGTTTCTGTCCGAAAATACACACACACACGATGTACAATCCACCAATTTCCAATTCATTTCATCCACCGTCTCCGATTTATGGCGCACATTCAAACATCTTTATCGTGCTTCCGTGTTGTCCGTGAACGAAATCATCCTTGCATCATCAGCAGTTTCCCCCATGCAGCATGCAAACGGACGGACGGCGCCAAAAATGCTTCGAGGGGCAACAAAATGCAGAAAAGGGCAGCGAGTACGAGTTCGTACTGCATCATACTATTCCCCCAAAATTAAGCTTACATCTGTACGAACACTGTTTCATAAACAAAGTCGTAAAAATATTAACAAATCAGCCAAATTTTTTTAAAGTCTCATCAAAAGCGAACATGCAACCGAACGCATCTTCCATGTAACATGTTGTCCGGGAGTTGCTGCAGCTGAGCTCGTGTACACTTTATAGGATGCATTCGGTTGGAAACGTTCGCTGTGGGATACTTTACAGGCGAGTTACCAGCAATGACCGGACCATTGAGCCGGCGTACGGCAAGCTTGACTTTTGACCGCGTCTTGGTTCTCCACCTCCACCGCCTCACAGCAATACTTATTAGTTTCCGTCAAAAACTACACACACATAAATCAAGCCATGGCACGAAAGGGGCGGGAAGGTTACCGAAGGAGAAATAGGATCGGAAGTCGACAAGGCATCGCAAGGCACCGCCAGAGGCGCTCGACACCGAAGAAACCACCACCGAGGAGATGGAAGAACACCCAATCCGTTCCACATCGAAGCGAGGAAAATAGGGAAAAACTTTTCCGAATGCTCGTAAAACCGAGTATGTTTTACTGCCGCAGACGCAGACACCCTGGCAGGGCTCGCACTCTCGGCAGCGGTTGCGGATGATGATTCACGGAGTTAGTTTTGGGACCGGGGATCTATTCAACCTTCAAACCGCCATCATCCTTCAGACGCCGTGACCTCGTGGCAGCCCGGTGAGAACCGGCGCAAACCGAACCGAATTTCTGGTTGAAGTCGTAAAAATGGAAATGCGCATATTTTCAAGCACGTTTCGGTGCGTTCGGAACACACAGATTGTCCTTAAGGACTTCCGGCGTCGAAAGATGAATCCCGAGCGGACATAAAACCACAACCTCGCTACACTCGACGGTTACGACGGTTACGACAAAAAAGAGATTCAATAAAAAGATATAACGATGAATTGCGAATCGTTGCGGATTATGCTCGATCGAAAGATTCCCAGCATCAACGGCTGAAAACATGTTTTAAAGTACGCAACAGCACGATACGATGCGCACTTGACAATTAATTCCATGCGATATTACAAAGTGACACAAAATGCTGCTCCAGTGTTGGATGGACCCCCTTGCGGGAAGAAAATCAGATTATCCGGCGCATCCCTCTCCCTGACATAACGCTTCGTCCACTCTTTATTGCTGCTCTCCAAAAGCAATCACAAATAAATAAACTACAAATTACCACGTCACCACGCAAATTTCCGATTACCGCGGCTAATGAATCTCGTCCCACTGCGTCCCGGATCACACGGGGCCCGCAGAAATGCAGAATGCGGCCGGCCGGTACATGATTTCCTGCAACATGCTGCGGTACTTGCGCTCGTTACAGCGAAAGAGTAGCCGCGTATCGGCCATTGAACCGCGCAAAGCGGAGCTAACGAAATTAAGGAAGAAAACAAAAAAAAACAGGGAAGTTCCACAACAGTGGGAAGATGCAACACAAAAAACACGGCCTCGCTCACTCACTGACATTTTAATCGCGCTTTTATTAGTGTTTTTATTTTTTGTTTTCACTCGTTTTTAATCGCACCGCGTTAGCGGAGCGCCATTTGCGGTGCGCACGAGGATCGCGAGGCTGGAAAATTGATTTTTAATAGTCTCTCGCTCGTGTTCTGTTGGCGATCTGTTGGTTGGTTGGGTTGCGAAAAAAAAACAGGCCAAAGGCTGTTCTTCCACACACACACACACACACGCCTGGGACTGACTGGAAAGATATAAACAAAACGATCCCATCGTCCTTTTGCCACATACTTGCGACAGTTATTGGCTACCGCCACTACGCCATACACAGTCAGTCGGAGTCTCATTATCACGATCACTAATCAGTCTCATAACGATGGTAAATATAAAGCAAAAACCCACTACAAGTTCGAAGTCATTCGATACAACTGATATCCTTGCGAGTTCGTTGCGAACGATCGGTTCCCATTCCCCGGTACCCTCGATACGCGACGACACTTTAGCTTAAGTTTAATGACACTGGCTGGCGGGTTGGGTGGGATTCCGCACATTACAGCTGCCCTCGTAAAATGGCAACATTCCAACTGCTGATGCACCTTTCGACAGAAACGTTGCCATAATATCCGCTTTTACGATCGATTTTAACGATCGAAATACACTTTTGCCGGAGGCTCCAGGTGCCAGGATGGCCTGGGGGCGGCCTTCCCCGGATGGGCCGCGCCTATTGAGCGATGAATCAGGACGACTACGAGCTGAACGGTCGTAAAAATGATCACTCGCCCCCCAAAACTAGACCCTCCCTAGAGGGTTCTGGCTAGTTTGTAGCGCGTTTTTATGGCAGATTGACCTTCGCCACGGTGTAAACGTTCCTATTAATATGGCCACACTTTTGCAGCAACTAATTGCGACGCGCTGGGTTTATGACAGAAGTTGCAACACCCGATGACATCATCATGACTTCAAAATAGAGAAGTTAAATAGGTGCGGCATTGCGTGGTGTTTGCTTTTTGGCCATCAAATAATAGAAAGCCAAACGATCTATAACGATTTGTCCGGAGCTTGACCATCGATGATGATGGCAGTAGAAATGGCACATTCAATTATAGGCATTGGTTGGATGTAACTATTTTGCCACTGTCTATAAACATAAAAACACGGCATTTATTTTGAAAAGCATTTCCAAAGCCCAAAGAGGGAATATAAAACGGTCCGCTTCTAGGTCTGGTTCGTCTTCAGGCCCACCGAGGCCCACCACCATTTTGTTACTAATCTGAATTATACATGCATTTGGGGGTCCCCCCCCTCTATTCCCAGGCGCGTTAATGCAACACACCGTGAACACCGTTTGTGTGCAGCGAGCTGGAACGGAGAAATAAAGCGCAAAAAAGTGCAGCGCGCCATTATTCTATCTCGAGCGTGTAAAACAAGCCTCGCGCGCGTACCACGGCTAACCTGGGCACCGGGCACCGGGTGAAATTAAATGTATAACCGTACAAAAAGAGGGATTGGCCTGCGGGGTCGTTAGGCGTACACGGGCAGCAGACTATAGCACTTTGGCCGTAATTCATTTTTCATCATATCACACACACTCCACGATCCCGGCAGTTCCCCACAACGGCAACGGCGAACGGCGAACGGCGAATGGATGTTTTCCTTCGCAATGGAAAAAGTGGAATCTAACCATTTTAGACACATAACATTATCTCTCCCACCCGAACCCCAGCAAAACACCCCCCTCGGGGGTGGAGGGTGTGACTAATTTTCACAAGCCCTTTTGTTTTTTTCTGTGCTTTTGCCGTTGCCTTCTGCCCCAATCTATAACCGGATGGGGTTTGGGCCAACAAACATTTATTCGCCCTTTCTCTTTTGCAAGGGGGCTCTCTGTACGGGGTTTCCACATTTCGATGCCGACAGCCATTCACGGATTAGATTCACGTCATTCAAACACCCAATCTCCTGCTTCATGGTGCATCGTTACATCTTGTTACACCATAGCCTACTACCCCGAACCGACTTCGAGTCGAAGACAGGGAGAGAAATAGCTTGCCCACAGTACATAACGTAGTACACGGAAGGTTTCGGAATACTACGCAAGCAATTGGATACTGTAATATTAATTAATTCTCCGCCGCCACCATCTTAACTTGCAGCACCGATGTCCTCCGGGCATGGGGGGAGGGCATGATTGTTCCCGAGGCGCTCGTCGTGCTTGCCCGTCATTCCAAATGCGAAAGAAGATGTCGCTAGAATGGGTTTGCCTCACGCGATCCATTTCCGGTTGTTCGCCATTTTGAACATTTTATTGCATATTGTTTGTGCACTAACTGTGCACTACACAAAAAAACGATGGCAGACAGACCAGGCAGAACATAACGTTGCAATTAAAGCGCCGTCGTAGCGACGGTTCAGCCCTCGCGGTCCGCCGTTGGATGTGATTTACACCCTTTGGGGAGGGCGATACGTGCACTAACTACGCCCAGTGCTTCATGTTGCAATACCGAAATGCATTCCATTCCTTCTGGTCGGAAGGGTTTTGCTTCGTAGAATATATTCTCTATGTAAGTCGCTCATGAGTGGCCCTTGGGCCCTTTGCTATGTAGATAAATTCAAGTAAATAACAGGAAGACCTCGATTTACTAAAAAGGAGGACCTCTACCTAAAGCAAAAAGAGCTCTAAATCTGTTTTTAGTAGAAGCTAAGATGAATTCCTTACTTACAGTTGATGCATTTACCGGAATAGAAATTGACTTTTACTAACAATTTGCAAATATTTCGAACCAAATATATATTCTAATACATTTTAGAATTACCAGAAAGTACATCACCCTTAAATGTCATTCATCATTGAATCATAGTTCTAATTAATTAGTCTCTCTCTCTCTTCTTGGCGTAACGACCTTCTAAGTATTGCCTACCATTTCTGGTTTACCAGACGGAATTTTACCACGTAGTCTGTGAGTCTGTCCTTGCCACGAGAGATAGGTTGTGTGAAGACCGAGCACCCCTTAGTACTAAGTCTAACTACTACTGCTACTAATAAAGCACTAATCTATAATAAATTTCCTTACTTAACAAAAAATGAATCCAAAAATATAGGATAAGGTGTCTTGCTTTTCTAATCAAATCTTGTTGTTTGTCCATAAGTTATTACTATTTACTTATAAGTTACTTGACAAACTGAATCACAGTTCAATTGTTAAACCATACATGTGAAAATGATAGAACAACACTGAACAGAATTGTTATAGTTGTTTAACAGACTTCAAGGGACTTTGATAACACACTTTGTTGTGTTATTATGTTATGTTTTTATGTTTCCAATTAATATGATTCATTGCAAAAGTAGTACATAATAAAGAAGTTTTACACAACAATAAGTAGAACAAATTAGACCTTTCTGTAGAAGTTCTCTAATAGTACGCTGATTGAACGCTTTCTTACACCAAATATTGAATCGTGCCTTTATGATGGGCTTCTCTTCTCTCCAAGACATTAGCTCTTTCACTGATTTTCATGTAAGACTTTAAAAATCTTTAACGAATAAGGCGATTCGATATCGAATTTCTGTTGAATTTTGACCTCAAGGGTCATTTTTGTGTTGATATTGTAATCATTAATACCAAGCAGAATTTATCTACGAACGCCTGATCTTAGTAGTACATACGATTGCTCACATTCCATAATAAACATTGATAGTAGGCAATGAGTTTGCATTTAAAGATCATGATAGCATATCCGCAAATATGGCATGCAATTAAGCAGGCACAATCACCGATGTAAAAATCAATGAACAAACCCGTAATTGATTATGTAAACCTCTCGCAAAAAAACCCTCACACAAATTGGCATATGTCCAAGCGATAGGAATTAAGGGATTAAATGGTTGTTGCACAGTTAATACACTTCTTATCGTAATCGCGCAGAGCTGAGCGATACGGGGTTTACGACGCGCGTAAATGCTACTTCCAAAACGAATTCCCTTATCGGCGCAACCCGACAGGGCAGGGAAACAATCTGGTGGCTCCAGCTCGAAAATCGACTCGATCGACTTAAATTGTATTCCAGTTCCAAAATCGTGCACAACGCAAGCAGACATGCTGATACATTGGTTACTAGGTGTTGTGGGTATCCTAGCCGGAGTACACACCGCCGTTGCTGCGGTGCATCCGGCGCAAGAAAGGTGGTCTCAGTTGGCCGGTGGCCTCGATGACGAAGCTGTAAAGTTGGCTTCAGCACAAGAGCTACGCTACCGACTGCCAACTTATATCGTGCCGACGCATTACAAGCTGTACGTGGAAACGCAGGTCCACACCGGAAACCGATCGTACAGTGGCAGTGTGGACATCCATTTGGACATCCAGAGGCAAACGTCTACCATCTACGTGCACAACCGCGGGCTGCGCATTACGGCCAATGAGCTGTACTTTTCCGACGAGGCCGCTAACATTACTTTTCTCGAAACGCTGCGCTACACCGAAGATAGCGAGCGAGAGTTTACGATTTTCTCGATACGCCGCGCACTTGCTCCGGCCGAGTACATCTTGCGCTTAGATTTTGAAGGTCAGCTGCGCACCGATGAGGATGGGTTCTACATTAGCTCGTATCGGGACGAGAACGGGGCGCGAAGGTATCTCGCGTCGACCCAGTTCCAGGCGATCAGTGCTCGCTCGGCCTTCCCGTGTCTGGATGAGCCTGCCCTGAAGACGACGTTCAGTGTGGAAATCAAACATCATCCGAGCTATCAGGCTGTAGCTAATATGCCAATATCGGCCATCGCTGGGTATAGTGATTGTTTCCAAGAATTCCTGCGCGAGATTAACAAGATTTCCTTTCAGAGATCTGGACGGTAACGTGGTTACGGTGTTCGAAACAACGCCACCGATGTCGGTCTACCTGCTGGCGTTCATGGTGTCCGATTTCTTGTACACCGAGAACGCAGAGGCGGCCCAGCGCGTTTACGCTCGACCGAACGCAATCAACCAAACGCAATACGCACTGGAAGCTGGAGTTCGCATATTGAGCGTGTTCGATGAGTATCTGGGCCTGCCGTACAGCACCTTCATGCCCAAGGTGGATCAGACAGCCCTCACCCAATTTTCCGCGGGCGCCATGGAAAACTGGGGATTGTGCAAATATCGGTAAGCAAAGCGGACGGCCGGACATTGGACGATGAGTGACGATTGATTCTGCTTTTGATTCGCAGTGAGGAGTACCTCCTGTACGAGCCGGGCGTTACGACCTATCGGACGCAAACAGCGATCACCACCGTCATAGCGCACGAGTACGCGCACCAATGGTTTGGGAACGTGGTCACCAACAAGTGGTGGAGTTATCTGTGGCTTAACGAAGGTTTTGCCACGCTGTACGAGTACATGGCGGCCGATATGGCTTATCCGGAGCGCCAATATCGTGACTTGTTCAACGTGCAAGTACTGCAGCGCGTTCTCATCACAGACGCCGATGAAAGCACGCGCCCCATGACGTTTAGCCGCGGCGCAACCTTCTACACCATCGGTAGCCTGTTCGATAATGTCGCCTACTCGAAGGGCGGCTCGGTACTTCAGATGTTCGGCCAGGTTCTGTCGGCATCGGTCTGGCAGCAGGTGATAAGGCTGTACGTGGAACGGAACGCGTTGGGAGCGGTTGGGACGGAAGAATTCATCGAGGCAATGCAGGAAGTGGTCAACGGTGCAGACGTGCTGCCCGACCATATCGACGTGGAGAGCTTTGTCACGAGCTGGGTCGATCAGCCTGGCTATCCCGTGCTTGAGCTTCGACGCTCGTACTGGGGAGAAATCATACTGACGCAGGATCGATTCTACGCCAACCGAATAGTGAACGACGACACCACCCTTTGGATGATCCCGTACACGATCCTGGAGCAGGGTGACTCGCTAGAAGCACCGCTCGAGTGGCACTGGATGACCACGAAGGCTATTCGCGTACCCAGCGGCACGCCGGACAACGAGTGGGTGTTGGCCAACGTTAACCAGGCCGGATTCTATCGGGTGAACTACGATGCCACGAACTGGTACATGCTGATCCGTGCGCTGACCGAGGAAACCACCTCCATTCCGATGCACAGTCGAGCGCAGCTCGTCGACGATGCCTTCCATTTGGCGCGATCGAACCGATTGGATCTCGAGATTGCCCTCGATCTGATGACGTACCTGCGTCACGAACGGGAATATCCACCATGGGAAGCAGCGAACCGCGCCCTCAACTACTTCTACAATCGTATGCGTGGTCGGTCGGATTACGTTCGCTATCAGCTCTTCGTGGACACGCTGATTAGTGATGTGCTGCTAACGCTCAGCGTCTCCACGGTGGCACCGGACGAGAGGTTGCTGGACAAGTACCTCAGGCAGGTGATATCCAGCTGGGCATGCCGGATGGAGATAGAAACCTGTCTCACGGACACCCGCCTCGCGCTGGAACGGGAAGTGGAAGGTGAGGAACCCGTCCACCCGGATGTGTCGGAAGTGGTGTACTGCTATGGGCTGCGTACGGCCACCTCGGATGCCTTCCAGTACCTGTTCGCAAAGCTGCAGAGTTCGGACAACCGGGGCGAACGATCGAAGCTGATCAATGCGCTGGGCTGCGCCACCGACGCGGAACAACTGCAGGCCTACCTGCTGATTGCGATTGGTGGGGAATTGCAGGTGGATTTCGACGCGGAGGAGCGATACTACATTCTATCGTCCGTTCTGGTGAGCCACGCTGGAGCCCAAGCATTGATGAACTTCCTGAGCGCGAACTACGCGTACGTTGTGGACACGCTTGGAGCGGGCACATTGAACAGCCTGGTACAGTCCATCGCTGCTCAGACAAATACGCTGGCGGAGGAACAGATGGTAAGTACTCCGGGACAGTACTCCCCGGACACAAATTGTACTTCCAATTCCAATAATGCATTCTGTAACGTTTCGAATACCTTCAGCTTAACGGGTTGCTGTTGCAGCTGCAAACGACGCTTCCGGACGGTGCAATAGAGACCGCACAGGCTACGGTGGCCAGAAACCTAGCGTGGCCTTCCACCCGTGAAGGTGTTTTGCTGAGCTACTTCCTGGAACGTCACTCTTTTCAGCCGGCCTAAAGGTGGTACCGGCGATCGAGCGGTGAGATCGTAGAATAAAGCACGGTTCCCATTTGGCACGGTTACTGCGTCTCATCTTGCGGTGCGTGATCTTCGCACCGCTACCTTATCCGAATGGTGAATTTTTGCCTCGTTTGACCACACCAAGCACCACGACACGGGAAACAACATTCTAACACGTACTACTACCGCTCGATATACTAGAGCGATATGCATCGCAGCAGGCCTGGTCCAATCGTTTGCACCAGCGCTATTTGTGTCACGAGTTTGATCGTGTTGCTGTTTTTCTGTCGTTTTTGTGTCTTGTCTTGTCTCGTCGCGTACCGAACCTTCATTTCGGTGCGCTTTAGGCTCGGTACCACGCAAACTGCTGGAGTGGTAGTGCAGTGGCTTGCAATCGCATAACGGGCACGCTGTAGTTTGTATTTCCACTATCAAACCCAAGGGCTACCGCACATTACTCTGACGTACTTGACGTGGGACACGCCTGGGTCGGCCCCGGTTTCTGCAATACGTGCCCCCGTGCGTGTCGTTTAGCTAGTGCGGAAGATTCGACGATGCATGCCAGTGGCGCTTGACGACTTATCAGCGCGCGATTGCTGCAGCGCGTTGAGCCGATCGACAAGAGTAACCCTGAAACCTAGCCCTTTTTAGTTCAGTTTGTTTGATTTGCTCTACATGGAAGTAGTAGTGCTGCTTTGTATGAGAATTCAAACAAAAACCTTGGCTAGACTTGCCAAAGTCACAACTTGGTGATGTCAACAATAAAAGAGTTCTCGCTCCTCCTGCAGCTAATTGCTCTCATCCAGAAATGTGTCTGTCGAAGCGGGGACATAAAGACTGCGCATTATGTCACAATTTCATCCCAATCAAACACACAAGTGTTAATCGATTAACTCAATCAACCGGAAGCACTTGCGTGTGTTAAGGAACAGGGGCGGCTCGTTGATCACTCCGAACGGTTGTCATATTCAATTTTCAAACAGAGCTCCATGGGGGGCTCTGAATGGGCATTTTTATTTGCGCACATATTAACAGTAATTATGCTGTTACATGATTTTCCGCGATTCGACGATTCAACCCCCCAATTTTCCGAAATCAAAACCAAAAAAAAAAATACCGCCCAATAATGAAGGAAAATTAAAGATTCACACATTGGATCAGAGAGCGAAGCTCAGTCGTAAAAGGGGGGGAAAGGTGGACTGTGTTTACCACCCGATTTCACGCCGATCACCGGCGGTTTGAAGTACTACATCAAAGCGAGTACAGCACACACTCGTCGCGAATCGAACAATCGTCACCATCCGAACAACGAACCACATCGCCACCGCGTGGTTAAATTGTATGGGCCGCCGAGTCCGCGTCCAAGTGCCGTGCCATCGCAAAGGAACGGTTCCCGCATTATCTGACCATTAATGATGGGGCGGCCCGGTTCCACCCGGTATTGATTTATAATTAGCTTGCACACAATCTAACCGCAGATATAATTATGATTTATTTGTAATTATTTCCAGTTTTAATTTCAATTTTAATTAAATTGAATTTTATTATTTACCCACACCGCCACACCGCGTGCTGGATGTGGCCGTGCATGAAGTTCAGGCCAGCGTGTTGTGCTCATCATTTAGTCGAAAACACAACAAAAAAAAAAAAACACGCACCCACTCCATCCATCGATGTTTCGATATTCGCAGAAAATTAGCAACTCGACCCAAAACTACCGGAAGCAAAAGCAGATGAACCCGTGGGTTGACATCCGGGGGTGGCAGGTGGCAGCGCATTTTGTGTCATCCGCCCGGAATTGTCAGAGCGATATTCGCGAGTGTGTGTTGATTGAGGTGGACGGTTGGGAACGCGTGTTTCTCGCTCGCGTGCTGTCATCAGGTTTTTGGTTTGTCAAACCTGTTTTTCCCCGAAATGCGCCACACTGCACGTTCCTGGCAAAACACACGTGAAGTGTTTATTTGATGCATATATCAACACCTATCAACACCTGGCATGCCGCGGCACGACAACAAATTCAGCCGCGCGGAGGTGTGAAAAATATGGAAAGCATGATTGGAACCAACAACTGTGCTAGGGGCACCGTATCTTTACCGAAATTGAAATTCAATGTGCACTCGGACCAACAACTTTTCGGCAATCCTAATGCGCTTTATGGAAGATCTAACACAGCATGCCAAAAAAAAAAGGCCACAGCACATCAAAGCAAACGAGAAGTGTTGTACGGTTAGGCACAAAGTAGGCTGCCCCTTCTGTACTGTCGATATCATTTAGTAATTCTTAATGAATTCCACCAATTGAACATGGTGCGCGGCTTGCTGCGATGAACGTTTGCATCCATCGAACGGTACCATCGCTTGATTGTGTTCTTCGCTGATGAATTAATGTAATTATCGTTACTTTACTTTGTGTGCACAGTTTTTATTCAGCGCATATCGTGATAGATTTTATAGTTGGTTCGTGTTCTTTTTTAAATAATGTACTCCATTCATCTAGCGCTCTGTAGAAAAATCCAGTTTATTATTTCATTCTTTGTTTATTCTTTCCCAAAAGTTGCATACATTGTAGACTACGACTTTAAGTGTTTTAAGTCCCGAGTGGTTGCAACAATGTATTTTCCTTAATTAGTTCTTTTTTTCTGGGCTCTTCTAAGCTGTTTTGCCTGTTTTTGGGTGTGTTCACAGCGCTCACAACACTACAAATAGCCGGCCGGTCCTTGAAAGGATCGTCTCATCATAACAATTATGCTCTCTGTTTGCGTTATGCTGCGCACAGTACAGCGGTCTCCGTCCGCTCGCAAAGGGTAATCGTAAATTTTACGAAAACAAATACCCTATCCTGGCATTGTGACATTTACGATGGCCCTTAACACCCGCAAGCAGCGGGCACCAGTTTGGCGGTTTGTCGGAGCTGTCGAGTTGACACTTCCTGTGAACACCACATTCCTTGAGAATGTCTTTCGCACCGTGACGCGACCATTAATAGAAATGCCGACTCCAGCACCACCGAACCAGCAGTGAATCGATTACACATTGGCATTGCCGTTGCAACATTGTACGGCGGTTTTTCGGTAAGCTGGTCGCGCACTCGCCACACGCACCGTCACGCAGAAGGCTACAGAGCGCAACAAGGACACGCCTCAAGGAAATTAACGATATTTCGTTCTGGTTCTGGTTCGATGCTGGGAAAAAGTGGTTGCGCGTAAGCGTTTGAATGGTTTGCAGCTGTGGGCAGTGAACGTGAACCGAGCGCTTGCCTCTTCGCGGGTGACATTTTCTTACGCCGCTCAGCTTAGGCTATAAACATTCAAATTGTACTTCCATGCCCTCGCCCGAGCAAGTGCTATTCATAAATGGGTTCGCAAACGAAAAATTAACATTGTTGCGATCATAAATTTCAACTACTACCGGGTGATGTGGTGCTACACGTATTCCCAGGCCCCGGGGCAACATAAAAAGTTGCAAGCGGAACTCTAAACAAAGTGTTTAATTTTTAGACCTTAGCGTGGCAAAAACCGGCAGGGCAAACGGAGCGGAGGGGGTATTATTTATTTGATTTAATTTTTCCCAAAACACGATACGCCCGAAAATGGCTGACACAATTCGTTGTTTTGTTTTGTTGCTTCCGCTGGACTGGGCGACTTGTTCTAAACAATACACTTTCTATACACAAACGTACACCATCGAGCATTGGGGTCCTGGTGGCACGATTTGATTCCATCACTCGAACGTCATTCTTTAATACATTTTGCATAAATTTGTGACAGTCCATGCCGCGCGCAAATGAAAACAAACCTCCGCCGCCGCTCGAATCGGGCCGAAACGGAGCGAAATTCCAAATCATCAAACGGCTGTTTTGTTTCACGCTCCCAAACCCAAACCCTCCATTTTTCCGAACGGGTTCCGATCGGAAATGCATCGTTCAGACACACGATGACACCCGGGAAAAGACCGGGCCCGGGTCTCCCCCTGAACTGGCATAACTGAAACCGACAACCGATTGCGTTGGACATGAGGCCCGGTGCTGGTCATTTCCTTCTGTTCCCCACGGATGGATGGGGCGGGAAAACCAGCCGTCGATCGTCGAATATGTAAATTTACTTTGCCGAATCGCATTCTCCAGCTTTTCGTTCTTCGCTTCCCATTTCGGGGCTGTGTGCTAACAACAATTCATTTCCCGCCGACTACAAGTCGTTCTTGGGAGTGAATCGTGTGTCACCAGCAAAAACAAAAAAGAATTCGACGCCCGGGTAGTTCAAACGCCACATTCCACCCGGAAGTAAATCCATTCACTGAATCGAAATTGAACATCCGTCGACACGACCAGGTGGATGGCCGTAGCTGGCCCTAGGCAGCGATTTCCCAACATCATTCACACAAAGAAAGGTAACAACACCACATGTACATACGTTTTTTAAATCCATTTTTACATGTCAAATTGTGTGTGTGGGTTTTTTCTGTCATTTTTGCTTATTGGTTTTGATTGTTTCTTCTCCCAGAGATAGGGGTTTTACCTGTGGTGGGTTTAAAATCCGCTTCAAGAGGTTTAACTGTCGCGCTTTGGGGGACAGCTTTATCGGGTATTAATGACACGTTGGATCATTGTTACAAATCCCGATCACAATGGGAAAATTAAGGGATGAAACATCACAGCACAATATTTACTTAATTCCAAATATGCTACAGTGTGCGAAGTAAAGTATGTAAAGTTAATTAAGCAAAAATGATGATTTCAAGAAATGTCACCTTTAATAATATTCAAGAATGATTAAGTTATATAATTGTTTAAATCTGGAACGCATTTATTTAAATATGGTTAAGATATTTGTTAAAATACGTTCTGAGCATTTATATTTCTTGACTAGCTAAACATTTCGTACCATTTAATATTTTCTTATTAAAATTGAACCTGGGTAGTTGATAAACTTTGCTTAAATTTACACAGAAGCCTAGCAAGGAAGAATAACTGTTCGTTATGCCTTCTTAAAGGGCATAACGAATTTTTTAAAGTATCCAGACGTCACCACCGTCTGACGTTTGGAATGACATCAGTCAGTGAGAAAAGTCAGTAAAAAGAAGCAAGCGTGGTTTTTCAGGATAACACGTGGAGCACAAAATACACAATTTGTAAATTACTCAAATAAACTGTACTCGGATTAAAAAACACAAAACTGAGCTAAACAATAACTAAGTTTAAAAAATAAAAATAAAATATTTCGCTGTAAACATTCTCTAGTTTATAAATAAACAGTTTGAAGATTTAACTCACTATCACTAAAGAACTGAAAACCCTCATCCTTTAATCTCTAAATTGTTTTGGTTAATTTGTTGATACTTAAATCAGCTTTTATGAGAAAAAGCTTGAGCTTTTATCGGAAAAATTTATCAATAATCAAACATAAGGCTTTTTATCAGAATTTGATTTTTGAACTCGAGAACCTGTCACTGCATAATTATTTGAAAAGTTTTCAAAACTAAGCTTCAATAAGTTATATCTTAGGCGTTCAACATCGTTCGAGAGTTATTACTTTGTTACTTGGTCAAAAGAACAATAATGTATGTTCATTCTGTACAGAACAATAATGTATGTTCAATAAATTAGTTAATTCTTCAACTGCAACTCGAACAAAACTCGAATCGTACGTCAAACGGTCAATTTCACGTCAATTACCATTGTTCTAGCTGTTGTACGCTGAACAACCTACGCACTCATATTTGAGTGTATTTATATACACCCTTCCACGGCATCGCCCACATCCACACCTAATGGCGTGAAGTTTCATCCTTGCAGAACCACAGGTCTATTTAGCGGAGCACATAAATGCAACCGGCACAATTGGTTTTGCCACTTTCCAATTCCCCGCGGTCAAAACCAAAGCAACATCATCGTGTATGCCTCCTGTCGCCGCCTCGCGCTCGCTAGTCTAACCCCGGAGGCGTCCAACAATCGTAAACGCCGGCAATCGCTGCTGATGCATTTGGGGCCGTGATGCGTTCGATTAGCAATTTTTTGTGCGCACTGACCGCGAACGACCAGTCGGAATTGTAGTCGAAAATGAGCAACTACTGACCAACCCAACCAACAAGCTAGACAACCGGTGTGCCAACTATCCATCCATGCCCACTAATGACCATCCTCCGACCCCGACCCCGAACATGTGCCGTGTGTCACAGGGCCCCGCTTTTTTGCAGAAAAAGTGGCAATTTGCAGCCCATTGTAGAGCGAGCGTGCGCCCGCGCCCGATCTCGGGCGATCTCATTAGGCCGTTTTTGCTGGAGTACATTGTTTAGCAGCGGATCTAATTAATTTGGGAACAAACTGCATTTGTTCAACCGCAGAACCTCCCGGCCAGGGATGCACACTTTGCAATGATGCACTTGCTCGCCATTATGCTGAAGCAGTGGTGGTGAAGCAGTAAGAGAACCTCCGCGAGTCCGTGTCTTCAATGTAGAAAGGAAGGCGATACCGACCGATAAATCATTTTCAACGGCTTGCCGGGGATGCCGTGCTCGGATGCTCGGATGCATTCTTCTTGTGGATGGGTGTGGTACATCGGGGTCAAGCCTCCACTTCGATTGAGCCGTTAGCACTTTTTATCGCATCTTTCGCCCGGGAGAGCGAAGGCATATTTCGGCAGTCAGTAGCCGCGTCCGATTAACTTCCACACAGGACGCGAGTTGTGGGGGAAAGCGATGCAAGGGTGGAAAATTTATTACCATGCAATATTTTCCACCGTTTCACATTTGCAGGTCGCCCCGCTCGTTGATTACTGCGCAGTGGAAACTGTATTAATTATGGCGGCATTATCCTTTTAGCACCTACTGGAAACTTGGGCCCGATGATAAATAGGCGAAAGGGATATTTTTGCCAAATCTCAATCGTACATGTTTTTTTGCAATTAAAGCGAAGAAACAATAATTACACACTCTCTCGCGTACCTGGGGGGTGCAGACGAATGATCAAATGAAGTCATTTCATTTCCCACCGTCGATGGCTTTCTGCAGTTTACATCCTCCTGACATTTAACTTGTAAACTTCATTTCAAAACAACCACATTTACTCATTCTCTCTCTTTCTCGCTCGCAAAGGTAAGCAAAGTTCATGTGTAACATCATCACGTGAGGATGAATAATTCATAACGTGGCGCATGCATCTTTGGCCCTCCACTCTCAGCCTGTCCGGCCGCCTGTATTAGCATTAAGCTTCGATTCTACGCGCTCCAAATTCAGAACAGCAGCAGCAGCAAATAAATCATCAAACAATGTGTACTCCACACTCAAACACATACCAAGCCTGATCCTCGCCGCGGTTTATCCTCACACAGGGAACCGGGGTCCGGGTGTGGGTTGCGACCCCAGAGCGATGCAGCAGAATCGTGCTGCATTTTTCTTCGTCACTTTCCGGAGACAGGAGGTTTAGGCAACGAAAAAACCAGTCCACGGTTTGGGCACTGCTGCTGCTACTACTACGCCCCAATGAAGTTCAATGAAACATTCATGTGTCTCCATCCGTGACTGGCCGACCCGCGGGTGCGAAGGTGCCCCCGTAATCATCTAGGTGGAAGCGGAAGTAAGAACGTCTTGCCAAACAGCCGGCTCCATAAATTGTGCACCTAAAGCGATCTGCACATGCGACCCCATAGACGGATCGTGTTTGCTACTGCGCTTGTGATCAACCCCGAGCCGTTGCTGCTCCGAGATTAAACGTAACACATACACATCCGTTGAAGCGCGTATGTAAATCTTCCACTAATGTGGTGGGCAAAGAAACATAAGAGCTGGGCGTAAATAAAAAAGAGCCCCAAACATACCCGAACTGAAATGGAACGACGGTTAAGCCCACTTTCCCTCAAACATACACAAGCAGCAGCAGTAGCAGTAGCAGCGTACGTAGCAAAACGCTTAATAATAAAATAGAATGAAATATTAATTTCATTACCAGTAGTCCGAAAATGATTATGGTGTGAAAATTATACGACGAGCTTTTCTTAATTAGTTTAATTTTAATTAAGTGCTCACAAGTGCATCCGGACCGGGGAAGGCTCCGAGCCATGAGTGCGATCCCCGTACTAAAAGGTACCACCACCAGGAGGCCACCTTATGCTACGAAAGAGGAGTGCAAACATAAAAAAAAGCCCTTCCATCCACGATGCACAACAGGCCAGAACAATCGGAACGCTCGGAGCGCTTTTGCACCATCGGATGGACGTCGGCAGCTGGAACGATCGTATTGGTAGCCCTGGAAGCCTGTAATTTCTGCGTTGATTGCGCCGCCGATCCCGTGTGTGGTGTTGCCACACTCAGCTTACATCTCTCGCCTCCTCAATCAAGCGAGTGTAACTGACCCCCCGAGGGGGCGACCACTGTACATAATGCGAATTGTTCGCTTTATTGTTGCTGATAGTGCAAACATATCGGTTGGATCGAGTCTTAGCTTCTCATTACAACTTTTGATGTCAAAATAAGGTGCTTTTGCGAGAGGTTTTATTGTTTAAAAAACTACCACCGAAGGTACCGTGCGATTCTTCATAAAGAAATATAATTTACACCACAGAGGAGTCGCTTTATCGCCTTGTTGTTCCTCCACACCGATATGATATAGCGCAAATAATGCAACCACTCGACACGGGGTTTGTTGTTTAGCAACATTTGTTTACATTTGTTTGTTGCTTGTTTTACAACCCCAAAACACATGGAGCGCACGGAGCATGGCACTCTTTGATCGTTTTGGGGCCACTCGTCTGCCATCGGAATCAAAATGCTCACCGGCCCATATCTTGCACGATGCAGCTGAATGCAAATCATTTCGGGTCTGGTTTTTTCGAGACAGGCTGTGCATTAGTCAGATGCCCTAACCCCCAAGTCCCCCACCTGAGTCCCCTGAACTGGGCTGGGCTCATTCGGTGGGGATTTTTCCATTGCTCGTCTATCATATCTCTGCCAGTTTGGAAGGTTGATATATGCACCACGACTGGTACGGCAGATAAAATACTTTGACAACTCGCCTCAGAAAAGGAAGGCTAACAATAGTCTCCTGAAGGAATCCTCCGTCGGTACCGGTTGGTATAATGGAGCTCTGTGTGGAGTCGCTCAATTTGCGAGAGAAGCGAGAAAAAACGGTACAACTCGTGTTAAGTGCGAACGGTTGCTGTGTCGACCACATTTAGGAAATTGTTTTACCGATTCCGTCCCTAACAACGGTAGCGTCCCAGAATCCCTCAGCATCCGGCATACTCCACACCAGGACTCCACCAAACCTCCAGAACATCCCAAAGAGGCCCAAAGGTGCATTCAAGAGCTGGGATGGGAAACTTTCTTTACACTGCATGTTTTATGACGGGTTGCCGCGCGTGAGCAAAGATCTGCCGGTGCAGAAGAAGAATGAAATTTGTTCCGTTTGTTTGTCTGCTTGTTTATGTGTCCCCAGCGGGATCCGAGACACCCGACCATGCAGAACGTCGGGCTCCGTCGGGTAAACTACCGGGGCGGAACAGCAACGGTTTCGTCTTTTCTGATGAGTGATTAACATTGTGCCTTGTTGCATTTCCCCCTTGCTAAATGCCATTCGAACGAAAGGAACACGACCGCAGCATCCAACATTCGGAGTCCGGTCCCACCAAACATTCGGACGTCCGGCTGTGGGTTGTGCGCGAAGGTGCCGAAGCACATCCTTCACACGAGTTCCCGCATTTTGCTGCCGTTTTTCGGCCATGACTGACCCGTGAGTGTGTGTGGCTCAAGATTTACGACTCAAGATAACAACGCATCCACGCCGTTGGACTCGTGCGAGAAGCACGGGAAATCCCCCCGTTTTTAGAGTTTATGGATTCAGTTACGCTGGTTCGAGTTTGGGTTTTTTGGAACGCACAACTGCATGTCCTGCAGAAAGGACTTTCACACACACCACCACACGGCGGATCCAGTTTCCTTCTCGTGTTGGAATCGGTGCCGCTGATACGCTTGGGTGAAATTTAATTAACTTGTCCAAACACTGTACACTGTGGCGTATTAGGTTTCCTGATATTACGCAGCGCGCAGTTTCTTTCTGCTTTCCAGGAACATTTTCACCACAACACCAACTGCATAATAACTGTCATGCACAAATACTTGTTTTTGCATACAAAATTCCTTGTATCGAAAGAAATTGCTACCGGTCGAGGACATTCTAATCATTACCTCGGATTCGCAGCCCTCGGTAACTGGATCTGTCCGTGTGTTCTTTGGACCATCCTCATCAACTGGTTCGTTAAGGTTTGTTGTGTGTCATCAACGACACGCAGTTAATTTCTGGAGACAGCAGGCCTCCCCGTCTCCACGCATTCAGCTCATTTTCCCCGTGTGCAATAATGTCTTGTGGACAATTCTTCTGCCCGCATATTGTTTGGGTTCGTTTGGTCTATAGACACGCGTGAACGCGTGAAATTCCATTTCACAGCAAAAGCTCACCCAAGAACTCGCCTTGAACCGGCTTGATGGACTTCGGGTGCGTGTAGGTGCAAAGGAAAATCAATCAAATGCAACTCTCCACTAGCAAATGGCAATATTCATCTCCCCACATCAATCATCTATCCGGGAAGCATCAGGTCTCCGAGGGGGGAGGGTTGATGCTCAAGCATAAGCAGCCACGTCCCGAAGATCTTCTTTCCCGATAGAGAACGATCGTCATACCGGTCCGGTGTAATGGAGTTGACAATGATCACGTTTTCTTCGCACAGGCAGATGCGGCTGGTGTCGATCGCACATTTAACACTATCAGCGCGCTGTACTACAAAATGTTGCATTTAATCATCGGACAAACAAAAAAGAAAAAAATTGCTAACCTGTCCATAAGAAAGTCCCACTGGACTGGAAAATGCATCTTCAATACTTTCCCCTTCTTCCCGATCTTCTTCGCGGTCACAGTAACAGCACCGATCAATTGCAATTTCTCGCCCGTCCGGAAACCCGAAGAATTGACCTTCTTGTTTGCCAGAAGACCAGAACGGGTTTTATACCTGTCGAACGAAAAAGTGGATGCATCCATTTTTAAAAGACGAAAGAAAATGAACTTGTTTCCACTTCCCCATACCCGGGCTAGGGCAACGTCACCCCCAGCCCCCCTTCACAATGATTACCCAACCCCCACCAAGGCGCGGTTCGGTTACAATGTAGAAAAATCAGAAAAATCAAAATGGTTGCAGCAGGGATTTATTTTATTTTATTGTGTTATTGCAGTTGGGATTTTGCCTTGCAGCCGCTTTTTCACTCATTTTCTCACCCGGGAGTTTTGTTTTATTTATTAAATCGTACCAGGAAGCGGGGTTGTGACAGACAGCGAGGAATATTGATTCCTGAAAATCAAGTACCGGCGCTCCTTCCTCCACATCCCCATTTATGCATCAGTTGATCATTGCACTGTGCATACACACATACACACAAAAACACACGCACGCATCATCCCCAAACGGCGCGCGGGGACCTCGCGCGCGCATGATGCAGTCGCATGTTGGGGTTGAGTGACAGTGACATTGACATGAATTGGTGTTATTTCCCTCCATCCTCTCCTCCCCTCCCCCCCCTCCCACCCACACACACATATACGTGGGGTCGTGCGCGCGGTTCGCTGCATGACGCGCTCGGTAAGGAGTTTTCTGTACGGTTGGCTAAAGTTTTGCACAAACCCTGGCCAGTTTTACATCAACTCTGTTGCCTTTGCCTCTTTTGGGGTGCATATTGTTCGGTTGTGTGTTTTTTCCTCCACTTCTTCTTTGTATTCTTTTTTATTGCACACCCCCCATTCCCTGCTCCCCTGGGGTTCTCACACCCCCTAACCACGTGCGCCGCTTATCCAAGCTTGTTTTTTTGACGTGTGATCGAAAGTACCGCCCGGAGAGCAAAGCAAACAAGAACAAATAAAAAGGCAACATACGGAAAAAAGGAAGGGAACTGTTTACTTTGATCCGTAATGAACTGTATGGTCGAATGTAAATTGTTTGCAAATTAGCCATCAGACACACTGTCATAATCTCCCTCGCAAAAACAGATCTAGTGTTTTTTTTTGAGTCAGAGAGAAATCTGCACTAAAACATCTTCAAAAAAAAATGGATTCCCCTTTGGTTGGTTTATAAAAGACGCAGTAATTTCTTTACTTTCATTCGTCTTCAGCGTGCTTAGGTTAGACGTTAGGTCAGCTAGACGGTTTGTCAATATTTTATCTCGGCTTTATATTCGTTTTCACACCACCGGCTACCGGTTCGATCTTCGCGATCTTCCGCTTCCCAGCGCTCCCAGACCGAAGAGGGGGTTTTAGGTGGCAAGATTAACACCCCTGTGTGCATTGCAAAAAAAAAACGATGCACGGGCATCACAATCGTAGCAGTCGTGTTTACCTTTGTAAACGCTTGTACTTCTGGATATCGAGCAACAACATCGTTTTTGCAAATATGCCATCGTTCTGTTTGTGTCCACTTAGACCGCCCGAATAGCCGCCCCAACCGGCACGGCACGCCGTGCATGTTTGCGAATGGTATCTTGGTCAGGAGGCCCGCGGCGCAAGCGGTGGGAAAACCCTTCACCTTCACCGAAACGGATATGCATGCGACACAACGGGCGTGTACGCGCGGCAAATGTCGCTCAATGGTCGCAATTGTACTGCAAATCGGTCGGTAACATGGCAGTACATTCTTGGCGAACGTGTGGCAAACAGCAACAGGGGGAAAGAATTATGTTCTCGCTACGATTTGGGACAATTTTATCGGTTAGTGAATGTGGCGATAAATAACAATATTGTCCAATCGGTCCTCATATCGACGGTAGTGTTTCTCGTCTGTTTTTTTCCCCCCCCCCCAGACTCCAGACGTTACTATTCATCCCGAAATAGGTCGGCAATCGGGCGGTCAGCAACGGTCCGAGGTGGTACACGAAACGCTTTCCTTAGAACCCGCAAAGGTCAAAGAAAGCAAACCCGCGTCTCGCATGATTAAAGATCTCGCGGACAGTTTGGAGTACGGTGTCGGTGATTGTGTCCTGTTATTTATTGAGTTCGATTTCACAGTGCCCATAAAAGCAGCTGTTTGTTGATTTGCACAAATGGGGACGCATTGTGGGTGATTAATAGAAACCGAGTAATAGAGCTAGCAAAAAGTGCTCTCTCGATGCAATTGATGTATGTAGATGATTTAAATACTTATTTTATTGGGAGTAGAACTATGTTTACAGGGTTTTTAATATTCTTCAAAGGTTCATTGTAATATAATTTTAACTCCAAGGACTGTCCATGATAAATGACAACTATTATAAATTATGAATGGCAAATTTTAAAATAGAATCAAATTTTTATCTTTTGAGCCCAAGAAATCAGAATTTTTCATTAAGGGACTAACTCTCAATAAAAAAAAATTCTCAATCAATCAATCAATCGAAAAAACTCGTAATCGCTACTCACTATTTCCAAGTTGTACAACACAAGTTTAAGATGAGCGTGGTAGAATTTCCCATTCTCTATTCTTAAAAAAGGTATTAACTGAAGCAGCAAAATGTGATAGAATACTGTCGTGATGAAGCATTACTGACTCGTGTCTCTAGAAAGAAGTTCGTAATATAAGATCCCCTTCTGCCCTCTACATATGTAGACCATGGCTCTCCATGTGTAAACAATTCAATTCGGTGTCGACTAGTTACTCATCGAACTTGGCATATCTTTGAAATTATTTTAAAATTTGTCCTCTAAGCTATCGAGAGTAAACGATAAACTTCAGACAGGATTTTCTCCACAATAACTAATAAATAACGCATATAAGAATGCATAAATATCATGCTACTATTATAAGACCAGCTGTCCGATCAACAAATGTGACACTGTGAGTTCTGACTCGTTATTTTCCGGTGGTGAAAACTTACGTCAAACTTACTTGTTGACCTAATATTCGATATTTTGCGGTGAATTCCAATAATTAAATTCCAAAAAGTGGCTACTTACCAGGTAGGAGATTAACAGGTTCTGGTGAAACACACGAATGAGTAGCTGAAAATTAAACATAAAACAGGAAAACATTAGTTTGAAGGGTAAGTGAAAACCATTTAATTGATAAAATTTTCAACAAGAAAAGGGACGCCGTAGAACGCCACATAGAACGAAGGACAAACAATCGCACAGCAACGAACCTGGTTTTCTGTCGCACCGTAACGACAACAAGGCTCACCGAAATCGGCCCCATCCCTCTTCAACCCCCTTTTTGCACTACAACGGTTGTGGTCACGACCGATTGTTCACCTCGGCGCGCATCCCCGCCGACGACACTCATCGGCGTTCAATACTGCTTAAGGAACTTTATTTTTACATTCACCCTTTTTACATTTACCACACAAATACACAAGCACGAACAGACCGAGAGAGAGATGGGAACCGAGACGAGTGTATGGCAGGGCATGCAATTGGCACTAGCTTCAGGTTGCAACTATTTACTCAAAGAATGTTATTTACTTTTCATCATCGCCGTACGGGCACAATCGTCGCGAGTCATTCACCGGCCCGAAATTGGTTGAGCCATGCATGTAGCAACAAAATAAATAAAGAAAATCAACCATTAAAACACGGGACGATACGAGCGGAACCACCCAATCCACACTTTGCCGATGGATCGACGCACGTGACACCGTATGTCGGCAAGCGTGTGTTTTTGACCGAAGGGCCCGCACAGTTCGAACCCACTGTGTGACAGTTCCGTTCATTTTTCAGCCCGACGCTTGGCGTAAACTCAGGAAGTGCTCTATATTTAGTCACACACTCGCCTCGGTACGATTACCTTTTACAGCGCTTCCAACCAGCTTGGTCGCACCATTAGCTGACCAATACCACCAGCGCGGTCGTGGTGCCTAACATCACTACACGCAACACATTCCAGTATGTTGCTGTTTGCGACAAGAAAAAGAAGACAAAGACCAACAGCATTGCCTGCACTTGCTGCAACCCTTGTGCCGGGGGACGGGTCAGTCTGTGTGTGCAAGGCAGGCCATCTTATCAGGTCTTTACTTCGTGGCCCCTTCCCCGTGCTACACCCGTGTGGACAGGGGGAGGATTCGGTTCGGTTTCATCGGTTGGCACATTCGCGTCACTTTCTTCTGCCGAACCGGGGTGGCCGGGCCCGGTGAGACCTTCGGATCCACCCCATTCCCCACGCCGCGCAACGGAAGGTGAGGCGCGATCACGAAAGCAGCACGCGCCAACCCTGCGGCCATACATTTTATCTTCCTCGCAGTCCTCCGGCCACATCACAATGTTGGTGGTGCCGCGCGACATCGATACCGCCGAAAGCGTTCCGTGGCTGCACTTTTTCGCTTTGTTTTCCACTCGCGATGGCAGAGAACGCGATGGCAGAGCAACCACTTCCCATTCGCATGAGCCACCCATTCTGGTTCTACGTTCAACAATTACGCAAGTGCTTTCTTCTATCAATAGGATTTTGTCGGCGACCGTTGGTGTCGTTGGTGATAGGGAATATGTGAGGTCGCCCTCCCCTTTTCGCCGATTGACCTTCAGCGCACGGTTGCACAAAGTCCCGCGTTGATCCACGTCTCCACGGTGAAATGGAAACAAGCAAAGGAAGAGGCAAACAATTGTCTAAACATTCATCTGGCGCATTCCAGGCGCGGTCAATAATAAGCCCGCGTGTCGTGGATCGTGAATTTCACGGCTAGAAGAAGCTGGCTCACGCTGGGGTGAGAAATTAGCTAGTCACATGCCCTTCCTCCTTCGCGCCAGCGGAAAACGCTCCGGCGTGTCTCCGTGTCGTTGCAAACGCCGCCAAGAATCATACACGCGCCGCACAATTTACGCCTTTTTTGCAACCAGACTGTGCGAGAGAGCGGGTGTTGGTGTTGGTGCACGCGCCATTTAGCCACCAGCCACTGCACTTGCCTTTTCCACGCTCTCCCGCTCCAGCACCAAGTCCGGGGGTGATTGCATCATCACTTCTCGTACGCTCGAAAGATGTATGCACCCGCGAAATGGATGGGGGAAGGGGGAGGGGGGGACCAGTGGGGGACAAAATAAAATGCGGCACATATCGGGTCGGGCAAGTGCTTCCGTAAGTGCAATTTATGATTCAATCGGTTTCACCCGCCCGACTGATCGACTGTGACATTACACAGGGCACGGACGTGAAATGTGCCTTTCCGTCCAAGGCAATGGGGAGTGGGGGGGGGTTGAAGATGTCCATGGAGAATTGAAGTGTGCCGGGTACAGATTGCACCAAACCAACCACCACGGTCTACGCGTCACAGTTGAAGACTGTGGCACACGAGTGATCTTGGAATGTTTGGAGAAGGACCATCTTTTGTTGCATTTGCGGTGGCGGTGTTGGACAGGAGGTGGCTTGTTTTGCTTTAACGGCCACCCACAACACACTCTTCCGGCCTCTTCCTTCGCAAAACAAAACAAACAGACAGAGAGAACCCGGCAGTTGCAGTTTGCAAGCTTTGCATCGACACTTCGTCCTCCCGTTAGTGTTTTTTGCCCACCGCCTGCAACTGCACTTCAGGTTGCGCCGCTCCGAACCACTTACAAATACTTCTTCACACTTTTCCTTCGCACACACCAATACCATCGATCGGTCCGAATCGGTACCACATTTTTCTAAACAACCCCAAGACGGGGTGTGTGAGTTCGATTTCTAATTTTATTCACATTTTCTTACTATCGAAAAGTGCAAGGCGCAGTTTGCAACTCAACTATGAAGATGGTCAAGGGGAGGGATGGGGGTGGGGGATCTGTCCGAGTGGTCGATCAGTGCAATGATGATGATGATTCTAGCACTCTGCTTATCGTATCGTACGCCGGTCACCAGTCATCTACGTCCGGACCGGTACAGACAACGTTCGTCAGCATCGCCGTCATTGGCGAAGCGAAGGATAGACGATGCAACACCACCCCCCGAGGGGATGGGGATGGATGAAGTGCATCGTTGTATGCAAGTGTAAATTAATTTACCTTCCCGGCGTCTCTCTCGTGCGCGCAACGCGCAACTTGCCGCGCGCGGCATACAAATCGAGACGAGACATCGCCACCAGACGTGTGTCCGTGTGTCACTGGGGTGGCACGAATCTGGTTGAAGTGGATGATTTATGGCTGGGAAAGTAGTCGCGGTACCTCCATTCGGTTGGTCGCGGTGTCACTGATGAGTGTGCGTTTGGGTGTTTTATTACCCGTTGTTTTTTTTTTGCGATGTTTGAAATTTCTTTGGCAGTTTGAAGGGAAAAGAAAACATTATCCGACACAGAGCACCGGATGATAAAGACGTCTTTATGAATGTCGAAGCGGGAATTTCCGATATGTGTGAGGCCTGTGTGAACCAAGCCTCCTCCGACACGAGGAAGTCATTTACGCCACAAGACTTTAATGGGAAATTGAATAGCCTTCTAAAAGGCTCAGGATCATGGTGCCGTTGCGTGCATTTTACGCTACTGCTGTTTGTGGACATCCAGCGCGAAGTCCCGCTGTATCTGGCTACGGATGGATGAGCATATTTTCTCCAACTATCCGCGGATGGACAAACACACAAACAGTCAACATCCGCTCCGAATCCAATTTTCACAGCGGCTATTCTTCAAACCCCTTTCTCCGGCCAGCGGAAGCCCCACATTAGAACGCAACCCAGACTCACATCTCGTTACTGATGACTCTCTCTCTTTCTCCGTGTGTCTCGTCCAGCTTTCCCTAACCCTGTGCCAATCTGTCTGTGGTGAAAACATGAAGTAAAGTTTTCAAACCCGAGCCCGCTTTTTGTGTTTCGGGATGAACAACGCGCGCGCGGCCACTTCCTTCCTGTGAGCTTAGGCGCACTCACTCTCGGCTAGCCCAGCGATTTCCAGTAGAGCGAATCTGTGTCGACAGTTGTGGTGACATGCCATGCACATTCCAAAGAGGCGCGAAAAAACGCAACCCCCACACACACACGGACATCGCTGTTGTCGAACGCCGTTCCAACCTTGGACACTCCAACGACAGCTGATACCGGGGACGGAATTCAAACGTACCAGAACGCGGGTCACTCGGATATATTGGTGAAATAGTTCAGCAAACCTCCTGCCCAAGCGCCTCGGACGTATCGCGATCGCGAATGCATCCAGGACACTGCAATTTAGGGGCCAGAACTTTGCACTCAAATCCGGGCACAGAAACAATGTGCAGCGGATGCGGTTTTTTGTCAGTCAGCCCCCGTGTCGAGTGGACGCGGGGGGGGGCGTTCGTTCGGTTGAAAAGTTGCAACATACATTCGCCACAAAACAGTTCTGCCCGTGACCGTGGCTGGCCACCTACGACGGATGGCGATGAAGGCGTCCCACCGGTGGAGCGGACCAAAAACAATAGCCACCATCACCGACCTAGGTCAACGATTGTTACAATTCAAACCATCGGGGGTTTTGTACGTACCCGTGCGGACAATGCATTACAACTGTTCCCCCGGCGACTCCACCACCGGCTTCTTCCCAGAGGAATACGCTTAATTTAACTAAATTGCGCTCGCTATTGAGGTGCAAATGGAGGATACACCCATAGCCCCCCTAGCCTTTGTTGCCGACTTCAGGCTCAGAGTTTCCCCTTGACAGCATAATCATAGGACAACATCCTTCCGCCGAGTTCCCCGCATAGGCTTTCGGAAGGAGCGTTACAATTCCTTGTATTCTTGGGTTGGGGGTAAAAAGCATCTTAAATTTTCTATAAACTTTAATGCATTTAAAACATTGTGCACATTGTTTCGCAAGTGGTCAATCGCCCAGAAACGTGCACGCACACGGGAGAATTCCTGGAGACCGACCGGAGCGTAAGGGTTTGCCAATATGAAGGGGTTCCCACGAGATGTCAGAAACTTTTCGAAAGGGAGCGTCATTACTACATTGTAACCATTGTTGGGTGGGAAGAAACTTTAATTCTTGCTTACTGATACTAGTTTGCTAGGCGATGCCTTTAAGCAGAGCGTTTTTGTTGAGGTTTTATGATAAATTTTATAGATTTATAGATTTCTCCGATTGCAAAAGAGTTCCTACAACGAATTCCTGCTTGGTGAATCTCCTCTCATGTCTAATTATTCCAACATTCTCGTTCATTTCCACAATCGGATATCTAATCGCGAAAAATTCTCTCGTAAACATGGCCTACTGCTTTCAGTGACGTTTGTCATGCAAACTTTTTGTGATCTCATATCAAACAACGTTCGCAAAAATATTCCCCTTTGCTCAGGGAGAATATGATTCAACGTCCGCTCCGTGCAGTATAACTTGATTTGCTTTACAGCTGCAGCTCCAGATTGCCCACATTACGCCTCCACACGGTGTCTAACCCAATTTTAACGCTCCCCGCAAACACTGTTTTGGCTTCCGTGCGTTCGCTTTTACTGTCAAAACCGTGTTACTTAACGACAAAACAGCGCAAACGGGGGGGCCTCTTATATTAAATGAAGCAGAAAACACCCAGAAAAGGGTACACACACAACCACATCGATCCGCGGCAAGCAAGAGGACAATTTAAAGTCGATTATTGAAACAGTTGCTATCGATAAAATCATGCTCCGCGCGGTTGTTTGGTCGGTGCTGGTGGGTAATCATTGCCCGCGCTGGCCCCCGGAAGGGATTTGGTCGTGGGTGGGTGATGGGTACAGTGCCTTGCAAGGAAAAGGTATGCCCCACCGTCGCTACGCGGTGGGCCTCGCTTAATTAGAAGCGGAACGCAAGTGACTTGTCACTCCTGGAACGGTTGGCGGTCGTCGTCGTCGTCGTCGTTGTCTGGCACTGGTTCGTATGTTACGCCAGCCAAACTCTTCTTCTAGTCGACTTGCTAAGCGTATCGAGCGTATCGAGTGAGACACGGCCCAAGCGAGGCGAGGCAGCGAACAGCTGAACATTCAACTGTCACTTATCGTTATTCTGCGTGCTCTTTAGTGTGCAGCGGATCCGCTCGCGGAAATAAACCCCGAGTGTCGATAGGAGGACCAACAAAAAAAAACGGACAAGCAGAAGGAAAGATTTGCAACAGTATAACAGCAAAATTGTCCGTTTTATTGTACAAGATTTAGAGGTTTTAAACGTATTGAGAATTGAGCTTTAAGTCCATAAAAATCCCAGCCTGGCTGTCGGTAAAACGCTTCCGCATTTAGATTTCCACAAACACCCTTAAGATGGTGGGGTTGGGTGATTTCCATTGAGCTAGTCACCAGCATACGCACACATTCGCGCTAAGACCGCGCTCCTATAGCAGACCTCGAGCCATACACGTACGTTATGTTTACATAGCAAATCCCTTGTCGAGGTCACTCGCAGCATGAAATGCAGGCAAAAATCGCCAGCTGATAACACCAACTCGGTGGACCTGGTCGAGTAACGTCAGAGTCCGACACTGTAAACCGAAAAACCCGTCTACGACACGACTAAATGACATTCGTTCGTTCGCTCGCCCGTTCGCGTCAGAGCTACTGGGGCTGGGGCTTTAGACACAATGTAACACGGTGGCGGCAAACAAAACGATGCGCTTACGGAAGCGAGCAGTGCGTTTAAGGTTGCAGACGGTTGGCAAAATCGAAAAGGTTGCCGCGAGCGGGGTGCCCAGTGGACTAGAATAGAGGGCGCCCGTATCAAGCGATAAGATTAGTGTGCAGCTCCAGTCACAATGCCGGGTTTGGAATCCAATGCCACCCACCGTTGCATCCGCGGCACACACAGACACACAGAAACAAGACAATGATGGGGCGGCGATTAAGTCGCTTTATCAGCTTGGAAGACTCGCCATGCGCCATGCGTCTTCGAGCAACGAGTTGTCAAATCTTGGCGACTTTTTGCAAGATTGAACCCCAACATTCGGCACCATGCGCTGAGCAAGTTCTGTGACTAATTAAACCGATGTTAAACGCTTATCGGAAATGCAATACACCCCACGAGCGTTTATCATCTTTTATCACTGGCAGTATGCAAATTTACCAATGTCAATGGTTTTTCCAACCCCTCCCGTTCGGTCGGTCGGCACACGGGGCTGGTTCAGGGCTCCCGCGTGTATGTACGTTAATTAATGCATCGCAAACGGTACACGAGCGTTTAACGGGCCGACAGCTTACCGATAGCAACGTCAGCCTGGCTTCGATACGGCAGCAACAGGCAGCTACTTCTATGTAGATCAATTTCACGAAGTCAGCCCAGCGCACAAACTCGGCACAAACACTTAATCCTCCTCTATCCATTCGCAAAAGCTCCCGTGTGCGGATGAACACGAGATGGCAGGTTGGCTTTTGCTCGTCCGCCTGTTGCAACTGCACGCGCAACGGTTTTGCGGAGGTTTTATTTTCGTTTTCTCCCGTTTTGAACATTTCCCTTGTTTTCCATTCCTTTTTGCCCCCAAATGACCTCGCCTAGGCCCACCTTTGGGCAGGAAAACAGTAGGAAGAAATTAGAAGGATTCCTTTTTGTATTTGATTTTGCTTTTTCCATTAGCGATCACCACCCTCGTGGTGGTTCGGTAACTTCGTTCGAGTTTGTATTGCAATTGTCGCTGCGAAGTACCACCGTTTGTACTTTGGTGCGCGACCAATACCACTACCACACCCGACCACACAGCCACGAACGACGATTTAAAGTCAATCAATAAAATTCATACATAATTTATGCAATGGGGTTGATATCCCTTTCCCGTTTGGGTCGGCGAACAACAGCTAAGCAGGCTTTGCAAATGGATAAAAGGGTAAGCATTTCATAACAGAGTTTTGTAATAAATAAGAATAAGAAAGAGTAATAACAGGGTGTATCTTAACTATTTAAGAAAGAATATAAAAATAATATATTTCCTAGTAGAAAATTAAAATATTTAACTTTTCCCAAGTACCAAATGCTGAAGGTTTTGAGATGCATTCCTTGGACCATGAAGGGACCTTGTAAAAGTGCGTTCAACCAAAAAAACATTCTTTATTATATCGAACAATCCTTTATGCAATGTGAGAATCTTGTCAGATGTTCTATTTAAATTTTCCTTCCAAAAGAATGCATGCACCTTGCAGTCAACACTATTTATCAACAATATTAATCAAGACCAGCTCGGTATTGAGATGGGGAAGCAGCAGCAACGAAACAAAAAATCAATGCAGATGCCAAATCACAGGGTCACCAAACAAAAAATGGGTCACCTTCAAGCCCGAAACGCATCCCCTGGTGAAGATGTTGCAACGGTCCGCTTTGATCTTGACCGCATCGACGAATGACGAAGCGAAACATTATTCGCACAGAAGAGCCAGACCGAAAGCCAAACCCATCGGGGCGCCGATTCGTCACGGCTGCTACCGACTATTGTGGCAAATATTCGACCGACAGATTAGCACAAACAGACCTCACACGCCCTGGTAGGAGGTCCTGGCGCGATCATATCACGGCGCAGCCCGCGGGACAGTTGGGGCGCACACAGTCGTGTAGCTGCACAGTGGGCTTTCACACACGCTCATTGACGCTCGGTAATAAAGGTTCGGTGCCGCGGTGGATCACACCGGGTCGGGTTACCCTTCATCCCGGCCGACCCATTGAGCCGCCGCCCGGTGGAAGAAGGAAAATTAATTATATAATTCACACAATGCATCAGCAACGGCTCAATAGACCGGCCGGCCGGCCTGTGCGAGACGTAGGGAGCGTCTCTAGGGAGCACTATCGAGCGCGATCGGCCACTCGGTTCCCCCGATTTTCCCCACCGTTGATTGATTCTGCATTAGTACCCCCTTGTGTCCAGCAGTTTGCCTGTGAGGACTTCTTCCCCCCGGGGGAAAGGACGACCCCGTTCCTGTGGCGAGCGATGACGAAGATGATTATGGTTGAGTATACACAGTGCATCATGATCACCGCCCGTGACTCCGCCGGTTGCGGGCGAACGATCGTTCATTTGTCGATTTTATTGGATCCCTTGGCGAAGGCCTTTGTTTTGCTTCGCCGGCTCCGCAGTGCCTCGGCAATTCGCGGTTGAAATCAATTTTTAAAGAAGCTGCCTGCCTGTTGCCCCAAACGCCGTCGAAAAGCCAGTGTTGCGCCTATGCTGATGCTGTATCGGTGCCAACAGATCGGCTTCGGGGCTTCGGGCCAGGCCAACCACCAGTCTGGTAGGTGAGACAATGGTAGTATCCTCTAGGGCCACCCTCCACCCCAGCTCGCACTTCCAACAGGCGACGAACCTTCGACAGTCGTTGATCGATTTGTGGCGATTTGAAACGGTTCTCCTCCAGCCACCATCCAAATGGTTTTACCCCCCTACCCCTCCACCCCTTACTACCCTCCCCCAGGACGGGGACGAGACGATGCACCGAGAGTGGCCCCAAGTGGTACCTTCTCCAAGTCGCTCGCTCTTTTTTTTTCTGCGCCCGAGTTCGTCACACGATCAATCTTCAGAATTGTTTCCTTAGTTGCAATACCTGTCCTCCCTATCCAGCCGACTTCGTAACCCGCGCACGGCCACGGTGTTCAGCTTCATTATCTTCTTCGCAGCCGTGCGCCGCTTTCCCTTTCACCCGGATCCCCACCCGGGGTTCGGGAAGATGCCATGTTTGCACCGGTATCGGCACACCGTGAGATGGCCCCGAGTGATCTGCTCGTGAGTTTTTGGACCGTCGTCCAATTTATGCATTTCTCGAGGTCGTTCGGGAGCACGGCTACGCCCAAACCACCGGTATTTCTTCCCTTTTTTTATGTTCATCTGCCTCTGCTCCCCATGGTCATAACTTTAGCAGATCATAAATGACGCGATCACTTCGGTAATGATGATAATGATGTTGGGAACTCGTTCCCGTTGCTCATACCGGCGCCCCTGCCAATCAAGCTCACACGGGGCAGATCCACCACTCGTTTTTTTGTGTGTGTGCTTCGGGTTTAGTATTGTTTTCGCATCCTTTATTCGCTACGTTTCTTCCCAAAGGTAGTGCCGATGCAGCGCTGTTCTGCACGGCGCATCGATCATTTTCTTCCGCTTCCGTTACCGACACAGCGCGGTATCGGACCAATAAGTTGGGCATGGCGTAGTTAGAAACGATTGTTTTTTTGGCAGATAATGTTTAAGGAATAATCTGATTGCAATTCTTGATGGAATTCTCAACTCCAAACCCCCGACATGGACAGGTGTATTCTCAAGCAACTATTGAAGATCCAGATAAACTTCGAAAATAGCAAACTGGAGCAATATTCAACTTTCTTCGAACCAATTTCTCCCGTGCGCCCCTTAGACGCTCGTCCGAGCTGCAAGAAAGCGATTTAAGAAATGCTATGCACAATTCCCTTCCTTACCATCCCACATATCGATACGCGTTTTTTGGCAATCGGGGTCCGCAGCACACAGTATTGACGTGGCATGATGCGAGGTTGAGGCACGACTTTTGATACGATTGCGTTCACCTGTAGTATCGGCCGGGAAATTGGCTACAAAACAAACGCGATGCGATGCGGCGCAGATACGTCAAATCGCCTTCCCACACACACACACACGGCTGATTATATCGTCATTGCGTCGAAAAATGCGTATTTTCAGAATCAGCTCACGAGCTGCAATTTGGCGTTGTTCACGCAACTTGTGATGACATTGAGCAATAGCACCGTACACCCCGGGCCGGGCCACAGATTCAAATCGGCCCACCGAATATCACCACTCTTGGTACTGTGTTCCTGTTGCAGATGCCCTCACGAGCCGCAATGAATGCAATTATTTCACGTCACTCACCCATTCAATCAATGAATTGAAATGACTTCCTATTTATAAAGAAGCTCGCTCGGGTGGCAAATCACACTTTCCGAGCTGCATTGCGAAAGGCACTCCGACTGGGTCAGTGCAGATGCGGCAACGGAGCAGTTGCGTTCCGTCGACGCCCCGGTATCGCATGCTCCAGCAAATGCACTGTGCTAGATATTTAGGTTTCCTGTTTGTTGCAAGCAGAAGAAACACTTTGCCGCCATCTGGTGGGAAAGAAACGAAGCATTTGACATCTGCCTGGTCCGAAAAACCGATGACGCTTGACCTAACTATTCATCAGCGCAAAAGTAACCGAGTTAATAGTTTGCTATGCTCAACAAAACATAAAACAACAACGCTCCCCCTTCATGAAGTAAAGAAACAAAACCAAAAAACAACAACACACCAAACAATATCGTGCCGGCCACAAACCGCATCCCCGTCGAGCAGCGTTCGTTTAAAGGAAAAATTGTACACCGCCACCATCGCCGTTCTTGACCAGTCGGCAGCCGTACCAAACCGCCGGTAACATAACGTCAATTGTATTATTTAAAAACACATAAAAATACAACAGTCATGATTTTCTCATCTTCGACACATCATAAAGTTATCAGCTTTTCCCCGGGTGTGCCACGCCCAGAGCCCGCATTCCGATACGTCCAGCCGAGACCGTCTGCGACCGTTCGCCGTGTGGCGTGAAGCAATCATGTCTTCCCGCGTCCCGTGTGTCCCGTGATCTTGCCGATCTCCCGGGACGATTAATGCCTGCGCGAAATGCCTGCGAGCGGCAGACATTTGGAAGTCGGTGGTACACGTTCGTCTTCCACTGCACTGGTTGTGTGATGGGGTCTGTTCATACCATGCAATTACCAGTTGATATAGCGGAAAGATGCAAGAATTGCAGCATGTGAAGCACCCCCCTCCCGAACATCCATGCCTGACGAATGGCTTCCCCACCCCGAACTTGCTGATTTCGTCCAATTCTTGGGCAGGCAAAACAAAAGCCCAGCGAATAAACACGGAATAAAAACAAGCTAACAAAACGCCACTCGTACAACGCCGCACGAGGAAAACAATATCATTTCCTTCGTTTGCCTCGGTACCCGGTAATAATCGAAAATTATCCATCTCGATTTGCTCGATTTGATGGTTACCACTCTCGCTGGTCCGTCCTCCAGGTTCCTGATCTAACCCGGCCGAGGGGATGCCACCTAAAGAGCTGCAGAGCGGCGATCCACGCTGGTGACTGATGGCCGAATGGAAGGTAGCCACTTTGCTACCCATTTGGTCGGCAAACGATGCAATGCCCATATCAACCCCGATTGCGATCATAATGATCAGTTCGGGAACACCGCCAACGTAATGATCAGTCGAACGATGCAGGTCGTAGTTTCGCTTCGTGTTGGTGTGTTTTGGTTAAATTTTTCTGTTTTAAATTTGGTTTTTAAACAACCAAAAAGTTGTAGCTATTTTTAAACTCGGAGAAATTTGTATAAGGGAATTCTGCTTGAAATACTTTTCCTTTTTTCCAGACACTTCAACAACTCGAGTTGGATTTGATAAGACATCAAACATTAATCTACTCCATCCATACTTTCTTTTTCGTATAGAATCGTTAAAAGAATCGTTTAATGTGCAATTAAACAGCGCCTAGTAACGGAGCATCGAGCATCGCCGTGCAATCAGCCAGTCCCTGACAATATCTTCTGTTTGCGTACATCAAAACCATCAACGGGCGCGTGCTGCAGTCGAAACATTGTCGTGCCGCGATAAAGCATGCCACAAATTATATCTAAAGTGCTGCACACAATCGGACAAACCAGATAAGGTTCCGCTTCGCCAGAGCCCTGACGCCATTTGATTAAAAGATGCGAAATCATTCCAATCATCCCAAAAGGATGCAAAACCCGAGGGCCGAGCAGATACGGCAAACCGTACCGTAACGTAACACCTACGCGAGCTCGCGCGGCATAACGCACCGGAGCCAAAGTGCTGCTGCAACTTACTTGCAACCGGCCACCGGTAATAAATCCACCACAGACAGTGCGACTAGGCATGGGTTGTTTTAAAGAACCCATGGGAGGGTGGGTGTGTGCGTATTGGCCAGGAGGAAACGACGCAATGGCAGTGCAAACGTATTATCATTGTTGGCTACAAACCGCGAAAAAGAGAAGCTGAACTGATTTCCTTCACCTTTTGTCTTAACGCTCGTGGTTTTGCAAAAGCCACCCCTGGCGGAAAGATGGTGATGCAGTCTTCGCGCGAAGATCTTGTACCCTTGCTTTACCACCGGAGTGTCTCGACACCCCGTAAAAGTGGGGACGAGAGAAGAGAGATGATAATTACAATCATAAATTTTTATTTTACGACATGCATTCAACAGTTGCGGCATTTGGCCGCACGCGCGGTTCGCTTTGTGTGAACAGCTTGTTGGGTTGGAAGGTGGAAAGGCTTGAGTTGGTTGAGCGTTTGTTTGTATGCTTATGTTTGCTCGCGGCTTTGGAAAACGCCAGTGCCAGGGTCAAACGGAGCAGCAAACGGCAGCAAAAGCTACAACTTCCTTTTGCCGAGCCATCGCAGCATCGCAATCGGTTGAGTTATGGACCTGACGATCGTTGCACACCGTTCGAAGTAGAGCTGCCGATCGATCAAACCGAAGAAGTGGGGGAAAAAAAAGTGAATCAATGAAATCTATCAATTTGTTAGGGTAATGATAAATAAAGCCACCCCATAACCATTAGCACAAATTATATGTTATAACAATCTCTTCCCAACCTCTGCTACGCCGCGGCGAATGAAGCGATCATCACACACACTCGCAAGCGACTGGGAGGCTTTAATTTATCTGGCTGCTTTTTTTGCCGTTTTCCCGGGCTTTTTGGGCTTCTATGGCACATTATGTTACGGACGCACGTTTAGGCTATCATTTAAGAGACTAACACGAGTTATGAGTTCGTTATTTATTGGCTTGCTTCTTCATCGCAGTTTTTTCCGAAAGGGAGGGCCATTTTTTAGCTTGCTCTTGAGGTATTTAATCTGAGTCTAATCTGAGGAGGTCGCATCATTAAAACCAGCAAAGGGTGTAAATAAGGAAGAAGGTAAATTAAGGGTGAAATACAAACAATCTCAGACGTGTCTCTTAATTTCCCTTTTATATTGACACCAACGTGGAGATGAGTGAACTTTTTGAAGCAGCAGAATCAAAAGCACCCAAATTCCGCTATGGAAAACTCACAATAATTCAGCGCAAATTCATCGCACAGTCATGGGCTAATTTTAGGACGCTTCGCGTAATTTTCGGCAGCGGCGACACACTTCCTGCAGCATTGCGTGAAGCGACACGACTGGCTCGAACTGCACTCAGCAACAATCTTGCATTTTACAACTTCCACACATCGCATGCGTCCCCGATGCGCCGCACACACATGCACACGGATGCACATTTCGCGCGAGCGATCGCACGCCTGTGTGGGTGCGACATCCTTCAGTCGCGCGAGAAGCAGAGCTAACAGCTGAGAGCGAATAAAGCCGTGCCAGCTTTCTTTGGCCAGCATTTCCCCCTATTTCCCAAGCACCAACACCAGCGTGCAGGACGAGAGTTTTCCCACTTACTCTTACACACTCAAACACACCAAGGACACTCCTGGCACGGCAACTTCACGGGGTTGAGCCGGTTAGCAACAATGTTGCGCGAGCCCAGGGGGTGACTGAAAAACGCGTCATAACAACCGTTCGTACCCAAACAAACAGTGCTACCGGGAGCCGGGAGCCGGAGAGAGAGCACTTCGGGGGGCCGCCAAAGGGGGGTGGAAAAGCCGGCACGAATCGCTTCGCAGCCACATGTTTTCCTGTCCGTGATCAAACCTTGGACCATCGGTGTATGGGTGACCCGACCGACGCGTCTATGGCGACGACGACGACGACGACGGCACGATGAGCAGACACGTTGCATGTGCACGCACGCACACCCAGAACCCAGATACGACCCACATGGCTGGCTGGCTGGCTGGCTGGCTAGCTGTAAACCGATTTTCCCACATCCGAGACACTTTTCCGAGACCCTCCCCCCCCTCACTCGCGCACCCACTCCGGAGGTGAATATCTCGGGGATTTTTTTTTCTGTTACGCTTCGTTTTGTGTTTTTTTTTTGTTCATTGGATCGCCACCCACCACCCCCAACATGGCGGTGGGTGGATGGAAGCGTTGACAATTGTCCTTGAACTTGACGCTGATGTATGCCTCGCTCCGATTTATGCTGGCCTCCGCCTCCTCCGCATCCTCCACTCGGGTTTTCTCACCCGGACTTCACCCGGTCGTGCGCTTTTCCCTCGGCAGTGGAGTGCTGAAGAGAGCTGTTGCTATATCGATGGAGAATTTTCCGGTTCCTTTCCCGTGGAAGCTCGTTGACATTTTTCCGTGTTGCTGTTGTTGGATTCGTTTCTGCTCTGGACGACTTTTGTTTTTTTTTCTGTTTCACCGTTGCCGCTATTTACTGCCGGTACCTCCTCTCTCCCCCCTCATCGGAAACGGGTGACTCTGTTTTTCCGTCCACCGCCGATGAAAAAGGGCTGTTTTTCTCGGTCGCGTTTTTGTTTGGACGTGCGTGTTTTTTGCTCGCTTTTGTGTGTTCGCTGTTGTGTGCGAACCAACCTGATTCTGCTCATTAGCTTCCGTCAAGTGGAATGAAGTAACGCTGCTGTGGTTCCACCACGGGGGAATACTTTTCTAAAATCCTCCCTTCCCATTGTGGGCCTCGCAGTACTATTACTTACTTACTACCAAACAAACCGCTTCTGCCGCGTTGGTGGCAAGCCCGTTGCATCACAATTTCATCACCTCTTCATCAAAACCTTCCGCGAATCGTTGGTGAAGAATTCCTGGTTTCGCTGATCCCATTCAACCTCCCTCCGGTCGCGATGCATTATATCATCCAGAAATGCATGGAGGGCCAGGTACTGCGTTTGTCTCCCTCTTGAAGTAATGCACATCGAGGACTTACTGTGTGCACACACACACACCCTTGCACTCATTAGTGCACTTCTTTATGCAACAGGATTGGTGAGCGAAAAGAAAAACTGGCGCGCATTGCATCTGCACCGTGCTGGATGTCACAGAGAAAGCCACCATTATTGAAGCGAGAGTTGGCATTCCCGGCGTACCTGGAACTGCGATTGCTTATAGCGGGAAAAACAGTTCCTTATCAATTTTTTCCATCACAGCTCAATGAAGCGGACGGTCCTAATAAATCGCATCCCCAATCGTGTCTGAAACGTACAAACTCACCAGCGAGGACGTTGAGTGTTTTTCGAAAATCGGCCCCAACAAACCGATAGGAAATGAGTTTAATGATATCGTGCAGGGGCGATGCATATTTTATGTCCATCATCGCTCCATCTCCTGGAAGGTTTCCGCGCACGGCCAAAGCATCCTTAGGAGCGGGGATCCCGCTCGATACGCGGAGAGTACGCGGAAAGAATGATTGGTCACAACCGGACAGTGCTCCGTAGTTTCCAGCCCGGTCTATCACAACCCACCGGAGAGCGCTGAATGTGCTTGGTAAATAATACCACTAATAACTTCACCTCACATTGTTTATGCGAGGCGCAACATATCCGAGGACCTTTGCAGAACCGTGACGAACGCATGCCGTCGCAGTTGTCGGAAACCTTTCTACCACCACGCCTAAAGCGTCACCCGACACACGTGGCTAGTTTTCGTGACCAGCGGCGAGGGGTGGTGGGATGCAAAATGGAGAATATTAATTAAAATTTGCATATTTAAAAATGAATTCTTTAACATTAATATTTCACCAAAGGCCGGCCTAGCCAGCCGAGATCATTTGTAAGAGTAAATATGAGGCGAAATTGATGTAGGCGAGGTTCCGTTTTTCGTATTTGTTGAGGATTTCTCGTCTGGACAAGATTTCGTCCTGATCGAAATCACTTTTCGCATGGTTAAGTTAAGTCGGAGTAGTTTGTCTGTGGATGTGGATCAATAATGCAGGGGCGCTTAAAGTACCTGATTTCCATAGCAACGGGAGCGACTCTGATGGAATGGTATTTAAATGTTGGTCTACTGAGACCACCCGGAGCCATGCGGTGGGTAGAACCAATTAGAGTGGTCAGCCGGTAATGAGGAATGTTCCGTCACAGTTCGTTTGGTCCGTATCCTGATCTCACTGTGCCGCAGCACCGAGAACTGGGAATAAATTTTATGTAGCGAAAAATTCCGTCCCATTGCAATGTCCGTCGTCCGTCTGGGTGCCGTTCTGTAAATGAACTCCAGTGTGCGGAAGCGTTTCCCTAGCCGAACCAAATTTACGACCATCCAATTTCTTTTTCCACCGCAACCGAAGGTCCTTGCCGCTTTTTCTTGCGTGTGGAATCGAATGCGTGTGGCTGTGTGTGAGTGCCGTCGCGATTGTTGTGCATCAAAAGCATTGTTTTTACTGCGCTCTTGTTATCCTCTTGCTTGGCAAAATACATGCTGGTCTACATACACCGAAGGGAAACCTGTCGTTGAATAACAAAAACAACCAACCAATGAAGATGATTCCCGTTCCCAGCCGTATGGAAGACCGTACAAGCGGAATCAAAAACAAAAAAAAACCAGCACAGAAGCAGTTTGGTGACAAGAGAATATCGCGCACAAAGCATGACAACATGCAGCAGCGGAAAAAGCTCTCTAATCATAAAACAAAACTGGAGGGACAACAGAAGGAGAGAAGAAAAAAAAAGGATGCACCACTGCCAGCCCAGAACGGATTGATCCCGGTCTCCAGGCGTAAGGGATTGATTGTGGCGCATGCATGTGCGGAGACTCACTCCTGCCCACCTTCGCACATTCTCCCCAACAACGCTTGCCAATCCAACCCAACACACGACACACGAAGACGGAAAGGATGCATTGTTCCGGGCGAGTTTACATTTGTTTTCGTCCTTTCTTACATCGAAGATCTCGATGCTACGTGCTCGGTTGGTTGCTGCTCGGTTGCTGGTAACGTGGAAAAGCGAAACCCGGACGTGGTAGCGGCACTCTGTTCCCTAGTTTCAAATCATCTTGCGTTAGCCGCACTCCCCACCCTTTGGCTTGCTCTCACCCTCGAGTACGCTTGGGTGCCGTATTTCAAGACAGTCGGAATGCATCAAGAAATATTTCCCTGCATTTTACGATTATTGCCGTTCTTGAAATTGATGTTCATTATCTTCGCCCAACCACCGGAAATGGAAACCGAAAAAAAACGGGCGAAGGAAAGTGCAGCAACCGAAGGTCAGCGTGGACAGTAAAACTCAACCCGAGTGTGTGCTGCTAAATCCAAACCAGTCTGTTGGCCACACTGATCCAGTGCCATTACTTTCATCGTCGGCCACCCATCTGCCCATAACCTACATTCACCCTAATCCGGCCACTAAAAGACATCGTCCTGGACAGTTGGGCTGATAACAAAAAAAACCACCCTCCTCCCCCTTAAGGAAAAACTGCGCTTCGCTTTCGATGCATATCGTTTCCGTCAATCAGTTTCTAATTGTCCTAGGTCAGTGTCATGGTCGGCCCCGGGGCTCGCAGCATTTTGTTATCGTTTTCGAGACTCGCAGCAGGCCATGCCATGGCTAGAGAGACGTGACGACTGCGAATGCTTACTGGGGTGAGCGAATGTGTTTCGGGGGGTGGGGGGCAAAAAGGCGCCCACACTTTAGCAATTCTTTTCACAGCAACACACACACACTACGTCAACTACAACAACACTACAGCGTGAACAAATAATTCGCCAAGAGCTGTGGAAAAACGCTGGAAAAATGGTGGAAAAAAGTGAACCCATTGCCATTGGTTTGTTCTCACTTCGAGTGTGAAATTGATTTGAAACTGGAAACGTGCACGTGTCTATCATTTCATTATGAAAGCGGTCTTTTTTTTTGTCCCTTCTCTTCTTTTCCCTTCGAACTGGGGCTGGCCAGCCGTAGAACCGGGAAGGTACGGCCGTCTGTTTGCTCGCCTTCCGCGACACGACCGTACAGTACGAACAACGGCGGCAACACCTAGCACTTTTGCGTCTTTCTGCAACCCGCTTTGGTTTGGCGCTCACTCTGTCGCTCCCTTTCGCGCTTTTCCATCGTTTGTTTTTCCTCCATTTAGTCCAGTCAGCCACACTTTCACAGTACATTACATTTCCCACAGTCGGCGGAGGAGCATGTGAGTGTTTTGTTGGTTTCGACTCGAGCATTCGTTTGCCTCCCTTTGCCTCCAAACGGTGCCCTAACAAGCATATCGATTACGATATGGGCTTTCCCGCGAACAACACACACGACGATAAGCCCCATTCGCCGGTAAAAAAGATCGGACCGACGCGGAGGTAGGCGCGAGCTGATCCGGGGGGGGAATGGCAATAGTGGAACGCTTTTCCAGCGAAGAAGTTTTCCAACCGATTCAGGCATGAAAATGATCGGACGCTTCACGGGGAAAATGGGCTGGTGGAGGAGGGGGGGAGGGAGGGGGGGGGTTGTTATTTGATAAGGCAATTTTCTGCGCTTGTGCTGGCACCACCGCTTGCAGAGCCACGCATCGCTGAATATCCCAAGGTCACACTCACATGAGGGCCGGTATGGTATTTTATTTAAATTGAAAGTATTACAATCATGCTCTCGCTCTTTTCACGATTGTGATTTATGATAAAGGGGAGTATTGCTGCACAGCGTCTCAATCGTTACTGAGGTTAAAAGGATGGATTCACCAGAAGTTTTCCACCAAGTTTCCATAATATAAGGAACAACACAACAATGATCTTGTAGAACACTTTTTTTTCGATTCATGACATCTCCTCACGGCGACTGCATCAACAGTACGCAGCTCGGCAAAGCAAAACACAAATAGGTAGCGAAGTCATTACCGTCTATTTGTTTTATCCTCATTAATTTGAAGCAAATCATTAGCGCACTGACGCTTGAACGATCGCAAGAAAGGCACGGACGTGTTAATTTGTCCTCGCTTGTCTTGCAGATCGTGTCAAACTTTCTATTGATTCAGCGATCGCTAATTTAAAGTCAACTCATCAGCGTCACAAACATTGCGGGCCCTAATGAGCCGGTTGCGCCGAGGTGACGACGACGACTGATCGATCTCCTTTCAGCAAAGTTCTGGCCGTCTTCTGGAAACATCACCCAAAGTTCACGGACACTCCCCGCCGGGGCGTTAATATGCACCGCACGCCTATCGGGTATCGAAATTCTATTCGGTTGCAACCCGAAGTTGCACTGGCACTGGCATTCCACGAGTGCGGCTGTGAACTGTTGCTTCCAGTGTTAATGTAACATTCCGCTTGCATGCCTTAACAAAAAGTTGGGTCGAAGTGAAGAGCATCGAAAAAACCACAAAAACACACCTCAACTCCCGCTTTTTCTGTACGGTTAATGCGCAAAACACGATAAAAATGGCAAATTATGCCATGTCTGGCCATCATGATTCCGTTTCGCTTCCGATCAGTTCGCTGGGAGTTGTACGCAGTTCCTCTTTCATAAGAGCCGATGCCGGTTTGGAGCAGTTAGGGGCATTTAAAATCGAATAAAAGACGAGAGGCCTTGCGGGGTTCGGTGCGTATCGGTGTGTTTGTGTCGATTTTCCCTCACGAACAAGCATGCATCCTGCGGAACTTTTAAAGCGAAGGCCTCCAACGATGGGGAAGGAAGCGAGACATGATTCACGCAGAACTTAATGAGCTGTGGAGGATGGTAAAATACCATCTTCAAAAACGACGTGAAATACACCGACCTGGCAGCAGAGAAACTGCAATTGCAGTTGATCCATGTGATCATCTTCCAATTTCTGTTTTATTCTTCAAGGATTTCTCTTATCACACGTTCAAGAACTCAATTTGAAAATTATTTCACCAAGTTCGTTTTGTTACGAATATTTTTCAAAAGTATTTCTTTTACAACTATTGATAGTTTGAACTTAAAATAGTTTCCGTGAATAAACTGCAGCTCGGCGTTAAAAGCAGGAACTCTCGGTAAAGCAAAAGTAAACCCGTAAACCATCAGCCATCTTTTACTTAAGATGGCTTCCAATGATGCATTGGTAAGCCAACTGAACTTGACCCTCCTCAGCATCGATCCTATCGTGATGCAACGGTTAGCAGAGCAATTCTGCCTTTCGTTACCTTACCGTATATCGCTCCTGTGGTCGCTGTGGAAAAGCGCTGTGCTCCAGTTCTACCCCTTTTCGGCCAGAATGAGTGTGAGTGTTTGTGTGCGGTAAAGACGGTTCGCAAAATCGTTTATATTACTCGTGGTACTTCAACCCATCCGTTCGCGTACACTGAGCACAAATGAGTCCGCGCTTTACATTACGCGGGCCCTTTCTCCACGACCACGAGCAGAGAAAATGTTTACCCAAACCTCTAGCCGATCTTGCATGCAGGCTGCTTACAAGAAATAAAATACTCCGCACAACATTGATCATGCATCACGATTGGTAAATACAACAATCGCCCGAGAGGGTGTTCTTCCCTTCCCCATTCCCCCGGACCTTCCTCCCCCTCCCGAAGAGGAGCGTGTGAGCGGGAGTGAGTGTGGCCGCGGAAAATCGGGCGACCCGCCGCAACACCAGAACCAGCGCCACACGCCACGCCGCGCCGCGCGATCGCAAGAAATGAATCAATGCGCAAAATGAAAAATAAATCGTAAAAACAGGTTTATTAGCTATACCGTTTTTGAGTCACCCCTGTTCCCTTTGGACAGAAGTTCTGCCGTGTCCAGAACGGGTCGCCGGAGTTTTTGAGCTGCGGCGCACCGTTTTAACCTTCTTTTTTCTGCCATTTCTTCCCTGTCAACTAAGACTAGACTGTGCTGGCTGGGTTTCGCTGCTGTTCCTCCAGTGCTAGCTCAGAACAGAAGCTCGTGCAACACAGCACAAGGAACAACAGCGTCGTCCGTGGTGATCAGCGTGTGGTTCCGGGCGAAAATCATCGGCATAGTTTAAGGATTTGCTGGAGGGTTTTTTTTGTTGCCCGTGTTTGAAGCGGCAAAGGAACGTGATATTGGATCGGTTCTTTTTAACGTAGCGCAGCGTTTGGCGGCAGTGGTGGAATAATACGGGCGCAAAGGTTAATGATCGTAACGATGAGGTATTATCGCTACATTGGAAGTCAAATTTGGAGTGCAGCAAACGGTGGGCAAACATCCCTCAAAGCAGTGCAGATCTTTGGCACCGTGCACGGAATGTGTGTGTTACAACAATCGGTTTGTGGTTGTGTAAACGTGGAGAAAATAGATTTATTATTCACTTCAAATAAATAAACATAAAACATCTCAAAATGTTAAAGGTTCGCCACGCAACCAATGACGTTTATTTCCCTCAGCTCACCTTCTCGTATTGGAATGGCTCCAATAATTTTCCGTCACATAAGAGATCGCAACAGTCAAGGAAAAACAGTGTGCAGTGTGTTGCAGTGTAACCGACACAAAAGGAAGAGAGAGAGAGAGACAACGCACACATTTCGCGTTCGTTTGTGTTCGATAATCTAAGCTAACTTTAAAACCGAATTATACTGATTGCTGGCCGATGGCATGTTCGGGCTAAGACAGCGGCGACGGACTGCGCGCTGCACGGACCTGTAAAACATGCGATCGTCAGCGACACCCGTGTGTCACGGAAACTCGATTGCGAAGTCAAACGGATGATTGATTGCTCATGCATCAATGCATGCGTTCTGGCTTTCTTTCGCCCGCCGCCCGGACGCATCCCTCCGGTTCCGTGCGACATAATTGGTTGCGCGATTATTACGACCAGACGACGCGGGCTGCGGTCACTGTGTATCGTTCACCATTAAATGGGGTTTCGGCGCGGCAAAAACGGATCTACAGCTGATACTACCGGAACGGAGCATCGTTTTCTCTGCCCAAAATTGCAACAACCGAGAGCAGCGGGAAGAAAAAAAGCAGTCCGACAGACACACGCATTACAAATAAACAAAATGGGTACTAATTTCAAGAAATACCTTAAGCGCCACCTTTTGACTTGTCCGGTTTCTTGCCACCGTGATGCCACCTGCAGTGGTCACCTCCCAGGAAAGATGTTCTCTTAGCATTCGTTAGTTTGGCCACACCGTGTGTCGGTTTTTTCCAAATTATTCGAGACCCAAGCCGGAGATACAAAACGATACTTCCCGATGTATCTCGCATGTCCGTTACGACACAAAAAGGATATTAAGCTCAGGAGATACTTATCCCTCATCGTTAAGATCTCCTATCAGTGATCTGTAAAAAAGTTTGCCAGCAATTGGTTTTATCACCGAAATTACCATCTTCCAGTTAAGTCTGCCGGTCTAGGTGATTGCTTTCGAACCATCCAACCAGCGCTGATGCAGAATGGTTAATGTAGGAAAATAATCTCCCTGCTAGTCCCCGGTGTATATTTGCTGCCTCCTTCGACAGTCGTAACATTGAGCGTGACCTTAATCCCGTCGTCGTCGTCGTCTTCGCCCGCGTACCTTTCGCTGTTGTTTATTTTATAAATCCGTATCCCACCTCCTCAATGTCCAGACGCTCACTCACCGCCCTCCGAGCCGTTTCAGACACGTTTCAGGGTTCCGCAAAACAAGGTGAATTGCGGGACAGTCCGCCACTTGATGAGGGTATGCCGTGACGTTTGAAAAATTTTTGCGCGCGCAAAGATTCGAGTGCATACCCGAGTGCCGAACCGCTGCCCCAACATCGAGCAACCGGCCGACCGTGCGGATAAACGCGGAAGATTAAAAAAGAATCAAAAAGTAACTAAACTTTCCGCAAAGCATCTCAACATTGTTGACCGAATTCGCAATGTTGCCGGTTGCGTCCCATCCGCGGCTTTCCATCCTGCCAGCGGACACCTTTTTAACCGAACTCTTCACTGCCACCTCGTTGCTTGACGCAGGCACATTGACAGTACAACTCCGCTCCTGGCTCTCTAACGTGAAGTATTACGGTGGAGTCCCCCTGATCGGTTGTTTTGTTTTTGGTCTTGTTGCAACAGCACCACCGCAATGCAGCGTGGAGGGAAGCCGGTTTAAGGCTGCTCCCGTGTCTCAAGGTTTTACTGCCGAGGAGAAGAAACTAGTCGTACGCGGGGTCACCAACCTTCCCTACCAGGGTCCCACCTTCAGCTGTCGGTGGGGCCCATGTCAAGTGAGGGAGGGAGGCTGTAGGCTTGTAGGATCACCACAAGCCTTGCCACCCGAGCAAAATGGGGCTAAAACGAAAAACCTGAAATGAAATAGATCAGACAGCATACAATTATGCTCGATTTTCGACGCAGCCCGTGATGGGCACTCTTCTTCTCTTCCAGCAGCTTCAACATTAGCTCCACTCCGGAAAGGAAGGCGCAAAAGCGCGACTTCATCCCATGCAGCATCGGGCTCCGTTGGCCCGTTGCGATATGCTGCAGGAAGGAACCGCCTTCGATGCCAGGCTAGTGCAAACCGTTTGACAGTACCGCGGCACCGGCAGCAGTTCTAAACCACCAACAAAAGCCCATTCATTCTTGGGCGAGTTCTGCCCGTGGCACTGCTCCAAACGTCACTCGTCGACGCGCACAGCAGAAAGCCAGCCTTGTCCATCAACGGAGCTGGTCGAGCTGGTTTGAAGGGGTTGCTTTCCGGCAAGACGAAGAACGGCACAACATATTGGGTGCAAAGAAACTAGACCGTACCACCGTGCTTCATCCTATCGCCGCCTGCTCGATAAGACGGTTGTTATTGATTCCAACCCCAACAGTACCCCTGCAATCGATGACAGTCGATGAAATGAGCTAGCGTTTAACCGATTTATGCTTCACTCAGAGATGCCTGGTGAGAACTTTAATCTCAGCCTACTAGACGACACGCGTTTCGTGTGTTCTATTCTTCTGTCATCGACATCTATCGAGGTTCGAATCATCGAACAATATCTCATAAGCATTGCAAAAGTGGTAGTCAGCAATGAGAGAAGACATTGTATAAAATGTTAAGAAGGCCGAAGTACATCAGGAAAATATAGCAAAAGAACAACAGAAATAGCTAAAAAATTATTGTTCAAATAAGAAACTTCTTGAGAGAATTCCACTCCAACTCATTTATTGTATTAGCAAGTAGTATCAACTCTTTGTCTAAGTCTTCCCAGGGCCTACTAGGGACTTCCAAATTACTTAGAGTCAGTTGACTATTTAACTTTTGGAAGTGCTCAGGGTATTCGATGAGATCTAGTATCAGGGTTATCGAAAGGCTTCAAGGTAACTGTAATCTTCGCATTACTGTTCTTGCCAAGAACTCCTAAGCTGGAACATCATCGTCATCAAATATTCTAGTTAAAATGGCAGGAATTACACGATGCCCATATTCTCCACTAATGTCTAACGGATGTAATCAAGACACTGATATTACACATAAGTATTGCGAAGGCACATTTCAAACCCCTCGGAAGATGTCTAGCGTTAGCGAAGTGCTGTAAATTAACATCTTTACATTCTAGACAAAACATTCACAGGACCCTCCCTACATGGGCTGTGAGACGAGTCTAGGCGCGTGTGTGAATTTCCGCAAATCGCAACCGGTTGTTCCTTGTGTGGCTTTAATTGAAACATTATGATGAGTGTTATTGTTTCCCGTGTCCTGGAACATGAGCAAAGTCTCAAGAGACAATCGTTGCCGTAACTTGATTTTTCACGGTAAAGATGTCCCCTTGCCGTGCTGGTGCGTTGTCTGACGCACGCGTTTAGCACATAAATTGAACCTACCTACCGCGTCTCGTCGATAAACAATTTGGAAACGCAGAATGGACAAAACGCCAATCCAGTGCAACAAACATTCGCGTACTTTGCAAGCATCGTTGGTCTAGCGAAAGAATCAATTTAATTGTAAATTGCATTTCCTTCTGTTCATTCCATTTTGTTTCTGCGGCCCATCGGGACGGTCCATCCAGTAGCCACAAACACCACCAGTTGCACTGCTCCAAGTGCTCGTGGCTCGCGCGTTTTTTTTTTTGGGCCATTTCGTCCTCGTTTTTTGCCGCAAAACAAAACCAGAAGGGACAGCTGCTACGTGAAAAACGTAAATAAACACATTCCACCGTGTACGCCAAACATTGGCCACGAGGCGATATGTGACCATGGCGGAAGAGCAGAGCAGGATGGTTCTACGTCCCCAAAAACCCCCCCCGGACCCCGGTTGGGCTAGGAAAGGAAACGGTTTCGGGAAAAGCACTTGCGCATTGTTGCGAGCCAGCGCTCCACGCGCGGCCACGCGGAAGTGCCGCAGACAAATAGCACACACGCGTTGATTAAGTGCGACGTGACGCGATGCTCATATTCCGTCTGCCGTCCTCTATCCGTCCGCATGGCCAGCGCGCGGTGGTCTCTAACGACGAATATGAATGTATCAATCATCTTTCGTGCCGACGGAGCGCATGCAACATCGCCACCGGTCCATCCATTGTGGTCATTCTCCCGCCGGGAACAAGGGGAAGATGTGACTTTTTCATCCTTCCCCATTTCCTTACCGGTGATGGTAATTCGCATTTCGCACCGTGTGTGTGAGTGTTTTTGTTTTAAATTGTCGGACGTGTAAACTGACCACAGCTAACCACATGCTGCATGCTGCCTGGCGACTGTCTCACAGGGGTGGGTGTGGAAAATGGAAAGAAAAGAACCACGGAGAAAGAACAAACACACAGTCCCGGTGGATAATCGATCGCTTTAGCGATGGCGGGCGAAGGCGACGCGCGCGCGCGCGCTCGCGTACGTCAAACGTAACGAACCGGAAAGTGCAACACATCGAGTGCAACGTGCAACGAGGTGGAATGCAACCAGATGAGGGTTGGATGTGGGAGGGACGAGACTTGAGTGCGAGGTGTGTAGTTTCTCAAAGCAGTGCGCACATTTTGCGACTTTGCCATCATCCCGCTGCGTGGCCAAAACGCACGCGGATTAGGCGCGCGGGGCCTGGCGGCGGCGGTATTGAACGAAAATAGACATTCGGCGCAACAGTGTTGCGCTCTCGCGGCTCGTGGTGCTAAAATTAGCGGGTGGCGGCACTCGGCACTGCATTATTTTCGTCCGATGGGGATTGCGCGAAATTGAACCAGTTGCCAAACAGCGAACGCGGCCAGATCGAGCCTTTTTTCCCCGCATGCTTTTTCTCTGTGATCGACGCGCGTGTGTCAGGCCAGCCGGCTGGCAAAAGTGCATCGCCAGTGTGTGTATGAGATGCGTCGCTAGATGTCGAACGGTTTGGCTTCCCCATTCAGACTTGCCAAAATACTGCGCATACCCAGCTTCCCATTATGAGGAAGTGTGTACTTGCCCTTTGTGAGATAGTTTCCTCGGTGCGCGACCAACTCGCAAACTCGCCGCGTTTTGTGGTTCATTATAGCGGCGTTCTTTACTACAATTCTTCATCAACGGATGATGTGTACAACTGGAAAACAACACAAAATCACCTTCGGCGTATTGTCCGGAACCATCTCGTGTCACCGTGTTGTAATCTTCCCGGCAACACATTCCACATCCGAGACCGTGTAACGATTCGTCCTCGCGCAAACCCGGAAGAACCAGTTCTGCGCGAGTTCCCCCCCGATGACGACCTTTTGTACCCTGTTTTTTTCCCGCTCTCCAAAAGACACGCTCAGACCCCTTCTTTTGGTCATGCCTTCCTTCAAAGACAAATTTCTTTGATTTGCATACAATAATCAAATTATTCAAATGCGCCTTTAATTGCGCCAGATCCCGTGCGATCATGCGCCGTTGCGCGAGAAGAGGCTAAATTACGTTTTAATTTGGAGGAAAAAAAAACCCCTCTGCATGATGCGCGATTGCATAAGCGCAGGAGCCTCGGTACCATGGCAAGGATGCGCCATCGCCAGTGGACGCAAGACAACGGCACTCATTTGACACATATGAATGGAAAACCCGAACCTGTCACCGGAAATATGGGCCCCGAGCTGTCTGTGTGTGTGTGTGCTGCGAAACGCATTACGGACTATTAATAATTTTCTAATTAGTCGAAATTCCGCACGTCACACGTCCAAACAGTTCCAAACAAGCCCACAAGAAGAAGGCACTTTCGCTGTGATCGGTGTGAGCAAAAGATGATCTTTGCGCGCAATGTGCTCCGTCTTCCAAATGGTATCCGTCATAGATGTCTTACTCAGCGGGCCTGATGTCCGCAGAATGTGCTAGTGGCTGCAAAGTGGTGCTCTTTCGTCTTCTTGCTAAGGGAGTAGAGCAGTAAATGTGAAATCGTTAAAAATATCTTCACTCACGCGTCTATGTAGCCGATTTGAAAGGTTTTCTACGCAAAAGAAATACACTCAAGGCAAGTTCTTCCGCGATAAGAGTTGAGATACTCTTCCCCACATATTAATCATCTTCAATAGAACTGCTTCATACCTGGACATAGAAGTCTTTCTTGAGGTGTCAATGGATACACAAAAGAATTACATCTCGCTGTCAAACATCGCTAAACGACTTCGGAACGGTAAGGACGCGAAGCAAAACCACCGGATTGACCTTTGATGTAGGGTACTGCGACAAACGCCTGGTGAGCCATCCAAAGAAGTTCCTCACGGAGGGTAATGCTACTTGTCTGTTGAAAGTTTGGAGGGCAGAAACCGGAAACAACAGCACAATCGGATTAAACACGCTGCTTGTTTGTCGCTGCAGAGTTGGATTACCTTTAGAACGGCCTGCTCCTATTCATCCTTCGTGGCCACATCAGCTAGAGGCTAATGCTACTCACACTGACCACAGCAGCACCAGCAGCAGCAGCAGCAAAAAGGGATGCTTTGCTCACTCACATTTCGACCACATTCGTCTTCATCGCACCGTGAAATGAGCTTCCGACGGACGGACGCCAAAAAGTGTCGTCAAATGGCATGGCCAGATCTCTATCGGTGATGGTAAATGACTCAATCAACACCATCTCGGGAGTGGTTTGTGGCGAATGTGCATGCCAAAAAACCCCCCCTCGCCAAAGTAGGGGCCCCTATGCTGCTGCAAGGATTTATGTGCGCCGTAACCGGACCCATCAAAACCACACTTTTTCTCACACACACAGCCGGGCACGATTATTTGACGGAAGAGAAATGGGTGACCGAATCGCTTGGTGGATGTCATGGTGAAGAACAGCAATATCACAGCAGCAACAACAACAGCACACACAAAAAAAAAACGTAACATGTGCAACTCGGTCGGTAGAGCAAAAATTAAAACCGGTTATGATCGTACAACACCGGACGGGACAGACGCGGCGAATGGCGAGTGCGTTCACGGGAATAAAAAAAGCAACATAAATGTAAAACACCTCGCCTCGTTACGGATGTGACATTTGATAGGGCTCCACAAGCTGCCCCAAAGGATGCAGCCAGCACCTCTCGAAATGAAATCAAAACAAATGCACACCCAACCAGGACGTGGAAGGTATCACAGCCCATCATAAACGCTCATTTAGGACATTAACGTGGCTGATGCGCACCATCACCGTGCCAGCTAATGAACTGAACGATAATGCCGCTTAATAAGCGGGTTCGACAGGACGAACAGGACGGTGCGACGGTCCGTTTGGCTACCGAGTTTCGGCACATGCGCTCCTTCCAAAACACTCACCGATCGCGCCTCAATTGCTCAAGGAGCTGCGACTGAGCTGCAGGTCCATGCTGCCGATCGCTAGCAATCGCATGTCAATGGGCGCAAGGGTCATCTCGGCGATGCTAAATGGACTGGCCAAGCATGATTAACGATGATAGTTCGCGTCGTAATCAATCAACCGCGAGCGAACTAGCAAACATTCTTTCCTCCGCGAAACCTGTTCTAGAATGCACACAACTTTCCTGGCGACACATTCTGCAACACGGTCCGTCCGCCGTGCCGTCTGTTCCCTGTTGTATCGTGCTCCACACGCAGACATCTGCGATACATGTGTGCCGATACATAACGCAGAAGCTTTGAACCGTCAGGAACGGGTTTGTCTTAAGGGTGTGTTGCCACCATTGAAAGCTTCTAATGACATTTTTATCATTCTGTGGTGGTATTTTAGAACAAAAAACGACACGGGAGTGTTGCAGGGTTTTCGAGATCTAGTGGCACGTTTGGAAGCTGTTTCTGAGTTGTATTAGAAGAAGATCTCGCATTCTCTGCGATTAAGAATTCATCCATCTTTCATATCCAACCTATTTTATCTTGCGATATGTCTAGAAATTGGCAAGAATTCTGGATCTAGCACTACTCCTTCTAGTTCAACTTGATCAGCAGAAACAACTTGCTAAAGTTCTGGAAGTTGGCAAGAATCTCAGATCTTCTACATCAACCTCCTTTCCACATGAACTTTACGTTGGGGACTGAGATTTTGAGATCGTTTCCAAATCTATCTTTGCAAAGGGCAATTGAATTTCGTTGATATGATTGTAGAACTTGTGAAGAATTCAAAATCTAGCTCTGCTTTGACAACTTGCTAAAGTTAAAGTAAAAGTTCTGGAAATTGAGAAGAATTGCTGATCTTCTACTTAAACCTCCTTTCCAGTTAAACTTGAGATTAAAGAAATTCGAAAGGAATTAAAAGAAATTGAAGTTAACAGCAAAATCAACTCCCAAACGTTCCACAAAACAGGAAATATTGCAGAATTACCTTCACACATTACAGTTCAACATGAAAACAATCCAAAAATGGCACCAACTTCAACTCCAAAACCCTGTACATTCGTCTAACCCATTTCAACCTCAAGCCACACTGGATTACTTTGCAACATGTGCGTTTGTGTGAAAGGGTTTTTATGCGAGTTTCCTCATACGGTCACATCTTATTCCTTCCTGCAAAATGCGCTTGTACAATTGGGCAGCAAGGATCGATGCTCGGAAAGATCGGCTAATCGTTCTCTCGTGCAGCGACACGAGAACACAACGTGCCGTCAAAGTGTTTCGGGATTGCGTGCAAACTTTTATTTAGCATACGGGCAAACGTAATCTTTGGCTACACTTTCAACAACCACTATCGGAAACGATGGCGGGCTGGCGACGTTGTGGACGCAGCTTCCATCCGGAGGAAGGAAACAGAGGAGGAAGTATTTGAGAGTGAGAGAGGGAGGAATAAGATATAACAAGTAATAATTGCACAAGTGGAAAAGTTAAGAGCAATTTGGCGATACCCCCTCCTGTACCGTCCCCGTGCACACTCTGGGACGACTCCTCCCATTGCCATTTTCCTCGGGCTAACAATCCTCCAAGGATGACACGTTTCGCGTCTGCACTTGTGCAAATAGGAACAAATAATAAAATAAAAAAGAACGTTTTCCCGCTTCTTCACCGACACCAGCGGACTCCATTCCAAACAGACATTCCATGCCGGATAAACAGCGTCCTAGTTCAATGTAGCTTGCTTCCCTTAGAGCGCCTTATTGTTTCGCCAATACGGCCAATACAGGATAATGTTTCATGTTTTTATTGTTCCGCCTTGCCGATCGCGACAAGCGAAACATACGTTCTCGGGCCGCCCATTTCCCGCGTGCCCATTACCGGCCTTTACATCTGAATACCGTTGGCAATTATTTGTCACACCATCCCGCTTGCTTGCCCCGGTCGAAACCAGTGCTGCGACAACGCCACCATCGAGCGCCACACACTTTCTGTGATCAATTTTGTCCCAACCCGTTCGATTTGTGACCGTCTCGGTGCCAAACAAAACAGAAAAAAAGGGAACGTTCTACCCGTCGAAATATGCGAGGATGCGTCCTGCAAGGAATGTGCCAGTGGGGAGGGAAAGAACACGGGCGAGAGCGTGAAAGGAAGCAAAACAAACCGAACCAACGCCGAGCAGCAGCCGCCCAGCCGTAAGGGGCAGAAGGAGTTTCAGCAAAGAAGTAGATAATTAAATAATATAATTATGGTAATACGATGCGAAAAAAGGGCTCGTTTTGTGGGGAGGACACGGCAGGAAAAAAAAAACAAACCCCCCAACACACTCACACCATCCCAGAAGGATGGATGGATCGACAGAACGGAGTGAGGCGTAAAGGTAAACAGCACCACGACGCTAATCATGAGGAATAGCCGGGGAGATACGCACGAAACGACACCGTCTCTGCAGCAGAAAACCCTCCGCCGAGCCAGGTGCCTTTGCAGGTTGCACCGTAGTGGCTTTCGGTGCCCCAACGCTCGGCAAACGTGGCATGTCGAACCCCGGGCGCAGGGGAAAAGGTCGCTGACTAACGAACGAAACCCGGTGTGTGCGTACGAGGAAGAAGGTTTGATCAGCCATCAAACAGCCATTAAACCGGTCCTGCACGGATTTCCGAGTTGCTTTTTGTTGCGCGCCCGGGTTGCGAAGGTTTCGAGAGTTGCAGCAGTTCATCAGCCACTGATGAAATGTAGTGCAAACGCGTGGGAAATGGGGCGATATCCGCACCAATAGGATGTGCGTGAGGCTCGAACCAAGATCGACTTTGCGTGACGGGAGCTGCATAGAAATGCGCATACAATAGAGCAACGGTAGCAAACATGAGGATCATGGAAGGAAACGATCAGCCATCTTGGGCTGGATCGTGTTCATCTGCAGAAGGAGATCTTCTCGCGGTGGAATCCATTCAATCATTTTCGTGAATAATAAAGCAGGAAGAGGCTGCTGTTTCGGACTTACCTCCAAGATGCTGCGGTTCGGCGACATGGTGCGGCACTCCCGGCGACCGTCGGTGTATCGTCAGGGGCACGCTGGAGGTCCCCGGTGCGGACGCCATCGATCCGGTGGAGGAGTCGCAATCAAACGATCTCGTCTGAGAATTATGAATCATATTATGCTTCAGGTCTTTCAGCTCTGACAGCTTTGGTATGTGAATGTTAGCTACCGGCTCGGGTGGTACCTCGCCCTCGTTCAACGCCCGCTGCTCGTCCTGCGTCTGGGCACGCCGCAGTGCGGTCTGCAACGCCATCACACGCTGTCGCTCGGCGGTCAGGCAGCACTTCTCGCAGTGGCAGGTGCGGTACTTGCAGTAGCGCTTGTGACCCTTCAGCCCAATCTTCAGACCGTGGTTGCGGCAACGGGCGCAGTTCGGCGGTGTCCGCGGGTTGAGCGAGTTGTTGCACGAGCTGGACGCACCGTTGCCGTCCGTGCGCGAATCGTACCCGGAGTCGGACATTGCTTCCGCCCAACGGTCCTGTGACACCATCGAGAACTGTACCACACGCTCGTGTGGTTCCGCGCTACTTCCAGGGATGTGACCCGCCGCAAATGCCTTCCTTCCTTTCCCCTCTTCACTCCTACTCTCTCTCTCTCTCTCCCTCTCTCCCTCTATCTCTTCCTTCCTCGCCCTACCTCGACTCTTTTAATTCCTCGCGCTTTCTACTGCTCCCTTTTCGCGACTTGCGACCGTTTCGTACCGATCCTTACCGGTGCACTTGCACATGCATTGGTTGCCCTATGGCAAGAACAGAAGGTTATTGATGCTTTGCCGCTCCTACGCCAGTCGATCACAATCGCCAAAGTGTCTCTCTGTGTGTCACCTATTATTTCCTCACTTATGTCGCTGGAGCTTCCACTCTGCTAATGCATCTCCCCGCATCTCCCCAGGACACGGCGTTAGTGCAAACGACAACCCTTACGCTACCACTTTCTCTTACTTATCTCGCCCTACACTCGCCTCCGCTACACTCCACCAATGCAATAAATTCAACGTTCGATCTCGCGGTGTGTCACTCTCGAGCACCTCCTGCTTTCTTCCCCAGACACTTATGACGGGCGATTGGCACAGCGACTCAACAATTGGAGCCCTGCTCAATGTACAATCCTGCCGAAGCTAGTTCGAGCTCACGCGAATCGTTGGCTATGGTGTGTGGCATTGTCCCTTTCGAGAAAATGTCGTACAGAAGCGTGATAAAATCGAGCTCTGCACCACACTACTTTCCTTGGCGCCGTTCAAAGCAGATGGGCAAGGTTAAGAGTTTGGTTAGCTTATGGATAGAAGTCGCGTGGTTTTCTCTTCAGAATGCAATGCGCTTTCCACTCGGGTACGATCGTTCTCGGACTACCGGGAAGGTTGGTTGTAGTATCGATGGATGCGTTGCTGCAGGTGACCTGTGAGATGGATTCCGAAAAAAAACAAAGAAGTAAGCCAAATTGTATGCTAACCAATTAACATTAATTTATGGTAACAAACGAGACACTACAAATTCAACATTCAATTCACAAGTTGTTTATTTTAAGGGTACTTGACACGTTTAACACGTCCATCGCGATCAATTTTTGTTTTTTCCGCATGACAAGATTAAGCCGTTAATTTACTATATTGATTCCTAATTATTTTTTGCCTACAAATGATAAAAATTGAAGCTAAGGTAACAATATCTCTCTTAAGCAAAATCTGCTTAAGTACTTAGGAGTACTTGAAGGATTATTATATTTTTTAAAAAAAAGAATCGATGCTAAAACAATAATTTCTTTAATAATAATTATATATCAACGAATTTTCAATATAAATTAATATTTTGGTAAGAAAAAATCTGAATAAATGGCTAGTAAAGTTTTGAATTTGGTCGTAAAATTTGTAATTTTTTCAATGTTCACATTAAGTTCGCTTTTATTGAACTCTAGTTTGGTTGGATAATTGTTAGTAAAACCTTACGAAATTTAACGCCCTTCGCAAAGAATGAACAAGGTGAAGTAATTATTGCTTTGTATGAAAATAAAAGACACCTTATAAATTGTTCTAACTATTTTAAATTAAATTTAAATTTTTTTTATTGCATTTATTATAAAATCAGATGAAAAGATTAGGCAATTTTTAAAACAACTTCAAGATATAATAAGAACTAAAAACTTTCAATAAGTTCAAAAGCAATCCGATATTATATTTGAACAACTTCAATAACAAAGAATGTATATCAGCATGCAAATTGCACAAAACCGAATTTTAATGAAAATATTGTTTTGACTATTTAAGATTTACTTTAGAACTTTACACAAAAACGAGGAAAACTTCAATCATAATGAACATTACCAAATATTCTAGCAAAATAGAATAACTCTTCAGGAATTTCATAAATATTTTACATTAAGCTTTACATTTGATCGTTTTTCTGATGTTTAATATATTTTTCAGCTTTGAGTCTAAATTTCCTTGCGAATATTCTACAATGAATTTTTGTCGTTTTGACTGCAACAGCGGTTTAGCTGATCGTCGACTATTTGAAATTGAGCATTGGAGGTGAGGTGAAATCACAGCTCTTGGGGAGCTACCCAGTAAGGATTCAATGTCATTTTTGTCAAGAACACGATAAACAACCCGAGAGCAATAAGCTATCATAATATATCGTAAGCTTCGACTGAATCGAATTTAATATGAAAAAAGTAACTTTACAGCAGCACTTACCATTTACTGGCGATAGAGACACTCGTATTTCAATTTGTTTTCTTAAAACATTTATGATCTCTCCTCAAACATCAAACACACGCGTTAATTCAGCCATTAAAGGCGTCCGTTTTGTATTATTTTTCTTTGCTTTGCACCACTGCACCCAAGTACAATCATTCGAACAAACCTCTCGATCGCACCAGCGGCACTCTGTTGGAAAACGAAAATGATACACACGTTGATTTCGACCCAGCTTTTTGCTCCCAGTTTCAACACATCACACTGCACACGTGGCTGTTTGCTGGGCGACACATCAATGCACACAATTCACCGGAACCACGCACGCGGAATTGGGTGTTTCTTCCTATGCTCTGTATGCACCTCAAGCTCGCCCGAAATGTGCGCCAAATACAGCGATTCCTTCCACCCCAAATACACTCACACAAGCACACGCACACAAGCACACGCACACTGGATTCGGGAATCAATCAAAAGACTGTTGCATCGATTATCTTCCTTCTTCACACCTTCGCGCGACCGGTCAATAAGAATAACAATATCTCACCGTACCGCGAATTCTCTTATCGTGCCTGCAGAGAATCGTGAATATTTACTTTTCTAGCCCGATTCGCACCGGGATTCGCACCGCAACGTTATCAGCGGTGTGCCGAAAAGTGCGGCCGAAAAAAAGAGATGAATCAAAACCTTGTACACGTGTGCACATCCACCGCGCACGTCCCGTTATCACAACAGTTGCGGCCCACCGCTTTGTCTCGTCCGGTTGGGTTTAGCGGCGCGATGTTCATCTATTTTGTCAGTCCCCGTCAATGCGAATTTTATTTGCGAAAAGGTTTAACAAAAAACAAATACTTTGCCCCACTATCTGTATTTACACACCGCTCGGAATTTATTCGGAATGCCTACCAGTGAGGCGTCATGTTCATGTTGGGATTAAGGTGTCTTTGAAGCGTTGATCCGTTTACGCACAAACGATTGTGGCTGTTCTGTGGGTTTTAAACTGTTTTTTTTTTTTCAGCACGTCAGCCAGCGGTTTAAGAAGCTTCTTTCGCAGCCGAACTCACTCGAAAAGTCGACACACTTCGTACACGACACACACGCGCGCTCCGCGATCAGCGATCCTCGATTGGCGGCGAACACTTTGCCCCTTTTTTACCGGCGGCTTTTCAAACTCTTTTCCAACTCTTTTCAACTCCAAGGGACTCGCCCGAATTTGCGCCCTTTTTTTAAAGGATTAGGTTATTCTACGACTGCTGCACACTTTGACCAACACCACGGAGTCGGACGCGTTCCGGAAACGGCGAACGTCGAAACGGTGAAGTGTTTTGTGTTGCGACCGCGAATGGCCCAGGCTCTCTCTACTGCGCGATGCGATGGGAACGATGCTGCGGAACAAACTGCAGTTCGCCAAGTGCATCGACGACACGCAATGCAACAGAGTTGAAGCCCGAATCTCACTATCGTCCGTCTCGCTTGCCCGTCGCCTCGCGGGTTCTCACTCGCTCTCTCGCGGGCACCGACACACACACACCAACAGAGAGCACGTTTCGCTCGCTCTCTCTCGTTCGTTTGTTCGGCCCCATACTCAAAACAACCGCGACTGTGCCTGTGTGACACGGTGTGTCGTGTCCGCGGTGTCCGCGGGGTTCACTTTGGTTTTTGTATGCGTACGCGCGGTTCAGGCGCGTCTAAACACACACGCAAACGTTTAGTGGAGAACAGTTTTCGCGTGCACCTTCGCGTCCTCACGCCCTTTTGCAAGCCCTTCTTCCAGACACAACCGTTGCTGACGACCGAGCACGTGTATGAATGTACGATCGCGTCTCCCCACCAACACACTCAAACACATCAGCTCTGCTCTCACTCTCTCGCTCTCACTTGTCGTTCCTTCTCTTTCTCAAACACTCACACAGTCGCACTACTTCTCAGGGATACTTTATGCGACAACCCCTATTTGCATGTGGGTGGTGGGCGTGCATGAGGGTGGTTGGGCGAGGTGGCGCGCCAATATCAAGTTCAGAAATCAAGGCAGAAGGAGGCAACGGCAAAGCGCGCGGCTGTACGCAATGCACGCGCCAGACCCAGGGAGATCCCTTGGTAGGGCAGGGTGCAAGTGCGAAAGGACAAGTGCGCTTCGGTACAGGATCACATTTCAAGGATTTTAAGAATCTCACACATCGGGTACTGGTAACACTGGCATGAAGGTGTAACATGTGTACATCGAACTGAAGGAACGTTTCACAGCAGAAAGTGTATCATAGCGGGTTTTTCGGACACAGTGCACTTTACCGGGGTAAAATGTTTCAACCCCCGTTAGTACTCATGAGCAACGTTGTATAACAGTCGGCAATAGTTTTGTACGGGGAAATTATGTTTCATAACTTGCTCAAAATAGTGAGAGAATTTTTTAAATATCCTGAAAAATATATTCATCAATATTATTATTTTAAATACTTTGAAAAAGCATTGTTACAAAAGCCGCCATTATGATTGCTGATAGTACAATATAACAGTTATGTAATATATTGTACTAGGAAATTGCATTTCGTTATTTTTTTTTAATTAAATAGCAATCAGAGAATTAATTTACCGTTCAAACATGCGTTCTTTAATCTTATTATGTTTAGGGCAAGTTTGGTAGAAATGTTAAAAATTTAACTTGGGAAAACTAAAATTTGTTACAACAGTATAACAGTTGTAAATACATTTGATTAAGAAACTATCATATTTTCGCATGTAAAGCACCACTCTACTATAACGAAGATTCGAGAATCGTGGCACAAATATAGAAGAAAAATGATTAAAATTTTAATTTAATTGGTTTCACAACGCAATCACCATTCCTTCGATCATTATTTGACGTAAAAAGTGTGGATCTAAAAAGTGTGGAAAGAAAATGTGAGATAATCAAAAATACAACATATTGTAGAACTTGTGCAATATTATATTTGAATTCCTGCGCCAAGTGAGAACTCTCCATTACTTTGTTGATTGTCACTTGTGGTAAGCAAAAGCTTGTATAAGAACACAACAGACATTTCATTAAATTTTACTATAAATTGTCTTATTTCTTCACAAATGAATCCACCAACAAATTTCACATTCCAGAGCTTCCTGCTAGAAATCTTCAAAGTCACATGTATAACAGTTGCAGAATCAATCGGCTGTATAACAGTTTGTGCATCAACAAAACAATGCAACTGCGTATGAACGTTATCACACACCCAAAAAAAAATGGCCATAAAAACGCACGTGTCGTGACCAACAGCCCCTCACACTCATTCAATTGTGGTTGCCACCCGATCGGCACACCTTCGCACACACTAAATTCAATCAAGCGCTACAACCGGAGGATGCCGCCGGACAATATTTGGCGGTTTTCTCTCATGTTTGCGTGCCACAACAGCGCCCACCCGTGGGTCGGCATGAGGGGGGTGTGTGTGTGTGTGGAACATTCCGAAAACATATGTTTTGTTGTTTTGATTTTGGTACTACGGGCCGCTCTAGGGGCCGCAAAACGCAAAACGGCGCTTTATCTGCTGCTTCTCATCTAGCGCAATCGGGCAACGCGCGTTTATGTGTTTTTTTTTGTTTTGCACACAATACACGCAACACACGCATACTGCGATAGCACACTCTCTCTATGTGTGTGTGTTTTTTTTTCTTTGCATACACCAAACCGACCGCTACCATGACAACACGTTCTCCACTACATCAAAAAAACGGGGAAATGCATCCGCACGCTGGTTAAGGGTAGCGCGACTGTGCACGTGGGTGTGTGTATGTGTGTGGGAGGGGAGTGGAGTGGAGTGGAGTGGGGGGGATAAGAGGGTGGCAGAGAGCCGCGCCGCCTGGCATGGGAGAGGAGAGGAGAAGCAAATGAAAACGGAGCAACATTGTTGCATTAATTATAAGGAGCGCGCTCGTGTGTGCGTGAAGTGGCGCGACCCATACACAACACCTTTACCGAAGGGGCTGCCCATCGACCAAAAGGGGTGGTTTGGCAGACTTGGTGGTTGGTGGAGAAGCCCAGTGCGGTTTCGATGCACTTTTTATTATTGAACGACCGAGCGAACGTCTTCGATGCACACCACTGCACGACATTGCGAAGTTCTCGGGAGTGAGAGAGTCGGCGGGGAAGGGAAGGGAAGGGACAGCCCCTCTCTGTAAGCTTCCCTTTTTTCCACTCTCCCCTCCTCCTCCCGCACAACCCCCTTTGGTATTTGGCTTCCGTCTCTCAGGCCGTTGATGCCACACAGAACCACGAGGAACGGAGCAGGTGAAGTGCAAAACCGGCAGACTTGCTTTGCGAAGATGCAGCACAGTTGCAAGCGTTGAATAATCAAATTCTCACTGTAAATGCAATGCCCTTTTCTTCACCCACGGCTTTAAAGTACGTTTGTTTGCGTGCGCCATTGCTTTATTGTTGTTTTTTTTCACACTATCACTGCAAAACCGTGTGTATGTGATGCGGAATGTAAGCGCGGGGTCGATTTCGCGCACGGCATTATTTGAAACACTGCGCCTACTGCGACGTCAACTGCACTCACAGCGGAACCGGTACGGGATGCATTTTACATCCTTCGCAATCCCGTTCGCCCGTTGGTTTGGTTTGGTTTGTTTTTGTCACGATTTGAACGGTCTTTGGAGGGCGCGCTGGGTGTTTTCGTTGGTACCACTTACAAAAACCCCAACCAACAACGGCAACGAGCCAAATGCTCGCGATAAAGACCAGATTCGCGTACGAGCGGCTACGCGGAATTGCGCTGATAAATGTGCAATTACGCACACATACAGGTGGACGCACGCATACATACAGCGCCGCTCACTGGCATCTGAACGGTTGCAAGGGCCGGGAAAGGAAAGTTGTTGTAGGTCAGCACACAGCGCCGTCCAACACGACCAAACGTTTTGGTCGTCGTCCACGTTCGGGGTGCGCAACAAGTTTTTGATATCCTCCCTCGCTGCTGCACCCTGTTCCCCTGGGACTGCACTAGAACCCAACAGCACGCACTACAGACGACGGTCGCCGGTCGAAATTCCGAGCACCACCCCGGGTACGGCCATGTGCGAGAGTTGTGTCTGCCTTGTCTCACCTTTCGGCGGTTGCTTGTGCTCGCGAAGATAACGCGCGTACGCGAAACGGCGAATGCCAAAAAATCACTATCTCCCCAACATTAAACGGCCAGCACACAGCACCGACTGGGGAAGCGAGAGCGAACAGTGTCCGCGAACAGCGTCCGCGAACAGTGTGAACTTTGTGTGTTGGTTTGTTTGTTTGCCTGTGTTTTTTTTTGTGGTGTTTCGCGCAAAGACTGCAACACGGCGCGAGCTCCGCTGCAACACAGTTTTATGCGTAACGATACTACTACCACCATCGCTCTACTGCCACTGTTTGTTGCTGCACGATGTGCATTTTGATGGATCAAACAAACAATTGGTGGTTTGTGAATTATTATTTCAAGTGTAAACAAATTAGCAATTGAAGCTTTTAGCGACACACTGTACGTTACGGCGAATATTTAAATTTACCCCATGTGTTGCTCTGGGTGGAGGACAGTGCGAAAATGCATTTGCTACACCAAAGCCTCAGCGCTGCATGCTGTGCGGTGGTGTGCGTAGAGCAAAGAGTTCCCAAGTAACAGTTCGACGGAAACGAAAATAAAATAACTCTTTATCGTTTTTAACTTATAAGGTGAAGAGAGGCACACTATAAGCATTAATTTTACGCAAAACATTTCATTTGCTTCTTTTTATTGATAAAAAAAATTAATACAAAACAAATCTGGAAAACCGCGCTTAGGAAGCGCCTTATGCTGCGAGTTGTAAAAGCGATTTTTGGATTGTAAATAGGACAGTAAATTAGTGATGATAGTAAACGACATATTAAAAAACAAAGAAGCTGGAAGATCCAATTGGGGAAGCATTATTGTAGGAGATCTATCACAAAATAGATGAAAAGAAAGTAAAACCGATATGTCAAAGAGATACAAAAAGTGAAGCAGAATTGTGCAAACGATTGATGAAATTAATGTCAATTGAACTCAGCTGTTAGCCAGGGTAACAGGATAGAATATATGAGGGCATAGATACGACTCAGTATATTATGAGGTATAAAGCAACTCGGGACTCTCATGGAAGTGTCTTCAATTGAATTCACATCTCATTTACATCATCCAAATTGAAGCTAACCCTGTAATAGTAACAGGTAACACTTTAGAGATCGGAAGCCTTGAAGCTTAACCGTGCGAGTTCCTAGAATTCAATAGTATGGACAACCAAACTCAACCTTCACGCATAATATTACTACGAGTGCATCAACTATCTGACTTATTTCGATTCGCGATTTTGGTCTGCTGCAGAAGTCGATCGCAGTCATCTACCAACCACTTATTCCGGCCTTGCTGGAGGGAGCATCATGCCATTATTTCATATCAGTTTGGCCCTTCACGCAAACGTTTTCAAAGCAGTTGAAGGGCGCTGTGAACCGCTGCTTTAAACACGAGGGTGGTTTTGAAATAATTCATGTTCCTGCTGTGTCTTTACTACTTGCAGCATGAATAATTTCACGGGGCGAATGTATGGTGAAAAACTAATTAGCCCAGATTGAAATATTTCACATCAAACTTCAAGTTGCATACATGCAGGCGCACAGCTTTTACGTCGGTAACAGTGTCATTTTCACATGACTGAATTGGTCAAAATTTTCTTTGCCGGCATCCCTCTATCTTATTTTGAGCCTACCAAGCCTCCTCTGTCTGACGACCTAAAACAGCTTTTTGGATAGGGTCGTCCGGTGTCATTCTCATGATGTGACAAGCCCACCGGAGTGCCTGAGCCCATAGAGCTCATCATTGTAGCGGCTCCATTGTCCTTCCAAAAATACGAGGCCAAAAAACCTTCCATCGAGCATCTTCCACTCGAACGCGGCTAAGAGGGTTTCGTATCAGTTTGAAAGTCCATGTCTCACAGGCGTATGTAAGCACTAGAGCTATATAAGTTCTATATACTCCCAGCTTCGTTCAACTGAAAATTATTCACTAAATCTACTTTACCAACAAATGTACTTATACTTTTGTCATTTTTTTAGAACCTTGAAATCTGTGTTTTAGAAAAAATAAGTCAAAAAGATGAATAAATAATGAGAATGAACAGAAGACAACTACGCAAAAGAAAGGTTGCTGGTGCTGATAGTACTGATAAATAATTTACATATGAATTCTTATTCTTAATAGATTACATCGAATTGCCAAGGTATCATGTAAAGTAAACTTAAAACGAGCTTCTTTAGTTTCTTAAGTGGACGATTAGCGCATGGGTAATGTTCGTCAAGCACTGATACCAGGAGAGCTTCCAACGTAGGAGGATGCTTTTTCCGTGTTGATCGAGACAGAGAACTCACCAAAAATGATCAGTTTTTCCAGCTCTGATACCAGGAGAGCATCCAACGCCGGAGGATGCTTTTTCCGTGTTGATCGAGACAGAGAACTCACCAAAAATGACCAATTTGTCAAGCTCTGATACCAGGAGAGCATTCAACGCAGGAGGATACTTTTTTCCGTGTTGATCGAGACAGAGAACTCACCAAAAATGACCAGTTTGTCAAGCTCTGATACCAGGAGAGCATCCAACGCAGGAGGATGCTTTTTCCGTGTTGATCGAGACAGAGAACTCACCAAAAATGACCAGTTTGTCAAGCTCTGATACCAGGAGAGTATCCAATGCAGGAGGATATTTTTTTCAGTGTTGATCGAGACAGAGAACTCACCAAAAATGACCAGTTTGTCAAGCTCTGATACCAGGAGAGCATTCAACGCAGGAGGATGCTTTTTCCGTGTTGATCGAGACAGAGAACTCACCAAAAATGACCGGTTTGTCAAGCTCTGATACCAGGAGAGCATCCAACGTAGGAGGATGCTTTTTCCGTGTTGATCGAGACAGAGAACTCACAAAAAATGACCAGTTTGTCAAGCTCTGATACCAGGAGAGTATCCAACGCAGGAGGATGCTTTTTCCGTGTTGATCGAGACAGAGAACTCACAAAAAATGACCAGTTTGTCAAGCTCTGATACCAGGAGAGCATCCAACGCAGGAGGATGCTTTTTCCGTGTTGATCGAGACAGAGAACTCACCAAAAATGACCAGTTTGTCAAGCTCTGATACAAGGTGAGCATTCAACGCAGGAGAATGCTTTTTCCGTGTTGATCGAGACAGAGAACTCACCAAAAATGACCAGTTTGTCAAGCTCTGATACCAGGAGAGCATTCAACGCAGGAGGATGCTTTTTCCGTGTTGACCGAGACAGAGAACTCACCAAAAATGACCAGTTTGTCAAACTCTGATACCAGGAGAGTATCCAACGCAGGAGGATGCTTTTTGCGTGTTGATCGAGACAGAGAACTCACCAAAAATGACCAGTTTGTCAAGCTCTGATACCAGGAGAGCATCCAACGCAGGAGGATGCATTTTCCGTGTTGATCGAAACAGAGAACTCACCAAAAATGACCAGTTTGTCAAGCTCTGATACCAGGAGAGCATTCAACGCAGGAGGATGCTTTTTCCGTGTTGATCGAGACAGAGAACTCACCAAAAATGACCAGTTTGTCAAGCTCTGATACCAGGAGAGTATCCAACGCAGGAGGATGCTTTTTCCGTGTTGATCGAGACAGAGAACTCACCAAAAATGACTAGTTTGTCAAGCTCTGATACCAGGAGAGCATCCAACGCAGGAGGATGCATTTTCCGTGTTGATCGAAACAGAGAACTCACCAAAAATGACCAGTTTGTCAAGCTCTGATACCAGGAGAGCATCCAACGCAGGAGGATGCTTTTTCCGTGTCGATCGAGACAGAGAACTCACCAAAAATGACCAGTTTGTCAAGCTCTGATACCAGGAGAGCTTCCAACGCAGGAGGATGCTTTTTCCGTGTCAATCGAGACAGAGAACTCACCAAAAATGACCAGTTTGTCAAGCTCTGATACCAGGAGAGCATTCAACGCAGGAGGATGCTTTTTCCGTGTCAATCGAGACAGAGAACTCACCAAAAATGACCAGTTTGTCAAGCTCTGATACCAGGAGAGCATCCAACGCAGGAGGATGCATTTTTCGTGTTGATCGAGACAGAGAACTCACCAAAAATGACCAGTTTGTCAAGCTCTGATACCAGGAGACCATCCAACGCAGGAGGATGCTTTTTTCCGTGTCGATCGAGACAGAGAACTCACCAAAAATGACCAGTTTGTCAAGCTCTGATACCAGGAGAGCATCCAACGCAGGAGGATGCATTTTCCGTGTTGATCGAAACAGAGAACTCACCAAAAATGACCAGTTTGTCAAGCTCTGATACTAATAGAGCATTCAACGCAGGAGGATGCTTTTTCCGTGTCAATCGAGACAGAGAACTCACCAAAAATGACTAGTTTGTCAAGCTCTGATACCAGGAGAGCTTCCAACGCAGGAGGATGCTTTTTCCGTGTCGATCGAGACAGAGAACTCACCAAAAATGACCAGTTTGTCAAGCTCTGATACCAGGAGAGCATTCAACGCAGGAGGATGCTTTTTCCGTGTCAATCGAGACAGAGAACTCACCAAAAATGACCAGTTTGTCAAGCTCTGATACCAGGAGAGTATCCAATGCAGGAGGATGCTTTTTCCGTGTTGATCGAGACAGAGAACTCACCAAAAATGACCAGTTTGTCAAGCTCTGATACCAGGAGAGCATCCAACGCAGGAGGATGCTTTTTCCGTGTCAATCGAGACAGAGAACTCACCAAAAATGACCAGTTTGTCAAGCTCTGATACCAGGAGAGCTTCCAACGCAGGAGGATGCTTTTTCCGTGTCAATCGAGACAGAGAACTCACCAAAAATGACCAGTTTGTCAACCTCTGATACCAGGAGAGCATTCAACGCAGGAGGATGCTTTTTCCGTGTTGATCGAGACAGAGAATTCATTAAAAATGACCAGTTTGTCAAGCTCTGATACCAGGAGAGCATCCAACGTATGAGGGTGCTTTTTCCGTGTTGATCGAGACAGAGAACTCACCAAAAATGACCAGTTTGTCAAGCTCTGATACCAGGAGAGCATTCAACGCAGTAGGATGCTTTTTTCGTGTTGATCGAGACAGAGAACTCACCAAAAATGACCAGTTTGTCAAGCTTTGATACCAGGAGACCATCCAACGCAGGAGGATACTTTTTTCCGTGTTGATCGAGACAGAGAACTCACCAAAAATGACCAGTTTGTCGAGCTCTGATACCAGGAGAGTATTCAACGCAGGAGGATGCTTTTTCCGTATTAATCGAGACAGAGAACTCACCAAAAATGACCAGTTTGTCAAGCTCTGATACCAGGAGAGCTTCCAACGCAGGAGGATGCTTTTTCCCAGTTGATCGAGACAGAGAACTCACCAAAAATGACCAATTTGTCAAGCTCTGATACCAGGAGAGCATTCAACGCAGGAGGATGCTTTTTCCGTGTCAATCGAGACAGAGAACTCACCAAAAATGACCAGTTTGTCAAGCTCTGATACCAGGAGAGCTTCCAACGCAGGAGGATGCTTTTTCCGTGTCGATCGAGACAGAGAACTCACCAAAAATGACCAATTTGTCAAGCTCTGATACCAGGAGAGCATTCAACGCAGGAGGATGCTTTTTCCGTGTCAATCGAGACAGAGAACTCACCAAAAATGACCAGTTTGTCAAGCTCTGATACCAGGAGAGCTTCCAACGCAGGAGGAAGCTTTTTCCGTGTCGATCGAGACAGAGAACTCACCAAAAATGACCAGTTTGTCAAGCTCTGATACCAGGAGAGTATCCCATGCAGGAGGATGCATTTTCCGTGTTGATCGAGACAGAGAACTCACCAAAAATGACCAGTTGGTCAAGCTCTGATACCAGGAGAGCATCCAACGCAGGAGGATGCTTTTTCCGTGTTGATCGAGACAGAGAACTCACCAAAAATGACCAGTTTGTCAAGCTCTGATACCAGGAGAGCATTCAACGCAGGAGGATGCTTTTTCCGTGTTGATCGAGACAGAGAACTCACCAAAAATGACCAATTTGTCAAGCTCTGATACCAGGAGAGCATTCAACGCAGGAGGATGCTTTTTCCGTGATGATCGAGACAGAGAACTCACCAAAAATGACCAGTTTGTCAAGCTCTGATACCAGGAGAGCATCCAACGCAGGAGGATGCTTTTTCCGTGTTGATCGAGACAGAGAACTCACCAAAAATGACCAGTTTGTCAAGCTCTGATACCAGGAGAGCATTCAACGCAGGAGGATGCTTTTTCCGTGTTGATCGAGACAGAGAACTCACCAAAAATGACCAGTTTGTCAAGCTCTGATACCAGGAGAGCATTCAACGCAGGAGGATGCTTTTTCCGTGTCAATCGAGACAGAGAACTCACCAAAAATGACCAGTTTGTCAAGCTCTGATACCAGGAGAGCTTCCAACGCAGGAGGATGCTTTTTCCGTGTTGATCGAGACAGAGAACTCACCAAAAATGAAAAAATTGGTCAAGCTCTGATACCAGGAGAGCATTCAACGCAGGAGGATGCTTTTTCCGTGTCAATCGAGACAGAGAACTCACCAAAAATGACCAGTTTGTCAAGCTCTGATACCAGGAGAGTATCCAATGCAGGAGGATGCTTTTTCCGTGTTGATCGAGACAGAGAACTCACCAAAAATGACCAGTTTGTCAAGCTCTGATACCAGGAGAGCATCCAACGCAGGAGGATGCTTTTTCCGTGTTGATCGAGACAGAGAACTCACCAAAAATGACCAGTTTGTCAAGCTCTGATACCAGGAGAGCATTCAACGCAGGAGGATGCTTTTTCCGTGTTGATCGAGACAGAGAACTCACCAAAAATGACCAGTTTGTCAAGCTCTGATACCAGGAGAGCATTCAACGCAGGAGGATGCTTTTTCCGTGTTGATCGAGACAGAGAACTCACCAAAAATGACCAATTTGTCAAGCTCTGATACCAGGAGAGCATTCAACGCAGGAGGATGCTTTTTCCGTGTCAATCGAGACAGAGAACTCACCAAAAATGACCAGTTTGTCAAGCTCTGATACCAGGAGAGTATCCAATGCAGGAGGATGCTTTTTCCGTGTTGATCGAGACAGAGAACTCACCAAAAATGACCAGTTGGTCAAGCTCTGATACCAGGAGAGCATCCAACGCAGGAGGATGCTTTTTCCGTGTTGATCGAGACAGAGAACTCACCAAAAATGACCAGTTTGTCAAGCTCTGATACCAGGAGAGCATTCAACGCAGGAGGATGCTTTTTCCGTGTTGATCGAGACAGAGAACTCACCAAAAATGACCAATTTGTCAAGCTCTGATACCAGGAGAGCATTCAACGCAGGAGGATGCTTTTTCCGTGATGATCGAGACAGAGAACTCACCAAAAATGACCAGTTTGTCAAGCTCTGATACCAGGAGAGCATCCAACGCAGGAGGATGCTTTTTCCGTGTTGATCGAGACAGAGAACTCACCAAAAATGACCAGTTTGTCAAGCTCTGATACCAGGAGAGCTTCCAACGCAGGAGGATGCTTTTTCCGTGTCGATCGAGACAGAGAACTCACCAAAAATGACCAATTTGTCAAGCTCTGATACCAGGAGAGCATTCAACGCAGGAGGATGCTTTTTCCGTGTCAATCGAGACAGAGAACTCACCAAAAATGACCAGTTTGTCAAGCTCTGATACCAGGAGAGTATCCAATGCAGGAGGATGCTTTTTCCGTGTTGATCGAGACAGAGAACTCACCAAAAATGACCAGTTGGTCAAGCTCTGATACCAGGAGAGCATCCAACGCAGGAGGATGCTTTTTCCGTGTTGATCGAGACAGAGAACTCACCAAAAATGACCAGTTTGTCAAGCTCTGATACCAGGAGAGCATTCAACGCAGGAGGATGCTTTTTCCGTGTTGATCGAGACAGAGAACTCACCAAAAATGACCAATTTGTCAAGCTCTGATACCAGGAGAGCATTCAACGCAGGAGGATGCTTTTTCCGTGATGATCGAGACAGAGAACTCACCAAAAATGACCAGTTTGTCAAGCTCTGATACCAGGAGAGCATCCAACGCAGGAGGATGCTTTTTCCGTGTTGATCGAGACAGAGAACTCACCAAAAATGACCAGTTTGTCAAGCTCTGATACCAGGAGAGCATTCAACGCAGGAGGATGCTTTTTCCGTGTCGATCGAGACAGAGAACTCACCAAAAATGACCAGTTTGTCAAGCTCTGATACCAGGAGAGCATTCAACGCAGGAGGATGCTTTTTCCGTGTCAATCGAGACAGAGAACTCACCAAAAATGACCAGTTTGTCAAGCTCTGATACCAGGAGAGCTTCCAACGCAGGAGGATGCTTTTTCCGTGTCGATCGAGACAGAGAACTCACCAAAAATGACCAATTTGTCAAGCTCTGATACCAGGAGAGCTTCCAACGCAGGAGGATGCTTTTTCCGTGTCGATCGAGACAGAGAACTCACCAAAAATGACCAGTTTGTCAAGCTCTGATACCAGGAGAGTATCCAATGCAGGAGGATGCTTTTTCCGTGTTGATCGAGACAGAGAACTCACCAAAAATGACCAGTTTGTCAAGCTCTGATACCAGGAGAGCATTCAACGCAGGAGGATGCTTTTTCCGTGTCAATCGAGACAGAGAACTCACCAAAAATGACCAGTTTGTCAAGCTCTGATACCAGGAGAGCTTCCAACGCAGGAGGATGCTTTTTCCGTGTCGATCGAGACAGAGAACTCACCAAAAATGACCAATTTGTCAAGCTCTGATACCAGGAGAACATTCAACGCAGGAGGATGCTTTTTCCGTGTCAATCGAGACAGAGAACTCACCAAAAATGACCAGTTTGTCAAGCTCTGATACCAGGAGAGCTTCCAACGCAGGAGGATGCTTTTTCCGTGTCGATCGAGACAGAGAACTCACCAAAAATGACCAGTTTGTCAAGCTCTGATACCAGGAGAGTATCCAATGCAGGAGGATGCTTTTTCCGTGTTGATCGAGACAGAGAACTCACCAAAAATGACCAGTTTGTCAAGCTCTGATACCAGGAGAGCATCCAACGCAGGAGGATGCTTTTTCCGTGTTGATCGAGACAGAGAACTCATTAAAAATTACCAGTTTGTCAAGCTCTGATACCAGGAGAGCATTCAACGTATGAGGATGCTTTTTCCGTGTTGATCGAGACAGAGAACTCACCAAAAATGACCAGTTTGTCAAGCTCTGATACCAGGAGAGCATCCAACGCAGGAGGATGCTTTTTCCGTGTTGATCGAGACAGAGAACTCACCAAAAATGACCAGTTTGTCAAGCTCTGATACCAGGAGACCATCCAACGCAGGAGGATGCTTTTTCCGTGTTGACCGAGACAGAGAACTCACCAAAAATGACCAGTTTGTCAAGCTCTGATACCAGGAGAACATTCAACGCAGGAGGATGCTTTTTCCGTGTTGATCGAGACAGAGAACTCACCAAAAATGACCAATTTGTCAAGCTCTGATACCAGGAGAGCATTCAACGCAGGAGGATGCTTTTTCCGTGTCAATCGAGACAGAGAACTCACCAAAACTGACCAGTTTGTCAAGCTCTGATACCAGGAGAGCTTCCAACGCAGGAGGATGCTTTTTCCGTGTCGATCGAGACAGAGAACTCACCAAAAATGACCAGTTTGTCAAGCTCTGATACCAGGAGAGCATCCAACGTATGAGGATGCTTTTTCCGTGTTGATCGAGACAGAGAACTCACCAAACATGACCAGTTTGTCAAGCTCTGATACCAGGAGAGCATCAAACGTATGAGGATGCTTTTTCCGTGTTGATCGAGACAGAGAACTCACCAAAAATGACCAGTTTGTCAAGCTCTGATACCAAGAGAGCATTCAACGCAGGAGGATGCTTTTTCCGTGTTGAACGAAACAGAGAACTCACCAAAAATGACCAGTTTGTCAAGCTCTGATACCAGGAGAGTATCCATCGCAGGAGAATGCTTTTTCCCTGTTGATCGAGACAGAGAACTCACCAAAAATGACCAGTTTGTCAAGCTCTGATACCAGGAGAGTATCCAACGCAGGAGGATGCTTTTTCCGTATTGATCGAGACAGAGAACTCACCAAAAATGACCAGTTTGTCAAGCTCGGATACCAGGAGAGCATTCAACGCAGGAGGATGCTTTTTCCGTGTCAATCGAGACAGAGAACTCACCAAAAATGACCAGTTTGTCAAGCTCTGATACCAGGAGAGCATCCAACGCAGGAGGATGCTTTTTCCGTGTTGATCGAGACAGAGAACTCACCAAAAATGACCAGTTTGTCAAGCTCTGATACCAGGAGAACATTCAACGCAGGAGGATGCTTTTTCCGTGTTGACCGAGACAGAGAACTCACCAAAAATGACCAGTTTGTCAAGCTCTGATACCAGGAGAGCATCCAACGCAGGAGGATGCTTTTTCCGTGTTGATCGAGACAGAGAACTCACCAAAAATGACCAGTTTGTCAAGCTCTGATACCAGGAGAGTATCCAACGCAGGAGGATGCTTTTTCCGTATTGATCGAGACAGAGAACTCACCAAAAATGACCAGTTTGTCAAGCTCGGATACCAGGAGAGTATTCAACGCAGGAGGATGCTTTTTCCGTGTCAATCGAGACAGAGAACTCACCAAAAATGACCAGTTTGTCAAGCTCTGATACCAGGAGAGCATCCAACGCAGGAGGATGCTTTTTCCGTGTTGATCGAGACAGAGAACTCACCAAAAATGACCAGTTTGTCAAGCTCTGATACCAGGAGAACAATCAACGCAGGAGGATGCTTTTTCCGTGTTGATCGAGACAGAGACCTCACCAAAAATGACCAGTTTGTCAAGCTCTGATACCAGGAGAGCATCCAACGCAGGAGGATGCATTTTCCGTGTTGATCGAGACAGAGAACTCACCAAAAATGACCAGTTTGTCAAGCTCTGATACCAGGAGAGTATCCAACGCAGGAGGATGCTTTTTCTGTGTTGATCGAGACAGAGAACTCACCAAAAATGACCAGTTTGTCAAGCTCTGATACCAGGAGAGTATCCATCGCAGGAGAATGCTTTTTCCCTGTTGATCGAGACAGAGAACTCACCAAAAATGACCAGTTTGTCAAGCTCTGATACCAGGAGAGTATCCAACGCAGGAGGATGCTTTTTCCGTATTGATCGAGACAGAGAACTCACCAAAAATGACCAGTTTGTCAAGCTCGGATACCAGGAGAGCATTCAACGCAGGAGGATGCTTTTTCCGTGTCAATCGAGACAGAGAACTCACCAAAAATGACCAGTTTGTCAAGCTCTGATACCAGGAGAGCATCCAACGCAGGAGGATGCTTTTTCCGTGTTGATCGAGACAGAGAACTCACCAAAAATGACCAGTTTGTCAAGCTCTGATACCAGGAGAACATTCAACGCAGGAGGATGCTTTTTCCGTGTTGACCGAGACAGAGAACTCACCAAAAATGACCAGTTTGTCAAGCTCTGATACCAGGAGAGCATCCAACGCAGGAGGATGCTTTTTCTGTGTTGATCGAGACAGAGAACTCACCAAAAATGACCAGTTTGTCAAGCTCTGATACCAGGAGAGCTTCCAACGCAGGAGGGTGCTTTTTCCGTGTTGATCGAGACAGAGAACTCACCAAAAATGACCAGTTTGTCAAGCTCTGATACCAGGAGAGTATCCAATGCAGGAGGATGCTTTTTCCGTGTTGATCGAGACAGAGAACTCACCAAAAATGACCAGTTGGTCAAGCTCTGATACCAGGAGAGCATCCAACGCAGGAGGATGCTTTTTCCGTGTTGATCGAGACAGAGAACTCACCAAAAATGACCAGTTTGTCAAGCTCTGATACCAGGAGAGCATTCAACGCAGGAGGATGCTTTTTCCGTGTTGATCGAGACAGAGAACTCACCAAAAATGACCAATTTGTCAAGCTCTGATACCAGGAGAGCTTCCAACGCAGGAGGATGCTTTTTCCGTGTTGATCGAGACAGAGAACTCACCAAAAATGACCAGTTTGTCAAGCTCTGATACCAGGAGAGCATCCAACGCAGGAGGATGCTTTTTCCGTGTTGATCGAGACAGAGAACTCACCAAAAATGACCAGTTTGTCAAGCTCTGATACCAGGAGAGCATTCAACGCAGGAGGATGCTTTTTTCCGTGTTGATCGAGACAGAGAACTCACCAAAAATGACCAGTTTGTCAAGCTCGGATACCAGGAGAGCATTCAACGCAGGAGGATGCTTTTTGCGTGTTGATCGAGACAGAGAACTCACCAAAAATGACCAGTTTGTCAAGCTCTGATACCAGGAGAGCATCCAACGCAGGAGGATGCTTTTTCCGTGTTGATCGAGACAGAGAACTCACCAAAAATGACCAGTTTGTCAAGCTCTGTTACCACGAGAGTATCCAACGCAGGAGGATGCATTTTCTGTATTGATCGAGACAGAGAACTCACCAAAACTGACCAGTTTGTCAAGCTCTGATACCAGGAGAGCTTCCAACGCAGGAGGATGCTTTTTCCGTGTCGATCGAGACAGAGAACTCACCAAAAATGACCAGTTTGTCAAGCTCTGATACCAGGAGAGCATCCAACGTATGAGGATGCTTTTTCCGTGTTGATCGAGACAGAGAACTCACCAAACATGACCAGTTTGTCAAGCTCTGATACCAGGAGAGCATCAAACGTATGAGGATGCTTTTTCCGTGTTGATCGAGACAGAGAACTCACCAAAAATGACCAGTTTGTCAAGCTCTGATACCAAGAGAGCATTCAACGCAGGAGGATGCTTTTTCCGTGTTGAACGAAACAGAGAACTCACCAAAAATGACCAGTTTGTCAAGCTCTGATACCAGGAGAGTATCCATCGCAGGAGAATGCTTTTTCCCTGTTGATCGAGACAGAGAACTCACCAAAAATGACCAGTTTGTCAAGCTCTGATACCAGGAGAGCATTCAACGCAGGAGGATGCTTTTTTCCGTGTTGATCGAGACAGAGAACTCACCAAAAATGACCAGTTTGTCAAGCTCGGATACCAGGAGAGCATTCAACGCAGGAGGATGCTTTTTGCGTGTTGATCGAGACAGAGAACTCACCAAAAATGACCAGTTTGTCAAGCTCTGATACCAGGAGAGCATCCAACGCAGGAGGATGCTTTTTCCGTGTTGATCGAGACAGAGAACTCACCAAAAATGACCAGTTTGTCAAGCTCTGTTACCACGAGAGTATCCAACGCAGGAGGATGCATTTTCTGTATTGATCGAGACAGAGAACTCACCAAAACTGACCAGTTTGTCAAGCTCTGATACCAGGAGAGTATCCAACGCAGGAGGATGCATTTTCTGTATTGATCGAGACAGAGAACTCACCAAAACTGACCAGTTTGTCAAGCTCTGATACCAGGAGAGCTTCCAACGCAGGAGGATGCTTTTTCCGTGTCGATCGAGACAGAGAACTCACCAAAAATGACCAGTTTGTCAAGCTCTGATACCAGGAGAGCATCCAACGTATGAGGATGCTTTTTCCGTGTTGATCGAGACAGAGAACTCACCAAACATGACCAGTTTGTCAAGCTCTGATACCAGGAGAGCATCAAACGTATGAGGATGCTTTTTCCCTGTTGATCGAGACAGAGAACTCACCAAAAATGACCAGTTTGTCAAGCTCTGATACCAGGAGAGCATTCAACGCAGGAGGATGCTTTTTTCCGTGTTGATCGAGACAGAGAACTCACCAAAAATGACCAGTTTGTCAAGCTCGGATACCAGGAGAGCATTCAACGCAGGAGGATGCTTTTTTCCGTGTTGATCGAGACAGAGAACTCACCAAAAATGACCAGTTTGTCAAGCTCGGATACCAGGAGAGCATTCAACGCAGGAGGATGCTTTTTGCGTGTTGATCGAGACAGAGAACTCACCAAAAATGACCAGTTTGTCAAGCTCTGATACCAGGAGAGTACCCAACGCAGGAGGATGCTTTTTCCGTGTTGATCGAGACAGAGAACTCACCAAAAATGACCAGTTTGTCAAGCTCTGTTACCACGAGAGTATCCAACGCAGGAGGATGCATTTTCTGTATTGATCGAGACAGAGAACTCACCAAAACTGACCAGTTTGTCAAGCTCTGATACCAGGAGAGCTTCCAACGCAGGAGGATGCTTTTTCCGTGTCGATCGAGACAGAGAACTCACCAAAAATGACCAGTTTGTCAAGCTCTGATACCAGGAGAGCATCAAACGTATGAGGATGCTTTTTCCCTGTTGATCGAGACAGAGAACTCACCAAAAATGACCAGTTTGTCAAGCTCTGATACCAGGAGAGCATCCAACGTATGAGGATGCTTTTTCCGTGTTGATCGAGACAGAGAACTCACCAAACATGACCAGTTTGTCAAGCTCTGATACCAGGAGAGCTTCCAACGCAGGAGGATGCTTTTTCCGTGTCGATCGAGACAGAGAACTCACCAAAAATGACCAGTTTGTCAAGCTCTGATACCAGGAGAGCATCCAACGTATGAGGATGCTTTTTCCGTGTTGATCGAGACAGAGAACTCACCAAAAATGACCAGTTTGTCAAGCTCTGATACCAGGAGAGTATCCATCGCAGGAGAATGCTTTTTCCCTGTTGATCGAGACAGAGAACTCACCAAAAATGACCAGTTTGTCAAGCTCTGATACCAGGAGAGCATTCAACGCAGGAGGATGCTTTTTTCCGTGTTGATCGAGACAGAGAACTCACCAAAAATGACCAGTTTGTCAAGCTCGGATACCAGGAGAGCATTCAACGCAGGAGGATGCTTTTTTCCGTGTTGATCGAGACAGAGAACTCACCAAAAATGACCAGTTTGTCAAGCTCGGATACCAGGAGAGCATTCAACGCAGGAGGATGCTTTTTGCGTGTTGATCGAGACAGAGAACTCACCAAAAATGACCAGTTTGTCAAGCTCTGATACCAGGAGAGCATCCAACGCAGGAGGATGCTTTTTCCGTGTTGATCGAGACAGAGAACTCACCAAAAATGACCAGTTTGTCAAGCTCTGTTACCACGAGAGTATCCAACGCAGGAGGATGCATTTTCTGTATTGATCGAGACAGAGAACTCACCAAAACTGACCAGTTTGTCAAGCTCTGATACCAGGAGAGCTTCCAACGCAGGAGGATGCTTTTTCCGTGTCGATCGAGACAGAGAACTCACCAAAAATGACCAGTTTGTCAAGCTCTGATACCAGGAGAGCATCCAACGTATGAGGATGCTTTTTCCGTGTTGATCGAGACAGAGAACTCACCAAACATGACCAGTTTGTCAAGCTCTGATACCAGGAGAGTATCCATCGCAGGAGAATGCTTTTTCCCTGTTGATCGAGACAGAGAACTCACCAAAACTGACCAGTTTGTCAAGCTCTGATACCAAGAGAGCATTCAACGCAGGAGGATGCTTTTTCCGTGTTGAACGAAACAGAGAACTCACCAAAAATGACCAGTTTGTCAAGCTCTGATACCAGGAGAGTATCCATCGCAGGAGAATGCTTTTTCCCTGTTGATCGAGACAGAGAACTCACCAAAACTGACCAGTTTGTCAAGCTCTGATACCAGGAGAGCTTCCAACGCAGGAGGATGCTTTTTCCGTGTTGATCGAGACAGAGAACTCACCAAAAATGACCAGTTTGTCAAGCTCTGATACCAGGAGAACATTCAACGCAGGAGGATGCTTTTTCCGTGTTGACCGAGACAGAGAACTCACCAAAAATGACCAGTTTGTCAAGCTCTGATACCAGGAGAGCATCCAACGCAGGAGGATGCTTTTTCCGTGTTGATCGAGACAGAGAACTCACCAAAAATGACCAGTTTGTCAAGCTCTGATACCAGGAGAGTATCCAACGCAGGAGGATGCTTTTTCCGTATTGATCGAGACAGAGAACTCACCAAAAATGACCAGTTTGTCAAGCTCGGATACCAGGAGAGTATTCAACGCAGGAGGATGCTTTTTCCGTGTCAATCGAGACAGAGAACTCACCAAAAATGACCAGTTTGTCAAGCTCTGATACCAGGAGAGCATCCAACGCAGGAGGATGCTTTTTCCGTGTTGATCGAGACAGAGAACTCACCAAAAATGACCAGTTTGTCAAGCTCTGATACCAGGAGAACATTCAACGCAGGAGGATGCTTTTTCCGTGTTGATCGAGACAGAGACCTCACCAAAAATGACCAGTTTGTCAAGCTCTGATACCAGGAGAGCATCCAACGCAGGAGGATGCATTTTCCGTGTTGACCGAGACAGAGAACTCACCAAAAATGACCAGTTTGTCAAGCTCTGATACCAGGAGAGTATCCAACGCAGGAGGATGCTTTTTCCGTGTTGATCGAGACAGAGAACTCACCAAAAATGACCAGTTTGTCAAGCTCTGATACCAGGAAAGTATCCATCGCAGGAGAATGCTTTTTCCCTGTTGATCGAGACAGAGAACTCACCAAAAATGACCAGTTTGTCAAGCTCTGATACCAGGAGAGTATCCAACGCAGGAGGATGCTTTTTCCGTATTGATCGAGACAGAGAACTCACCAAAAATGACCAGTTTGTCAAGCTCGGATACCAGGAGAGCATTCAACGCAGGAGGATGCTTTTTCCGTGTCAATCGAGACAGAGAACTCACCAAAAATGACCAGTTTGTCAAGCTCTGATACCAGGAGAGCATCCAACGCAGGAGGATGCTTTTTCCGTGTTGATCGAGACAGAGAACTCACCAAAAATGACCAGTTTGTCAAGCTCTGATACCAGGAGAACATTCAACGCAGGAGGATGCTTTTTCCGTGTTGACCGAGACAGAGAACTCACCAAAAATGACCAGTTTGTCAAGCTCTGATACCAGGAGAGCATCCAACGCAGGAGGATGCTTTTTCCGTGTTGATCGAGACAGAGAACTCACCAAAAATGACCAGTTTGTCAAGCTCTGATACCAGGAGAGCTTCCAACGCAGGAGGGTGCTTTTTCCGTGTTGATCGAGACAGAGAACTCACCAAAAATGACCAGTTTGTCAAGCTCTGATACCAGGAGAGTATCCAATGCAGGAGGATGCTTTTTCCGTGTTGATCGAGACAGAGAACTCACCAAAAATGACCAGTTGGTCAAGCTCTGATACCAGGAGAGCATCCAACGCAGGAGGATGCTTTTTCCGTGTTGATCGAGACAGAGAACTCACCAAAAATGACCAGTTTGTCAAGCTCTGATACCAGGAGAGCATTCAACGCAGGAGGATGCTTTTTCCGTGTTGATCGAGACAGAGAACTCACCAAAAATGACCAATTTGTCAAGCTCTGATACCAGGAGAGCTTCCAACGCAGGAGGATGCTTTTTCCGTGTTGATCGAGACAGAGAACTCACCAAAAATGACCAGTTTGTCAAGCTCTGATACCAGGAGAGCATCCAACGCAGGAGGATGCTTTTTCCGTGTTGATCGAGACAGAGAACTCACCAAAAATGACCAGTTTGTCAAGCTCTGATACCAGGAGAGCATTCAACGCAGGAGGATGCTTTTTTCCGTGTTGATCGAGACAGAGAACTCACCAAAAATGACCAGTTTGTCAAGCTCTGATACCAGGAGAGTATCCAACGCAGGAGGATGCTTTTTCCGTGTTGATCGAGACAGAGAACTCACCAAAAATGACCAGTTTGTCAAGCTCTGATACCAGGAGAGCATCCAACGCAGGAGGATGCTTTTTCCCTGTTGATCGAGACAGAGAACTCACCAAAAATGACCAGTTTGTCAAGCTCTGATACCAGGAGAGTATCCAACGCAGGAGGATGCTTTTTCCGTGTTGATCGAGACAGAGACCTCACCAAAAATGACCAGTTTGTCAAGCTCTGATACCAGGAGAGTATCCAACGCAGGAGGATGCTTTTTCTGTGTTGATCGAGACAGAGAACTCACCAAAAATGACCAGTTTGTCAAGCTCTGATACCAGGAGAGCATCCAACGCAGGAGGATGCATTTTCCGTGTTGATCGAGACAGAGAACTCACCAAAAATGACCAGTTTGTCAAGCTCTGATACCAGGAGAGTATCCAACGCAGGAGGATGCTTTTTCCGTGTTGATTGAGACAGAGAACTCACCAAAAATGACCAGTTTGTCAAGCTCTGATACCAGGAGACCATCCAACGCAGGAGGATGCTTTTTTCCGTGTTGACCGAGACAGAGAACTCACCAAAAATGACCAGTTTGTCAAGCTCTGATACCAGGAGAGCATCCAACGTATGAGGATACTTTTTCCGTGTTGATCGAGAAAGAGAACTCACCAAAAATGACCAGTTTGTCAAGCTCTGATACCAGGAGAACATCCATCGCAGGAGGATGCTTTTTTCCGTGTTGATCGAGACAGAGAACTCACCAAAAATGACCAGTTTGTCAAGCTCTGATACCAGGAGAGTATCCAACGCAGGAGGATGCTTTTTCCGTGTTGATCGAGACAGAGAACTCACCAAAAATGACCAGTTTGTCAAGCTCTGATACCAGGAGAGCATCCAACGCAGGAGGATGCTTTTTCCGTGTTGACCGAGACAGAGAACTCACCAAAAATGACCAGTTTGTCAAGCTCTGATACCAGGAGAGCATCCAACGCAGGAGGATGCTTTTACCGTGTTGATCGAGACAGAGAACTTATTAAAAATGACCAGTCTGTCAAGCTCTGATACCAGGAGAGCATCCAACGCAGGAGGATGCTTTTTCCCTGTTGATCGAGACAGAGAACTCACCAAAAATGACCAGTTTGTCAAGCTCTGATACCAGGAGAGTATCCAACGCAGGAGGATGCTTTTTCCGTGTTGATCGAGACAGAGAACTCACCAAAAATGACCAGTTTGTCAAGCTCTGATACCAGGAGAGCATCCAACGCAGGAGGATGCTTTTTCCGTGTTGACCGAGACAGAGAACTCACCAAAAATGACCAGTTTGTCAAGCTCTGATACCAGGAGAGCATCCAACGCAGGAGGATGCTTTTACCGTGTTGATCGAGACAGAGAACTTATTAAAAATGACCAGTTTGTCAAGCTCTGATACCAGGAGAGTATCCAACGCAGGAGGATGCTTTTTCCGTGTTGATCGAGACAGAGAACTCACCAAAAATGACCAGTTTGTCAAGCTCTGATACCAGGAGAGCATCCAACGCAGGAGGATGCTTTTTCCGTGTTGATCGAAACAGAGAACTCACCAAAAATGACCAGTTTGTCAAGCTCTGATACCAGGAGAGTATCCAACGCAGGAGGATGCATTTTCCGTGTTGATCGAGACAGAGAACTCACCAAAAATGACCAGTTTGTCAAGCTCTGATACCAGGAGAGCATCCAACGCAGGAGGATGCTTTTTCCGTGTTGACCGAGACAGAGAACTCACCAAAAATGACCAGTTTGTCAAGCTCTGATACCAGGAGAGCATCCAACGCAGGAGGATGCTTTTACCGTGTTGATCGAGACAGAGAACTCACCAAAAATGACCAGTTTGTCAAGCTCTGATACCAGGAGAGCATCCAACGCAGGAGGATGCTTTTACCGTGTTGATCGAGACAGAGAACTTATTAAAAATGACCAGTTTGTCAAGCTCTGATACCAGGAGAGTATCCAACGCAGGAGGATGCTTTTTCCGTGTTGATCGAGACAGAGAACTCACCAAAAATGACCAGTTTGTCAAGCTCTGATACCAGGAGAGCATTCAACGCAGGAGGATGCTTTTTCCGTGTTGATCGAAACAGAGAACTCACCAAAAATGACCAGTTTGTCAAGCTCTGATACCAGGAGAGTATCCAACGCAGGAGGATGCATTTTCCGTGTTGATCGAGACAGAGAACTCACCAAAAATGACCAGTTTGTCAAGCTCTGATACCAGGAGAGCATCCAACGCAGGAGGATGCTTTTTCCGTGTTGATCGAAACAGAGAACTCACCAAAAATGACCAGTTTGTTAAGCTCTGATACCAGGAGAGCATCCAACGCAGGAGGATGCATTTTTCGTGTTGATCGAGACAGAGAACTCACCAAAAATGACCAGTTTGTCAAGCTTTGATACCAGGAGAGCATCCAACGCAGGAGGATGCTTTTTCCGTGTTGACCGAGACAGAGAACTCACCAAAAATGACCAGTTTGTCAAGCTCTGATACCAGGAGAGCATCCAACGCAGGAGGATGCTTTTACCGTGTTGATCGAGACAGAGAACTCACCAAAAATGACCAGTTTGTCAAGCTCTGATACCAGGAGAGTATCCAACGCAGGAGGATGCTTTTTCCGTGTTGATCGAGACAGAGAACTCACCAAAAATGACCAGTTTGTCAAGCTCTGATACCAGGAGAGCATCCAACGCAGGAGGATGCTTTTTCCGTGTTGATCGAAACAGAGAACTCACCAAAAATGACCAGTTTGTCAAGCTCTGATACCAGGAGAGTATCCAACGCAGGAGGATGCTTTTTCCGTGTTGACCGAGACAGAGAACTCACCAAAAATGACCAGTTTGTCAAGCTCTGATACCAGGAGAGCATCCAATGTATGTAGATGCATTTTCCGTGTTGATCGAGACAGAGAACTCACCAAAAATGACCGGTTTGTCAAGCTCTGATACCAGGAGAGCATCCAACGCAGGAGGATGCTTTTTCCGTGTTGATCGAGACAGAGAACTCACCAAAAATGATCAGTTTTTCCAGCTCTGATAACAGGTGAGCTTCCAACGCAGGAGGATGCTTTTTCCGTGTTGATCGAGACAGAGAACTCACCAAAAATGACCAGTTTGTCAAGCTCTGATACCAGGAGAGTATCCAACGCAGGAGGATGCTTTTTCCGTATTGATCGAGACAGAGAACTCACCAAAAATGACCAGTTTGTCAAGCTCTTATACCAGGAGAACATCAAACGCAGGAGAATGCTTTTTGCGTGTTGATCGAGACAGAGAACTCACCAAAAATGACCAGTTTGTCAAGCTCTGATACCAGGAGAACATCAAACGCAGGAGAATGCTTTTTGCGTGTTGATCGAAACAGAGAACTCACCAAAAATGACCAGTTTGTCAAGCTCTTATACCAGGAGAACATCCATCGCAGGAGGATGCTTTTTCCGTGTTGATCGAGACAGAGAACTCACCAAAAATGATCAGTTTTTCCAGCTCTGATACCAGGTGAGCTTCCAACGCAGGAGGATGCTTTTTCCGTGTTGATCGAGACAGAGAACTCACCAAAAATGACCAGTTTGTCAAGCTCTGATACCAGGAGAGCATTCAACGCAGGAGGATATTTTTTTCCGTGTTGATCGAGACAGAGAACTCACCAAAAATGACCAGTTTGTCAAGCTCTGATACCAGGAGAGCATCCAACGCAGGAGGATGCTTTTTCGTATTGATCGAGACAGAGAACTCACCGAAAATGACCAGTTTGTCAAGCTCTGATACAAGGTGAGCATCAAACGCAGGAGCATGCTTTTTCCGTGTCGATCGAGACAGAGAACTCACCAAAAATGACCGGTTTGTTAAGCTCTGACACCAGGAGAGCATTCAACGCAGGAGGATGCTTTTACGCATTGATCGAGACAGAGAACTCACCAAAAATGACTAGTTTGTCAAGCTCTGATACCAGGAGAGCATTCAACGTAGGAGGATTTTCCTGAGGAGCACATAGTCTGTTTCATACTGATGTAAATGTGCAAGTGTATATGTGATGAAATGATCGCAAGTGTCTTCACAATGACCGATTAGATCGGCCCAGTAATTCTTGGATTTCTTGACTCACAGACAACCTACCTAAAATTGGAGCATCTCACTTAATACACGAAAATCAAGCGAACGATCGAGATTCACATTAATATGTGCAGGGCCACGAGAGTTGGTAAAATGCTGACAAATTGGTCAAAATTGGCAACAAATTGGTGCTGGTCAACTGTGAAAACCACTATACGGTAGCCGCGCACACAATTGTTTTCAGATTTCCGATACCAGGAGAGTATGTTTTTCAAGAGGTGGAATAAATTTGCGCTGCAGGTGAAATAACCTGCAGCGTGGAATAAATTTGCCCATCACTATTGCATTGCATACTATCATACCCGTGAGAGCGTTCACTAGTTTATGGAAGATGGATGAAACGGAGAGCATCCTTCATTTCGCTCAAACTTTCCGTCGCCTGGTACGAAATTCCATATAAAACCAGCTGTTTTCAGATTTCCGATACCAGAAGAGCATCCACGGAAGAGGTAGCACCTAGTACAGCAAATTTGGTCGAAAACCGCCGTAAGGTATGCAATTTTTATACAATAACTTTCCCGTTTTTCGTTAAAAATTTCTTCGAAAACTACCAGTTTTCGAATGCATAATACCAGGAGAGCATCCACGGAAGAGGTAGCTCCTGGTACTGCGCCGGAAGGTATGCAATCAACTTGCAATGCAATGCGCCGTAAGGTATGCAATGTTTAAACACTAATTTTTCATACCAACCAGCTGTTTTCAGATTTCCGATACCAGGAGAGCATGTACTTCAAGAGGTGACCCTCAGCCACTCAGGCACTCATGAGTGACTGAGTGACCGGAACTCATGAGTGACCGGCACTCATGAGTGACCGGCACTCATGAGTGACCGGCACTCATGAGTGACCGGCACTCATGAGTGACCGGCACTCATGAGTGACCGGCACTCATGAGTGACTGGCACTCATGAGTGCCTGGGAGCTGTCAATTAGCCGTCGATTAGCCGTCGATTAGGCGTCAATTAGCCGTCAATTAGCCGTCGATTAGCCGTCAATTAGCCGTCCATTAGCCGTCAATTAGCCGTCAATTAGCCGTCGATTAGCCGTCGATTAGCCGTCAATTAGCCGTCAATTAGCCATCAATTAGCCGTCGATTAGCCGTCGATTAGGCGTTGATTAGCCGTCAATTAGCCGTCAATTAGCCGTCAATAAGCCGTCGATTAGCCGTCGTTTAGCCGTCGATTAGGCGTCGATTAGCCGTCAATTAGCCGTCAATTAGCCGTCAATTAGCCATCAATTAGCCATCAATTAGCCGTCAATTAGCCGTCAATTAGCCGTCAATTAGGCGTCGATAAGCCGTCAATTAGCCGTCTGTTAGCCGTCAATTAGCCGTCAATTAGCCGTCAATTAGCCGTCGATTAGACGTCGATTAGCCGTCCATTTGCCGTCCATTAGCCGTCGATTAGGCGCCGATTAGCCGTCAATTAGACGTTGATAAGCCGTCGATTAGGCGTCGATTAGCCGTCGTTTAGCCGTCGATTAGGCGTCAATTAGCCGTCGATTAAGCGTCAAATTGACGGCTAATTGACGGCTAATCGACGGCTAATCGACGGCTAAACGACGGCTAATCGACGGCTAATTGATGGCTAATTGACGGCTAATTGACGGCTAATTGACGGCTAATCGACGCCTAATCGACGGCTAAACGACGGCTAATCGACGCCTAATTGACGGCTAATTGACGGCTAATTGACGGCTAATCAACGCCTAATCGACGGCTAATCGACGGCTAATTGATGGCTAATTGACGGCTAATTGACGGCTAATCGACGGCTAATTGACGGCTAATCGACGGCTAATTGACGGCTAATTGACGGCTAATGGACGGCTAATTGACGGCTAATCGACGGCTAATTGACGGCTAATTGACGCCTAATCGACGGCTAATCGACGGCTAATTGACAGCTCTCAGGCACCCAGGCACTCATGAGTGCCAGTCACTCATGAGTGCCGGTCACTCATGAGTGCCGGTCACTCATGAGTGCCGGTCACTCATGAGTGCCGGTCACTCATGAGTGCCGGTCACTCATGAGTGCCGGTCACTCATGAGTTCCGGTCACTCAGTCACTCATGAGTGCCTGAGTGGCTGAGGGTCACCTCTTGAAGTACATGCTCTCCTGGTATCGGAAATCTGAAAACAGCTGGTTGGTATGAAAAATTAGTGTTTAAACATTGCATACCTTACGGCGCATTGCATTGCAAGTTGATTGCATACCTTCCGGCGCAGTACCAGGAGCTACCTCTTCCGTGGATGCTCTCCTGGTATTATGCATTCGAAAACTGGTAGTTTTCGAAGAAATTTTTAACGAAAAACGGGAAAGTTATTGTATAAAAATTGCATACCTTACGGCGGTTTTCGACCAAATTTGCTGTACTAGGTGCTACCTCTTCCGTGGATGCTCTTCTGGTATCGGAAATCTGAAAACAGCTGGTTTTATATGGAATTTCGTACCAGGCGACGGAAAGTTTGAGCGAAATGAAGGATGCTCTCCGTTTCATCCATCTTCCATAAACTAGTGAACGCTCTCACGGGTATGATAGTATGCAATGCAATAGTGATGGGCAAATTTATTCCACGCTGCAGGTTATTTCACCTGCAGCGCAAATTTATTCCACCTCTTGAAAAACATACTCTCCTGGTATCGGAAATCTGAAAACAATTGTGTGCGCGGCTACCGTATAGTGGTTTTCACAGTTGACCAGCACCAATTTGTTGCCAATTTTGAAAAATTTGTCAGCATTTTACCAACTCTCGTGGCCCTGCACATATTAATGTGAATCTCGATCGTTCGCTTGATTTTCGTGTATTAAGTGAGATGCTCCAATTTTAGGTAGGTTGTCTGTGAGTCAAGAAATCCAAGAATTACTGGGCCGATCTAATCGGTCATTGTGAAGACACTTGCGATCATTTCATCACATATACACTTGCACATTTACATCAGTATGAAACAGACTATGTGCTCCTCAGGAAAATCCTCCCACGTTGAATGCTCTCCTGGTATCAGAGCTTGACAAACTGGTCATTTTTGGTGAGTTCTCGGTCTCGATCAACACGGAAAAAGCATCTTCCTGCGTTGGAAGCTCTCCTGGTATCAGAGCTTAACAAACCGGTCATTTTTGATGAGTTCTGTGTCTCGATCAACACGAAAAAGCATCCTCCTGCGTTGGATGCTCTCATGGTATCAGAGCTTGACAAACTGGTCATTTTTGGTGAGTTCTCTGTCTCGATCAACACGGAAAAAGCATCCTCCTGCGTTTGATGCTCTCCTGGTATCAGAGCTTAACAAACCGGTCATTTTTGGTGAGTTCTCTGTCTCGATCAACACGCAAAAAGCATCCTCCTGCGTTTGATGCTCACCTTGTATCAGAGCTTGACAAATTGGTCATTTTTGGTGAGTTCTCTGTCTCGATCAACACGGAATAAAGTATCCTCCTGCGTTTGATGCTCACCTTGTATCAGAGCTTAACAAACTGGTCATTTTTGGTGAGTTCTCTGTCTCGATCAACACGGAAAAAGCATCCTCCTGCGTTGAATGCTCTCCTGGTATCAGAGCTTGACAAACTGGTCATTTTTGGTGAGTTCTCTGTCTCGTTCAACACGGAAAAAGCATCCTCCTGCGTTGGGTACTCTCCTGGTATCAGAGCTTGACAAACTGGTCATTTTTGGTGAGTTCTCTGTCTCGATCAACACGCAAAAAGCATCCTCCTGCGTTTGATGCTCACCTTGTATCAGAGCTTGACAAACTGGTCATTTTTGGTGAGTTCTCTGTCACGGTCAACACGGAAAAAGCATCCTCCTGCGTTGAATGCTCTCCTGGTATCAGAGCTTGACAAACTGGTCATTTTTGGTGAGTTCTCTGTCTCGATCAACACGGAAAATGCATCATCCTGCGTTGGAAGCTCACCTTGTGTCAGAGCTTGACAAATTGGTCATTTTTGGTGAGTTCTCTGTCTCGATCAACACGGAATAAAGTATCCTCCTGCGTTTGATGCTCACCTTGTATCAGAGCTTGACAAATTGGTCATTTTTGGTGAGTTCTCTGTCTCGATCAACACGAAAAAAACATCCTCCTGCGTTGAATGCTCACCTTGTGTCAGAGCTTGACAAATTGGTCATTTTTGGTGAGTTCTCTGTCTCGATCAACACGGAAAAAGCATCCACCTGCGTTTGATGCTCACCTTGTATCAGAGCTTGACAAACTGGTCATTTTTGGTGAGTTCTCTGTCTCGATCAACACGAAAAAAACATCCTCCTGCGATGGATGTTCTCCTGGTATCAGAGCTTGACAAACTGGTCATTTTTGGTGAGTTCTCTGTCTCGATCAACACGGAAAAAGTATCCTCATACGTTGGATGCTCTCCTGGTATCAGAGCTTGACAAACTGGTCATTTTTGGTGAGTTCTCTGTCTCGATCAACACGGAAAAAGTATCCTCCTGCGTTGGATACTCTCCTGGTATCAGAGCTTGAAAAACTGGTCATTTTTGGTGAGTTCTCTGTCTCGGTCAACACGGAAAAAAGCATCCTCCTGCGTTGAATGCTCTCCTGGTATCAGAGCTTGACAAACTGGTCATTTTTGGTGAGTTCTCTGTCTCAATCAACACGGAAAAAGCATCCTCCTGCGTTGGATGCTCTCCTGGTATCAGAGCTTGACAAACTGGTCATTTTTGGTGAGTTCTCTGTCTCGATCAACACGGAAAAAGCATCCTCCTGCGTTTGATGCTCTCCTGGTATCAGAGCTTAACAAACCGGTCAGTTTTGGTGAGTTCTCTGTCTCGATCAACACGCAAAAAGCATCCTCCTGCGTTTGATGCTCACCTTGTATCAGAGCTTGACAAACTGGTCATTTTTGGTGAGTTCTCTGTCTCGATCAACACGAAAAAAACATCCTCCTGCGTTGAATGCTCACCTTGTATCAGAGCTTGACAAACTGGTCATTTTTGGTGAGTTCTCTGTCTCGATCAACACGGAAAAAGTATCCTCCTGCGTTTGATGCTCTCCTGGTATCAGAGCTTAACAAACCGGTCATTTTTGGTGAGTTCTCTGTCTCGATCAACACGGAATAAAGTATCCTCCTGCGTTTGATGCTCACCTTGTATCAGAGCTTGACAAATTGGTCATTTTTGGTGAGTTCTCTGTCTCGATCAACACGGAAAAAAGCATCCTCCTGCGTTGGATGCTCTCCTGGTATCAGAGCTTAACAAACTGGTCATTTTTGGTGAGTTCTCTGTCTCGATCAACACGGAAAAAGCATCCTCCTGCGTTGGATACTCTCCTGGAATCAGAGCTTGACAAATTGGTCAGTTTTGGTGAGTTCTCTGTCACGACCAACACGGAAAAAGCATCCTCCTGCATTGGATGCTCTCCTGGTATCAGAGCTTGACAAACTGGTCATTTTTGGTGAGTTCTCTGTCTCGATCAACACGGAAAAAAACATCCTCCTACATTAGATGTTCTCTTGGTATCAGAGCTTGACAAACTGGTCATTTTTGGTGAGTTCTCTGTCTCGGTAAACACGGAAAAAGCATCCTTCTGCGTTGGATGCTCTCCTGGTATCAGAGCTTGACAAACTGGTCATTTTTGGTGAGTTCTCTGTCTCGATCAACACGGAAAAAAGCATCCTCCTGCGCTGGATGCTCTCCTGGAATCAGAGCTTGACAAATTGGTCATTTTTGGTGAGTTCTCTGTCACGACCAACACGGAAAAAGCATCCTCCTGCATTGGATGCTCTCCTGGTATCAGAGCTTGACAAACTGATCTTTTTTGGTGAGTTCTCTGTCTCGATCAACACGGAAAAAGCATCCTCCTGCGTTGGATGCTCTCCTGGTATCAGAGCTTGACAAACTGGTCATTTTTGGTGAGTTCTCTGTCTCGATCAACACGGAAAAAGCATCCTCCTGCGTTGGATGCTCTCCTGGTATCAGAGCTTGACAAACTGGTCATTTTTGGTGAGTTCTCTGTCTCGATCAACACGGAAAAAGCATCCTCCTGCGTTGGATGCTCTCCTGGTATCAGAGCTTGACAAACTGGTCATTTTTGGTGAGTTCTCTGTCTCGATCAACACGGAAAAAGCATCCTCCTGCGTTGGATGCTCTCCTGGTATCAGAGCTTGACAAACTGGTCATTTTTGGTGAGTTCTCTGTCTCGGTAAACACGGAAAAAACATCCTTCTGCGTTGGATGCTCTCCTGGTATCAGAGCTTGACAAACTGGTCATTTTTGGTGAGTTCTCTGTCTCGATCGACACGGAAAAAGCATCCTCCTGCGTTGGATACTCTCCTGGTATCAGAGCTTGACAAATTGGTCAGTTTTGGTGAGTTCTCTGTCACGACCAACATGGAAAAAGCATCCTCTTGCGTTGGATGCTCTCCTGGTATCAAAGCTAGACAAACTGGTCATTTTTGGCGAGTTCTCTGTCTCGATTGACACGGAAAAAGCATCCTCCTGCGTTGGATACTCTCCTGGTATCAGAGCTTGACAAACTGGTCAGTTTTGGTGAGTTCTCTGTCTCGATCAACACGGAAAAAGCATCCTCCTGCGTTGGATGCTCTCCTGGTATCAGAGCTTGACAAACTGGTCATTTTTGGTGAGTTCTCTGTCTCGATTGACACGGAAAAAAGCATCCTCCTGCGCTGGATGCTCTCCTGGTATCAGAGCTTGACAAATTGGTCATTTTTGGTGAGTTCTCGGTCTCGATCAACACGGAAAAAGCATCCTCCTGCGTTGGATGCTCTCCTGGTATCAGAGCTTGACAAATTGGTCATTTTTGGTGAGTTCTCTGTCTCGATTGACCCGGAAAAAGCATCCTCCTGCGTTGGATGCTCTCCTGGTATCAGAGCTTGACAAACTGGTCATTTTTGGTGAGTTCTCTGTCTCGATCAACCCGGAAAAAGCATCCTCCTGCATTGGATGCTCTCCTGGTATCAGAGCTTGACAAACTGGTCATTTTTGGTGAGTTCTCTGTCTCGATCAACACGGAAAAAGCATCCTCCTGCGTTGGATGCTCTCCTGGTATCAGAGCTTGACAAACTGATCGTTTTTGGTGAGTTCTCTGTCTCGATCAACACGGAAAAAGCATCCTCCTGCGCTGGCTGCTCTCCTGGTATCAGAGCTTGACAAACTGGTCATTTTTGGCGAGTTCTCTGTCTCGATCAATACGGAAAAAGCATCCTCCTGCGTTGGAAGCTCTCATTTTATCAGAGCTTGACAAACTGGTCATTTTTGGTGAGTTCTCTGTCTCGATCAACACGCAAAAAGCATCCTTCTGCGTTGGATGCTCTCCTGGTATCAGAGCTTGACAAATTGGTCACTTTTGGTGAGTTCTCTGTCTCGATCGACACGGAAAAGCATCCTCCTGCGTTAAATGCTCACCTTGTATCAGAGCTTGACAAATTGGTCATTTTTGGTGAGTTCTCGGTCTCGATCAACACGGAAAAAGCATCTTCCTGCGTTGGAAGCTCTCATGGTATCAGAGCTTGACAAACTGGTCATTTTTGGTGAGTTCTCTGTCTCGATTGACCCGGAAAAAGCATCCTCCTGCATTGGATGCTCTCCTGGTATCAGAGCTTGACAAACTGATCTTTTTTGGTGAGTTCTCTGTCTCGATCAACACGGAAAAAGCATCCTCCTGCGTTGGATGCTCTCCTGGTATCAGAGCTTGACAAACTGGTCATTTTTGGTGAGTTCTCTGTCTCGATCAACACGGAAAAAGCATCCTCCTGCGTTGGATGCTCTCCTGATACCAGAGCTTGACAAACTGGTCATTTTTGGTGAGTTCTCTGTCTCGATCAACACGGAAAAAAGCATCCTCCTACATTAGATGTTCTCTTGGTATCAGAGCTTGACAAACTGGTCATTTTTGGTGAGTTCTCTGTCTCGGTAAACACGGAAAAAGCATCCTTCTGCGTTGGATGCTCTCCTGGTATCAGAGCTTGACAAACTGGTCATTTTTGGTGAGTTCTCTGTCTAGATCAACACGGAAAAAAGCATCCTCCTGCGCTGGATGCTCTCCTGGAATCAGAGCTTGACAAATTGGTCAGTTTTGGTGAGTTCTCTGTCACGACCAACACGGAAAAAGCATCCTCCTGCATTGGATGCTCTCCTGGTATCAGAGCTTGACAAACTGATCTTTTTTGGTGAGTTCTCTGTCTCGATCAACACGGAAAAAGCATCCTCCTGCGTTGGATGCTCTCCTGGTATCAGAGCTTGACAAACTGGTCATTTTTGGTGAGTTCTCTGTCTCGATCAACACGGAAAAAGCATCCTCCTGCGTTGGATGCTCTCCTGGTATCAGAGCTTGACAAACTGGTCATTTTTGGTGAGTTCTCTGTCTCGATCAACACGGAAAAAGCATCCTCCTGCGTTGGATGCTCTCCTGGTATCAGAGCTTGACAAACTGGTCATTTTTGGTGAGTTCTCTGTCTCGGTCAACACGGAAAAAAGCATCCTCCTACATTAGATGTTCTCTTGGTATCAGAGCTTGACAAACTGGTCATTTTTGGTGAGTTCTCTGTCTCGGTAAACACGGAAAAAGCATCCTCCTGCGTTGAATGCTCTCCTGGTATCAGAGCTTGACAAACTGGTCATTTTTGGTGAGTTCTCTGTCTCGATCAACACGGAAAAAAATATCCTCCTGCGTTGAATGCTCTCCTGGTATCAGAGCTTGACAAACTGTTCATTTTTGGTGAGTTCTCTGTCTCGATCAATAAGGAAAAAGCATCCTCCTGCGTTGAATGCTCCCCTGGTATCAGAGCTTGGCAAACTGGTCATTTTTGGTGAGTTCTCTGTCTCGATCATCACGGAAAAAGCATCCTCCTGCGTTGGATACTCTCCTGGTATCAGAGCTTGACAAACTGGTCATTTTTGGTGAGTTCTCTGTCTCGATCGACACGGAAAAAAATATCCTCCTGCGTTGAATGCTCTCCTGGTATCAGAGCTTGACAAACTGTTCATTTTTGGTGAGTTCTCTGTCTCGATCAATAAGGAAAAAGCATCCTCCTGCGTTGAATGCTCCCCTGGTATCAGAGCTTGGCAAACTGGTCATTTTTGGTGAGTTCTCTGTCTCGATCATCACGGAAAAAGCATCCTCCTGCGTTGGATACTCTCCTGGTATCAGAGCTTGACAAACTGGTCATTTTTGGTGAGTTCTCTGTCTCGATCAACACGGAAAAAAATATCCTCCTGCGTTGAATGCTCTCCTGGTATCAGAGCTTGACAAACTGTTCATTTTTGGTGAGTTCTCTGTCTCGATCAATAAGGAAAAAGCATCCTCCTGCGTTGAATGCTCCCCTGGTATCAGAGCTTGGCAAACTGGTCATTTTTGGTGAGTTCTCTGTCTCGATCATCACGGAAAAAGCATCCTCCTGCGTTGGATACTCTCCTGGTATCAGAGCTTGACAAACTGGTCATTGTGGTGAGGGCAACTCTCTTGGCCCTGCAAATGTTAATGTGAATTTCGATTGTTCGCTTGATTTTCGCGTATTAAATTTGATGCTTCAAGTGGAGATCGGTTGTCCGTGAGTCAAGAAATCCAAGAATTACTTGGCCGATCTCTGCGGTCATTGTGAAGACACTTGCGATCATTTCGTCACATTTACATCAGTATGAAATACACCACGTGCTCCTCATGCACAATTTGATAGTCAGTAGCAAATTATAGGTTTACAACACCACAAAGCACTCACTAATTTTTCTCAAACAATCTGAGTTTTCAATGCAAAAAATCGAGACCGATTTCAGCACGCACGATATCGCCAACAATGTTTTAGCAAGACTACTATGATAGGTTCTTCACTGAATACATCGTTTTTATATCAATGCATACTTGATTTCTTCAAGTATATTTTTTCGTGTTTGTTTTATTTAGATTAACGATTTCGCGATGATGATCTTCAACCATATGGATTTAGAATTGGAAATTTTAGAACAATTCCAGTCTAACAACGATGCAAATGTTACCGAGATTACAACATTGTAGTTTGAACAGTATTCTACACGGGGATATAATGAAGTGTTTGGACAGTTTGGGATGGATAAAAGAAAAGAAATGATATTCCAAGAACCATGAGGTATGAATAATCAAACAGAAAAGAGAGTTCTAATGATTGCAAAAAGATTTTATTCATTTTCTATGACAATGCTAGCTATGTCGTAGTACACTGACAGATTGTGTCGGATATAACATCATTACCGGCTTGCAAACTTGCAGAAATTGTGACAATCGAAAGACTAAACACAATACTCCACCACAATACTGTTCAGAAACACGTAGGCAGGACATTTATTCGGTTCAATCGGTGAGAGAAAACAATACCACACCACGAGTATCGCAATAGCAATAGCTGGCGAATACTGCACAAATCAATCGGCACAAATTGTTTGGGGACCCCAACACAGCGAGGTCCTAGGCAACCGCCTTCCGTTTGATCCGCCGCTGCTTGTCTCATTTCAAGTCAGTCCCCTCATTGTTCCCCTTCCCTCCGCCCTGGGCCACCAAGGGGATTGATCCTCCACTGCTTGAATTGCCCATAGAAAATTACTTATTTATCTTTTACGATTTATTCATATAACAATGTTATCAAAAAATTCTACAATTGTGTTCCTGTTTTGAAAAGCCCGCTGTTACCATTTGTGGTGATTTGCCCATTATTTGAACGCAGAATTAATAAATATGTACCGCTAGAGTATTTGTTATACGCTTGAACAATTATTGGAAGATAATAAAACATTAAACGATGAAAGCCTTGTATGCTGAAAAACAAATTATATAAAATTAATAAACCCACCACCGGTTTACTTTATTCGCAATTAAAAAAAATAATTTGACCAATTCAGTCATGTGAAAATCACACCGTTACCGACGTAAAAGTTGTGCGCCTGCATGTATGCAACTTGAATCTTGATGTGAAAATGATGTTGCTTGAAATGTATGCAATACCAATTGCTAACATACGGCGTGAAACATTTCAGGTTTCTTGCATACAAATGCATCACTTGTTGCGTGCTATCTTGCACACACATTCGGTTTCGCCTCAACCCGCCGCCGTGTGAAGGTAGCACGGAGCGGAAGATTCATTTCCGCTACGCTCATTTTTGGCTCATGATTGGCTCATTTTTAGGCTCAACAGCAGGATTGTTGTGCCCATCGATGGGTTGTGGAAGGCATGAGGAGGGGCGGCGCGGGTGTCTGTCTCTCTTTCTCTCGCACAGCAACCGGTGGAACCGGTCTCGCACAACGACTGCGCTTCTACAGCAGCTGTTTTCGCATGTGAATAGAAACGCAGCATGCAACAATTTTTGTTTTATGTGATGCACATTTTCAAACACGATGCACCGCACACACACACACACTCTTCACTGCATTTTGGAGCTCCTCTTCTTGGGCAAACCCCGCGTAGAATTTCTGTTTCCTTGCTCTAGGAGAACATTTAGACGTCCTGGTAGTTGCAACAATTTGTACCACTTTCCTGTTTTATCCACTTTGATGTAGCACAAAAACAATATACTTTTATTTTTCATTCGTTCGTAACAGACCACTTAGACAATAAAGTTTGATGATGGTATTTCAATTGAAGTTAGCTGCAGTAATAAAAACTATAACTCTTGTCTCGTTTCCAGAAAACTTATCACACAGGTTGCATAGCAAACGCCTGTATCGTTTTTAAGACCACGTTTGATGTAGACCACACACTACAGATAATTTAAAACATAGACTAGGGATACATATATCGCCATTTACGTCTAGTAGACTAGATCAACGAGTACATCAACATCATTAAATGTCATAGATTGTGTTGTAAACATTAGCCAAATAGTGCCCACACCCTTAAATGATCCTTAGAATCCTCGCATCCTGAACAAAGATAAGCATCCGACAGTGTGGATCGTATTGATAACATATTGAAAACAACGCCCTCAGTCCTTTATTCTTTCCATTCTTTCCCCAGTAATCGCTGAACATAGAAATAGTTTACTGTATTTAAGAACGAAATTCAGCAAAAAAATCACTCCAACTTCAGTTCTTAAATAAGAACGCCACTCTGTTCGAGGAATCGGCCAAGGGGACTGGATACTTTTGGTGTTAATCAACACATCATATTTTCCCACCAATGAAAAATCAACAATTAAATAAACTTTAATTGAATAGTCTAATAAGATAGCGTGATGATTATACTGTCCATCTCGAATTCGATGATTGATAAAGATAGTCACGATAAAACACCAGGCGTCTCCATGTTAATCCCCACGTGTTCATAGACAAACGGAAGTATTCTATGAAACACCATGCGCCTCCATGTTGAACTCAATGAACTTTTCTACATCTAGTTTTATTGTTCATTCGTACAATAAAAGCAGTTATGAATTTCTCAACCAATAATCTTCACGCCATTGCTACTTACCAAGTGAAACCCTGAAGTGAAGATAGGATAGTGAATGTCATCAGTTCGAGTCACCACAGACGTACATGAGTTTATTAATAATTTTTACTTTTCTTTATTCATTAGTTTTAATTTTTATTACACCAAACAGTTGAAACTTCTAATAACATGTATGGACAATGACACGCTTTGTTACAGAGATAAAATAATAAGCATAAATATCCTTTTTTGTGTTCTTGTTTATGCAAAATGTAGATTTTTTTTCAATTAGTGTGATTTTGTCTTATAATTTTTCTTAAGTGTTTTTCACCTTTCACCCTTTTCCCCATTTTTATGCGGCTCACGCGTTTTCCTTTGCTCTCTTACCTATTTCCTCTTCGTAAGTATATAATTACATGAATAGTACCACTTGTGTTTTCCCTCTTCGTCAGATGTTATGTTCGTTTTGTTGCGTTGAAGCAGTTCTGCTTACATCCGTGCATGTTGCTTACATCACTGGGCGTTCGTATTCTTGATCTTCAGCTGTTCGGTTCTGCTCGCACTGTCACAGCTGCCAGATGGTGTTGCTCTACTACTTATGCTTCGTTTAGTTCGGCAGATCGCGGCAGCATAGTGCCGGACGAGCGTCGGCCATGTGCCTTCCCACGTAATACGGTTTCGGTACGTTTACTGTGCTTTGATACCATTTCTGCAGTATTCTTCGTGCTACTGCCCGGCGTCGGGCGGTGCCTTTAGTTAGAGTGTTTTATGTGTGTGGGTGTGTCCGTGTTCACGGTTGGTTACGGTTAGGGATTGAAACGGTTTTTAATGTGCGTCAACCACATCGTACAGTTTGTGCAAACACGTTCACTCACTCCGTCAACGTTTTTGGGTTTGTTTCTTTGATCGTTTCCGTTGTGTTGTGTTTGTTTCTCCTTGCATGTTTTCTCTTTCTTCTACTTGTTTGCTCGTGATCGTTTCGTCATTGTTCCTAGATTTGGTATTCTTGTTTTGTTATCTCCTTTTTCACTTAAATTTGGGACTCGTGTGAGTGTGCGTTTTTTCTCCTTCTTTTGTTTCTTTTCCATCTCCTAACCGCAGGTCATGCATTTCCTCTAAAAATCGACCTTAGTGTAGTCGCTTAAATATCTTACAGATTTAGTATCGTTTTTTCGTGTTTGTTTTAGCTTTGTTTTTACATTTTTGACCTTCTTCCTCTGACATATCCATATTTAAATTTAAGGTAATATTGTTTCGTTTTATTTTTTCTTCCCGTACCAACCCCTTTCTCCCACAACGCTCAATATTCTTGTTTTCGGGACTTTTGTTTCCTTACTTTCGCTTTGCTTTTTATTTTCGCATCAGACTAGATTCAGAGTGTTTTCTCTCTCTTTCTCTCTCTTTCTCTTTCTCTTCTTGCCGTTCGTTCTTCCAACCTCGTCGATAATTGTTTTGCATTGGTTTAGTAGTCGTCTTAAATTTTAACCGTAAATTTAGATAGAAATTTGGAGACGGTCCTTTTTATTCCGCGTGGCACAAAAACATAAAACTTTCGTTTCCGTGTTTTGCTTTCGCTTTTGTGTTTCATTTTCGTTTATACACATATATGTCATTAACATATTCGATCCCATTGGTTTTTTTTTCTCTCTGGTTGCAGTTGCGTGAAACGTTCAGCCATTGTTGCAATACTTACAATCGTTGGCCGGTCGGTCCAGTTCGCTGCCAACCATAAAACCTTCGCGTGCCTCCTAGTCCGAACAGTGTTTTGTTTACTTCCTGCACTACAAAAGTGGAGTTAGTGATTTTTTTAATAGTTTGTTTCCTTTTTTGTTCCGAAACCAAAACCAAAACAAGAAAAGGTTTCATTCTAGCCTCCGAAACAGTGTTTTGCATCCTCTTTCTTTTTCTCTCTTTCTAGAGTTTGTCTCTGTGTGTTGCAATTTGTGACTTTTTTCTAGTTCGTGTTTTGCTTTCTTCCGTTTTTGTTTTCTCTCTCGTTTTCGCTTTCCATTTGTCACTTTTTACCTTCTTGTTTGTTTGTTTTCTTTTGTTCGTGATTTCAGTGCAGTGCGCGGATAGTTTGTTCAATTTTTGCTCATCTTCGTTTTTTGCTTAGTTTTTCCACTTTTTGGTGTGATTTATTTATACAATAAGATTGACTTAAGATTACGACTAATGAAAAACCGAAATCAAAACAAACGCAAGCATTATAAAACTCTTCTAGCCTATAGCTTGTCCGTTTTTAAACCCGTTTCTCTTTTTATTTTAGTTTTGTTTTATACGTCTAAAACTCGTACGCGTGTTTTGCGATTTACAGTGTGTATTCTTTTTTTTTGTGTTGCGATTTGCACAAAACTAAACACAAACCAAACACAAAATCGTCGTCTTTTTTTTTGTACGTCACCATTCATCCTTCCATCGCTAGCTTGCTAGTTCAGTAGTTTTTATATCTACGTGTGATTTGGCCTTAGAAGGGGGTCGAGTTTTTTTCTTTTTCCTTATTTCGTTTTCATTTACGGCCCCTCCTGTATTAGCTGACCTCTGTAACGCTTTTTCTTGCATTCGGACTAGAAACTTGTTCCAATAATCTCGAGAAGGTGTGGCGTGCTGTTTTTGGCTATCAAAAGTTGCTTGCTTAATTTAATCGGTAAATACATTTGCTGCTGCACCGTTGTTGTTTTTTTCTTCTTCTTAATGGTGCGTCCGCGTGACATCCCCGTGAAGGTTATGAGATGCGGATTTTCCTTCGTCAATGTGAGTGTGTGAGTTTCGCGTTCAGCCTCTGGTATGGTATACCGTCCCGCCACAGGACATTTTGGTATGACTGTTCCGATTTTTGGATGTTTTTGTTTGCTCTCTCTCTCTTTCTCTCTTTCTCTTGCTTTTTGTGTCGAATGCAATGAAAACTTCTTTCACTTTTACCTCCAAACGTAGCATCATTCTGTCTGTCTCTCTGTTTTAGCTGAGCTGGTAGCGGATGTGCTGACGAACTCCGGCAGAGAATTTCCCCTTGCTCGGGTGCCAGGCTCTGCCCGGTACGGATTATTTTGGAACCCCCGGCCATTTTGTTTATCGGTGCCCTTTTTATGTACAACGCTCTTCCGTTACAAAATGCCTAAAAGTGTAAAATTTCGTTACCATTTTCTTTACAAGTTACGCTTGGTGCTAGCCTAAATGTGGGGGCCGGTTTTTCTCCTGTTCATACAGAGATTTCTGCTTCGTTTCTCGCACCTTTTGTTTTGCTTTGTCCAAAATGTTTCTCGAGAGTTCTTGATTATGATTAAATTTTGCTGTATGCCTAGATAAATACTACACTGCCATGCAGCTAGCAGCGAGAGGTCTCGGAGGTGTCGTTCCACCGCATAACGTACCGGAACGGCCTGGCGATTTCGATGCCGGATTCGCTCGCTTTGTGATGTTCGACGCATCCTTACTCTAGTTCATTCCGTCTTCGTTTGACTGTTGTTTACATGTCGTTCGAAACATTGATTTTAGCATCTCCTTTTTTTGCTCGGTTTGTAAGCGCAATTAGTTGTTCATGCCATTGCTTATCTTGCTGTTGTCTCAGATAATATCTCCCATTGTCTAAATCTCCCGTTTGAAATTACTACCATTTTTGTGCCAGTCCTCGTCCTATACACGTAGGTGTTACGCTATGTATAGGCAAGATCTGTGGACCGAAAAAGATTAATTTAACATTCTGTTTTATATTTTTTTATCAAACTAATACATCGAAAACATTGCTAAACGTTCCAAATCAGACCCGAAAAGTTAGTTTTTTTTTTCTCGCACTCGTTTTAGTTTCGAAACACGTTCAACGTAAAGTCGTTCGCTTTTGTTTGGTTAATTTTATCCATTGTTTTGTGTTCGTTTTTGTTACTTTGCCCGGTTGATTTGACTATTTTGCTGCGTTTTGCGTTATTGCCCAGTTCTATCGTTCGGTGGATGTGATTTGGTTTGCGCTGTTTTGTTTTATTTCATTAGTTATATATTTCCAAAAATTTCCAAAAACATAACCGCTACGTCGTTCGTTTGTTTGTTTGTTTTGTTTTTCTCTCTGCATGATGTTGTTACAGTCCGTCTGATGTTTTAGATTTTTCCTACTTTTGTCGCTTGTTTTATGCGGAACATTCAGGCGTGCGATGTTGTCCGCCCGATGGTTCCTACTTCGAAGGATGTTCTCCGTGATATTGAGGGTATCATGTTCTATCGCTCCTCGGTGTCGTTGTCCTTTCCCGAATAAATGCTTTCTGCTCACGATTATCCTGAACCATGCTGAACTGAAAAGCTGAACTGAAACGCTTCCGTCTACTGTCTACTGTTGTAGTATGATGATGATGATGATGATGATAAATGATAAACACAACTCGATGCCGCGTGAACGAGATTACGAAAGTGTGTGAAAATGGTGGTTCGAAATAGTATTTTCCTCCGCTTCCGTTTGCTTGTATTGGTTGGTTTGTTTACTTCCTTCATGACCGAAACATGGTACTGCTTTCCGTCTGCTGTGCATCTTACACTTAATCGTCACCCTTCACTAGTCTCTCTTGCTTTTCCTGTCAACGCCAAGGTGTATAAATTGCGCATTAGGAATATCCAAAATTGATATTGAGTGCCGTTCCGTTTGCTGTCTTGCTCTGCCTATAATATATGTGTGTGTGTTTGTGGTATGTTCGCTATGCTAACTCTCCCGAAAAGTGTTCTCAAAGGTTCGTGGTCCGAAAGGGTTTCGCATCGCTTCCCGAAAAAAATTCTGTTCGTGTTCGTACTCGTGCCAGTTGGTGTGCCAAGGTTGTTACAGTCGTCGTTACAGTGTGTTCGAGTAAACCGTGTACTATTGTTAACCTGTCTATTGTTGCTTTGGTTGGGTAGGTCAAACGCTGGCCACGCGGGCGTCTCCTCGATGTGTCCCCTCGTCGAGACGCTCGTCCAGAGACGCCCCGTCGCTGTCAGCGCCTATATGGAGGTGCACAAAATTAACCGTTTGCTATTGTTTGCTCTATTGCCGAATGCAGCAGACCAGCGTGTCAGTGATGTTGTTGGTGACTACTGCTGCTGCTGCTGCTGCTGCTGTTGCTGCATCTACGTGGTGGAGTGTAATACTTTCAACCCATCTATTTCTTGTGTATGTCTTGATGCTGCATGCTCTTTTGCTGCTTGATAGTAGTGATGTAACTCTTGCCCTTCGGTCCCCAATGTGGTCTTGTTCTGTTGTTGTTGTTTTGGACACCTGGCAGCCTGTCCAGCTTGCGTTCTCTTAGTTGCACTGTGGAATTTATTATCGATACCAGATCACTTCAGTATATGTGTATCTCACTTCCGCTCTTTCTCTACGTGATGTAATGTGATGTAAGGAGATCCTCCGCGTAAAGAACCGAAAACTTGCTCCCACACGGATGTCGGAATTCCGATCGTTGTGGTAAAGCTGTGCGTCTCGAAAAATTCGGGAAATTTCGCCTCAATTGTGATGTTGAGAATTTTGTCCAGTAGTCGATGAAATAGGGAACAGTGTGCGTACGGAACCGCGCACCGGCCTGGTAGTAGGAGTGTTCTCGCCACACTCGGCGCCGGAACGGGTACGGTGCACTAACGCACAAGGTAGTGAAGGGGAGGGATGGGGCGGTAAGCCCTACCCCGCCCTACTACACTCGATGTTTGCCGCTGTTTTCGATTACATGCCTTGTCTGCCTGTGTTTATGGTGAAAATTGAACTGAAACTCCGCGTTTCGGGGAACTCTCGCCTGCCGGACCCTTCCTTCGGTACGATGGACGGTGAAGGAAGCAAGAGATCTGCGTGAAGTTCACACGTTTCCGTCCGAGAGGTTCGCCGAGTTCGCCCAAAAAGCCGCGGAAAAACAAAATCCCTAAACCCTGTGTCCAAGTCCAAGTGTTTCCGCGACCTTGCCGGGTCCGCGAGAAAACTGAGCAAAACTTGAAACGTTCCAGTAGTTGGTTGTGTGATTTACCTGCAGCGCCCTCACTGTGGCGCGTGCCAAATTCAAAACTTATTCGCCATTCGGGGTGTTTAAACGGGAAAATTAAACGGAAAACCCTGGAATGGAGAAGTGGGTTGTGCGCAATTTTCGCACGTGAAGCGTGTCATTATTACCAAGTGTTTTGGGTTGGTTGGTTGGTTTTCTTGTTAAATATACTGTTGCGCGTTTGATCTGCTTGACACAGCTGTAGTGGTAGTAGTATTAGTAGTAGTGGTAGTAGTGGTACCGCTGGATTCAGCACACTGAAGGCGCTGCAGCGGATGTAGCTGTTGGGTTTTACAATTAAGTTTTACCGCTTATTACTGTGTGTGTGTTTTTGTGTGTTTTTGGGTGTTTGTGTATTGTGTGTTTTGCAATCGAAAAGTTTTGGCACAAATGTTTCGGTTTTGTTTCGCAATTTGTTTGTTTGTTCTTCTCCTCCGCTTTGTGTAATATGTCCTCCGTGTACGTTTTCTGTGTGACCCAATGCTGCTGCGACTACTTATGTATGTTCTTATCGGTTTCTTGGAAGTTCTGTTGCTGTTGCTTGCTGGTCTTGTGAAAAAGTTCTCTTCCGTAGTTCTGCTATTTGTTTTGCTGGTAAAACTATCATCTCTTCAACTGTTTTTTTTTTGTTGTTGCTGTGCTGTGTGTGTGTGTGTGCATCTGTGAAATCCTTCGCTATTTGCACCCTGTCCAGGCTTCATTGCCTTGCCACTCGCTACATCTCGCCCTCTCTCAGTGTCCTTGGCCGTCTGTGCTGCTGAAGTATACTGTTTGGCTCTCGCATCGTTTTGTCTCTTTTGTTTGCTTTGTTTGTTTCGTTTAGTTAGGTACTTTATCCTATTTCAACATAAAATACATCTTTGCTACCGCCACCGATAAATCCGCCAGCACCCACGTGAGTGCCATTCCTTCGCGCCATCGCCAATCGTCGGACGAGATTATTTGTAAAACATTGTACACGCGAGCGGGCGACGTACCAAAAGCGATGGCGGAAAACCGGCGGCAGGTATTTGGGTATCCGAGCCCATGAATCCGGGCCCGGGCTATTGTGCTGCTTGTGGCAGTCCTCCTCGACTGCCGGTAGGTTAATGGAAAACTGAAAACCGCGTAAATCGAACGCAAAGATCCGAGAAACAAAAGACGGTGTGTTTAATGTATGTACATCTAACTCCACACTCGTTCAGTTCTGACTGCCTGCCTGCGGGGTGGTTTGGTTTGGTTTGTATGGAACCGGTTCGAGTTCGCTATTTTACAGATTGTGGTATGGTTTATTGGTTTTGTCCTGTCCGAACGTTTGACTATTGTTTCACCGTAATGCATATTGGGGGTTGTTTCTGTTCCTTGTTTTGGTTGCTGTTGGGCTCGCCCCGTAGTGTGGAGGGCCCAACATTAGGTTCTGTTCTAATTGCTGTTGTTGCTGCTGCTGCTGCTGTTGCTGCCGGTGTGGATTGGTTGTTGTGTGTGTGTGATTGTGTGCCGGTGCGGTTGTGTAAGTGTGCGCATGTGTGTGTGTGTGTGTGTTCGTTGTTTGACAACATTTGATGTGTCGAACTCGTTCGGAGTTGGAGAGTCAAATGAGATGAAAATAAGGAAATTATTGAGAAATGCCGCACCGTACCGTCCATCCGTTGCCGTGGATGACGTCCGATGCGTCCGTTCTGGTCTATTGTGCATTGGTTACAAAGTAGAAGTGTTGTTGTTTTGCTATCTGTTTGTGTTGTTGTGGGATTCACGCATACCCAGCCACGCGTTCAAAGGGACTTTTGCGGGTTTTTCGTGTGTTGCTGGCCCCGGATGTGGTCCTCTGCTAGGTGCATGTGTTCGTTGTTGATGTTCGCCATCCTCTCAATTCTTCAAAAAAACCCATCCGGTCTGGGCAGAAATCTCACCAAACATTCGACAAAAGACAAACTCAACTATGTTGGCTACGGATTGCGAAAAAACAGAACCAAAAGGACAATGAAACTCCCAAGAAGTACCGAAAGTATCCTTGTTTTGCTAGGATTGTTGGCTTTGGTTTTGATGGGAGACGGGCAGGGAAGAAGGGGTTGGGTTTTCTTTACCCCACTACCCTCCCGTTCTCTCTCTCTCCCTCTCTATCTCTCTTTCTTACGTTATCTCTATCTCTCTCCCTGGTATCCACTGTAAGGGATAAGACAATTTCCTTCGCGTTCGTTTCGTTTCGCAACAGCGTTCTTCTGCACCATTTTGTTTTTTCTTCTTCTTTGTGTATGTGTGTTAGTGTGGGTGTGTGTAGTTGTGCTTTTTATTCTTCTTCTTCTCCTTCTGCTTCATTAGGAGCCAATTGATCATTCGCGAAAATTGTGCCAAAAGTTTACGTTACGTTTTAAACTTGGATCTTTTGCTTTTGCTCTGTACGGTTGTTAACGCTTCCGAAAAAGGGTGTAAATTGACAGACAGAAATAAACGATATAAAACTGATGATGAAAAGGAGGTGGTGGTGGTGTTGGGGGTTTCTTTTTTGTTTGGGAAGGTATGGTGAAGATTTTGAGTTACCAGTTAGCTCAAATAGGGACGTAATAATCGAATTCGCGTTCGCGGTGCTGGTAATTACTATTGGGATTGTTTCTTGTGCAGTTTCCGTTAGTTTTTGCCTTCGGAGAAAGGTTGCTGTGGCATTGAGAATGGTGGTTAGTTCACATGTAGTATTTGTTTTGATTTTTCTTCGTCTATACTATTGCACGTGCTTGCTGCCACTGGCCTGTTTGGGTTTTCTTTCCCGGGTTCTTTTGCACCGGAGCGATCGATCGCGAAATGGCCAACAGATGGCAGGATGTTTGCCCCAAACATAACCGGGGCCCTCGACGGCCACCCCGGGAAAACCGTACACAGTGAGGACACCATCCCCAGAGGGGGGAATTGGTGCCACCAAGAAACGCTCTGCCTCAATTGAAAATTATGGATATTCCAGATTCGGTTCATTTGATCGGTATTGGTATCAAACTTCAAGTTACTGCTGATGATCTTCGTATGTACTTCCATTCTTCTTTGTTGTTTGCTGCTGTTAGTTAGTTAGTTAGTGAATTAATTCATTTTGCATGTTTGTCTTAAGTGTTTTGTCATTTGGAATTGGTAAATTACGTTGTTCTTTTTTTTTGTTGTTGTTGCGTATCTTTGCATCTCTTTGCTGTCCTGCTGGTTGGTTTCGTTTTGCTTGCTTGAGAAATAATTTTTGAATACCTCTGATTATTTCGATACTATTTACTGTGAGTTTGTGTTTATTTATTTTTTTTTTCATTCATTCATTATGTTTGTTTCTTCGTATTTTTTTTTGTTTGCTTTGTTTTGCTGCATTTAAATAGAGAATAAATACAATATGCTTGTGGTGTGTTTGTGTGATTAAAATTAGATTACAAAAAATAAGTTTATACCCCTCCATACCGACCGCAGACCGAGAACGGCGCAGCGGCTTCGGCCGCTGGGCGGAAGGATCCGCGTGTGTGTGTGTGTGTTTGTGTATGTGGTGAGGTCGTGTTTGTGTGCGTGTTTTTAGAAGTCTGTTGCAAGTAGTAGGAATCATCAATTATCAGTCCAATGTGTTGTACGATCAGAGCCCTTCTTACGAAGAGCCAACGAACAACCGTTTTGCTCAATCCCCAAGCAGTATACATATGCGGTGTGCCCGTCCGCGGGTGTCCGTTCTTCCCAGCGAAGCGCAAGACAAATCCTTGCAGGAGAGTGCAGGTGTACATTTCGAAAAAACGTTCGCCCAAACGTGTGTTGAATTTCTTTACTTCTAGCGCGCGCTCGAAAAAGGCGCAGATTTCGTTCGTAGCTCCAAACATACGATCCAGACATAAATTTGCTAATCTCGAATAGTCCCCGTGCTCGGGGGCCCCCTAGGTGAGTGACACTCGGGAAGGGTTGAATTTTGGACAGGTACTGCTCCTTTGTGAAACAACGCCATCGAGAAACGGTAGGAACCGTAGAACACACCTCATAAAATTGCCGTGGCTGGATGCCATGGTCGGCATCGCAGCCCCCAAACAACCTCATCCCCAAGCCCGTTAAACGCTTCAATACAATCACTTAAATCTACGAGAAAAAATAGTTGATGACCCTGTCCGGCCCCAGACCTGGCCGCTCGCCTCAAAGCTCACTGGGTCGGTTGATGGAAGGGGTTGTTTTATGCATTTTGTTTTCCACTTTTGTTTCATACTCCTAGCTTCATCTGCACTGGTGCTGTATTAGGGTTTATCTGTTTTATAGTTAAATTGTGTTTTCTTCCTCCGTTTTCTTCTGCTTGCTTCACCTTCATCCACTTGCATTTCCCATTTCACTCCATGCTTCGTTTAGTTTATGTAGGTTGGCTGCTATTCTTCTGTTGGTTTTTTTTTTCTTGTTGTTTGCTTTGAGTGCTTGCATTGTATTATATTTCTTAGCGTACTTTGAGAAATTGGAATTGGGAATCAAATGTAACCTAAAAATTCAGACTGTCCGTCATGCAGCGGATGATGTTTTCGTCGTGCCTTCCTTCCCGATGTTGTGATTAATACTACGCGTACTGCTGTTGTAAGGTTCTACAAACACTTGTCTTGCTTGGCGTGACGTGTCGTTCGGTTGCAGCTGGTTCGGGCTCCGAAACGCAACCAATCACACAGCGGTAGGTTCGCTTCAAACAGAAATCACGTTGTTAGCCTTGCACAGTCAGTCGGAAGGAATATACCTATACGCATGGTTGTGATAAATAGTACACGAGCTCACGAGCTCTTGCGGGAACGCACCGAACCCTCAGTGTACTGATGGTAACTGATGTTTCTTGCAATGTTTCGTAACTAAAGCGTTTTCGTAACTGGGAACGAACGCGCCCCCCGAAAAAAAAGAGGAAGAGCTCGTTTCGTCCCTCTTCCGATGTCTTGTCGTTGGGGAATCTTGGGAAAAATACAGTCAAACCATGCTAAACTGGACATCAGTAGCGTTTGCGCTACGCACTCTAAGCACGATCATAAAGTGTTGTATAAGGTATGGAAACATCAGCGACAATACCCAAGTAAGCAGCATTTTGTGGAACATGGTTAGGAGTTGGTTTGCTTATCCCCGTACCCAATCTCAGCCACTGCTTGCATGTTTCTGTGTGGGTGTGGATGTGCGTGTGGATGTCCCTCAGTAGAACAATAGTGTGTGTTTAGTAGTTTGCGCCCCTTTTGACACCTCTTCGCTTATATATGATTTTTTTTTTTCGTTATGTTCGTTTAGTGATAAGTTTTTGGAAATTTTCTTCTGCTAGGATGGATGCCTCTGCTTAATTGGTTTTGAGTTCTGTTACTTGTTTATTAGTAATGCATTTGCTTCTTCAATTCTGCAATGGGGGGGGTTTGTTTTTGCTTAATGTTAAAGAATATGCGTGTGTGAGAGCTTTGTATTGTGTAAAGTGTTTGTTTTTATTTATTTATCTTTGTTTTTTTTTCTTGTTTGGTTTGCTTTTCCATATTGGATAAATTGTTGTTTCGCTTAAAACCGTTGTTGCGAATGTTTGCTTTGTTAAAAAGGAAAAGCATGACAGTAGTGGTCACCTATACGATACGCGACACCACGGCACAAACTTACGGCTGTGTCGCGGGCATCGAAATAAAACGGAACTAGACATCATTCCCGAAACGTATCAACAGAAAAGTGTTGTCAAAACTGAAAAACGATAATTTGGTAGATTTTTTCCCATTTCGCTTCATCTCCTTCGTTTTGCATCTTAATACATTTCATTACGGTTTTGTTTGTTTGCATGTTTTGCTGCATGTTAATGGGATTTATATTTGGTTTATGTTCATCCCCTTGTTTTGTCATAGAGTATGGCCATCTTGAATTGATGCGTTAGATGTATGCTTTTATGCTCAGTGTTTCTTGCCACAGTTTACTACGTACTAGTGTGTTTTGTTTAATTTTTTGCCCCCCTTTTCCTGCTCTCTGCTTCATTCTCTCTTGAATCATCTCCAGAACGAAATCTGAACCGTGCGCGCTCACATGAGTTCATGTTCTGGGTTCCGGTTTCAGTTTTCATTGCTTCCCCACGAAATCGTTACATCGACGTCAGCTGCTTCCATATGCGTGTGTGTTTGTTGGTTGATATTTTGGTTTTCTTTAGATAGGCTAATCTTCTCATGGTAGTAGTTCTTACCTTTATAAGTGTATTAATTGTTTTTTTTTGTTAATTTTCTCTTCCTGCCTTTTTCTTTATCTTTCTCTCTTCTGCTTCCTTTGTAGCTTTTTCAGCTCCGTAACAGTGTAGGTTTTATGATTTGCTTTGCTGCTTTTGCATTTTTGTGTGATATATTATCATCATCATGTTCTGAATTATATATTATTAAACTTAAATTTAGTCTTCCTCCTTCGCTACCCATGCCCGTTACTATCCATAGCCTCGCACCTGTAGGTTTTCTGTAGATATCTTCTTTTTTTTTTGGTAATTTTTGTTTTATTGATTATTTGCTTGTTTGCGCTACTTACTTCATACACGAAAAAGTGGCATCACCTTGGGTTCATCGCCTTCATCCTTCGTTTTCTAAACACGGTTTTGAGCTTTCCAAAAAACTGTTATCTTCTGCATTGTTTTGCTTTGTCTTCTGCTGTGGTTTGTGCTTTGTTGAGGTTTGTTCGAAACAAAAAATAGTGATCCTGTAGTTCTATTGCATCTTGTTGTATTGGCTTTGCTGTTTTATTGTTACTGTTGCCGTTCTGCTGCAGCAGTATACTCTGTATTGTGGTGGTGGTGGTGGTGGTTGTTTGCTGTTGTATTATACTCTTGTTTGCTGTTGTATATTCCCGTTGTATGCTTCTCCTGATGGTAGAATGGAACAGAAAAAAAACTACACAAGATCGCGCCCGAGTAGCCGAGCACTTTGGTGGGGCGAGAAGTCTATTAAAGGGCCCGTTTATTCTTCCTCCTGCTTCCGCATTTCGTCGTATTCATTTGCTCCATCATTGTCGCAGTTTTTTTTTTTACTCATTTTTTACTCTCTTTTTTCGTATATAAAACTTATTAATTAGTTATCTTTTCCATTTTTTTCTTTTTGTAAAAATCAACATTATTACTTTATTATTCTTTTTGAAGGCACTTTAGATCGGACGTGGTGGCCCAAGTGTTACCTTTTTTGTTGTTGTGTATGTTTTTGAATTGCCGGTTTGAAATGTGTTTGTTGTTTGTTTTTTGTTTGATGTTTTCGGGCGCGCTAGCAAAAATTTTCGCGTTGTTATCGTGCTGTTGTCCAAACTGTTTTGTTCCGTCGTCCGTTTCCGTTTCCGTTGTGCCAAATGGTTGTACATGTGTACCGTGTGTCTTGATTGGTAGTTTCGTGTCTGTTTTTGTTTTTTTTTTGTTTTTGATTCCCAGTGTTGGTATGTTGTGTTAATTTTTTTTAGATTTCTCGTCCATCGCCATTGCCAAACTGTTTGACCGAAATGGTGGTAAAGTAGTCTTAGCGCGCCTCGTTTTGTCTTTGGTAGATGTTTGCAGCCATAACGTACCGTCGTTAGTATCGCCAAAAGATGTTTTATTTTTACGCCAGAAGGATGTAATTTCTGTTTGACGTTTGCTTTGCCATTTTTGTGGGTTGTTCTGTTGCATGCTGTACGCGTTCGCGACAGCAACAACATGAACTACCAGGCGCCTCCATTCGAAAACGGCAGGCGATGGCGTCAGCAGACTGCAAAAAAGAAACTCAAATATCTAAATGTTCCGTTTTTATTTCTGTTTTGAATGCCTTCGTTTGCTATTGTAAGAACGGTTTTGGATTATGTCAGAGATTAAAAAACGTGGCTATTTCAGTTTTGAGAATGCTCGGCTACTCGCCCGACGATCACAACTTAATCCCCTTTTTGTTGATGTGCTTTTCCTTCCTGGTGTACGGTGTCTTGGTGTATGTGTGAGTGTGTGTGTGTGTGTGTATTTGAATTGCGATATGGTGATAGATAAGGTTGCATTCATATTGAAAATATGCGTCCAGAACGATTATGAATTATGCTCGGTTTTCAGCCGCTATCACACCGTGTGTTGCCAACCCATGTTTTGCAATATATTTTCAACGCCTTTTTCCAGAAATAGTTCGACTTCCAAAAATGGTCGGTACAAGCGCGAGCTGGTGGATCTGTACATCCGAAACAACTTTTGGTCGGTGAGAAAGACGAATCGATTCTCCAAGGAATCGATTGTAGAAAATTAAATTTATCCATCGCGAAACACTTTTACACGCCAGGCCATTCCATCCATTCGCGCACAGTGTGATACTCAATTTTGTGGATGAAGATTCACAAACTGGTTACCAATATACAAGTACCATTACATTGGAGAACCTGAACCACATTAATGATGGCCAAACAAGAAACTGGTGGTCCGAAAAATTGCGTTCACCATCTCGTGGTGGAGGTGCATGAAAAAAGGCCTACTTTGATTTTCACTGCAATTTGTTGTTTTGTTTTTTAAAATTTTGAACAAGTTTGAGGATCCGATCTCCACCATTTCGCAGGGTTATCCAGTACAAAATAGTGCGCAGTGCCATCGAATCAGGAGCATCAGTGGAAGATTCACAATCGGTTGTACCGGTGGACATTCGTAATGTTTTTCAAATATGAGTTCGCTTGTGTGTTTCGAAAGTACGAAACGAAAAGGTTCCTACTGCTGTTGTACAAACTTAGGATTGTTACTAACTAAGTACAAAAAGAGGCAGGCCACCTTCTTTCGTCCTGTCGAGATATCCAAACTCACACGGCTCTTGAAGATCGCAACGGATCGATCGAGCAAGCGCTCGAGATCAGCAACTCGACTGAGCGCGTGAGTCGAGTGTCCTCAGGATATTGAGTTCTTGGCGTCACTCAGAAAGAAGCCCCCGCCCGTTGTATTGCCATGTTTATGGAGTGTATGTGTGTGCCTTGTCTGTGATGTGTGTGTGTGTGCATTGATGAATGCGTGATTGTAGTTAAGTATCCTGTAAATCATAAATCTCAAATATTATTTCTCTTGTTTGAAGGGGTCACCGGCAGCAGAGGGCAATGAAGGGGCGCCCCCCGTTTTAAAAAGTTGCTTTTGACGCCATGATGGTTTCCGGCTAGCTGCTCTCCCATCTGCTGGGTGACCCACGGCTGCCTGTGTGTGGTAGTGGTAGTAGTAGTAGTAGTAGTATTTAGTAGTTCCTGTTTGTGGGTACATGCAATAACTAACCGAAAACCAGTTTCTCCGAAACGAAAGTCTACGTAAAAGGAAAACTATATCGACGATCTCTATCTCTCCCATCTCTCCCGTCTCTCTTTCGCTCTCTGTTACTTGCCGCCAACCTGTACCGCCCTACTGGACGCTTCGGGAGCGTCTCGGGCGACGCAGGCCGTCGGCTCGGTATGCCGGAAATGGAACTGAAATCGATACACTTGGGCAATAATGGCCCAGTTTTGGGTGACTATTGCAATCAACAATTTCTTGCTTGCAATGGCAATTGGGGTTCCGGTTGTGGTTTTGGGGGGTTGTGGTTTTGTGAAGATTTTGTCCTTTTGTTCAGCTCAGTTTTGTTTGATCTCCATGTTTTCGTTTTCCGCCTTCCTTTGGTGCTGCTTGTTGCTCACTAACGTTGGCCTAAAGTTTTAAATAGTTTAGAAATAACCGCTACCATGACTGTTTAGTTTTTTTTTTTGGTTGTTGCAATTTTACTTCTGGTTTTGTTTTTGGTAATGTGGTTTTTCTCATCTCTTCTTTGCTCTTCTCCGCTTCTCTTCTTGCTAATTACTAGTATTTGATTTATCTTACTTTGGGATTTACTTTTCATTATTAAGGAATAAAATTACAATGGTTTTTTGTTATTTTCTCTCAATTCGTTTCCCTCTTACACGTGTGTGTGGTTTCCTCTTGCTCTCATCTCTTAATAGTCATGTGTATTTTTGTTTGCATTCTACCTTTCGCTCTTCGCTTTTGCTGCTTGTGCACCGCTTCGATGCATCTTCCTCCATACGAGTGCATCTTCTGTCGTGCACTTTTCCGTCGAAAACTTGCCTGTGAGCATATTCGGGCACGCGTGACTGTTTCGTTTTTGTATGCCTTTTCCAATAACTTTACACATTATGCTACACATCCCACGATGTAAGGAAAATTAAAACGTACATTGCCTGCCCTTGCTCTGCCCTACTCGTCTACCTTTCCCCGTATCGCTATGATGCGTTAGCTTTTGCGAGCACGAATGAAATAAGCTTTCTGCACAGTTGGCTGGCGTTCGGAAAATGTGTTTTAAAATGGTTTTGGGGAAGCTCTTCGCTGAACGTCCTTTTGTAAATAAATCTACGCCCTTCCGCGGCACACATCGGCCAGGCGCCAGGGACACGGAAAAACAAAACCTTCCAGATTATCGTTCCGGTGGATATTGGGGGGGTGCCAGATATGGTCGACCTTAGCTTCAAGGCCGCTCCATTAATTTTCATGTTTTGTTTTTACATTATTCTTGGGCTCATTTCACCACCCATGACTCTCTCATGGGTGCAGTGGGTTTCGTAGGTAGCTTCCTTCCCTACTTTTGAGTAACTGGCTCCGATTTCTCAATAATTCCTCATTTTACTTAACATGAATTCATAGCTTCCGGGATGGAATATTCAAATCTCGCTCTACCGATGGATGCGTGCAGCTCGCAAGAGAAGGACTGCAGCCCGTCACTAACAGGTGCTCATGCTGTACAGCTCATAACTACGGCTATTGCATTTCCATTAACGAATCGATCGAGTTTACACTGTGCCAAACTTTGACAGCAAAGTCTTGTAAATTCTTCCAAACAAGAACTCATCACGTTTCTTACTTTTGTTTTTTTTTTTGCTTTTGTAGGAGAAATAACGAAAGTAACACCGTAAAAGATTGCTTGTGCTATTACCAGTTCGCATGTTACGCGATGAACGTGTTACATTGTTGTTGTTCGAGAAATTGTAGCTCACCTTTGAAAAAGATGTCGTGCTGCGATGTGTACTGGCCGTGTTGACCACTTATTGTTTCGTAGCATCATACAACACGTGTTTACTTTATGTTTTTCTGTATTCCTTTCCCATCGTTAAGGTAGTCAAAATATGAATCTTACTCACGTTTGAGACCTGAATTTGTTTCCCTTTTTTTACAATGCTTCCCTTCAATATAGAATTTCTTCACTTTCGCTCCGCCGTTTCCGAACCTCTTTACGACCAAACCCTTCAACTACTACTGTTTCTTTGTTTTTTCGCCGCAGTTTCTTGCATTTTATTGAGTTTCTGTGTTTTCTAACCGCAATATTTCACATTTTAATTTTTGTTTGTTTCCTTTTTTTGTTTCGTTTTGTATATAAGAAAATATAAGTTAAGGCAGATTTTGGTAAAATTACACACAATTGTTTTTTTTTTCATCTTCAAATACGCGCAGGTTTCGCTCGTGTGCGCTCGTCCTTGACTGTTTTTTAATGCCCAAAAGTTACTGTTTTAAACTGTAGCACTCTGACTTGTGCCTTCGTTTGAATTTTGGTTTCTTTTTGTCTCACACGCAGTTCATACATTATTTAGCCTTTCGTTCGTTACCGTGTATTGGTTTTTTCTCTGAATAGTTCGCCGCTACCGTCCCATTCTGTTTGATGCTTTGACGCTTTTTAAAATTGTTTTCTTAATTACATTTTCTTAAGATTTGTTTCACATTTTATTTTGTGTGTGAGTGTGTTATTTTTTTTTCTTTAAAGATAAGGCGCGAAGGTGCTTCAAATAAGCTTGTACTTTTTTCGTGATATTTTTTGCTGCTGCTGCTGCTGCTGCTTCTTCTAATATCTTTATTTTAGACCGGAAATCCCAAAAAACATTGCCGAGAACGTATTTTCTTCTTTGCCTTCTGCTGCTGCCACTTCTTGCGCTGATCGTCTATCTTCGCCTCCCTTCAGCTTCGATTTTCTATTGTTATCATTGTTTTGCTGCATGAAATTTTTGTTTTGTTTGTGTGTTTTTAGTTCTTTTTTCATATTGTCCTAGAATACTCCTAAACAAGAGACCGGGAAGTTTTGAAACGAAAGTTTAGCCCCTTCTGTACCTACGCTTGGTCCAAGGCACGCTTCCAGATAGTGCCCCGTGATGCTGAGATGATCTTTGAAACGGTTAGATTAGTTTATATAGGAAGGGAGTTTTGAATTTGAAGTTAAGTTTCGGGTACACTTCGAATTAATTGAATATTTTGAGCTGATTATAGCTATATTTAGGTAAAATTTATTGTGAAACTCTCTGATATCTGTGTTACTCTCACAAAAATATCTTAATTATTCAAAATTTGTAAGAATTTTTCCGTAAGTTTGATATTGTCAAGGTCCGAATAGACATTTAGCCAACATTGTGTTGACTTTGTTTTGAAGAATATATATTTTTTTAAATCAGCCTGAACAACAGCCGAAAGAGATACCTCCTCTTCAACATTGCATCTATCTGGAGCGTGCGAGATTGTTCTTTAACTGCATCGTTGGCTATCGTTTCTGTAATTTTTGCCTTTTTTTGCTTTTGGTTAAAATTTTGGTTCTGAGCAAATCAACAATAATCAATGCTTTCCAACTTTTCGTCTTCCATTAAAATTTTGCCCTTTTTTTTGTATGAATTTTGACTATAATTTTGAACCGCTTTTAGCTTATTTTTCCTTTCTTGCTCTCTTTTTTTCTCCTGGTGGTTGTTGTTTAGTTTTGTTGATGTTGTTGTCACCGAAAAGGGTAAGCTTGTTGATTGTTCATCTCTTGTAAGCACCTCACCACAGACTTGGTTTTTCTATTTGCTTGTTGTTGCTCGCTGCCATTAGCTATTGGTTTTTTTGTTTGTTTCTTTTCGATTTGTTTCTGTATGCGAATTGTTACCAGTTTGCCGTTTTCGTATGATGTAATGAACTGATTTTTCTTGTTTCATTGCCTTGCTTGCTTTTGCATGTATTTTTCTTTTTGTTGCTGTCAAATTGTTTATTTCTTGTGTGTAGTTGTGTGTAATAAACGAAAGTCTATCTAATCATGAACCTAAACGCTTCTTCCACAAACATAATGCTAACGAAAATCGTCACCGTTTGTTTCAAATGCCCGGTAAAGGTTTATAGAGATATAGTATAATATACATTAAGTATTTCTTTGTGATAATGGTTTCCAAACAGACGGCCCAAAATGTGACAATTAGACAATTGCCATTCTCTGTTAGTTACTTTGTTGTGAATATGGTCGGTATTAAATTATGAAAAACTGTGACGTACCACTGGAGAGGATGTTTGTTCCCATGCTGCCGTCCAACTAAACATTAAACCAAACAACCCATTTTGAAAATTCCGATTTTCGCTAGAGTTGCTCAATTACGCTGTACTTACGTTGCTTGTATACGTATGTTACGATTGTTCGGTATAGTTTTTTTTTTGTTTCTTGCGGTTTGTTTGTCTTCTCTGTTCTATTGATTCATTCGCCGTCCCATTGATGTTTGCCCGTGCTGATGTTCGCCATTACTGCATTGAAATCATATGATTACCGATTCGCGTTGAATTGCACTGTGTAATGAATTTGGATTCCTGTTTCTAGGGGTGGTTGCGTTTGATTAACTAAAGCTGATTCCTCTTGTAGTAGCTGCTTTCGTGCGCATTGTTGTCGAGTAGCTTTCACAGCACGCTCTTTTTGGTCGTATAATTTCGAGCTGAAAGTTTGCCAAACATCTTCCAGAAAAGAATTGTTCCAATTCGTTACCGATCGAACTCAGTTTATTCCGATAGTGGTTTTTCATTTCAATTCTTATTCCTTAATAATCTTCAGATTCATAATGCAGATAGTTACATAATTTTTGTAAACACTTGCCGATCGAATAACGTTTTAAACGGATTCAGATGAATGTTACCGAATTCGATTGTTTTTTTTTTGTTTTGGTATTTCGTGATGCTTTTGAAGTTTGTATAACGAAGCCTAAACGTGTCTAAAGTATGCTAGCGTGCTGCAGAAGGTAATGCTAATCTTCCTCTCTCTCTCTTTATATCTCTTTCTCCCTCTCTCGCGTTAAATTTCGAGCGCTCGCTGTCCAAAATCTGGCATTAATTTAGTCCCCGTAAACTACTCAGCCGTCGAAATGCATTTCAATGTTTGTTATATACGTTCTCAAAATCTTCCAAATATCTGGTACTTGATGTTGGTAGTGTTTGAATTTTTGCTGTTGTTGCGATTCTTTCCCTTTCTCGTATTTGCTCTGTTAAAAATATTGTTCCATATAATTTCTTTACAACATTCTTATGTGTTCTTTTTTTTTGGATTACGCTGGCGGCGCCATGACATCGCCGTTCGTCGCGCCGCCTCTCGCGCCTATCGCTTTAGTAGTTTTTGAGTAGTTCACTTTTGCTGCTACATCCGTTCGTCGGCGTTGTATCGCCATTCGCTTAAAAATATATCCTTAATATGAGGTAGATTTTAGATTTCACGAAATGTTTTACGAAAGGTTAAACAATAAACATCGCGATTCAAACTGCTTTCATGTTGCAAAAACATAAGTAAAATGGAATCGTATCTTATTAGCAATTTGGTGCAACGTGGCCTCTTCTAAGAAAGAATGTAAACACATGATCGCCATGAAACACGCCCTTCGATTCGATTTTTCCGTTACACATTAACTGGTATAAAGCGCGTCGCTCCGAATGGACGAAAAGGAGGTTTTCTAGATCGCTTCATAAACGCTTCACCACGCACAGTGTTGGGATTGTTTTGTAAAGCGCATCCCGACAAATATTTTCCGCGTGGGAAAGCCCCGCGAAAGGTGCTAAATAAGGTGGAGGTGAGTTGAAAATGAAATCATCCGTAGGTTACGGTTCTGCTCTGTCTCTAGCATTACTAGTAGTTCGTGCTGCCCCCTTTTCCACGACTTTGATCGACTTTAGTCTTCGCTGCTAGGCTGTTACCTGTACCGTGTTCGGCACGAGATGAAGATGATGATGGGAAGCTATTTATTTCTGTATGCTTGTGTGGTGTGTATTTTTCTGCTCTGTGTATGGGTGTGTTTTGTGTTGTGTGTTGTTTGTTTCGCTAGTATGATCGGTTTGCTTGATCATCCACTAAACTTCACTCTCGGACTCTCAGCCGCGCGCTGTCCGTCATGTTCATCCTCCCTTCATGTCCGGCATTGAAAAAACGATTGTTTTGCTTTTCCATCATTCAGATAGTGTATGTTAACCAGCAGCCAGCACCTAGCAGTTGCTGTTGTTTGCTGTTGGTCTTGCACTGGCCTCATAGCTGCTTCCCATTGCTTCTTCCTATCTCTTCTCCACCCCCAGTGGCGTAGGTCGCACTGCGAGAAGTCGAACCGTCGAGCGGATCTGATACCCTTGTTTGTTTGGTGTAGTTCGAGGTGCCCATCTCAAACCCTGCTCGAACGTCCCGGAATTTCCACCGCCGCTAGTACGCCACCGGAAGCTTATATGCATTTGTGCTTGTTTGTGTATATTTATATATAGTTATTGAAGTTTTATGAGAATAGTCTACTCCCATTCGATAGTCTCATGCACCGGATTCGGTTGGTTTAAATCTCTTTGCGCGCTCTTTGTGTGTGTGTGTGTGTGTGTGTGTGCGCGAGTAATTCTTCTTCTTTTCTGTTTTGTTTTGTACAACCATATGTACGTTGCCTGTATATACCGGTAGAGTCAACGACTGCGAATTGCCTCCAATTGTTTGTGCGTTTGTAGTTACGACGCTGACTGGCCGACAGAAACATCACATCCTCGACAAGGCTCGATCGCTGCTAGCGGTACGGACAATACAACGGAAAAGTGGGTAGTTGGGATTGGATTACAAGAATCAAGGGAGTGGGGTAGTTTTCGGGAAGGAAGGGTGGCTCTAGTTCTATACACGGTCGAGGTACGGAGCCCTCTACTGCCTTCTGGTTCACAATTCGACAACTCGTCGAGAACTGTGACTATTGCTTGGTGAGTTTCATGTTTCTATCTCTCTCTCTTTCTTTCTCTCTCTCTCTTTCTCTCTCTCTCTCTCTGTTTGTTTGGAGATTCTGCTTGATTTGCTCTCGATTGCGTCTAGTACGCATTATTGGGCCTGCTAGGCATCAACCTAGGTCCCAGAGAACCTCGAAGTTCCCTGTTGTCTTGATTGGGTTCGTCGTCTTAGTCCGGTTGTGGTTTGTTTGTTGGTGACTTGAGCGTGATCGGAAATATCGGTATGTTCATGTTTCACAGCTACAACGATGATCATACGCATATTGTGCTTCGCTTTTGCCATTTGTGTTGTGTGTGTGTCGCAAACGCAACACCGTCTTCTTCCACCTGTTTCCCGTTTTTCTGTACATTCTGTCGGCTGGTAGTCGATACTGCTTATTGTTCATTGCGGAATGAAATAGTAGTAAACTAAAGCCTGTTGTTTTTGCTGCTGCTGTTGTTGTACAAAATCATCCCTATGTTTACCCTTAAAACTCTTGCGTGTTTGTAGTTGGTTGTTGACGGAGACGGAACCGGGAACAGATGCGGGTTTTGTGAGGGGCTGGGGGTGGGGGGTGGTTTCTACCATGCAGTAGTTTGGCCTATTTTCACATACTTCAAATGACGATGTTTGCTGCTGTGATGGCGACGCGCTACGATCGTAGAAATACGCACCATCGATTTCATGAAACTCTCTCTCTCACTCGCGCTCGGCTTATTGTTGGTTTGATCGGTGCGATGATCACACAGTATTGTGTATTGTGTGGAATTGGGGGTGCTGCTGCACTCCCGTTGTATATACAGCTATGGTACAAGTGGTCTACTGCTGCCAGCTGAAGAGACCTTGCTCGTCTAAGCGCTCCCAGCAGCAGGACACATTACGTTAAAGTTCAGACCTTACATGGCTACGGCTATACAGATTGAAGGAATACAATTTCATGCTCGTTTCGGGTTTCTCCCACCGGCTTCACATTTTCCCTTGGCTTACATTGTGGGTTTTTGTTGTAAATGACAGTAGCCCTTTTATCATATCATAGTTCTTGTGCTGTGCTGTTTACTCGCGGCAGCGTCACCGCCTCGATTTCGCACACCGAGAGCAGATGCTGCCGAAGAAAGAAAAAAACCAAATGTTTCCCAACTTGATGCACTCTGGCTTTGGAGGGCCATTGCCAATGCTAGAAGTTGCCAATGTGCTCAGCAGTGCTACTACTTGTGTACTTTGATTGGCTGTCACTGCTTTGTTGGCATACGCACTCCGGTTACGCACAACGCACTCATCTTCGTTTGCCTTCCTCTTATTCTTCTTTTTTTACTAACACTATTGTAAACTGTCGCTTCCCCGCTTCACTTCTCGGCCTGCTTGGTAAA